>NC_063218.1:12751562-13975000 GCF_020740725.1 Corvus hawaiiensis
GAAAAGATCAGGGTCAGAGTGGGTAATGTAATGTCATCCTTCTTATCCCAATCAGCTGCAGAGTGTGCTCTCAGTGGCCATGTTCATACTGAATTAGCTCCAGACTGTTTCTTTTCTCTGGGACTCCATCTTTTTGAAAATACATCACCAGTACAACTCCATCCTGAAGGCATATTACACTAATGCATCATTATTGCGCTGGCTGACTGATGATGCTCCCGTGTCATACATCACCAGAGCTGCGCCTTGCTCTGATGAAATGTTGGTGTGATACATAATCAGGGAGAGGCACACAGGTCCCGTTTCTAACAACTCCAGAGATGTAAACCATCCAGAATTAAAGCTAAAGCCTTGGAGAAGGGGAGCCAGGAAAAGCAAGCATCCCTAAGAGTCTGGCAGCAACCTGAAACTCCTGAGAAAACCTGCAGTAACTTTGAGTTACATTAGTGGAAGTGCCTGGAAGGCTGCCAAAATCCAGCTGCTGGGCTTGGACGAAAGTCACAAAAACCTTAGCAGCATGGCAGCAATGAGAGGCAGCTACCAGAAGCTGGAAAGGGCATACAGCAACATCCCACTCCAGCCCTGCCTGAGAAGGCAAAATCATGGCTTGACTGATAAGCAGATACACAGGAAGGGAAGGGAAGGAATGGGGAAGGTGAGGACACCTGTCATGGGTGGCTGGCCTTGGTTGCCTTCCAGATAAGCATCTCTCCTCTCCTCCCTAAAACACAGTCATGCTGCCTCTATGGCTTCCTGTGGAAGCCAGTGGCTGCTGTGATGGATGGGCTTGCAGAATCCAGCCCTGGCCAGTGGGAAGTTGCAACACCCTCTTGTTAATCTGTTTTGGGAGAAGGGTGGAAGATGAATGGAAACTTGGCTTAATGGCAGCCTGAAACTTGGCATGAAGCAATAATTTCTTGATCCACACACACATACACTCTTCCTGTCCTGCAAAGGGTTTGCCCAATACCAGGTAAAAGCCCAACCTTGTTTTGTACACACCTACCTTTACCTCAGTGCTTCCTCCCAATACAGCCCATTCACCTGTCTCCAACTCCCAACCAGAGTCAGTTCTCCCTCTGCTTGTGGCCTCCCAGTGCCCTGCAGCAATTTCTGTCTCTGTGCCCCAGTTCCCCAGCAGCCAGAGTGGGACCTGTGGATAAACCTCTGCAAGACACAGCACTGTACTTCTCTGAGCAAGGTCTCTGTTTCAGATTGTTTCCTACAAAACGAGCCTGAAATAAGGCTCTTTCTTCTCATAGGATATGTCCCTTGCTTCACCAGTTGTAATTCCCCTGGAGATAAACATATGTAATGGTCAAGCCATTGGTAATCATAATTCCATGAGCTGGATTCCTGTCAGTCTTTTTTCATCATGTCACCTATGTAACAGTGGAACTTGAGCACATCTGAAGTATCTCTGCTGTTCAGAATGGAATTACTCCAAATTTACACCCACATTGCTGAGAGTTGAATTTGCTCCAATGGTGCTAACCAAAAAGGATTTTTACCAGATAGGTTGGAAATGTAAACTGTCGAAAATTAGAAAAGGCCTCAACTCAGCATAGCAAGACATCATTTTCTCCCTTAGTCTTATAAAACTACTGTATAGCTGCCATACTCCACATATCTTTTAATGGACTTGATATTCTGCTGTTTCACAAGGGAAATAATCCCATCACAAGGCTGCAACTATATTAAGGAGCATTGGTTTGCAGTGTTCATCATGTTAATACCAAATTTGGCTGCATGCATGGAGTATGATATTTAAGAATGAATGTGCTGCAGGAAGAAGATCTGAGACTTTGCAAGAATGAATGAATTTTAGCACCATTAAACAATAGTTTTGCTTTTAAAGCACGATCCCTTGCAAGCCACTGCTGGCTGTAAGTTCTTGTAATGTATTCCTTTGTAAATTCTCCTCTAATACAGAAGGTCCCAGAGCAGGTCTCTGAAAGATTAATTTCAGATCTTTGAGAGATTCATTGACAACTGGGGTTCATCATCTGTAGGAATGACAGGCAAGGAAAGCCTTCACAGCAAAATCAGAAGTGTGTGTGCAAACACATACTTGGAGAGCTGTCTCTTTGCAAAATAATCATTGTCTCTGAGTCTCCAACCCCTAATTTACAGTTTCTGTATGGCTATAACCAGGAGCCAGAGTTGCTGTCAGCGGGTCAGTGGTAACAGGACTAACAAATAACTGCCACAGGATACCTTGAGGCAAGTCAGTCCCTGACAGGTTCATCCCTTCTGTGGAAGGTTGGAAGACAGACTGGGCCAACAGCTATGTCCCTGCCTTCCCTTCCTAGACCTGACAAAGTTCTGTTCAAAGCTAATGATAAGCCTGAAATAAAATAATGACAGTTCAGTTCAGGTAAGCACTGTGAAACACAGATGGCTATGTGGGCTGTCCAAGTAGCTTTGGCCTGCAACAACAGGGACTGCAAAATTAATCTGAAAATATCCACTTTTTCTACTTTTTGTGTTGTCAGAAGCCCTGTTGTTTCTCAGGTGATTTTCCAGCACTGAGACTCACTCAGTTTATAGCTCTGCCCCTCCAGTGCTGGTCAAGATCAGGAGAGAGACTCTGAGAACAATAGTTAGAAGACAGTTGAAGAATGCCAGGAAAGGAGCGGTGATGCCCTCAGGGAGAGACAAAGTAGGTGGCAGAAGATGGGGCAGACAGGAAAGAGCTGAAAATGTTGATAGTGCACTGCTACATTGGCTTGAATTCAATTCTGATTTTAGACAGTGGTTTGTGTTGCCTGAACACCTGGAGCCATTTGCCTGAGCACCTGGAGCTCCACAACTTTTTGATATTTACTTCATAGCTTGTGTCTGTGTCCAGCCATATAAGAAGACAACACAGAAGTTAGCCTGAAGTTAGCCTCTGAAGAGGTCACAGACTTGTACTGCCTTTGCATCAACCAGAAGCATCTCCAGGGAAATCAGTAATGCAACTTCTTTCCTTTGGATTTAATTAAAGAAACATTTCAGACTACAATTTGAAAGCAAACAAAACCCCCCCACCTTAACCATTGGCTTTCTCTTACAGCTACTCTCTTCCCTGTGCACTGAAAAGTGAGGGAGAGGAATCATTCAATGATAACACGTAGAGGGTAATTTCTAATGTCTTAATTATTTTCCATGTGCATAAAGCATTGTAGTCCTATTGTTTCTGTTCACAATCTGTTTGGGATCATTGGTAAGTAGATCACTTTGCCCACCCAGAGGACTGTGAAACTCTAGGAAAAGCTAGAGAATCGCATGTAAATTGGCAGGTCCAAGGCTATCACTTCTGTTGTTTATAGTATCCCCCCATGTCCTTTGAAAAATCAATTTATAATATACATCTTCAGTGTAGTTAAGTACCAGTCAGGACAACACAGTTGGTATAAGACCCTACAGCAGTGCACAGATTATCAAAAATACACTGTCTTCCATGATCTTTAGTTTTCTGCTGGACAAACATTGAGGAAAATGTCAAGCCTCAGCTATTTTCTCAAGAAACTGCTCCTCAAAAAATCCAGATTATTATTTCAACCTCCTAGATAAAGAATGGCTGACAGCTCTGAGCCTTGGGCTCCCTGGCTTTTGCTGTTCTAAGACTGAAACTAGGCTGAAAAGAGGCTGACATGGAAGACAGTGTCAAGGCCACCAAGAGCAAGATGATCCTCTCCTGCCAGGGCACCACGCAACTCTTTGCTGTCTTCTTACCAGCATTACAGAGGAAGAAATCCTTGAGTTAAAAAGATGGTTCAATTTATTCTAGAACAAAATGTCCATGAGAAATACTAGTCAGAACTTTAATACTTCTGCTTTCTTCCATGGAAAGTAAGAGTGGGTAAAGCCTGAATTTCTCTGGATTTTAAAGGCAAGAATTAAATTTGACTCAACACACTTCTAACACCAACGCTGTACCATGTAGGTTCAAGCCAGTTCTAGTCAAGTACTTTGTGCTTGAGAGTGTGGAATTCCTTTCTACTTTCCACAGAATTTAATACTCTAATTGAGTTGTAGTCACCAAACCCAAATAATTACAACTAACATTCAGTCTGTTTCTGCTGGACAAGTTATGTTTGAATTTATTTTGAATGTACATTTATTCCAAATGGAGGTAAATAAATGAGTGACACTATGGTGTAGGTGGGATCTGTGAAAAGAGACATCAACTGTGGAATATCTTCTGGAAAAAGAAACACATATTCATCTTTGAGGTCTTTATTTATAGCATATACACACACATATATATATATATATACACACATGCATCACCCAGGGTTATTCAATCACATGTAAGTTAACCTCCCTTTCAGTAAAGGACTTTCTCAGGGAACACAGTAAGCAATTGAACATTTTAAAAATTTCCTGCTGTGCTGTGCAATGTCTCCTCATTTTCCAGTTTTACTACTTTGGCAATTCTGAATTAGCATTTATTCATAGCGATCCCTAAAGTGTCACCAAATGAATTCTGCACTAAAAGTATATGCTCTGTCTGTGTTGCCTCCCACCTCTATGTGCAAACACAATGGGGCAAAGAGCTTTCTCTCAGTGAAACTTCTGTCAGTCTGGAGCTGGGTCAGAGAGTTTGTGCAATGGCGCAGCTGTCCCACCCTTCTCATTCTCACTCTTCACTAACAGGACCCTGAGCACCCAGAACAGTCTGAGCACTAAAGTTCAGGACAAGCAGCTTGTAGATAGATGTGGCAGTGACTCTACTGTGTTTGGAAAGCAGCTGCCTCGGGTTAAAGATTAAAGACCAGCCATTTTCCATTCTGAGCAGAGAAAGTAGAAATTTAATTTTTTTTCCTCTGGGTGAACAGGAATGGGAGTTTGATAAGAAGGCACAACAGATGAAGTTGAGAGCTATTTCAATTTTGTTTCCTTCAGTGGGGGAAACAATTTGTCCTTGTATCAGAATTACTCTTGGAGATGAGAACAAGGAAAGCGAAGCTGGGACTTGTAATTGTTAGACATGTCACTGCACTCTCCTTGGCAGCATCTGCTTCTCAACAGCCCCAGTAAGCATGGAAGCTTTTAACACAGGAGGTTGTACACCTATTCTTTACTCTTTACAGGCCAGAGTCTGCATGTTCACAAACAAGGGCTGCAAATCACCAGAAGGTCTTGCCAGCTTTCTTTAGGAAGGCTCAATACATTAATGCAATGGGTGTGATTCAAAACATTTTGCAGGGAGAAGGAACAGTTATGAGGTCGGGAAAAAACCTCCAACTTTTAGCATATTTTCCATCTATATTTTTATTTCTTTCACAGGCAGTGAGGTATCATAAAGGGTAAATTTCTTGGGCAAGCGGAGACAAATTTTCTTGGGGGTCTTAGGGAAATTTAAACTTTCCTCATCAAGCAAGAAGACACTTTCTCAAGCTGTGGAGATGACTGCAGCTGTGCATGATCCTGGGGAGAATGACAAAAATTTGGATATTCAGTTTAATAGCACAAGAGGAGTAGAGGAATGGGGGAATGGAAAACTGTCACTTTCATCCTTTAGCAGTATCATCTAATAATGCAAAAGTCTCCTCAAGGATTCCTGGGGTTAGGATTTATAACATCATGGAAACATCTTTCCTAACTGAAGGTAGTTTGGAAACCTGTTACAGTATTTGGAAGGTTTTTTTCCAAACAGCTAAGCTGCACAGAAAATCTGCAGACATCCCTAAGACATAAATATATGTCCTGATAGACCTGATATCCCTCCTGGGTACAGGTGTTTCAGGCAGAACTGCCAGTAGTTTAACACAGTAAGCTTAAGACACTAATTTCTTTCGGAACATATAGAAAGGATATGAATTTACAAAGTATATTTACCCAACCTACAATTTAGCCAGGGGTAAGGAGAGAGTATTTTTGGCAGCCAGGTGTGGTCAATATTCCAGCCTTATCCCTCTTCCAGGTTGGTGGTGTCTCTGAATGGGTTCTCCTCTCCCTCATCATGTTCTTCCAAGATGAAGTGCTCTCCGCATGGCTTAGCCACGTACGGAGCGCACACATCTCCCATCCCAGCAGCTCCTAGCACACCTGTGCAGCCTGAGGTGACTACATAAAAGAAACTCATAAAGCAGCTCTTACATTTCATTCATTTCATTCACCAGCTCGAGATTTTAGGAATGGAATGGAGCACAGCTGGCCTTTGGATGTCGGATATACTTCATAAGCCAACACTGGTTCAGCACACAGGCAGAAGCCTTCTCGTCTTGTGGCTCTCCACAAGCAATAGAAAGGAAGCATGTTGGCAGTCTCACAGCTGGCAGTGGGGCTGGCACAGGAGAGCTGTAAATACTGTGTAGGCATGAAGGTGCAGGCTGCCAGGGTGAGAGAAGGTCACCAAGCCTCCAGGGGCTCCCAGCCACCCACTCAAAGGCACCGTGGAGGGTGCTTTGCTCTTCTTTAACTGAAGGGCAGAGGGTATGGTGGGTAACAGACACGTTGGACCAGGTCTGGTCTGATGGGGACAGATGCTGCTGGGAGTGGAGATTCATGTCAGGAGGCTTTGGGGCTTTGATATGTCACTGGAGTGAGGAGCTGCTTCTGCTCGTGACGATGGAAAGCTCCACACTCAGAGGAACTCTCTGGCCTAGGGTTTCTCCCTACCCTGACAGAAGCAGCCTTGAGTACCTGCTGTCCTGTACCTCTGGATCCTGGTCTGCCTATCTATTCACATGGCAAAGGGAATCTTCGCTGTCTACCCATCTCACCTGAGAATATGCACCAGGATGGGTATGAGAGTACCACTGAAAGCCATGCTTTCACACATCTCTGTGTGATTTGGGCAGCTGCTGGAGCAGAAAGGAGCACAGGGGAGAGAGATGTGTTATATCCTTTGACTCTTTCTTATTGATTTGCAGATCAGAACATACTTTGTCAACTTGTTCTTTTCCCTCAGAGCCAGGGCAATTAAAGAGGACAGCGGTATGTCCAACAGAGGGAATTAAAGGAAAGATCCCTGACTAGGCAATGTTTGTATCTATGGTTCTTGATGTGTAATATGCTCCTTAGGACTATGGGCAGAGCCCCAGTGAATTTCTGGGTTTATTAAATTATCCACAGCATTTCCCTTCTGGATGTGTGTTGAGCTCCAGGGGAACATCCTTCAGACGGCTCTTTCCTAGAGCAGAATGACTGCTCGCGGAATGTGCTCACCCTGGCTGGGTGCCTCCACTGTCAGGGTGTGATGATGTGATGGTGGAGGCTGTCTGATGGAGCTTCACTTTGTCAGGTACCAAAATCAGTGTACAGATACCCAGACCTATGGGCTGAGTGCAGAAACCTCTCAAAAATAGACTGTAAACATTCAGAATGCCTGGTGCTGAGCACAAGTGAGAGGTAGGAGACAAAAGTGACCTGTCTTGGACTTAAAGTTTCTTTCTCAAACCTGTTTTCTCCCCAGACATATCCACATATTTCTTCCTGAAACATGTGAATAGCCAGTCTTCAGACTCAGCACAAAGCCCCTCTTCAGGCAATGCTACCTGAGTAGCGTCCATAAGGAAGGAGAAGGCAATCCAGAAGAAATTTATATGCCAGGCAGTAGTCACAGTTCACTTAAAGTAGCCCATAATGTCTTTATTTCTCACAATAAACTTAAAAGAATTTCCCTGAATTTCCCTGAGGCTGATAAATGAATAGGATTATATATCCAGCCTCTATGAGCAAACACTGCATCAAGAAAACCTCAAAACAATAACAGCAGAAAGAGCACTGATATTCAAAAGGACTCGAAGTGCAGAATATGACTCCTCATTTCAAATGTCCCCAAGGCTGTGGATGCTCACAACTGAGATTCCGTGTCATGTGAAAAAATCGAAACTGAATTGCTTAAATTCAAGGCTTTTCTCAGCCATACACCTTCTTTTTTTTAGAAAGGGTAAACTATGAGCCTTCCCTTAGAGCTTGCATTGTCAAATAGCATGCTGATCTCAGTATCACCTTCAGCTCGTTAAGTCAAGTCGTGTTTTCACGCCATTTACACATGGACAATGCCCAGCGGTTTAGTAGAGTTGTCCATATTGCTGTAAAGAAGCAAATTAGGGTCTAACTTTGTGAGAAAGAGCATTTTTCAGGCCAAGTGTTTTCATTTGCTTCTCTTCATGGTAATCCACCAATGTATCCAAACTCAAATTTTAGTCTTTCTTTATATGCTTGTTACCTGAAGCAATTAATCATATTTAAAATTTATCAAAGAAGCTCTGGGAGCCTCCAAGTTGTAACACTGCAAGTATTTTCCCCAGGACACTTGATTAGAGTAGAAATTTTTTTTTTTAGTTTGCAGAACTCAGAAAAGTCAGAAGATGGCAGCAGCTCATTCATGCATTAAACAATCCCTAAATCTCATGAACAGAACAGCTCTTCCTTAAAGTTATCTGAATTATGCAACCACATAAGAATAGAGATTGATAATTTACTAAGCACAATAATTCTGCTTATCCAGGCTCTGCAGTCATCAAAGCTATTATTTCTCGTATTCTTTTTTTTTTCATTGTCATGAGTGCAGTGGAGAAATTTACAAGGGTGAGGGAAAGCACATTGTTGAGAAAGAGTTGTTAGATGGATACTCCTAATTCCAGACATACGTTTCCAGGATCCCTAAACTTTCTTCCTTATTTTTTTTGTTCTATTTTGCAAATATCATATTACAAAAAAAAGAAATAAGATTATTTTGCTATTTCCAAATAACATGAGATGTGAAGAGGAATTGTTGTTTTTCCCCTGCTTTTACAGTTGAATGTTTTTATCTTACTCTGTGCTAATCTACATACCTCATCATTTTCTCACTGCCAGCAGTGGGATCTCTTCCCTCCAAAGATTTAATAGCGTTAATGTTGCAGTAATGACCTATATTACTAAATTTTCTCTACCTTGAGAAAATATATCATAGCACATTTAAAGTATGGCACAAAGGGTTAGCATAAATAATTAAACTAAATTACAGCAATCAAAAACACAAGGCAGGCCAGATCCAAGCCGCCTCAGAAGAAATCTAGTATAACTCCATTGCTGTCAGTGGGATTATTCCCAAATGACATTGGCTAAAGGGATGCGGCATCGTAGCTTTTGTAACACAACCTCCTTGTCATTGTGTGTTCACTTATTCACTTAATTCATAAAATTCAATCAATCGCAATGGGCCACCCAGCCACTGGAGTGAAGAAAAGAAAATCCATTGTAAATGATATTTCTTTGATCAACTACGTCTGAAAGTGCATTTCCCCCTCCCACCCCCCAGCAAAAGAATGCATCAGAGACCGGGGCTGACACTGTGGTGCAGGGAGCTGGTATTTCCCTCCAGCCTCATTTGTATTGCTTTATTGACATGTTAATGACAAAATACATCCCCAGGTCCTATGAAGTACAGAACAAGTCAGAGAAATTAGAATAATACCTAGACCTAATTAGAAGCCAGGTATCTGCCTGACATGCTCTCTTGTTGTATTTAGCTTCAGATACTGGTATGTAGATTGATTGCCTGGTTGTTTGATTGATTGATAGAGAGGCTTCACCAAGCTCAAAGACACACACATGAAGGAAGCTTTTGATGTCAGTATGAACAAAGGTAATGATAGACTTACAAACAATGCCAAATGCTAAGTCTGTGTATTAGGCTTAATGCAAACAGAAAATGTGCCCGCCACTGTTCTAAGAGCAGTGAGACTAGAAGGAAGACGTGTTGTGTATGATTGAACCTCATAGCTACAGGCAAAATTGTACTGTCAGGAAGATTTGCAGGTGATGTTTCTGATTGCCTGAAGATCTCTGCACATAAGCAGGGCAACAGAAATTAATCCAAATCCTTCCTTTGTAGCATCACAAACAATGTTTTAGAAGTGGGCTTCTAGAGCTGGTCTGCTCCAGCAGGCAAGGGCTTCTGGAAAGGAATAAGACTGATTTTCTGTATATGAAGATCACAAATGTAGTTCTATGTGGGTGCTAAGGCATTAATGACAAGGCTCAGTGTGCTACAGGCAGAAATGCTCAGCAGCACACAGAACTAGAGGGCTGCAGAGCTCTCTGTGCATCTCCCCCCTCATATGTCCCCAAATAAAAATATTTAACAACAAATAGGAAACCAGAAAAACTTTAAGGGGCACCTTGATCCTCGAATGCTGCTGAGCCCATCTTTCTCTGATGCCTTTGATCTGTACTCCCCTCCTCTGTTCTGCACAGTGACAAATGCACTGCACACAGGGCACAGAGTGCAGCACAGCAGGACAGATCCTTTTAGCTAGAGCTGTGCAAAATGTTCATAGCAGAGCCCCAAATCACAAGAAACTTGCCTGGCTTCAGGTTTCATTGCAAGCTTGGAACTCAGACCACGTTTGTCAAAAGGTTGCTGAGATTTGCTAGCCCTTTGAGAAATTTCTCTTTTTCCCCCTTGTGCTCTCCTTTTCTCTCTTTCCCTCTCTAATCTGCCTGAATTTCTAAAACTATTTCCACACTGTTTAGGAGCTAGGAGGACTCACATGTTTGGACTAAAAAACCTGCCAAAAGTACTGTCTCATGATGTCAATTTAAAACCAGGTGAAAGTAGACATTTCTTTCCAAGAAATACCCAGATCCCAACAACTCAAACCAAAAACACCCCCCCAAAAAACCCCCCAAAATCCCCTGAAACAACCAAACAATAACAACAAAAAAAATTCCAGCAGCCAACACACATTCTCTCCCTTCCCGCAAATTTGGGAGCCACAGACTTGGCTCATCAAAGGTTTTGAATATCTTCAGAAGTGTCTCAGCAATCCTACTGATTGTCTGTATTGGGGCTAACACTGGATTTTTTTGAGCCCCAAAAGTCAAACCAAAACAAGGTTGTGTAATTCCTTTGCAGACCAAATTGAAATGAGCCTTTGTGAAATGAAATCGTGTTTTCGCATACCTCCATTTTTTCATTATTCAGTTAATCAGAGATTAACAAAAGTGTGCATCACCTGGCTCTTACACGATCACTCACTCAAAGGTCTCACATCACTTTGCAAAGATTATCTGAGCAATTAATTGACATGTGGTCAAACAGGAAGTCAGTGCTGAGGTTTGAGCCCAGGTCTCCTTAGAGCCTTTAACTGAAGCTCATCTGCCTTGCTGGCAGAGTGCCGTCTAATTCAGTTTGTGCCAATGACATTTCATGATTCCGCTTGCATATTTAAAGAATAGGTGAGTGATCTCTCTCTGGACATACCTTATGTGCTCTGGTGCACATAATATCAAGTGGCATATGAATTCAGTACAGTGATATGCACTTTTTCAGAGCTTTTTGCACAGTATCTGGAGTATCTACCCTTTCAATACCTAACAATGAGGCTGGAATTTAGCACAGACTTAATGAACATCTTCAGTTCAAATCAGACTTTTAAGCAATGTGTGAAGTTATCACACGGTGGTAGGGGATGCTTTGGGTTTTGACTGGCCAAGACCCATGAATTTCAGAGAACCTAACACTTCCCCAGATGCTTCATGGATGAGATCACCATGAAGCTAACAAATCTTTTGTCCTGATACAGATGTCAAGCTGGCTTTATAATCTTGGAAGGACATTTAAAACAAAAGAAGAGAAAATAGAGTCTTAGGCTAGTGCAGGTTCAGTTGAGTCATTATGTTTTAATGCCCAACCTTTGTTTGCTTTCTATTTCTCTTTGGAGATCTTTTGCCATGGAAGGTTAAAGATTACTGAGATAACTAACAATAAATGTGTCTGGCGTTGTGACTTTTGACCAATAATTATAACTTGGATTGACTGAAACAAATCTGTACCCAATTTTATTTTACATTCTATTGCAACAAAATTGACAAGGCTGTGAATTAAAACCTTAGCCCTGGTGATTAACATAAAAGTGAGGCTGGACATTTCTCCGAGCTTTGACAACCTGAGCCCTTGTCTTTTATCAGCAGTGTGGACTGCACTGTGCAGTAATTGCTTAACTGCTCCTTTGCCCGTTAGGACTCAAATTGGCTTTGGAGTGGACTTGAGAAATGACTCAGAGTTTCAACAGACACACCCAGTTACTGGCTTTGTACTACACTAAATGCTTTCCAATAGAACATATTTTTTAAAAGAAAGGCTGTATATTGCTCTCTGTAGACCTGAGGGCATATATTCAGTCACAACCTAGGTGCAGGTTGAACTATGTCTGTGCAAACTGGTGTCTTGCACCCTGCCAGACTGCTTCAATCCTGCTCCGAAAGGGTGTCTGGTGTGGGGAGAAGCCCTGTGTAAGCCCCACATGACTGCTGCAGCTACCAGAGTTAGCAGCAGGGATGGCTTACGAAGGAGGCAGTGCCCTCATGCCCCGTGTAGGGTAGAGGCTGGAGCTGCAGGTGGCCATCAGCACATGTCCTGGTGCAGAGACCAAGGTTAGGTGAGATTTGCATAGGTGGTCAGTCATTAACAGTTGTGGCTTTGATGGTGTACTCTGAAAAGAAGCACCTTACAGCCATTCCAGTTTGTGGAGCTTTAGCTTAAACCAAGCCCAGCGGTGGTCATATCCGAGGCGGCAACTGGCTTATGGAGAGCAACTGTCACAGGTGGGTGGTTACAAACCAGGGCTATGTTGGAACCAGGCACTGAAGCAAAAAACATCAGAAATTCTCATCACCAAAGCATCCTGTTGCCCAAACCACACAATCTTCACTATCCAGCCCAGGAGCCAACACTCTGGTCCTGGTCAGAGGCACACAGCAAAAATAAACATAAATTCTTCAATATGTGCTTTCTCCTATTCACAAATATTGAGTCAAAAGAGCTTGAAAAAATAAATGAACCTATTTTCCAAAGTTCTTCTTGTCTTTTTTTTTTTAAATACAAATTAAGTGATTCGTCAACCAGAAAAGGTCTAGAAGCTCTGTCTTCCACAATCAAACATGTTTATTAAACAGATTATTATCTTTCCTGCTTTAAGTAGTTTCTAGCATTTTGGTGCCACAGAGGAAGAACAGCAGCAGGTTTAGTTATTAATAATGTGTTGTCATGACAATTTTTCTTGCAATGTTGGAAAAATACTCTCAATAACATTGTAGGTACAGCCAACTTTCAAACTAGTTGCAAAGGCTGATTTCTTTGGGGAAGGGTGGTAAGGGGTAGGACTTGCCCTCTGTCAAAGTTTGAAAGATTTTTTAGGAGACAAACTCTGATCTTCTTGCTTAAATTTGTAATCGTCCACTCATGCAAGTGGTCATGTGAGAATTTCAAAGATTATTGGATAGGAAGGAGAACACAGAATTTATGATACAGTGAATTTTCTGTTTATTTTCAAGATCACAAATGCCACGCAATTTCAGAATGATCTTTGAGTACTTCTAAAATTTTCTTCAGTCTTTTACTCAAGAATTCAATGAAAGAAATTCTCAAACAAAACTCTTGAATTCCCCACAAAGAGGTTTGTGTCAGGAAAGAGGCACCATCTAAGCCAAGAGAGATAAGGAGGTGGTTTTGGCTTTGGGATTTCATCATCCCTAGGCTCCATGCCATTTTTAAGGAAAAAAATTTGATAGACACTGTGACTCCGTCAAGGGAGTAAACTTTACATCAAAGGAAGTCCTTTCAGAGTTACATTTTAAACTATTAGATGCCCTCTGTATTTGGGTTAAGAAGGCTGCTGAGCCATAGAGGCATCTTATTTTACCCCATGGCAACCACACAATTTAAAATGGAAAGCAGAGACCACCCTTCAAACTCTTTGCCTGCTTGCTGCATGTCATTTCAGCACAGTGCACTGGCCCCAGGTAATCAGATACTCTGGTTTTCCAGTTAGTCTACTTTATATGAAAAATAAATATCCATTGAAGTGAAGGAGGAGAGCACCCGCGCGTGATGAGGGGGAGAGAGACTTACTCTGCTGCCAGCGATTAGCACACTAATGTGAAATAAGGAAGAGAGGTCCAAATCTCTGGGCAAATAAATATTTTATTATCTACAACAAGTGGAAGGGCTTCCGCAAGAGAAGTCTTGCTGGTGGAAACGGAGTACGGTGGATTGTGCCTCTTCTCAGGGGAAACCTGGCCTTGAGCTCAGGCAGGATGGTAAAGAGGAATGCAAGCCTCCCCTTCTGTGTTGCATCTCTATCCAGGGGATATGGGAGGAGACTTTTTCTTCTTTCCACATAGTTTTTATGAGAGAATGATGACCTGCTTTAGGCTTCTAAAGCAGCCCCTAGTTTCAAATGGAGATAGATCCTTATCTGCTTTTGTGAGGCAGGACTTAGATCTATTTTCTCTTCCCAGCAGAAATACCTCTGATTTCAGCAAAAATAACTCACCACATCATAAATCACTTCTGGCAACAAAGAGCTGGGTGTGGATGTGGCAAAAAACAGTGGGGGAACCCTCCCGCAGCAAAACTGACCCCAACAGTCAGCTTGTGTCCCCACTGCCCAGACAGGGATTCGCAGAAATAGGGGCAGGATCAAGAGGCACTTTTGTGCTTGCTCGGCCACACTCTCATGACAAAACATCTCAAGGCTTACTTGTCCCAACCATCAGCCCATCCAGCCTTTATAGGTATCTGACTACAGCAAGGTACCACAACAGGACACCCTGGGCACACTGAGTTGTTTTTGTTGTCGTCCAGATTGGTATTGAATTTATTTCTAAGTGGAACTGGCAGGTTTAATGTGATCTAAGTGAAGAGCTGATATTAAATGTACATTCAGTATAAACTGTGTGCCACCTCCTTACATCTGAGGACCTTGGAAGGTCCCTTAGGTATCTTAATTTCTCTGTTTGTGTGGGTGGGTACCCCCAGGAGGGACAGCACTGGGCTGCAGCTTCCCTTGAGCCTGAGGGAGACACAGGATCTCTAGGTAGGGGAGAAATACAGTGCCAAACTGCAGCAAAAGGGTTCTGATAACCCACTCAGGGAGGTTTGGTAATGGGTTTAACAGTGGCCTCCATTACACGGCACTGACATGTGACATTGGCAGAAAAGGGCCCTTAGCCCTCTGATAATCTCAAAGATGAAGCAGGGAAAGTTCTTAGCATGGGACTTGAAAAAATGTTTCTTTTGGAGAGATAAAAATCTTTTTCTTTATCTTCAGGATGTTTGTGGGGAGAAGAGAATAGGCTCTGTTTGAGGGATGGTTTTTGTATTTTACAGCAGGCCCCTGTGTGTTTGTCCTTTCTGGCTACATGGGAAGGGGAGACAGAAGTCTTGCTTCTATCCTTCATACCAGGAGAACAATGCTCCACTGTCCTGGCAGAAGGGAGGACTACTGTTAAATCTGTGAGCGTAGGGTTTATGAGTACTGATAAGGTAGCCCAATTTACCCTGAGTAGCCTCAAGGTGCTGTATGTTAAGACTCTTTCAGTTTTAGCCTTGAGCTGTATATCTGCAGATGGCCATGAACATTTCCTGGCACCCCAGGATACCAGGCTCATTGTGGCAGCACTGCCCAGATATGCCGAGATGGATAGACTGTCTTACAAAGTCCTTGGACTAGCCCTGAATAATCTGTTTTACAGGAGTTTGAGGACCTCAGCACCCAGCTGTAGTCACACAACCCATGGCAGCAACAGTATTCACACTGGGATTCCTGGGGCTGCTTTGGAAGGAGAAGGTGATGGCCTTTTCCTGCCAAAAAAATTCTAAGCTGCGAAAAAATTTGTAGACCATAGTTGTAATCCTGGCACGTGTCAGAAGGGCTAGATCTCTCCATCTAGGAAAACCTTGACAAAGACATGCATCCCGTGTCTTTGCCTCTCAAGCCCTGGGAGGAGGAGCATCAACAACGAGGATGCTTTCACATGCAGGTAGCAGATGCCTGAGTAAGGGATGGCTGAGAGAACACGTGGTGGATGGGTGCTATAACACAATGAAATCAGATGTCATATGAGGCACATAAAGCTGTGCTGAGGAGTCCCAGTCTGTGTAGGACACTGTGGGACAGACATTACAACAAGGGGTACTGCAGCTGGGATGTGGTTGCAGGTTCCAGTAGTATCTGGAAACCTAGAACGCCCATGGGGAATGCAGCCCAGGGAGTCTCTCACCTGATTTTTCTGCGGCGATGGTTTCAGGATGGTGGAGGTCCTGTCTGCAGTACTGACAGGCATTTCTGGGGGGAGGATCAGGTTACAGCACTGCCACAGCTGATGAACACAGAAGGTGGTTGAGGTCAGCCTGTGTTCCCATAACATATGGTTGGGCCATGACGGATTGCAAATGCCATCTCTACTGCACAGAGCAACTGGAGGCATTTAAGCCACTGCTGAGCTTTTATGGCACTATGTTTTACTGTTTTCCTGAGCCATGCTAGCACCAGGTATGTTTGGCAATTAAAGCATACCTTGGGTACCTGAAAACTACCCATTGTCTTGTGGCTACAGAGTGGAGACATGTCCAGGACATAAGGTTAATATTACTCACAAATAACACTTCAGGCTCTAACACCTATCTGTGCAGTGGCTAAGCATGCATCAGGTGTCATGAGGTTTGCAAGGATGAATTATGTTTTAACTAGGAATGTGGCAGACTTGTATAGAAATGGACAACGTCCCAAGCCCAGGCTCCTCCTTCCTCCAGGCTGAAATGAGAGCAACAAACAATAAACATATCCCCCAAATCCCACCATTTCCTCTAATGAAAGGTTTTAGCTCTCCCTGCACAGCTTTCCCTTCTTATATATTAATCAGGGATACAAAACTCAAAAATCCAGTTTGGTGGTGCCATGGTGTAATGGGACTGCCTTGCAAACACACCAGTAACCCCAAGCAGGAGGTGTTGGTATGTCCCCAAACACACCACTCCTGGTGTCCTCACGGGCAGAGCTTCCTCAGAGAGGCTGTCCATCGCTGAAAGAGTTAAGAACATCTTGTCAAGGATATGCAGTTATCTGGAACTTTTGTTTATACAGAGAGGCAATAAAACATTCAGCGCCTTAGACCAGTGTAAGAAGGGTCAATACAAGCTCCAGCAGTTGTATATAAATTAACCTTTTAAGTATGGCCTAATCCATAATGATTCATTGACAGGAATTATTCCGGGAGGCTGAGCTGCAACAAATTGTAGCAGTTGTAGCCGACTACAGTATCTCACAGCTGCTGAAAGCTCAGCTGCCTCTTAAGATGAGGTATCTAAGGGAACATTTTAAAAGTCTTTGACAATGTATTTCCACAATACTTGTTAGAACTAGGACGTCTCTAATGATCTTATGTTCCTAAAGTGGAACAAAAGTATGAGGAATCTGAATATACACATGAAGGATGTTTTGAAAGATTTTTGCTTTTGCTCTAGCGCTGACAGAATATGAAAAGGATGCTTCACTCCTACACACTGGAGTGGTCACCCAAGAGAGCTCATTTCTTCTCAGTAGGGTTTAGCCAGGATAGTGCACTGAGCGTATGAGCTGAGAAGCCTGCAGCGTATTTGCAATTGTCAGAATTAAAAGTGAAGGAAGACAAAACAACCTCTCCCCTCCCACCCTCTGTCAAACATGCCTAATGAATAGCTCTACATGCACTGTATCAGAAACCCCAAACGTTGACGGCGATGCGAGGCACTAATTTGTTAGTTATCATATCTGACAAATTGTCATCATGGTTCCACTCCTTCAGAGGGTGTTGTGCGTGTGACCCGGGGAAGGGCTCTCAGGCTTGAGCTAATGGGTGTGCGACTTGGAACAGGAGATGATGTGCCAAGATGGGAACCACAGAGTGGGCTGCCAAAAAAGAACAGTATAATTATCTGTGCATAATTCACGGCCGGAGAATAAGCTTTCCTCCAAAGTTGTCTGCAGTAGAGCTGTACCAGATTCATGGCTTTTTCAGTGAGTATTCACAAAGTAGTGACAATCTGTGCAGAAATGTGCACTTCTCCAAACTTTTTTTTTTTTAATTGGACTAAAATAGACATTTCCATAGCACTCTTTGCTCTCAGGACTGGTCTGTTAAGATAAGTGATGACTCACAGATGTATATTCTTACTTTCTTGGGTAGTTATCTCTCCCCTCACCCCACCTAATCCCTTCACCAATGGGCTTTGAAGGAAAAAAAACCTCTTCAAGGAAAAGCACTATAAATACGAACTATTACATGAGTATTGGCTCATTGAATCTTCAGAGTTGCTGCTGTACTGTGAAAACAGTGGCCCTAGTTCTCAGATTCTCAGGACAAATAGTTGGACAACATGAGCCAAAGGAAAATTTCCTTTAATTTTTAGCACTTTTAGGCAAGATGGCTTGCCAGTTCAGGTTCTGTTCAACAGATGGCAAGATATGAATGCATTGGTGAGAGTGTACGTATATAGCCCACTGCTCTTTCAGTTATTATTGGACTGGATGAGGGTTATTTGGTTTCTTTTGCCCTAATCACAGCAACCACCTCTTCATCCGTATCGTAGAAGATGGCTATTTCTTCTCAGGAATAAGTAAAAACTCATTTTACAAAACGTGTTCATTTTCTAGAAGGAGATTCAGTTTCCCAAAGAGAAAGCTTGGGAAATTCCTTAGCTAGTAAGTCTGCCTGGAGGAGATCAGGGTGAAGGACTGAAAGTCCTATAAAGTGAATTCTGAATGGGAGGGAGAAGGTTCTTAGAGAAATGCAAAGGAGATGGAAAATGTTCCTGCAATTGCTGGCAAGGAAGATGCAGAGTTTGCTTGGGCACATTTCTTTTTGAAAGCTGATCCTGTTTTGTAAGGGCAGACAAGGAAGAGTTGCCAGATTCGTAGGACAACGAAGTTTGGAAAGTGCTGGCAAAATATGTGGAATTGGATTAAATTTGACAAAATGTCATATGGCTTTAAGGCTCCTCAGGGTGTCCTGAAACAGTTTTGCTCCACGTAGCGCAGATTTCCTGTAAAGCTTTGGCACCACCACCTCCATCCTGAGCTGCTCAAAAATGTTGCCGTGGCCGTGCTGAAGCTGCAGGGATTCCATATCACCGGAATTTTCCCAAAGAATAGGTGCTGATCTCCCCGTGGTCTATGTGTAGGTAACCCCTCAAGGGAAGTTCTGAGGTTGCAGGGAGCTTGTGGTCATGTGCATGGGAGCTGTGCCATCCAGGAGTGCTTGGGCAAGGCTGACTGGGCCCAGCTGGAGGCCAAGGGGGACAGTTCTAAGTGGACATGAAGGTTTGGATCTGGAAGTAACATAAAGCACAAATGTGCTTTCCAGGCCCCAGCTACCTGTCTCAGGGGCTGGTTGTGTGGGATGATGCTTGTGCACTTGTGCTGCAGCCTACCCTGTGTCACTGCCTTGTCTTCATTTACTTTGATAATTTATAATCACAAAATGAAAAGCCGGGACAGGAGAAAGATGTCCTGCTTCTCACAGAGTGCTTCAGTCACAGGGATAGTTTGTAATTTTAAGCACATGCATAATGGCTTTGCTGGATCAGGGTCCAACTTTCTTGGTAGATACTGCAAGAATTTCTGGGAACACTCCTGGAAGGAAGAAACAAAAATATTTCCTCTATAAATGTTTGTGGAAAATGAATAAAAATGAGTATGCAATGAAAATGAATTCCCACTTCTTTATAGAGAAACCCAACGTAGCAATGAGGATCTAAGCTTTTATGAACAGTGAGGAATGAGCTCTGCAGCCTATTAAGCTGAGTAGGAAAACCTTGGGGTACAGACATGTCCTGCAGTTTGCACTCATGTAAGTAACTTTGTCAGACTGACCAGCTGACCAGAGGGCAGCAGACTGCTGCTACCTGGGGGGTGTCTCCTAGAAAGTCTTCAGGAACTGGATGATGCCACACCAGAGTGTGCTCTGATGATAACCAGATGACTTCAGTTTCCAGAGACCTCAACCTGAGAGCTTTCATCAGCATTGCATTCACTGAATTGAAATTAAAAGGAAAAAAAAAAAGTACTGGAAAATCAGGTGCATACACGTAACCAGCCCCAGCATTGATCTAACATAAATGATGGCACTTATGAGGCAAATAATCCAGCTTCTCATTGATCTTGGCAGTACTAGTAGGGGGCAATATTTACATTTGATTGAATTGCTCTTGGACAAATTTTCTCCACAGTACTAAATACAAAGAAGACTTCCATTAACACCAGGAGAGCAGAGCTTTTCATTCATCTATTTTTTTCATCTATTTCTAAAAAAAATACACGTTCTAGTTCTCTGTTCTCTTGCTTATACTTATACTGGGTCTTATACTGGGATAGCTGCACTGAGTAAAGTAGCCACTACATCAAAGCAGAGAAGATTTGGATCCTGAACATTTGCTGCAAACAGCAAGTTCTCTCCTTTTCTAAGTACAAAAGAACAAGGAATTATTATCCTTCTCCCAGCAAAACAAAGCAAAATCAATATTCTTCCCTGGGTCATTTCTCTGAGCTTCCTTCTTTCTTAAAACTTTCTCCTCATATTTTCTCCATTTTGGAGATAGCCTGCTCTTTTGATGAAAAAAGGAGGGAAATAAACATTTTATGATTTTTTTTCCTTGTGGAGTAATTCTTTGCATGCATTTTAGGCTAGGTTGAATTGTGCCAGGTCTGTTTCTTTCCATGTGTGATAGAGCTCAAGGCCTACATAGGTGTGTGTGGGACTGCACAAGTCCTGCTCATTGCACATAGTCTCACCACGTCTGTCCAGTTGTATCCTTCTGGCTGCTAGAGGCCTGGACACCTTACTGTGCTCAAGAAGGGACTAAAAGAGCAAATGAGTTGCTGTCCCTGCATATCCCATCTCACCAGGGATGTACACCAGCAGCAGCTCAGGGTACTGTGATGGATGATGGCTGGACACTTCTAGCCTACCCCTGGGAACAGGACAGGGAGATGAGAATTGCAGGACAGAAGCATTTATCAGCACCAGGAAGCAGTGTCTGTGGAATATCAGCATAAACAAAGAAATTGTCTTAACAGAGAGCCACACCTAGAAGTACTACAATCCTCTCATGGGATCACACAGCATGTGGCACATGAACCCAGGTAGTCGACTCAGAGCAAGCAAGGAAAAGCAAGTTTATAGGGCACAGACAGAAAGAACAAACAAGTAATGTGAAGGTAGACAAAAACCCCCAACCCTGTATAGTAGAAGGGAAGCCAGAACCAAGTCTGTATGCAGAGCTGACCATGAAAGATAAAGATGAGAAAATGAAGGTAAAGATTTTTACTGTCTCACTGGGAATTAAAGGACAAGAAGCAAGTGAGATGCTGTTGCCAGGAATAATGCCTGAAACACTGGAATAGCTGATAAAGGTGTTTGATTAGAATCATGACCCTGCAGACAGAATGAGACTCTGGAGAAATACTGTATTTTTTACCCCACCTCAAGAAGCAGGATCTGAGATAGACACCTGCCTTAGAGAGCTGCAAAATCCATAACTCTGGAGATGTTAAACACTCCCTAAATGGAACCAAGATCATCTGTAGGACATGAGTCCCTCTTACAGAAATGTATAAAAAGAGGAGATCTAGCCCTAGAGAAACACCTCCAGATATCAAGGGAACAGCTAGCTATCCCAGGAAAAGGTCAAACCAATACAGCAAAGGAAGGCAGCAAGCAGGAGGGAACAGCCTACCAGTAACAGAGGCAGTGGGGGCCAGTGTGGGAGCTCTCTAGTGAAACAACAAGAGAGGCTGGAAAAAAACTGCCTGGCAAGGGCAAAGATGCAAGAGAGGTAAAGAAACAAAACATTTGCTTCAATCCTGCAGCTCCCTAAGGAATTAAAAAGCGGAATAGCCTTTTAGACACCCACAGCATGGCTTCGGCAGCAAGAGGGACTTTGGGGGTCCACACAGCTGACAGAGCACAGCCACCAATCTTCAGGCCCCACATCTGTCCTTACATCAACAGGCAGGCCAGAGACAGCTGGGTCATGAAGCTGTGATGTCGTTGAAAGAAGCGATAAGCAGCAATTCATTCTAACCTGGAGATATGTGACCACAGCATGGTGATGTACAATAAAACCACCTCGAGGTCAATGGGCAACACAGGCTGTTGATAATAAATCTGTGAAACAAGAGATGTTATTGCTCAGAGTTTATAACAGTTGACATTCAAGATCACCACCCAGGGCAGAGCACGGGGCAGTGCGCAGCTTTGCTCCGGTCACAGTACAAACCCTCCATACCCTCTGCTTGTTCAAGGAGACAGACAGGCTCTGTGGGCCACGTCCAGGGCTCGAACAGGACTAAAGGGCATAGCTCTGTTGCCTGTGCCATGTCACAAGAGATAACATTGCCCAGAGAATCTGGCCCAGACACAGTCTGCGCTGTGATCAGAGACCTCCTGACTGCATGTTTCTGCACATCGTGTGTAAAGGGCAAAGGGTGGATAAAATATTTTGCCCTGAGCTGGTTGCTTTGGGCACTCATTTTTGGACATGCCTGAATGCCTACACAAGGTACCAGACAGAAATGGATCAGGTCCACAACTTCTAAGCTCCTGTTTCCGAAAGTGCATTATACACTTTACAATAGATCTTATGCCGCTAATTTATATAATCATCAAAAATTATTTCTTCAGCCTGTATTTTTAAGAGCTAGCTAAATTTGTGGTTTGCCTACTGTGCCAAGAACCTGGCATGTGGCCATATGCTTTCACACATCTCCTTGCAGACTATGGGCTTGAAATCTAAAACCACTGGTGCCATCCTACAGCTGAAGTACTTCCATCCACATGAGCTCAAATGCATTCACAGTGGGACCAACTGCCTCTTTGTTTGGCATCAGGATGTATAAATATCTGACACTTCCTATGCAGGTACCTATATATTTCAAAGCAACTGACAGGCTAGAATTATCTATAAAAGAAAAATAACTTACACAATAATCATCACTTGCTGACAGCTGAAATTTCAGAGGAATCAGCCGTGCCCTTCTTTTAATGAAAATGAGTAACAAAACCTTACCTATGTGAAGCTCGTCTCTCACTATCAAAATAAATCAGCTGACCTGTGTTAAAGACTGTGTGAGAATTTTGGGGAATAACAAGAGAGGAATAGGCAGAGATTTTAAGCTAGACATTGTATCCAGTAAATATAAGACAGCACCGATGACCGAGCTTTAAAACGTGGGCTCATTGAACATCTGCATTTTTATTCCAATACATAGTAGGTAAAGCATAAAACATGTATTTAAACATGTATCTCTTTTGTAATTTTTGAAGTACAACTTGAGATAAGACATCTGTGCAACAACTGTAGATAAAAATACAGTTGCCTTAATTCTCTTTGAAAACTTATGCTTCACAATATTGTGCGATGGGCAACCGCAGATTTTTTGTGCTGGTAAGGGAGAAGTAAGATCCAAGAAGACAATCCAGTGCAGAAAGTGCTTACACAGCACAAACCAGCTTCTTGTGTACTAGAGACATTACTGCATTCTGTTCTAAGCAATATTTAATCTAGAATCTAAGGGGGGAAAAAAAAGATAAGTTTGTTAAAATGAGTACTGACATCGATAGTGGTTGTTACTAAGTGCATCTGCCTCTCGTGAGTCCCAGCCTCATGCTCTGGCCAGCAGGATTTTGAAAGGTATATGCGTCTCTTAAAAATGTAATTAATACCTCCGAGGAGTCTTCAAAGCACAGAAGTTCCTGGTTGATATCTGTTTCGATGAAAACAGAAAAATACTGGGCATCTCTGGTTTGAAATGGAATGGAGATGACAACCAAAGGAGAGGGAGGACACGGGTAAATATAGTGAAACCAGCAGGATGGGAGACAGCAGTGCTAAGGATGTGAGCGCTCTGCAGAGATGTGGCAATTCCTTTAGCCTGTGGCAGGAATATCTCTCACTGATTAAAACTAATTAGGGAGGAAGAGGTTGAGCCTTTTTATCCCCCTCAGTAAACCTGCCTTTGATGCAGACTGGTTATAGCACAGCTCTGGTTCTGCAATGGATTTTGAAAGCCTTTCCTTCACTGGTCCCTTTAAACAAATACAACAAGCTCTCTAGGTTTCTTATGCACAATAAATCTATTTTGGTTCCTGATGACTGATCTCTTTGGCTCTGCAAGCGAGGTGAGAACACCAGCTTTGTTTCTTTTTAGCACTGTAAAGGAAGTCTTGTGTAATTTTCCGAGAGCTGGGAAAGGCTTAGAAAAGAGGTAAGGAGGTGATTTGGATTCTGAATTCTGCACCTTTTATTGAGGCACCACAACTGATTTGTTGATGACAAAGTTCAGGAATTTTGTGACCAGAAATTGGGAATGATGAGTATTGGGAAAAGGGTTCAGTTCTCTGTCCTAGCACAGATCAGTGGGTTGGAAGATGAAACTGGACAAATTCAGGTTGGCAATAGTTGCATTGGTTTTTAATAAGGGAAGCAATACCTCATTGAAACAATTCACTTAGGGTTGTTTTGGACTTTTCCTTAAGACAGGGTGGCTTTCTACAATTCAGATGGGAGCTGTGGGTTTGGTTGCTGGAAAGCCTGAGTGAGGTTCTGGTACCTGCATTATGCAAGTGGCCTCTAGCCTTCAAGCCAACTAATCCAAGCACTCAAGAGCAACGGGCAGAGTTGAAAGGTTTGAATTGCACATGTCCCAGAGATATGCAATTTGAATACTAAATGTCCCAAATGGCCGTAAAATGAGCCTCTTGGGGAATCCAAACATTTCAACATATTCATCATAAAAATTAAGACCTCAAGCACACAGGAATATGCCTGTGGTGATGTGTGATTACATCCAAGCAGTAGCCAGCAGCACACAAGCACATGTACTCTGTATCAGGGAGCAGCAGACATTTTACACAGCACCAGGCAGCGCAAGTGGCCAGGGAAGCCAAAGCAAGGTCAATGCTGGCCTGAGCCAAGCCAGCATTGGGCCTCCCACCTGGTTGCCTGCATGGAACCTCACCCACTGACCTCTCAAAGGTGAGACAAGCATGGCTGAAGCTTTACCTCTCACACAACCCATAAGACTTTTGCTGTGATCAGAATTGCTGTGCCCCAGAACGTGAGATTTTGGTCAGCCAGAGACCCCCAGCTCTGCAAATTTATGCCTTGGGTTCTGGCCAACTGGGAATGATTTCAGGGTTCATGCTCTCAAAAGCAGATGAAGCCCAAACTGATAGAGAAGAGCAAGATGGTAACCACAGGCACTCTGGATTCATGAGGTAAGACTGAGTGCCGTGCCTGTGACTGAAGAAACATTTGCTGGTTTAGCTCCTTTTATTGTGTTTAGCCAACTGTCCTTTTTTTTCTTCTGGAATGCTGAGCCTTTTGGTTGGCACAGTTTGGGGTTTTGGATCATTTAAATTTTCTTTTATTTTTTTCCCCACTGCCGTTAGAAAAAACTCTTTTTTTTACTGTAAACTTTTTTCACAAAAAAAAAATCTAAATCTTAATAAAATCTGAAGGTGGCAGCAACGAAACAGTAGCGAGGCTGTGACTACAACTTCTAGGGCAAGTTTGCATCACACAGTGAAGAGATCCCCAACCCCCTGCTATGCCGAGTTTGTAAGGTCTCACGTTTCGGCAGTTTGTGTCAGGAAGGGTGTGTGGCTGAGCTGGCAAGCCCTGCATCTCTAGCAGGACTGTCCAACCTTGAGACAGGAAGAACAGTGCTTGCCTACCACGGATGCCAACAGGCAGAAGCTGCATATGCAGAGCCCACAGACATGCCCAGCCTTCCTCAGTGGATTTGAAAGCCCTTCTGCAAACACCACAAAGGTGTGTATGCAGGCATGAGCGTATCTGCAGGTTTTGTCTGTAGAAAGCTGATGTGCACAGAGGCTTTTAGGTCCAATGGTTTTGCTGTGTTCATTTTTTATATCCTTATAATATCATCAGAATATATTATGCTGGAACTGTAAATTGATTTGCATGGGTTGGTCACCTCAGAACAATCTCCAGCCTGCAGCAACAGATATGCTGTACTTTGGTACAGAGATAAGGCTTGGTTTGTCAGTGGTAAAAGTATTGTCACGGGTGCTGCTGGCCTGTACCTGTAGTCCAGAGCATCCCATCTCCCCTCCTGCCAGTCCCATGGCTCCTCCTCTGACTTTCCCTGTGGTCAAAGGGAAGTGTGGACAAGTTCAGCAAAGTACATCGACCCCCACTAGGAATTGCCTGAGCTATGTGGCTCTGATAGAGAATGATAAAGCAACACCCATGGCTATGAGTGACCAGCTCAGGGTTAACCACAGTGAAACAAGCCCTGAAAAGTCAGTCTGTGAGGTTTCATCCTGAAAAAGGCACAGAACAGTTCAATATTGCAGTGAACTGCTTCGAAGGACAGGGGATAGCAGGTCCAAGTGCCTCATGGAGCCTGTTTTGAGATTCCAGATTTCCTGAAGTATTGCAGGTGTGGCAGCAACAACCACCTTGTTGGGGGCTTCGAGTGGACAGAACATCTCTCAGCTGCCTGACACTTGTGTCCTTGAGTGCAGTGGGTCCAGAAGGTGCCTGTGTGACCTGGCTGGGTGCTAGTGCCTGTCTCCCCCAGGTAGTTGTGTGATGTCGGGTGGGGCAGGAGGCTGAGGGGGTGAGCAGGTCTTCCTAGAGGGCACAGTGGGGCATGATTAGGCAGGGACTGGCAGTGTGCTCCTGCTGCTGCTACTGCTACCGTGCAGTGCTTCATGGAGGGGATGCAGAGGCGTAGCAGGCAAGCAGCAGGAGAGTAGGATGCCACATGGCGAGGAGGAGGAAAAGAAAGAGGTGGAGGAGTAGGCAGAAGGGAGATTCAGTTTAACATGGCATGCCAGGCCTCCACTGCTGCTTCCCTCCCTCAGGCCTGCTCATCATGAATTTAATTTGCGCATGGGGTGAGGGGGATTTTGTTGGCATAGTTTTATTCTTATTCGATGTGCTCCTTTGCATGGCAAACACTGGTAGTGTGCTCATCGCAGTGCATTCAGGCAAACACGGCCTTGGGTGTACTTAAGTCTAAGGCCCTGGTTCTGCAAACACATGAATAATCTGAAAAGCAAGACGACTTACTTACATGCTTAAAATGACACCTGCTTTTATCTTCATCTCTTTCCTTTCCCCTATCAGTATACTTCTGTTTCTGGATAGCTACTTTGAGCTCAGTGTCTCAACTAAAATTTGAATACAGAAAAAAGAGTGATTCTTTTTTTTATCTCAATTGAGAGGCTGATCTCATCTACATATATTCAGTAAAATAAATAAAATCCACTTGTGCCCTGTCCTAGCTAAGATTCAATATATGACACCTTGTCTATCAGGAATGGCTCAGGAGGGGTCATGCTTCCAATGGCAATTGATATGCAAGGGTTTTGCCATTTGGAAAGATTTGCCTTAACCTGACTCAGAAGAATTCAGATATGTACTTTGGTAGATGATTGTTTGCTTTGCTTATAGGCATTAATATACTCTCTTAAAAAATATTCCTTGGGAAAGTATCTATTGAATTCTTGAGTGGAAGGCAGTGCAATTATCTGTCATTCTGAAGGGGGATCAGAAAATTCACAAAAGATAGAATGAGCATATGTATGTATGTATATATATATATATATATATATGTTTGAAAAATAGATTTCAAAAAACATTCCTGGGCTCTGGTGTGGAGGCTCCGAGCAGCAGCAGAGCTCCCTCTTCTCAGTAGCTGCAACATCATTACACAAAGATACAGAGACACAGGAGCCCCTATTCAAATGCAGCCCCTCAACTTTGTGACCAAAAGTGGGTTCTATTTTGGTCCTTGCTTTTGAGGCTGCTTTTGATGAAGGGATCAGAGTTTTTTAGCTCCCTGCCACTACATGTTGCTGTTGACCTCTACCTGCTTCTAGTTTTTAGAACTTTGTTTCCATTTCCATTTCTTTAGTGTGAAGGTTGGGGATGGGATTTGTATTTTTAATACCTTGGTGCCAACTGCTGTGCGCTGTCGTACGGTGGCTCACTTTTACTTCCCTTACATTTCCTCTTGTGTTTCTAGATCTAAATTGTCCAAATTATCTGCTGGAGTATGGCCTCTGGACCTACATCTTCTGGTGACCTGGGACATAAAGTGTTGTATGACAAATCCTGACTTGATGAAATTGGCAATAGTCTCAAGAATTATTTGCTTACCTAATGACCATTGGTTTCAGTATCAGGCAAGCCCAAATTGAGAATCTGTGCGTTGTTTTTCTGTGGTTTGATGTGCCCCTTCAAAATCAGAGTCTTTTCTAGACTTTTCTAGCCTTTTTCCTTCCTCGCCTCTGAGCAGACAATAGTTTTGGTTACCCAGCACTGCTGTTGTAATATCTCCAGACAACATTTCCAGTGGGCTGTCATAAACCTTCAGTCCTCTTGCATTCCATATTATCTTCAGGCAGCCTTCAGGCAGGGTTACAGCACAGGCCATGGGTAAGGAGCACTCACCCAGCAAATTCAAGGGTGTGCAGGTGCAAACCTTGAGTGCCACCCCTGTATGACATTGGGGGAACTTATTCAAACTGATCCTCTTCTTGTACAGCTCAACTGTAATCACATGACATTTTAATGTTGCTGTTGTTTAAAAAGAGAGATAGAGATGCTATTGGGAGGTGGGTTTTTAGCAGTTAAGAGAACTGTTTTTCAGCCTGGCAATCTTGCATTTTTGCTTCAGTCCCACAGCTAGGCTGGGTGACCTTGCAAGATTATAGGAACACCTTTTATGTCTCCTTTTGCTTATTATAAGGACAAGCATTTCAATCATTACACACCTTTTTAAACTACCTGGAGATGCATGGGAGACATAAATGCAAAAGTAACATTACTGGTATAGTATTATTATTTTTCCTAAGCAATTCACTGTTTTCCTCAAATCCAAGCACATGATTTCTTGTTTATTGTGTAATAACAGCCTTGTGTTGCAATGGTAAGTAGGACACAGATACAGCTTTTCAGTGATGTACAGTACTCTTTCTTATCTTTAATTAAATGCTATTCCCTTGTATTGGAACACATTCTGTGATTACACATGTTTACAGTCTCTAAGTAACTTACCTCCAAATACACTAATGAAAATCAGTGCCCCAAAGCAACTTGTGCCTTTTGTCCTGTACCATACCCCACCTCTCTCATATTCTTTTTTTAAAAATTTTATTATTACTTCCAGTTTCCATTTTAAAAATTAAGGGGTTGAATTAAGCACTTTTGTATGAATTTCCCCCAACCATCTCTGCTTTTGATCTAGGGACATGTATCTATCTAGCTCTCTGCCCCTCCCCAGAACAGTAACCCCTGGGGATACCATAGAGCATAGAGATTATAAAATTTAATAAAGTCACAATAAAATATCCAAGGCCTTTCATACTTTTTCACTTCCTTTAACTCAATTTATTTTTCATTTCATGGACAGAGATTTAGTCCTGGTATTAGTTTATGATTTTGCTGAAAGAATTACCGAACACATACAAAAAGGAAATATTATTTTTATTATTTATTTTGTGCCATGTATACCATAGGAAAAAAAAAAAAGAGTTGAAATCACTTCAGTACCGCTGTGTTTTTCATTACAAAGTTATTACATATAGAAATTACTCCAAATTATCTGAAATGAATGGAAATTATGAGGTTTAAATTCCCCAGGTTACTGCAAGCACAGCACTGGAAATTTATTTTGTCATCTTGCTGAACATAATTGCTACAACAAAATTTCTTCCATTTTACAACCACAGCATAACTTATTTATACCAGTGTTGTTGTAATTTTACATCAATAAGTTGCATGGGAAGGAGTACACAGGTGGTAATTGAAAGCAATAATTTGTAGTGGGGTCCAGGTGGAACAGTTGGCTCAGAGAAGACTTCATTTGCTGCTCTGTACATACTCTGCTTCTCGGTGGCCTTTGACTAGGATGCTATCAAACCTCTGGTCCACCCAGCACTGAAGTGGCCTGATCACCCTAAATTACCTTTCAAAGCAGCAGTGGAAGTGAGAGAAAGAACTGATCTGTCTTTGTAGCACTGACCCGCAGCTCACGTGCAGAAGCTGGAAGTGAGGTGCATGGGGAGAAGGTGAAATCACAACTGGGAGAGTGGGAAGCACAATCCTGGAGTCAGGAGCAGCGTCCTTGAAGGAACTGAGCTGGAAGGGAACACAATTTAGGGCTGGAGCATGCGCGTGTGCACACGTGTGTGTGCTCTCAGTGTGTTACAGCCGATGCCAGCTGTGGCCCTTGGCTTTGCAGCTCAGCCGTCCTCAGTGAGCGTGGACAGACACTGTCATTTGTCTGTCGAAGAGAATACTGTTATTTGATCATTTTCAATTAAGATGTGAGTAGTTGCCTGAGACATGAGCAATGACGCTAACATTCATATTTTGCTCCACTCTTTATGAACAGGAATGTGTAATTTGGGTGCAATATACAAGCACTCCCCGGCCAGGCATCCACACTTCTGCGATCTGTAATTGTCAACAGGAATAATGAAACTGCAGAGGCTGATACTGAACCTAGAAACTGATGAATTTCCCTGTTTGAGTTCCGTCGTGCAAGTTAAAATAGTAAAAATAATAATAACAACGATGCTAATTTGTTACTATGGATATACCCTATTTAAATAAAATAAGGTAGGAAGAAGGTAGAGGGAAAAAGAACAAGAATGAATGGGTTGCCGCTCTCTTCTGATGTTCAGATTCGGATTTTCATGATTCACAAGAGACAGACTGGAATGTTTCTGTCATGAGTTCAAGCTGAAGATTTCATTGCAACATTCAGAGCTTAGAGGCCTTTGTTATTTTAAACAATCTAAAGATTTCAAATCCTCTTAAAATCATCTGAGAAGGGAAAGAGAAGAAATTGGTTGAAACTTGCACTTGAAAGCAGAGGAGAGCTGTATCAATCCCAAATTTCAGCTTGTGTAAGTTTTGAGGAACACCTATGGAGGGAGGAGGGGTTCTTTGTCCCTACCACATGCCAGCCAACTTGCACGTGAATCTCCCATGCAAGACCGTGTTATGCATTTCCATAATGGACCAAGTTTTAAAAGTACTTCTTCTGACAAAAATAGCCCTCAATTTCTATGAGGTTTTCAGGGATATATATTTTTTTGGGATGAATTTAGTTCTGGTTCACAAAACTTAGCTTACTGCACCAAGCAATGATGGCATTTGTTTTCCAAAGGCACAAACAATCCTTGGATTGAAGTCGTTAGAAAAGATGTGCCAGCTTTTTTTAAAAAAGCCTCCCCAGCAACAGCGGGTTTTGCCCATCTTCCTTCAAATTTTTTTTCTTGTCCTAAAGCGGGTGCTGTGTGGATGCACAAATGGCATTCATAGTGGGATGGAGTACATGTAGCAGATGGGATGCTTGACTCCTTTTTGTGTTGGATGCTTGTAAAGCATGTTCTCCTCTACCTTTGCCTATTGGCATGTGCACACAGGTGCAGGTGGTCCTTTGCAGGATGAGAGAAGGTGCTGGACAGAATTGTTACCTTTTAGTAGAACTCTCAAGTTACAATTGTAGGGGCAGGTTTGGCTCTCACTGCAATCCCTGAGGTCCTGCAAGTAATTTCAGTGGGGACACAACTGGATCTCTACTGTCAGAGAGTCTGAAGCTTAAAAGAAAGAAAAAATGGACTGATCTTGCACTTTATGTGGTTTAAAAAAAGCCCCAAAATAAAAACAGCGTTTTTCTTCTGTTCTGGCTTGCTGGTTCCATGAGGGGGGTTTGCCTTTTTTTTTTTTTTTTTTTTTTTTTGAGAGGTGGTATTGTTTTGCTTTTATCTAGTTTTATTGAAAATAGGTGTGGGGGAAAACTCAGCCCCAGCATTTTGACTGTTATCTAGTACATTTAACACTTGGAAAGAGTTAGAAAGATGAGGGACTCTGTGTGAATTGAAAAAAATACCACCAAAAAAAGCCAGCAAAAGAACTCACAGACCACTGACTGAGGAAGGGACTCCAAGGAAGGTTTAGAATGTAAATGTTGAGAAAAATCTCATTTTCTAAATTCACTCAGAGAAACATCAGCAAGTCACAGCCACCAAAAATAAGGGGACACCAAATGTCTTGAAAACACAGCAAAATCTTCATCTCTTTTGCCTCACTCCAAAAAGTCTTGGGAATGGTGCAGGGGATAATACATTATCCTCTTAAGCCTTCATTTCACTGCACTCTCAAATACACCAGTGTCATGGAAGAGAAAATCAAGTGAATAAATGTTGCAATTTATATATATTTGAATAGATAACAAGAACAATTTTACTGTTTGCCATAAATGAAAACCCCACCAAATCATTCCTCTAATTGAGGTTCTGAAGCTCTGTTTATGGTTGCAAAGTGATTTGATACAAAAAAATTACACATTTTGAGTTATTATATCACCCAGAAATTTGATGCCACTTAACTATGTAATTTTCAGAAATGATATAAAACCACTGCAGAAAAATATTCAGGGAAGCCCAAAAGACCTCTTTTTATCTGTTTTTATGGGTCTAAAATGAGAACTCGCAGAGATCCTTGCTCTGTATGTGAAGGCTGAACTGCCACCTCGGGAGCTTTATTAATATGTATGTAAATATGATCTGGTTAGATCCTGTGTTTCTGTGCCGTTTCACAAGGTGGAGCGGCTAACTAAGCCGAACAGATCAACGCCCTGTGTTTATTTTCTTTTTTTTCCCCTCCCAAGCAGCAACATTTAAAGATTCAAAGAGAATGAGGACAGCAGCCTCATTTATGTCAAGATTGTCTCAAACCTCCTTCCTTCCTTCCTTCCTTCCTTCCTTCCTTCCCTCTCTTCTCTCCCCCCACCCTGCCCCAACTCCCAGACCTGTATCAAAACCAATTTACTTCTAACTTAGCATAAGCTTTCACATTAAAGACTTAGGAGAAACCAAAATCACATCACACAGAATCTGCAACTACAATTTTTCTTCCACTGAAAAGTTACTTGACCAAATAGGGAGAAAGTGGAAATGCATTCAAAATATGTCCAAGTGGCACATCAAGATTATCCTCCATGAGAATATTGGGACTTCCTCTTTACGCTGAAGCCGCAGTTGTTTATGCATCTACATCCATGCCAAATTTTACCTAAACACATCAAAAAAAGAAGAAAAGAAAAGAAAAAAAAGAGAGAAACCCAGAAGCTGAGCATGTGTGCTGAGAGTTCTTGACTCAGCATGCCTTGTTGTACATAGGATAAAATGGAATATTTGACATCAGATGAGCTTGTTTTTCCCTACGATAAGGACAGTGTTGCTGTATGAGAACTCCTCAAATCCCTTATACATTATGAAGACAGGAAAGATTATTATCTTAATACAAGATATGTAGCGCAAGAGAGTGCTTTCTCCCCCCTAATTTAAAACAAGGGGCCATAGTACTTCTAAAGCTAGTGAAAAACTTGTTTTCTTCTTGCAGATTATGCTCCCATTTTGCTTGGGCTTTTTTTCTTTCTTTGGTGATATTTTTGTGGCGTTTTTTGGGTGTTTTTTTGTTGTCGTGGGGAGCTGCGGCCGCAAGTTTGCAGGCTGGTGGCAGAGGCCGGAGCTGAGCCGCAGCTCCAGGACAGCGGAGCGTAGACCTGGGGGGGCTCAGCCCCCTTTGCCGGCGGCGAACGCCCAGCACGGCCGCGCGGACCGGGACAAAGCGGGGCGATGCCGGGGCCGCCGTCGCCCGGGCAGCCCCCAGGGACCCAGGGCCCTCTCAAGGGGCTGCTGCGGCGGGTGAGGGAGAGACAGAAACGCGGGGCCAGCTGCACATGGAGGCAGGTCGAGGGATAGGTCAAGGTTAGAAAGAGCCTGCTATTGATCTGGCTTTGAACGCGAGACAGGGAGAGCAGAGAGACTAAAGGGGGAGCTGTGAGACAAGACATTAACAGCTTTCAGTGCTAATGATCACAAGTGCCAGACAGGGGAGGAAAGAGAAGACTGAGAAATCACTTTGGAATTTTTTTTCCTCTATTGGGATGTATTTTCGTCGTCGTCGTTGGAGGCAGGCTGGGGGCTCAACCCCCGAAGCCCTGCCAGCAGCTGGAGGGGCGGGAGGGCATTTCGGTGGCCCCGCTGCCCCGGGCAGCTGGGGAGTCCGCCTGGTCAATCATTGCCGGCCCTTATCTCCTGCTCTCAGTGCCCACTGGAAGACACTGGTTAATCAACAGATGATGCCCAGTAACTTCCCGATAAGCCGCGCTCCCAAGGGGTGCAGCTTCCAGCAGCTCGCCCAAGAACGGCGGCGGCCGCCGGCGGCCGGACTTTGCACCCCTCACCAGCCCCGTGCCCACGGCCGCAGCCCCGCGGCGTGGCCTGGGGACGGGCCGCGCTGAGCGCAGCAGCACAGCCACACAAAGCCTGTCGGCCTCGCCAGCCGCGAGCAGAGCGGGATCAAAGCGGGGAGAGCAGTGCGGGCAACCTCATCCCCGCTGATCGGCCCGGGCCCCTTCCCGCGGGGGCGGAGGTCAGCGAGGGGAGCCCCTTCTCCCCCCCCAGTTCCCCCGCCTTGGTGCCGCATCCTTCACCCCGACTCGGACGCGGCTGCCCCGCAGGGCAGGACTGGGGGCTCCCCCTTGGGCCCCGGGGCGGTGGGCCCGTCCCTCCCCGCCCGGCGGCGGGGCCCCTGCTATCACCACGGTCATTTTCCTTTGCAGGACTCCGCAGAACAAACCAAACACACAGGGCGAACAATCGCAGCAGTTTAAGCGCCGTTAATGGTCTTGTACGTGTTTGTCGAGCGTTAGTAGAGGCGGAGGGCCGAGCCCGGGCACGGAGGGCAGTGCCAGGCTGGCCCGGCGCCCCCCGGCAGGGGCTGGGGTGCCCGCCGCCCTCGGCGCTCGCCGGGCCGGGCTGCAGGGTCTGGCAGCGCCGGAACGAGAGCTGTGAGCGGGCGGGCGGGCGTGGGGAGGGAGAGGCAGATTTCCTGGAGGAGGCGAGAGCGATGCTGTTTAGCCAAATTCTTCTCAAAGCTGATTAAGGGCACCGAGATGAATTCTGGTCCCCTCAAGGCTCTCATGCGATTTAATACGAAAAATACTCATTTAATGAGGAAAGTAAATGACACGAGTGCAGCGCGGGTCTCCAAGTGGGCTCCGGGTACGGACTGGTTACTTGGGTTTCTGCTCCATCTGCCTCCGAGCCCCCAGGCCTCCCCTCTCCCCGTTCCCCTCGCCCTGGCCAGACCTGGTGCTGAAAAGCTGTTTGCACCGAACTGTTTACTTATCGAGGGAGGAGAGAGAGAGAGAAACAATCGCAGGAGATGGGCTGGGAGAGAGGAGGTAGAGGGGGAAAAGTTGGTTTCCAAGAATGTTCCAAGTTAGAAACGCACGCAGTTGAGGGCATTTACCTGCGTGTGAAATAGGAGGACAAGTGCACTGGGATGCGGTTCCTGGGAACTCGGCGTCTCTCCGTTCGTGGCTGAGACTTAATTCCTCCAAGGAAAAATAGTCTCTGCCAGGATTTTAAGGGAAGGGGGGTAGGGGGCTGGGAGAAGGTCGGAGCGTGTGTGCGTGTGCGGATCGAGTGTGCGCGCGTGTCCCGCTACCATCGCACTTCGGGTAGGGAGAGAGGAGGGGGAAAAAATCCCTCTCCCCAACCCACACAGATATTTGTGTTGTTGTAAAACTGTTTGAAGAAATGCAGGGGGAACGCGCTCGCCGCCGAGGAGCTGCGGCGGCGCCTGGAGGGAAGGAAGAGCAGCCCGCGACCCCTGGAGAGCCTCCGCTCCTGGGCACGGACGGCGGGAGCACGACCCAGCGCCGAGCCCGGGCGGCGGAGAGAGGCGGCCGCGATGAGCAGCGGCGAGGCGGCGGCACGGGCGGGCAGCGCGGGACCGGCGGGCAGCGCCGCCGCCTCCCCCAGCGCCCCCGCGGACCCCGGCAGCCGCCCCCGCCCGAGCCGCCCCCGCTGCGGCCGGCGCCGAGCTCGGGGAAGTTTGGCCGTGCGTGAGGATGCAGATTTATTCCTTCCCCCCGCTCTTTCCCTGGCCGCCGGCGCTCCGCGCACTGAAAGCGGCGCTGCACAAAGCCCGGAGCGGCGGCGAGCCCTGCGTGTGCCGTAGTTGGTGTGTGTGCGGTGTGTGTGCGTGTGCGGTGTGTGCGGTGTGTGCGAGTGGCGTTTCTTGTTCTCTTGCAGGGTACAATGTTAAAAAGCCACCGCTAGTCGCCCCCAGTGCTCCTACTCTCTGGGTCTTTTTGTCTCTAGTGCAGATTAAACGTCACGTCCGCACTTGAACTTGAATTTTATCCCATTGTACAGAGGCAGCCCCAGCCATAGAGAGACAGAGCGCTCCCAGAGAACCAGGACTCCGCCATCTTCACATTGCAATATATAATAGTAATAGCCAGCACCAGCCCAGCTGCACTGGGGGCTTCCTTCCTTCCAGTCCCAGTGCCAGGCGAGGGGGGAAGAGTGCAAAGTGGTGCAGGAGCACTGGCAATCCAAAAGCACCAGGGCAAAGCAGTGCCACTTGAACTGGGAAAGAGGAGACACAGTTTCGGCTACCCCTTTTCAAAAAAATTCTCTCTATATATCTACCCAGCAAGGGTCAATCTCTGAGAAACATTTTTTTTTGGCGATTTTTTTTTTGTGTGGGGGCTTTCCCAATTCTAGTACTTTTCTTCTTTTTTTTTTAACTACTGTTTTTTTTCTTTTCTTTTATTTTTTTCTTTTTTTCTTTTTTCTTTTTTTTTTTTTTTTACCCTCCTGGTGGAAAAGCTCACTTGCCAATTTGCCAAGCACTCTGGAAAGAGGGAAAGAGAAAAGTGTCACTGGCGGTGCATATCCTCCTAAGTTCAAGAAGAGATCTGGAAGTCCAAGTGGCAGAAGCAGTGGAGAAAAGACAGTGTGTGAAAGAGAAAGAGAAAAAAGAGCGAGAAAGAGCTTTTCCTGATGATGATGATGACGATGATGATTTTTAATTGAGAGGGAATCCCATCCAGTGCACCACAGCAGCAACAAAAAGGAGGCTTTTTTTTTTCGTTTTTGATTTTTTTTGAAAGAAGAACTCGATAAAGAAGAAGAAGAATAAAGAGGAAAAAAAAAAGAGGAGGAGGATCGGCCCCCAACACGTCCCCCCAAACCAGTGCAGCTCTCCAGGCGATGCCAGTGTAAATGCCAGGGCAATGTCCCGTCGCAAGCAGGGAAACCCGCAGCACTTGTCACAAAGAGAGATTATCACACGTAAGTTTGAACTTGGAACCAGACCGAGCCGAAATCGAGAAGCAAAATTAGGGAAAGGGAGGAAGCGGTTGGGGGGGGGGGGGGGGGGAACTCCAGGAGCAACCAAAGCTGGTAAATGACTTCAGAGAGAGGGAGAGGAGAAGGGAATTAAAGAGGGGAGGGGGGTGTGTGGCTGGGGGGGATGGGCTGGGGGTGGAGGGGGGGAGAAGCCCGAAGTTTGCTGTGCGTTTTTGCAGCGGTGCGGAGGTGAGGCGGGCAGGCAGGCGGGAGGGCAGGCGGCGTGGAGCGGGGAAGGAGCTGCCGGCGGGCAGAGCGCGGCGTGGGGCGGCGCGGGGCTCTCCCGGGGAGCGGCTGCATGTGCGGGGGGCGGCGGAGCGGGGCGCGCTGCTCCGGGCCGGGCCGGGCCGCCCCGCCGGGGCTCCGCTGCTCCTCGTTCCTTGCTTCGGGGGCAGCACGGAGCGGTGGGAAAAGTTGGCCGAGAGCCTTGCCTCGGCGTGACAGCCGGGCCGCGGAGGGGGGGGCGGATCAAGGTGGGCAGCAAGGGAGGGAGAAGCGGAACGGCCGGAGGGACTTAGCGGGAAGCACATGGAGACGGCGGGCCGGCGGCGGCGGGGCCGAGCCCCCTGGCACTGGAGCGCGGGGCAGGTAGAGGGCCAGCTGCGCCCTGCCCGCCCCAGGTGCATCGCCGGCGGGGAAAGAGAACTCTACTCCGAAGCGCGGGGCAAGGCAGAACCAGCTCAGCTGAGGCTAGAGGCAGGGCAGGGGCTGCCGAGGGGCCGGGTGCGGGCGGCAGTGTCTGTCGGTGGCGGAGGGCACGAAGAAAGCCGAGGCGGGGGCCGGGGATGGAGTGCACGAAATACGGGCCGGGCAGCTGCACCGGCTCGCCTGCGGGGCAGGAGCAGAGGCTGCACTTTGCTGAAGCTCACATTGTAAGTGAAAATACACACATATCCAACCCAGCCCCCCCCCCCCAAAAAAAAAAAAAAAAAAGAAAGGAAAAAATAAAGCGAGGGGAGGGAAGGAGGCATTCCCCCTCCCCCAGCACCAGAATCCCCCTCCTCCCCGTTCCCACCCCTAAAGCTCTGGTAGAGGGGCAAGTGCCTGCAGGCAGAGTAGGGGGCAGGTCCCCGAGTGGGAGCCCCGCTCCGCCGCTCCGCCGCTCCCGTCCCCGGGGGCTTGTGCCGCGAGGCGGGGGGGAAATGTGGGGGCGCCTCCCGGGGCGCGCAGCCCCCAGCGCTCCGCGCTCCTCCGACGCCTCCGGGGCACGGGGAAGGGGGAGGTCAAGGGGGTCTGCATTTCCCTCCTATAGCATAGGGCCAGTTTGGGGGGGTGGTAAGAAAATATCGGGCACGACGTGGACCCGCACCCGGGAAGCCCGGTCGGACCCCTGCCCCCCCCTGCCCCGCAAGACGAGTCCGCAAGTTGTGCTGCGGGGGGCGGCGGCTCGCACGGAGCCAGCCCGGGGCTGAGCCTGAGCCTCGGCGGATCCGAATATTTATGTTGAGATTTTAAAAAATTTAAATAAATAAATAAAATATTTCCCCGGCTTCTCTCCCCTCCCCTGAAAGCCAAGAATAGGAGCCATCTGCCAGGAGCATTTGGTGCTTGCGAGCTCCTCTCTTTCTTTGTTACCGGTGATAAATTTCTGTTTGTAAGATTTCCTTGGGAATCGAGATATATATATGTATATAATTTTTCCACCTCCTTTGGGATTTTCTTTTCATAGTGGAGGGTTGTTGGGGGACGGTTTGAGTTCCGAAATATAAATTTCTCTCTCTGTTTCTCTATTCCTATTTAAAATATATATATATATATATATATATATATATATACACTCTTTTTTTTTTTTTTTTTAATGTGCGTCTTTATTTCTTAAAAAGTACCCTCACCCACCCCACCCCCAGCCCATCAGCTGGTGGAACCTTGATGAAGATGCATCTGGTATTCAGCTTTTTCTGAGGGGGTTGTTTTTTAATTCATTGTTATTTTGGAGCCAGATTTGCATCACCATAAAAGGTGGATTCCCCCCTTCCTCAACTCCCTCTCCTTCGTTAATTGCATTTTTTATTTTAACCATCCGGTTTGGAAAATGTCTTACTGTTTTTGTTGGTGGCTTCTTATTCCCTTCCCCCCTTTTTTTTTTTTTAAATTTTCTTTTTAAAAGAAAAAGCATCAACAGCCACCTAAATCGCCCTGTGTAATTTCTCCCACTTGTTTTCTGTCTCACTAGCGAGGAGATGTGGGATATTGATAGGGGGTGTGTGGAAAATCTGTTTTGTTGCGCACGTCTGAATTTGTTTCAATGAGTGAAACATTTCTTTTCTCGCTGCTCTTGCTGCTGAGGGGGGGGGGGGAGGTGGGGTGCAGAAGAGAGCCAGGTAGGTTTGTTATTCCAATTCGATCTCCTTTTCCTACCGCTTTACTTGAAGGTAAATAATGAGGCAGGAGAGCATTCAAAGGTGCCGAGGAGCTGCGTGTACAATGGGTTTAGCGGGAAGGCTGGGGGAGGAATGGAGAGCAGAGCAGTACGAGCTTCCCTCCCTCCCCTCTTGTATTTATCTATCTCTCCATCCTGAGGAAGCTGGCGGAGAAATCAGGCTGCATACTGAACAGTGGCAGAAAAAAATGAAGGTATCCAGGGGAGGAGGTGGTGGGAGGCGGGGGGCGGGGGGGAGCTGCGTTGGGCTGGGGTTGGGGCTGGGGAGCAGAAGCACAGGCATTTCAGCCCACAGGTCTGAGCCTCAGCTGTAGGTTTGCAGGAGAGGGGGTCGAAGACTGTGCACTCCTTGGGAAGTGTCATTCATGGGGAAAAAGCAGCCAGGCAGAGTGTCCTCTCTAAAGGGGAGTTTGGAAAGCAGTGGGCAACAGAATAGGAATCCAAAGGACTTACAACAAAATAGAGTCAACCCCATGCCAAGCCCCCAAAGCCAGGATGAATTGATACTATTCTCAGAAATCTTGCGTTTATGTCGTGTTTAGCTTGGGCTTTTTTCTCCCTGTCTCCCTTTTTAGCATCTGTCAGGAGAGTTGCATTTCAGGATGGATTGGAGGTCTTTGCCAGGCAAGGAAAGAGAGATGGGGAGAGAGACAGAGAGGGAGAAGGGTCTTCTGACACTGTTCAGCTGGAGTTTATTTGGTTTCATGCACTTGGTGTTTGGAGAAAGGTTTAGATCCTGAGTGTAAGACAAACAAACTCAAAAAGGAGAGAAAGTGCAGCGTAGTTGTGCTCCAGAGTTGCAGCATCTCATTAGCACAGTGGTCTTTAGGACTGCAAAACGGAGTGGCCTGCTTGTTCTTACCAGGCTCACCCAGGCAGCCTTCTAACTGTGTACGTGCAGGACAAAAAAAAAGAGATGAAACACACAAAGAGAAGAGTGCAACTCTGGACCTTTCTTCACTGGTGGTGGACAGAGCAAACTTGGTAGCCAAGCTCATTTAAATCAGTGGACAATGCAAAAACCCCGATTATATAAAGAAATGGAGGCTGAAGTGTTGAGCTGCTCTGTGCAAAGAAACGTTATTTTGATTTGATTCAAATTGCTGATTTTCCAGCTTAAGATCTTCCATTTTTAACTTAAGAAATCTGTTTTCAAACTAGCCCTGCATTTTGCATTTGAAGGAAATATGAAAGGCAAGAGCATGTGAAAAGCTCGTTGGTAGCAGTTTTGCAGAAGGCGGCAAAGCAAGAACATTCATGTAGGGCAGCAGCAAAGATTGAGAAGGAAAGGCACAGGAAAATCATACAATTCCAGGTAGGGAACCAGGTTTCCCAAGGCAGCTCTTCAGTACCTGGTCAACAGGTTTCCTAGGAAGAGCAGTAATTTCCTGTATCACTTTGTTTTGTACGTAGTCATTAAAAATCATAACAAAAACCCCTATGATTTTTTGCATGTCAAAGTTTTGCAAATTGCTTCAAGGAGCTTCTCTTAAAATGCATTTAGATTTAGTGCAATTAACGCACTTTCCCTGCAGAACAAAACCCACACCAATGTAATCAACTCTAATACAAAGAGAATGTAAGCTGTGACTGAAGAATTAGAGAGGAAATTACTATTATTTTAAGGATGGATGACTTTTTCATAATACCTGCATGGTTGTGCACAGAAAAGCTTAACGTGCTTTTAAAAGACATTACTTGTGTTTACTTTAAACAGGACAGGGAAAAAAAACGGTTGTATGCTGTCGACTTCCAGGTTGTCTTTCATTTAAATGTATTTGTATTGGACTTAAAAGATAAATAAAAAAAAAATACTGGCACAATTTCATAGTTTCTGGTCTTTTAAAATATTTTTAAATACTGGTGCAGAGTAACTAGGTTGTGGCTGTGGGTTGTTCTGTCCTTTTTGGTTGATGTGTCTGGTGGCTTAAATAGATATACAGCGGGTGAGAAACCATTGTGCAGTTTTTGCTGGTCGGCAGATGCAGAGCATATTTTGTCAGGCTTACTTAAATACTGAGAAATAAAACTCTTCAAGATTTTACAAACTGGCTGCCTTTAATAGGAATGGCAGGAGCCCTTGTTTTGCACAAAATGTGTGTTTCTCTGCAGAACAAAGGTTTTTCTTGTGGCATATTTGGCAATAATTATGACTTAGAGGAGTGTGCGGTCGAAGAAGTAGCACAAATTTTTGATATCATTTATGGACTCTGGTTGACTTCAGCTGCTCTTCCCACGGCTGAGTTCGCTGCGAGCAAACCTCTCTGCTTCAAAAATACCTCGCACACGATGTTAGTTTGTCTCCCACATTTCCTACCTGGATCTCTTTGCTCTTTGTGTTGTTTGTTGATGGAAAATACTTTCCAAAATAAACTTCGCTGGCTGCCGGCGCCTGCCGTGTGCCCCAGCCGCCAGTGGCGGGGGTTGGCGACTAGGGGGAGCTCCCAGCCCGTGCGATGGCCGCGCTGGCCCCGCCGCGGGACGCGCGGGATGCGCCGCCGGAGCCTGCACCGCCGCGCCCGGCGCGCACCGCGCTGCGAAATGTGCTCGGCACAAAGTTGTAGTACTGATTTTCATGCGAAGATCTATACAGAGCTAGCCGAGAGAGGCTGACAGAGACACAAATCTATTTTTAACTAAATCGCCGCTGATTAATTGACTCGGGCGGACAGGAGTTTTTAATTAAAATTAGTTTTTAACGGTGCTTTTTATCGTCAACAGACAATGTTTAAATTCTCGATTTGTTGTTGTCAGATAATGATCGTGGTAATGATACCTGTACATGAGTGAGCTCCAGTGTGGTGGGGAGCAGGGGGAACCCACAGAGATCCATATGTTTGTTCCAGTGGATGTGCGAGGACAGAGTGAAGAAGCTGGAGTTGTAGGACAAGATGTGTGCAGCAACAAAGCAGACACACCTGTACAGAAATTGGCTTAGATTATGTATCAGAAAGCCACACATACCCCTGCTGAGAGGATTTGATATGAAATAGTTTACTGTATTTTGATCCTCAGGTCCTTAGAGCAAACTATCTGCAGTTCCTGCAAATGAAAATAAGCATTCTTTTGTTTTCTAGAGAAATAAACACAAAATCACATCCGTCATGTAGAAGTTGCTGCTGAGCAGCTCACAGGCTTCTCCAATGGGCTTGTGCTATTCTCTGCTGCAGTCGGCTTGTGTGTCGTGGATGGACTTTAGCAGGATGCTCTCCTGCCCAAATGTATAATTTAATGGCATACACATGGGAAGCTTTGGATGTCTGTTTCACCCATCCTGAGAAGTCCATCAAGTTACAGCACTATTAACATAGCAGAAGCATCTTATTTTTAGGGTGCAATATGTGGATGGAGGTTATCCTGTGACAGGAAAGTGCGCTTTATTCTAACCTTCAAGAGAAGTAAATTAGGTCAGACAAAGGATCAGGGCTGTCATCAGCTGTACAAAAACCTTTCACTCTTGGGTAGAGAGGACCAGTAATTTATCTGATGATTTCTCTACTTCATTTAATGTTTGAATTGAGCTAGTTGGAAGCATATAGACAGCAGCCAGCTCATTTGACAGACTGGTAAGCTGAAGAGCACAGTGCCTGGGCCGTTGCTGATGCTACTGTTGCACAGCCATGGGGAAAACCTTCCTTTCTCCCCTCCCAAAACCTCAGACTTCACTTACTGTGGCTTTCCTTCCATCGCATGACTGTTAACTTTTTCAAGAGAAACAGCTATCCTTCTCTTCTCCTCCCCTTCGCCTCTGCCCACCAAGTGCACACACACCCACGTTCCCCTTCCTCTTGCTCCCTCCTCTGCCTCCCACCCTTCCCACTACCCCAGGCTGAAGCCTGGTGGAAAAGTGTCCCTGCAGAGACCTGCTACCCCAAAATGGCTCTCAGCCTCCTTGCCAGAGCATTTCCTACTCTTTGGTTGCAGCCGGTTTCTCTAGGGTTGCAGTGCAGTTGTTGGTTGAATTTAGTCTGCCTTCGGTACCGTCCAGAGAAAGCATGTGGAAAAATAAAGAGTGGTTTGGGTTTACCCACATGCTTTAAAGTTAGCAATGCCACTAAAGCACTTGGTGAAGCATCAGCATCGTCTGTAGACGGCTTTATATGTATGTATCTTTTTAATGAGGGAGGGAAAAGGCATCAATAACTGCATGCATTGATAAATGCATGATTCATTCAGCTGCTCGTACTATAGCACCTTCCTCCTCGGTGTTTATTTACTTTTTAAAATGTATCTGGGCAGGCTACACACCATTTCTCGGCACTCAGTTGCAGCCTCAGAGGCAGTTGTGTGTTCAGCTCCTGAACATCAGTTAAATTTTCTCACTGTCTGCCCTCCTTCTCAAAAAGCTGTTTCTTGCTCAGTACTGTAGACCTTTGCTGGAGCTTTAAGTAGCAGCTTGTTTCTTTTCTTTTCTTTTTTTTTTAAATTTTTTTTCAAAGGATATATAAAAAATGCCTAAAGCAGGCTATTCGAAAACAAATTAAAGTAGAGGGACACACTTCATGCATTGCAGGCACGCGCCAGTAGAAGGGGGTTAGAAGAATATAATCATTTTACTGGCAAAAGTGACACCAGATCGGAGATTTGATTAATGGTGCAGCATTCACAGGGACTTAGTTCTGTATTTTTGACATATGCAAGTCTTTTGTGTAGTTGCCTCAGCGCAAGAAATTCCGTTTTGTTTTTTTCCTGGAGCAGCTGATAATTTGTGTGTGTGCTGGATATGCCCAAGGTACTTTCCAAAGACTAAGCACTAGACAGCACAGTACAAAAAAGGAATCCAAAGTTAAGAGAGAAGAAAAAAACATACTGGTTTACTTAACTTTTTTATGACCCCTTTTACTAAGCCACTGGAAGAAGCCATAAATTCGCTGAATGTTATAATGAATATGCTTCAATGAAAGTAAAAAAAAAAAAGGCTTAAGAAAATTGTATATGAGCAACAGCGTGCCATAAACAATTGAAAAATGCAGTCTCTTTTGAGCCTGATATTTAAGAAAAGAACAGAGCTGTTGTGTGTTTAATACATGCTCAGAACTAATTACTTAATTTTGATCATGCCTTTTAAATCCTTGGGTAAGGATCTCTGCTTCCAATATTCTTTTCTATGCCAGTTGAAAGCCTGTACCCAAATACCGCTCCTTCTCCTTTTGTGGCACCGAGCACTCCTTTCTCTCCTTGGTTGTCGTTTAGTTTTAAATAAAACAAATGTATTCACTGGGGAACAAAGAATGCTTTTATATCACATCATCACATCCCATTTTATCTGCAGAGATTTACAGCTTCTGCAGTCTATAGAAGAGCCTATGCATTTTCTGCTTTCAAAAGCAGTAAATATTTTTTTATGAATGTACAGTTTACTTAGGAGGAGACACACTACTCCCTTCCGTAACACTGTACATAGTTTCTGAAGAAATAACCTCTGAGAAGTGTTGGAGATTTGTGCAGATTCTTGGATAGTCTTGTCTTTTGTCCTGTTTGGGTCCGGCGTGGTTATTGTGCCATTTTCCTTCTTCTTTTCCCTAAATCCTGATGTGTTGACTGGCTCTTTGTGGCAGTGCTCGGGCTTGTTCTGTCTCAGGTGTGTACAGAGGGTTAAACTGCTTTCTGAGAGATCCGGTCTACTTCTGCAAAAGGTGTCTGAGGTACCAGTGCTGCAGGATAGTCCTACGACTCGCAGCCCTCTGCGGGTGCTGAAGCGTTGGAGTGACCGGGTCATTTCTCGCACCCTCCCTGCCCCGCCGTGTCCCGGTCCCGTTGCGGTCCCAGCGGGGGCGGCCGGCTCCCTCCTGCCCGCCGGGGCCCCCGGCACCTGCCGCGCTGCGCCGCCGGCCGCCCGGCACGTGGCCGCGGGTGACAGGACGGCGGCGGCTCGGCGGCTGCACCGAGGCCACGCTCGCACGGAGCGGCAGAGCCTCGCCTGCCGCTGCTCCGGCTGCCTTTGTGCACTTTGCACACGCCGGAGAGTCGCAGGGCAAGTGAGGCAGAATGAGGTCCCCTTGTGTTTCTGGAGCTTCTCCGTCAAGTTGCCTCTTTTGGCCAACTCAGCCTCAGAGTTGCATTTAGGAAAAATTTAAATACTACAAACAATTGTTTTGCAGTCTTCAGAATAATTAAAAATTGGTGTCAGATAAGCGGTGCCTAGCACCACTGAGTGTGATGCTGATGCAATATGTAGCCATAATCTCAACTCTGCACCTTGTGGCTGCAGGGAGCTGCTGGGAGGCTCTGGAAGCAGGTTATTGATAAACTTTGACGGCAAGGAGCCGCATCGCCCACTTTGAGCAGCGTTAGTCTTTGCGCAGCAAGGATCCTGACACCGATCTTGGTGATAACCCAGCCAGAGAGCGTGTGATTCGAGCTATTTCCGTTAAGCATGTTGATGTTACAGTAAATGTGACATGTGGGTGTTGATTGAAGGGACATCATTTTCAGGCCTGCTTTGGGCCAACACCCTGAAGAGCAAGTCAGTCCTCTGTGCTCGCTCCCCAACTAGGCTGAGCTCTCTCTGGCTGTGCCTTCAAGACAGCAGGGACTGCGTGAGGAGAACAGTGCACTTAATGTGCTGCAGCACATTTCCGGGCAGTTTCCTGTGCCTGGCCATCACGAACTGAGCCCCCATGGTGGACCCTGGGCACCCCCAGCTTGTCCCAGAAAAGGGTGGTCCCTGGGGTAGCCTGTGCCTTGTCCCCCAGGTGGGCACAAGGGTGGGCAGTGGCTGTGGCAGGGTGCCAGAGCAGGCAGGGCACCCAGCAGCGGCTCTGCAGTGAAGGTACTGGCAGCGCTCACCTTCACCAGCCCGTTATTGATTTGTGCAGAAACCAGCCATGGGGGGGAAGTTTCACACACAGCAGTTTGGCCCAACACCAAAATGTTTCCTCTTCCCCCTTTCTTTGCCTCATTTTGATACTGTGGAACAAGAAAAATAAGGAAGAGAATAGGCTGGCAACTTCTAGATCCCTTCTTACCCTGGTTCTGCAGTGTAATAAAAAGGCAAGAAAAAAAAAGACGGCTGTCTGGACCCAGCCTCACCCAAACTCTGTGAACAAGCATCCATGGTTCTGTCCTTTGAGGCCTTGGAAATGCTTTTTAGCAAAACAGTCTTTTCCACGATTAGTGGGTAAGATTTTGAGACAACTGACAGGCAGAAAGTAGTTAGCGTGTGCATTCAATTCAATACTGGGCATGAGAGCATTGTTTGCATGGGACACATATGCTCTAATGATGTCACCACGCTGGAGTAGGAGTGCTGGTGGCTTTGTGACAGTGCCTTTATGGAATTAAGGGGTTTGTCCACTGTATTTTGGTGTGGTAGGCAGCCAGAGATCTTGGAGATGCTGCTTAGAGTCCAGTCAGCAAGTGTAATGCTTTTTTAAGTAAAGCAAATGATTCAGACTGTCCGGTTGCATTAATTTCACAAAGCCATTGTATAACAACTGTGTCACTCATGTCCCCAAAGACTGCCCGTCGCCAACTCACTGGGCTCCCTAGGCAGGCAGTGCCAAGGCAGTCCTCTGCATAGGAATCTCTGGATGTAGGGAAAATACTGGGCGTACCTTAGCACACCTGAAAGAACCAGGGCATGAGTCCTCGCTGGAGACAGCTCATTTGGTTTTTTTTTACTTTTTCCATGTAAGTGACATGAGATGTTTTCCATTCTCCTATTTTGTGTGGCTTAATTTCTTTGTCTTAAAAAATATAAATTAATTTAAAATAAATGCTGGTGAAGAAACACCCTCCTACCTCTAAACCCAGCTACCAACAACAGCAATAAAACCACAGAGTTAAATTCAAATAATGTGAAGCTACTCATTTTAAACCCACAGACAGAAGCAGAGTCAGAACTCTAGATTGAGACTGGCCTAAATTGCCCCACTGGTATTAAAGGGCTCCTTAAACAGCCTGAGATCTTGGCTGTTGTATTAACCAGGCATGACCCGATGTGTTATGGGCTGGACTTGCAGGCTTTTTTCTCTTTTCCTTTGTGGGTTTTAAATCTCTCCTGTAATGTTACTTGAATGTAGGTTTTTAATGGCTTAATTGAGTTGTCAATAGGAAGCGTTTTCTTTCTTGCTTTTTTTTTTTATTTTGAGCAAAAAAATAAATGCAAATTGACATGGATAAAATGCATTTGAAGATCTATTCAGTATTTTGTTTTTCATTCTTTTATATGTATTTTCCATGTTGTGAATAAGGGGATGTAATACAGCTTCTGCATTGTTGGGTGAATAGCTGGTCTCATGATTGATGATTTATTAAGCTCAAATCAGAAATAGAGTTGAGTAAAAAAAATCTTTTGATAGTTTGAAACCCAATTACTACTGATCATGAGGGCTCAGCGTACCAAGAAAACGAAAAGCTGATTTTCGGTGATGTGACGACTGCCAAAATATGAAGGAATACCAGATGTTATTTTAAAAAAAGTGCCATTGCGGAGTCCTTGGAAAGAGAGAGTGAGCGAGTGTAAGCGAATAGGCATATGTGGATTTAACTAATATTCAAATGAAGCGTAGAACTGAAAAGAAAGAATCCGTAACAGTTTAGCTGTTTAAACCTCCTTCATGTTTCCACAGACGCCTGGTCAGGACCCTTATCAAATGCAGAAATTTTGCTACTTTTTCTGAAGAGCACGATCTATATCATAGGCAAAAAAAATTATAAATCCTCACGACAAAAAGACAATAAATTTGAGATCAGTGCTTTTCTTTTTATTTGTTACATATATATAAATGCTAAAATTCAGCCTTCGTAATGTAAGACACAGATTTTAATCAAAAGGCTTTACAGGAATGTTAGTGAAACTAGTAACAAGCATTTTTCCCCTCTGCCACCTTTTATTCTTACGACCCTTCATTCAGTTCCTGTTTTTGCGTAGTCTTTTCCAGCTCTTTGTCCCATCTCCTGCGTGTGTATCTTCGTGCCTGTGTGTGCCTCTCTGTATGGTTTTTTTTTAATATTTTGACACACTGCTCCCCCTTAATAGGAATTCTGGCTACAAATAGCATGCACATTTCTAAAAGACCCTTTTCACAGTCCTTTTCTTTTGGCTCTAAAATGATGTATATGTAATTGGTAATTAAAGGTGCAAGCTCTCTTCAATATAAACAATATTGCTCAATGTTAGATCATTAAAGGGAACCGCAGCACTAAATAATTACCTTTTGCATCGTGACACGCTGTTCGCAGGCATCCGCTCCCTTCCCAGCAGTGCCTTTTCAGCACAGAGCTATAGTTACATTTTTACTAAGGCAAGGATGCATCTTCTTATGATATAAATTGATTAATTAATTGCTTACTATTGTCTTCAAACTCCTTTTAAACTTAGATTAAGGGGAAAAAGGTAATTAATGATTTTCAGAATGAGTGAGTTGGGAATCATAAGCCTTCTTGTGCCCATCGTCTGCTCTAGCAGGATGGTCCATGCTTGGACACTTCTCTGGGGTCCCTGTCCTTTTCTGTGGTCACTGGTGCTGCTGCTGCTCTCCGCTTTGCTGCTAGGGAGCTCTGATGCGACTTGTAATACAGCTGGTTGATATGCTGATCAGTTATTTATTCTGGGAGGCAAAAATGGGAACGATTCTTTTTCTAAACTACCTTTTTTCAAGGCGTAAACATTTTTGTTGCCAGGCAATGCATTCCACCTTCTACCTCTTGCCCCTTTTCTATGTGTTTCTTTTTTTTTTCACAATTGCTGAAAACTGGGACAAAAATCCTTTTGTTTTCAGACTGGAGAAGAGTCCAGATCTGAATTACAACATCTGTTTATCACAGTCTTACTTCTTTGAGATATTTGTGTTACTTACTTTCCCCAGGAAATCTATGAGGAAACTGCTAGGGCTAATAGAGAACATTTTTCCTCCTATTCCTTTAATCCTGATTCGATTAGAGGTCTCAGTCACTGATTTACATACTGTTAGTTCCTCTGTTTTGTTCAGCCCAAATCCTATAGTCCTTGCAGAGGCAAACCAGCCTTAGGCAAAAGTCAGTGGAAATTTTGCCTGAGCAAAGTCCAAGGTTTGTATGATTTGTCAGTTACATGGCAGAACAAGAGAAAACAAACCAAAAAACCATGTTTTGCCCCAGAAATGGATTGTGATCCACAATTATTTTATAGTGTAAAAATTCTCTTCTAAATACCAATTTAAAACATACTGGGTTTTATTAATTGTGAAATGAGAAGTTAACATATTTCCTAGAAACTGATTCAGGTCATTCAGAAATTCTTTTCCAGTCTTTGGGGGTAAAAGTAGGAAATTCAACAGGTCTGTGGATAAGATTTAAACAAAAGCCCTTTTATTAGCCTATATAGCAATGGCAGGGTTATTTGGCATTGGAAAAATAGAGTGGAATATTTCAGGCTCAGCCAATATTCCAGTATGTTAAATAAGTGCCTCATTCCCTTTCCCACTGTACACACTTTTGAAACCCCTTAACTGCTCATGAGACCATATCCTGCTTATGATAGTCTTGCAAATATTTTGTTGTAATTTCTGCTAATGGGTGGTCATTTAATCTTGCTGGTAACTGAATTGGGACAAGGTGGTACTGATTTTGTATGTAACAGGGAGCCTGGTCCTGCTAGTTTGGTGCATAAAAGCTTTCCCCATCTCTCTGAAAAAGAAGGAAAGACTTGGGTGCATAAGCTTTGCTGGATGGGGCCTTGGCCAGATGGCTGGGAGACGCGGTGGGAATGAGAAGGTGGGATAAAAAGAGAGGAACTATTTCAGAATGTGACTCGGGGCTCGAATGCGTGCAAAATGGCTCTTTGCTGATATCCTTGCAGTGCTGGCAGCAGTGGGAAGGAGCTGTCAAGAAAGCTATGCCAGGTCAGCCTTTCTATTTTGTTTCAGGCAGGCTTGGTTGCAAAATATATTGAAATCATTCTGGGAGAGCTGAAAAGCTGAAAAATAAAAGAAAGATCTAATCAGGCTTGGCTTCTTTGAGGGGGGGTGGGGGGAGGCTGGGCCTCTGGTGATGCATCCTTCAGAGTCTGTGAACACTCAAAGCAATCTCTTTCTCTTCTCCCTCGTCCCTTTCCTCCCTTTTTCTCCTTGTCCGTGCAAAGCAGAGGCTGACCATGTGGAACCGGCACTGGCCGACGAGGATGAGAGCCTGGCAATAGCAGACCCAGGCAGCATCAGCATCGCCGCAGGTGGGACAGACCCCGACTTGTTAACCTGTGGACAGTGTCAGATGAACTTCCCGCTGGGAGACATCTTGGTTTTTATAGAGCACAAGAGAAAACAGTGCAATGGCACTGGTGGTGTCTGCTATGAAAAGAGCATGGATAAGAGCAGCCCTCCTCCCTCCTCACGCGCCGAGCTCAGGAAAGTGTCAGAGCCAGTGGAAATCGGGATCCAAGTCACACCCGATGAAGAAGACCGTCTTCTCACGCCTACAAAAGGAATTTGCCCCAAGCAGGAGAACATTGCAGGTACAGCACGTTTTACACTCAATCAACTTGCCTAGGTAATCTTTTAACTAGAGTCCTCTACAAAGTGCCATGAAACAGGCTTCAGCAACATGTCTTCATAGGAGCCATCCATCTGGAGGGTCCTCATGGCTATGCAGGGCTCACCATCCCCTGTTTAATTCATTGTAGCTGTCTGTGCAGGGCCAGCTGCTGGAGAAAGGGGCCTCTCAGGTCCCTGGGAGAGCTGAAGGGCACCCTGTACATCAAGGAAAAAGCAGGAAGTTGGGGTCAGAAGACATTTCAGGAGCATCCTTAAGCAAGGAGCAGTGGCAGAGGGATAGTGAACTTTGGTGAGAGGCTCCGTTCAGTCCTGTTCCAGATACTCTTTGTCACATGCAGACTCACTGGGAAGGACCACATCCTGACCCTAGTGAAGTCAGTGGAAAATCCTCTTCCCATGGACTGTTAGTGGGAAGAAGATTTTTTTTGTGAGGGCTAAAGCAGGGGTTCATCAAGTCCCTCATTTTTCCTTCTCTGTGGTGGATGTCAGCTTCCTGGCCTGCACTGCTGCCTGTGCTGCCTGTCCTGGGTCTCCTTAGATGGCTTGGGTTGGGTGGGCAGCACCTCCATTCTCAAGCTTACCCCAAACAGAGGACACAGGAGCACAGGCTGGCCTGGGTGAGCAAATTGCAGGCATTTCTTTTTCTAAAACTCTCATACATGGGGCAGTTAACATTCATTCGTGGACCTCCCCTGCTCAGATGTGGGTAGGCAGGTGATGATTATCCACCTGGGTGAGGTGATCTGAAGTGGTTCCTGCAGAGTGCCTGGCATGGGGTGTTTCTCCCCTCTGCAGTGGTGAAAGGATGACTCTCCTCCCTGCTAGTGAGTGGGGGTTTTATGTTACACAGCAGGATCTCCCCTCAAACGGGCCTTTTTTGTTCAAACTGACTGCATCCCATACAGAAGACCAATGGCAATTTGTCTTTGCTGCCACTATCCTGATTTCTCTAGGAATTGTCCTAAGGGATTAGATCTGACAGTCCAGGATCCCGCCTGTAGTAGAGATGCTCCCATGAGTGGATCCCCAGAAGACCAGCAAGAGGCTCCTATCTTTACAATTGAAGCTTTTAGTGTTGGAGGTCTCTGAGTCAGTCCCCAGCATCTCTGACAGGCTTGGGCATCACATAAATGAGGGTGTTGCCTTTAAAATGCTGCAGTCTTCAGACCTCCTGTCTTTTAGGACAGGGCATAGGATGCCCATTGACTACACTGTTTTCTTCTAGGAATCTTTTTTTTGGGTGCAGCCACCACCCTGACATGGGACAGCTGGTAGCTTTGGGAGCATTAGCTGTGGCAGGCCTGTGCTGTAGCATTGTAAGCAAATCTACCATAAGATCTGATCCCATGTTTTCCTCATGCTTTTTCAGCTCTTTTCATCCTTTTGCAGTTGTGAATGCATTTCTTGGTAGAGATGACTACATCGTGGTGTAGCAGATTTGAGGGCTAGATTTCCTTTCCGTTTGGTAGGAGCAGAGGAGAAGTATTCAGGACCTTCCCTAGTCTGCTGAAGGCTGCCTGAGTGGTGCTGAGCACTCCCAATAGCCGTTGATCTCTGTGCAAGCTGTGCAAGTCCTCAGCCCCTTGCAGACGGTGTGCAGTGCTTAGTAAGGTTGGTTTAGGAGAGCTCTGCTGCAGCTGCAGTCCAGAGCTCATCTCTTACTAATCTCTGCCCAGGTTCAGTCCATAGTACCTCAATGGCTATTCCCAGAGCAGAGGGGGCTGTCCCATCCCAGCTTCTGGGGGGTCAGCAACAACAAAACCAAAGCTTTTGCCATGCAGAAAATCTGCTGGGGTAAGAGGGGGTGAAGGAGATGTTCACATGTGGAAAAGGCATGAAAAAGAATTAAAAGCCAATCTGGAGCACCTAATCTCTTTCAGGCTAAACTGAATATCAAATGAAAAATATGTAGGAAAGATTTTGAATTGAGAAAAATAAAAGGGTTTATCATTCGATTGGCATTTTCTCATCAGTGCATGGAGATAGGGACATCCACTAAATAGTGCCATAATAATGCTTTCTCAATTAGGAGCCCAGCTCTGAGATAAAAAGGTGCAGTGTCGTTCCATATTTTTTTTAATAGCAGCGGATAGTTTTCAATAGTAGGATAAAAGCCTCACATTACAGCCATGGAGGGTAGCCATGAAAAACCCACAGAAGTCATTCACTGGAAAGGCTTTAGTGGGATATACCAAACCCCTTATTTATATTTCAATAGAAAGGCTTTCTGCATTAGCCAAGAAAATCAGAATCTGCATTTAACATTAAAGGTATTTCCCAGTGAGTGGCTGTAGAGCATTGTTGTTAGATTTGTTAAAAAAAGAGACTAAATACGATTTCATAAAAGGGAAACTTAATCTCTAAGGCAGCTTTCTCCTACCCTGCCACCCCCTCCCTTTACTTTTTTTTTTTTTTCTAATAATGCAACAGCCTACAGTATTTTTACTTTATATGTGACGAAAGATATTCTTAGCCTTTCTGTACTGCGACAGGAAGAATGAATTTCTTTATTCCACCAAGAAATATGTAAAATAATCCCTTAGAAGTATGGGGAGATATGTTTGTTCAAAGCATTTAAAATGTTATTTTAATCAAAGGCACAAAACACTCTACATGCTGTGTCAGCTAAAGGAGACCATTACATTTTAACAGCAAATCATGTTCTTTTTCCTCCTCCTAGCCAGCCCCCCCGCTTTGAAACTAACTTTTTTTTATTAAATAAAAAGGCGAAAAAGATTAAAGAATAAAAAAAAAACTTCAGTGGCTCAAATGTATAAAGTAATTTAATATGGTGGAAGCATTAATTATTTTAGCTTAATTGAATTCTGAGGACTGCAGTAGTTGCATTTTTGTAGACAAGCTCTGTTTATTATTTCTTTGTGTAGATTAACAGTAAAGGAAACATAGATAACTTTCAGTTATTTATTGTAAAATAAATGTGTCAATTCATGTGTAAAGCAAGCTGTTCAAAGATAATTGAGTCTTTATATTTGAAGAGGGAAACCAGAAATCACCCACTCGCCACTCCGGCTCTCTGAAATATGCTGCCACCACTGCTGTCCTCAAAGAGGTTTCAGCTCCTCTCCTTGATCTTGTGTTATTTTTGCAGACCTTCTTATTTGGTCAGAATGATTTGTACAGCCTTCTGTGGTGTGACTAAGCCACCAAACCTTACGGCTGCCCATGGCTGAATGCTCTGAGGATATGTCAAGTGCTGAGCCTGGCTCTGCCATTGTACCTCTCGTAGCTCTGGGTGTGAGGACATTGGGATGCAGAACTGCGCCGAGTATTCATCCTGGCACAGGGTGCTCCTGAGGTCTTTCTTTCTCTGTTTCTTTTTGTTTGTTTTTTTTTTTAACTTTCTTTGTACCTCTTCTTGCCCCGGTCACTGAATGCCTGTTGACCACACAACAGACCTTGTGCTGCTTTGAGGGAGGCTTTGAGGCAGAACTCAGGAGTCCATGAGAATTTTTATGTATGCAACACAAATATCCAACTGACATTTCTATATTACAGCGCAGACAAAGGCAACTTTGTCTCTGCAATAAGCTTTTAAAGATCTTCTGATAATGAAATCTGTCATCTTTCCCTGACTGGTGACTTGCAAATCCAAGTTTCTGAAGGTGCTTTCATTTAGTTACCACTGTCTGTAAGATATGTGGTAGCATGTTAGCTGGCACTGGGAGGACGTGACTTGCTTAGGAACAGTCTGCCCTGTAAAGATTTTTTTTTTCCGAATTGGCTGACCTGTTTGAATATCAGTTCTGCCTCTTGTACAGAGGGTGTGATAGTATCGAAGAGATGTACCAGATTGTCGCACAGCAAAACATAGCCAGGCCAATGATTTGGCGAGCAGTTATTGGTCACTGCTTCTTTTATTTCACTGCTGGCAGGTATTTTGGAAAAAAATAGACCACTGTTGCATTTTACACCTCTTTTTATCTTTCATGTTTATCAGATCTTGGGCATAACCAGGTGACCTGTCCTGGCTGAAGAATGACCTGGGAAGCTGCTCCCGCTGTCTTTTGACTGATGGTGTCTCATCTCCTCCCCATGGCCCTGAGAATCCTTTCAGGATTCTCTGGAACTACTCAAGTTAAAGAAAAAGTACCAGTCAGCTAGTCAGCTTGATTTTAATGCTGAGTGGTTTCATAGAACCCCAGCAGAGAGAAGGGAGCCTCTGTGGGGCAGGCACCACTTGGACCAGACCTTCTCCAGATTCACTGGCAGGTCTGCATCTTGAGGCCAGCAGGCCCTCACAAACACGTAACTACAGCAGCAGCAGAGGTTCATTAAGATGGTGAGATAATTTTTGCAAAGATAGTGCTAGGAAAGGGGAGGGGGTTGATTGGAATTCCTCATTCATCCTGTCCCAGCTACCAGTGCTGGGCTCCATACATTGTACTAGATGCACATCATGAAAAAAGGCTCCCTGTCAGAGGCAGGATTTAACTGTAACCCCTGCTCCATGAATGTTCATTTCAGGCTTTTGAATGGTAAAACTGCCAGTGAGAGAAACTAAATAACTCGCATGTGCTGGAAGCCAGAGATAAACACCGCTGCAGGTTGCCATGAAATGGGCTATTTGATATATTTAGAATTGTTATTTTTCTCCAAATTAAGATTAGTTAAATCCATGTGTGTTGTGTGAGTGATTGTTAACTCAATGGCATGGATTATCCTTTTTTCAAATCATGACAGCTAATTATTATTGCTGTCTACCCTGAGACATTCACTTACAATGTACCATTATGGACCCGTGCACCCATATTAACTGCAGGACTCAGACAGCCGTCGTGATGCCTTCACACGTGAGGGGAGGGAAACGCGAGCTGAAACAACCCAAGTACTGTGACAGCGACATCAGGCAGGTTGGGAAGAGGTATTCTGAAGCTGAGCTGGCACAGGGCTTGGTGGCCATCCCCTTCCCAAGGCTGTCATGGCACCAGGTGCTGCTACTAGAACCTCCCTGGGGCAATGGGTCTTGCAGGAGTGACTTGTAAAAGTGAGGCCAGGAGAAACGAGTACGTGAAGAAAAAAGGCTTCTAGAAGTATGTGGTAACAATGCCAGAGAAACTCAGCTGCAATCCTTTTCATGAGGCTTTTCCAGGCTTGTTTCTTCCCTCCAATCTGCTAGGGTTTTCCTGAGTGCAGAGGAGTTACCTGGTCACCTCCTCCTACTCCTTTGCTACTTCACCAGGTATTTAGCAACACATTTTGCTAATTGGTGTTGCTGAGCAGTAAGGGGAGGACACATGACACAAGGAAGGTGTCAACTGAGAGTGCCCTGAGAGTGGGTTAACGAGCAAACCTCCTGCCCCTGGGACCTTGTTGAGGTCCTTGCTGGGGTGTGGAGAGAAAAACAAGCAGGGTGATCTCACCAAGAGCCCTGCTGGCACCCAGGGCTGGGGGTGGGGGGCATGCTTGGGGAGCTTGGCTCTCCTCTGGGGACCGGGCACCCCCCAGCCCATGGGAGCAGTCCACAGTGCCAGCTGCCCTCCCCTGGTTTGCTGAGGCTTCAAGCTTGAAAAAGGGCTGCTGAAATGTTGATGACTTAAAGTTTTAAGGCTGTTGGTGGAGGCCAGCATGGGGGTCTCCAAGGAACATGATTGTGCCCCTGTGGGAGATCCTAAGAGAGGGCAATTCCACCTTCAGGGCTGCAGCCACAGGGTAATGGTTGCAGTGTCTCTCGCCAAGGCAGCAGCACGGACCCTGCTAATCCTGGCAAGAGTTAAAGGTGAGAAACCTTCCAGTTACAAAACCTTTCCTTCCCCTCGCTTGAACTCCACCACACCCTGGGGCCCCTCTGCTCAGACCCAGCCCAAGGCCACCAACCACCCTCTCCCTGCTGCCACCTCAGCTTGTCCCCAGCTGTGTCCTGCCTAGGGTCCGGCCCTGCCATGCACCAAGGCTTTCCCAGCATCTGCCAGTAAAGAGTGAAATTAATCACAGTGAGTTTTAAAAGCAGTTTTTAAAAAATGCTGAGGATATTTTGCCCTCAATTCTCCCTGCCAATCTTAGCTTTTTGTTTTGTTCCTCTCACCATCCTGTTTTTCAAAGTTATCTTCTGTGCCCTGTATGTGGTTAGCAGCATCTCTGTGAGGCTGTAGTAGTGGTGGGGGGTCCAGTTTACCCTTCTGTGCCCCAGTTTCACGTGGGGTAACTCCCCTGAAACCAGCAGGACCATGCCAGATTGATCGGATGGCGCAAGTGGGGACCTGCCCCTGAGCGCATGGTGTGCCGTACTGAGAAACAGGAGCTTGCTGCTGTTATTTTCTCCCTCTCTAATCTCTCCTAGTTATAGTCATCTTCAGTTTTATGAGTGACAATGCTGGGTAAAACCTTTTCGACAGAAGTGCCATTTTGCAGGCTGATGAGAAGGGATTTAAGAAGGTCATTCAGTACACATGGCCAGAGTCTTCTTGCTCTGGGGTGAATGCATGTGAGGAGTCACTCTTTAAGAGCAAAACTTGCTTGTTTGTACCACGTTGGCACTGCTGTTAGCCTCTTTTAATTCAGTGGAAGAACTCTGGACTTACTCAGAGTTAGAACCCACTAAAAATGTCACCCAACAAAGTGGCTTTTTGCCTTTCTTTAATTTCTTTTGTGAAAGTACTTAGGCCATGTGTCCAGAAACTGTATGCATATCTGGTTATAATTACCATGGAAAGACTGGTAGATTTTTATAGGCAACAGTAACGGTGAATGGTGAAAAGGCACTGTTCAACCAGCCATTACTCATTTTTCTTGACAACTTTGTGAGCAACTGTTAAGAGCAAAGTAAAAGAGGTGCCCAACCATCTTGTGGATTGCTTTGGCATTTATGTGGATGCGACTAATAGCAATATGCTTGTGCTTGGTGGAGTGTTGACTGCAAGAAAGGAACTCGTATGTGTTTGCAGGGGAATTTTGGATTGGGCTGTAGCTAAAGGAAAGCCGGGTGTGTGGAAGTACTATAAAAGACAAAAGCTGTCTCCAATGATGTCCTTCTCCAGCAGTGGATAAATACATAAAGACACAGAAATGGTTCCTTTGCTTGAGCAGGACAGAAGTGTTGCTATAGCATGAGGTTGCCTCCCTTCATGCGTTTTCCATGGATTGTTTTTCTTTCTCAGCCGGTGTTTGAACTGTGCTGCCTATACACACAGTGACCAAATCGGCTGTGACATAAAGGTTGAACCTTTCTAGGTTTTTTCTGAGATTGGAACATTTTTCTATCATAACTGGAGAAAAAAACCCCTGTGAAGTAATCATACTTTTTGTACAAGAAAGGCTTGGATTTCTATGTCATGTCACATAACTTCAAAGGGCATAGATTTGGGGCTGACTTTCAGCACTGGCTTCGGAGGCTGAGTGGGAAGATGGGAGCCTGGAGGGTAGGAAATAGAAGAGAGAGGCCAGGTATAGAAATAAAACCATGTTTCTCAGCAGAAAACCCTGGAAGCCAGGAGAAACTGGGTAACTCTTGTCTTGGGAGATACGTGTGCTCTCTCCAATGAGAGCATCCTTTTCAGCATGGTTTCTTTTCCCCATTCCCTCCCACCCTCCAAATGGTAATTGGTGGGCTGTGCAGTAGAAATGTTATAAAAAAAAAAAAGGAGAAGAAAAACTGGGTGGGTGGGGTATCTAGGGATTTGGTGTCTAAGCTCAGGAGTTAAGCCGGAAATCCCAGAGATGTAATGAAAACAAAACGGACTTTTCACTCGCGCTGTGGCATTCTGGCAGTGAGAACGCTTTCGTGAGCCAATGTTTTCATTGTAGGTTTTCTCGAGAGAAGTAGTGGAAATGAATCGTTAACCCCTTAACAGGAATGAATGTGGTTGCTGCAGTGAGGAGAGGAGAGCCGTCTTGGCTCCCAGTTGCTGTGTTGCAGAGCTCGGGGGTGTGTGTATGCTTGTGTGTAGTGGGGAAGGTGGGGTTAGATACCGCTTGTAAGGAGTTTAATAATGTTAATGGCAGATGTGAAGTGGTTACTTAGTGGTTGTTGTTTTTTTCTCTTTGCATGTGCGCCTTTGCAGAAAGATTCGAGTGTGATCAGCAGAAACCGCTGTTAAGCCCAACGGTTCTTAAACTCGCTCCTTCTTCTGGCATTTAGTAGCATATTTCTTGAGTGAGAAAAGGGGGGACACTGCTCACCGGTCTCTCGGCAGAGTCATAAAAGCTGCAGATGGAAAAGACCTACCAAGTAGCAGATCCCAGTTTTCTTGGAAAGTGGAAGTACAGGATGTGTGTCTGTAGCAGGCATGCTACATATATAGCTTTAAATGTCCAGCAGTCTTGGATGGTGTGCAGCCTTACAGGAGTCAGCCCCTTATTTAAAATTAAGGGAGTTTGGAGAGGAAGAGAGCTGGGAGTGATTAATCTAATTTACCTTAACAGCCACTTTTGGTGAAAAGATTTTGTATCCTTGTCCTCCATGCTCTGATTAGGCTGCATCTTATTTCACTGTTTTATTTCACCTTTTGATTGCTGCTGGCACTTACCCTATTTCTCTCTCCATTCTCTCATTAGGATATTTTATCTGCATGTATTCTTGCAAGCGGTATAGAGCATCAGCCCCTCTGCTCTAGCTAAAGAGCATCTCATCCACGCTTTAGCATCTCCGAAGAGCAATTAAAATCATTATAGACCTTCTTCCAGCTGCCCTAGATCCTCCAGTCCAGCCCTTGCATGCAGGTTGTGGGACTCTTGGTGCTGTGCAGACTTCGGATGTAATTGCATAGCTGCTGCAAAGGGCTGCGTCTCTGCAGCTGACCTTGCTCAGTGCATCTGGCCTCTGAATAGATGTTTGCCTTCTTTCTTCCCACTTTGACAGCTCCCCCCCTCTGCACTCCAGCCCCTCACTCTGCTCCAGCCTGCTCCTTGTCTGCTCATGCTGGGAAAGCACGGCGGCAGCAAGGTATTTGTGGCTGAGACTGCCTTGGCAGTGAGGAAAGCTTGAGGAGAGCATCGGCTCTCCCGCACACCCCTGTTTGAAGAGGGGAAAAATAAGAAAGGAAAGAGATGCTGTTGAATAAATGATGGTTCTACATGTTTTTTATACCACACTCCTTTTGTAATGGTCATTTAAACAAGGTGGAGAGGTGGGGGAGGAGAGAACAGATGAGACTGCAGACAAGGATTAAACAGCCCTCTTCCTCTTTTAAGACATTTATTATTTTCAGAGTCAAACCTGTTGTCAGCTAATGTAACTGTAAAATTCCTCTGAATTATTGCTGAGGTGCTCTGAAGTATTCTATTATAGCTGATGTACTTATGTGCAGGCAAAACTCAGATTTGAATTTAGCACCTACTTGTTTTATTTTCTTTATTAAACCAACTTCTGGTTCATTTTTTCCTTTCAAGACCCACTTTTTGTTTCCCGTTTTCTAGACTGCCTTATTACTAGCTCATAAAAAGAGTTAGAAACTGAAGGGAAGTTTCCTGAGCAAGAAGGAGTTTTTTTTCTTTTGTTTTATTTTTTTCCTCCCCCCCCCATGTCTTGGCCTGGTGCCAACCTGTCTTTCAACAAGTAGAGAGCCATTCCAAGTTGAAATTTATAGAGCAGAGTCCAGGTTCAAGGGCTGAAGCCCGCCAACAGCTCCAGCCTCTTTGTTACTGATTAATTCTGCAAGCGGTTCAGCTGGTTTGCTCACTTCTGCCCGCTCTTCACAGCACCGCAGCGCTTCCGAGCCGGCTGCCGCTGCTTCGCCCTCCCCTGCTTTTCAGCAGGGCTTTATCCCCTCATTGTATAGCATGCCCCCCAAATGCATTTTAACCCCATGCAGTTCAAGCTGCATTGAGTTGACTTTCTAGCAAAAATTACAAAACATCCTTTCCCTCTTTCCTCCATTTTTTCTGCCCTCCTTTTTTACTTTTTTTTTTACTTCTTTTTTTTCCCCCTACAGCTGATTTTAAATGTCTGGAGCTTCCCATTTCCCTTCAGTTCATATTAATGATTGCTTCTTGGCATCAGTTGGAACCCAAGTTCCCAGGTTTTAATTACTTTACTCAAATGCACACAGTGGAGCAAAATAGTTTCTTTCAGCTTTACCTGCAAAGGATGTTTCCTGTCTCAGTGAGGGGGTTTTCCTCATGGAGGGATTTGAACGGCAGAAGTTTTCAATTGGTCTCAATATGGGGCCCCACAAGAGTGAGTGTGGGAGGTGAGGGGGTGAAAGAGCAGTAAGAGAAAAGAGAGAGAAAAAAAACCAAACAAAAACCTAAACCAAAATAGATTTTGGGAAAGTACCTTGAAATGAGGATGGTCCCAATCCTGCAACAAATTGGATGTCAAAGCACAACCTTATTGACGTCAATGGAGGTTTTGCCATTGGCTTCGGCGCAGGCCGGATTCCATCCTCAGCCTGCACTGAGCTGTAGGTACGCCAACAGTGCTCTGCAGTCAGCGGGATTACTGATGTGCAGAAAGTTAAGCATGTCTGTAAGCGTTGGCAGGATTAAGATCTGTGCTGGTATTTTCAGACCAAGTGAAATGCATGTAGGAGTTTTTTAAAGAAGAAAGTGCATGGGAGTTTAAAAAAAAGGGAGAATATAGCCGAGCCTGCCATTTTTAAGTGCCTTGGGGAAAAACCTGGGTTGCTATTAAAAATATCGGAGGACTAATGTGTTACTAATTGTGACACAATTAACTTCTTAAAAGTATTTGATTGTGAGTCCTGAGAAAACAAAAAGATGGAGATGAACAGCTAGAAATTCAGGCCTGTGTTTCAGTTAAAACATTTCTTTTCTATTAACTAGGAATAAAAGCAAGCCTAGAGGTTCAGTTTACCATGCATCTTGGTTACTTTGTTCCTAGAAGTCTACTTTTTGTGGGTTATTGAAAGAATTAAAAAAACAACATCAAGGAAAAGAAGCTCAAACCCAGTAGCTGTCTGAGACCCCTGTATGTGGCTTTACCACACAGCTCTTAAATTCCTGTTTAAACATTTCTCAAGAGCTGTTTCTCAGGAAGTTAAAATATGTGCTGTTTGTCTCTAGCAGATTAAAAGTTTACCTTTAATGTGACAGCTTCTCAAATCTAGTGTTGGAAACATGCCTCTATTTTATGGTATTATGAAACAGGTCTGGAGCAGAAACAACATATTTAAGTAAGAGAGAATGAGATAGAATTTGTGGGTTTCTTTCTTTAATGGTTTATAAGCAGAAACCTCTTCTCTGTCTGTCTCTGAAACTTTTGTTCATACAAGTGGCCAGCACATGTAAACCACACTTTGAAATTTAACAGTTAACCTTAAAAAGCATTAAGTTCAGCAAAATGGCTCTCCTTTCTTTTTTTCTATTTGTAATCTACAGACAGCTCTTTGTAATGATCTGTCAGAGGACTCTAAAGTTGGTTGGGTTTTTTTTCTCCAAAACATTCGTAATTTCAGCAGTAGAAAACTGAAGCACACCCGAGCTCTGAGAAGGCTCTTTGACATCTGCCTCTGCCTGTGTGCTGATTCCCTGGGGTCCCATTTATAACAATCTAACAAGATAGAATCTGCCTTTGAGTATCAGTAAATATGGCTAAAGATCACAAAACTGTACTCATAATTGTTCAAGACTAAAAGGCAGAATATAGTGTTTGATTAATGCTTATGCTACAGGGCCTTTTTGCAAGGAAGAAGTTAAAACAGTAAGCCCCAAAACTCCCTTAAAAAACCCCTGAGCCCCCACTCCAGCTTCCAGACTCCTCTGGAGGAAGTTATCCTCATCATGCCAAGTTCATCATCTAAGATGATGCACGTTATTTTTGATTTTGAAGCTGATTGAGGATTCCTGATTGGAGCTGATTCTCCAAAGGGATGCACAATGGTTTTCTGTTAGCAGTGCTAGTACACAGGAGCAAAATCTTTACTGGCCACCAGAAGCACCCATCCCTTCAGGGGATTTTGACAGTGCATTGTCTTGGACTGGCCTCATCCTTACCCTGTCTGCTCTGTGGCTAAGGAAAAACATCCTCAATCCGCAATGCTCCCTATCTAACAATTAACATCCACTAGAAATAATTCGGCAAGGGGAAGTCATGGATGCAGTGGTGGTCAGAGACTCCTAGCAAAGGCACCTGCTTGTTTTGGAAGAACTGATGAGCTGGATTGATGAAGCCTGTGGGCTGGGGCCTTGAGGCTGTTTGGGTTAGGGTTTTTCCGGGCAGCCGGCAGCTTGTAACAGACGTTACCTGGGTGGGGCAATTCATTGGTTGACCTCACTCCCTCTGGGGGAAGCTTGGGAACTGCTATTGTCTTCACTTTTGGGAGACTTCCCTGCTATCTGGAAAGGTTTACTTCCTTGAGAGATAGATGGATCTGTTTCCATCTATCTCTCAAGATAGAAGTAAGGTCTAGAAGTGGCAGAGATGACAGTGGAAATGCACAAAGAGATGATGTGGGGGAGAGTCGGTGCTAGTCTGCATTCAGGGCTGGTCCCTCTCAGAGGCTCCTGCCAGAGCAGGTCCTGGAAGGAGCCAGTGGTGGGGCTGGGTGCTGGCCAGGGTGCCTGGGGGATGCGCTGAGAGAGGGGTTGTGACTTTTGCAGTGAAAACCCCATGATTTGGGGAATGGGGAAAGGGTACAGAGGGAAAACCTGGAAGATGTGCGTATGCTCCAGTGATTGTTTCTCACTGAGGAAGCTGTGGCCTTGAGGGTGAGACAGTTACTGCGGTGCGCAGAGAACTGTGCTAGCAGAAGTACCACCCCAGTGTGCCATGACGGGAGAACCTTGGCACTTCTAGAATCACGCTTAAATACTTCTGCTTCCCACCCTCCTGTCCCTATGCTTCTCCCAGCCCTGGCTGTGTGATGACAGTGCAGAGCAGAGCCTAAACCCTGTAACCCTTCTGTAGGACAAATTGGTGTGGTTTGACGGGTGAAGTGCAGAAGACCATCAGCCCTTTCTCCCATCCTGCAGCCCCAGCTTTGTTCCCGGGAGCTGAACAAGTCCAGGAATTTTTAGTGCTAGTTGCTCTTGCTTTTAACTCTCCCGTCTCTGCCAGCACCAGCTTTAAGATGCCCACAGGAGATATGCACTCTCATTTCTCAGATGAGGCAGAAAAGATGTGAATGGGTTTATTTTCCAAAGTGCCCAGCTGCATCCGGCAGGGAATTGGGCCAGCCTGCAGCACTCAGCACCCTTCTGGATAAGGCCACAGGTACTACTGTCCAAAATTCCAGCGGGGAGCAGGGGAGGGCAGCAGTTCTGTGGCTGGGAGAACTGTCCTCTGGTTCATTGCTGACAGCCCTACCTGTTTGTATGTGCGTGGGTATTTTTGAACAAGCCCTGATCCCTTTGAGTCTCTGTGCTGTTCCCCCCATCCCCAAACTCCTTGGCAAAGAGTTTGGATTAAACAAAAATGAAGTCACAGGCCAGGCATCGGGGAAGGCAGTGGTGTCTCCCATCCCCTCTCACAGCCTGCACTGATTGGTGCGGATGGGTGGAGGATGTGAGGCTTCATGCCACTTCCTGGGGCCTCGGCAGCATTGCCACTGTGGGCACAGTGCCAGGAGATGGCCTCTCCCTCATAAATAAAGGATCTAAGGAAATTTCACTTGTGAACATGTCATATGGCCCTTTCTCGTGTGGGTAGTCGTGAACCCCAGAGCTGGGTGGCTCAGGTGAGACCCTGTCTGAGTTTGGCTGGTGCCCTCACCTCCACTCTGGGTGTTGGTTCCAGAGGAGCTGGGACTCCTCTGTGCTGTATTCCTGCAACTGGGTGCTGAGGAAGAGAAGGAGGCAGGGGGAAAAGGGCGGGGGGGGAGGGGAAAAGAGAAAAGATCTGTGACAAAATCATGCGACACCCACGTAAATATTGTTTGTATGAATTGGGTCCTTCATCTTTTGTTAGCAGCAGCTTGTTAATTAACAGCAGATTAGTGCTGCTTTCTTCTGACACATGAATATATTTTGGGCTAGAAAATACTTGTACTCCATAAAACTGTGTGACTGAACAATTCAGAAAGTACCAGCGGAGCGCCGTAATGGATTCCCTTTTCATCCCCTCCCCCCTTCCTCCTCCTCCTCCTGCTCTAAACGCAAGCAGATTTCTGCAGTCTAGTGCAGAAGAGACATGTTAAACACAGCTAAATAAATCATGTTTACTCTTGGCGTTCTTGGTAGTGAAAAATCTGTTGGCTGTTTTTACTTCCTTATTTCTCAGCATTTGCTTCCTACCTGTTTTTGAGCCTGTGCCCAGAAATAGTAGTTTTGTCAAACGAGTAGATTATGCCAACCAGCAGTTCCCTCTGCCAAGGAAGCTGCTGGATCACAAAACCTGGTGACTTCTTTCTTAGAGTGACACTGAGATTCCCACTCTTCCTCCCCCCCACTCCCTATTAGAATATATAATAAAAGTATTAAAATCTGGAGAAGGAGAAAATGTAACCAGATCCTGGCACTTAAGAACCCAGATTAAGGAAAGTTGAACTTCTGTTCCAGAAGCCCTTCTTTAAGCTGTTTGTGGAGGTGAAAGTGCTGGAGATAGCAATAATAGGAACCAGACATTTTCCCTTTCCCGTTATCATTCCATGTCCCATCCCGCCCCCCCCCCCCCCCCCCCCACTCCCCCCCAAATGGGAGTGGGTTTTCTTTTACAGTTTTTCTGGTTTCTTTTTTTTTTTTCCCTTCCCTCTACAGAGAACTTTACAGCTGGAAAGGAGAGGTAACTAAGCCGTTATTTAACCAAATTGGCTCTGCTGTTGCAGGCAGAGGGTGAACTCTAGTTTTTGGTCTGAATTCTGCTCCTGACCCTGCATACTTGGGTGGCCCTGCTCGAGTGAGGGGCTGAGCTTCCTTTGCAAGATGGAGTAAATGCAAGTGTGAAAAAGCAATGCACAGTGCATGTATATATATATACACACACACAAATATATATATAAACCAAATATATATAGTGTGGCACATTTGCTGTCATCAGCAGAGTTGTGTTGAGTGGAGGGGAGTGTAGCCCAAAAGATAAATAACTCAATTTTCACAGAATCCTGGGTATTAAGTGCTCCTCTTTGACCCCAGGTGACAACTTTTGAGCCTGAACCCATATTCCTCACTGCTGTTATCCCAGGTGTCAGTGATCCCAGATGTTACTGTAATATGGATTATGAGCCTGGTGGACTCTCCCTGTTTAGTTTTAAAATTAGAAAAAAGATCCGTTTTCCCATCAGAGCTTTGCATGTATTTACTCTTTGATCACATTGGAAGGGCCTTATCCTGTCTCCAGAGAAGCTTTAGTTCTGCTTTCAGTGGTAACAGGGATCTGGCCCGTGCTGAATATTAGCATTTTAATGGCTTACTTAAAACCCCATTGCTGGTACACTCACAGGGCTCCCGGCAGGAGAAGAGTCCAGCTCTGGGGTTTTGCAAAGCGATGTTGCAGGCTGCAGTGCCTGCTGAAGGAGAGGAGCCGGGATAGCCCATTTGTCATAGATTATTAGTATTGTCAATAATAACATGTCTACAGAAGCCAAATTAATTCCTTCTTCCACTTAGTACTAAGTCCAAGAAATGCCAGATCAGTTTCAGAACAGGGGGAAAAATAAACAGAATCAAAGTTTGTATATTATGATCCCTCTGAATTTCTGGTGGGAATACTCTGTGATAGAAATGATATTTCCATAGAGGCACTGGCTGCCAGTTTGCTTAATTACATTAAATAGTGGTATAAACCTCTGCAGAACATAAACCTCTGTTACAGCCAGTCATTAGAATATTGAATCATAAGGAATAATGATACCAGTGCTAACGGGTTACAACAATCTTTATTATATTAGTGACTGAAGTGTTATTTAAAAAATAAGGTTTGTTGTAGTGGTTTAGGTGTGCATGCATATTTTCTCTGATCACCTATTAAGAGACTGAAGACTGGATTTGAATTTATTACAGGCAAATAAAGGGCTTGCTTCAAGGAAGAACTACTAGATCGCTGCTTATGATTTTACAATTTGATTCCACTTGTCCTTAAGGAAGGTTCATAATGCTTACTGCGGAAATACCATCTACATCTAGAAAATTAGGGTTAAAAGGATGACTTTGTTGAAACTAATTACAGGCTGGTTCAGCTTTTTAGTTGGTGACATTTTAGAGATTTTGCTCGTAACACAAGAGGTTATAGAAAGATTTGGTTAGACTGTGATATACAGCAATAAGCTGTCATTTGAGTATATTGACATTTTCATCAGATACAAAAAAGTCTACTCAGCTTTATTTTACTGTGGTGATAGTTATGAATTTAATATTGCTTCCTCATCCTAACCATGGATTTTTGAAGGAATTCTCTTGCCTCACCTTGTTTGTACAGTATGTCTGTTTTTTTTATACACTTTCCTGGCTAAGTGTATTCAGCTTCCGTTTCGAGCAGACTTGATAATAAGCCTTTTTGTGTCTTATGCTTTTATGTTATGGAGAAAGATGCTATTCTGTACAAATAATGGGTAAATTGAGAGGTACAGGAAAATCTGGTCCAGAAAATATATACCTCAGAAAAAAATTCTTTATGTAGAATGGTTCTTGGTTTCTTGTACTTTGCTCTTAGTTTTGTGTCAGAGTGAAAGGATTACAGGGTTATTATTATACTGCACTTGTGTTTTACCTCTCCTGGTGCAGGGTTAGGTTATCCTGTCTAATTAGTGCTTGTGACTGGGCAAATTCTGTTTGGATCCAAGTCTTTGGGTAAAACTTCATTGTTCTCTTTAGCAGGGGGACTGGGCACAAGTTTCCAGCATGCTTCCTTGTACAAGTGAAACTGGTTCACTATTCCCTTTTTTTGACTTACATTATAGTCTGAACTAAATTCCTGGTTGCTGGTTTATTTATCTGCTTTCTTTCATTATTTAAAGCTAGTTAATTTCCTAGCCTCTTTTCCATTCAGAGAGGATTATTTGCTTAGTTGTGCTGGTGTCCAGTGAACTGAAGACTGGATCTCTAGATCCTCAGTGTTCTTCTCATTTGCTGGATTGTTTTACCATCTCTAGATGATCGGTCTGCTCGTTTAATTTGACAGATTCCGTTATCAGACTTGGGGCCACTCGTACACACATAGCTGGAGTAGTTTTCCCCTGAGAGATCCAAAACTCAAAGGGAACCTTCATTTTAAAAATATCTGCTGCTCCCTCCCTCCTTCCCTCCCCAGTCGCTCGCTCTGCTTTGCTTTTTCAAGTTTTATTGGTGTTAGTGAATTGCTCTTCTAAGTGTGAAAGTGCTCCATGCACAAGGAAAAATTTGAAAACTGTAAGTGTGCCTATTAATGCCCCCCTCCCCCCACTTATTTTAGAGTTGCATTACTTTAAATCTGATGTGTGCATTCACACTAGGCAGGTAGACTATTTTCCACATAGAAATTCAGCACTTACAAAGTGTCTACACTTACATTGCTTTTGGCTAGGGGTGAGCCAAAAAACCAGAAGCTGTGATTCTCTCCCAAAGCTAATTGTTTCTGTATATTAAGTTTGTCCATCTGTGCTGTGCAGGGACATGGCATCACCTGATGGTTCTCCTTTGCATTTCCAGCAGTGAAGCAGTTAACAGTGCTGCTGCTTAATATATTGCTGTTACAGAGTCTTTTTAGTTTCCAGGACATTTAACTAAATCAGGTGGATGTCATTAGCCGATTTTCACAGATGGGGAGACTGAGGCACAGAGGGGCAGAGTGACTTCATCTGCTTCTTTTTCCTCAAGTTCCCTCCCATTCCAGGAATTGCTTTTGCTGCCAAACAGCTGAAGAGCTGCTAAAGCCTCATTTTGCCTAATTCCATCAAGTTTTTTTAAATTATTATTATTTTTTATTGTGAGAGATAGGGACAAAATTTAAAACTATGAGTAGAAAGCAAACTTCAGAGTGAGGCAGTTACTTACCCAAGCAGCAAATCCTGATGTTCTCTTTTCCAGAGGCCATATTCAGCCTGAGGATACATGTTTGCAATGCAGCATCTGCCAGTGTGTGAGTGGGACTGTTCTGAATGGCCAAGGCAGGGAGGTCCACTGATGTTAACGACTCCTGCTTATCTGTGGCTCTTCCCTGGCCACTTCAGTTCCTTCATTTTAACCTCCTGACCATCCTCTTGCGGCCAAGCCCTCTGGTTATTTGTAGTGGCATTTCTTGTTCTAGCTGCATAAATACATAATTTTGCCCTTTGGAAGCAGCTTTTTCCATCCACTGAGTTCCTTTATTAATTTCAGGGCCTGTTAAATTGCTACAATTTATATTGTAGTAGTTATATGTTTCAATTACATCAGAAATATTTGCTGGTAGATAGAAATATTCATGATATAATCAGGACTAAAATTTTTAGTTCCCACAAGGATTTTTACAACCATTGAAACTCCCCAGGACTTAATTACAAGAGTTAGGGAAAAAACTTGGGAAAATTGATGAACTGTTTATTGTCTACCCTTTATGCCTTTTGGAAAAAACCCCAAACCCTCCACAAATCAGGATGATATATTATTATTGTTATTGTTGTTATTATTATTATTATTATTTGTTGGTTTATTGTGGTAGCTTCTGGACATTGCAGCTCAGATCAGGCCACCGTTGTGTTAGACACTCTGCATCCCCAGAGTGAGAGCTGGGCTCTACTTGAGAGCTTGTTGGGGCTGAACAGACCAGACGGGCAGTCAGTGGGAAGCTGAGCTCCAGGAGAGAATGTGCCATAGCCTGGGTGGCTCATGCCCTGGGGTGTGCACCCCAGCCCCCTTCCCAGCCCAGTGGTCTGCAAACCACCCTCCCGAGATGAGGAAACTCCCTGGTTTCCTGTGTTATATTTTTAGCACATCTGCTGATATGTCATATATACTCATGCCTTATGAAGGTTTTAGGCCAAATACTGCCCTGTTTTCCCATGCTCTTGCTCCCAGTTGCTCTCATAGCAAAGGGATGTGGTCCTCCTGGGACAAAGGCTTGTGTTGGTGGGGTGGGCAGAGGGCACAACAGGGGGAGGTGATGAAGGCTGCCTTGGGGTAGGCGAGAGTCCTTTTTCTTGTCTGTTTAATTGGAGTGAGCCAAGATGTTTCAGTTTTTCTCTTTTCATAGCACAGACAAGGGGTGAGGAGCAAGTTTAGATGAATATCAGGTGGGAGAGAGGCACAGGTAGTCCTGCAGGAGCCACTGTGGAGACCTGGCTCATAGGGATGCTGCCAGTGCTGCCACGTGGCACCTGGATACCCCTGGGGACCACCCACCCTGGCCCCTGAGTGACACCAGTGACAATCTACACCACTTTTTTCTAAAAGAGGGATTTTGGCACTGCAAAAACAGTTCTGCAGGCATAGTGTGGGCTACTTCTGTGAATTCACATGGTCTCAAGGTAAGCAAAATTCTCCACAGCCTGCCCTTAGTGTCCAAGCCTCCAAGATGTCATACACAAATATGTGGGTGACATCACATGGATTTTTACACGATGAGACAAATTGCATGCACTTTAGATATATTGGGATATTATTAACCACACGGGGTGTTCCAAACTCAGTTTATTTATCTTTGTAAAGTACTTCCAGATCTTTGCGTGGAAGACACTAGAGAAATGAAAAGATTATTATTATTATTATTGTTATTATTGTTGTTGTTATTATTATTACAGAATCTAACTACTGACAGGCAATCACAGCTGCATGCTCAATTTAAGCCACTCAAATTTAGGGGCTGATTTTTGCAATATGGACTCTTAATGCTTTTCCCCATTGACTCCATATGCAGAAATGTGTGTTCACCTGCCCTGCAGAAGTATTGTTATTCTCCAGAAATATGTAAATGGGGTACTTTTAAAGAAGAAATGAAAATATGGCATAAATTTGAAGTATTCACATTCACGTGGTAGAATTCAACGGCCGTTTAAGAAGGGCTTCAAAGCAACCAACTGTAGGAGCTGGTAGTTGCTCCTCTGTCATTAAAAAAGAAAATGCACTGATTAAAATAAAGCCAAGGAATCTTGTAGACAAGGGATAACATTTATGGTGTTCAGGGTTCTGACACGAGCTGCAAACAGCCCAGGAAATGGAGATCTGAGTTTCACAGTCAAACGTGTTAATCAGTATGATTGTGCACAGCCACTGCCGCGTGTGTGTTATGTAATATCATGCTTCACCCGCCCACATGCACCCAGAGACAACAGACATCTTCGAAAGGTCTTGGCATTATTCAGAGCAAAGACTCCCAGCAATACCCCAGCATGGTGTTTAACCTTATCTTTACTTACATTTAGGCTTTTTTTTTTTTTTCTCTCCTTCCTTTCCTTTTTCCCCCCTGTTCTTTCCTGTGGTACATCGGTAGTGAGTATTTTTGTATCTCCAAAAATGGAGCAGATATAGGGGAAAAAAATCCCATTAGCTATATGATGTGTTTTCATGACAGCTTTGAATGTTCTGATCATGTCCATTTTTTGCATTTTGTAGCATTGTCCTTATGCTTTACTGTAATTATTTTTGTTTTAAGTATAGTTGAAATTTTACATTCTGAAGACACCAATTAATTATTAAGTGGTACTTAGCCTATGCTTTCTTTAGATTTTTAAATAAGAAATAATTAACCAGAGTTTTTAAAGGTCTGCAGAAAAGGCAAACAGGCCTGTGAAACCCCAGGATCTAATAACAAAAAGGTGAGTTGGTTTTCCAGTGCCCTAAGAGTTTGAAGATATCCTTACTCTGAGTAACAGAAAGAGCTCAACTACATTTCATTCTGGTATAATGTAGCCCTGAAGTTAACTGTTTTTCAAAGAAAGACAAAAAAAATTTAGCTGGCTGCTAATTAGATGTATTTTAACTGCAAAGTCATTTTAGCAGCTAATATTGTTACTATGTGCTTCAGTGTGAATCCTTAGTGAAGCTATTAAACTGTGAGAACCTGAACTTATCAGACATTTTATAATGCGACTGAATTTTTGTATCCTTGTTCAGAAATCTGTGGGGAGTGGAGGACCTTTCTGGCTCAGACATGGAAAACACATTTTTTATCAACTGATTACCAGGGTGGGCAGCTGAGACCTCCTTGCACCCTCCTTTTCAGTTTTTTTCTTGCTTTCTTTTCCCTGGCAATAATATTTCTTCTTTCTGTTGCACTCTTTCCTCTCCCAGACAGCAGTCAAGCCCTGCAGTGTGCCCTTTATCCAAGGAAAGGGATTTAACAGCAGGGACTGGTCTTGGTTATTTCAGGATACTTACGTCTCCTGCCTGTTGTATACAACAAGTTGGCGATTCTCAGTAGCCAGGAGGCTCTCAGCATCAGGCAGGCTCCTGCTTTTGCAAAGCAATAGCCCATAGCAGACGGTGGGCTTAACCATCATTTTCCTATCTGTTTCTCACCCAGGATTCTTACTTTGTAATTGCTGGGTTGGGTTGCTCAGGGTTTGGGTATTTCCCCCCATCTTATTGCATCGGTTGATTTTATTCTCCTTTGCTCTCTAAAACAAAGTGACTGATACAATATCCAAACTGATGAAAAAGAAGGTGATTTTTTTCCCCTTTATTTGCTCAGATTTGAATTAGGTTATCTGCCTATCTTGTTTATGAAATTTTGTGCTGTCTTTTCTGCACAGACTGTGACTCCCAAATCTTCCACAGCTCCATTTCCATATTCCTGCGTGCTTGTTCTTTGTTAATCACTTGGCAAGCGCTTATTTGAATATTAAAAATTTCTTTAATCATCAAAGGCAGGAGCACAGCTTCATGAATATTCATATTTTTTCCCTCCTCAGACTGGATTCTAGTTCATTACCCTGCAGTAAAGCCAAACAGTCATCAATCGCGCTCATTACAGCCGCTGGCGTTTTGATTGGCTGCCTGCTGCTGGTAGCCTGCGTCCCCCATCCTCCCGCTCTCCTCCATGAGCTGTCGTGTACCTGCCAACAACAACAACAACAAAAAAAAATATCAACAATGCAAGAATAAATTTCTCCGGTTGAAAAACAACTTTGCAAACTTGTCAAGCAGTCCTCATCACTTTTTTTTTTTTTTTGGTTTTACACCAAAAATTAAAAAAAAAATTAGAAGGGAGAAACTTGAGCTTTAGAGATGAATATTTGTCAAGAGAGTTGACGTAAGTTTCATTTGCATAATGACTTTGTACTTCTGCATTAATAAAATTTGCATATGAAGCCATGTTAATTACTCCTGATCATGCTTTTTGCATTCATGCATAGTAATTTTCTCCGACTTGTGAGAATTAATGTCTTGGCATGGGGGGAGGAAGGGGGGGAGTTGGGGTACTGTCAAATTTCTGTGCCAGTGCCCCTCACTCACACTCTTTCTCCTCCTTGCTCACCATGTCGCTGTTCTTGATCTATGACTCATTTATGCATTATCATTCGAAATTCTTGGGAGAAAGAAATGTATCAATTCAAAGGGAATCCTTGTCTGCCAAAATGAAAAAATCTCTGAGCAAAATACAACAGGAAATCTCTTCCTGCCCTCCTTCTTCTCTACCTGGTGCAACTTTTGCATTTCCAGCTTCAGCAAAGTTTTAGTCTAAGCATCATAATCAGTGTGGGGAAACTGCTCCCAAACCACTGTGCTGGGGGGAGAGGTGAAGGCTGGTGTGCAGGTGTGTCTGGCCGAGTGCTGGACTCTGGGTGTGGGTGTGTACACTAGTGTGTCTGCCCACACCATGGAGTCGTTCTGCCTTTCCTGGGGGATGCCGTGTGCATCTGCCCCTCGCAGGGTGTGCGGGCAGTGCTCTGCTGGCTGCTGCTGGAAGCGTTTGTGCATGTGTGTTTCTGTATGTGTATGTGTGTGCTTGTGTGCGTTTGCTTCCCCAGCTCTGTTGGTGTCTGCATAAAGAGACATGGCAGAAAGACAATACTATCAGCTGAGAACAGTCCACAGGAGAGGGTGTGATACAGATAAGACAACTTGTTTTAGAAAAAGCTTGGAAAAAATCTGTTGGAGAGATTAGTGGATAGATTTGTCTATCATTTTTGGGAGTGTCTGCTCAAACCTGCTGCAATGGTTCATGTAAAACCCATCTCAGAACATCTGCAGTATTTTCCCTGAACATGACGGGCACAGGGCAGGGATGAGGCTTCAGCCTGCACTCCAAATTTGTAGCCGTACACTGTTTGAGCAGATGTTTTTTCTTTTTATTGAAAGAGAGTTTTTTAATAATGGAGCTGAGCTTTATTCTCTAACCAGCTATTGATTGGACTTTGTGTCACCAGACAGGCACAGAGAAACACACAGAAAAACTTGGTTCGTGCCCCGTTAAGTGCTCACACGTCTGCCTGTGCACCTGCCAGTCTGCCGGTACACAGATACACACCCAGGCACCCACCCAGCCAAACACTCGGCACCCCTGGGACACACCAGCTACGTGTGGCTGCTATTACATGTGACATTGGATGTAAAGCCAGGTCTCCTAATTTAAGATTGCTTCCCCTGGTCTAAGCCATGCTGAGGTGGGACATTGTGAATGCTGCTTTGGCTCCATCTTTGTGTTTTGCTCAGGGACTTTTCTGCATGTGTGCCACAGGAGCATGGTGTTTTACATACACCATATCATATGGCCAGCCATGCCTAGGCTCAGGGAGAGGGGCAACAAAAGGATGCAATTTATGCCTTGATTGTGGCTTTTGTCAGGTTCATCTAGGCTTTTATGTTCATTTTCCATCTGGGGTCATGTCCAATTTACCTTATTTTCTTCTTTGCAAGTTTAAAAATAGCAGAGAGAAAAAAAATTACTCTTAGTGGTGCATGGGAGTCAACATCACCTGTGAGCTACTGCCATGTACAGGCTCTGAGGATATGCTGAGCCTGTTTAAAGCACAAGAACAAAATCTTCCTTTACCGTCAGCAATGCAGATGCTTTATTTACATGGTGACAGTCCCTGTGCGTGTTTCACACTCATGCTATGTGCAAAACTCCCCTTCTCATCCGTGCAGAATGAATGCAGAATATATAATTGAGATCGGCAGTGCAGGTGAGTGATTTCCCAGTGCTGACCCAAGAGGAAAATCGAGCCTCACACATCGTGTCAGGGATGTCCAAGCGAAACAATGCTGCATGTGTGTGCCTGCTCTCCCCATCCAGATGGGATATTTGCCTCTAAGATTGCCCTGCAGTTCTTGCGGTTTGCTTTCCCGTTAGTGCTGACTGTGGCTGTGCCCTTTGTGGCAGTCAGGGGCTCGCAGGTGTGTTTTCTCTTTGAAACCTCTGTGCAATGTGATGTGGTCGATCGGATGTAGAATTCCAGAGATCAGCTCCACTCCCGTGCCTGTTGCTGTGTGGGCTGAGCAAAAAACTCTCAGCACCACCTTAAGATTGTATGTATGCATGTATGTATGTATGTATGTATGTATCTCTATATTTTTATGTTTGTTCATTTTGTGTTTGTCTGTCACCTGTAACAGTTAAGTTGAAGAGCCTCCATCTTCATTTTCAGCTTTAAATAGACCCTTTATGGGATAAAAATCATACACAGGATCCCACAGAGAGGAGCTGAAGAGATGAAATGGGAATATGTTCCTAGCAGATACAAGTTGAGTATTTTTGAACTCAACTGTTATTTGTTCTATAGCTATGAAGAGGTATCGTGTACCTAATGGTGGACACCTCCTTTTCTCCCTGCCTTTTCTTGAGGCCACTGGATATGATTTCCATCTTCATGATTTTCCACTTGATCTGATTCTGTAGGACTGTCCTGATTAGTAACAAAGAAGTGAACCTTGAAGTGGTAGTAAAGAGGCGGACGAATCACCTGATTTGACTTTGCCTGTAGGGGCAGACTCAAGTCTCCTGGTCTGGCAGCTGCATGATATTTGTCTCTTAGTGCTGGACTCAGGACTGGTGGTGGTAATCCCTGATCATCTGCCAGAGTCTCTCTAGGTCCACTTTTCTTCTCCCTTGCCAACACTTTTGTGATGCTAGGTTAACAATTTTTAGATTTCCTCACATATACATCAAATCATAGAATCACAGAATGGTTTGTGTTGGAACAGACCCCCCTGCCATGGTCAGGGACACCTAAAAGACCCATTCAACCTAGTCTTGAGCACAGCTTCTCTGGGCAACTTGTTCCAGTCTCTCACCACCCTCACAGTAAAGAATTTCTTTCTAAAACCTAATCTACACCTATCTCTGTCAGTGTAATGCCATTGTCCCTTGACCTATCACTACATATCTTGTAAAAAGTTCCTTACTGGCTCCCTTGTCAGCCCCCTTCAGGTACTAGAAGGCTTCTTTAAGGTTACCCCAGAGACTCTCTTCTCCAGGCTGAGGACAAGAAAAAGACCTTCTGAGTGACAGGTTCAGTTCCATCCATTCACTGGCATCTGGTTCACACAGTCCTTCTGGTAACATTGTTAGGTACCTTGTTAAAACAGATTGCTGTTTTGCCCCCAGTACCTCTTTTGGGAAGCTTACAGGATCTCTTTGACCAGATGGTGAGAAACCTCCTATTTGAGACCTTTATTCCCTTTCCACACCAGAGATGTGCTTACTAAGACCTGGGAGGACCTCCCTGTACCCACTTGGTAAGAGCTTTTTGCATTTTCTTGCACACCTCAGGGCTGTGCAGATTGCATTAAATTCATTGCCAGTAGACATGTGGGACACAATAGGGCTAGAGAGGAGGCTGTTACTCTCGAGGTAGTGCTGTGTACCAGGGCCCACCGACCTCCACATTAAAGCCCCATGCAGTGGAGTCGGATGGTGCATTTGGTGGGCTTCATATAGTTTCTCTGTGTGATTATCTCCTTCAAAACACGTAGTAAGGCATTATGATATATATAGGGCCAAGTGGCTGCAAGACCTGTGCCCTTAGTCATGGTGGGACCACAGACACAGCTCAGTATAACCTGAGATGTAGCTGCCCTGTGGTTCTACTCTAAATCTCTATTTCAAGCTCATGACTTTCCAAGCAATGACAAGTGCCCAGGCAGCTCAACACAGCCTAGCTATTTTTATTGTATTAGGAATACAAGATACAATTGTTAAGTCATTGGAGGGAATCTGTATTATTATTTGCTTATTCCATGAAAAAAGCAAACATTATTTACATCTGTTACAGTGGCAGTAGGGTGGTACCTACACACATAGAAATCCATGTCCAACATCAGTTTCCACATGCATAGTGCACTGTCTTGCCAAAAATGCAATGTAGGTATGATCTGGATAGCAGTTATCATTACCTGCTTGTATAGTACTTCCAGAGAGATCAAAGAGTTACAAAAGTCAAACGACAGAGCTCCCAAAATAAAAAAAAGTCCTTCCTTGTCCCACAAGCCACAGAGATGGCTTCTATTTAAAACCAGTCCTCACAAAAGAGCACAAATTTCATCCTCGATGCTTGAAGCTCAAGTATTTACACAGGGAATTTAGACTCTTCACTTGTGGTTTTGGCAAAAGCTTCACACAAATGTTTTGCACTGGTGGTCTCTTAGCCATTTAAGATAAACGCCAAAATCAAATGCAGTCCTTGCAGACTGGAGCGCTGGATGCTGTGCCAAGGATGAAGTATCCCCATTTGCCTCACATGTGTAGCTGTCAGATCAACATGCACGCCTGGTTTCCAAATAGGGACTCTCAAGGTGGAGAGACTCCCTTGGAATATGTTGCATGTTTAGGGTCACAAGGAGCATGGATAAATATTCTTCCTTGCTGCCACAGTGTGGGTTCCTTTAGCAAATGTTGTTTTTTCTAGGGTTGGAGGGAACACAGACAAATATTTCTTCTTGCTGCCATGGTGTTTGCCTCTATCTGCAAGGTGCACACTCATGCACAGTCAGAGATGCCACCATTTAGAAAGAAACCATTTGCCAGAAGGTACCCCACAATTAGCACACATATTTCCTGATCTAAATACAGGGGAAACTGTGGTTTCTGATCTACCACTGTGCGGTAGCTATTGGCAAATGCCAGCTTTTTAATGGCGACTGCTCCACCACATATCTTCATTTAGAAACTGGCCTTGATTAGTAGCTACCCTTTAGTTAATAACTCAGTGGCGGCATAGTATCAAATGGAGAGGTTAGGATTCCCAATGGATAGAAAGTGTGCCTTTCACTCAGCTTCCCTTTAAACTCTGCTAATTTGTGCCAGCCAAAAACAGGACTCCTACGTGATTTTATGTGTGTCTGTGTCTGTATTTGTGCAGGTATATGTCGATATTTAAGACTTGTATCTTAGTTTTTCAAAGTCACAGAGTTCAGTTTGGCCTAGTGCCAGGAGGAGCAAGCATTTCCAGTGGAGCAGGAGAAAACTCTTAAATACAGCTTTTAAATGGCAGGTGATTCCTAGAGGGGTTAAAAATAAATAATACGGTTGGAGGTTACAGTATCATCTTTTAGCTACCAGGAAAAAGGTTGTTCCCTTCCTTGCAGGCTCAGTAGGGAATCAGCCTGCATAATCGGGGCATGCAAAATCCACAACTGGCTGCAGCTCAAGCGGGAAGGCAGCGCATGGCCGCCAAGGCTTCCTTCTGGGAGCTCGGCTCCTGGCACCTCACTGAAGCCATTTGAGCTCTAAGTCACCTCACTTTGTCCGGGCTGGTGTGTGGAGCCTGCTTCAGCAGTGGCTCAGCAGAAAGCCTGCCCAGTTTTGTGTCAGCTCAGTGCATTAACACAGCCATAAAACAATTATCCCCCTTTTGATTTGGTCCCTGAGCAAGTGCTGGTGGCGACGCCACTGCCTCCGGCTCTTCTCTGTGCCAGGGCTGGCCATCCCCCACCTTCACCCCGCTCCATGCCCACACAGGCCCCCAGCCTGGGTTCACGGGTCCTCCAGGTCTCTTCTTATTCTTCCCCCACGGCAAGAGCCTGCCATCCTCAGCTGGACCCAGAGAGGGGTTCAGACCAAGCGTGTTGTGCGTTAGGCAGCCAGCCCCCACTTCGCTTGTTTGATGCCTCCTCTGTCCCTCCAAACTTAGATCCGACTGACAGTTTTTTCTATTGTTTTTTCTCCAGGGCCGTCCAGGCCTGCAAACCTGCCGGGGGCTCCCATAGCTGCCTCCTCCCACCCTCACACATCCGTGATCACGTCACCTCTCCGCGCACTGGCCTCCCTCCCGCCCTGCCTTAGCCTGCCCTGCTGTGGTGCACGTGCAGTCTCAGTTGGCGGGACTCAGACTGAGATTCAGACTGAGACGTCAGGCACATTTGGATGTCATTGTCAGTTGTCAGGTAATAGAAATACTTTTTTTTTTGTTGCTATCTGAAGGTCAGTAGTGCTGCCAAGTGATGTCGTCTTTGCTGTGGGAGAGCTGCCTTTGCTGGGTCGCATGGGGAAGGCAGAGAAAATGCCCCAACCCCCCCCCACTTCCCTACCTCCTTCCGTCTCCACCCTGGAAGAGGATGGGGAGTGGGAAAGGGCATATGACTCCCTCCATTTCCCCATCCTACCTGCCCACTCTCTGTTGTCACCTGCGGCCACTGCCAGACCGCTGTGCCATGTTGTGAACAAATGTCTGAGACTCCTCACAGAATGTGATACCCCAGTATCAAGATTTCATCTCTCTAGGCTGTTTATTTTAAGCTTAATTGGATAACATTTAACATCTGAGGTATTTTTATTTTCTTCTTTTTTGCCCTTCCTTCTCAATTATTCATATTAAAGGCTCTCCTCCGCATCCATGTGCACGCAGGATGTATGGGCTCCATGCTATTTTCTCCCTTGCTTTGAGAAAATGCTCCTTGGTAACTCACCATGCATCCCTGGCCTCTACCCCATCAGCTTTTCTTTTCCTCTATTCCTTTTGGATGTCTGACTTTTGTCACCACAAGGAGGGGAAAGTGATGTGAAAATGAAGGCACACCAAGCTAGCCAAAGAGAACACGGACATATTGTCACCAGACCACATAATTTCAGACCCAGAGATCTCTTTGAAATCAGTGGGTGTTTCTGAGCATGGCTCAGTTGCAAGACTAGGTCTATGTTGAACTGTGGGCTGGCGAGGTGAAAATGGGGAGGGTTTAAAAGAAAACACAGATGTGGCAAAATCCACAAATGTTTATGGAGTCTCACTGTGGTGGGCCAAACCCCACAGCTCTCATTCATGATAATGTGCATGTAGTTTTAATAGGGAGTTCCCTAAATGTTGCTGGATAAGTAAAGTGTGAGGACCAAAGGATTTAGAGAGACAGCAATGACTGTCAGGAGTAAAGCCTTCGGGAAATGGCTCCTCATTTTCTCCCTGAAACTGGCAAAACTTTGTTGTGCTAGCTTTTTCCTTCTGCAAGCAGTGGTGTACCACCTGGCTACAGTATGCTGTATATCATGAGAATGCTCCTGTAGATCTCTCATTGATGTAATAAAGCAAGATATAAAGTTTTGCAAGAAACTTAAATTTGTATCTTGGAAATCCTGCATCTTGAGAGATAAAATATTCTCAGGAGGAGGCTAAGAGCACTCTGCAGGGTGCTGCGTAGATCCTGGGTGAAGTTCAGGGCACACAGAGAAGGCTCCCGTGCAGCCTGGAAGATGCTCAGTCTTCACCTATCTGTTTGCACTGGGGCACAGGCTCTGGGCTTGTAGCAATGTGCTGTGTGGTGAGGTGCTGTCAGTAAATTAGGGGTCTGGTTAAATTTTCTATCCAAGCTGCTGTATGCAGTGTGGCAGGGGTTCAAACTCTGCTTTATCAGCCTTGGCAGATTGACCAACTGGCCTGAGATAGATAGACCAGCTCTTGCAGATGGTGAGCGTTGGATCAGAAAGTCAGAAAGCTTCCCTATGCCCTGCCTTTCTCTCCTCCCAGGAAGCAGTAAACCAAATTGGAACTGGTCTCACGTTTTGCTGTCCTCTGTCTTAACTGGCGTAGTATGTGCACACGAGCCTTTGGGAGACAGGTAGTTGTAACACTGAACTGGATGCCCTGGTTCCCTCTTGCTTCTGATGCCAGTAGCTAATGGGAATGGAAGCAAGTACAACTAAAAATAGAAAAGGAAGGAAGGAAAAACTTAATAAAGAATGTGGGGAAGGTGAGGCTTTTGTACTTTGCGTATTTGGAGTTCTCACTTTGGAGTTCTGTGCTGTGAGTTTTCAGAATTGCCTGTTTGCTGGGAGAGTGCTGCCAGCTCTGTGGAGAGAGAGCTGCTATCATGGCTTCCTGTAATTACTGCTGCAGTCGGCGACACTTAGAGAATAGGTTTTATCAAACTGCATGTTACATGTTTATGACAGTAGTTGGTCAAGGTCTGCTTGAAAGAAACATTTTCTTCCCTTGAAAAAGGAGATTATGTCTACTTAACCCTTTCTTATCTCCCATAATAGTCACTGTATGTGAGCCTAGGCATGGCTTAAACCCCATGGCAAGGGTTATGGGATCTTTCTGTCCCCCAAAATGTTTTGTGGAAATGAAAGAAAAGTGAGTTCTTTGTGTTGATTAATAATCTAGCGACAATCCCTCCATTGTGCCCTCTTTTTTAATATAGACATTTACAACAGTCACTTGCTCCAGCTTTAGAGATCAGCTTGTCTCTCTGACTTGATTAGCCTTTTATTCTGTCAGCCCTGTTCTTGCTTCTGAGGAATTGGTTACTTCTTTGAACAAAAGCCATCAGCAGTTCCCGCCTCCCCTCATCCTTCATAATTTCTTACCTTTCCTGTTTTTCAGCATTTATTTAATTCAGTACCTGGGGATTTTCCATACAGTTCTCAAGCAGACTGCAGCTCTGATGGCTTGAAGTTGCAGGTGCTCCAAAATCTTTGCTGGGCACTCACAAACCGGGCCCTCAAGAGTACCTCAGAGCAGTTTGTGCTGGAGAATCCAAACGACTGGCTACTGGTGGGATTTGGGGTACATATATGTGAAAAACGGCATTTGGAAATCTCCGACCTAGATAAGAGTGGTTGTCTGGGATGCTGAGTAGTGTTCAGTCATGCGCAGAGCAAGTTGTGCTGCCTCATCCAGAGCTGTTAGGGATCTTTAGAAAACGTGCTGCTGATAGTTTCAATCCCAGCAAATGGTGCTGGGAGGTCTGCTTGGATGTCCACTCTGCTGCTCAGCCAGTGCTGATCGTGGTCCCTCTGTCTTTGTTCAATTCTTTGTGTTCAGGGCACCCCAGGACGAGGAATTTGCAAGTAAAGGTCTATGCTTTTTCATGTGATTTAAAAAAAAATCTCTACCACTGGTTCAATCTCTCTCAGTCTATTTATTTTTTTATATATTTTGCCCCAGAAGCTTTTGTCAGTTGAATTGGGTTCTCCCGTTCAAATGTTTTTAGTGCCTATTTAATTAGAAGTTGGAATAGAGTAATGAAATTCACAGGGTTGTGTAGCTTGGATCTAAAATATAAATGGGCAAAGCATTCATTTTGCTTTACCCCTTGCCAGATTAGGGTGCTTTTTTTGAGCCTGCTTTTTATTTCATTTCAATGAATTGCAACTGCTCAGAGTAACTGTAAAACGCACAGAGTTTTTTTTGCATAACAGAGACATGCAAATGATTGTTGAGAGACATAATTATGTAAAGAAAAGTATATGCCTGTGTGCATGCATACATACACTGCAATGCTTTTTGTGGGGCTACTTTTTCACAATACATCTTCATAAGGCTCTTTTTATGATGCTGATTTATTAATATTGTACATTAAGGCTTAAATTGTCAAAGCTGCCTAAGAGATTTGGATGCCCATTTCCCATTAAAGTTAACGAGAAATGAGCATTGAAAGTCTCAGTGCAGAAGTGCATGGCAGTTTACAGTGTGCTCTCCAAAGAAAAACATCCCTGCCTTGAAGATACTATGGTGCAAAAGCCCCAGGAAGAAGATCGTAGTCAGCCTAAGACAAAGGGGATTGTAATGGCACAGAGAATAACTTATCCCCTGTGCCTGCATTCAGATGTATACTTGATCCAAATTCTTTGGACCTGGGCCTATGAGTGAGGGTTTTATATACCCCTGTAAAGATAATTAACTCTGTCCAATACACATATATTAATCTAACCAGTGAAACTGCTTCCTTCCCACACGTAGGCTGATGGAAGGAGGTGGAAAGAAATTACGATACTTAGTTGCATGTATAAAAACAGCAAGTAGGCATGGACAGCAGTGATTAGTGGAGAGGGCTGTGAAATTTAAGGTCTAAAACAGAGGAAGGCATGGGGCCATATCTCAGAAGAGAGGAACAAGCTCCTGCTAATTCAAGGAATCAGCTGTGTTAGTCATTAGGACATTCTGAAAATCACAGTCATCTTGTAAAGTTAATATCAATTTACTTGGCTACTGAAATTCTACTTACTGCTTCATTTAACTAGTCTGGTGTTTTCTTGGCAGAGGTTAAGGTGACAGTAAAGATAAAAGCAGTCCCTGTAAGTAAATCATAGGTTTTAAAAGAATACTTTTCCCTCCATCTATTATATCACCATATTAATTTTATGTTGGTTTTATAAGTGGAGTCAGCCAATGAGAAGAGCTAGATTAGACCACCCTGCTGTAAAAAACTTGATGCAATTATTACAGTCTGTCTAGAAAGAAGTATTATTTCAAAAACTTTTATGTTAATGATATGGTATGCACTCGGTGCATTTCTTACTTGAACAAGAAGCAAGCTTTTGTTCACTCCAGACTGGGTTTTGTTAACACAGGAGGATCAATGGAAAACAAAACAGTAATCAGAGCAGAGAATGCAAACTCATCCAGCAAAAACCTTCTAACTCATCATGTCCCAGGACAATGGTTGATACGCTACTTTTCATTTTTTGCTGAGTGGAGTCTCAAAAAAAACCCAAAAACCACTTGATTTCTCTTCAGCAGTGGGTGCTGTTTTGAGAGGAGAAAGAGGAATTTGGTATAATTTTTGAAGGACAGACAAAGGTCCATAGTTTCCCCAAACCCCTTTGTAAATGACTCTTCATTTTTCTGCATAAAGAAGAGGTTTGCATAAAATACTGGGTAATGTTCAGGAAAGATGTCCCTATTAGTCATGGTTACATGTATTTATTTATTTTAGTGAAATATTTAATGCATGCTATGGTAGAATCGACTTTGTGGACAGTACTTACAGAGTGCAGGGATGTGCAAGAGATGTATACACTAAAAAGAGTAATGCATCAGTCTGAGTGCACACATCCATCTTTACACCTATCTCTTGATCTATGTGTTCATTCATCTGTCCAAGTATTAAAATCATATGTGACCTGCTGTCTATGCAGCTCCCTTTATCACTAGTTATTAAAATCAGATCCAAACTCAAAATAGATGGATCTAACACAGACTGATTTTTTTGACTGAATAGTGTGTCAAGAGGCAGCAAAGAGACCTCAAGATTGCAGAGATGACTAAAATGAGGGTGCTGCATGGGGCAGGGTTGCTGGCAATGTGTGCTTGGCTGCGGCTTTGTTCTAGACAGAGGGCTGATCACTATAACTTTGTAAGTCCTAATTATGTCAAGTTAAGAACCAGCAGGAGCAATAGTGATATTTAAAGGTGCTTTAAAGTGGATGCTTACCATTTCCAGACATCCCAGCAAAAAAGAAAAGCCCCTTAATTGCAATATTAATGGATGGAACTGAATCTGGTAGTCTTGGGACAAAAAGGTTCAAGGCAACGTTGCCTGCAGTAAGGACAATGGTTCCAACATTGAGAGAGTTAACTCAATCGCATACCACTACACTGAGCCCGAGAGTCTGAACTCTTCAAACGCTCCAAATGGAGAGCTAAATCAAAGAATCCTGTTTCAAATCCATCCAAGATGTTGCTGTTTTTCTCCTCTGACAGGAGAAGCATTTGGAAGTGCAGTTTCTTTCTTTTTTTATAGCTGTCTTAAAAAGGAGTTTGGATGTTTAGCACAGCTGGTGCTCATTACATTATGCACTATCAATAAAATAGCATGTGTAATTAATTTTTAATGCAGTGCTGTATGCAGCGCTTTAAAGCAGTTACTGTATGGGGAGAGCCGACACCGGTCACTGACATCAGAAATATTGAAATAGAGGGCTAGATTTTGCATTTTTAAAGGATGCATGTGAGAGTGGGGGAAGGGTAATTCCCAGCCAGCAATTCTCTGGCCACAATCAAATTTAAAAATATAGGAACAAGATGGATGAAGGTGATTTTATAATTTGCTTATTGGAATAAATGAATTTATGTCCTTTTGAAGTTTGCTGAGCGATGGCTGGATTAGGAGTAGGTGACTTCAGAGCATAGGTAAGAACCAGGAGAGCACACAGCAACAGATCCATATTTGTTAAAGCCCAAACAGGCTTTGGTATCTGGTGGGAGATGAGGCAAAAAGGGAGCTTATAGGAAAGCAAGGGAAGGACAATTTCTATCTCATTAAACAGGTTTTTTGTTTTATTGCAGGGCTTCATTCTTGTGCCTTGTTGTGCCTTGTTGTTCCCATCAGTAATCACCCCCATTTTTTCCCCTTGATTCACTAAACATTTTGGAGTATTGGTAGTCTGGAAGGGAGAGAGTAGCTTGGTTACAAAGAGGCACCACTGATGACATGGTTTGTGCTGCTCTGACAGAAGACACAAACAAATTAGAGTCTTCTTTTTTCATGATGTTTGTGCACAAGACACCAGCATAAGTGAAGACTGCTTTAATTAGGCACAGTAGGTAAGGTTTGGGCACCACCATGACTCTCAGCAGCCATTATGTCCAGGAACACCTTGGTTGACTGAAGGAGGAGCAGACCTCTTTTTGAAGTTGCAGTGTGGTGTATGTTCATGCTCAGCAAAGGGACAGGAGTGGCTTTCATGTTTCTGCAGCAGGGTAACCACAAGGGATGGCTTGCAGGATGGGACCAGCCTCTTCCCTGCTGCCACTGTTTTCCCATCCATTTTCAGAGAGTTGAATGCTTCTTGGTGAACACTTCCTAAAAAGAGAAGAAATCAACTGCAGGAAGAGAAGGAAGGAAGCAATCACCTAAAAAGCGACAAAATTAGGGGTAGTGCTTGTCAGGTGCCTTCCCTTTTGGTTGGGCAATGCACCAGCTTCCTAAGAGCTGATTTACTTTTTTTTATACACATGCACAAGGCATAAATGTTTGCAATTATTCTTTCTTTCTCTCAGCAAATTGCCATTCATTTGTACATAACATATGCTAAACAGTTCACTTGTACAGCCTCACCTGGCATATTCAGGATGGAGTTTCCTCCTGCCCCTTCAGCAGTAGCTTTTTGTCATCACTTTTCTTCTCGCTTTCTGTCAGATTTGTGCGGATGTGTTTGTGTGCCTGAGCCAGGAAGTGAATTGGCCTGTTCGGTTTGTGAGAACAGAGATAAATCTCTCGTGCACAAATATAATGCTCAGTGTCAAAGGAAGTAGGACAAGCTATGGTGTATGGCGTAGGTAGTTGTGATGAGAACTGCTCTTTAGTTCACAAGCCAGAGTGGGAAAGGTGGAGGGAACAATGAGGTGTTGTACATTTTGTAGTGAAATCACTTAATTTTATTTTATTTGCTTTAGAAGAATTGGATCATTTATTCCTGGGGTGGCTCAGGTTTAGGCCAGAGAACTGCAAAAAATTACCATGTGTCCCTCCAGAGCTGTCTAATTCAGAGGACCTCTGCTCCTTTGTCTTCTGAGTGCTTCATAAAAGTAGATGAAAGGCAGGGTTCTGTGCTCAGAGAGGATGCTTTATGTTCAGAATGTGATTTGAGCCAAAGAAGCCATGCTGATGCATCTCATGTGTGTCCCACTGGGCTCCTGTGTTGTGCATGTTGGTCCTTCTTTCTGCTGGGAAGTAAACAGCTGAGCAACTATTAGCAACATACATTTTTATGCTGTTTGCCTTCTTTTGGACAGGCTTTTTCCAGGCAGTTTAGAGGTACGTACAGAAATCTGGTAGGCTAGTGTATGGTACATGCCTTTGGTATCTTTATTTTCCTCTTGTTTTTGTCTAAATCAAACCATTTCTCTGGGTCCCCGTTCCAGGTAATGTAACTTGCCATAGCACAGGCTAGGTAAGCCAGGTTCAGTGAGACACTAAAACATGCACTTGGAAGGAAGCAGGCAAAAATCCCACATAGAGAAGGCTTACATTTTTTATGAATTCAGCTGTATGAGTCAGAGGTCCTGGGACTTCAGGAATGAGGTTAATGCAGGCACTAAGCAAAACGATGGGGAGACACAGCCGCTGGAATCATGCTATGAAATGGTGCTTTCTAAATTGCTGTCTTTGCTATTCACGTAAAGGATGTCTGGTTAGAGAAGAGCTGGTTTGTACAACATACCTGCAGCTTTTATTCTTGCTTAAACCTCACCTGGCTATTTGAAGCCAACTGTAAATGTATTATTTTCAGAACATCCCCTGGCAATATGAGAGGAGCATCTCATCCTTCCTGTGTGTCAGGCTGTCTCCTTACATGTCCTGTATTGACCTAGATTTCTTCACGTGAGACATGGATCTAAACCTGGTCCCTATATCTCTTCCATGGCTGCATGACATATGTGGTGCTTCCAGGGCATGCTGTACCATGCCAACAGTCCATGGAGAGATGGGATAGGGGCTGCCTGGGGATGCTTGGCTGACCATCTTCCTGTGAGGTGTTTTCTGACTTCAGTGGTGTTATACTGTTCTGTGAGCTGCGAACCTGGTCTGTGGAAATCCAGGACGTACAGAGATTTAAGTAAGAGTCAGAGTATTGTTGGGAAATACATATAATTTAAAACCGTCCATGGTGATCATGGACTCTTCTAAGACATCAGCACCAGAGCCTTCTGCCTGCAGGGGAATAATTTTTTTCAGTTTGCATCTTCTAACAGAGTTTTGGGTTATTTTCTCATCACTTCTGGTTGAATAGGAAGAGAGTAAGTTAATTTATTATGGCACAGACAGGCGTATAATATAAAGTATGTCCAAAAATTAGATCTGAGTGTTTATGGCTTGATTAATCCAAATATTTTATAAAAATATGTGAACTGTTGATTAAACTGGGAACAGGATCATTGTGGTCATACAGTGAGGATAAGATTAGTGAGTAATTTTACCTTCCTGTAAAGCCTTATTAAAAAAAAAAAAAGTCATTCTTTCTCTATTTTTATCATTTTCTCTTCAAAAGGAACTAATTTGTCCATTGTAAATTTGAGGTAGAATCTTAAAAGCTCCACAGTCTATTGAAGCCAAACACTTCATTATCATTATCAATAGATACATAGAATAGTTGTAAAACAATCCTGTGAGATTGCTGTAAACTCCTTCCCAAATTCCTTCACACTTTCCCTTCCCATTTTCCATGAAGAGTGCTGTGAAATCTGCACCCATGCTGCCCCTGCCTCTATCACCACTGTCGCCGTTCATTAGTGCAGCTGAGCACACTCATAAATGTCTGAGCTCTTCCCATATTTAGAGCTCTCTAGCCAGCAAATCTTCCCTTCTGCTCTCCCCTTTTTGAGAAAAAACCCAACAGTCAGGGTTTGAGGTGGGCACTTGAGGTATAATTTTAATTCAGTGACCTGGTATCATCCAGAGCTATAAGGGAAAGCAAGAGTGTGGGAGAGAGTACCATCACTGCTTAAATAATTTGCTCCTTGCCCTTTCTGTCTAAGTTTTTCAGGCTGTGTCTTGTGATTATAAACTGAGATTTCTTAAATTTGTATTCTCCTTAATAGGTAAAGATGAGCGAAAGCTGTTTTTCACTTTCTCTTCACTCTTTCTTCACAGATGTCTTTGCTCTCTGGGACTGGCTGGCACTGCTGGGGAGGTATTTCCCAGGGGATTTCATTGCCCCAGGGTTAGATTTCCCCATCTACACAGCAGCATGGAGCTGTATTGCATATAGCTCCCTCCCGGCAAGTCTCAGTGAGTCACCATCCTGCTTGCTGGCTGTCTGCTGGGAACAGGATGCTCTGTCCTAGGCCACCCTGGCCATGGAGCTTCTGCCCATCTGCATCTTTCCTTTCCCCTGCTCTGCCCTAGACATTCATATTTCTTTCTGATTTTATATATAACATTTCACCTTTTCCATCAGGTAGGTCCTTCATTCATTGCTGTCACTGCCAGTGGTCCCTGCAGACATAATTACAGCCCTTTTTTTTCTAAAACACAAGACCAAAATGATATTTGTTCTTTTTAGTGTTTTTTAACTTCACAATTTTAAAAATGGAAATGACTTCTGAAAATAAACACAGTTTGCAATGTACAGACTTACTGAGCCAGCATGAATTTCCTTAATAAGCTGGGGTATGTGTGTGTGTGTGTGCATGTGTGTGTTTTTCCCCCTTAAACCTTGGAATAAGAGTGCTGTCTCTTTAAATCCTAACTCAAACTTTACTGGCGATTTTACAGAGCCTGGTTTCATTTATAGTGGAGCCAGACTTGCTGTGTGAGAGCCGTCCGCATGCTGGAATTAGTCTTAAGCTCGCTTCTGTGGAGTTGCCAAATTCCATGTTTGTGTTTTATTTAGAATTCTTTTCACGGCCAGTCGAATCTGTTCAGGCACACATAGGCAGTGTTGCGCCCCATGGAGAAAATAAGCAAGTTTGCGTTTTCTTTGGCATAGGCCATGGCCACAAAAGACTGCGGTCTAAAGAAACATTTTTTAAAAGCTATTTTAACCCATAACAGATGTATAAAGTAGGCACACACATGCCAGCTTCCTTAGTTTTAATTAAAAAATAATTATGGCTTTAATGGGATGCTAGTGACAAATTTGGATGAATGGTGGGTGACATTATCTCAAGGCTTGCTTCAACTTATAAATTAGTGCGTTTCTCTTGGCCAGTGGTACAGATGAAATTAAATGAAGGAGCAGATTAATATTTCTTAAAGTTACATTGAACCAAATGAAAAATCCAATCAAATAAAAAAACATGGCCTCTTCTTTCCTCTCTTCGTCAGATCCCCATTTGCATGACAGAACACAGAGGAAAGGTTATTTTCTCTGCCTGATAATTGATCTGGCCAACGACAAACTGGACTTAGGTTTTCAGGGTGCCTGTCCCTTTTGTAATTTTGCATTGGTAGCCACATTGCCAAATTACTGTGATTAATGTCAGCAGGTTCTTCCATTTATAACCACATCTAACCAGCTAACATGGTACCTCCGAGCCAGGAAATCTTAAATATAAACCCAACCCGACATGTTGCATGTTGCAATGGTTCTCTCTCCATACCTTGGCTAACTGGCGGCGCTGCTGGCTGTGATTCCCACATCTTTAGGCTATTTTCAATTTGGGGCTTTCAAGGCTCACCAGAACTGGGCTAGATGCACAGGCTTGCACAGGTAACAACAGTTTATATTTATGAAGAAATAAACAAAAGAGTAATAAACTTGTAATGAGCTAACCCCAGATGGTATCTCTGTTGTTATTAGTTAGGTGTATGTAGAGTTGAGGAAGGCAGATTGAAGGATCAGCATGAGAGGCTCTGGATATTGAAGGAGCAGTCAGATGGGTTCACTGGAAAGTGTCTTCCTCCTTCCCATGCAAGCCTCCATCCCACCCATAGACACCCTGAATAGGTGCTGAGAACAAAGGCAATAAAGCAGTGCAGCTTTTCAAGGCCTGCAGGGGAATCACATTTCCTCCAGACCTGTTTGTCCCACCCTAGTGCTCTCCAGCAGCAAAGCCAGCCCAGCGTGGGATGGGGCTTTCTGGATGAGAGCAGATGATCGGCTTTACGACCTATGGCACCAGCAGATGAGGATCATTTTGGTTTTGGATGGCAAAACCCTGTTTCCTGTTCTCCAACATATTCTTTCATGAAACTTCTCATCTGCTTAACATTTAGCTTCCATTGTAAAAGAAAACCCTGGAATGCTGCTGATACATGTAATCTAGATGGTGAGAATTCTTCACTTAGGCAGTGCTAGTTTTTTCTGATGGATATGTTGAACTGTTTCCTTAGTAAATAGTAAAAGCGACTTTTGGGAAAAAGCAGATTAAGGAAAGAGGGAGAGAGTATCCGGTGCTTGGTGGGTAGATGTGTACCTTCCCCACGATCAGTCCATTCAACTTGTGACTTACAAATGTTTTGCTATTAATTTCCATGCAAATGTGGCAGGGTCCCCCACCTTGCTTGCTTAAACCTGTCTGCCATGTTAAGCTGGGGAAATTCAGCAAGAGGAAGTAGCTTTGCTTGGTTTGGGCCAAGTCTGTAGAATTTGAGCTCCTCAGGGCAATCCATTTGATCCCTCAGGGACAGCAGTGTCTCTTCTTGGTGTGCAGGATGTCCATTGCCTGAAGCTGAACCAAGCCAGTCTCTCTAAAGATACAATTCTTAGGCTTTGTTTAACTGCAGCAAAAGAAAGATTTTCCTTTGTCGATTGAGTGAGGATTTCTGTGGTAACATTTCCCTGAGCTTGAATTCCTCATGAGTGAAAATGAAGCTCCAGCATTAAAAACATGAGTCATGCAGTGCACATGAGACTAATTTTTGCATTCCTGGAATTTTTGGAAGGGAAACATTACATTCATGATAATCCTTTCAATTATACCTTATTGCTAAAATAATCCATGAGGCATTCTGCAGTAGAGCCCTCTGCTATTTGGTTACAGTTGAGACTTTGAAAATAGCACCTGAAAGCTTTTAGACTCCTGTGTGTCAATATCTTAATTTTCTTTTTATGTTGAGGCACACAGGATGGTCTGCCATCCTTTTATTTACTCCTTAGGATTTTTTTGTTTAATAAATAAGGCTAATTTGATTTGTTCTGATCTGTCTCAAGTATCTAATTGCTGCTGTAGAGAATGATTAATGTCCAGTTGAAAGGATTCCATATCTATAAATGAGAACTGAAAGCAGATGTTAGTTTGATGAACGTGTGCTGCCTATTCCTTGCCTGCACTGGCTCAGAGAGCGGGCTGCTGAGAGACTGCTATCTATCAAAAGAGAGATGTTAGATGCCAAACACAGTTCAGAGTCACACACCTATGATGAGCAGAGTGAACAGTTAACAAATAAAGTATCCCAGGTAGGTTTTTCTCTGCTTGTGAAATATCTATACATGAGACAGTGTTATCCTCAAATTGTCAGAAGTACTTGACAAGCTCCAGTTTGGGGGAAGGCACTGTGAATTGATGACAAGAAGGACTTTGTCTCTGAGTTTTCACTCAATGAGTAGTGTTGGTATGCTGTCCAAGGGCAGGTAAGTTCAGTTTCTAGTGCATTGTGTGCACAGTGCTGATTCTGAAGTTAACTCAACCCCTGAAAAACCACCCGACAAAACCAAACCAAAGCTCATACTGGTGTCTTTGCTATTGGTGGTCTGGCTAGGTGCTCAGGCATTTCTGGCAAGCCAGGCCAAATGCTTTTCAGAGTTTGCTAGCTTGAGCTCATGCAGATCTGTGGAGAGCAGACACTAAAAGGAACAAAAGGCTGAATTGCCTGGGCATGAGATCAGGTTTTGTATCATCCAGGCAACTTTGACATACACTGCACAAAATAAGTGCAACAGCTTTTTAGATAAAAGCAGGTACAGACAGGATCTTTTCACATGGGCTCTCCAGTTTAGTAAAGATGCTTTACAGCCCTTTCACAAGCGGTGCTCTCTTGTGCTCACAGGGCTGCTGGAGTTCACCTTCCCAGCCAGTGTGTAACAGCAGGTTAGCAGCCAGTGCATGGAGGAGGAGACATTTTGGCCAAGGGCAGGAAATTCTGATAACGGCAGTAGGATTGTCAGTGTTTCCAAAAAATAGAGAATGCTTTCTTTGTAAAGCCTCTTTTAAAACTATTTCCATTAGTTTTAAAATGCTCACCAGTATTACTGTGAGCAAAAGAGAAAACATAACAGATTTAGTCACTTTGATTTTTTTTGTGTGTGTGTGTGTGTGAAATAGCCTTTGCATTTTCACTTTTTGTTAAAGTGCTGTTCAGGTAATTTCTGTGACAAGAAAACTATTTCACAGATGGACAGACGGAGATGTAAAGACCAACATAACTCTTCCTTGATGTCGATAAATCAGGCTGACCTGGGACGTGTGGATGGCAGGAGAGGGAAAGAGAGAGAGGAGGGGAGATGGAGGATAAAAGAGACAGAGAAAGGATTTGGAGTCATGGAGAAGGACAGGTGCTGGCATCCCAGAGCTCTGTCTATGTCAACTTTTGTACTGTAGTCATGTCAAAATTACAGCAAAGAAGAGTACTTCCAGTGTGACCTCCTGTTCCCCTGGAACCTCAGTAGGACTCTACATACAGCAGCCAGGTGAGAACAGAGAAAAGACTGTCTTTTCAAGCTGGTTTTTTCATTTGGGGTGTAACTATAAAAACATTAATTCCAAATATAACTATTAAAATCCTTGTGTTTTTTTTAAAGACAGTATTGAACTGAGCAGTGAGACTTTCAATTAAAGTAACTATACTTTACTGGTGTAAAACCTAGCTATTCAGAGTGTTCTTGTTGATTTTCCCTGACCTATATCTACCTGACTGTTTTATGATGTGAACAATTCCCAGCTGATATATGTCACAAAATTACTGGAAATCAGAAAGTGGACCAAAATAAAGTAAATGGTAACTCTCTCCCTGTCAGGGCATACTTTCAAGTATTCTAAAAAACAAAATCTGCTTTTTGTCTTCCTTTACTTCTCTTGCTTTCCCCACCCTCTTCCTAGCTCTTATTTTCTTATAGGGAGGAAATGGAATTGGTGCAAATATGAGTATCCTAAATTAAGCTGGTGAGTTACTCATGCAGCTGTTATCATTGTTGGTCAGCCTGTAGTGCACAGCAAACTTCATTTCTGTGGAGAAGAGTCAGGACTGAAGTCAAGAGAAGGGGCACAGCTGACCATGCAGTCAGGAATATACGTTGCAATTTCTTTTTATCTGGTCTCCTGTCTGGTTGCTTCTACATCTTTATGTGGAGTAGGAGAAACATATCTTTGAGAAAATGTTTAAAGGGAGGTATCTTTTATAACATGGTGACTTTCCTCATTGCAGTGTGTAATTTTTGCAGGACAGGGCTTGTCTGCAGTATTTTATTGTTTCTGGAAGTGGTCACTTGAGCAAGTACAAATGCGCTATGAATAAGTATTGGTTTTCTCTGGCTGCTTCTTAGCAGGTTTTCCTCTGAATAAAGGTGTGCCTGGCCCTGGGCATAATGTGGAACTCCCTCATGTTGGCAGTGGGAATGTGTGATGGGGTTGGGAACTTCATGTGGTGCTCATAGCTCAGTGCACACCTCAGGCTTAGCATCAGGAATCTCATGTTTGCTTTGCATGGACAAATACTCTGTTGGCCTTACACAACTGCAGGCATGGCTTTAAGGTTTAACCATGCGTCTAAAATCAAAGGAAAACACCGCACAGGGAGTGTTCCTTGGAAAAAGCAGCTGTAGGAGACCAACAACAGGCTCTCTTTACAGGTGGGAGAAAATAAAACATTCTTGTCCAGGGGTCGCCAGTGATCCCAATGTAAAGGACCCTGAATCTGGCTAAAATAGGAAAATCCAGGTTGAAAAATATTGTGAGAAGATTTGAGAATTTGCTGTACGCTTTTATTGTTATCCAGTGTAAAGCATTGATAAGAGAAGATGATTCTTGCATATCCTGTCCTATTCCCTACTGCTTGGGAAATCTAAATCCCCAAGACTTTGTTGAATTTTCCCTGTGATCTTGGAAAAGTTCTTTAATTTCTCCATGGGAAGCCTCCTACAAACTCAGTAAGGAATTCCAACTCTTCACTCTTGGATGGGAATAATATGAGGATAAATATGTGGAAGTTTCTGAGGTGCTCAAATACTAAAATAATAAAAAGCTACAGAAGTATATAAAATGAATGCATATAATTGAGGCTAATTTTTCATGAATTGCTCGTCCAGGGTTTTACTGGATGTGATGTAAATGAGTCTGAGGGCCATTGATAGTGATTGATGTTTATCCAACTGTTACTGTGTTTAAAATACTCACAAATGTATACGAGGTACTGCTGTTACTCCTCTCTGTGAAAACAGTGGATCAAATTGTGCTCTCAGGTACAGCAGCTCAAGACCATTGCAAATTAAGCCACTGGAAATCAATGGGGTTGCACATTTGTAACTGAGATCAGAATTTGCCTTGGCCTTGTGAGGTGCTCTGTGTGTTAATTCTTGCATCTGAAACTGGAAGAAATGGCTTTTTTATTACAGCAGTGCTTGAAGAGACCCCAGGAAAGTGAGATGTATATATTAGAGGCTGCCAACAGCTAGTGGCAGTTTCGGCCTAATAAACTGGAAGTAAATAACTTGGTGATTAGCTGGAATTGGCAGGCCACTTAAACACAGCACTGACTGGGTACATGGTTTTCCCTGTTCACACCTTAATACTATATAACAGCATGGGTGGATGCCTGGAAGATATATGAGCCTCAGAAGAACTTGTTCTGAATCTACGTTGTTACTTCTATTTGTGAATAATCTTAATGATAACAACAACAACAACAAGTACTTAGCTAGAACTTTTCATTCCAAGGAGCCCAGAGCACTTCTAATTTGAAGAGTGAGTAAAAAATAAACAGTGAAATCCAAGTCATTACAGCAGGGGTAGTTTTGTAGTTCAAGGGATGAACTAGGAAGACAGCAGAAATTGGGTTTTCTTGCTGCTGCCCCCACCACACCATCTCTCTGTGAACTGTGGCTGTAGTGGGGATATGTGAGGCTTAATCTCAGGCAAACAGTTGTGTGGATAAAGCAAGCAGTGCAAGAACCTGAACAGGATTATTGTGAATAGACTTGTATGTTCAGAGAAATTGAACCCATGGAGATCCACTCTAAGAAGAAATATGATCAAATAGTGAGGGAATAAACGAACTCTTTCAGGGCAGGACATAGATGAAGTCTGTGGAAGTTATCCGGAGAATCAGTTGCTATTGATTCAGTAAGCATTAGGTCAGGTTGCTTGCTCCCTGACTGCCATTAAGTTGTATTTCAGGAAAGAACAGGGCATTTTGGCAGGACAATAAGAGAAAGTCTGGCACAGTCCATTCATTCATTTTTGCAATTGTCATGCTCTTGTCTCATTTCTCTCACTTCTTACATTTTTATACTGTAAAGAGCAAGAAAAGATTCTGGTGCAGTTGTCATTTGCCACCTTTTTGAGTCCTACTTTAAATTCTAATGCACAGGCTTACTTTAATATTTTGTTTCTCCACTGGATTACTTTATTTTTTCCTCTGCAGTAATGAGGTTCCTGCTGCAAGGAGGAATTCCCCTCTCCTGTGTGATAAAATGACCAGGCTGGGTTAGCATTGTGTTCCCAAAGAGAAAGGATTAAAAAATACTCAAACAGTGCCAGGTTCTCTGACAGAATTAATACCTCACAGTATTGTGTCATTCCTGCAGCCTCTTCTTTTCAGTTACCCATCCCTCTTAGTCATTTCATTAGTCATTATTTTTGGAAAGGGGTGTAGCAAACTGGTTTGATTGGAAAGCACCAGGGTAAAGTGTCCAGCTTTGTTACTTATAGAGGCCATCATGTTGACATGTAGATTTCTAAGGATTTAGGCTATGTATGGGTCAGAAAGTGTAGTGCTTCTTGATTGCTCTGCTCTCTGAAGTATAGAACTTTGGTGGTTTAGAAGTGGAACGATAATCCTCAAAAATGCTGCAACATGCCTGAGATTGTGCAGCATAGTTCATCTTTGTGGTTTCTCCTAATCAGTCCTCACAGGTGTGTATGACCATTATACAGGCAAGAAAAAAACAAAGGGCCTGGGCACAAACTTGGTTAATAAGTTCCCAGCCTCGAGAAATCTGGCCTGGTCACGTTGCTACATGAACAAAAGGCATAAAATAAATTTACTGTTGAAAGTGCTTTGCTTTGGGTTTGGATTAGGCCCATAATCCAGGTCAGCAGTTATCAAATGATCTCGTAGAAGGTATTTTGGCCCAAGGTAGTCAGAATTGAAATGCATGACAGAAGTACATCTACAATTTTTGTTTAGGTGTGGAGATACTGAAGCATTTCTGATCAAATAATGTGTTTTAACTTTTACTGTAATTGAGAACATGTGAAATTAATTAAAAAACAAAAAAGAGGGGAGCTGAAAGATTTAAGTGCAATTAATTTTATTTTGTTGAGATTAAGTATTTAATACCTGGAACCTGCTAGGAAGGCAAACCAGGGTTGGCTCTAAGAGTGTGAATTTTCAGGTTTTGAAGAAGCCAAGAATCCATAATGGCTTCTTTATGTGAGTTTTCTTCATTTCTTCAACCTCCTGGGCGAAAGTCAGGTCTGTGTGAAGGTAGGTGTGCGCAGTATTTTGCAAGCAGACATGAGCTTGCTCTGCCCATGCTTCAAGCCAACTGGACCCCAGCCAACCTGCAGCGGAAGCTGTACAGCTGTGTGAGCGAGGATGTTGAGCCCCAGCCCTGTTCCTCTGCAGGGCTAGTTAGCTCGGGTTTGAAGTTTTACTAACCACAGCTACATGTCCTCTGCATTGGTGCTGGCTTGTGCCTGGCCAGGCTGGAGTGCAGGCAGGGTGAGCCTTTGTCAGCCTGCCAGGTGCCATGTAGACATACCCTTCCTCACCCTAGGTAGCAGTTTCTCAGGCACTCAATTTTCGTTGAAGTCAGCATGAGCAAACGTTAGTCATCTTGAGTAGTGGTTGCCAAAGGAGGTCCTTTGTGTAACACATGGATTAGCAATGTAGGCAACTGACTTTGCATTACTAATGTTTGGTCTGCTTTCTCCCAGGCCTTTCCTCTTTCTTGGTCACTGTCAACCCCCTTTCCTGCTGGCTGCTCCAGCTCTGTATTTGCATCTGACTGAAGTGATACAGTTGTCAGCCCTGAAGAAGTCTCTAGATTTTATTGCTACCCTCCCTCAGGCGATGCAGTTTACCACCAGCCCTGAGAGGCTGGTTTGGAGTCTCTTGAAGTTGTTGAGATCTCGATAGTGCTTTATGGTGATATTGCCCTCTCTCTTCACCTTGAAGAAGGGAGTGGTGATTTAGCCAGAAGCGAACAGGCGACTTCAGCACTCTGGTGCTTCTTCCCTAGGGAGTATAATAAAAGTTTCACCCTATAGGGTACAAACTATGCTTTATTGAGTAAAAACAAAGAGTAAAAAAGAAATTGGTGTAGGCTCATGTTTCCAAGTTGTCTGAGCTTTGATTGGTCTCTGTAATTCAAGGAATTGTAGGTGTATATTTTATGCTTCCTATCTGTTACTAATTCATTAATATTCCTTCCTTGGCTTCTCACTGTGGAAACCTGAACTTCATAGTGATATAAAAGCTTGAAATTGCCCAGAAAAATTAATCTTCTTTCACTTTTTCAGGTACTAGCACTAGTGTTCTGAAAAAACCCCACATGATCTGCATGTGAAACTGTGGTCTGTTAAACCCACCAGAAACTTCATGGTGACTTCTGTAGGTTTTTCATGAGGATTTGCATCCTAAGAATTGAGAATAGCAAATGTTCACTTTGCAAAATTATTAAGGTCTGAAATAGTGGTTTTTTTTTCTACTGGAATGAAACCCAAGCGTAGAGATTTGTGAGAAACTAAGCTTTGTTCTTAGTTTGTTAGGCAAACCCACAATATTTTATATCTGATGACTTCTGGGTAAGTATCAATAGTATTTCAGCATTTTTCTCCCAGACGATATGTAGACTGACAAGAGGAGTTGAACGTCAGGCTCAGGACCACTTAGCAACTCTTTTTCTCTCAGTCTTTCTGATGAAGCTTCACTGAAACTCAGCTCTTAACGCAGGTCATATTAACTGTCAAGAATCTTTGGTAAAAGTGTTCTGAGCAGCTCTAGTTCATGATCTTCAAACTTGTTTTAACTTTAACCATGTCAGATCTGTAAGATAGGATCTGTGGTGTTCTGTGAGAAGAAGAGGGCTTTACACGTTGACTACATTGCTTGGCTGGTACGGTTATCATCAAAGGGCTTTTTCAATGTGATAGACATAAGAAATGCCTTCCAATTTTCTCTTCCATGTCCTGAGTATCCCAGCTATATTACAAATAGGATATGAAAGTCCAGACATGGGTCACTCAGCCCTGGCGTGTTATGGATGCCCTCCTAGATCCGTGTGGAAAGTGATGGAAACATACCTTGTAGGGGGGATGCACTTCGCAGTTGTAGAGATGTAACCTAATTTGTCAGCTATCACAAAACACTCATTTCATTTCCATTGCTACAGTTTTGTCTAGTGCTGTTCAAGCCCTGCAGGGTCCAGTTCACAAGGTTTTATGTGAACTGAACCCTGCTCTCAGGTTGAGGAAGGGTGGGTGGAGAAACAAACCTTTAAAGATTGCTTAGAGGGATGAATCAGAGAAATTCACGCCTTCAGAACTCCTCATCGTCTTCCTCTACTCACAGGAGCACTGAGCCCTTTTGTACTCTTTACTCAGGACTTTGAAATGATTCTGGTAATACTTTCCCTCTACTTGCATTTCTGTCTTTGCTGAGTCACTCAAACGCTATACGCTGCTTTCCTTTGGGGCCCTGGGTACTGCCACTAATTAGCTCTTGTATTGCTATAATGTGCATTCAGTATCTTCCCCATGCTGTAGGTTACCTTGCTGGTGATTTGATCTTCTCTTGGCAATTCACATGTGGAATCTGTCTCTCTACCCAAATTCATGAGAAGTGTGGGTTATATTTTGTAGAAAATACAGTAGGATACAGTTCTGCTCAAGCTGCTGAGACTACTCACTGTTGTAATATTGTGGCACATTAAGGTTAATTGCAGCAGGATCCACATGCAAGAAAACCCCAGCCTAAAATCCAGTAGGCAAAATCATATTAATGTAACGTAGCCTTGACATGCCACATGCAAGGACTCAGTAGCATTTTTAATTCACAGCTGTGCACCTCTCAGTGTCCCCTTCTTTAGGATTCATAATAATTTCCAACTTCATTTCAGTGTGTTGGCTGTATTCTGTTCTTGCTTGGACCCAGTTGGTTACCAGGAATTAAATTCTTGTAATGGCAAAACATTTCAAAGATGAGATAATAAAATAACAGGATTTTGTGTATGCTTCCAATTACCTTAATGAGTTTATATATTTTTACTTTGGCTGTAGAGATGTTTTAATGTGGCTCCTCAGCCTGGCACAAAGTAACTGCCTTTCTTGCTACTTCCTGTAAGTATCCTAAGAAGAAAGCCTATAGCGTGATTTACCTGCATGGTCCAGCTCACTTTTCTCACAGTGACAGTGTAATTTCTCTGTTTAAGTGCAGTACAGAACATGTGGCTTTGAACATGTGGATTTTGGTGAAAGACAAACATATCCCCTCTCCCTTGATGCTAGAAATAGCAACAGCACTGAGCAGTCAAAATATTTCAGTCTCTTGTTCTAACTGTATTTGAGAGTGCCTGTGTTTCATGTCCTGTTATGATTGCAGCAAAGAATCCCCCATTCTTGATAGGTTTTTTTGGTGCTTTTTGCAAAGATGAGAGTGAAGAAGTAAGGGGGAGCTCTTCCACAACAAATATCGCTGCATGCTCTGGGATCTTTTGGAAAGAAACCTTTTCTTATTTTTTAAATTTATCTTCCAACCGTCCTTGTTATTAAGATATTCATTTTTATAAAGGGATGTTAAATAATTAAGCCTGTGTAAGGGGCAACATCAACAAATGCTGGAATATATTTAAATAATGAAGAACATCTTTAATTTGTACATGTAAAATAATTGTGGGCCTATGGCAGGTTAAGTATTCATATTTATTAAAATGTAGTTGCCTCTGCTTTAGAGGAAGGAGGTTGTCATTTCATATACTCTCCTTCAGCCTGAGTCACTTCAAGACTTCCACCTCTTCAGTCAAAAAGAATCAATTATGCATTGTGGTTACTTTCCCCCAAAATGCTTTGATTGCCTCATTTTGTTTTAGCTGAGAGCACTCAAGTCATTCCTCTTTATACAGGAGGGAAGAGGGGTGTGGAAATTACCCAGTCTGTAACCAAATAACCTGGCCTTTAGTGAGGATTCCTAGTGATTCAGAATATTGACAGCAATCAGGAGTCTCAGGCTGTTGAAACTTCCCCTCTAATTGAACTGGGAAAGGTAAACCAGTTTCAGTGCTCCGCACGCTGTAATTGCAATAATTTAATTTAGCTATTTAACCTGTAATTCAGTGGTATTTATTAAAGAGCATAGGAGAAAATGAGGCCATTAGGAGCCAGAGATGAATACATTGAAATGAAAATGAACACTTCTAACTGCTAGTTGACCTTCGTTTTGTAGCAGTTTTTATTAGGCTGGTCACGGTAATTACTGGGACGTGAATCACGAAGAAAAGTGAATAATTCTGTAATGAACATTTTTATTCATTATCTCACATTTTCAGGAATCAGAAAAGTATCATATAAAAGTATCTCCAGTGTTCTCCTTTTGTTTGTTTTTCGACAAATAATGGTTTGTGGACAATAGCCTGGTGCAAAGCATCACTCCAGAGTGAGAATTTGAGTAACGCTGAATTGATGGGCCTGCGGTGTTCCGAATGCAGCATGTGCGACTGTGGAACATGCTCAGGGAAACTGAGAGGTTTGTAAGTCAAGCAGGAATCATATTAGTAAACACAGGACATGCTGGTCACCCCTGTTAACACCTAGGAGGACATATTTTGGGTCAAAACCTGAGATATTGAAACTTCCCAGGGATTTGCTCTGGGCTCTCTGGGCTTGAGTTCTTTTACCCTGGCTCCTGCCAAGGGGCAGTCCTTTTAGGAATGGGTCCTTCTGATCATCAGTGACCTGTTTTGGGGAGCACAGCTGGCATCTGTGGAGGCTTCCAGCTGGTTTTTGTAAGACAGGAGTGAGGCATCTCCCAACACCACTGTGTGAGCAGCAGAGCATCCTCCATTCCTCTTCTGCTTTAGCCCACACCGGCATTTCCAGACTAGCTCTGGAGCACCCAAGCTGCCTCCCCAGGGTTTGCCTCAGAGGAGAAAGGGTAGAGGGAGAGCAGGAGTGGGTGGCTCTGCTGTTTGCATGGCTGCTCTAGGACTGGCATCGCTGTGGGGAGCAGGGGAGCGGATCAGCACCCTGCGAGGAGGTGGGCACCCACGCACTGCCCGGCACGGGTGACCACGTGCGTGTCACACGATCTGCCGGGTGTCCTGCCGCCGCAGCCCTGCCGGCCGTGTTGTTTCATTAAATCTGCTTCTTTGCTGCAGCAAATTGTTCAGAGTTAGTGCCCAGCAAGGAGGAGAATGGGCAGCGCTTTGGAAGTTGTGCTGTTGTTGATATTCTGTTCTCTGCTCTTGAATACCCTCGTGTATCGTTCTTTTTATTCCTCTTGTTTTCTTACTAGTTTTATTAAACATGTCAGCCTCTACAGGGAGCTGGCCTCATTCACTCCCATAGCTCACAAGATCTGGAGGGAATTTTAATTTGGTTTTGTGTTTTTATTTATCTTTTTAAATAATTAAAAAAAAAATCTCTCTATTTTTCTAAATTACTACCTGATACAGTGAGATGTAAGTTCAGAAAGACCAGAGTAGTGAGCAGGCTTACTACTCAAATCCCTGCACCTTATTTACACTATTACAGCCACTGTAATTCTAACACAGATGAAGAGGGTGAATTTATTGATTGTAATTACTCACGCTGAAGATGTTGCTAATAGTTCCAGGTTTGAAGCTCTTCGTGCTGGAGATGATCTCTGCTAAGCATACTTTTCTCTGCTTAAAAGTGGCCAATAAACCTACACTAAGAAGCAGTGATTAAAAACTCCATCTGCACTAGCCTCTTGATTTCCTGAAGTGTATATTTTCTTACTTGAAGCTCTTTGTTTTTCAGCCTGACTTCGAAAGAAAGATAGGTTTCATTAAGTTTTAAAGTGTCAAGCACATTCCCAAGATAGTTTTCCTAATTTCTTTTGCTCTCTTCACTTTAAGGCAGATCTCAGTCCCTGTGGCAAATCTCTCATTGGGACTGACATTGACTTGAGGTTTGGTATTCAAATGGCTGAGGCTATATTGTGTGGGTTTAAGGTGGTAAAGAACAGTGGAGTTGTAAGTGGTAAGATGTGAATACTTTCAACATTCACCTGGGGTCAGAAATTGAACGTAACTTAAAACCTGGGGCTGGAACCTGAATGTGCTTGGTTATGGAGAGGCACCAAGGTGCTGGGCTAAAGAAAAGGAATGTGATGTTTTCCAGCTGACTGATTTTCCTGCCATATCCCCTTATCTGCAAGCTACCTTTTACTGCTCAGCCTGGAATCCCAAACTGGTAAATATGCCACTGATTGCTCCAATTTCCTCTACCTGATACTGGTTTAAACTCTACATCACCAAAGAGGCTAGCCTTTATACTTGCTGAGGATTGGAAAGCACTCACTCCCTTGGAATTTGGCAGTGTGATCTTAGTGAGGCTTGCCAAGTCTTTTGTGGGGGGTTTAGTTACCTATGACTAGTTTTCTTTAGAATACTGCCACATTCTTTTGGGCCTCTGCGGCTAAATGGAGATGTACAGATGCATGTCCGACCACCCCCATTCAGTGATCAGCCAGAAAACTTAATCTTGGGTCAATGTAATAGGGTTAAGTTTTATTACTAATAGTTTTCAACTGTGGTGGCTAGTTGGCAGTTACGGATGATTTGTGAATAGTGACACAGTATTATCAGGATAGTCCAGGATCTGAGAAGGTTTAATAAAGCTCAGAGGTTAAAAACAATTAGCAGTATCTGGGCTGCATTTCTTTTAAAAATATTTGCCTTGTTTATTCAAATGGCTAGAGCTGAATATCCTTACTATAGACACTCTCTTGGCAAGGCAAGCATTAAAAATCCTTACTGTACATTTTTCTACATCTACATCAAAGGTGTTGTAGTAGTGAGAGTTACAGGCATATGGGTACAAGCAGATATACATTCAACATATTCCTTTTATATTCAATATATATTTTATACACACACATCTATCTGCATGTGTGCATAAGTGGGCTGGCAATAAACCATTTTAGCGCTACATTTTTCTTTGGAAACAAACGCCAGCCAGTGATAATGGTTACTTTTTCTAGCATAGGATCTTTTTAAGCAATAGACTTTGCCACTGGGGATTGTACTATGAGATAATTGACCCACGTGAGTTATGTGTCCTGAGTCTAAAGCAAGGGCACACGTGGTGGCATCAAAATCAATTATCTCACAATGCATTCCCCAGTGGAAAGGGCTACTGCAGTTAGAATAGACCCATGAAAAAGATTTAGGTATTTTAAAATGTTTTCAGTGACTTAATTCTTATAAATAATGTTCTCGCATTATGCAAAACTAACCAAAACAATAACGGTGGATTAAACTGCACTAAGTGTACCTACTGATGTACTCTGGATGAGCACTTGCTCGCTGGGGATGAAATCTCATTGGGGTATCACTGATGGAGTATCACAATGGCTGTATTAACTGGGCTGCCTCCATTGCTGCTGTGCAGGTGACTGTCAAGTAGATGCATCTTCATTTCCTCTGTGGTTGTCATCCGCTTGCATGTGTCAGGGAGCAGCAGAAGTAATGAACAGAGCTGCCAAGCTCCGAGGACAAAATTCTACCTCCGCCAATCCTTGCAAACCCTTGCCAGGGTAAAACTATTTGGAGAGAGCAGAGGTATTTAACTCAGGGATGGTGTCTCCAGTCAGAGCCCGATCACCCAAATGATCATAGCTAAATTATCATGTACTGGAACTTTGAAACTCTTCAATTGCCCCGTTGCTTGGTTACAGGATCATTAGTCATCTATTCTGGTAGCAGGGTGAGAGGTGGGGGAACTGGAGGGAAGGGGGGAGAATATTACATGTGCTGTTGAAAATGCAATGAGCACATTCGATCATATCTAATTCCCATTTATATTACTGTGGACATCCCTACTGCCCAGCTGCCCTCTCAAAGACTCAGAGCTATGGGATTTTTTGATGCATGAATGAAGACTGGGAAGAGGGCCAGCATGCTGTTCATAGGCTTCTTCATCATTTATTACCTTCTAGTTTTAATTGTTTTCCTGCTTCTCCCGAGATATTTATCTAGGAGGAATTGTACTATGCAATGCAGACACGCGAGATGGCAACTGAAGATTGCTTGTTAGCTCAGCGCACTGCACAGTAGATGGGTCTTAATAAAATAGGGAAGACTATTTACATGAATAGAAGAGGCCCATTTGTAAACCCTTTGTTACTGAAGTACACAAGTTTGACTCCTGTTTGTCCATTATAGAGGTGTGGATTATCTAATGATCACCACATAACTGCACTGTCTATCCATCTAGTAATGAAAATCAGATCTTTCCTTACACCATGCTGTTGCATGCTATTGTGTCTGCAGGGCTACATTTATCTCTGGTAAAAGGCTCTGGTAGATTTACAATAGGGCAAAAATTTGTTCTGCTTAGTTTCTGACTGGTAGTCAGTGGTGGAAAAATTAAACAGGATCTCCCATAAGACAGCTTGAGGACAGGATGTAAAACAAAGGGGAAGTTGGCAAAGGAGGGATGGATGATTTATAGGAAAGATATGAATGGACTGTGTGTTTCACATAGTGAGATTTGAAGGGAAGAATGCAGATCTCTCATTCCCTGCATCTTCAATGGAGCTCCACAGTGTTTTTCTTTGGGCAACTTTCAGATGTCACCCTCACCACCATTTGCCTTTGCTCATCAGAGCCTGGTGGCTTTGTCAGAGGCAGTTACCTTTTGCGGTCCTCATGGTGCTTCCCAGCCCTACCCTGTCCTTCTGGAACTGTGCATGCCATGGCCACAGCCTTTCCTCAGCACATGGCTGAAGTGTGCAGAGGAACCTGGTCTGCCTCCAGCTCCAAAACCCAGCACAAACACATTGGTGTACCCCCAAGAGAGGGAAAGCTGGCAGTGTAGAGCTGTGTGGAATATGGCTCCAGCCTTCGCTGGTTGTTGCTTTGTGTTGTCAGAGAACCCCACACTGCGCAGGGGATGTGACAAAACACTCCCTGTCTCTGAGGAAGGTCAGACCCATAGGCTGAAGCAGGAGTGACCACTTTGATTTAGGTACTCTTTGATTTGAAGAACAAAAAGATGCAAGTCCCGTTCCATGCTTTGAGGGCTAGAGAATTAGGGGTGCTTTCATGCCGCTGTCCTATTTTAGTCTTCAGTAAGGCAAGGGTTACACATTACTCTAATTTCTTTTTTTAAACATAAGAGTGCAGTTGAGAACAACTGTGTGTGCCTTGGGGCTTGGAAGAATTGAAGGCTACTATATGTAGGGGATCTTCTTAGGTGAAGAAAGTGGCTTTAGAAACAGGTGCCTTTGGTTTGACACCCCCAAAATTCTTTTATTATTTCTCCCAACACTTCAATTACCTTGAGTGTTTATCTCACCTCTTGGAGGAGTTGATTTTGTCTTCATGAAAGTTCATGTTATTCACTGCAGCAGTCAGGACTTCTTTGTTTGCCTCATACCTAGAGTTCCCTGTTAGTTAATTGGGAGAATATTTGTTGACTTAGATAGGTCTGCTGAGCAGAGTCCATGTTGCCAGGTTCAGCAGACAAAGCTATACACTAGATTCATCCATTCCTCATCCATCTTGACAAAGGGATAAATATTGACTCAAATGTTCAATCTTGTTTCCCTCCCATCCCCCTTCCCAGCAAAACCCAAAGTACATGTTTTATGGATATAGCCAATTGACCAAGCTTAGATAAAAATACCTTGTGCTTGTAGTTATGAAATGGCTTCAATTAGTCTGAGTAACAGGTCATCTTGCCTGAGACAGCACACATCATTAGTCTAAAAAGATGATAATATGCAATTTATAAATATATATCATATGTTTTTCCTAATGAGTTAGGAAAAAACCTTTTACCATCATATATTTTTAATTATGTAATGAATGTTACCGTATGTGAATCAGCTTGATTTAAAAATACAAAAGAGTCGAAGTACCCTAATAATAAATCTGTAGGTGTGTGTTGGAAAGGAGATGCATTCCGCGTGACTGATGAGATATTAACAGTTTTGACCTGATCTCTCAGTGACTGATACTGATAACACTCATTTCTAGAGCACACTGAGGCTCCCATACGGCACAGCCTCTGTTGAGGTTGGAGGGGGTGTGTGCAGCTCATCCTGAGTCCGGTGTTTCTAAATGGGGTGCTTGGATCAACCCGATTCATTTTTGTGAATCACAACTGTAAATTTAGAAAGCAGAAAATGCTTATTTCATAATGCTGCCTCACTTTGGCAATGGGACATTATCATTGTGTACTCTGAAGTGCTCCTCCTCGTCTGAGATGTCGCTGTCTTGGGGCTTCTTGCAAGGATTTGCTGGCCTCAGAGTTAGGAAATGTTTTCCTGATAATCAGGCTACACTGTCAGTAGCCCAATTAAATCTCATTACTTCTTCTTATACCCCAGTGGGATCCCCAAACAATTCCTTGCTAGCCTCACTATCTGTCCCCTGTCAGACACTCCTGGATGATTATCTGGAGTCTCCAACCAAATTCTGGCTCTAAGTCAGCCTCACTGCTGTCTGCTTTCTGTGCTTCCAGGGCCCTTCTTCCTGCTTTGCATCCCATATCCCTCAACTGCATTTTTTTTGTAAATCTGGCGGGCCATGATGTTTTGGTTAGTGTGGAGTTAAGCATCTGCCTGAGTGATAAAGGCAAAACAGTGCAGACTGAAGGTAGTCAATCAACCCCTCTGTCACCCAGCTCTGTCTTCTGGTCTCAGGGGTAGAGAAGGGAAAGCTCTACATCCACGGACATTGACACTGAACTCTGGAAAAGAATCTTACTTCTCAGTTTTGTTCATGGACCAAATTCAGTCCTTAGTTTCACCATCCCAGGGTGTTCTTGAAGTCAGAATGCGATCCACAGCAAGACTAAATGGGAAACTTTTTTTTCACAGAGCAAAGACCCAAGACTGCCTATGATTTTGTGCACCTTGCTAATTGGAGGGTGTTGTCAAATTGGAGGTAATTCAGAGAAGAACAACAAAAGCGATTAAAATGTTGACAGGATTTTTTCAAAAGGAAAGATGAAAAGAACTGAAAATATATGAGCAAGTTAAATAAGGAGCAGGTAGAAGAATTATGATTGAAGTGTCAAGGAACACTGGGGATGATTCAGTAGTGTGACAGCCCTTCCAGGCTCCATTTCCAGAAGGTTTGGAGTGAGGCTTCAAAGTCTGTGAAGCCAAAGAGACTTCAGTATCAGCCTGATGCTACACAGGTGCATTTTCAGAATGAGAGCTACAGCCATGAATAATAGGTAACTGAACTGTGTGTGAAATGAGCATCAGAAAAAAATTCCAGACCACGACTGATTTTCAGGTCGTAGAGTGTTCTTAAGAGGAGGAAAACTGCCAAGTTTCAGCAAAGTACTTACAAACCCATCTCCTAGCATTTGGTGAATATGTCATCTTTGTTTAAGCCTTGACAAGGCTAGGAGCAGGACAAGAAACTCTAGTCAATCAGGAATCAGGAGCAAACAAACTAAGGGAAGGATGGTCTGGAAAGGAGCTATCATGTCTGACTTGTGCCCAATCCCGAAATTTTCCATTTGTTGCTAGTTATAGTTTAGTCTCCTGTGGGATCAGTAAGGATTTGGTTAAAGTAAGAATTGTGTAAAAGCAGAGAGTGTGATTTTTCTGTCCATATCTCTAGACAGTACCTTGTGATGGTCTGCTGCTCTGACCCACTCAGGTTGCACTTGACAGTGCAAGTGTCCCTGTTAAATACCCCATGAATCAGGCAGCAGACCCAAAACTGATGTGGTTTCTTGTTCACAACAAATAGAGGTGTGGAACTCATTGCTGCAGGATGCGTTAGGGGCTAAAAATAGCAAACAGGTTCGGAAAAGGACTAGGCAAAATCCGGAAGATTTGGTGGGTGGTTTATAAAAATGCTAATCTAGTCTGGATCAAGTCCCGGCAGTGAAAGACTCTAAATCATTGATTGCTAGGAGCTGGGAGGTCTGGACAGGGTCTAGTTGTGAACTTTTTTCTACCTTGATTCACAAGCTTTGTCCCTAAGCTTCAGCTGGTGGCCATGATTGAAAATGGGGTCCTGCCTGTGGGCATGACCCAGACGGTTTCTGAACGAGAGCAGCAGTGTCTGGCTGATAGGATCTCACTGATTTCACTCTGTCCAGAAAGAGACCTCGAGATTCAGCCCAGGAGTCCATAATTTCTTCTGTGTGAAGCATCGTTTGGGTCTGGCCTGAACACCTTCTTCCACTCGTTTACCCAAAGGAGTCTTCCAGACAGATAATCCAGAATACTTCAGGGTATTGATTGTTTAAATTGGTTGCCACTCCAGTTTAGCTGACCTGTTTTAGCATACCTATATAAATGTACAGTCAGAAATTTCCTGATGCAGCCAGTTTTAAGCTGACAGAAATAGAGGCTACACTGGGGTTTGCACTGGTTAAACGGAGTCCTTTTGATTAAACTGGTGCCAAATTCTGTGTGGACAAATCCTCATGTTGTAACAAACCCACACATCCTCCCTTTCCTCTGACAATCATATCAGGCTGGTGAGTCCTATGGACCCAATCTAATAGAAATGGAATTTTTACCATGCAAATCTTATTACCTAAAGTGCCAATGAAACTAATGGGATTTTGGGTAGTAAAAAATACTCTGTATGTGATACATACTTTGGAATATAAATTCATGGGGTGGTGGGGAGGAACATAAGGAAAAGGAGCTGTTTTTGAATGTGGTCCTTTGTGACTTTGGAGGACCTATTCCTCCCGACACCTCTCAGCTCCCACTTGATTTCAGTGGGACCAAAGTGGTGTTTAATATCTCGCTGAAAACACTGAGCTCCTTGCAGAATTTGGTTTTGAAATTACACAACTAAATGTCTTGTTTGCTTTAGAACTCATTTAAGGGAGGGGAACAGAGATAAAAAATATTCCAAACACTCCACTCCAAGGACAGGCATATAGAGGCATATATATTTTTCCAAAGGGAACAATTTTTACTGTGGAGGTTGACTGAATGCATAAAGAACACAGGGAACATTTAGACATATTTTGACAATCTTTGGATTAAAAAAAAAAAAAAAAAGCTGAATCTATTTAGATAACACTTTCATTTAATCCCCTCCCCAATATACACACACACATATATATATGCTAGTGTCCTCAGGCTTCCAACCTGTGTGGCAGCTCTCAGCCTGAGGACAGTGTCAACAGACAGATCTAAAGTTAATAACTGAAGTGTTGCAAACACGACATCCTTTAAAACTGTTTCCTGTAGTTCCTATGTGTTGTAATAACACAGCACATCTTGAGAAGGGTCCAACACCCCTTGTCATTACTTGGGCAGAATTCCTACTGATTTTTCTGGGTGCTTAGTTTATGTGTACATTCAGGCCTAAATATTTTGAAGTAAAATCTTTTTAATAAACTACAGCGTTGTGCTATTTTGATAGTGACGGTGATTACTCGGTGTCACTGAGTTTAATCCCAGTTGGCAGCTTAGCACCACACAGCCGCTTGCTCACTCCCCTCCAGTGGGGTGGGAGAGAGAATTGGGAGGGTAAAAGTAAGAAAACTTGTGAGTTGAGATAAGAACAGTCTAATGAAAAATTGTAATCAAAAGGAAAATAACAAAACCAGACAGAAGTAAAACCGAAGAAAAAATTTTGTGAATAAAAAGCACTACTTACATTGAACAGAATGATACCCAGACTACTGACAAGCAGCAGCCCCCAGCCAGCTTTTCCCATAATTCATATACTGAACATGAGGGCATATGGCATGGAATATGCCTTTGGTCAGCTGAGGTCAGCTGTCCCGGCTGTTTCCTCTCCCAGCTTCTTGTGCATACCCAGCCCCCCTCACTGGTGGGGCAGCATGAGGAGAAAAGTCCTTGACTTCGCTAAGCAACATTTAAAACATCAGTGTGTTATCCACATTATTCTCACTCTAAGTCCAAAACACAACTCCATACTAGGAAGAAAATTAACTCTATCCCAGCTGAAACCAAGACACTCGGTTTCCTGTCACTTTGGAAACAAAGATGCAATAAATGATACCGTTATTTTTGTATTTATTTTAATGAAATAGGCAGAAAAGGTGCTTCAGAAATACCGTTATTTTTGTATTTATTTTAATGAAATAGGCAGAAAAGGTACTTCAGAAAAGTGGGGGAAAGAGGAGGAGGTCAGATATAAACAACTGCAGTGTGATGTACGTTTTTGTGGCATTGATAGTTATTATTCCCAAAGAAAATAATGTCCTTTTTTATTCGCTTTTAACATTTCGCCCTTGGCATCTGTTCCATCCATTGTGGACTAACCTACACTCTGTTCTCTGACTATGGGTTAAAGCAAGCACTTACTGAAAAGCATTCTCTACTTAATTACTTTTCCTTCTTCTGGAAGCTGTTTTTTTATAGTCACATGTTAATTGTGTATTAGTAGGCCTTTCTGATTAGTTGAAAACATAATGAAACCTTTGTAAACAACAGGGAGAAAGAGGGAAAGAGGGAGGGAGGGAGCGGGAACAGGGAAGAGAGGGACCCAGAGAAAGAGAGGTGTGAAGTGGGGGCTGGATCGGTGGGGAGGAGGTCGGCCAATTTTGAAAGGCAGAAATTATGCAAGTGGAAATTTCTGGTTTTTTGAATGACAACTTCCCTCGCCCAAATTAATCAACTTACTTAACGAGAAATGAGATGCATGGAGATGCAAATTGCTGTTGATCTCCAAAAGCAGGGTGGCAAAGGCAGCAAGTTGGAATGGTGTGGAGGGGGGCTGAGCCGCAGCTGTCCACTAACAAGTCAGTCCTATTTGTAAAGGGCACGGAGCTGAATAACGGTTTTGTTATTGGCTTTCTCTCTTTCTCAGCCGTAGGTAGAAATGCTGCATTTGTTTCCTGCTACTATCTCAGTGAGATAGATGTCCTCCTTTTTCATCTCTCCTGCCTGTTTGGTTTTCACAGTGGAGCCCTGTGTTCTCCATGCACCCCAGCCTCTCCATGATCAGGCAAAAAATTTGGACACACAAGGAACACAGGCTCAAGTGCAGGGTCTCAAACATGCAAGGTAATCCCATGAATTATTAATCTATCTGAACACCCCTCCAAAGGGCAGGAAAAAATTTAAAAAAACCCAAAAAGCCAAGCATGTAAACAGTACTTAGGGCCCAATTCAGTGATGCTCAGAGCCCAGCCTGTACAGATCAGATTCAGTGAATCAGCTGAATCAGGCCCCCTTCTCGGAGGTGTTTTTTCTTTCCCTGGAAAGCTGTTCCTTAAACACAATTCACATTGGTTGTTTTTAAAAGGACTATCCTCTGTTTGCATCGCTGGATTTTGAACGGGCAGAGCCTCCCCCTCTCTGGTCCTCCGCCCCCACCCCCTTCTGTTGCTGCTTTAAAGAGCTGTGCTTATAGGGATTTTGCAGCTCTCTGTGTGTTATTAGAAAACGTGTGGCTGGGACGGTTAAAATGGGAGTGCTACTGTATGCAAGAGCAATGTTCACTGTAAGCAATCCAAGGAAATCCTGCCAAGGCAGTATATGAACAGCAGCCAAACAAAACACAGGCGCCTTTCCAGTGAAAACCAGCACACTTCTGCAAATAGAGGAAAAATTGACTTTCTGATTTGGAGTGTTTCTACAACTAAGAAGAATTACTACAGTGATTGTTCTAAAAATATTTTTCAGCAGCATATTCTCCAAGGGGTTGGGATGCTTAGCATTGTTTAATTATGCTTCTCTTAGGTGATCGGTCTGGATTGTACAGAAATAAAATAGGAAGTTTTTAGGATTTTCTTTTTAGCCAACATCAAAATTATTTTTCTGCAGTGTTATAGTGCCATAAACCACCACCTATTTAAGGATCAAAAGTGGTATTTTTATCTTTGCACTTCAGGAAGTATGATTGGAGATTCATCTTTTGCAACTTCATAGTCATAGATTGCAATTTAACTGCTTTATCTAGAGCAACCCTCAAGATCCCTACTTCTGTAACTAATGGGTTTTATTTTTCATCTGAGTATTTTATACCTTCTCCTTCTCTTGCCCCTCCTTGTGCCCCCTCCCCATTTAGGCTGTTAAAGCTTCTGTTCATTTTGCTTCTTTGTTCATTCAGACTGGATTTTCCTTTGCAGGACTTCTGATTCCTGTAGGAACCCTTTAGTGTAGATGTGCCTGAAAACATTCTGGCACCCAAAAATTTCCATAATGATGGAAATTGAATGGGATTCCACAAATATGTGTATTTTCAAGAATAAGTATGTTATTAAAAATTGTTTTGTTAATCTCAACAAAAGAATTCTTAATAATGAAGTTTAAGAATGGAGTCAGTTTATCTAAACTGAGCTAAAGAAATAGGATAGACCTAGGGAGAACTGCTATTGTCCTTTTTTTATTTCCAAAAACCAACATAATATCAGCAGAAGAAAAAGCAACAGAATTGTCAAGGATTAATTTCAGTTTATGTATATCTTACATTTCAACTGTTTTTCCTTTTAACTAAAGATACAAAAGATACTTTACTATCTGTGTCTCTGTTTATTCCTCTAAAATATTTACAGCTGAGTTCTCCAGGCTTGTAGCTGCTGTGAAATCAGTTATCTTCCTTTAACTACACCACCACAACCATATTTATCCCTACATTGAAGAGAGTGTCTTGAGACTAACAAATCCCAATGTGGAAGAAGACCCGCTTCCAGAGCCTATTGAAGCCAGTGGAAAGATTCATATTGACTTTGGTGGGCTTTGCATTGGGATATTAAACATTCATTTAATCTTTTTTTTAATTTAACTAGTCATTCTCAAAGTGAGAGACCTCACTTTAAACAAATCTTGAAGTTGCCCTAATTTACTAATTAACTTGGGCGGTGTTTATCATTCACACAAAACTTCCAGTGGGGTGAAACTGTTGTGTATACTTCTCCCATAGTAAGATCATGTGTTTGAAGGTCTAGTTTAAGTAGCTATGCAAGGATGGACCTCTCTGCCCTGTACTGAGCCCCCCTTCTCCTTTGTGCATAGTGCTGTACTCATAGCGAGTCTAACAGAGACCAAATCACATATGTATACATATATAAACACACACATATGCATACAGGCACACACGCATTTATATATGTATATATACAAAAATAAAAGAAAGCTTGAAAATGTAATAATTTCTGCCTTCACTGTGAAGGATATCATCCTCTGTGTTCAAATTAGGACAGGGAAAGCATAGCATATGTCGTGTCAAGACACAGAGTGTAGTTCTGTATCTTTAAATGTTGATGCATAGCAGTGAAACCAGGTGAGATCTGGCCCCAGGTGCTGGCTGCTGCATGCATTGTTGAACAATTTTTAAAGGATGCAGATTGGGTGGTTAGAGGAGGAAAAAAGGATGTCTTTTTCTAAATACTTTTTTTTTTCCCCAGTAAAATATGTTTTAGGTTTAATGAAATTATTAAAAAAGTTATCGACTTAAGCTTCATACATTCTTCTAATAACAACTCTGTATAATCTAGGCCTGACCTGGCTCTCCCTGATGAGCAGCACTGGTTGTCATGCAGCCCCAGCTATGCCAAACAGAGGGAAGATTTTGTTGAGACCATGCAACTCATTTCACTAGTGGTTGTACATACATGATGAATTAAGAATCCTTCACAGAATTATTCAGAAGGGAAAGCTTGGATGCTGAAGAGGTGCTCCAAGGACTGCTTCTGCTTTCCCTGCCTGCACATCCAGAGCCTACGTGGCTGGAAAACCTGCTCCACAGCAAAGTCTTTTCCTTCATTCCTTTCAATGTAAATCCAGTTTTAAATCATTTTATGTTCAAGGTTCAAATTCTGTGGTCACCAGAGATGGGGCATTGAGGTAAATTTGCAGATAATTTGGGTAGTGGCCCATATTGAAGGTGTGTCGCTTCTAAACCTAATTAGAGGTGTAGTTTGTTGCAGGAAAAATTATTGATACACAAGGAAGATTTTATTCAGAGACATCTGTAGGTTGGCAGCTGTGCCAGCCATGTCTGTTCTTCTAAGTAACGGAAGCCACACAGCCGGGAATAGCAACGTTTTAGTGACAAGTGTTGAGAATATTAGTTGAATTGCACTATGAAAATATTTTCATTATTTTTATTATTACTGTTCTGCAAGTGGATTTGAGATACGTGCATGCCTATGTCTGCGAGCAGATGAGCTGGAGAGGGAGGGCTGTTATTTTTATTTTTTTCAATCACACCTCCTTAGCATTTTGTACATATCAGCATTCTAGCCGAGTGATTTGCTAATTGCACTGGAAGACCCACTTTAAATTCAGGAATACTGAAACTTTGAAACTGTAACATTTTGACTGGCGAGAATGACCAGTCTTCTTTTCTCTTTTGCAGTGAGCTAGTTGAAGGAAGCTGGCATTGTCGCAGAGTGAAAGCTCTGCAGAAGTGCCGCAGGTTTTTCATATGGAAATGTGAAATAATGGGGTGATTAAATAGAGCTGTATATTAAAGTACATCTGACATTAGAATTAGCATAATGTGCTCTAGCCCTAGGCTGAGTACTTTATTTGCCATCTGCGTCGGACCAAAATCCCCTGGGGAAGCGCTAAAATATTCTGAATAAACTCAGCCCGAGTTCTTATTGAGAGTAAAATACCATTTGTGGCACGTCGTATTGATTCGTCTTAATTGCGGTGCAGAAAAGAACATTCAGTTGCTGATGACTTTTGTACTCTGTGACAAGTCGGCTGGAGTTATTCTAACACTGCAGTTGGTTAACCTGAACAGACTGTCGTGCTCAGAGAAGGAGAAAACCTTATCTTCGGTAGCATAAACTATAGTATCATCTTCCGGCTTTACTCCTTTCTATCTCGATGGAGTGTCTTTTTATTTTTTTTTTCTTTTTTATTATTCCCTGAAAATAGCAGCCAATGAACTGGAGGGAAAATGGGGCTTCATTGAATCAGTCCAAGGAAATTCACATTCTTACCTAGTTGTTCTCTGCGGTCCCCCTCCCTACACTTCCACCCCCATATCGTCTTAAAAAAAATCGAGGAACATCTGACCAGCTTTCATCTAAGGGAGTGAAAATCAGTGGAACTTGTCCTTGAGGATCCATCTCCGGAACCATTAGTTCAAGAGATTTATTATGTATATTCAGTAAAATCTGTGGCTTCTCCTGTGCATAAGCCCACAGTCTTAGTTGGTTGTAGTGGTTTGATTTTTGTCAACTCTCCACTCAAATAGGTTGCTGAATACCTTTGAAAAAGTGCTTATAACATGCATAAAAGATAAATATTTCATCTGAAGGAAAATACTTTGATGCTCCATGCAATTCTGTAACATTCATAAGGTCCAGTTTTTACCCTATAATTGCCTATCATTATACACAATTTACATATTCAAACATTCTCTACAAACCTTAGTCTAGCATGTTTTTATTACAAATTCAGATCAAGGGAATAACCTTTAACTTCAGAGACAAATGAGACAAATTTACAAGTGCATGTCTGCTGTTTTCTTGTGTTTTATAAATCCCTGCAGACCTGAACACTTTTGCTATAACGCCACTCAGAACAATATACATATATTACTACTTGTTTGTAGTGCTGCGGTAATGAGTCCCCTTTGTATTAGATAACCTATATAATTCAGCATCTAGGCCCTCCATAATGTCAATTATCTCCTCATAGCTAAATGTACATTCCATTAAAACAAGATTTACAGCCTTTACAATACTTCTTAGGCTTGAATGTGGAGATTTTGTGGATTTAAAGAAGCAGAGATGGGAGCTAGCATTTGTTAAAGAAGCAATGAATTAAAACAAAAATGCTATGTCTTTTACTAACTATGAATAGGCACCTAATACCCTTAAGAAATAGCTGTAGTAAAACAGACTGAAGTACTCCCGGGGAAAAAAAGAGGAAAATTTGTTTTCATCCTTTGGCTTTTTTTATTGTTTCCTAATTTACTCTTAGTTTTTCCATTATATGACATGGACAATTTCCTCCATGTATCCTCTGTTTAGTTCCTGTTCAGATTACTGAGAATTCTTGACTCTAAGATGAGAAAATGGCACCTTAGAAAAGTCTGTGGGAAAAAAAAATTCCAGCACTTGCCAGTTTTCAAACAAAACTGCTTACAGGAAACTGATTTAAAGGGAAGCTGCTGGCATATTTCATATGTTGTAGAAAAGACTGACATTATTTCAAATGCATTTGAATACCTTGTGCAAAGAAAAGGCCTAAAAGTGTCCTTGAGCAGTACAAGGGTTTTTCATGAGTGCTGTAAATGGGATCCTATATATTATACCATCAGCCACGGGTAGTCCTACGGTCTTTTAATCTCACAAGTGGGTACGGTGGCTCTCTGTATTGCATTCCCCATTTTAGCTGATAGTTTTCACTATTTTATGCAGCAGGTTTGTAAAACATCCGTTCAGTCTGTTAGTTGATGTTTTAGGTTCAAAGAAATTATCTAAAAGACACAAAGCTGTTTAGATGCTAAAGGTGGAGTTAGTTGAAACTGTTGTATCACAAAGGGCTAATTTAAAAGTTAACTCATTCACTATTGATCTCTTAATATTGATTTTCCTGTTTGCTCCTTACTTTTCACACTTCTCCCTTCCTCTGCTTTATAAATTGCCTTTGCATTTTAGATTTAACACCAATTAGGAAAAGGTGTTCAGAGATGACAAGCATGTTTTTTACCTTCCATTTAAATAGTTCTTCTGGGTAAAAATCCCTGTGTCACAAGTTCCAACTTTTGCTACGCATTTTTCTTTCCTTTTCTGCACTAAGTAAAAGCATTTCTTATGCTTCTGTAGGCTGAACATTAACTTCCAGTAAGCCAGAAGCTCTTTTAAGGAATGAGAAATTGGACATCCAGAAGGAAGTTGCCCAAAATGCCTATTGACATTTTATACCTAAAAATATAATATTGCCATTTTGTAACACACTAGAAATTAAACTGAGCTGTGCATTTGGCTCATTTATGTGAGTCTGGCAGTACAGATCTGAGGTATGATTAAGTCTCACAGAAAATGGGACCACTGAACACAAGCTGCATCTTCAGCCAAAGGTCGCCTGTGTCCATTAAGACGCAGGAAGCATCTGTTTGTGTTATGCATGGCTGTAGTCTGCCTGCAGCCTCCTCCTTTTCTGTAAGTATAAATGCCAGAGAGGACATATAATATGCTTCTGGGGAAAGTTCAATGCAAAAAAAATAACGAATTGCAACTTGGTATATTCATATAAGTCTAGTTAAGATCCTTGTTAGTGACAACCTGGTGTAGTTTATCTGGAAAAATTCAAAATCTGTGCTGGTGATCATTGCAGCTACTTTGAATTCATAGCAGGGTAATTCAAATCAGAGTTTGGCAAGGTGTATCAGCTTGATATCTCTAAGACTTTCAGGGATTCATGCTCTTTGTTCTTGGAATTCTGAAAGGATTGACTGTAGATAGACAGTATGACTGTCTTCTCAGCTCTGTGATTGGTAATTAATCTGTTTGGTGTTCCCCTCATTTAATAAAATAGTTCATTTGGCAAAATAGATATTTATTATTACAAGAGTGAAAAACAGATTATTTGCAGTTCTGCCTAATAGAAAAAAAAAACACTGCTGAAATGGCATCAGAAGATAAAATAATTTCCCAAAAGTGGCACAGCACTTAATCCACCAAAACTGGAGTTTGACAGTTGGCTTTAGCACAAGAAGTATTAATAGCACATTGCTAATAGTAGTGCAATATTAATATATTTTAATATTTGTGTCAACCACTACTACTGTAGACATTTTCCAACAGGTAAAAAATGGTCTAAAGAATATTTACATCACTAATCAAACTCAGTGCAGGGAATGAGAGGGTCTTGTGGGGTGTGTAGGTTCTCTTGGCATAAAGCCTCTTGCATAATCTCTGTTGAGAACTAGCAGTCTCACTAGTCAAGGTAGAAAGAGGATGGGGAAAGCTGTAAAACATACAGGCAGTGTGTGGGAGAAGAATATTGCATGAAGTCGTGATTTTTCTTCTGTTGAGAATGGCACTGGAGGAGATAGGCTATCAAGAGGTACAGTAGGAAAAGAGAAGAGGTCCTTGTATGGGAGGAAATAGGATTCTGTTACTGAGAAGTAACACCTTGCGATTACGTCTTTCTTCAGACACCCCTGTTTTTCCATCCACCCCTTAAAAACATTTCATTTTTGTTTCCCTGTCACGTTCTTTCCTTTCACTGACCTCATCCTGAGATTCCCCATTTCCAGATGGTGACAGGCTCTGTGGCCCCTCATGCTTGGGCTTTTGCACCTAAACCTTCATCTGCTCTTCTTGACTGAGATGCACTTCAGGTTGGCTGAGCTTTACAGGAGACAAGGGCTGTTTATCTGAGTGTAGAATTGGAGGTGCGTAGGTTGTGAGACTGCAGGCGACTTGTTAAGTCATAAAATACCAACACTAGCTGCCAGTTGATGCTAACTTTATGAACTGTTGGTGATAGTCCCTGTAACCCTCAGCAGGATGTACTGCAAGATTCTCTTGAGCCCTTTCTTTAGATGAGGCAGTATAGGGAGGGATGAACTGTGTTAGCTCTGGGGATGTATAGAGGAGTTGTGCTTGTTTTTCATCTTCAGCTCTTGCTGCCATGAAAACAGAATTAATATGAAGAAAGGTGTAAAGAGATATGGGACGTTTGTGTTTGTTGTTTAAAGCTAGTGACTGGCATTGGACTGGCAGTGGTGATTCACACCCAGACTTGGACCCTACTTTGCATTTCTATCTTTTTTATTGAGACTGTCAGTCCTTCTGAAATGGAGGTAGCAAAACTTCCAAAGAGCTCAGTGAATGCAGGGAGGGAGGGTAAAACTCTAAGTATTGTGTGTGCTCGGATAATGTTTATTCTATTACGAACATAGGTGAGTAAACATTCTTGCTAACTTGGAAAATTTAAAGTTATAATATGGCTTATAAAACCCCTTCAGAATAAATACGTATATTAGAGATATTTTTGCAGACCCGATCAAGCATCAAGCATGAACTGATACAAGTCACATAGCAGATCCACACTGCAGACACCTGAAAAGCATTTGGCCCTTGTCTGGGTGATCTGTCAAACTACTTATAATGATATATTTTTTTCACCATGCAACACCAAATCTTTCCATTATTTAATGCCCTTCTCTTTAATGTCAGCTGGTCTTCTAAGGAGACTTGTTAAACTCATGTTCTCAATTATGGCATTTTAATTTAATAATAATTCAATTAAAGGTGTGTTTTTTATGGAGCATCCACGCTACCTTTATTGGTATTATTATAGTAACCATCATAATAACAAGGAGTAATTATTTAAATGTTCATTAAAATCAAGTGGTGGAGAAGAGAGCAATATTGGTGGAAAGACTGTAGGAACCTGATACATGTCTGTTCCTGAGTGCTACAATAAAAGGTGTACTTTCTTTAAAGTTGCAAGTTTCTACTTTTCCTGAACTTCTAAAGATGCAGTAAACCAGCATTAAAATTCCTTAACATTTTTATTGCTGATGTTGTAACTTTGTAAAAGGGAACCAGAAACATTATCTGGAAAATACTGCTAGAGGTAAAGAATTGCGGTGGTTATATGGACCTGACTGCAGGTCCTCATCGCAGTCCTGGCAGGGGTTATGGGTGGGTGATTAAAATCAGACAGAGTTCATTCCCTGTTACAGCTAATGGAATTACTCAGGCATGCTGAGGGGAGGATTCATAAGGCAGTGGATGTCACTGTAGCTCAGCAGAAAATAATGAATTCTCAACAGTTCTTATCTCACACTGATTGTTGTTTGATGGTATCCAGAATAACTGAGGATATTTTGAGGGAAATTTTTATCTCCAGGGTAAAGGCGCTCAGCATTCAGGGTATATAGAAAGTTACGTACCAACTGGGCAAGGAAGATCTGCGTATCACTAAATGATACAAGTCAGACTGCAGGGGACAGATAAGTCAGGGATTCAGGCTCACTGGTGCAGCGGGGTGGATGTCTATAGACCCAGCCTAGTCTTGTTCTGACCTGTGTTTTCTCACTGTCCTCTGTAAGGGCAAAATTTGGGAGGCAAGTTCTGAATCCAGCTTTGTTTAGCGCTGTTCATGAAAGAGAAAAAGGCTCATTATTGCTTTGACATTTTGAATGGAACATAATCTGTCATGGACTAATGGAGGGAACACATTTTAATATTTCTGGAAAGGACCATCTTTTGTCATAATATGCAGAAAAGGCAAGAGTGTTCAATAAGTTCATAGTTTATAATTACCTGCTTTGGGAGAAGACACTAGAGAGATTTTTAATCTCCAGATAAAAATATAGCAAGATCTAATGGTTGGGAACTGGACTCAGCAATTCGAATCGGAAAGAAGACAGCTTTTTTTTCATACTGAAAATAGTCAACATGGCCACAGACTACTCCAGTACAAAGTGAATTCTCCTTCAACATTTCCAAATCAAACTGGGAGAAAAGGGTGCTAAAAGACGTGAAGTGGTTCAGCTGCAAACCCCTGGGTTGGATGATAACTGTGAGGTGCAGACTAACTTCTTTCCTGTGTTTTGCACTTACATCTGGGTAGGACAATATATTAAGACCTGAAATTGCAGGAAGAAAGATTTAGATTAGGCACATGGGAAGTCTTAATGACAGTAAAGGAGAGAAAGAATGAGGTAGACTTTAAAAAGGTTGTAGACTCTCTATTTGGTGGCCTATGAAGCAGGATATTGGAGCAGCTGGCATAGATATGAATACATTCATAGATATGGACATGTAGTGACAGGACAAAGAGGGAACTAAAAGAGAGTAGGTTTAGATCAAATATTAGGAAAAAAATCTTTACTATGAGGTTGGTGAGGCACAGGAGCAGATTACCCAGAGAAGTTAACGGACGTCCCATGCCTGGAAGTGTTCAAGGCTAGGCTGGATGGAAGTCTGAGCAACCTGGTCTAGTGAAGTGTCCCTGCCCATGTCAGGAGGGCTGGAACAAGATGAACTTTAAGGTTCCTTCCAACCCAAAGCATGACTCTATGATCCTTTGGGTCAGGAATTGGATGAGGTCAAACCTTAGGGTTTATCCCAGTCCTCTCATTCTTTAATTTCACAATCCCTCCTGAATACCTGTGTCTTAGTAGGATTCAGCCCTAAAAACCTCTATCATGTCTGAACTGGCAGTATGTGTTTGGCTTTACTGCAGCCTGGAAGCTACAATTGATTGCTCAGGAGTTGTGACCTAGATGTCTCATCTCTGTACATACAACACATCTACCAACTACTGTAAAGATAAAGAATTATACCTCAGCTGCTTGCCCCTAAATTCATGCCTAGTTACAGACTGTGGGATTGAAACCATGTGCAATTCATCCAACAGTATTAATGAAGTCTTGGCTTGTGTTTGACTCTAAGCACATGAATAATTTCATCACTATCCAACAGAGCACTTCAGCCTATGCTTAAGTTTCACTGATGTTGATTACTCACATGCTCAAAGTCAAGCACATGCTAAAGTGATAAAGACTGCATATGGCAAAGACTATATAGCTAGTTGTCATAAAGTGAGTATTTAGACAGACTTCAGTGCAGGTGGCAAGGGATTAAGATAGCCATATATCAAAAGTAGCCTTATAACAAAGACTTTTATAGTGTAGGTTCATTATTAAATATAAGGATCATTCTTGAGGAATACATGGCTGTTTCTGGGCATGTTTCAAATATTTAGCAAGTTTTTGAACAGAAAAATATTTGGAGTGAATCTTCAAAGACTTTTTGACATTTTTCTGTTCTTAAAAGTGAACATCTACACTGCTCAGGGCAACTTTTAGGCAAGATAACCATGAAGTGATAATATGGTAATTAATTTTTTTTTCTATTTTTTTTAACAGGGAGTCTGGGGAGAGTCTTTTAGGGCTGTGAAAAAAATCAGTCAGAGATTGGTAGCCAGGTAGCCTGCAGTCAATTTTGCTGTTGTGTTGGGGTCTCCTGAAGAGGAGTGCTAAGGAACATAAAAGTTAAACAAAACAAAAAAGGGAGAGAACACTTATGACTGCTAGCTTATAAATCTTAGATCACTAATAGCACTAATTTTGTCTTTTTTAAAGAAAACTAAAAAGGAGGGGACTTACTTCCTCTTTTGAACTTCATGGAGGTGAAATTTTGGAGAACAAAACAAACCAAAACATCTTAGTTCCATGTAACATGTAGTAGCAAGCATCCCGCCAGCTGCCATTTTGAGGGTAATTTTTTTAATCAGCCATTTCAGTTTTAGGTTGGCCTTGATCCTCAGCCTGCCCAGGAATTTTTCTTCTTACGTATGTGCCTTTTCTGAAGTAAACATGTTGCTGTTGTTGTCGCTTAATACACAGCTGCTTTCTTTCTCCTGTCAGTTCTTGAGCTAAGCAAAGAGAATGCATGTACATAGACAGACACTCAGACACTTTATTTTCTGAGAGAAAAAAACTCCACAACAAAAAAGAGTGCATGCTGTGACTTTAAAAATGAAAGAATTGAACAGCTGTGGGTAATAAATCGATTAATTAGAGTGGATAAAGTGAAGGTGAAGGGTGCAGAGCACTCTTTAATTTGAAGATATATGACCTTGTAAGATGCTGCACTTCATTTGCTATTAGATCACACTTCTTAAGGGGCTTTATTAAAATCTATTCTAGGGTGAGCTGAGGTAAAACATATTGTTTAAAAAAGCTTTTGACAGAGTATGTTATATACTTTAGTCTGCTTCAGTGATTTCTGTCACTTTTTATACCACACATGTTGCTGTGCAAGAAAAGTTAAAGGTCTAGACATTTTCGTCATATTTCTGTAAGAAACAGAAATTTAAATATTTGAAGTAATAATGGGAGCATTTACTGCTGCTTTTGCTGCAAAGCTGACATAAAACTTCCTAACTGCCTCAGTGCTGAGTAGATTTTTACGGGATAATGTATCAGTTTCTTTCCATGTTTGTATGTGGCTTTTATTAATGTCAATAGCAGTTATGGGCACTTTTACCAAGCCAAGTGCAGTTCCCAAACTTGTTTTTTTTTTTCCAATAGCGACTGTTAGAGATTAATCAAACCAACTGTGTCTGGCCCATGCAGACACAGAGTGTGGGGCCAGGGCACAGGGGCCACTTCAGCCAGGCAGTAATGCCCACTGTATTGTGTACATTTTTTACTGGCTGTGAAGAGGTGGCTTCATTGAAATCGGGGTTCCAAGCTGCTATTCACAGCAATAGCCCTACTAAATCAATAACTGAGTGAGGAGCTGCAGCACATTTATCACCTACCTTTGTAAATAAATCTCAATCTGATACATGCTTTTTCCTTTATGCTGTTATGGATGTATATTGGGTGATAAGATTAGATAAGCTGACAGGCTGATAGGTAGGCAGATAATCTTCTAGCCTCCTTGTCTAAGGTTTTGTAGGTTTTGTTAGCAGCAGTCATTCCTGCAACAGCTAGAAGAGGGGAATTCAATCAGCTTCTCTTGATGTGCCCAAGTGTAAATTTTTTTGTGTGTGTGTGCTATGAGTCATTCGTCTTTACAAGGTAGTTTCAATAATATGGTTCCGTTCACCTTATAAACTCTTTCTTTTTCAAGCTCATGCAGCAGGGTTTTGGGAATGGCAGCCCCCCTGTCTAGAAAGCGTCTGTTAGTTCAGCTTTGGATTTGAGCTCCTGTGGAGGGGCTGAATCAGGCATTGCTTAGGTCCTTGTTCCATCATGGGTCAGGCAGGAAGCTTGGTTCAGGTATAGAACTTTCAGGAAGTTTAGTGCCTTTAGGTTCAGTGGGGCCATTGCTAGAGAAAATATGTGCTATCATAAACAAACAAACAAGCAAGAAATTAATTTTAGATTTTCCAAAATGGGCAGGTTTCTTTCACAAAACATCCCCCTCATTTAAAAACAAACAACAAAACAAATCCCGCATCATGATTTTCAAGTTGACACATATTTATGAATTTATCAGAGTCTTGCAGAGGCATTGAAAAAAGGAGGGAGGGCAAGGAGGGAAGTGCTTTTTGCAGATAGCACATAGTTTATATTGTGCCCAGGACCGGAATTTTCTAGCTAGCAAAATTATGACTGTGATGCAGACTTGTCCACACCTGTCCTTTATGTAAAGCTGAATCAAGGTTAAAGGAATGCTTTCCACCTTTATGCAGTCGTTCAAAGAGGCTAGAAAAGCAAACAGAACAATGTTTTTGGCTCTGGTGAGCATTTCTGCATTGGAGGGCAGGCTCAGGCTCAGAAATTCTTGGGACCCAGTTCAAGCACGGCCCGACATTTGTTACTGTTAATTGCAACTGTGCTGTCGGCTTTGATTACCGGATGTTTCATTTGAGTGGCTTCTTGGTGTTTTGGCAAAAAGAACGTCAGAGTGGTTTATGCAAGGGTATGTTTTCCAAGCTCCTGTTGACTTGAATAGGACTTTTGTGGCTAAATATCTACATAGTATTTTAAAAATGGAAGGGCTGGCATGACTTAACCATGTATAAATTAAATTCAGCAAGATCTCAGGGGACTGCTGCATGAAGTATATAAAATGAAAGAGTGAAAATGACACTGAAGGTCCTTACAGGTGCCTTGTAAAACCTACCACACTGCATTTTTCTTGGTTTTTGTCAGTAGTCATAAATCCCTTGAAACAAATTCCTTTTTGTGGAATAAACATATGAAAGGATTTGGATGCTTATATGTCATAAAGGAAGGTTTTATTTGCAAATTAGAGGATGTAAACCTATATAACACAAATGCGTACATGTGATATTTGTCATACATACTAAGTGAATAAGTGTGGTGAGTAAATGTGCTGTTCAACAATTTATATCAGTCAATACGTTGCAATTAAATCCTTATTTCAGAAATGCCAAGGAGGAAATGTGTTAGCAAAATAAAGTGAATGCCAACTCTATTTAAATGTTCTCTGCTGTATTATTTTTTAAGTGTTCTTTCTGTTTTTTCTTTTATAGGTAAAGATGAGCCTTCAAGCTATATTTGCACAACATGCAAGCAGCCTTTTAATAGCGCTTGGTTCTTGCTTCAGCATGCCCAGAACACACATGGATTCCGCATCTACCTGGAAACAAGCCCTTCAAACAGTTCCCTTACTCCACGCATCACCATCCCTCCTCCTCTGGGACCGGAGACTGTTGCACAGTCCCCGCTGATGAATTTTCTTGGAGACAACAACCCTTTCAACCTTTTGCGCATGACAGGACCCATCTTGCGTGAACACCCTGGCTTTGGTGAAGGTCGGCTCCCAAACACGCCTCCGCTGTTCAGCCCACCGCCTCGTCATCATCTGGATCCACATCGCCTTAGTGCCGAAGAAATGGGGTTAGTTGCCCAGCATCCCAGTGCCTTTGACAGAGTTATGCGTTTAAACCCCATGGCAATTGAGTCCCCAGCGATGGATTTCTCCAGAAGGCTTCGAGAGCTGGCAGGAAACAGTTCCACCCCTCCGCCAGTCTCACCCAGTCGCACCAACCCTATGCATCGTCTGTTGAATCCTTTTCAGCCGAGTCCTAAATCACCTTTTTTGAGCACCCCGCCACTGCCCCCCATGCCCCCCAGCAGCACTACGCCTCCCCAGCCTCAGGCCAAGAGCAAGTCCTGTGAATTTTGTGGGAAAACATTCAAGTTCCAGAGTAACCTTATCGTGCACCGGCGCAGTCACACAGGAGAAAAGCCCTACAAGTGTCAGCTCTGTGACCATGCTTGCTCCCAGGCCAGCAAGCTAAAACGCCACATGAAAACGCATATGCATAAAGCTGGCTCCATGACGGGCAGGTCAGATGATGGACTGTCTACCACTAGTTCCCCTGAGCCAGGCACGAGCGAGCTCACTGGAGAGGGACTGAAATCCAGTGAGGCAGATTTCAGGAATGAGAGCGATCCTTCCCTGGGCCATGACAATGAAGAGGAGGAAGAGGAGGAGGAGGAGGAAGAGGAGCTTGAGAATGAGAGCCGGCCAGAGTCGAGCTTCAGTATGGACTCAGAGCTGAGTCGTAACCGAGAAAACGGCTCCAAGTCGCTGCCAGACGAGAAATCTCTCGTCCTGGGAAAAGTCATTGAGAATGTAAGTCTAGGTGCCATTCAGCAATATAACGACATGTTAGCTGAAAAACAGAAGAGGAGTAGCTTCATGAAAAGGTCCTCTGACCAGCGAGACTTGTGTCCTCGAGACCTCTGTCAGAGAGATCCGGGTGACGAAGACTCAGTGGTAGGAGAGCTGGACCGCACTGAGGAAGGTACGGTCAATGGAAGAAACTTTGGCCCGGGTGAACCCTTCCCAAACTTGTTCCCCCGCAAGCCAACACCTATCACGAGCCCCAGTTTAAACAATTCCTCTAAAAGAATAAAGGTAGAGAAAGATTTGGACTTGCCACCAGCAACGATAATACCTTCTGAAAACGTTTACTCCCAGTGGCTGGTAGGGTATGCAGCATCGCGGCACTTCATGAAGGATCCGTTCCTCGGATTCACAGACTCCCGACAATCCCCCTTCGCGACCTCTTCCGAGCACTCATCGGAGAACGGGAGCCTGCGTTTCTCCACTCCGCCGGGGGACATGCTGGACGGGGGGCTCTCAGGGCGCAGCGGCACGGCGAGTGGAGGCAGCACCCCCCACATCAGTGGACCCGGCCCCGGGCGACCCAGTTCGAAGGAAGGACGCAGGAGCGATACATGTGAGTACTGTGGCAAGGTCTTTAAGAACTGCAGCAATTTGACGGTTCACCGTCGGAGCCACACTGGAGAGCGGCCTTACAAATGCGAGCTCTGCAACTATGCATGTGCCCAGAGCAGTAAGCTGACACGCCATATGAAAACGCATGGCCAGATAGGGAAGGAGGTCTACCGCTGCGACATTTGCCAGATGCCCTTCAGTGTTTACAGCACCCTGGAGAAACACATGAAAAAGTGGCATGGAGAACATTTGCTGACAAATGACGTCAAAATTGAGCAGGCAGAAAGAAGCTAAGGCCCCCCCCATCCCCCCCCCTCCCGCCCCCCCCCCACCTCCGCTAGGTTAAATTTCAGGGGTCTAGGTAACATTTTATTTGTACAGTTTAACTATCGCCAACTGAGAAAAGATGACCTAACTTGCCTCCGTAAACATAACTTAGCATAACTATGGTAGGTGCCAGACTTTGGCACTTAAATATAACCTGTGTCTACAAAGTTCTATTAAACCCGAGGGTTGATTAAGGCAGTAAAAATTGTGGAGCCTTTTAACTGTGCAATAATTTCTGTATTTATTGGGTTTTTGTAATTTTTTGGCATGTGCAGGTACTTTTTTTTATTCTTTCTGTTTAAATTTCTTTTAAATTTTGTTGGGTATCCCTTTTTAATTTTACCCAGTCGTAGCCTGAGATTACTTGCATTGTAGAAGAGAAACATATCTTTTAAAATTATAATTTTTGGGCCGCTGCTTTGTTGAAATTTAAGCTAAGTGTGTGTAATTTCTTGTGAAGAAGCCAGCATTTGAACTGAAATTTTTCTTTTTTCTTTTCTTTTTTTTCTTTCTTTTTTTCTCTCTTTTTTCATTCTCTCTCTCTTCCTTCTCTTTCTCTCTTCTCTCTCTTCCTTCTCTTTCTCTCTTCTCTCTCTTTCTCTATTTCTCTCTTTCTCTCTCTCTCTCTCTCTTTCTCTCTCTCTTTCTTTCTTTCTTTCTTTCTTTCTTTCTTCCTATTTTTCTTTCCTCTTCTTAAATAACCTTGAAGATTAGGGAAAACAAAATTGTACAGCGGATAACAATCTTTAAAATTAGCACTTTCTTTTGAAATTGGATCAAATACGTAGCACTGACAATGTCGCTGACGATAGAGGCCTTTTCTAGATGGATTTCAGCACTAAGTTATGGCAACAAAAAAGACATAGATGCAGAAGGCTGCTACACTCAAAATCCAGAAACATTCTTAATTGTACATTACTATCAGATAGTTTCTTCTTGTTAAAAGCTATGGCAACATAATGATACCAGTTTGTCACTTTCTGGAGTGTTTTTCCCTCCCTCTTACCCTCCTGTGACTCTTCCCAGAGACAATAAAAGTACATCTCAAGCATTTTAATATTATTTTCTAACCTCAGAGGAGCCAAATGCCATCATTTTTTTCTTTTCTTTTAAAACCACAAAATCATACATTTGAATTCAGGACGTCTACCTTAGTCCATATTTGCTGTAGTTAATTACTAGAAGATGGGAAAGTGTGAATTTCTCAATGAAAAGCCTCAACTCATAGGCATTTGGTTTATGAACAGAAATATTAGAACAATCTTAAATGCTGTACACTGATGTTATTATACAGAAGGGAAAAACTAAATTCTGGTTGATTTACCTGTCTTGGCAAGATTCTTTTCCTACTGAAGTCGGTAAGATTTTTTCCAACTTAATTAGGAACAGAACGGAATTGTATTCAGATAAAAGCATTACAACAGAGAAAAAGTAAAGCAAAGAAAAATGCACCTGCTCTACTTTCAAATTCCAAATTTTTTAAAGCCTTTTGCAACTAATATTAGCAAACAATAAATAATTATGGTTAGAGATTTTAATTATGTTGACCCGCACTTTAAAGCTTTTGTTTGTGGTTAAGAGAAAAATGGCTTCTCAACAAGAAATTACATCATGTTCTACTTGGCCCAAAGGTGGGTTAAACTGTAAGGGAACAGCTGAGATTAAGTGTCAGTGTTGCTAAGCATGGCATTCACAATACTGGCACTATAAAGAAAAATAAATAAAAAATAATTTATTGGACAGTTTTTCTACTGCCATTCAATTTGACGTGAGTGCCTTGAAAACTGATCTTCCTATTTGAGTCTCTTGAGACAAATGCAAAATGTTTTTGTGAAATGGAAAGACTTTTAAAAAAAAAGTAAAACAAGAAAAGTACATTCTTTAGAAAAAAAAGAGCCACATTTACTTAAAAAAAAAAATTACTGGTTGAAGATAGTGGACATGAAAATGCCATAAGACCCAATCAAATGAAGATGTATACCCAGCACAACTTCGGACATACATTAGCTGAATTATTCTCAGCCTTTTTTTTTTTTCAGGACAACGCTGCTTAGGAAATGGAATGGAAATGATTTACTGCTGAATTAAAACTCAAATGACACAAATTACAAGTTGCTATCATTGAATGAGAAAAAACAATTCAGGAACAACGGCTAATTTTTTTTTAAAAGTTAAATTTAGTGCACTCTGTCTTAAAATACGTTTACAGTATTGAATACATACAAGGGTAAAAAAGAAATTGTGTGTATGTGTGTTTGAGCAATCTTTTTTTTTTTTCAAAGTTTGCTTAATAGGTTATTAAAAAAAATGCCATAATGGCCATGTGTATATTGTTTTCTTTTGGTGACGGGGTTTTAGTATATATTATATATATTAAAATTTCTTGATTACTGTAAAAGTGGACCAGTATTTGTAATAATGGAGAATGCCTGGGCATTTTACAAAACCAGAAAGAAAAAAAAAATTTTCTTTTTTCCTTGAAAATGTTGCAGTAAAATTTAAATGGTGGGTCTATAAATTTGTTCTTGTCACTGTAACTGTAAAGTCTTGAGTTTTAGTAAATTTTTTTCTGCCTTGGGTGTTGAATTTTTATTTCAAAAAATGTATAGAATCTTGTATTCGGGGATTAAAAGGTGATTGCTACACCATGTAGAAAAAGTATGTAGAAAAAAGTGCTTAATATTGTTATTGCTTTGCAGAAAAAAAAAAATCACGTTTCTGACCTGTACCTATTTTTCTCTTTTTTTCTCCCCTTCCCCCCCTCCCTTCCCCTTCTGGAATGGATATTGATATTGGTTGATTCATATGATGTAGGCACTTGCTGTATTTTTACTGAAGCTTGTAATTTTTTAACTGTATGCTTGTCCTTTTAAAGGGATTTAATGTACCTTTTTGTTAGTGAATTTGGAAATAAAAATAAAAACAAACAAACAGGCTGCCATAATATATTTTTTTAATTTGGCAGGATAAAATATTGCAAAAATAAAAAAAATTTGTATGTGAAGTCCTTATTGTACAGGAAAAAAGGGGGTTGTTAGACGACCTTTGAGTAAAAGAAACAAAACAAAATAATTAAGTGCTTTTTTATTTTACTTTTTTTCTTGTTGTTGTTCACAAATAATTTTAGTTGTATATATTTTTTTTTTGTCAGAAATGGCCTACAAAAAAGTACTGTTCCCACAGGGCTCTAAATAACTTCAAAGTTGCCTGGACCCCTTGCATCAAGGTTTTACCAGGTATGGTTGAACCAGGCTGGATGGTTATTGCCTATTTGTGTGAAAAGAAATTCTGTTCCTGGAAAGGTGTCTGGGGTGACATCCCACAGCTTCCCTGCAGATTTGAGAGAGAGAGAGGAGATTTCTTCCCCTCCTTCCAAACAAGAAGATGCCCAATACATCTTCCCTCTCCTGGCCAATCCCCACTCATTGCTCCTCACACCCTACCACCGCCCTCTGGAAGAAAGTCTTTTTATAGCAAAAAGTGAGAGCTGCTGCATCCACTTTGACATAAAATGGTGAAATGGCCTGCTGTTGGTACAGCTGTAATCGGGTTGAAGTAAAATTAGTCCAGGCACAGCCCTCCTCTTCCCTGTCAGAACAGGACCGACTCCGTGTACAGGTCTTGCCAGTCCATGTTATTAGCTGCTTTGCTGCTGTTCACTTCTAATTGTACATTCCATAAATTTCTGAATGTTTCAGGGACTGGGATGAAATCCTGTACCTTTTGATGTCTCTCTTCTTTGCAGTTCTCCTTCTCTCTCTCTCTCACACTCTCTCCCTTTTGGGTCGAGGGGAAGACGTGGCAGAAGAGGCACTAATGCTTTAGAGAAGGGGAGGAGAAAATGATCACCGCTCTTGCAGAAAATGATGGTAAATCTTAAAACAAAAGCAAGAAAAAAATATATATTGCCATGCCAAATTCTTCTGCTTTCATCAGTGCAGAACCATTGGAGCAATTGGGGAGGCATGGGTGTGACAGTTGGGAGAATTTGGTCCACCTAATTATCAGATAGATATATGCCTTCCTGGCTTGAACATTGCACCCTTAAGTCTTCTGGACAAATTCTATGTCTCAATTAAACTGATATAAATCAGGAATTATTCATTACTCTTAGTCCTGGATTACTCCAGCATAACTGAGGTTGGAATGTGGTCCCTTAAAGGCACATTTTCACTTTTTGGTGAAAATTCAGATCTCTGGCTTTTGTATAAATCCAGTCATGTCACAGCACTCAGAAGAATCTCTTGGACTTGCATCAGTGAAACGAAGATCAGAAGTTAACTGCACATTTTCAGTCCACAATTCATTGATTTAAGAAGGAATTTCACTTTTCATTTTAGTGTAAGTTGCTTAGAAGCTTCAGTCTCCCTGTTGTTTTTAATTATCCAGGATAGCTAACACCAGCAGTTGTCTAATTTTGTGACTTAGATCACTGAAACTAACAATAAGTCACCCAAAAGCACAAGGGTTGTGTTTCTGCAGACTGTAGTGATACTGAAATGGCCCTCCTTTTCTTCTTGCTTAGAAGAGCTGTAGTTTACCAGGCCATAAGCACAATATAACATGGACATAGCTAGAATGCCGCCGTAGTTCTTTTCACACTTTAAATAGTTTTACATTTTTTTTAAGGTTGAATTTATTACTTTCATTGTGTCTAGTCCTGCTGCCTTTGAAGTCCAGAGCAAAACTCCAGTCGACTCCCTTGGCAACAGGACAGGTGTGGGAACCTGGTTTTAGAAAGAAAAGTACCAATTTTTAAGGAAAGGGTCAAAAAATCAGCATTTCATCCCAGTCCTATGTAAAAGACAGTCCAAGGTTTTGTTTATCACAGGCAAACTCATTTTTATGGTGCTCTTTGTATTTTAGAACTGCAAAGCAAAGTAACGTTGATTTAAGTTGTTTGCATTTGTACCGGCAAGGCAAAATATTTTTATTACCTTTTTCTATTACTTATTGTATGAGCTTTTGTTGTTTACTTGGAGGTTTTGTCTTTTACTACAAGTTTGGAACTATTTATTATTGCTTGGTATTTGTGCTCTGTTTAAAAAACGAGAGCACTTTTTTTTTTATTATGGATAAAATGTTGAGATGGCTGGAGGTCATTTCAATATGGCTTAGTGAAATATTTATTGTTCCTTTTATTCTCTGTACAAGATTTTTGGCCTCTTTTTTTCCCCTTATTGTCACAATGTTGAGTTCAGCATGTGTCTACCATTTCATTTGTACGCTCGTTCAAAACAACGTTTGTTCCAGTTTCAAGTTATAAAAATAAATTGGACATTTGACTTGATCTCCAAATCTTGTCTTTCCTGTTTTTTTGACATTGAGGGGTGGGAAGGGGAAAAAAGAAGGGGGCAGGGAGTAGAAGCCTCAGTACAGATGATAGAGGTCCTGCCATTTTTTCTATCAGTTCTCATGGAAGTCCATCAGGAGAGAAGTCTTGTTTGGGAAGGAGAACCTGAATGATGCTAAGCAGATGCTCAAGTCCTGCCTACATCCCTTGGACTTAAATAAAATGCAAGGTATTTCCTGAACAGGGGTCTTGAGAGAAAATGGTAGAATAATGCTTGGTACAGTCACATTTCTCATACAAAATTATGTTATGTTTGGGGCCATTATCTCAGTTTTCTGAAGGTGCTGAGAAGTGCTTTGCTCTTGTGTTTTTTCCCATCCCTCCCCATAAATGTAAACATATGGTGTATGCACTCAAATTTGTTAACGTTCTGCTTTTTGGATGCCAATGCAAATAGGGAGAGCACTTACCAATTCAACCAGGACCTGAATTTGGGCCACAGACTGTATTATGTGAGAAGCACCAAAATGTAACTGCAGCTAAACATCTGCTCCTCCCCCTCAGCTAGGGACAAAGACACGCACAGCTAAAGGCAGAATTTTGCACAATTTGCAGTTTGAGGATAAGAGCTGATGGCTACAGGTAGTTCACTGTCCTGATGCTCTTTATCAAGCCAACCTGTTAGCTAACACATGGAAATCTTAAATAAGAGAATTGTTATTCAAACCATTATTGGAAAGCATAGGAAAAATTTGGAGTGTTGGAGATCAGATTCTGGTTTCCTGGAGGCCCTGGTCCAACAAACCATGTAACAGGCTTTTGATTCAAAGCAGGCGGGTAATTGAAATTCATTTCAAAGGAACTGCTCCTGGACTTTAAAGTATTTGGCTCAACTCAGAAGTCAGGAGGGGAAGCTAAGTGGTGTATGCTACAGAGGAGCTCCTACAGATGGTCCCTTCCTGATCTCAGGCTCCCTGAATCTACAATCTAAATTTAGGTATGTGTGTAAGTGCTTTGCTGGATCAAGACTTCAGAGTGATATAAAAGTTACAGGCTTTGAAAAGTTGCACTCATGAAAAACCAGTGAAAATGAAATCAGAACCCGACGCTGACAATTATATTGGGCAATAGTTCACGCTATAATTTCCCAAATGCCATGTTCATGTTGGATGCCTTCTGAAGTGAGCTGTAAAGGCTGTTACATTTTACTTCTAAGTTTTGTACAGTTTGCATTTGAATGGGGTGTTTTTGACACCCCATAAACATGACTTCACTCCAACTGAGCTTTACACCACCATGTCATTTTGTCAGCTGTAAAGACGCTGCAGGCCTTGCAGATGTTGATGTGGTGTTTGAAGATTTAGCGGTGGCAGTTACTGCTGTGCATGACAACTTCTGGCCAGGAGGGTATGGAGGTACAAGGGGTCTCTGTCTACTGCCTCTGCTAGGGAAAGTGATATCTGCCTGGCAAGGAGAATTCTGGACCTCCTGGAAGTTGTAATGCTGTAACTCATCACCACTGAAGCTGCTAGAGTTTTTCTGTCAGAGCCCTGATTACCCATACACATTGGCATGAGGGAAAAAGTAGAATGAGGCCCTTTTGACAGAGAAAATGTGAGAAATCACACAAATAAAGCTGCAAACAACTAAATCCAAATGAGTCTCTTTGTGACATCCTTGGGATGGATACTCCTATTTCACACATGCTTGTGTAATCCAAGAAGTCCATTATAATTGGTAAAGGAAGAGGCCTTAAGAAAAAATTTTGTGAAATCCAAGTGAAACCAATGGAATTCAAACTTTGGTATGAAAGGAGAGGTGGTTAAACTCAGCGTTGTAATTATTATAATGAAAATCTATTATAAAGGTAATTCGATTTCTCAAGGTCCTTATTCTTCACACTGGTTGTACACCATATTACTTCTTTGGATTCAATAAATATTACATAAGTATTCCATGGACTTGAATCTGGTTTAGTGGTTTTATGTACATAAAACTTACATAAGTGATAGGAACATAGAATAGCAGTGATCATTGAACTCCAAGACAATAACTGAGATTTTTCCATCAGAAAGTAGAGTCCAAGAGTTACATTTAGCCTACCAAAGGACAGAAAGATGCCATGTGATCTGTATGCCCTATTAACACAGCTTGAAAACTGAGCACCCAAAATGAAAGGCTTGTGAACAGACCAATAATTACACACAGAAATCATTCAGGAAATAATTCTGAATAATGAATATATTTGAGAAAATTGTGATCTATTTGCAGACAACTTGTAAGCAAAAAAGAAGCAACATTTGCCTAATAGTTGATTTGCTCTGAATTATTCTCCTAGCTCAGCTAAACACTGACCTTTAGCTACTCAATGACAACATGCATTTCATTGTCTGGCAGATGACAGACCATTCTCTGGGATTACGCGTTAGAGATGGAAAAGACCTATTCACTCCATTTGCCAATGCTTTACCAATGCAAGATTATTTCTTTCAGTACATTTCCTAAACAAGCTGTTATGCAGAACAGAATCAAATGTAATTGTACACCTACCCATTGAAAAAAAATTGTCTGGTAAGAAAAGATTCTTCATCCAGTTTGTCACTGTCCATTTTCCCGTGGCTTTAACCACAGGAGATAATATGGTACTAAATTTATTGAGAGTGGACATACACTTCAGGGCTTTTTTTGGAGTTCAGTTTGAGGGTGAGACTAGTTAAAAATTTGTTCTGATTCTTCTACTTCCCATACTAATGAGGAGACCATTGCATTATGCAGACAAGGTATTGATTCACAGATTACTTCCTTTGCACAAGTTAGACAAGTTTCCTTGTATGTGTATCTTTTAAATTATTTCTTACTCTGTCAGGATATTTGTGATAAACTTCCGGTGCAAGTGAAGATCACTTGCATATTTTCATATAGGGTTGGCAAGTGGCTGTGCTGATTATGGTAGATATCATAGGTATCATCAGAGAACACAAGAGCTAACGAGAGTGTGAAATAAAATAATGATGATTAAATTATTCCTGAAAACTGACTAGGAATCACAATACTGCAAAAAAATATACACATTCTTCTTCAAAAATGTTTTAAGCATAAAGAATAAATGTCCAATGAGCAAAAGGTTAGATGTGTGTGAGTGTGTAAAAACAATGTATACATCTCTCCATACCTAACTTAGATATCTGTGTACTTGTAGAAAGCTAGAGTATAGTAGTGGTTTCATTTTAATTTCTCCTAATTAGCAGACAAATGTAACTGAGCTCCTTTTAGTCCACCACACTACATTCTTAAGATTGCCAAATGAAATGGATATTACAATGATAAATGAAGACCCGTTGCTTCTCCTCTAGAAATCACAATGGGAGCACCCATTGCGTGCGGGCAATGTCTATATTACATTCTACTAGACACTATTAAAATCTCTAAAATGCTGTTTTTCACTAGAAACCAACAGATCATAAAGCAAAGTTCAATGAATAGCCAAGATAATCTGGCACATGCTAAATTTCCACGGTAGCAAAGTACCACTAGGAGGTATGTTGATAATTCTTTCCTTCACTGTATTTATTAATTTGTATGTGAAGATGGATATAACTACATATGTGTTTGGAGGATGTGGGATTTCACTTATCATGTTAAATGGGTCTTCTCACCAGTGTGAGATGTAGAGAGACAAAGTGAAACAGATAAATTAGAAAAGTCAAGTAGACATGAAGCACAAAACAAAGAACTCAGAACAAGCTCTCCTCATTTAACTCTCTGTGATGTGATGGTGAGAAGAATTTTTGGATTGAGAAAAGAGGCCAAAGGAGTAGAGTCTTCATATGATATATTTCCAATGTGAACCAAGGAAAATTGATATTGATAGCAATCGTAGTTTCTATTCAGGATGTGGCTGAAGCAATCTAATTAGAATCCAGGCACTTATTACAGAATACTTTGAATTCTTAGCAATGATGTAACATAATGCATCTTCACAGAGAAAAACACCATTCCAGCAAAATACTCCCAAATGACTGACAGAACAAAATGACACAATTACAGAATTAGAAGAGGAGCGGTAAGGAGATGTTAAGAGATATAAACAAGGGAGAAAATCATGTTTCACATGGTAATAACGTTCAGATGAAAGGAATGTGTTGGAGGATCATTGATGAATCAGGACTGTTAGACATTTCAAAATACCTAAGTGAAATGGGATTTAAATCACATTTTAGAGGTAACTTGAGTTCTAAGACCCACTGATTTTTAATAAGCTTTACATTTCCAAATGACTATTGAAAATAAGGCAGTGGTCCAAAGCTGTTTTAGAAAAAGAATAGGCATAGATATTATTCTGCTCATATTCCAAGGGCTTAAAGTATTGCTTTTAATGTCTAAACATTTTAGAGAAATTGAAATGGCAGATTCATCCTGTTTCAGTTTGTGGCTTAACCTCATCTTTACTAAAAAGAGACATAACTCCTAACTCCCCATGTTTCCGGTGAAGAAACCCATCACTGTACCCAACAGATAACAGAAATTCAGGGTAAGCAGCACATGCCCAGGACAGTGTTTTAACCATTTCACTAGATATGAAAGGCTGCAGCATTATCTTCAGATCAATATGGCTTGTAAGTGTTCCAATAGTCCTATGAAACTCTTGAAATTACACCCTGGTAGATGCCTCTCTCTATCTGCAGGAGGCTGAAATTTATATCTGCAAGTTGGCTTATTGCAAAGACTCTTGAAGTAATAGTATGAAATCGTAGCTATTTAAAATGCCCAATCTACAAGCGACGAAAAACATGAACTTTCTTGTTGAGGGAAACACATTTTTAGTCAAAAATTCATATCTCTGCATGAAAAATGTTCTCTGATGGAAATGTTGCTATGTATGCACTAGTTTTGAAGTTTGATATGTGAAACATTTGCAGTTTACTCCTCTGCCATAGTTTATTCTTTCTATAAAAGAGTTGCAGTATAGCTCGCATGGGTGCTCCTAGTCCCCTCTAGTGCAAAGGCAGGTAGATTTACCAGTTCTCTGCTAACGGATCAAGCTAATCAGAGAAAATGAGAGGACTTTGGCAGTACAATTTCTATTGACACACCTTGTTCTACAATGTATGTTTGACAATGGCTGTAGAATGTCTTGTCCACCCATGACACTGGGATACTCCACATCAGATGTATGCAGAACACTGGTAATGACCAGTGGAGACGGGGCTGTGTCTGTGAAGATGGATTGTCTTCCCAGATATGGATTCTAAAAGCAGATTTTTTTTCCTTTTTTAGTAGCAAGTTAGAGAAATGAATTTTCTAATTCTGCTTTGTGGGGGAGCAAACTAATGTGGGATATGTGTTGATGTAACTCAGCATTGCTCTGTTGTGCCAAGGCAGAGAGGCATATTTACTTATCAGCTAAGAGTGATCTTCCAATTTCTGCTATCCAACTCATCTTGGTAAATGGTTTTAATATTGGATATATCTTTTTGAAAGAGTAACATGTTCTTCAGACTTTTTAAAGCAAGAGGTGTTTTAAACAAAGTTACCTGATTGCTTCGTGGTACTGAGTGTCAGTTTCCAATAAGTCAATCCTCAAAAAGAGCAGTAGAAAGCAGTAACTCTTGGCAAATTAGGTCTACTGTGCATGTCAGTAGGAACTTCTGTGATGTATGTGAATGATCAGCCAGCAGAATGAAGTAACTTTTTTGTCATTTCAGTCTGATGTAACCTCTCAAGCAATTTTTCCCAGAAGTATATACTTGTCTTGATATGCAAAAACCTTGGGCAGAGAGTTCACATGATTTTCCATACTCAGACTGCTTCTTTTGTTAGCTGTTATTCAGATGTGATTTCATGTTACACTTTAACCCTGGTGATGAATGATTCCTCAGTGTAAAATCAGTATGTTTCTCTTCACCATGCTGTTTTCCCACAGATGAGGTTTCAGTCTTTCTTCCTCTCTCCCAGCAAGACTGGACATTGATTTCTCCCTAAACAGCTGATGTGAACTAATTTGTGCAGGTAATTGTGCCTCAAGTGAAATTTCGTGATCTGTGAAACACTTCTGGCCCAGGGGTCTGGTGATCTGCTTCTGCAGTTCTCCCACACAAGAGCTGCTTAAGTGAAATAGGAGCTTAAAGAAGAAGGAATTCAGATCCTCTGAGCACAAAGGACACTAGAAAAACCTGCATACCTACAAATAAAGTGTTTTTCAGCTTGCCTCTGTATCTACCAGCCAAATAGCATGTCTCAGTTTGCTTGTATTACTTCACTCTCCCAATTTTCTTTTCAAGGTGCCTTTTCTGTTCAGGAAGAGGGAGACATAGAGCTTGAAGGGAGCAAAGTTGTCTTGGAGGAGCCATTCTCAAAACAGAGCAGGTTTTAACGGGTCAGTACTGAGGGCAGTTCTGTGTAATTAAATTTAATTTCTTGACATCCTTAGGTGATGAACTGAAGGCAATTTATTATATTTGCACACCAAACCAGGTTTTGAAAGATCCACACTGTTTTGAAGGTTGATGGTGGTGTTCAAAGTAATCTTAATATTTGACTAATTTACTAACATCCATTGGTTAGAGGAAAGAAGAAGGGTATGAAGGATCATAAGTGACAGGGAGACAACAACATGCTCTTGCAAAGAAGGCAGATACCACCATGGCATGCATCAACGAGTGTAGCCTGGAGTGATGTGTACTCTACCCAGCATTGGTGAGGACTTTAGACATCCAGCTATGGGTTCAGCACATACAAATCAAGAAAAATGAAGGCCAGTTTGAAGGTTGACCTAAAGGGAGCAAAGGAAATGGTGTATGTTTGATGAGGAAATACTGAAATAATTTGGATCGTTTGTCCAAATAAGAACAGAAGGAGCCAAAGCGAAGGAGGAAGATAACTCTTCTCAAGTAGGGAAGAGAATGTTGTAAACATGTTCTCCCCCTCTGTGGTTACCTATGATTCCATGGTATCTCAGAGAAGAAACAAATCCACTGCACCTTCACAAGGAATTTCACCTTATGCCACTCTCAGAACCTTTCCTTGGCAAACTTTTCCTTTCCTCACGAATCAGTGATCATGTCTTCCTTGAATGGCATCTTGAAAGAGCAAGGGTTTTTTTTTATGTTTACTAAACAAGGGAGTTCAATGGCAACCTTGCCTTCACCCAGGCTTCAAACATAAGAAAAGACCTGTGGACCAGATTCAGACCTGGTGTAAGCTAATGCAACACAACCTTTGAAAGAGTTCTCCCTTCTTCCACCAGACCTGATTTTAGCCCTTAAATTAACTCAGAGAAAAATGCAAATTAGCCTAATTAAACATACAGTTCAAGCAATCAAGATACTGGTTTTGTACTATATTGATCTATTTTAAAATATCAACGTAGGACAGTTAAAAGCAAAGGGGGCAATTAATGTCTTTCCCTGGAAAGGTGTGAAAGGTACCTGTCAGGTTTCATTAAGTGTATTTATTCTTTCCTTTCAAATTGTCTCTGCTTTGAGCAGACCACTCGTCTGGGTTAATGGTGACAGAAGACAGCAGCAGTGCTGTAAGCATTCTACACAGCAAATGTAGCCTATTAGTGAAAGATGGGGAATCTTGAAAATGAATTACTGTATTGGTGATGCCTCTGAAATGCCCCATATGCTTATAACTGTCTCAGAAAAGCAGTGCTGACGCTTGCTACCTCTGCTTTTGGGAGAGACCTAATACCTTTGGGCAGCATGGATAAACAGTAAGAGAAAAAACTGTTATTATAATAGCTTTATGAAAGGGGATCTGAAGCACAGAAAGATTACCTTATTTGTTGAAGGTCATACAGAGAACTCTGTGAAGTAACCAGAAATTTCATGCAGCTCTCCTGAGTTCAGCTCTGGTGGGTTTTGATCTTATTCTTAAGTCCTAAGGGACATCCTTTTGGAGACATGTTTTTATGGCAAGTTACATCTCAAGGTGTGGGAAATTAGGTTTTCCACCAAAGAAGCTTTACCCAGAGCTTGCCTAAATCAGTGAAAAACATCCTGTTGATTTCAGCGGGCCAGCTTAAAATTTCAGGGAACAAGGCCATTCTCCACTTTCAGTGTGAGCACAGCATGACTGCATTAGACCACATGGGATCAGCCTGAACCTGGCCAGCCAAGGCACCTGCCCATAACCAGGAGAAGCTGATCTGCTGTGGAGAGTGAGAAGGAGATGGGGGGAGTTTTCCTACTGGACATGATGCAGTGGAAGGGATGGGGCTAGGGATAAAAGAAGGGAGAAGGGGCAATGGAAAAAGAGGAGGGTCTTTGTGTACTTCCCAGTAAAACCTGTGCTGTGCCTTGTGTGTGTTTCTGTCTGTTCCTCTGGAGCAAGTACTGCAGGGCTGTGATCACAGTCATACACTTTGCAAATAACCAACAAATGTGAGCAGCCATAGGTCTCTGAGTTGTGACCTTTGTTGGTGGAATAGATTTCCCTTGTGATGCTGATATTTTTTGACAGCTGAGCCTGACTCTGAGTTTACGCGTTTTGTCAGGCCAGCATCTCTCAGGGTTTGTGGTTAGGGTGGCCTTGGTGACAGTTACTGTTTTCAGTTCAAGATGTGAAAGAGATGCTGGGCTACAGCAGTAATACTTTGGATATTTCTCCACCTGAAAATCTGCACAACTCTGAGTATGACATTTTCTTCTCAGTAGCTTTTAATGTTATATGGATTTTAAAGAAGTATAATTTATGTCAGTGCCATTTAATGATGCACCTTTAACCAAAGATAAAACACTACCCACATTGCTTCTGATTTAGCCTTTTTGGCCTGGTTGCTGCAGATCATTTTAGCAAGGGAAAGGTTGTCTGCAGTATGAATCCCCCAACCAGTGAAACTACTTTGTCTTAATTACCTCAGGACGAGAGAGTGCCCCTGAAGCAATCATCTTTGTTTGTTAACACACTCTATCTGCTGCGCTTCTTCCCATAAATAAAACATGACCAAGATTACAATGTCATGTTCCTGTGGACTCTAGACCCTGCTAACTGCTCAAGTAGAATGCACAAAAACATCCCACACCAACCCTGTGCATATCGGAGGGCATAGCAAAAGGATGTTTCTCATTCCTAAGCAACCACATGCATACTGGCTTCTAATATTAAACACGATGTTTGCTCGAATGCTAACAGGATGCATAAGACATACTCTTTCTCGCTTTTGTCGCGGGAAAACAGCAGATCTCAGGCCAGATCTGTAGGTGGCAAAAATCGGCAGAAACTCCAAGATCCAGCCCAAGTGTTTACCCTCTGCAGATTGCCTAATTGGAGCCCATACCCACCGTGTTAGCAATTACTGTGGAGCTGGTGGCAGAGGGTTGTAGGTGATGTTGAAAAGACGTAATGATTTACAAGTGCTTTGTCTTGGTTTACTCTTGCTTTTCTTTGTAAGGGTTTGTCCATTAGTGCTCTGCTACTGTTGGTGTTCTCCCCAGGCAGGGTAGCACTTGACTGCTTAGGCTAGGATAAATGAATACTATAAACAAATAGACTGGCCTCTTAAATATCTGTGAAGGGGTGGTAACAGGTACTAGCTGTTAAATACCTGTGAAATACTTCCCAGGCTTTGATTCTTAGAGGCAAAATGGAGGGTAGGGTCATTCCTGCACTGAATAGTATCTTAATCTGTGGTTGATCTTACTAAAATTAAGGGGCACTGTGGAGTTAAAGATGGTTTAATGGAGGTTAAGATAAGGGCAATGCGAAATCACCTCCTCTGAGATAGAGAAAGAGGGGAATGAAGCTACCCAAATAGCTCAGAGGAAGGCAGATCTTGCTGCTATCCCCTAAGGGGCTTTGACTTTTGGTGCAGCGGCAACCTGGACTGGTGTGATAAGGCAGTAGGGAAGATGGGTTGGTTGGAGATCTGGCATCTTCTGCCTATTCTGCTGGGCTGCTTCAGCATGATGTGGCTTCATAAGAGTGAAGGGGACCTATTCTGATCTTCTCTTTGTACAGAACATTTCTATTACAGAAATGCTGTTACACCTGCATTGCATTTCTACACGTATGTCAGGCCCAAATAAATTAATTTCAATGTACTCTCAAATCTTTCCTGCCTACTTTTTCTGAAAGAATTTGTGTTTTCTATTCTGCTTTCCTCTGTCACTAAAACCCCTCACATTAACATGGATACAAAACTGCCTTCCACTGGTCCTCAGATCAGCTACAAAGACCATTGGTGGTACTTCCTTTTTCAAGTGGTTCATCATGGTTCTTATTCTGAGAAGGTCTAAAGGGAAGATCCAACACATGGAAAGAGAACAATTAAGAAAATATCTCTTCAGACCATGAAAAAGATATTTGAGGTTTGTAAAAACATGTTTGTTGATAGGGATGGATGAAATGATGATGGCTAGGGAAGGTCAGAAATGATTTTTCACCCTACGTGCAAGTAAGCTGAAGCACTCCTCGATTCATCTTTATAAAGGTTTACACGCCTTAAAGGGAAGGCTTTTTAAGCTTGCAGAAAGGAAACCTGAGGATTCCTGAGTACACAGAAGCCATCTTTGGCCTAGGAAGTTGCTGAAGCACAAAGGGATGGAGACTGGAAGACTAGAGAAATGTTGTACATGCTGCCTTGATCTTAGATGCTTCATGTTCTCCTGGTTTTGGGCACTGCTGGAGAAAAAAGGTGCAGACCTTTGTTCTGATCCCCCACGTTGCTGCTATGGCCGTACTCAGGGGCTGACAATCAGATGTGGAAAGCTGGTGTTGTATGCTGGTGTATGCACTTCATGACAGCTTGCTAAAATTTTCTGAAAAAATCGTCGGTGGCCTTCCTAATGGGGGCCATGCTGTATGTTGGTAACTGTGATGCTGTATTTGTTCATTCAGAATATCTCTATGTCTGTGGCCCATATGATAAAAAAAATTTTTTTTAAGAAATCTCTGTGTCCAGTCATCTCTCAGCATCTTTACTTAGAGAATCAGTAGTGCCAGCTACCCTGGTATCCTTTGTGAGAGAGACAACTACCTCCTGCACGGGGAACCAACAGCTCTTTTTTATACAGGACACCAAACAGACATCAGAAACAGCACACCGCTGTCAGACAGGCTGTTGCATGGATTATCAAAGGCAGCTGCCTGCCAGTGCCTTGACCTACTGTACGCTTTGGTCAGGCCACGCATTTCATTCATTTGTGAATTCAGAGGTGCTTTTTGAAGGCAAAAACTCTTTTCTTGGCTAGTTGCTATAGACGCAGGACTCCAAGTCTCTGTAGAATACTTCAGTTCTTTTAATGATTTGTGCCCTGTCACTTACAGAGTTCTGTCTTTTTCCCAGCACTGCAATAAAATGTTATTTCCCTTTCTTGTGCTTTCTTTCTACTACCATACTTTCAAGTTTTGTTTTGTTTGTTCAGTGTTGTCTTGATAAATTCCATGTTGTTCTTCCTGGTTTTCTCTCTCATCTTTGTCTTTATATCATTATTCTGATTTACAAAAACCTGCTTTATTTCTTGACTTTAAATCCCTATATCTGCCTTCTTATCTCTTGCAGTTGCCTTGTTTCCTCAGATACATCCCTGGCTTTTATCTGGCATCTCACAGCAACTTTCTGCTAAGTGTCTTCTTTCTTCATTTGTAGCACCATAGTTCAGGTGGGTTTTACTTTGAGATTTGCTGGCTTTCATTAGTCAGGATGGCACACTGGAAGTTATGTAAGCAATAAATATTTTTTATTTGAAATCTATCAGGTTAAAATGTGTAAAAAAGGAGGGAGTGAAAAAAGAAGGGTGGTCAAAGCAATAGAATAATCTCCAGTCAAAATTTACTGCTACTAGACAGCAACTTTGTTTTGCAGGGAAATAAAGGGGAAAAAACTGCCCAAAAGCAAACAAAAAAGCAAATCTCCATATTGCATAAAATCAGCGTGGCTGTAAGTCTTCACAGCTGAGGGTTTGGCCCTGGCTCTTAGCTCATTCATCTTGCTCAGAGACCTATCATCTGCAGAATATTTCAGTCATTTTGCAGCTGGGGAGAGGAACCTGTTGGGGCAGATCTGTGTGTCCGTGCAGAGGAGTGAGGATGTTGCGAACCCGCCTGCGCCCAGGTGTGCGGGTGGAGCTCCTCAGCTGCTCCCCGCTCCCACGGGCAGGGGCTCGAAGGGACGGCGGGGCTCTCAGGAGGAGGGCTAGAGGCAGCTGCTGGAAGAGATTGGTGGCAGACAGAGCTTTCTGCCCCGAGGAAGGGGCAGGAGCAGGGCCTGTGTGCTGCCGGGGCTGTCTCTGAGCGGCTCAGCCTCTCAGGGCTGCTCCTGGGCTGACTCGCCGTCATCACCTACTGCTGTCCCAGGGCTGCGCCTGCGGCACGATCAGAGCCATAATTTGTTGATGAAAGGATCGCTTAATGTGGAAAGTCTGAGTTACTGACCTCTGAGTCCTGTTAATTAAAGTTTGGTAATCCAGGAGGGAGGAGAACCTGGAAAATCACACTTTGTCCTACGTAAATGTTGGTTACAGGAGGCCACTGCTGTTACATGCTGGCACTAAGGGAGACTCCAAACTGAACAGCGGAGTCAGCAGACAGAAATTGGCCTTGTAAATCGGAATTGCCAGTTTTTGTGACAATGAACAAAAATGCAATTTTTTAACCAAATGTATGTGTCATAACTTGGTGACCTCAGTGAATACGCCTTAATTAAGTCCTTTTGTTGCTTTTTACCCTTTTCCCGCAAGCAATTCCAAGTTTTTGAGAACAGCCAAACAAAGTCTGTTGTGATTATTGTGTATCTGACAGAACTGTGAATGACCCACAACTATAAAAACATCATATACCGGCTCCTGTCTTTGGCCTTTAGGCAGAACTAGCCTTAGCCATTATCGGGGTAATGAGAACTTCTCAGCTCTCAGTGTGATGTGGCGCAGTCATCCCTTTGGGTGAAGCTGCCTGTGAGTTGCTTAGCTGCTTGGAGCCTGCAGCCTTCCCCTGAAATCAGGAGAGCCAAGCTGATGCATATCAGATCCGGATTTGGCCCAAAGACATCTGCTTTTGTCTTGGGAAAGGGATAGTCTGTAAGTGTATCATTCAAGTTGGAAACCTGACCTAAAGGCATGTAGCAAAGGAGATTGTGGGAGCTGCAGGTGGGATGGAGATATGGAAGCCCTTCAAACGAGTTTGAATAAGAAGTTCAGAAAGCCTGGGTGATGTGGAAGATGCAAAATAGGGGATAGGCTAAAAGAAGCAAGGAGAGAACAAGGAATGCATGGGAATGAAATCCAGGCCAGGGAAATGATAGGAAGGCAATGAGAAAGAGCAGGGCTTTGTGGGAGGTGAGGGTCAGCAGAATGGTTAGGGGGGTTTCACTGCTGGGCACCTGAGTAGGAAGTGGGAAAACGGGGTAAGATCTGGAAATTGGAAGTACCCATTTCATTTGGGATAATAAGGCATGAGAGCACCAGGAGGTCCCAGCAAGGCAGGAACTGGTGTGATTTGAGGCACAGGGCTGGGGCTGGCGAGGTGTGTTTGAGTTTACACTGCAGAAGCAGAAGGAGAAAGGAGCTTGACTGAACAGGCAACTATTCTGCTTTTGCAGACCTACGGAGAATTTTCTAAACTCAAAAGAGGATCGCAGAGGCTCAGACCGTTGAAAATAACTAAGTGGATGATCTCATTCCATTATTTTTAACTCCATATACCATTGATAATTAATTTGTCTGTAACCATATTGATTTTCTGTCTCATGTTTTATTGTCAGTGTTTTGTTTGCTATATATAACTGGTAAAGTTACAATTAACCCATATTGCCCTGTCCAAACACATCTGAGCATGTTTAGAAGCACAACAGGATGGTTTGAACTGCTGCTTGCAATGTACAGTAAAATGCTCATGCCTGTACTAAAAAAATTATGAGAGGGGTGCTTTCATGGATGAAGGTCAAGCTAGGACTGAGGCCTGTTTAGGGAACATAGGGTAGAGTACATCTCATCATGAAATTATTCCCATTTAGCTCATATCTAGGACAAAAGGTTTGTGCAAAATATTTTTCTGTAGATTTTTACCTAACTGATTAGTGTTTCTAAGGGAATACTTATGCTCAAGCCAAATCAGGATACTTTACATTTCTTTGCATTCCTCTTTACATTCCTCTCTGATAACATTAGAAGCATTGATATGCATATGCTAAACATCTAAACATGAGATTCTCTGCTTTATTCTTGATGGCTTGACATTGTATTTATTGTCTTAAATATAAGCTTTCTTGCTTCTAGAACAATTAACTTTGTCTTGAATCTTCAGGATAACTAGTATGTGTGTTTACACACACACACACACACACACTCTTCATTTTCTTTGACTTATTTTTCAGTTGCACACTGTGAACCTCAGCCACCAGGTACAGCAGTTCCTTTGGGCAGTTTGCAACAGAATCACTGAAATGCCAAACCTAAACAAGCAGCAATGCCCTCCCGTGTGCCTTGGCTTCTGCATTGTTGGTTCTGCATGTCAGAATGGCTTTGCTTTGCCATCAAAATTCACAGGGTTGTCTGGAGACAGTCTAAGAGAAGCCCCTCCTAACCATGATGAGAGTACTCACAAACCCCTTGTCTTCTCAGCTGCTCAATCTCCTGCAACTGAGATATCCAGACCCTCCAAAATGTTTAATCCACCTGCAATATCCCTGGCTGCCCAAAACTATCCTTCCCAGCTGCCAACAGCTCTCACTACATCCTGGACAAGCTGACTAAACATCCTCCTTCCTCTCATGACATATGCCAGCAATCATGGCCATACAGCGTTGTCACATCTTGCAACTGCTTCTCCTGAATTTTACAAAACATTATGGTCAGTAAGTCCTTAAATTCATTATTTGTCTGAAAGTCTGTGGTTAATGTTGGTGTGATTTGTGCTCATGCTGGCATGAGGAAACTGGCATAAGAGCCTGGACACCTGGGCGGATGAGTAGGCTCCTAGCTCTGAATCCCCAGGCTATGAACACACGGGAGGTTGGTCTTAGTCACCAGAGCTCTCTCCTGAAGTTAAATAGTGTGAACACTTGTTGCAGAAGTTGTTTTGTGTGCTAAATAAAAGCTACACTACTTTTTGTTGTTGTGGTTCATAATGTGGATCATTAGACTTAGTAATTTCTGATCAGAAATGGGACCAAGCCACAACTCCTCTCTTGAATTCTCTAGGAAACACCTGGGATTTATTCACTGAAGTTTCTAGAAAGATACATAAGTGGCATTCTGGTGGTGGACACTGATAGTTTTGCTCCTCTGGCTCAAGAGAGCACTCTTCCTTTTGGATAAAACTTGTCTGGGAGGGAAACAAAGCCTTAGGGTAGCTCTCCATCAGTTAAAACAAAAGCCTAAGAAGCTAAGGACTATCACAAGCCTCACAGTCTTCCACTCCAAATGTGAGGCATGCTTTGTGACCTTGCTTTATCCACTGTGCAGAAACATGTGCAGACAAAACCAGAAAAAATCCCAACAAACCCTAGGAAAACAAGAGGCCTGGCACCACATCCTCCTCCTCCATGGGGAGATGATGAGAGAACAAAGAACATGTGATGGATGTGAGACACATCACATATTCTGATGTCCTCAGATACTCAGCTGAGCAAGTATCTAAGTTTCAACAGGACAGAAAGATACCTGAATTTCTGCAGCAGATTTTAATAGAAAGTGAAGATGTTGTGGGGAGTGTTTCAGTGCCATGGTGCTCTTCTTGCAGTGAATGTTCATAGATTTCGTCGAATTTAGTAGTTAGTATAGACATATTTTCTTCTGGACATTTCATGGCATTCCTGACTTTATTAAAATCATGTGTTGTACTGCTGTCTTTTTTTTTTTTTTTTTTTTTTTTAATATTTTATTCTTCCTTTTATGTAGAATGTCCTAGTTTGACTGCTGGTCCGGTGGCTATTTTCCAGGAAAACTGTTTTGTAACAGCTGGCACACGTTTCTCGACTTTAGCTCATAGACTATCAGAGTTGAAAGTCTGCCTGTAATCATGTAATGGAGACAGGACATGTTTTTAACTTACATAGTGAGACTGAAGCTATGACAGCAAATTTCACTTTTCTTACAGAGGAAGCTATAGGTAGGCAGAGGCAAAAAAAATAATTGTGACCAGAGGAAGAAGTTCTTCAGTTCTGCTCCCAGACTGAGTAACTGGAAGTCTGTAGGTGCATATTGTTGGTACTTGCTGTGATTTCTTGCCTGTGGAGGACAATTTTCATAGAGAAGGTTTAATAATAAACAAATCCAATACTTCCCGAAACCAGGAGCAGTTTTCAGTGGGGAAAACAAATTTCTTAGTTGCTTTTTGGAAGTGGGGTTTTGAAGACAATACCTCTGGGAATTAAACTTTAGAGAACCAACAGCCACTCTTTAACAATAGTCTCATGTAAATTACACATGGAAAATTGAAATGGTAAAGGGTTTTAGGAATTGCTGCCCATAACCATCAAATATATTAGATTCAATCTTCAGCCATAGTTATATTGCAGAGACAGTTGAATGTGATGCTTTTTACAAGTTCTGATCATAGAATCATAAAATGTGATTTTTCAGGAAAAGAATGGTTCATTGGACAAGAGATACATGTGAGTTATTCAGGGGAAAACAATTAATGTGTTTCTTTGTCCCTCTGAGTGTTGTCTCACTTGGTGGGGATTTGTGTAATGGGAAGCCCTGATGGGGTTGGCTATCAGAGCCTGTCTGTCCTCTTCACTTCCTTAGCTGGTCGTTCTCACATGATTTATATTGTTCCAAAAGTACAGGTCAAAATTTTGGGACATTTGCAGCAGCTCCCTTACCTCTCTTTCTGAATCTGAGCTGAGGCAAGGCAAATTCTGGCCTCAAAAGGCTGAGCTGGCTCTAGTTACTCTCGCACTTCAAGCTGTCCTTGCTGACAGGGGCTGAGAATCTGAGGCTTATCTCACCTGTGGCAATTTGCTGCTCTGCAGGCACAGCATGCATATCCAAATCTGCTTGCCTTGGTTGCTTGTACCAGGGTCCTCAGCCCCTCAGTTTTTTCTCTTGCATTTCATCCTCCCCTGCAGAAGGCAGCTTTCTGGATGCCATCTCTTACCAGATACCTGCTGAAATGAGACATGCTGTTCTAGCACAGATCCAGTCTGCCTAGAGTACAGATTCAATCTGGAATGCAGGCTCCAAGGCACATAATTAAAAAGGAAGTTGAAAATTATTTAAACATGAGTCTTAGCAGTGGAAAGCTGTAATCTGAATATGTGTTTTCACTCACTGCAAATATTTAGTGGCTGTAGATACACGGAATGAATCCATTGGCTTGGTTTCCTCTTGTAGGTGGGTGTATTGATATGGCGTGTGCGCTGCACACTCATTTGACAAGTAGGAGGACATAACCCTGCTGAGCTGCAAAAAATGGAACATCATAAACAGTGGGACAGTTGTCTGCCTTCTTGATGTCAGCATATTTGGATTCATTATCAGCTGGACTTATGTCAGATTTAATACTTTGTTAGCTGCGGTTGAGGGGAGTGTGGTTGGCTGAGGACACTGGCAGACCATTCGTTTCTGCCCACAGTACAGCATACGGATGGGCTACGTGATTGTTCCAATGCTCAGCAGAAGCTGGTCTCAATCGAAAAGTTAATTCAAAATATTGGAATTTTCTGCAGTAGAAAATAAGAAATTAAGTGCTAAATTTTGGGTCACAGTGTACAAAAACACTGTAGGAAAAATAGCGTGCATTTTTCCTGCAGGTAAAAACCCAATAAACAACTAAACAAAGGCCCTCGGAAGCCAAAGGATCTGCTAGAGACAAATGTGAAGTTCCCTTTAAGGAAAAAAAAAGCAATAAGTCTGCACAGCACTAACAGGTAACACAGAAGGTGACAAGTAACATGTCTCTTCAGAACCTTAGACAATGTCTTCTCTTTTACACCTGTTGTCATTTCATTTGAAGGACATTAGTAGCTTCATCTTTACTCCACTCTTGGGAAGAAAGGAGAAGAGACAGCACCTAGAAGTTGTACTTCCCTGAAAGGATGTGTTAAGTGTTATCTGGTAAGCTAAAAAAGGTGAGCTAAAAGTGAACTGATGTCCTTGGTGTTTGATGTTCAAGCACAGAAAGAGAGAGCCAAAGTGGTGCATAGTTCAGCTTTTAGTCTGTACTACACATATAGTTAGTGTCCTCTGTCATAAGGCACTTCTTGAAAGAAGAGATTTTAAAGATATTATATATATATATACATATAAAAGATACATAAACCTATCACATAAGTAGCCTATCAAAACACAAAATCCCTTCTTGGGAAGCCACCTTTCCTGATGTGATTTTCACTGTACCTAAATTAGCAACATTAAATGTGGTTAGCAGAACTTTCTTATACACTTGAAATTCTCCTCAATTATATAACTTCACACTGTTTCACACCAAGTTCTTTCTTTGATAGCTTTTGTGAGCTTCCAGTTTGCTTGGAGAATTAGCGTGTTTTCTTCTGGGTTTAAGAGAGTTACTTTCTCATGCCAGTATTGTACAAAGCCTTGTGTTTACCTTGCAGGCATCTTGATGTTGGTGCCAATGCAATTTATTCTTGTGATGATAAGAGACTGGCTTGTACTTGGTTCTTCTGTTAGCAGGGTGTTTTGAAAGTCTGTTCTGATGTTTACTGGATGTTTTTCTGCTATGCTCCTTTCCACATCCTGCTGATTGAGTCTCAGTACCACCTTCATGTTAATGTCCTGAGTTTGTAATAAGTGTATGTCTGTGATTTTTGTGAATAATATACCCAGCCACTGCTGTGTGACATGATTGAGGCTTTATCTCTTCAACACATGGATCTTCCTCACAAATATATTATTTCTCATGAGGATGCATTTGATCCCAACAGGGTCTCCTGATGGTAGTTTTGAGATGTTGCTAGTTCATCACCTATTGTATGCTTTGGGCTCTGGAAATCTCAATTTTCGTCTGACCTATCCTTTCACTGCTGGCTTTAATAAAGCTCTAACAACACAGGGACTGTTGGCATGCATCTGGATATCAACCTTGTAAGATCATGTTTGTGAGAGATCCTCTGTTTTGTTTCTTGTAGAACTTTTCTGTAATAGGCTGGAAATATTTTCCTTTCTCTACTTGACCAGCTTTCACATTTCCTGGTAAATTGCTCAAACTCATTGCTAACAAACTGGTGTCTATTGTCTGAAATTGCACAGTGTGGGATAACATTCGTGATGAAATGCTTTACTGCTTTGTTTGTGATGGTCACTGTGGTAGTGTCTGACAGCTTGTCTTGGTGCCAGGAGGAAGGTTTTATATAAACAGTTTAGCATGACTGTATCCCTTGTTTTGACCAGATCACTTTTTCTCAAGATGCTTCTCTCTGCAGTGCCCTGGCCAGACTCCAAGGCAGGGAATAATTTTCTCTCTATAAAAATCCCTCTCAAAGTTACAAACAGTCATGTCCTAAAGGCTCTTGAATTTAACTTGTCAGGTTAAGGAAATGTCAGCTTAAGATAATGAGGAGAAAGTGTGAGATGTTTATTCTCTTTTTTAATTTTTCTAAATTTTGAGGAAAATGAACTTCAGCTTTTAATAACTGCAGAACATTTTCAAATGGTGAATACATTTCTCCTTTTTTTTTGACATATCTTCTGTCTTAGGCAGTTGTTGGGGTGTGTATCTCACAAATCAATCTGCACTTCTATCATGAAAAAGATGTTGTGCTATTGAACTCTTACATCATTCAGTAAATCATGTTTTCCTATGTAATGAATTATCAATTTAAAATAGTTTTGTTGATTTGTTTAATAGACATTTTGTTCAAAAGTTTAATTTTTTTAAAAAAGTATTCACCAAAGAAAGAAAAGTCTCACTTTTAATTTCCTTTTTTAATTTCAGTTTTCACTGACTGAACAGAGATTTTCCTTCCATGCAAATCCTTTCAAAATAAGATTTTATCACTTTCTTATTGCATAACTAAAACTGCCCAATCATCTCCAATATTTGAGCAAAATGTTTGCAAAATGCCTGAAATGAAGAAGGAAGGTATGATTTATGAGCAAAATTTGGCTTGTATTTAAGTAAAGGTGCATGTTTATCAAGTCTGCATGGATTCCCAAGACACTGGAAATAAAAATCCCAAACAAATGCACATTGTCAGTTTCATGAGAACGAAAAGGGTAATAGGAAATTTAAGTATGTATTGTACTGCATGGAACAAAATAGTTAAAGGTTGACATGTTTTTTTTTGGAACAAGAAAAATGGAATTAGTGACAAGTCCCTTTGAGATCCTTTGGGATGGAAGATGGCACATAGTGGCAGGATGCACAGTATTTGCTGTATTATTATAATCTTTCTAATTGTTCAGAGAAATAAAATGTAGTTTGCTTGCCATCCTGTCCCTCAAATTTCCATCCCCTCTTAGAATATGCATTTGAACAGTATAAAATGATGTTTTGGCAGGCCCTGTTGAAGATAATTACACAGACACTTTATTTAGGTCAAAGCAACTGGGACTACAGTTTCTTCTTCCAAGTTCCTAGAGATTGTTATTTTTGCGGAGGGGTCATCTGCATAGCTTAGAAATGAAGAGGCCCTTGCATTGTATATGAGGCATAATTTTGTTTTTTCTCCCCCGTTTGCCTTTGATCTGCACAGAATGAGGAAAACCTCCTCCAGTTTGATTTCAGAATTACACGAATTCCAAGTTTGGAGAATCGCAGTGCTCTGGGAAGAAAGGGAGAGCTGGTTAATCCTCTGTAATGCTCTCTGGATGAAAGGAAGGAAGTACCTTAATAGCATGTTGCAACAACAAGTGTGCTGCGTGTGCGGGTGCACACGTGTGTACGAGTGCATGAACACTCATGGCCAGTGGCTGGAGTTGGCAGAGAGAGCCCTGCTGATAAATAAAGCACTGATGGGTTGTCTTAGCCATTGCTGCTCTTGGAAAAAAAAACTTTCATAGGCTTTAGTTTGTAATACTCACGCAGTACTCAGGGGATTAGTGCTCTCCTTCTGGGGAAACATTTTGTAAACCACGTGTCATTTTTGTATACAGAGGAAGAGAACCTAATTTTGGGGTTCTCCAGGTTTACAAGGTAAATTTAAAAATTTGTAAAAGCCAGTCCCAGTCTATGTACTAAAAGTTGAAATTACTGATGCATCCTAAACAGCACATGAGGTTTGTTTTAAAATAAAATTGCCAGTAAGCTATGAGCCTTGTGTGATGTGTGAACATAAGAAATGTTATGGCAATTCACCTATCATCCAGTTCAGGGATGTTCTAGAAAAGATTCATTTGTCTCACACTTTTTTTTCAGGAGAAGGTAACAACCTAAGAGTGATGGGATGTCATATATGTTGATAGTTTCTAAATCATTTAAGGACTATGATCTCTTCATAGTTTTCCACTAACTGCATATCTTACGTGTTCTATATAAAATAATTAAATAATAGGACATCCTTTAGTCCCTGACATTACAGTAGATAATTCTCCTATAGGTCTATAGGCCCTATAGAATAACTATATCCTTATTCATATCTACAAAAGCAAAACCATGCATTTTATGTGCTTATTATTATATCTGTACTTGTAAAAATATAATGTCTTTATATGTTAGTTTAGATTATTCATTTATAAATATAATAAAGGGTCTGAAAAGCTTTTATTTTCTTGAGAATACAAGTGGAAAACTTTTTTTTTTTTTTTTTTTTTTTTAAATAACATCACAGAACTCCAAAAATCCTTCTGTAAAACTGCAGCTGTGTGGTGCTCTTTGGCTGATAGCCTGTGCAGTGGAGGGATGGCATCAGGCTCCTGCCGTTACTTACTAAATGATTCTCTCCTTGGCTTAGTGATTGGAGATATTCTTTGTTATCCTAGATATAATTTATATAGAATATCTTAATTTTTGAAAAATAAAGTAGGCTTTCTTTAATCAGAATCTGGAGAAATTTAGCATATAATTAAGTAAGGATATGTGGAGGTGTTTTTTTGAAAACATATGTACCCCAGGGATGCTGAGTTCCATAACATTTTATTTTATTTATTCTTTAAAATTGTTTTCCATTCTTATATTTCCTACATTATGATAGGTGTAGAAGTAGGGGGACTGTCAAAGACGAAAAGGAAAACAAGAAAAGGAAAAAAACGTTGCTAAGATGATAGAAGTTTGTACAGTCCTTTATTTACTCAATCAGAGGACTATATGGCAGTCCTGTGAAGTGGAATCATTTAATTAGGAGATGGTACAAGTATTCAACCGAAGTGCTACAGCTAAATTCTGTAATTGCCACATGGAGCATCAACTGTGTCTTCTTGTATGCTGTCTGCTCCTATAAGATTGCATCAGTATGATCCATTGTGCCATCAATATTGCTTCCCATTTTCAGTGGGAACTCCAGTGAGACTGTGCAACCTAGTCAGACTCCTGAATAATTTGGAGTTGAGTAGGATAAAATAGGATCAATTATTAAAAATATTATTAAGTGTTATCTACCAAAATTGATTTCTGATAGCACTCATTTAGCAGCTTTGATCAAAGTATCCCATGATCCAGAGAGACTCTTTTTTCAGATGGCAAATGAAATTCAATGGTGGTAACTGCAAAATAGTTACACAGAGGGAAGAATCCCCTCTAAAATCCTTGTCTGCTCATGTCTATATATCTATATCTATATATATCTATATATATATCTTTATGGACAGGATGGTATAGCTGCCCAGAGATGTTTAAATAATTTCAGAGGGTTGTTCAGAAGGGTCAGTTCAAGAAATGCAAAGAGAAGATTAGGAATATTTAGGTAAAGAATAGTGAGAAAAATAAGAAGCATCGTTATGTTCTTATGCATGTCCATGGCATATCTGTATGTTAAATCCTGAATGCAATTATGGAGAAATGTGATGTGTTTTACCAGATGCAGGAATACCTTCCATACACTACGGACTGGAAAGAGTTGGACTTTTTAGCTTGGAAAGGAACTTCTGAGGTATATAATTAATATTGCAGAGAATGTCATTAGGGGAGGATTAGGCTCTGATTTTCACAATTCAGTGAAATTACTAGGTTTAAAACAACAAAGCCTTCCTTTTTCTTGTGTAGTACATAATCAAAATGGAGAATAGGATATAGTGGAAGTGAAAAGCAAAAATGAGTTAAAAAAAAGAATTAGACATATTCATGAAATTCTGGTGGTGTTTGCTAAACCATATGTTTCAGAATAAACTCTGCTTCATGGGATCTTTGGAACTGATTGAGGGAGGTTTGGCAGGTAAACTGGAGACAAGGCCCAGCCTGGAGCTGCATCTTTGCCTCTTCCCCAAGCATCCATCACCGAGCACACGCTGGGCAGATTGCTGTCTGATCCAGGTTGGGTTTTATGTTCTTGTGTGTCTGGTGCTCAGAAATCTTGCTTACATTTATTTTATATTTTTATTAGCCTTTTTTAACTACTCTGAGACCTTTTGTGTGGTGCTCTTCCCACCCTCTTTGTCCAGTCAAACGAATCTGGGAGACAGTCCCTGTACTAATGGGCTTGAATATAAAAACAAGCTGTGGGAGAGACCACAGGAGTCTGGAGCAATGACTTGCTCCTGCTCACACAAGCACAGAGAGCTAGTGAGGAACAGCTTTATCTATCTGTGGTGAATTCTTGACCTTGTTAAAATCAATGGCATAACTACCCTTGGCTCCCAAAAAGTTAGCTCTTCACCCTTTGTAATGAAAATTCTGTAGACATTAGTTACTGTATTCTGAATTATGATATATATTAGAATAGACTAGTCTGGGCTAGAAAAGTAATTAAAGAGTGCTCTTTCCAATTAATGGAGGCCTATTTACCTTACCTTCAGAAACTCTGAACTGCTTCCTTCACTGTATGTGATACTTATCACAAGCTGCTTTGGTGATTATCCAGTAAGGGGCTGCAACTCTGAGCTTACAGAGAGCTCTGAGAACTCAGGGGAGGCAACAGACAGCCCTTAAGAGACAGCACGCATCTAGAAAACACAGTTTTAAAATTAGTTCATCCATTTTTTTCACATGTATAAATTCCAGCCCTGTATGTTAGTGCTCTAAATCTCACTCTGTCTAAATTTTCTACCTGCATAAGTTAACTTCAGCATGGAAAACCCCTGGGGAATATAGCAGTGCCTGTGAAAGGGGGACCTGGATATTCTTGATTATGAGATGTATATCTCAAATAGAGGAAGAATGATTTTAATCCAGATTATGACATTTGTATTCTTTTCAAGTTAGTCTGCATAAGGGAAAACTTATTAACATCTCAAATCTATGGTAGAAAAATTATTTTCCATACTAAGATAAAAATCTTCAAGTTAATTTTAAGTGTTACATATTTGTTTTTTTTTCAGTTTGTTTTTTCTTTATGAGATTTCTCTTGTCCCAGTGCATTTCATGAATAATAATCTTCAGTCTTCAAAAGAACAATAGCACTTGGATTTTCTTCCACATTAACTGGACTACATTTTTTGAACACATGCTAGAGATTTAGAGCCACATCCTTGTGAAAACTGAATCAAAGGAGCTTTGCTGATTTACACAGTCTGAAGATTTTTCTCTGTGTTCTAGGCTTTGCTGCTAGCCCTAGATTTCATGCTACAAGAAACCATGAGAGTTTCCATCATCACTGTATAACTGGCTCTGTGCTTCCGAAAGCTGGGAGAAGGAGAAATACAAATGATCTGGAGAATATTAGTACTAGAAATTTGTTTAAATTTAGTAGTACAAAGTACAAAGTACTTCCCTTAGGAAAGAGTAACAAGAATTTCTGCAAGAAAAAAGGGGACTAATTTAAAACGAAGACAAACGCCTGCATCTCAACCATTGCAAACTAATATACAGAGTTGTGCCCAAGACATTGGTAATGATGTGGCTGTAAAAATGGCAAATGAAATCCCAGGTAAGACATGCCTAGTAGAAATAGCAAATTAATAATGATACTACACATGGCATAAAAAGAATCTCTATAATAGGGTGCCCACTGCAATTGCTCATTCTTATTGACTAAAGATTAATTTAAATGGGGGGAGACGTATACGTGATTCTACTGGGAAGGAGACAGGGAAGTAATCTGTCTCAGAAAAAGAGATGGAAAGATGTCAATAAGAGAAGCTAGCCTCTGCCCTCCTGCCTGAGAGCTTTATTTCTAGCTTCAAAACCAAAAATGGGGAAAAATACCCCAGACCACCATTCGATGATTAAACAATGGCTGAGAATTTCACGTAGACCCTAAAAACAATCACTTCCTATGTACTTTGAGATTTCACAGCTTGCTTTCTCACAGATGAATTTTAATATATCCGTCAGTCTTCTTTAGATAGGAAAAGTAGGATACAGTATGCAACACTGAAACTATTTCCTATCCGGTCTCCATATGGATACCGTCAGAGTTAACTGCTTCATATAAAAATATTCTTTGTGGGAGCATAACAGTATCTGCATGAGGATCCAGCAGGGGATTAAGTCTTCCTAACTGTAGGTGTCTAAGGTATTTCACATAAAATCCTACTTGTATCCAGAGGGCAATCAGATCTTAGGTGGGTTGGAACACCCTGGGGAGATGTCTCTCTCTTGACTAGGTGGTAGGATTTGGCACCTGGATTTGGTGTCTCAGAGAGTGTCTCTGTAGCATCTCATGGGTGAATCCTTGCCCTTTGTGCAGAATTACTGGTGTGCTGCAAATTCTCATCTCAATGTGAATTTATTCTAGATGAAGATGAAGCTAGCATCAAAGAACAAAATCAATGGTTGCTTTGTCACTGATTTGAAGGCAGAAGTATTGGATTTAAATTGCATTTCTACTCAGAATATGGCTTCTTAAAATGTATACTTTGCCATGAATCCCTTCCTCCCAGGGCAAAAAAATGTTAGTTAACTCACTCTAAGTTTCTTTACTGGTCGCTTCTACATGATTAATTCAAGCCTCTGAGGAAGAATTACTTCCAGGTTGACTTTTCTACCAGTTGGAATCTCTCCTGTCAGGATTATGAAGCTGTCTCCCACACTATTTAAAAATCTCTTTGATGTAACCTGTATCTTGCTCTAGCTGCACAGTAAATATCTGGGAAATTATACTCTCTAGTGGGGAGGGTATCCTGTGGTTACAAGTATCTTGAGAGTTCGTCCAAGAATTATTATTCTTCCTTTCCTCCAGTCTTGGTGATCTATAGCGTTTACCTCCTGTAGATTCCCCTTTGATTTTCATTCCTTTTGTCTTTGTCCAAGAACTTCACTACCCTATTCTCCATTTTCATATTGTCATCTGCTGGCATTGGAGATGTTTTTCACATACAAAACCATCCCTTCTCTGTCTCTTCCCGTTGCATCTCTTCTGTATAAATTGAACCTGTCGGTACTGATATTCTGGTTATGAGAATCATTTTACAAGGTTTCACTTGCACTCATATATTCCATTATTTAGTGATACTTCTAGTTCTTCTTGCTTGTTTCCCATACAGAATTTCCATTCACATAAAGCCACTTTATGACTTTAGTACTCTTATTATTCATCTCCGATTTCAGATCCTCAGCTTCTGTCTTTGTGTGTTAAAAGCACACACTTGATTCTTTGCATAAAGCTTCTCCGTTCAGAGTATTTTAAAGCCCACATAACAAGCCAATTTTGTACCTGAGAAGTTGTCACTCTCTGTTTTAGTGGAGACCATCTAAACAAGCAGCCATCTCTCATCACAGAAGATAGCCTAATGCTTTTTGATTCTAAAATCTTTTTCTCTGTGCTGCAGGAGGATACAGTGATCAGCGTCTCATACCTGTCTTTGCTTTTCTTTGCCAATGCTTTGTATTGGAAGGCTCCGTGAAAAAAATCACCTGGGTTGATTTCACCTTTGTTTCTTTCCCTGTTTCTTTTCCTTGATCTCTGAGGAGGTCTTTCATCTTCTGTAAACAAAATTATAGCTGTTCCTTAAATCAGAGATTGCTTATCAGAAAAAAGCCCCTTCCTTCTAAAGAAATAAATAAATAGAACAAAACTAGATGAATATGAAACAAATATTTCACATTGCTGTAGTTATCAATATGCTAATGTCCGTGCTCTGCAGTATTACTGTGGAAATACTGCGGTATTACTGTGGAAACAGTGATGTAGGTTACTAAAAGAAAGATGATCTACTGTCAAATGGCTGCCAAAAAAGAAAGAGGGGTCAATTTCTTTATGAGCCTTCCTATTAAAAAGAACAGCAGAAAACTGAAATCCCGATCTGGTTCATATTGCTGCAGATTTTGAAACCTGAGCTCAAAACATCATAACAGAATTGCAGCCCAAACACTTTAGGAGACATTCTAAGGCTGCGCAGGGGCACTGAAAGGATAAGCAGAAATATTATTTGTATTTTAACAGATAAATGTCATTTAGCTGTTTTCCTGTTTTAACAAGGAATTTGAATGATGATTCCTGAGTTTCTCTGAGGTTGGTTCACTTAGCAGCACTCTGATATTTGTGAAATGCCAGCTTTCTATGAATATAGGAGTTTGGCAAAGAACGAGAGAACTATTCATTAAAATTCAAAAGTACATAAATGACAAATAAGGAAGTAATTTAGAGGATGTATTTGGCATGTGGGGTGTGGAAACCAACCAAGTAGCCTACTGAAACTTTGACTATTTTTGAAGTTATGTATTTAACTCATCCTTCTGATCCCAGGCTAGCTGGAGTCTGCAGAGGAAGTGCTTTCAGTCCTGTGAGAGGCACCAGGTGTGCTTTGTACTGAGGTCAAGTGTTGACTTGACATGGCGAGGCCAGGGTAAAGGCTGCCTGTGCTCCATGGGCTTCACAGAAAGTGACAACACTGACACAACCAAAGGACAAATAGGGTAAATACAGTGATGTACCCAAGAGCTCAGGTTTTTTTTATCTGTTGTCACATGAGGCCAGGAATGGTTGTTGTCCAACTGATGGCAATTTTTCTCAGGAAGGGACAAAGACAGCACACTGTATCTTTCCACAAGGATTAGAAGAGCTTGTTTGTCTCTGCAGTGCACAGAGGTGGCCTGCCTTTGGATACCATCTTGAGCAGGGCAACTTGAGGAGAGGTTTTGCTTTGCCTGGGCTAAAAGCCTGGGATGCTGAATATTCATTGCTATTTGTACTTGGAATAGATGAAACTTATACTGGGATCACCTGTACATGTCAACTGCACTGTCAGCACATAGAAACAGAGTGATTTCCACTCAAGCTAATGTTGTCTACGAGACAAAACACATCTCAGAGACGTCAAAGCCTCCTTTGCACGAGCGATTTTCTTTGCATGCCACAATGATTGTGCAGACTGCATTACAGATCTGTGTTGCTGCCTGGAGTTTGCAAACATGCCTTAGCTCCCTTTTCACAGGGAGTCGCTTGCATGGGAAAAAGCTAATGAGTTCAGAGGCAAGGTTTGAAAACATATAGTGCCATGAAAAAATATTGCAGAAGGTCTCAACCCTACTCACAAAGAAAGAGATATATCAATCTGTTACTCCCTCTAATAAGCTGAATGGTACACAGTAAAGCCAGGAATTACCTTTACTAGCTTGTGAGCCATTTTAAGGTGCACAAATGGCACGGTAACTTCATTGTTCACAATGGTAATTAAGTCACTACATTATCTCATCACAGTGAGTCATTTAACTGGCATCACTGTTGCAAGATGGGAAAATTTACCAAGGTGGAAAATTATGGGTCAGATTAACTCTTAGTGTAGCATTCAGAAGTATTATGCCCTGAATACATTTGGCCCACCCTTTATAAATTAGATTGTGTTTAATGTGCTTTGGAGAGGAGATGAATCAGACCTGCTGCTGGGGGAAAAAAAAAAGGAAGAAAAAATCTGTCTCATGCTTTTAGATTGCCCATTCCTTCGGGCAAAAGGCAGTTGAAGTTGTGGAAATTATCCCTTGTTTTTCCAGAAAAGGCCTACCTGCAGCTTCAGCAGCAGATCACCAAGAGAGTGTATCTTCTGTACCAGGTCATGGGAGTTCAGTGCAGAGTTGTACAGTAGAAAGAGCATGCCTGCAGTCTCTTAAAGACATCAGACTGCTGCAAGTCAGCCATGCACATGGCCCTGAAGGGATATCTACAAGGTACTTAAAGCTATAAGATCACACAGAAAGGTCTGAGACAGGAATTGAGTCTAAAATATACAATTACATTTGAAAAGTGTTTTAAAACAGGCCATGAATATCTGTTTTAGAAAAGCCCCTGTAATTGAATTTTTCTTTTGACTGGTAATTTTTTTTCTTAAAGAAAGAAAGAAGGAAAACAGAAACTGTTGGTACTGTAATATTTTTCAGTGATGACTCGCATTATCCCTGAGTGACAGCTCCTTAATTCAATTGCAGGAAAATATGGACATCATGCCCAGGTAAACACTCATTAACTTTTCTTGGCAACCCTTCTTAAATTTAAGGAAAAAAAAAAATGGCACTCCAAGTTGCTGCCAAATTTTGCAGCTCTGATCTTGTCCTGACTCTAATCCCAAGGAGCGTTTACCAGGTTTCTTTTCCGAGAACACTGGCGTGCTCAAAGCAAAGTGGATGCCACTGTCTCTGGCAGGGTTGGAGCGCTGGTGGCCCCACGGTGGTGGCAATCCCATCTGGGAAGCAAGTGGAGCAAAACCCCTCAGTGGGTGGGGAGTGCTGCTTTCAGATTTTATTTTTGCAGAAAGAGTTAAGCTTTTGGAGATGAGGGTTCAGGGGAGGAGAGTGTGAGCCTGTTTAACTTGTTTTTCTCTCCCCCAGCTCTGCCCAAGTTTACAGTCTGTGGCGCTATCTGTAGGGCTTCAGACAGCAATAAAAGGGAGGCAGAGAGGTTCTCTGACAAAAGCCTGAAACCCTGGTATCTCTTTTGTTTTCACCCTAGTCTATGGCCACTGACATTACTCCCTTACACCATGGATGGGTAATAAGCCCCCTTCTCAGGAATAGAAAAGCTCTTATACATTTTAATGTGACCTTAGACAGTGCTTTTCAGAAATCACAGGCACATCTGACTACACTTGAGGTTGAATTGAGCTAATGGCATTCACCTCATCTTTAGATGCAAAATTGGAAGATAAAAAGACCTTGATGTGAAAAGGAAAGGGGGGTTGTGGGGAGCGGGGGTGGGGGGAAGAGAAGCAGATTAGAGATATTGCTTAAAAATCTTATGATTGCTAGTTGATAACGAAATGTCTCCTTCTCTTTCTAAAAACCCTATGGGCTTGCAAGATGTCCTTGCGCTTTTATTTTTAATGATAGAATCTTTTTATTCCCTGGCCAAGGAAATTTCAATGTTGCTGCATATGTGGCCAGGAGATACGTTGACCTTTAGCAAATCTTATTTTTAAAATCAGATGGAACAGTTATTGCAATATTCCAGCCCTGTAAGATTAAAAAAGAGCTTTCTTCCTCTGTAATCAGACGTGGATTAAATTTATTAAAGGTGCAGTATCTCTTTTTTAAATGACACTTGCCAGTCATACTGAATTCTAATAAGCCATTTGAAGATTTTGTATCCCCTTGCTTTTATTTTTTTTTAAAGTCGTAACCAAGGCTTTATAAAAAGAGTGGGATAACTTATTTGACTAGCAAAGAAACTTGATGTTAACAGGAGAAGGGCAGCAGACAAAAGAAAGCAGCTGAAACATTAACGAATGATAATGCTGAGCAATGAAACATGCAAAGGAGCATGCAACATGGAAATTCAATGAGGAAAATATCATTTAAAGACCAAAGTAATTCTACTCAGTGAAAAGGTGCAAATGACACAGAAAAAGGCTTAAAAAAAATCAAGCATTGAGTTGGTTATAATAATTTCAATTTTATTTCTGAGCAGAACTGACTGCCTGTTGGGCACGTGCACATTTGAGAGTGAGTCAATGCTATTTGAATGTGTTTTTATTTGCTAAGTACAAAGAGCTGCTTGGGGTTGTCCAAAATATAAGTAAAGCTGTAATCCTTTCTCTTGGGAGTGTACAGAATGACTAAATGAGTTTCTTGACAATGTTGTTGAAATTTTGGGAGTAAATTTGGGGAGTTATTCAGCAGCTTCTATGAAAATGAATATATCCAGAGTTTTTCTTGAAAATCATATAATTATTTAGGTTGGAAAATACCCTGAAGATCATTGAGTCCAGCTGTTAAACCAGTCCTGCCAAGTCCACCGCTAAACCATGTCCCTAATCTATTCTGGAGTAACCTGAGGCCATTTCCTCTTGATCTATTGCTTTTTACCTGGGAGTGAAGACTGATCCCCACCTGGCTGCAACCTCCTTTCAGGTGGCTGTAGAGAATGATAAGGTCCCCCCTAAGCCTCCTTTTCTCCATCTCCAGCCAGTCCTCATCAGACTTGTGCTCCAGACCCTTTACCAGCTCCATTGCCCTTCTCTGGACACTCTCCAGCCCCTCAATGTAGTGAGGGGTCCAGAACAGAACACAGGATTTGAGGTGTGGTCTCACCAGTGCTGAGTACAGGGGGACAATCCCTGCCCTGGTCCTACTGGCCACACTCTTGCTGATCAAGGCCAGGTGCCACTGGCCTTCTTGGCCACCTGGGCACAGCTGGCTCATGTTCAGCTGCTGTCACTAGCACCCCCCAACTTCTTTTCCACTGGGCCCCTTTCCAGCCTGCAGCACTGCAGAGGTTGTCGTGATCCAAGTGCAGGACCTGGCACTTGGCCTTGTTTAACCTCATACCATTGATCCAGCCTGTCCAGATCCCTCTGCACAGCCTTCCTGCCCTCCAGGAGATCAACACTTCCACCCAACTTGGTGTAATCTGAAAACTGCCTGAGGGTGTCCTTGATCTCCTCATCCAGATCATTGATAAAGATATTAAACAAGAGGCCCCAACACTGATTCCCAGGGAACACCACTGGTGACCGATCTCCAGCTGGTTGTAATTCCAGTTGCTGATACTCTCTGGGCCTGGCCATCCAGCCAGTTTTTTAGCCAGGAAGGAATAGACCCATGCACACCATGGAAAGCCAGTTTCCCCAAGACAGTGCTGTGGGAAATCAGCTCCTGCAGTAGCCTTTGGTGGATCCCATCCAACACCATAGTCTTTTTTGTGTCTAAGTGGTGTAGCAGGTCGCTGACCAGTTCCTCTTGGATTATGGGGGTTTTATTCTTCTCTCCATCCCTGTCCATCAACTCAGGGGGCTGATTACTCAGAGAACAACTTATCTTACTATCAAAGACTGAAGAAAAGAAGGCATTAAGCAACTTATCCTTTCCCTCATCATTTGTCACTCTGTTTCCCCTCACATCTAGTAAAGGATGGAGGTTTCCCTTAGCCCTTGTTTAGTTGATAATGTATTTATGGAAATATTTTTAATTGTATTTCACTGCAGGAGTCAGATTAAATTCTAGTTCTCTCTGTTCTTTACCTCTAAGTGAGGATGCAAAAACACTGATGGCGTAGAGAATGTAGAGTGCACAAGGACACTCAGCTAAGTTGTTAAGCCTATCCATCCTTTCAAAATAATTAGTAGAGTCCTAATTAGGAATCTGATCCGTGCTCTCTGATTGTGCCTTGCAAGGCACAACCTATCTGACCTTCCCAGTCCCACTTAGCCAAAATCTTTGGCGGTTCTGAATGTGCTTTGCAGAGTCAGTCTGCATGTGTGATTATCGCAGTGGGAGTCTTCACAGTTCTGAAAAACTCACATCCCCAGCTCTTCCCAGCTGTACCCAGAGCCCTGGATCATGAGCAGTGCCACAGCCTCGGGGTCTGGCTGGGGCCCTCGGCTGGCATGGTGCTACGGGTGTACCAGGGTTACCGCCTGTCCACACCAGCATGGGGAGGAGATGTCCAGTGCCAGGCACTGTCAAAGCATCTTCCAGCATCCTACCCTGGACTTCCTAGTTCTCCTTCTGGTTTCTATCTCTTATTCCCCAGGAGATGCCCGTTATTGGAATTATATATGATAGTGTGATACATAGAGCCAAGTGTATCCCCAGGGTAACTTTGCTGACACTAGTAGATTAGCATGTGTGATAAATTTGGCCATTCCCATGATGCAAAAACTCTGCTTTTTATCCCTAAATAAACATTAATTAAAAATTTTACATGCATAAAATACATGAGAGGAAAAAAAATACCCAACTGCTCCTGCATTATTATAAGGAATACCACTTACAACAGTGAAAGCTAGGAAATTAAGTAATTCAAGCTAGTCTGGAAAATTGAAGCATCAATGCCAGCTAACAGGAGCTGAGAATTAACTACCTGACTATAATTTGTTAGTCATATTATTCCCTTATGATTTTCATTATATGTAGGAAAACAGCACTACTTGAAATGTGTGATTTTTTTAAACAGAGATGCTATAGGAGCCTTAAGACTTGTAAATCAAAACCAGAAGAGATCTATCTTTCTCTTTCTCTTTCTTTCTTTCTTTCTTTCTTTTTCTTTCTCTCTCCTTTTCTCTCTTTCTCTCTTTTTCTATTTCTCTTTCTCTCTTTCTCTCTCTCTTTCTTTCTTTCTTTCTTTCTCCCATTTTTCCCTCTTTATCTTTCTTTTTCCTTTCTCCTCCCCTTCCCTTTCCTCCCTCCTCACTTCTGCTCCCCTCTTTTTTCCTTCTTTCTCCTTTTTTCTCTCCTCTCCTGTACCTGATGGCAGTCTCTAACATCAGGCCAGAGTTCTTGTCATAATTTTCTAAATAAAAATTATTATTATTAGAGGGTGGTCCATTATTTCCTATGTTTTAAAATGTATTTTAAATTGCTTTTATGATATTGTACAAGCCCCAAGCATTTCAGTGGGGGAGCACTTTATAAATAAAATTATTATTATTATGCTTAGTGCACATGTCAGCAAGTGTTCATAAGAAATAAGTGACTGGTACCCTTGCCCTCCAGAGACTGAGAGCCTTATTCCTTTAACTTGACTTTCACCGGCCTGAAGTCTGGGTAAGAATGAGAGTCACTTCTAATCTTGTTCTTCCTATTGGCACAAGAAAATGAGCTGTCATTGAGTAGCATTGGCAATGAAGAACCATTTTTATAATTCCTTCTACATCACATGCTATAACTACATTACCCCTTTTAATTTGAGGATGTAAAGTTGTCAAATGGGGAAAAAAAGAGTCCTTTAAAAATTCAATGGGACCTTCTGGAAGATTCATGTGTGTTGTGTGCATGGAAGTGTGGGAGGACTGGCAGAAAGGCAAAAATAATTTTAGATTGTGTTAAAAGTAAAGCTTAATAAGAAGTTTGGTGCAGTGTATGGAGAAGGTGGTGGTCCTAAGTTTCGATTTTTAAATCTACAATTCTTTATAGATAATTTTTTCCCTTTAGATGAACTTTAAAGAAAAATGATAATGTAAGCACTGCTAGTTACTCTAGGTTGGGATTTAAGATTACAGCATTTAGTAAGATTATATATTTGATGAACAAGGCGAGGTGGTGTGTGTCAGCCTTTGAAGGGGTTACCTCGCTTAGGAAGTGAGTATTAACAGCATCTCAGCCCTACCAAGATTAATGTCAGTGGAATCAAAACTGGCATTAGCAGAACACTGTTGTCAGGAAGCTCGCAACAGTTCAATAACTTTAACACACTGGGTAGATTTCAGTGTGTGTGTCAAAGACTAGTACTGCTTAAAAAGGCATGTGGCAAGTAGGCAGTTTTAATATAAAGATCATAAAAGATTTGAATACCAAATGTACAAGTGTTGAGTATTACTTGTGGGTACTTGGAAAAAACCCAACTTTTATTTCTTTTATTTCTGTGTCCCCCCCTCCCCCCTTTTTTTTTGTTTTTGTTTTTTGCCATGGATTTCCATCTATGAAGAATTAGTGCAGAGTTCTAATCCAACCTGTATATCTTCTCTTTCATATACATATATAGCTGTGAATGAACCTAATGAGGAAACGGGGTTTATTAGCTACTGATAATAGGAAGCATGTGAAGAGAGGGATGAAACTGCCTTTGTTGTTTTTGTTAAACATGATGCTGTATGTCTTGGGTTTGATTTTTATGTTTCTTTATTTTTCTGTCACTCACAATATTAAGCAATTCAAGCACCATAAAAATCTGACTGTAAATGACCCTTTGTTAACTATAATGATTATTTATAGTTCTGCACTGATCTGGAAAGCCAGAGGAACACTGGTGAAAGCCAGTGATTGGTATATATAAATGTACCTTTAAGGGCACTGAAAGAATTGCATATGAGGCCTGTCCTCTTTTCCACCTCCTTCCCTGAAGGGAGAAACAACACAAGCTTACACTTACAGTTAATATGTGTCCAAAGGCCAGTGCCGCCTTTTCAGCCCTGGTTTTACTAGTGGTGCACACTAGAAAATGCTTTATTTTTTGTTCTCATCAGACCTTTCGAGCTGAAAGCATCAGGCTGTGTTCTGTGTAAGGGCTCAGTTTTGTTCAGGTTCACACACAGGTGTGCACTGTGCCATTCTTATCATGAATTGGGAGGTGCAATTTGGCACAAACACTGCTGCTTCTTGGGAGGAACTCAGGATTAATCTCTATGGAAATGCAGTTTAGTTGCAGGTCAAATAGAGATAATATGTTGTGCCGCATAAAATTTAGGAGAGATAAATTTGGGGATGTTTGTGTCTTTTGTGGGGGGAAGGAAAGAGATTGTTTTGGAGTAAAGGGTTAATTTGTCCGACTAATGTATGAGCTCTTAGAAAAGTAAAAGGAAATGATAAAACAGTATATTGTGCTTGTTTGCCTCTGTTACAGGCCTTTTTATAAATAAAGGAATTTGGCTGCAAATGATTTGAAGTAATATTTTAGCACAAGACTTAAACCACACACTATTATTATCCATTCCCATGATTTTCTCTCTATGTATCTAAAGATATTTTTTCTGTCCTTGCTGTTGTGGAAACACATTTCTTCTCACAACTTTGTCCTATATAAGTTACTAGAATTTGAAAACCTAAATTTGACTTATGGTCCTCTCTGATTCTTTAATAGCTACTTCTGCTCTGCAGTTTGCTACTGAAAATCCAGAATGACTGGGAAGGAAAGATAAATAAATATAAAAAAAATTATTTTCTTTAAATGTGTGAAGTGTTCCAATAATTTTAAACAGTTTAATTTAAATTTTAAACTGCAAATCTTCAACCTCTAATCACTTCTAAACTGAAGTGGTTTTAACCAAATGTGAAGTGCTGTAGAGTTTGAAATGATTATGCCTGGAGTAGATGGCTGGAAACTTTGGAGAGGGATGAAAACTATCTTTTTAAAATTTTTTTCTAAACATGCTCTTGTGCCGTGTTGAACCATTCCTGCTGAAGAAGGCGAGGGGCTGAGAGGGAATCTCTGTTAATTTGCAAGGCCAATATAGTGAAAGCATCAGAGCATTTGAAATTTTCAGAGGTAAAGTGTCTCGATGCCAGTCTGAGGCATCCTTAGAAAGCCCTTCCCAGCCCCAGAGCCCCAGCCGGGCCAGGCGTGTGCCGGGCTGTGGGTGCACGGCAGGGAGGGTGCAGAGGGTCTGCTGCCTCTGGTGCCCAGCGTTAAGGAAAGGCAGACCTCAGAGAGGCTCTGTGGAGAGGAAGGTATGTGTGCAGCAGGGGGATGGTTAACACTTCCAAATTTGCAGCTATGTTTTTAGGACTCTTTCCAGCATTAGTTTCTCTTCAACATTTTTATTTTAGGGCTTTCAGTCTTTGCATTATGTGTTTTTCCTGTTTGAGAGAGAGAGTAAGAAACTTAAACTAGAATTCAGAAGCTAGTCCAGGACTCGGCTCCAGCTGGAAAAACACATGTGCTGGCATTCAGCTCCTGTAAGCTCCTTTCTGACTATTTTGAAAGCTGGCATTGTTACAATAGGCAGGGGAACAGCCATGATAGCCCAGGGTGACAAATTGCTCAGCCTTGTGCATATATGTTTTTGCCTGGCTGGTTTTTATTAGCATGTAAGCATCATCTGTGGACTGCGCATTCTTTCCCTTTCATTTTCATGACTCTGTCCAGTTCAGATGACTGACAGATTCACTACATGATTTCCAGCTTTTGATGATTAATTTTTTGACAGCGGTCCTTATCTTCTATTTAATATTGTTATGATGATTATAACAAAGGGCTGCACGTTGGGCAGTGTGGAAATCAGACTGGGTGCTGCCTCCTTAACTTATCCACTGATAACTTTGTGTTGATTTAGCAGCAAAACAGAACATACCTTTATAGATTAAATGAGGAAAAAAGGGTGACAACTGCTGAATCTGATTGTTTGGGTTATTGTAAGAGGTAATTATTTTATCTCAATAGGAGAATGCTCCTTCAAGGACTTTGCTACTTATTTAACTTTTCTCAGGCAAGTAATCTCATTGATTTAAGTGGGACTATACATACATGTGTGAGGGCCAGGTTCTTATAATGCAGAGAGGATGTAAATAAACATCAACTTTTCCCCCTTTGGTTAAAAGGAGACTCTTGTAAATGAATGAAAACAAATGAACAAACAGAAAACAGATGAAAGGGAAAACATCCCTTCTTCCTGAAAGAAAAATGTTACATGCATCACTTCAGATTTGGCAGGCTCTTGTCTCTTACAGTCTCTGTTTTGTTTGCTTAGAGATGGCTGAATTACTATTTTTGATACCACTTAGGACCATGTGCAAGCAAAGGGTTCTCGTCAAAGCCTCCCAGTGGGTCTGGACAAGATCTCTCAAGCACACTGCGTGCTCTCCAGCAGGGATGACAGGGAACAGGGGCGAGGGGTAATTTTTGCTGTGAAGCCCCTCTTTTGCATAAGAATTTGCATGAAAGATATAAACACACTTTATGTTTGCAAATCAGGAATAGCTACTTATTGGGCATTTACAAAGGAGAAAGGCTCTGACTTCAAGCTTGCTTTCGCTGCTGGTTCAAGAGCTTAAATCTCTCATCTTCCAAATGGTTATTAAATTATCCTTGCCTATTGCTCTAGGTGATTTTTGCAACATTTTGCTCTCCTTGGTGAGAGGCTTGTAGAGGGACACTAGATGCAGAAGACTGATTTCTTTTCTACTCCAAGATTCACTTGGTAGGAGACTGATTCTTGAATTTCCTGGCTGTTCTTTCCCTGTGAGTTAGATGTTGCTTTGTTGCTGTGATTTGAAACAGCTGCTAAGGGAATCTTTGCCACTGAGGTTTGGGGACAAAATGGAGATTATATCCTCAGACACCCTCCAAGACATGTCTCCTTCCTTCTCTGCCTTGCAGGGAAGGAAGTGAGTCTGGCATTAGGAAATGCCTTTGGGAGTTTTATGTCAGTAGAAAATATTCCTTTGCTTTGAGAATCCAGTACTGGCAATCAATGGAGGCATGATATCCCCTCTCAATGCTGAAATGTAGTGAAGGGATTGAGTCAGGGCAGAATCCTGTATCCCTGTTTAGCAGATGTTCCTCTTTCATGCCTTGAGATTTTCCAATCAGTACATGTCATGGTTGGACTCAAGCATTACAAGATAAAATCAGTCCTTTCAGTGGGTGGAAAAGCAGTCATGAATGTGTGAAAACTGTCTGGGAACATCCACGCTCTTCATTAAGGTCTTTCTGTATATTGAGGCTTATGGAAAATCTCCTGCCATCTCCTCTGAACTTGGATCAGGCTTATAGATGGATTTCTGAGATCAGCAGAGGTCTTGTTACAGGTTGCTATCTTGGCTAAATGCTGGAGGCTGACCTATAATAGTACAAGGTGTGAGCTGAGGCACCATAAGTTAAGAAGATGGGCTTTTATTTTTCTGGCTAAAGCAGACTCTCATATCCTACAGATGACTGCTGAGGAAGACGTTTAGCAGACTGTGCTCCTCTGTGAATCTGGTCAAAGCTTTTGTGCTGAAACATTTATTCTGTTAAAAATACACTTGTTTGCTGGCACCCAGTCGTTTCAAAAGAACAGGCCTATTCTAACACATCTTCCAAATGATTTCAAAACTGGACAGCAAAACAGATTTCCATCAAAACCAGTCTGGTTCCTCATTGGTCCCTCTCTGCTGTCCACCCTTTGGGCTGTCTGCGCTGGGGTGGTCCTGGACTTCATCCCTGCTGCTGGTGGGACCCCCCTGTGGCCCAGCAGTGCCCTACAGCAGCCAGGGCCAGGCAGCTACCTTGGAGGCAGCAGGTTTTGGGGCTCCCAGGCACTCTGGCCTGTTTATGGGGTCATAGCTGAGCTGGAGGTTTCTGTGCTTGGGCTTCCTTTCATTCAGTACTTCTAGCCAAAGTATTTAAATAATTTACAGTGGTTTGTATTTTCATTTCCATACCCTGCTTTGAAACTTCCACTCTTCACTCCCATGTGTTGTTTTGATTCTTTCAAAACTGCAAAGTTTTGCTCAGAAAGATCACCCTGGAAGCCAGTTCTGGTCATGGTATGCACCTGGTTAACATGGCCTAAGAAGATGAAGTGAGAAATATGTGTGAGAACGTGGACTGGGAAATCAAGAGGGAAATTTTCTTGTGTCAGAAAATAGGTAAGTAGTACCTCACTCTGCAAACACTTACTGTGAAGTGCTTATTTTAGGGGCAGTATAAACACCTAAGTGAGTCTGTGCCCTAGGAATAAATATATGACTTTGGACCATCCCTTTGTATAAGTCAATATTGCTCCCTCTGGGTAAACAGAGTAATGAACTTCACTTGTGGTGGATCTGGCTCTCTGTTTTGTGGGAGGCTTTTGCAGACTCTGACTTTCAGTGAGGTTTCACCCTTTCTCTAGGCGCTGCACTGGCAGTGCATCATCTTCTCCTGGCTTCTGCTTGGCCATAACATCTGACATTCCTGTCTCTGGGGCTGAGGAAGCTGGTGTTGGATAGGCACTGTGGGCAGGAGCAGCTCTTGGAAGCGTGGTGAAGGCACTTTCCATTGCTGTGCTTTTCTGACAGGGAGATTGAGTTTAATTTGCTGGCTAATCTCTGACGGTGAAATTCATTTCTGGTCTGTCTGTTTAGATTGCTGTGACACCCACCCATGCAGGCATCTGTGGCACCCTTTGGCTGCCAGGGCACTGGGTGGATTGGAGCAAGCAGGAGTGCTGGCTGCTAAGAGCTGCTCCCCTCCACAATGGCCCTGGTGCGATTTAAAGGGTCTGCTCAGACACACCGGCTTCCTGTGCAGAGCCCTAGTAAACTCATCACAGTGTCTGTAACTTTGGAGTCTAAGATTGCCTGAGTTTCATCCTTCCCTTCACAGATTTTAGCACATAAATCAATGTGGTTGTCCCAGATCCTCTCCTTTGTTGTTTTATTTTTCATCTTAAGTTTTCTCACATCAGGGACAAGGATACCAACAGAAGAACAGAAGGGAAAAAGTGAACACTTTCTAGTCCTGCTCACATAGGACAACATTTCACACGTTCTATATCTTCCTCAGTATTTTGGCTTTGGTTTTATTAACTTTTAGTCACTTTCCTCGTTAACCTGATTGTTCATTTCTCAATATGCTCCTTTAACTACATACATACCTCACAAAAAATAGTGCAGAGAAGGCAAACTAATTTATTAGACAAGCAGAAGCACATGGCATTCCATATTGGGCAGATTTGTGATGAGCAATTAATATTTCTATTTTCTTCCTTCCCAGTTTAAATACAGTTTAAGTTGTTGATGTTAATATTATCAAACCAACATTTTTATATCATTTGCCAGGCTTGACAGAATTAAGTGGATTTCTTTGAGTGATAATAGACATAATTAATTTTGTGTATAAGTTGCTTCACTGCCTTTGAAGTTAAGTAAAAAATGAGATGTTAAGACTGAATTAGTGATATTTAATTGGAACCGATTATAAAAAATAAACGAGATACATGGTAGTTTCATGAAATAGAAAAGAGTGTGTGTATAACTGCAGAAATTAACAATTTGTGGTTGAATGTTTTGCTTTAATAGCTGTGAGGGTGGCAGCAGTGATCATGAGCACAATGGAGAGAGGGAAGAGTGACACAGAAAGGGCAGGGCTGAGCTATTTGAACATGATTGACAAGAATAGTTACGTGGAATTTCTTTATAGGTCATGCAAACAGACCAAATGAAACCATTGCTCTTGGAGATAGTGCAAGTGTTTCATTTTACTTATTTCATCTTTTTTAGTCCTGTAATAAATGGTGGTAATATGCAATGTTAATATTTTGCAAAGTATGTTAGGTTCAGTCATGTACCTCTGCACCTGGCTTAGTAGATATTTGGAAGATAGAAGAAGGTGTTAATATGTTTAATGGTTTTTAACATACAGCACTGCTTATCAGGAACCCATTCTGAAAAATGACATGCCAGACACCTGGCATCCTCCTGTGCATCAACTGGACAGCCTGGAAAATCTAGTCTGTGATACCACTATTATAAATTAGATATCGCTCTCAGATGTAATCAACTGATTATCATCTCAGTCCTGTGTAGAGTAAAATTTGGCTGTTTATTAAAATGACTAGGTTTCTGTCCCACTTTTTCTCTCAGAAATAGTCCAAATTAAGACTACAGCTGTTAGAATAAAGTTCTATTTTCCCATAAGTCCACAGGTTAAAACAGCTGCATCAGGAGTATATATGGAAGGAGAGAAGAAAGGATGAAGTTGATTTTCCTAAAGTGGAATAGACCAGCCCAGTGAAACCAGTAATTCCCCCCAGTAACAGGGGCTTAGGCAAGGTAAAAAATGGGTGATAGATGTATTCCTATACCGCTGTGGTGAACTGGATGCTCTAGTTTTTATTGGATGCCAGCTATGTAAAGTCAGCTGTGTAAGAGAAGAGTTTACAGTGATGTCTACAAAAGGATGAAAATGAAAGCATTTATTCCACCTGAATTTGTCAGGAAATAGTGTGCATTATAACACTGAGATTCCCTTTTCCCCCTCCTACACCTTTGTTGACAGTGAAGACACACACCAGGTTCATTCTTGGTCAAGTATGTGCCCACAGACCTCTCCAATCTGGGCGGAAAAAAGATGTGGTACTGTTGAGGAGTAAACAGAAGATGCCTGTGGTCATCTTTAAATTACTGTTATGGTGAAAGGTGCAAATAGCTGCCATCAAGTGAGCCTTTGATCCAAAGATAATAATAGATCTCATTAAAATCAGTGGGTTTGTGAGCTCTGAAGAAGAACCAACGGAGCCTCTTTAAACAGAAGAGACAATGGAGGGATTTCAGACAGCACATGCCAGGTCAGACCTGAGCATGTAGGCAGGGGGATTTCCTTGGTAGTACACAAGCAATGGGATATTGGGTTTGCAGTTGCTGAGCAAAGCCATTCAAAGCCCATGGGAGCAGCAGTGAGCGGGGCTGGGGCGGCAGGAGCAGTACCAAGGGTCTGGAGCACAGAGAAAAGTGGTGCTGGATAATGGATTCTGGGTACAGAATATGGATACAGAAAATGCCTCCATGGTCAGGGAAAGACCCTCTGGTTTGTCAAAAAAACCCCAAATAAACAAAAAACCCATGGCCTAGAGAATACTGTTGAACTGTGTCACTCTTTACGCGACTGGGGCAGTCCTGAGGGAACTGAGTCCTGTCTAACTGCTAAGTCCAAAGGTGCAACAGTGATGCACTTGAAAACCAGTGAAGTCTGGGGAAGACTCCTTTTGCCTTTTGTGAGCTCTGGATCAGGTCAGGGTTGCCAAGAGTTTGATACTGCTAAGATGATTATCTCAAGGGGATGTTTCTGAAGGAGCTATGCAGCGGGGGAGACAATACTTGCTTTGCCTGGTTTTGACAGCACGTCACATTCGATGGATGCTCTCTTCACTCTCCAGCTTTTGACAGGCCATAAAGGCTAATTAAACAAAACTACTAAATTCACATGCTTCCCTCAAAGGAGCACACATTTATCCTTCAAACAGTTAATACCTACTATCATGGGTCTGTAACTAGTCAGTATGATATAACACATATTGCAGAGCCTACTGAAGGCAGATATTGCCAATTAACACATGGTATTACCAATCAGCACTCATGCCATTTATAGAACACTCTGCCTTGCTGCTACTGGAGCTTCAAGACCCACAACAGTTTGAATGCATTTTTGAAGTAGGATTTTGTGTCAGAGAGGGAGTAAAGCTCTGCATTGTTGAAGAAATGGAAGAGCAATGAAAGGCTGAACTGCAGGGAGAGGAGCAGCACCTCACAAACACACAAAAAAGACAAGGTCTCTGCCTGGCGGGGCTTACAGTCTCAGGCCAACAAAATTCTGTTTATGAGACATCAGAGCAGGGCAGTGGGAGGGAGGAGGGAGGGGGAAAAAGGTGGTGTGATAAAGCACAGGTGTGTACCCTGGAGAACAGCTTTTTTGTATTGTGCTTTGTCAGCAGATTGCAGAGGTAGAGGAGGTTTCTATCTCATGGGCAGCATGGACAGGAAGCAGCAAGAAAGAGAGCAGAGGAACATAGTTTGAAAGAGATATTTAAGGCAGGACAATGAATGAATAAAAAGCCGCTTTCTGCTTCCTCAGTTTTGGGCTGCCTGAGGAAAATTTGATGCATGAGGCCCAGAAAATACTCTAATATGGGCTCTTTTCATTCCTCCCCACTCAAGAAAAGGCTGTGTCCTTACCATTCCTTCCTGTCCCTTGGCTACTGTAGTTGTCCGCAAAATCTTCCATGGAGTCCTATCACAGTGCTGGAGTTAGAGTTTGACGGTTTCTTCTGTCCCCAAGCTGCACTCAGCAGCAGAGAGGTTCCTGTGTTTGAGGGACTGGGAGTAACAGCTCAGGGCTTAATGAGAGAGAGGAATAGGCTCATCCACAAGGACACATAGGAGAGAAATACGTATATATATATACACATACTCATGTATATGTAGATATGTGTATATAAAACAGCTAGAAAATAAAGACACTTACAGAGAAAGAATACTTCCTGAAAGTGGTTTGACATAAAATTTCTCATGAGCCATTAATATATGCTGCCTCTAGTGATGAAGATTTCATGCCTAAGGAGTAAAAACATGGCAACACCTTCCTTTTCTTTGAAGAATTTTTGGGACCTCCTGCTTCAGTCCAGATATTGGTATAAGCTAGTATTAGTGTCTCATGAGGAATGTATTTTTTAATGTGGAATTTTTTTTTTTTTCAGCTGAGGTGCTGTAGTATTAGGTTTTGTATTCTCCTGATGCTAAATAATCACTTTGTTCTCACTCAGCTTGTCAGGAGGTTGCACTGGAGCCTCTGAGGTGACTGGACCTGGAAAGTTGCTAAAAAGCAAGATAGGTGAATAATTGCTAAGGGTATTTTAGAGGTGTTTCCGCCTCTTCTGTAATTAAGAAAGCACAGCTTGGGGTTTATATAGATGTTTGCAGAATTTTTTTTCTCATCTCATTTATTTTTTAGAAGAGAAATCTGAGTAGCTCTCCCTTCCTTCATCTTCTTATGTAAATGCTACAGAAAAAAATGAAACAGAAAGGAATAGTAAAGTCATTTCTTAAAATGTACCTCTCCCCTCAATCCAAACACAGGAGGTAACTAGGACCCTGTTCCCGATAAGTTCTAGATTCAAGAAGGAAATGAGGGGCAAATGGATGGTTTGTAGTGCAGTTATCTTATCTTCTGAATCCTGGTTTTCAGTAGGCACTTCAGCCTTGAATGTTTTACATTAAATACTGTTTTGCTGTTCAATTACCTAATGTAATTCCTGTATAAGATTCCTCTGGTCTCCAACTTCTCGTCTTTCAAATCATCACTAGGAGTTTGCAAGAACTGTTCAACTTTTTCAGTAAGTATTTTCCATTTCTTGAGGCAAGACACTGTGTTTCCTCTTCATGGCCACAATGGAAATTGACAGGGGATTTCTGTGAGTCAAGGCAGATTCCAAGGATGGCTTCAGTAAGATGATTTCTTTACAACACCATTCTCGGAAAAATTATACAACACAATGTACAACTCAGACTGTTTTTTCCTTTCAGTAATACTGACTTAAAAAAATAAAACAAACCCATTAAAAAATCTTTACCAAATAATATAGTATTGTAGTAGAACGTCACTTTTTATTGCTGGTGAATGTAAATACTGAGCTAACACCATGTAAAAATTTGATATGGAAAGACAGAGAAAAACATGGAAATTTTATTTTATTTTCAGGTACTTTCTTCTTAAGAGAAAAATCAGAACTGCAAGGCACCTTGCCTTTCTAGGTTTTACATGTATTCTGATTAAAATGAGTAGCTCGTTTAAAATATAAAGCTGTTTGCTTTCAGCAAAATTCACAAAAGCAGCAATTTTGTTCTAGCCTATGACAACAGAGGAAATTTTGAAAATCACAATTGTCCCTAAGCCTAAATAGCTGGGGAAAAATGATAGACATTTGGTTAGCTTTACTGAGCACATAATGTGCTGTTTGGCCTTCAGTACAATGTTTCAAAGCACTTGGATCCAAAATACCTCTCTGAGTCACGCTGAATGTTTTATCTTCAGTGCAGCGGCCCCATTTACGGGAGTGGGAGCTGTGATATTGATCATTAGAAGTTGCATATTGCTAACATTTTAGCCATAAACTTATTATAACCCTTAAAAAAGAAAAAATATTGTCCCTGGAGTGGATTGAAATGCCTATTTTACAGATGCTGGATGAAATTTCTAAGTTGCATGAAGTTTCTTTTTAATCTCGAATAAAAAGGTTCTTTCTGTGTTAATTTAGGAACTGTTTTACTTTCCTTTGTGCCTGCCATTTAAAGGCTGATGTGCACCTTTGTTTTTCTTCCACAAACCCTCCCAAAGTGCAGAAATCCAGTCAATCACTTTCACACATCCACAAAAAATAATGGCTTGACCTGCTCGTGGCCAGATCTGACATGCCCTGCTGTGGTGGGAAAATTAATTCACCTCACTACACTGCAGTCACCCTCAGCTGAGTCCTTCAATTATTTCATTATGATCTAACTAAGGCTGATAACAGATTTCATTTGATACCGCGGATGGCTGGGGGGGCAGCATGGGGGTGGGAAGTGGATGCCCTCACATGTCAAGCCCTTGCATCTAACCAACTGAGCTTTGTGAGGCTTTCTTGCCTGATGGAAAGGGGGGTGATTAAAGACATGTTGTGCCCGTCTGTGTAGCTTCCACATGATTTTTCTCCCTTAGATGATGCTCTGTGCATTTAGCATATTTGAAAACCTAGGGGCTTTTCATCTTCACCAGGGGAAGGGAGGGATGTTTTTGATGGACTGGCTGGAGGACCACACTCAGAGTCCATTGTTTTCTGGAGAAAGCATCCATTATCATCTTTGCTTTTTCCTTTTTTTTTTTTCACCTGTGCAGTGACAGATGGACGAAGGAAGCCCTGGAAAAGTGTTAATTGCTCTTTTTTTTCCATTCAAGTGGTTTGGAGGTTCAGGAGACCCTCTAATTAAAGAATCTGTGAGTGAGCTGGGCATCTGGCCTCTGCCATTTTAATCAACTTTGTAATATGAGGAGAGGGCAGTAGTTGTCTAATTACTTGACAGCTTGAAGAGGTATAGGTAGTAAGTAAATAGACTTGCTCAGAAGATGCCAAATTTTCATAACGATAAAATGCCTGCTATCCATTTTGTGTTTATAATTTTTTTTTAAAAATGGGTAAATGTACCCCATCTCCATCCACTGAGTGGATCTGTGTGGGTTATAGGATTCTTCTGCATGATTTTGAATCTGCAGCACAATTGGTATGAAGAAGTTTTGTGATACATGCAAGCATCATGATACTGAGTCAGATAAGAGTTCTCTGATATGGCAAAACTACTGAACTGAGGTTCTTTATTTCTGAGTCTGCTATGAAATATCTAGTTTCACCCATTTTCCTATGGAGAGTTGAGTAAAGAACATAGCTACTTTTTCCTCCATTTTTCAAAGGATAGAAATCCTAGCTCACACACCTGGAATTTATCAGAGAGTGTAACAAGACTACTTCATGTTAGTGAACATTATCTTGAGTATAAAATTGTTTAGTGCTGTTTTCCTGAATCTCATGACAACCTGGAATAATTGCTGAGCAATGTGAATTTTGAAATTCTTCCTAAATGCTGTTAGTAGAGATGAATGTTGAAATACCACCACTGTTACTTAAATATACAGGAACTTGTTGAGTCAGCTGAATTCACGTATCACTGTTTGTCTTTTTAAGAGAAAGAGCTCATAAAATGCTTATTTTGTTAAGACAAAGTACATCCCATATTCTTCAAGGTGAAGCTCTAGCATCAAAGTAAACAAGGCAGATGCCTCTTTAATAACTGTGTAATTCAGACTTATATTTAATTACTTAAACTGTCAGCATGAAGATACTAAAGGAAGCTGCTGTAGCTTTTCAAGTTTGCTGCAGAATCCAAAGGACCTTGCTGCAAATACAAATCTTGCATCATACATATTCTTTGAAATGATGGCTTTGATGGCTTAGTTGCTGGCATCTGGTCAATGGAGCTTTTCTTTGTTGGTCTTTGAATCAAGGTTGAATATTACATAACAATAGATGGCATTTTTATTTTCTACGAACCCGTCAAACCTATCACCTCTAAAACTTGTCTTAATAACTCTCATCTGTATTAGAAACCTCAGCAGAAAAGCCAATATTGAATGGATTGTTAGACTCAGCATGGGCTCTTCTTCAGCCAAAATTAGGAGTCTCTGGCTGAAGAAAGGAATGTCTCTTCAATCCCATTGTGGTACTTTAGTTACAGTCCCATGAATAGAGAGAGCTCCCCACTTCCTATTTTTTACATACCTTTGCAATTAGCTTTATTTTAAAATTTCCTTCATCAGGGAAAGTCTCTATCCACTTCCTTGCACACCACATAGAATGCTGGCAACCATCCGTACTTTTATAGCTGGCCTCCAAACCATCAATTTGAATGAACAAAGCAGACTATTTTCTCACACTTGTAAGACCTACATTTATAGTATCCACATGCTGGGGTAATTACTGCTAAATAATTTAATACTGTAAAAACTGACATATCCATTTAGGTGTATGCCTGTTATATTGTTAAACTGTATTGGGGTTCTGACCTCTATTAGACAGCAAATAATCCTACTAAAGACAGGTCATTCTCTCTTTCTCTCTCTCTCTTGCTCTTATGGTGAATTTTATTCATAAAGCTTAGGGTTTTGCAGCTATTCTCATTGTGAGATTAGTAAGTATACACTTGTGACAGCACTAAAAATTCAGTGCAATCACAATCATATTTGATTACCAATTCAGAAGGATCTAGCCATCTAGCTGCAAGGATAATTTTGCTCACTGTAAACAGCTTGGAGAATTGTGTGCGATCATGTTGTGTGACCAAAAAAAAAAAAAAAACCCGAATTAGATTATTTGCTAAATGCCAAGGCACATTAAATATTTTTGACAACAATGAAGATTCTTTGTAAATTGTAATTAGACTGGAAATTATTGCACAGAGCCTGCTTCTCTATAATCCTTTTAAATCAGAGTAGTTGTAATTGGCCTTAGAGACTCAAACTGTTTCGTGTTTTATTTTCTAGAAGTTCCGCTTCTGCATATGTAATAACAGAATCCTTTGTGGATAGGATACAATAGACATGTGTGTAGGGTTATTTTAGTTTATTTGTTTTGGTAGCGAGTCAGATAACCAGAGAAAAAGAATATAGAAAAGAAAACATGCTGAATGCTCCTGGATATGAATTGTACTTACATGTGAAAAAAAGTTGCATAGAAATCATAATGGGCCAGATGAGGCTTAGAAAAGCAGCATAACCCTGCTGTTCAACATCTGCCAAGGACCTGGACCTATATTTTGCCCATACTGTCAGAGGCTTCAGGAAACCTAATAATGTGAGTTTTCCTGAACACAAAGCCATGGATTTTTAGCAATTCCAGCAGAGTCCTCAAGGATTCCTTTTCAAAGTTATGATTTTTTTTTTTTCCGGTTTTAGGTTCACCGGAATGGAAACTTCAGGAGAACCTGTGGGAGAGGATGAATTCTGCTGCAGCCTTTCTACATCAAAAAATGACCCTTTTCAGCACAAGATCCTTATGCTACTACTGAAGTGCAAGCATGTCTGTGTGTTTGTATAAATAATAGCTGTGGGAATGGGCGTGAGCAGGGGCAGATAGTCAAGGAGTTAAGTGGAAGTCAAAATTAAGTGGGAATTTTGAGGTTTATTTGATGCAACACTTGGCTTTGAGGATGGAGGAAGTTGGACTTGAGGCAAACCTGCAAATTACAGCCCATCCTCATTAGAAATTAGCTGGTAGTAATCAGAGAGCCTTAACTGACTGTAAAAGTACCTTTAATCTAGAGATGTGAGATTCTGTTGGGTGACTATTGCTCATTCTCTCACAGGCTGAATTAACTAGCAAAACCAAATACGCCAATACATCCAATATAAAATATAAAATATCAGCTGACCTCTGCTGAGCTTTGATTTATCACCAATATCCAAAATGAAGCAAGGTTTGTCTTGGAACAGTTTACACAGGGTTAACATTCATGTGATCATGACTCTCACTGAAATAAGTCTAATCTGTAGATGTGCTGAGAAAATAATATATTTGGAGCCACCTCCATCTACTTCATGTATGGAAGTTACAAACCACAGTCTCCAGTGTGGCTCTGTGTCAAACTGCAAATTTTAGATCTATTGAATTACTTTAGTTTTCCTTGATCTAGTGGAGGCTAAACATTGGGCTACATACAATCCTTTTATATTTTTAATATTAAGTTTACATCCATTTACTCAGAAGTATAAAACTCATCTGCTCATGTAGATTTATTAAAAATTGTTGGAGTCCAAAGAAGAGATTTTTGTAGCATTAGTAAAGTAAGTGGCAAATTCCACAGAAAGGACTAGAATGTTACTAAATCATCAGTTACAAACCTGACTTTATAAGATCAAAAAATTAGCATAAAAACAGTATAAATATCACTCTTAAATGTTCCAACGAGACAAGAGCTGCATGAATGAAGTCCATCTAAACCAGCGAAAAAAAATCTGTTATCTTCAATGAGTTTTGTGTCAGATACTCTGAAAAAAAGACCTCAAAAATATCTTTATCAGATTCACAATTTTTTATTTCAGAAGCTTACTTTCAGATCAAACTAATTTCTTTCAATAAACTAAAAATATCTAACTAGGAGAGAAATTTACAAGCCGAGTTCTTTATCCTAGGCATCAGGTTAACTTACTCTTCTTTCCTTTAGGATAACCACAAACATTTTTGTATAATGATATTAGTGATTCTTAGTTTGATTATATGCAACATCATGACGTTGTAAGGGCATCTTTGGCAAAGGCTATTGTCTTTTCTTCCTTCAGGTCTCCCTCATTGCTGGCTGAACTAACCTGCTGTAGAACATGGAAGGCATGGGAAATGTTGAGGTGTCCAATATATACATTCAGATGGGGCATTGAAAGAGACTTCTGACTCATGCTGCAGAGTAAGACAGAATGCACACTTCTGAAGAGCCAAAGTCTAAAGGGTTGGTGAATTCTGCAAGCTGGAAGAAGAAGCCTTGGGCAGTTCATCAGCTTGGGAGAATGGGGAGGCTTCCCTGGCCCTCAGCTCATTGCCTGTGTGGCTCATGGGGCTGACAGTGGGGCCAGGAGCAGGATGGTCATAGCAGGTGGGAGCACGTCTCCAAAGCCTCTGGCCAGTGATAAATGGTTGATTCATGGTGTGTTCCTGGGGTCTCTGCATTGCAACCTGTTGGCCTGGCATCAAAGAGAAAGAGGCTTTGCTGTCTGCGTCCTCTTATCAACATGCTTTACTGGCCAAATTCCATGGACTTTGTCTAAGCCTTACAGAGGTGAACCACCCATGGAGTCAGTGGAAGCCTTTTCCAAGCAGCACTTGAATAAGGAAATTGAAGGTACTGCCAAGGGGAAGGATGGACCAGGTGACCTCATTAGTCTTTTCCACCATAAGGTTTCTTAGTCAGAAAAACACTGTGCAGGGACCTGCAGTGTGTTGGGAGAGGAGCAAGCACACTCCTGAAGTAGCAGCGCTGGAAGGCATTAGGCCTTAGGGTGGTATAATTATCCCAGTGCTGCTGCTGGGAAGTAATTCTCACTTCATCAGCACGTGGGTCCTTTCAACACAGGTCGCTGCAGTTGGGCAGCAGGGCCATCGCTGTGCATTGCCCCAGGGCAGCACAGTGCCCTGGCTGCTCATGCCAGCTGTGTGGCCACACTCCTTTCCATTCCTTGGCCTCTCAGTCCTGCGGCCACTGCCTCTCCAAAATGGAAAAATTCTATGAAATAGGACTCTACTTTTGAAGCAAGCAGAGTTTTAATATGAAGAATGATGCATTTTACAATACATATGTGAGTGTTGCATAAGTATATCCAAAAAGAGGGAGAAAAAGACTTTATATGTACACATATGCATGCACATATTTATTTACAAAGCCTTCATCTTCTTAAGGTAAAGTAGTTTATAAAAATGGCAGTGAGATGGAGTCAAATTTCAGGGTGTAGCGTTTGAGCACTGGTCTCTGGCATCATGTTTCTTGTTAGTCTCAGCATCTCATTTGAAAAGTCATTTATATTGATACTATTACCAGACACCTGACTCATAGCTGCAATGTAGAGGTTAATTAGCTATGAAGTTTGGAAGCTCATGGAAGATGAAAAGTGCTGTTGCTGATTATTTCTGTGGTAGGTCTGGTTGAATGTGTATCACTGCAAATGCAGGTCCGTGATGCACATGCCACCCTTGTGCTCTCCAGCTCAGAAATGCTGACGAACTGATGATTGATCGAAGGGATATGATGATAGTACCATAAACTGGTGGGTACCACAAAATTGCAAAGTTACTGCAGGTAACATACTTTTGGTTTTCCTTAATTTGCCATATGTACCTGCTGACCAGGCACATGCTTGTGCCAGCTGCTAGGAAAGACAGCACAAAGCAGGATTTCCTGGCACCTTCTTTCCTGTTAATTTTCTGGGGGAGAGAGGACTTGTTTTTCTCCTCCCTGCTCTCTTTGCTTGCTGCTCCTCTGGCCAGGATGAGTGGTGTGGGCGGCATGTCCCCTTGAGCATTTTGAGAAACTCCCTGACTTCCTCCCCCTGAGCTCAAACGTCTCCTTTGATTTTCCTGATGCCTGTCACCCTGCCTCTGCTGCTGCTGATGTTCCCAGGGATGCTGCAGATGCAGGAGTGCTTCATGAAGCTTGGGGGGGCAGAGAGAGTCTCACACGAGCCTGCATTCACCACTGCTCTCTGCAGCCCCAGCACATGAAGACCAGGGTGAAGGGTTGAAGCTCAGCCAGCAGTGGCTGTGCCCTGGCTGCCCTCCTTTATGCAGGGCTGACCCCTCATTCACCAGCCTAATGCTCCTAAATATATGACTGCCTCCATCTTGTCACCCTGCCACAGCTCACCCTCTCACTGATGTGAACGGGTACTATATTTACCCAGTAGAGTCATGAAAATTGCCATGACAATGATTGTGGTTGCTTGGGAATGCAAGGAGCTAATTTTGCCTGAATAATAAGACACAGAGTCATCTGTCTCCCTCGGTAAAGCAACAAGGAGTTTATGCAGGTGAGAACAGGTAATCTTTGTGAGGGCATAATTGCAAAATACAAAAATGTTCCTGTATCAGTTCAGACCGGTGACTAATAAAAGGCTCTATGTGCTAAATGGCTGAAGTTTGATGCACTCCCTCATTGTGATGAAGATCTGTAGGAAAACTGAGCTTCCCTGCCCCCTCATTTCACCACCAAAGAGGAAAAAAATCCCATTAAAAAAACTTTAGCCTGAAAATAACTCTATACTGTACATCTTTGCCTAGGGCAAATTTTTCACTGATGAGTAACAGCATTTTCACAATCCACCTTTTATATTTATTGATCTAATTCTATGTAGTATGCCAAAGTTCATTTAAAGGAGACTACAGCTTTTGCTTTTGGGAATCTGAAGGAGAAGATAATTACCAAAACCTAAAACTTTCTTAGCTGATGCTTTTACTTCTCCATCACCCTCCATCACAAAATCTGTGAAGACCTGTTTGGCAAAATGCTAACAAAGATCACACCCTAGCAAACTAAAAAAGCACAAAAAAAAGTTCCATTTTTGTTTCAGAAATGTCCTGGCATCTCTGAACAAACAGAAAAGCCGGTCCCAGTGATGCAAATTCCCCCGAGGCACTGAAGTTTGGGAAAGGACCTCTTGCTGGGCAGGTGCTCGCTTTGTGAGCACTGGAGCCGCTGGCTCAATGTCCCAGAGCACACCTCCGTTGTGAACAAAACGAGGGGCTGATTTTGTACACGGTTTAGAAAGACGCCATTTCAGGCATTCGCTAGCGTTTCCCAGCCCAGACACAGCAGTTTCCCCAGAAAGTTGAGAAGTGTTTTCTGCCGCACCTGAGCGCAAGCGGCATCAAGCGAATTTGCACAGGCACAAAGCCACCGTCCCTCGGCAGCGCTTCCCCGGCCGCAGCGCAGCGGCGTGAGGCAGCCGGGGCTGAGGCGCTTCTCCCCTCCGCTGCAGTCTGCGGCAGCAATTAGCCTCCAAAGGCATTGGTCGGACTCAGCGAAGGGAGCGGGTGGCGTTCAAACTGCTCCCAGGAATCAGATAAACAGTCTCTCAGGGCTCAAAAGAAATCTCGCTCTCACTCTTAAAATTTTTTTTGGTGTCTTGCACTTTTAGTAAGTGACAGTTTTGCAAATTGCTAGTAAAGAACTTAAATGTCTAATTAAATCTCGAAGATGTACAAGAGTTTGAAGAGCGTGATTGATGCCCACAAAGGTATGGCTGTCTAATGGAGTCGTCCTGACAGCAATCGCGAAAGCCCATTTAACGGCTGATGTCTTGTTGTGATCCATGTTGTCATTTTTTCATTACTGATTAAAATTAAAAATCTGCTTGGCAAATCCATTGTAAAAATTTCCTTCATGAAAATCGACGGGTACAAATTATTTTGTCAATCGCCTGGCAATCAAACTGTGACTGAAGACTGTTTCATGCCCATAGATTTTTTTTTTCTTTTTACTCATGCCAGTGAGTTTTCATAGAAAAGTTTCTTAAGTGTAGGTGGCAGTCTTGGTAATGCCTTTTTTTTTTTTTTTTTTTAAATAAATAAAGCTGCACCTCTATATGTTAATGAAATTTTTTGTTTATGTTGTCTTCCCATTCCCATTTGAAAGCAAATGGGAATGTTCCTCACTCTGAAAGTTGGGCTATACTACTGAATTGTCTAGTGCCGTGTAATGACAGGTGAATAATAGCAATAACAGCCTTTATTAGGATAAAATGTGTTTTGAGAGCCAAAGCGTAAGCTGTCTAAGATGTAAAACTGGAAAAAAAAAGGAAAAAAACAACAAAACCTTGCAATGCTGCATTCTCTACAGCTAGAATATACTTATGGCTGCACTTCTTGGTGGGGTTTCCAGTTTGGTGTTCCCATATAGGGGTGCAGCAGACCTGGGTGAGCTGCCCTGGGGTGAGAGCTGCGAATTCCCTGCGAGGGGTGATCCAGGATGGCAAAGAGGGGAGAGGTTGTGAATGAACACTAATTGTTCTCTTGCAAAAACAGCTTGCAAAACCTTGCAAAAACAGCACTGAGAATTCAGCAGTGTGCAGTTCACTGTCAGAAGAAAGTAATTTAGAGCTCCTAATTTCTCTGTAAAATTCAAAGATGCTTTACTCTGGCTAGAAACAAACGGACAACTCAAGCAGCAAGAAAAACATTATTGTCCCATTAATAAAACTTTTCTCCCACTTAATTGATATTTCTGCTTCTTCTAATTGAGTCTTATTGCTGAGTATAAATCAAAGATGATAAAAATAGCTCTCCATAGCTGATACGTGTGCTGGTTTCAAGTTTGATCTCTGTTGCTGTTCATGCTTATCTAATCTAATCAATGTATCTTTTTCAGCAGGTTCTTATATCATCACTGTGAATACTTCTTATTTCAGAGAACAAGAGAAAGGAAATGTTTTTTTTAAGTTGCAGATATGTTTCTTTATTTTGATATTTAAATTAAAATGTTGAATTTTATTACGTGCTTTATATCTTCTTTTTAAACCTTTCTGAAATAAAGAGTGTATTTTCAGTCTGGATGAGCAAAAATTGTCTAAATAATTTTATCCTTGTTTTAAGTCCATCATGTTCTGAACGTGAGCATTTTATTACTAACATTCTCAAGGTTGTGAAATTTTTAAAACAAAGATTTGCAAGTAACCTTCCAGTAAATACATTTATGTTTCTATGAAATGGGTTGCAGATTTTAATGTGAAGATCTTGTCTGCTTATGGCAAAATGTATTTGTGTGATAATGATTTTGGAAAGCTGATGCAACATACCCCAGAATAAAATAATGGACAATAATTACTGGGAGGAAGCTGGATGCCCAAGTCACAGTTTTAAATATTGCTCACTGTTTCTGGGGATATGTTTTAGGCAGTTAGGACTTGGAACTGATGTCTTTTTATTGCTGCTTAAATTTGGATGTAGCAACAACACTAATAAGAACAATAACTTATTTTTTTTTAATTGAAATGTTAATTTCCAGAATAAAGTGGATGTTTTGACCTTTGCTGTAGAGAGTTTTAGAAGTATGTGCTTTCAAAAGTTGTGTACTATACATCTGCACAGGTTCTGGAAGAGCACAGTATGCTTGGGAGCCACGCACTGTTTTCAGCTCAGCTCTGAGCTCCTGCTGGAGGGGAGTTGCATCTATACTACGAGTTTCCCTCCACATGGTCCTTTTTAACTATGAGTTTCCCCAGTCTTTCTAGGTGGGAGAGGCAGATCTGAGCTATTGCAGCCTGGTTTTGGTAGCCTTGCTTGCTGAACTGGTACTCTGGGCTGAAATCCAGGCAACGCGACAGGACTACTGCTGCTCCCCAAACAATTGCACAGGGCTTTTGCTGCTTCATTGGTTATTGTTCGTAGCATGGGTAATAAGTGAAAACAATAGGTTGGAGTAGAATAAGGAAACAAACAAAATAACAATGTGAATACCAAAACAACAGCAGCAAAAAACCCCCAAGTTTGCATGTTTTTAATAAAGTTTATGTGACAAAGAGAAAGGCCAAGGAATTTTAGCCATGTGGGATATGTCACTCTTTATTTCTGCCTCTGAGGCAAAAGCAAAGCAAAGTGCTTAATAGTTGGGACTTGGAGCAGGGTGTCAACCTCAGTTTACAAAAGATTATTATTTATTTTACAGTAGTGCCCCAAATGTGCCAGCTGCTACATAAAAATACTGGGAACCAGGCGTTTCCCCTGAGAGCTGGTAGGATGTGACCCCTCTTTAAGGCTGTCTGCAGGGTTTGAGCCTCAGGCTCACACGCATTCAAAATGTGCACACACTGAGAACTTTCCCACTGCTGTCATATCATGTCTCCATTACAGGATAAAATCCTGGCATGTACCATCCTTCATCCAACAGCCCTTTTTCCATGGAAAGGAAGTGGGAGTGTGGGTTTGGAGGATTGCACCGAGAATTAGATGACAAATTCCCCTGGTATGCTACAATGCTCTCTGGTCACAGAGAAAGGTCTTCGCAGGATTTAGGGGTACAAAATTGAATTTGGAGGGCTAAATCCTAAAATAGAATTCACAGAGCTCCCACCTACCTTTATACCTCTGTTTAATGTACAGCTACCTGTATTAAAATTGCAGCAGAAGCTCAGCAAAACAGGTATCTTTGTAGGTCTGAACTTGTGTCCAAAGAAAGCAACAAAGCTAGTGAGGGGTCTGGAGCACAAGTTTTATGAGGAGTGGCTGAGGGAGCTGGGAGTGGATAGCTTGAGGAAAAGGAGGTTAAAGGGGGACCTTCTCAATCTCTAAAACTATCTGAAAGGAGGTTGTAGCAAGGGGGTCATTCTCTTCCAACAAGTAACAAGTGATACAATGAAAGGAAACAGACTCAAATTGCACCACAGGAGGTTTAGATTGGATATTAGGAAAAAAAATTCACTGAAACAATGGTCAGGCATCAAAACAGGCTGCCCAGGGAACTAAGTGGTTGAGTCACCATCCCTGGAGATATTTAAAGGACATGTAGATGTGGCCCTTAGGGACAAGGTTTAGTGGTGAACCTGGCAGTGCCAGGTTAACAGTTGAACTCAATGATCTTAAAAGTCTTTTCCAACCTAAATGATTCTATGATTGTGTGACCCCGTGATTCTTAGTGCCTAACTCATACCTGAGATGATCAGTGGTACTCTGGAAGGCAATGTGGGCAAGGCTATAAATGTTCAAAAGTTCTTTTGGTTCAAAAGATTTGGTGGGTTTTTTTGGGTTTTGTTTGGATTCTTCCTGTTGACAGACATAGGTTATTCACTTGCTTAAATGTCTGATTTCAAATTGTTACTGAAGTTGCATGTATATATAAACGTACCTTGCAATGGAATTCATTGCAGAGATTGCCTGCCATTATTCTTAGTAAAATTAATGGAAGATCCAGTGTCCAAATTCCTCATACAGCATTACAGTGTCATCTGACCGCAAGGATGTTTGAGTTAGCATTGTGACTTGCTAAGAGTTTTATTTTAATGAACACTCTTTAATCAGAAATGTATGATTCACAAAACCAATATTGTTTGCAGAAGAGTTTGTTTCAATGTATTTCTTTGAAGACTAACTTTTTATGCATGTGAGAACATTTTAAACAAAGTTTGAAACAGAGAATGTCTGTCTTCTTTCTCTGAGATAGTTTTTGTTTGAAATGTGTGTTATAAACAAGCAGTAGGTGTCATATATAATAACACATCCTATACAATATAAATGTACACTGGAATATTATATACTCTGTACAAATACTACATACTAAGTCATTCTATATGTTTATAGCTATAAGGCTCTGAATGTTTCCAAAAAGCCAGAACTCTTCAAGATTTTTGCTTGCAAAATATCCAAAGTGAAGCTGGAATGAGTTGTCTTTTTTGACAACTAGTGAACCAAAATAATTTAATCTTTAATGGTATTTCATGATGTCATTCATCTTACCTATGAAGTTAGTTATGAGGATACTTGCTTTCCTAAATTTTTTTCCAAAAATGAATGACCAAGGATGGAATCCAGTTTCTCTAAAGACTCAGGCAGATGCAGGCTCCTCTGGCTGGATGGACATGAGCTAGGCATTTATTCCTTATCTCCCTGAAGATCCCGTATCTAATTCAGATACTCCACTTAAGGACCTGCTCTTACTGCACCATGTGGTGGTGTGAGTTTCAGTGTGGGCTCTTCACTGCTTCTGGGTGAAGTAGGTTCTTGCTCATGAGGTTGAAGCTTCTGCTGCCATGTCTTTGCTTCCCTGTTACCTGAGAGTGCTGAGCTGAGGTGACAGCAGGTACATCTATCTGTACCAGAGTCACATCTCCTGATTGCAGCACAGGGGTAACCTTTGTGCTCAGGAATAAGTGTGTGACATATGTATGTCATACATATCAAGTATTTAAACTTTTGCCCTAGAGTGTGTTAGTAATTGTCTGTATGTGCTAAATACATTACCACTTATTGAATTAATTATCCTTTGTTCTTACATTTGACATTCTATGGTGATCCCATCAGTCTAGTGTCACTGAGTTGATAATCACATAATAAGTTTTAAATCCCATAATATTTCATATTAAACTGTTTCCAGAAGTTATTTACCTTTAAGACCTGTCACATTGAAATGCTCTTGTGCTGCTGGAATCAGAGTCTAGACTAAAAAATTTTGAAAGCCAGGATCTTGTATTTTAATAGGGAACGATTAGATTATGAACCGGCAAATATTTTCTCTATTGATAAATTTAATTCAAAAAGTTATGCCATAGAAAAATGTTAGAGATTAGATGAGACACTCATATTTTTCCAGCAGTTTCAGGATTTTCTACATAGTATTAAAAATCTCAGGGCTAATGAGACAGTTACCCCTTGCAAACACAGCTAGTAGATAATTTTGAAGTGTGTATGATTCTGTAAAACTTCACTATGCAATCACAATTATCTGCAGCTTTTAAATTACCTTCAGGAACACACTATAGCTCATGAATCTGAATTTTCTTATTTGTAGAGCTTCTCTCCCAGGAACAGTGGTTTTGGAAAAGAAAATAATTTTTTGAGAGACCATAAAGTACTTGAAAATAAAGGAGTTCCTCTCAATGTGGATTGCTATAACTGAGGTCAGAAACGGGACCCTTTCTCTTCTGAGAGCTAGTAGGTTAATGCCTCATTACGCCCCAATAGTCAAGGGATTAACAGAGTTTCCATTACATGCTCCTGTTTTGAGAGGTTAATATCCCAGCCCATAAAAATTTTCTGTGTGCTGAAACTTGGCACATGAGGTCTCGGAATGGGAGAAACTTGTTTTTACAGAATATGGTTTAAATCACTTGGATATTTTTTAAGTTACAAGAAAGAAAAAAAAAAAAAAAAGAAAAGACAGAAGTTTGTGGTTTCACACTGGGATTTTTTATGGTCCTAAAAATGCAAACCGAGCTTTGACTAAAGCAATGTAATTTTGCATAATGTAAGCTATTGTCTCTCTGTATTAAACAGAACCTTGAAAACTTCTGCCATTTTAGGTTCCTGAAAATTTTTTTACCCTGGTTTCAGTCTTAGCTTTCATTTCTGATTAAAGTGAATGTAAAATAAAAAGTGAAACCCGGCTGAAACTATATTGCACATTGAGAAAGTACTGTGTTTCAAAAATCCTATCAAGAGTTCTTGATGTTACATTAGCATCCCTTAAAATTAAGCTTGGTATATCTTAAACCCGCCTCAGCAATTCCCTCATGGTGTTAATGTGCCCACAATGGTAATGCTCCAAAGAATTGAATGAGGAAGGTGAGAGGGTTGTGTTGACCTGTGCGAAAAGCTTACAAGTGAACTTAAGCTGTTTTGGTAGCTGGTGCTCAAAGATAAATGGTCATGTATCTTGTCATTCACAAGCCCTCTTCTGTTTTTCACCAAATTCTGCAGCACCTGCAACTGCACTACTGTGGCAAAAATGTATGTGGCATATAGAATCATAGAAAGGTTTGGATTTAAGGGATATTAAAGACCATCCAGTTCCACCCCATGCCAAGGGCAGTGACATCTTCCACTAGACTAGGCTGCTCAAAGCTCCATCCAGCCTGGCCTCGAACACTTCCAGGGGTGGGAAATCCACAGCTTCTCTGGGCAACCTGTGCCAGGGCCTCCTCATTCTCACAGTAAAGAATTTCTTCTTAATACCTGATCTAAATCTCCTCTAAATCTAATTATTAAACCGGTAATAAGGATCAAAACTTTTTTCAACTTTAACTGCTCTTTCATCTGGTCTATCTTAAATTCACCCTATTTAGGTTAAAATATCTTACCCCACTTACACTGTATCTAGTATTAAAACCCTCAGTTAAAAAAATAATTCTTCAAGAAAATTTAGAAGTAATTGAAAGTTGGAAATCAAGTACATTTAAATCCAATGAAATCAGTGGTTCCAAAACTTTGGTATATTTCAGAATTAAAAACAACCCCTTTGTTTAGTTGACTTGTAAGACAGCACTTACACAAAAAGTCTACAAAACTGTCATTGAGGCAAACAAGTAAATGAATTAAAAAATCATATGTGTTTTTCTTGTGTAGGGAGGGGAGCTGGGTTCTGTTAAAGACCAATGTGCATTTCAAACAGTACTTTGAATAGCTGGGACAGAAAGAAAATGCTGCAATTAATTAGGTTTTTATTTTTTTTTCCTTTGCATTCACATCTTTCTCCGTTTTCTCAATGGGAATATTTAGCACTCCAATTCTGTTTATGTACTGCTGCTGGTAAGTGACATGACAGATTGTTGTGGTCTGCAGGGCCAAAATCTGCCTTTAGAAAATGCAAAATGAAATGGGTTTGAAAGGTAGTGTGGACAGAATTGCACTTGAGTGAAGCCAGCTTGATTCAGTGATGGCACCGTGAATCTCAGCAGGGCCCAGCTCTCCTGCCAAGAGAGCTGAACGCTGACCTGAGTGTCCCTATGGTGCTGCAGCCTGTGGCACTGGTATATCTGGCTTATAACTCCACACCCTTTCCCTAGAAATATGTTCCACGCAACTGTGTGTGTACATATAGATGTATCATGCAATGTCCATGATGCAGTTAACAAAAGGGACATGAAAAGAATGCTATTAAGCATCAGCTGAGACCCCAGGAGTCAGACTGCACTAGATTTAAGTTTTCCTGTGAAACTGACAAATTGGTGTCTGGTTAGCAGGGTTAAAATACTAATCTTCAGCTGCGTTAATTATATAAACTGAAAATTATGGAAAAAAAAAAGAAAAAAGATAGACACCCCCCCCCACTCCCTCCCCCCCCTTCCCTCCCCCTCCCCCCCAATCTACTTTTCCCACAGGACATTGTAGAATGAATCAAACTTGTGTGGTGAGAAAATCTGTTGTCTTAGGATCCTTGAGACCGAAACCTGCCCTGATGGTCATGTCTGCTCTTCCCAGCCCATGTCAGAGGTGGTGAAGGGGGGGGCATTGTTTGGTAGGAAGCACTAAGACCAAAAATAAACTTCACCAATAAACAGGAGAGGAGTTGAAGTTGCACAATGCTGGTTCCTAACTCAGTTAACCTGAAAAGCTTTTTTTTCCCCTCAAGAAAAGTTATTGCAACCACAGCCCAGATTTAATTTGGGCTACAATTTTTTTGGTGATTTTTCCCTTTTTATATATTCAGGAATAATGTTTTCAAGGTTATGGCTATTATAGCAGGTTTTTTTTCGAATTCTCCTTTAGAATGACATACTACAAGGCAGTCTAGGGAGGAATTGTGCTGCAAATGATGTGAAAGGATTTAATAGGGAAGAAAAAGGCATAATTTTGGCAAGAGATTTGTGACTTTTTTAAAATATAAAAAAATAATAAATATGGATTGGATTCTCCATAAAGGAACTGTAACCTTCAGTCCCTTGCCATTTCAAATGATATAGTATTTTTTTAGATCCCTTTCTGTCCTAATCTCTTTTGTGACGTTGTTTTGTTGTATTGTGTTGATAAGAGGCTATCTTGGGGCCAGGAAGGGATAAGATGTTAATAAAATTCTTGTTTGCTGTTACAGAATCAAACAAGTGTAGTCTGAGGTTTCATGTCAAATTATTGCTGGCTTCTCTTTGTATCAATCACTGTGAGAAATACCTCTTAACCCTTTATGAAGGCACAAAAAATAAAATAGCCCAGAAATCTTTCAAGATAAAAAGAATTAAGCTCAGGTGGAAAGCTTTCATTTATTTATTTTCTCTTTAGCAGTATTGAGTCTTTTATGAGACAGTCCCTGCTAGTCAGCCTCTCAATGAGATGACATTTAAAGATGATTGGAAAACTACAAATTTTTACCACAAAAAAACCAAACCAAAACCAATAACATCATCCCCCCATCAAAAAAAAAAACAAAAACAAAAACAAAAAAACAACCAACAAAACAAAAACAAACAAACCAAAAAACAAAAAAACCAAGAAGAAAAACCCCAACCTTAGGAACTTTTATTTGAAAGAGAAACAAACCACCTTGCTTGCCCATTTTAAACTGAAGACTTTTCATTTTTTTGGTGATATCCCATTTATGGTATGTGCCATAATGACAAAAAGAAAAAGAGTAAAAATTGATATCAAAACTTTATATGGGAGAAATATTTTTTTCCTTCATGTTCAATCAATTTTGAGGTAAATTTCTCTTAATAATTAATGTAAGAATCTGCAGGAATATTTCCACGATTCAGAAATAAGCAAGCAATTTTTTGCCCTTTTCCAAGTCCAACCAAAAGCAATATATCAACCAGCTATAATGTCTAGAATTAAATGTTTTATTAAAATTAAAAATAGTTTAATTTTTCTGGAGCAACTGCTGTTATTGTAGCCTTTTTTGTTTTAAAGAGAAGACAAGACAAAAATAGGAAGTATGAATAAATATTAGAAATGGCAGAAAATACAGCTTCACTTTCCAATGCATACTTTTGTCAGGTGTTGAGCTTCTGCCAAATTGCATAAGCACAACAGAGGGTCTTAAGCACAGAGAAACTTGGCAAACTTTTACCAAGATCAGCCAGTTTAATGAACTGTGAGTACTTGCATTTCTATTTACAATTCTCAGAAGTGGTACAAAATGTGAATTTGCCTGGCCCCACCAACACAGGCTCTTTTTAGACAGAGATAGAGAGAAAGGCAGTGTGGTGGAAAAGCAGAATATTAGATTGGGGTGGATGGAAAAAGATATAACTTAAGATTTAGTTAAAGCCAGTGGATATAGTGATGCCATTTGGTTTTAGCCCACCTAGTGAGGATATTGTGGGTAATCAGCAGTTCCATGGTGAATGATGTGGCCTTAGGTACTGGTGTGATTGGCGACAGCTTTCTTGGTAAAGCTCATTTCTTCCAGGCTATCATCTCATAGTTTTCCTCAGCAATTGACAGATAAATGCTGTGCAGAAGAACCCCTCATATCCATGTCATTAAAGTGAACCAAACAAAATGCATTCTGGTGATTTGAGCTGTATACTATTTCTCCTATTTCTAGACTCTCTGAGCTTGTTGTCATGCCAACTTCAGACTTCACCAGGTACCTCAAGGACCCCTTAGCTAAGCTACTTCAATAATAAGTAGGCAAAATTGACCAGTTTCTACTAGCATTCATCCTTTATGTGACATTAAAAAAAATTAATATAATGGCTGAGCTGGACTTTTGTAACCTTGGACAACTTAGATTTCAATTCTCTGTGTAACAATTGTCAAGTTACTCCAAGAGGTAGCAGCACTTCAAAGCCCTCTGAAATTATATTGTTGAGGAAACATGGTAAGGTTTGTAAAGAACCTGGAGACATTCTGAGAAGTAATTCAATATTAGCAAATGTTACTTGAGGAAAATCACTGTGCCCTTAATGTTGAAACGAGTTTTGTTGTATCATGACGTATAACAGAAATACTGAAATGCAACTAACACAAAACCACCATTTTGTATCAGGGATATTGTTAAACGGAACTTATCTTCGGGGTTGTGTTTTCAAACCTCAAAAGACTACTTGAAAATGAAAAGAATGGGGGAAAAAAAAGAAAGAAAAAGCAATCAAGGTCAAATCCCACAAAAGTTCCCTCACACCAGTTTCATTGCAGTTAGGTGATATACCTGCATGAGTAAAGTCTACTTTAAGATGTATAGCTTTACAAGAAAGAATTTAAAATCTTCCCCCTCCCCCTTCCCCTTCCCCTTCCCCTTCCCCTTCCCCTTCCCCTTCCCCTTCCCCTTCCCCTTCCCCTTCCCCTTCCCCTTCCCCTTCCCCTCTCCTCTCCTCTCCTCTCCTCTCCTCTCCTCTCCTCTCCTCTCCTCTCCTCTCCTCTCCTCTCCTCTCCTCTCCTCTCCTCTCCTCTCCTCTCCTCTCCTCTCCTCTCCTCTCCTCTCCTCTCCTCTCCTCTCCTCTCCTCTCCTCTCCTCTCCTCTCCTCTCCTCTCCTCTCCTCTCCTCTCCTCTCCTCTCCTCTCCTCTCCTCTCCTCTCCTCTCCTCTCCTCTCCTCTCCTCTCCTCTCCTCTCCTCTCCTCTCCTCTCCTCTCCTCTCCTCTTTTTCTGATTTTAGTCTACTACCTTTCTGAAAAATCAAGAATGACCTTATTTTTTGTGTTTATTTATAAAAGAAATACTTGTACTGGTCATTGTTCTTTTTTTTTGTTTGTTTGTTTTGTTTTGTTTTTAATGCCGTCATGGTTTTAGATGAGGAACTGGGAGTCTACTTACCCAACTCCTCCGCATGAGGAAACTAGGTTAAAAATTCTATCCTTACTGAGACAAAATGTGGTCTGTTATTCCTCTTTCTTTAACATCAAGCTGCTCCCTCAGTCACAGCTTGTCTTTCCCCTGAAACACATGTACACAAAAGGTTTTCTCCTTTGTGCCTCAAAGCCTACAATGCCATTTTTGGACAGGAATATGCAATATATGTGGAATAATTTAAGTGACTTTGAATTACATTTTCAGAAAGAAACTAAGCTGTCCAGGGTTGCATGTATACATCTCAGAGGAAGTTCTACCCATAGAACAGTTTGGTTCATGTTTGACAAAGCAGTGGTGTGACAAAGGTTACGGCAAGTATTGCACAAAGATTCTGGGTATTAAGGAAATTAAATGGTTTTAAAATAAAAGAAACCCCATGGTCATGTGTTCTTTAGCAGTTCTTTAGCATACTGGTCAAATTCAATGACTCTAACACTTCTGAAAAAGGGTAGAACACATATAATGTCAGAAATAAGCTGGTCTAAATGAAAGGCTTCTCTCCTAACATTAGCCTTTTATATAACTTGTTACTACAGTAATAGAGTTCTCAGTAAATTTCAAACTAAAATTTTCAACTCAAGTGTTTTTGGAAGGGTATTATTACAGACCTTCTAATTTCTACTGCAGCTAAGCATATATTAATAGCAAGGAGGGCCAGGGAAACTGCTGATATATCCAGTAGTGCTTGACATTTAGTAGATGAATTAAAGTTTACAGTCAAATTGTTCTTTAAACTAATAATATTAGAGATCTTTGTTAGATGATATTTCTCTTTCTTTCTTTCTTTCTCTTTCTTTCTTTCTTTCTTTCTTTCTTTCTTTCTTTCTTTCTCTTTCTTTCTTTCTTTCTTTCTTTCTTTCTTTCTTTCTTTCTTTCTTTCTTTCTTTCTTTCTTTCTCTTTCTCTTTCTCTTTCTCTTTCTCTTTCTCTTTCTCTTTCTCTTTCTCTTTCTCTTTCTCTTTCTCTTTCTCTTTCTCTTTCTCTTTCTCTTTCTCTTTCTCTTTCTCTCCCTCTCCCTCTCCCTCTCCCTCTCCTTCCTTCCTTCCTTCCTTCCTTCCTTCCTTCCTTCCTTCCTTCCTTCCTTCCTTCCTCCTGTTTCTTTTGCTTTCTTCACTTTTTTCTCTTTTGCGCCTTGCCTTGCCTTCTTTTTTTTTGTTTGCTTGCTTGCCCTCTTCTCTGCTTTCTTCTGTCTTTTCTTCTTTTTCCCCTTCTTCCTCTCCTGCTCCCACATCACATATATCACATCATGGACTAGCAAGAGTCACTTAGAATAAACTGCCCTCAAATCAAAATTTATCCTTGGGGAATTAGTATCCATAACTGCATAACTCGGGCTAAATGATGTTCTCATTTACACCCCTACTGTAAGTCAGTGAGGCTGTGGGAGTAATAACTGGGAACCATGAGCCAAATTTTTCTTTCAGTCATACCAGTGTAAATCTGCAACGATTTATTTGAATTTAATGGCCAATTAGGATCTACCTCTATGCATATAATAAAAGAATTATGTTATTAATCTTGAAACAATAACTTTTAACTTTAATAAAAATTAACTTTGAGGATGATTCCGAGAAAAACATTTTTAGAAAATAAAATAAAATATTTTTATCAAAATTGCAGAACTCTACAAAGAGCCTCATAAATTTGTGATGATTAAAAACCAGCAGGAGATGGAAAGCATGATTAATGTTTCATTGTATCCATTTAATACACCTGTATAATGTGCATATTTTTCAAAGCTGTCCCATTGTCATTTCTCCCCATCTCCTGACCATGTTTTAAGACATGTATTCTAACAAAGGGTATAAAGCAATACTGAGATCTGTACTACTGCTGAAGTGGTTAACAATAGGATGGTTGCCAACTAACTCTGCTGTTCTCTTTTGACTGCCATGTCAGGAGGTAAAAGCAGAACTGCCAAAGTGATTCACTTCTCTCACACACTTAAAACTATTTGAAATTAAGATATTTTTAAAGACAATTTAATTTTTGTTCATTTTAATGTCAATTGTGCTGTCCAGTTATTAAACTTGCATATTTCCTCTAAAACACAATGGTTTCTGTGCAGGGAAACAAAGGTTTTTCACAGAGTCTTTCTAGTGAGAGATAACATCCAGAATAATAACTGCACATCAACCAACTTCTGCAAAGCTTCTTAGTATGGTGACAGACAGCAAGAACTTTTGTTTGCTTTTATTTGAACATGTGGGTGGAATAGCTGTTCCTGTCCTTGGCTCAGCCATGTCCTTCACAGATACTTGAATGAGTTAATTATAGATTGTTACCTAATGACATAACTGTGCTTTCTGAATCCTACAGAATGACAATTTCTGATCAAAATACTTCTTATTTCTGTATTTGCTCATCAGCATGAAAACCGCTATGTGTGTGCGCATACACACATTTTCTTTTTCTTTCTTTCTTTCTTTCTTTCTTTCTTTCTTTCTTTCTTTCTTTCTTTCTCTTTCTTTCTTTCTTTCTTTCTTTCTTTCTTTCTTTCTTTCTTTCTTTCTTTCTTTCTTTCTTTCTTTCTTCTCTTTCTTTCTTTCTTTCTTTTTTCTTTCTTTCTTTCTCTTTCTCTCTGTCTCTTTCTTTCTCCCTTTCTTTCTCTCATGTCCATCTTTTACACCAGCTGTTATATTTTCCTTTGTTTCATAAACAAATATTAGCCCAATCTTTTGAGTTACTCTTTCTTGTTGAGGACTAAGTCAGATCTGTGTGTAACCTGTGGGGGGAAAAAAGACCTCAGCCCAGAGGAAAGATGTAATCAGAAACTAAAGGTAACAGGAAACAGAAGCTGAATAAAAAGCACATGACACCCATTCATAATAGTGAAGATATCACTTTCTTTTGCCACATTTTAAAAGAATTTAAGACTAAATCCAAAGTTACATAAACTAAAATGTTACTCTGATAAATGGGAAGACAACCTGGGGCACAGCCTTATGCTTCTTCAGAGACCAAAGGTGCTGCCACACGCATTTCCACTTTAGATGTCATTGTTTAATGTTTGTACTGCAAACCTGTTATTACTCCCATGTAGTCATTACACTAAGGAAAAAACCTTGCAGCATCATATTCCTGTTCAGTTATTTACAGGTCAGAGTCCAGCAGAAGCAAAAACCAGCTGCTAGTCACTAGTCATATTAATAGTCACCTCATAACACAAACAGCAAAAGAAAGCTGATTCTCATATATTGGGAAGCTTCAGTTCGTTTAGTAGTCATGTTTATACTTGCTTTCCAAGTGCTTCGATTTGGTCAGTTTTGGACAAGCAGTTCCACTCCATTCTCTCCTCATGCATGGACTATGTGACTCCACCACCTTAAGTATCTGAACTGAGAACTTAATATCCCTCTTCCCTCACCCCAGACTCCCCCTCCACAGTAGAAACTAATTTCAGCTAAGTGCTGACCACACTTTCCATAGATGTGAAGCCATTTCTGTGCTGAAAGTATAAACCTAAGGACTCTTGGTCTTGTGTAAGTGATCAATCAGATTAGTCCCTTCTTTTCCACAAAATAGCTGGCTGCTCACAAGGGAGGTGGACCACTAGGCATCCAGGGTTGTTCTGAAGTACTTTCTAAAGCATGCTAGAATTTATTCAGTTTCTGCATTGGGAATCCCCACCCCTGTATGCGTAGTCAGTGACAGGAATATTTGCAGATCGCATCCAGCTTAAATTCTACTCACCTTTTGCCAGTCTTAAATGCACAGATTTGGACTTGTTCTGCAAAAGAGTGGAATTTATTCTTACAGTTAGACATAAGACATTCTTTTTTCTAGTACGAGATCAGACATATTTCAAGCTCTTCCATTTAACTCACCAAAACTACTCAGAAGTGTTTACTTCTGCAATTAGCTTAGCAAGTGTGTTCAAAAATATCTATTCCTAAATGATGATCACAATCATAGCTAAAAGCTATTATATAGACTACTCCTGTTTTCAAACTGGTGATGTGTCTTTTCCTCTTTCAGCTGCAGCTTTACAACTGTGATCTAGCATGTGGTTGTTTTTCTAGGCTAAAAGGGGCACATGTGTTGCTGCAGGATCGGAGCTTTCCAGCAGGTTTTCAGAGTTGCACCTGCACCACATCTGTCTTTTTTCCCACACCACTTTTTTTTAAAGAAAGGAAAAACAATATAAATCTAGAAATGAGACAAAAAATGGAATTTTCTTCTCCTTGCTTCTAGAAGTTTCTGCCACTATATAGTTTTCAATTGTGAAATGGCTACACCTAATCTGAAATAGTAGCAGAGTATTGTATACAATTATTTGTTTAGAGGCAGTTTTGAGATATTAAAAGCCATCTTTACCATTACTGGCTTTTGCCCAGATGTATCCATTAGCCTTTCAAGCAAAAAGTCTTTGAACTTGTTAAGGGAACAATGTAGTTCCAGGTTGTTCCAGTTTCAGACAAAAGCCCTAGGCAAGAGTGTTGTGATAGTCTTTGTTCTGATATAGTGATCCTTGATGAACAGAAAATTCTGTGGGAGATCATAGTGAAAACTCAGAAACTATAGCAATTAGGCAGATTAAATTTATCCAGCAGACTTTAATACTTATTTCCAATTTCTCCTCTTATTACCTCTCAAGATTGTGTTTCAGTGTCCTAGAGAAAGGCTCATATTACTGATGTGATACTAATGTAAACACTGTGATTGCAAAGTACTGCATTTGTGGGTTTTCTTGGCTTGGAGAGTCTCAGTCAAGGAGGACATTTTCTTAAATATTTTTAAAATTAATTCAGCCATTATCAAGAAATCTATATGAATGCACTAACCACGGAAGTTTAACATTTTATGATAATGTTTTCCATTTGTGTAACTAAATAAGTCATAAATTAGGTTCCAATCCAGTGTTGTTTACTCCACAACCGCACAGGTTCTTCCAAAAATCATTCACAAAATGCTAGATGGTAAAAATAGATGAAGACATTTTTCTGTTCTGAGTATAAATATTATGATATAATTACACTAGTATATTTGTGTAAATCATGAGGTACTTCTCAGTTCAAAAGAATGTTTTCGTGAGAAGGGAATAACCTTCCAAAATTTTCGAAAGGATGTAAAAATACAATTTTAAAAACCAATGAATGTGTCAAGTAAATTTAATTTATTCTGCATATACTGAGGTATGTTTAGAATATTTTAAGATAGATTACATGTGTACATGTCCTACCTGCATACACCCACAGTCACACACGCAAGCATCACCCTATAGCAGTGACTTGTTACTCAGAAGAAGAGTTACCATTCTGAATCTTAGAACTATACGAACAATACAAACATTCAAGACCACCTATGAGTTTCTTAATTTCACCAAACCTTCTCCACAACTTCCTCCACAATCATAGAATCATAGAACTATAGAATTTCTAAGGTTGGAAAGACCTTTAAGATCATCAAATTCAACTGTCAACCCAGCACCACCACCAAGTTCCCCTTTAAACCATGGCCTCAAGTGCCATGTCCACATGTTTTTTGAATACTTCAAGGGATGGTGAACCCACCACTTCCCTGGGCAGCCCATTCCAATGCTTGACAACCCTTCCATGAAGAAATTTTTCTTGATGTTCAACGTGAACTTCCCCTGGCACAACTTGAGGCCATTTCCTGTTGTCCTGTCACTTGGGAGAAGAGTGGCATCCATCTCATCACAATCTCCTTTCAGGTAGTTGTAGAGAGCAATAACATCTCCCCTGAGCCTCTGTTTCTCCAGAATAAACATCCCCAGCTCCCTCAACCACTCCTCAAAAGAATTGTGCTCCAGACCATTCACCAGCTCCATTGTCCTTCTCTGGACATGTTCCAGCACCTCAACATCCTTCTTGTCATGAGGGTCTCAGAACCTGACACAGGATTTGTGGTGTGGCCTCATCAGTGCTGAGTACAGGGGGACAATCACTGCCCTTGTCCTGCTGGCCACACTCTTCCTGATACAGGCCAGGTGCCATTGGCCTGCTTGGACACTTGGGCTCACGCTGGCTCATGTTCAGCTGCTGTCAACCAGCACCCCCAGGTCCTTTTCTGCTGGGGAGATTTCCAGCCACTCTGCCCCCAGTCTGCAGAACTGGCTGGGATTGTTGTGACCCAAAAGCAGGACTCAGCACTTGGCTTTGTTTAACCTCACACCATTGGCCTTGGCCCATCAATCCAGCCTGTCCATATCCCTCTACAGAGCCTTCCTACCCTCCAGCAGATCAACACTCCCACTCAATTTGGTGTCATCTGCAAACTGACTAAGGATGCCCACGATCCCCTCATCCAGGTCGTCAATGAGAATGTTAAACAGGAGTGGCCCCAATACTGAGTCCCAAGGAACACCACACATGACCAGACACCAGCCAGGTTTAATTCCATCCAGCACCACACTCTGAGCCCAGCCATGCAGCCAGTTTTTGCCCAGTGAAGAGTCCATTTATCCACGCCATGGGAAGCCAGTTTCTCCAGAAGAATGATGAGGGAAACAGTGTCAAAGACTTTACTAAAATCTAAGTAGACAACATCCACAGCCTTTCCCTCATCCACTAAGTTGGTCATTTTGTTGTAGAAGGAGATCAATTTGGTCAAGCAAGACCTGTCTTTCCTAAACCCATGCCAGCTGGGCCTGGTCCCCTGGTTGTGCTGTACATGTTGCATGATGGCACTCAGGTTGATCTGCTCCATGACCTTCCCCAGAACTGAGGTCAGGCTGACAGGCCTGTAATTTCCCTAATCCTCCTTCTGACTCTCCTTATAGAGGGAGCATCACATATGCCAACTTTCAGTCACCTGGAACCTCCCCAGCTGATCAGGACTGAAGATAAATAATGGGAAGTGGCTTGATGAGATCTTCCACCAGCTCCCTCAGTACTCTTGGGTAAATGTCATATGGCCCCAGGGACTTGTGAAGGTCTAAGTTGCATAACAGGTGACTGGATTAAGCTGGTTTCAATCTGTTCCCTGTCTCTGTCTTCCAGCTCAGGGGCCTGGGTACCTTGATGACAACTGGTCTTGTTATTAAAGACTGAGGCAAAGAACGCATTAAGCACCTGAACTTTTTCCTCATTTGTTGTTGCTTTGTTTCCCACCACATCCAACAAACACTGGAGATCCTCCTTGGCTTCCTCTCTTTGCTGGTATATTTGTAGAAACAGTTTTTGTTGTCTTTTACAGCAGTATCAAGATTAAATTCTAGGTGTGCTTTGGCCCTTCTTTTTCAACATGGATGTGTGTTCAAACATATGTCTCTACACTTGTTCACTTTTACAGCATGACTTGATCTTTAATAAAAAAAAGGAATAGTTAACAATTATGGTTATAAGCTTGGTGAATACAGAGGTGGAAAAGTAACCTGTCATATAGAATGACTTAACATTTTCCATTGTAAGTATTTGCTTTGAGCATTTGTATTTTAAAAGTCCAAAGAAATATGCCTTTCCCCCTCCTTCTATATGGGCATATTTTTTTCACACACAAGCAATACTGTCTCTTTGAGGTTTCAGGTATAACCTTGTCCCTAGTATTCATATTTCCCTAGTATCCCTAGTATTCATCTGACGTGTGGTGGCCTGAGCAAGATCTGTTTGGAAGTTAGGGATGATACATAATGCATATTGAAGAGGAGGAGAGGGCAAAAGTTCTCATGATATGAGTTTTAAAGAGTTGTGTGGAAAGGGTTAAAATGTTTCAAACTAGCCATGCGTTGCTCTCGAGTGATTAGGTGTAACTCCCAATTAAAGATCAATAAAGCCTTTAAAGTGATTTATAAAAATGGATTAGTAAGAAATGTCCATTTAGAAACTACTGTGAGTAAAATCACTATACTCTCTGTCATATTGATCGGGCCTTTATGTCTAAACACGCATTAACTGGGGCAGACAATAAAAATTAATCCTCTTCTTTCGTAAAATGGAAGGTCATTTTCCCAACTGTCTCTAGGGGGAATGATGTCATTAAACATGCTACTAAGACATTTTATTAAATCTGGCTAGGCTGTTTGCATAAAAGTAAATTAGAGCAGTCAATATTAGAAAGAAAGGGATTTTAAGGAGCAATAACTAGAGGTATTTATTGTAAGTGTATTATACAACAGATGCATAATTAAATTCAAAACATCTCCATTAAAATAATGTTAAGGGCCTGGCTCAATGACAAAAGGCACGATTTTCAGAGCCCTAAGGATGCCCTGTTGTACCTAAGCATTTCAGGGGTCTCCAAGCAGTAGGGGACTTGACATACCATATGTGCTGATATTCTCTGCTCTTTCCCCTCCAGGATAATTCATAAATAAAACCACTGAGCAAAGGGGTGAAACTGTAACTAGCGCCAATCCGACCGAGACGGTGCCCTCTATAAAACACCTGCAGTTTCAGTTCCAGCATGCATCTCTTTACACGCATGTTCCCTCGGATAAGAAGCATCTTTCAATACTGTAAGAAAAACAGAAAAGGGGAAAGAGGAGAAGTCATTTAAGATTATGTTCTGCTTAAGGTGTGTGGCCTCCAAGCTGCTGCTGCCCACAGGATCCATTTACCCGCACCCCAGCAAAGCAGAGTTTACACCTAAACATAACATCTCTATGATGGCACCCTGTGGAAGCCTTTGTGTCTGAATGCACCCTGGGGTCACTCCTGGGCCAGCTAGTGTATAAGAAACAATTTTTTTGAAGGTTAAAGTCAGAATTTCAAGTTGCATTTTTATGTCTCCTTGTGTGGTGCAGACCTCACTGCTTTACCTCTGGGTAGGTGACCCCCTTCCCATCATCTGTCTGTGATTGACCTCCCCCCTTCTACAAAAAATTCAGCAGTGGTTAAGTCACTGAGCTGCTGCATATTGCACTGTCCACATAGAAGTGTGTTATCTTCACGATCTCCAGTCAGCTTTACACATCAATTGTTTGTCTGCTATCTCTAAGTAACATTGTAGATAACTTGACATATGGGACATCTTTGTTTTAGCACTTTAGCAGAGTGGAGGAGTGGAGGTCTTGACCATGGACAGAGGACTGGACTCCCATGTTAATTCCAATAATATGCACCCTAATGCTACTTTTATGATTAGAAATGTTTTTAGAGTAGCACCACTGAATTGTTTCTAATTTTGCCAAGGATATTATATATAAGACAAAAAAAAGACATTTTCTCCTTTTTACCCGCAAATATCTTACATTAGATCAGGTCAGTAGATGAATCTCCAGCTTGAAAACTGCATCAGGTATGTGGTGACCCTGTGACTGTGAAACACAGACTTGAGTCTGGGTTTCATGCTTGGTTGGGGCATAGAGGGTCTGTGCCACCGAGTAATCACGTTGGGTCAGACCCCACAAAAGGTCTGAGTGCCTTGTATGGCAGCTGTGTAAGTGCTTTAGAAGGAAATTGGTGGAGCAAGCATAATCTGTAACCAGATGAAAGGGACAGAAAGAGGGAATGGATGCCAGGGGCGTGAGCAAGTTGATTGGACGTGAACGCATGGATGTAGAACTGGCTAAAAAATATCATAGTGTCTCTGCTTCATGCCTACTAAGATATTATTTTTTTCATTTCTACACTTTGACCAAAGAATGAAAAACTGAGGAATTCCATATTTTGGAAGACAGTTGGCAGGAATAAAAAGACTAGTTAAAAATGCCATTTTGATAATTTAAAATCCCCTCCCTAATCTCCTTGCAACAAAATTATTATAACAAACTTTAGACATTATTGATTAAAAAGAATAAAAAAAATAACTCTGTAATATTGATCGGTTTTCTGAACTGTTTATTGGGGGATTTGGACATATATAGAAATTCTGGTAATATTTACATCTGATTCATGGCCTGAATCTCTGAAATTCATAGTCAATAAATGCATTAAATAATACAACAATAAAACTTTGACATGAAAAGAAATACAAGAAATTAATAAATTATTTTCTTGGTAAATAAGTTCAGGCCATGTATCTCTTCAAGGAAAATGTTTAAGCCATTCTTGTACATGGTATAGAGTAAGCAATATATACAGAGCTAGTTCTGCAGAGAATACAGGTAGTGAGTGTCCAATTTGAACATGTTAATCCAACCTACGTCTGTTTTTTTTTTTTTTTTTCTTCCACCAAAGCTTCAATATGCATCTGATCTCAGGATATTGGATTTTTCTTTGAGGAAAGAAATAAATGATTTATCTGGGGAATAAACCCAGTCTTCTCTCTTTGTACTGCTCACCATATATATTATGCTAAAATAAGGTTCACTGATTCTAATGTAAATCTCTAAAGCTGAACCATGATAATATAAGTTTCTGCATTTTATGTGGTAGGTAAGTATGTTGCATCTTTGAAAAAAAGTAGTGGAAGAGATTAGTGATTGTACCTAAGGAGAAAGGGAATAGGCTGAAATACCTTTAGGGTCTGAAACTCCTTGACAAACTAGGAAAAACTGTTCAAACACATTAGTTTTCTTCTAAAATAAAGATGCATCTTGCAATATGACTGTTTCCCCCCCATCTTGCTTTTTACACACACATTTTGTGACATCAAGATTTGTCTATATGGGCAATTCATACCAGTACAAACAAGCTTGCATCACTATTAAAAGATCTGCATCTATAAGACCCTATCCTTTGTAAGGATGTCATTGTCAACATTTCTGGGGGATTTTCACTCTTGCAGAAACAGGAATTAATTTCTCTTCCAAAGAAGTTACACTGAAGCTCTTTGCTGATATGATGCTTTCCCACATGGCTTTGCTGCTAACCCCAAATGTCCAATCTGCTTATTGAAATACCTTTTCCTAGCCTGAAGTCAAGGTAATGGTTGATAACTCTGTGCTAGCACAGACAGGTTCAGCTTCTTTTGAAGTCCAGAGTGTCTATCAAACATACCCCCCACTTCTCACCGTGCAGCACACTTCTTCAGTGTCCCAAGTGGGCTATGGATCACTTCTGTCCCTGGGATACTTCGACTTGACAAGAGCACTGACTATAGCAATGCCTAGTAGAGTGATTGCACAGGATCTGTCTTCAAGGATGGCTTATAAAAACAGAAAGGAGAAAGGTGGAGCTCTCATATTGGTGTGAATATTTTGCCTTGTTACAGCAATTCTGACAGGATTCCTGTCTGGGAATACCATCACAGATCTGATGGCAGTGCAAAGCCACTTGGCAAGAGTATTCCAGTAAATGAGCAAACAGAAAAACACCTTTTTTTTTTTTTTTTTCAAGCAGATATGCTTGTCAGACAAGAAGTTGTTTGACGTTTAACAATCCACCTGTAGCTCTGTAGATTGATCCAGTCACCCAGGCTGCCATTCCCACTGTCACCAATCTTTTGGTTCCTGGAAGTTCTCAAGATGCCACAAGCATGGTATGAAAGACTAATAAGTGATATAGGACTTAGAGTGGTACTGTGCTCTGTCATACAGACTGCATATTTATTGCCATTGATGGATATGGACATACTGCACAGGGGTGAGATACTGTAAGTTCTGAATACGACTATTTCTCTTTCCAAATCATGCTTTTCCTGAGAATCCTGAGAAGGAGCAATTGCAACTGGTAAGCATGCCCACTGTGGAAGGGGCTGCTCCAAAATCTCTAGTTACTCTTCGCTGATATCTTCTCCTATCTGTCTTATGAAGCCATGTCCCAGCTTCTGGATCAGAGCAGCTCTACAAAACAGTATACTTAACCTATCTGTTCTGTGCTGGCCTCATTTCCTTCTCTATGCCAGATGGGCCAGATTTAAGAAAGTGTACTACATAATTTGGCTGTTGAGAGCCATCATTCTGTAGCTGTATTATTAAGTACCTATCATGCTTTGATCATCCAGGAAATTAATCCAATTAATCAGTGCATAATTATTATCAGCACAAATCTTTAGTGAGTATTTTTTAAAAACAAAAATCTTATCAGGGTACTTTTTCCAGAAGAACCTTACCAAGATTTTTTTATTGATGCAAATCTGAGAAAAGCACAACATAAGTACAGCTTCAACTTTTTTTTAAAGCTAGTAAAGAAGTTCATTACAGTAACTGCCAAAAGGATAGGCAAAATATCATATAGCACTAGTAAGTCAGAAGTGCCTCAATGCCACAAAATACTTTGAAAATTACTGCAGCTATATCAAGTGACATCTGAAACACGGAAAGAAGGCTTTAGCACTTGCATAGTGAGCCTACACTCTCCTTCACCCTTTAAGTAGTGAAAAGGCCCTTCCTCTCATGCAGGTGTGTAGGAATTATGTCTGGGTTGAATAACAAGAAGTAATCCAGGAACTTGAACAGAACAGGCTTTTAGGGAACAGGAAAAAAAAGGGTTACCTTTGCGTAAGCCTATCTGGTCTACCAGAGAGACTAGGGAAAGAGACAGGAAGACAAATAGGCAGTTAATGGTGTTAACGGATGGAAGGTATTATTCTCAGAAAACATACTCTGTCAGACTAGGCATCCCTCTTCTTTCTCTTTCCCCTTAGGCACACTGTTGCACATCCTGATTTTAGGGAACTTGTCATGTTAAGAACAATTTTGGTTTGTTCTGCTATCACACTTTCCTGGCCTGGCAGGGAAAACAAGCGGTGGATGGCAGCTACATTTCTCTGATCCCTCTATCTCTCTATCTCAGATAGTGGGATTGAGGCCAATCACATCAATCCCTTAAACTCCTGACCAGCCTCCAAAAACAAAGCATAACATACTGCCTAGGAGCCCTTTCTTACCTTTTCTCAAGTGAAATCCTAATTCCAAGTTTTGTGAATTGAAATTTCATTTGTTCTTTATTTAAAATTTAGAATTACTTGATCTTCTTGCATAGTGGGCAGGCTACAGATGGAAAAAAAATTCTGGAAGATTTTGATTTTTACTTTTGTTGGAAGGGTTCTGCCTAGGTAGCAACATGGTACAGAGAAAGACTTAATTCATAATGAAATCACTACTTTTAGAAAGCAAACCCAAGAATTTTGAAGAGGCAATGCATATGGCATAGTAAGAGAGGAAATATGTAATTTTCAGAGTTCTTCGTACAGATACAGTGTGACTGTACTTCTGTGTATGTCTCAGTGTGCATAAAGTGCAGAATCTCACACTCCATAAGGGCTTTAAGTAATAGAAAGGAGTGCTGGATACTTAAGGAATGCTGAATACAAGTTGGATGACAATCCTTTTGTAATAGCAGGGTTTCACAACGATGTTATCTTTACTTAAATTCAGGTACCTGTTTATAGGAACCATTGAATGATTTTCCTGAAATGAAATCTTTCTTGAGGAGATAAAATCCACATACAGGTAGTTCAAAAAATGGTTCTACAACCCAATATATTACTCACCAATGTGGTCAATGTATTTACAGACCAACTTCCATTAGGGTTGTCATGGTTTCACTAAAGGAATCCTGGTTATCAATTTTGATCTTGTTCATCTGATTCTCCTGAGCCTTTATCAAAGACTAATAAATATTGACTAAAGAATATACAATTCTCAATAAAAATGACATAGAACAAAATGATGGAGATCTTTCTTTGGGTCTGATTCAGCAGGTGGGAGGATTCAAGCAGCGTGTCCTGTGCTAGCAAATCTGAGGGTAGGTTGGATTTTTCTGCCAGGGAAAAAGAGGACAAAAGGACAGATATGTTGGAGGGTGAATAGCTGTGTGTTTAGAGGGTACTCTGGCATTAGAAATATTGTCCCACACAATTCCTAGAAACTCCTAAGCAATTCTTAGAAAATCTTTGGTGTCCTGGGTGTTCTGATGAGCTTATTTGCCTAGTCTTAAAGATTCTGAGTAAAACTAAGGAATTTATAACATTAAGCATTACTATCCAAACACAGTTATTCGTTACTATGAATAAGAGATCAACTAAAGAAATTCTGGTTTTATAAAGGTTTCCATCATCTCACAGGTGCTCTCTGTTCTTCTTTTCTTGTTCGCTCTCTTTTTACTCTCAACATGCTCATTCCTCTCTAGACCAATACCCCACTGTTTCTGTGATAGGCCCTTTTGTGACATTCAATGGGATGATGATGCCCTCTCTGCACTGCACACCTCTTCTAATTTATCTCTCAGTCTTTCCTCAAGAAAAGCTCCACTGAAAGCCCAGAATTAGCAGAAGATAAGGAAAGAACCTCCCTGGAGTTTATTTTTCATGTCTCAAATCTTATTATTTGCATTTTCTTAGCTGAAAGCAAACTTCAGATGCTAGTTATTGCATTGGTGAGAACTGCACTCAGGAATAAATATTCCTGAAACTTCAGAAATATAGTCATGGCAGTCATGGTAGCATAATAGTGGAAGTAAGTGGTGTTCATAAGTGCTGTTTCATTTACACTGAATTTTCTTAGTGTATCTTGTTAATGATGGTCAGTATTCCCTGACAGTTGTTTTTAATAGATTCTCCTACTAGCTCAGGGATTTAACTCTCCCTTTTGTTTAAATTGAAATTGTTGCAGCCCCAATTTCCCCCTAGTGCATCCCACAGCCTGGAATATTGTGTACTCAGTTCCTGCAACTGGAACTTGCAGTAGCTGAATTCAGAAGGGTCCACGTGTCATTAACTCCTCACACCTTCGTCAATCAAGTACTTGTCAATATATGCCCAGTTGAAGCAAGGTCAAGTGACGTGGGAAGAACAGAAATGCTGCTTGCCACTGTAGGGAGAAAATTTGTGTAGCCAAAGCTCAACTGGAGTTGAAGCTGCCAGAAACAGGGGGGACAATTAAAAGAGATTTTTCAAATATATATAATGGCAATAGCCAGCATTAAAAGAACATTGTCCCTTTACAGGATGAAGATTGTCACCTCACAAACAGGGACAGGGACAAGGCAGAGGTGTTTAACTTATTCTTTGCCTCTGTCTTTAACACAAATGATGGACCAAGGCAGTCTCAGTGCCCTCAGCTGGAGGATGATGACTGTGAGAATGATCAACTCCCAGCTGACCATGAACTTGTGTGGGATCTACTGCTCTAGTCAGATCCCTACAAATCTATGAGGCATGATGGGATTCATCCTAGAATCCTCAAAGAGCTGGCTGATGTAATTACAAAGTCAATCGATGATTTTTGAGTGGTCTTGGGAATCCAGAGAGATCCCAGATGACTGGAAGATTGCAAGCATTGTCCCAATTTTCAAGAAGGGCAGGAAGAAGGACCCTAGAAACTGAAGGCCTGTCAGTCTCACTTCAGTGCCTGGTAAAGTTATGGAGAACATTATCTGCAAGGTATTGAAAAATGCCTGAAAGACAATGCAGTCATTGGTCACTGCAGAACAGCTTCATGAGAGGAAAATCCTGCTTATCAAATCTGATTTCCTTTTATGACAATGTAAACCCCCCAGCTGATGGAGGAAAGCCAGTTGATGTAATCTTTTTGGATTTCAGTAAAGATTTTGATACTGTCTCTCAGTGTATCCTTCTGGACAAAATGTCCAGCCCCCACCTGGATAAACACATCATGGGATGGGTGAGCAACTGCCTCACAGGTCGGGCACAAAGGGTTACAGTGAATGGGGTGACATCAGACTGCTGACCTGTCACTAGTGGGGTTCTGCAGGGCTCCATCCTTGGCCCTGTGCCCTTCAACACCTTCATTAATGACTTGGATGCAGGACTGGTAGGGATATTATGCAACTTCACAGATGATACAAAACTGGGAGGAATTGTTGACTCTGTCAAAGGCAGGGAAGCCTTGTAGAGAGACCTCAGCAAATTAGAGAACTGAGCAATCACCAACCATATGAAGTTCAGTAAGTGACAGGACCAGAGAGAATAGCCTGAAGTTGTGTCAGGTGATGTTTATACTGGATATTAGAAAAAGATTCTTCACCCAGGGGGTGGTTGGACACCGGAACAGGAGGCCCAGGAAGTGGTCACAGCCTGACAGAGTTCAAGAAGTGTTTGGACAATACTCTACAGGCACATGGTGTGACTCTTGGGGATGGTCTTGTACAGGGCCAGGAGTTGGACTCAATGATCCTTGTGGGTCCCCTCTAACTCAGCATATTCTGTGATTCTGCACAGAAAGGGAGGGAGTGTTGCTAGTATCTGAGTGTTATCCATGGCCTGGATTTTGCTACACAATGAGTGTGTGATCTTACATAGCAGATCACTGAAATACCTAAGCATGCAGCACCTGTCAGACCCAAGGCAACTGCCAGCAATACTGAAATTTGGGATAAGTCTTATATCGTGAATGCAATTCAACTCCCCTTGATGTACCATGACAACATCTAATCCAAGAATTCAAATACTGAGCTTTAATTTTTTTATCCTTGAGTTTTTCACTCATCTAGTTACAGAATTCTTTCCATAAGGTAATCAATGTCAATCTGAAACAATATAATTTTATTTTTGGCTGGAAGTCTGTTTGTCTGGAAGACTGGTTTGTCTGAACACTGTTAAGCATTTGGAGACTTAGAAATTTACCCAATTTTTGTCTATATTTTTTTTTGTGATTGATTTTGATCTTTTGATCTCATGGTGATATTTCACCTTAGACAGTTCCCTGCCACCAAATAGATTCACACAAGCTCATGGTCTCCTACCATGTTGCTGTTCCTACCTGTCCAATGCTCTTAGCAATCACTGCCACATTTAAAAGGCAGCTGTGGCAGGTTAGTGCTTTATGAATGTGACTGGTGAGTTTGATGCTAGACCTGAGGTTTCACAAGGACAAGTGGTTCCCTGGGAAGAGGGGCATAAGGGTGACCCAGGCTGTCTGGAGGCTCTTCTGATTGTTTCTTCTGGAACTGAGCTATAAGGACAAGAAGAGACAGACAGGTCAAGGCAGCAGTACGACACATTTACCATGGTCTTCATTCCACCTTCTGTGTTGTGTTTACTTGAGTAAAGGAAAGATGTGGGAGCAGATTGGGGCATAGATAATATTGCTACTGGGGGTGCAGCAAGCACCATGGCAGCCATGCAGCACTGTAGCTGCCAGAGGGAGATCACCGCATATATAAAGTGGAATACACAGAATGTGTGTTTTGCATTGTAAAATGAGAACATTTTTCAGAATCACTTTGTTTTGGAGCTAATTTTTGTTTGTGGTTGGGGCTAGATGGAGGTATGGTGGTGAAGAGAAGATAAAATTTATTTGTGTTGTGGAAAAATTCAGAGGATTCCCTGATCTTTATTATGAGAATAGATTTACTTCAGGAGTGCTTTAACTTGATTCTAAGAAAAAGGTACTAACAGCCATAACCTGTCCTCTGGGCAGGCTTTCATTTAACTCCAAATGTCCTCCCAGTGACAGTCCTTGTACCACTTTCGCTTTGTGGAGATTCCCTGTAAGCAGGCTATTATCAGATACTCTCTGGCAGTTTCTTTCTATTGCCAGAATGACTGAAAAGCTTTCAATACAAACAAAAATCAAGTGGCAGTCAAGGCTTAGAGTCACCCCTGTATGGGCCACCAGGTTCTTCTCAGTTCTCTGCCATGGAGAAACAGAAAGTCCAAGAATCAGGTCTTCCACTCCTTGTACATACTCTTAATAATATTTAAATAGCACATATACCTCACGTGCTTTATTTAGTACAACGGATTTTTTTTTAAAAGCTGTGAAGGAAAAGGCATAATTTTGAACGCATTTTAAGAAGAAGAGAATGTCTCTCTCTGAGCTACTGCATGCCTGTCCCTTTTTGTTCCCAAAGCCATGCCCCTGGCGTGTAAATGCGAGTCTCACATGAGGTGAAGAAGTTATGGTGTGGAGTTGTGAGAATATGGCCTTTATCTGCATTCTGGGAATGGTTTTGTTCTCCACTCTCTGCTACGTGATGAAGAAGGACTAAAAAGCCTGGACACCCAGACAAAAAGAGGGCCATTTAGCCTTTTCTCTGAAGCCTAGGATCCTTGCTGGGGGATTATTTTAGGCGGGGCTGTGTTTGGGCTGAGGGGTCTGGTTTGTACTCAAAGCCAGGCAGCAGATGTCAGGCCTCAGAATTGTTCACAAAATGATGACCTTGCTGGGTCAAGGCCCATACAACCTGCTTCGCCTCAAGCTGTGTCAAACACAAGCAGCAGAAAGACTTTCCCCAGGCACGCCTGTCTGGGCGACCAGCTATTCCCAAGTCTCCCTGTAGATTGAATTCCTTGTGAAATTCTACAGCTCTGAGAAAAAAACCTCCTGACAGTTAACTTGCCTTTTTATTTAAGTAATGAATAAGGCAGTGAAGGTTTTTCAGGGGGTAGAGGTCTAATGCATTATTATGCTTTTTTTGTTGTAACAATTTATATTGTTGGGAAAGTTTGTTTGGGGTTTCCATGTGTGACTAAAATCTGTTAGTACAGATAGTGTCAAATACAGAGATGATATGCTTGAAGAAACAAATGTGAAAAAGAGGCCTGTGTATGAAATGCAATCCATGGCAAATTCACATTGTGTATTGGATGTAAATATCTCCAATGTGATGATCTTTAGAGGGGGAAGAACATCTACTGTGATTAAGAACATCAAATTATATTTGCTATAGTTATTGTCTTATTGGGAAATATTCACAGTCAAGGGTTTAAAAATGTAATAAAAAGTGGATCAATATGTGTTTGAGGATTTCATCAATTGCATATTAACAGTACTAGTCCTCATGACCTCTTTTCTTTGAGCTATTCCCTTGATCAGAGCAAAAATGATCTAATAAATTAAGGGTTTAGTCATCCATGTGCTGAATTTTGTTTCATGTTTCTATTTTCTTGCATACACAATTGAAAAAACAATGCATGATTCCTGAACATGATTTGATTCTTATAACAATGGATGAACATTGCATTTCTTATAAGCAAAAATTTCAACCAAATTTCTGCAGAATGAAAATCGAAGAATTTTGAGGGATATCATAGGATATTTAACACTACAGTTAATACCAGTATAGCTTGGCAAATCAACAATGGCTGGCAGTTTTCACATTGAATTTACCCTTTCTGCATAGGCTGAATTTCTGCAAGTTTTGGAAAAGTTTTGTGTTTTTTTTTCCTTTTTTTCCTTTTGTCCATCTTTCAATTACTTGAAGTGTAATTCACTGGACATTGCAAAGCTGATCTGCCTTCTGTATTTATGGTAACCTGCATGTGTCCCTTGCTTTGGGCTCTGTATACCAAGTGAATTGTCAGAATGGTGTTTCTGAAAATAAAATGTTTTGAAGCATAGGAAAGCACCAAACTGACTTTTTAGGACTTAATCAAAATGAGGAAGAACAGATATGAAAGATATTTCCATTGCATTTTTGATTCCCCCCAGAAGAAATCAGACAAAATTCACTTTATGTGAATGACGTAATACTTGCTAGAGAGTCATCTACAGTGATCCAATTTTTTTTATAGACAGAAGCACAGAGGCAGACAGACACAGATCATAGCATCTTTTGTTTTCCAATAATTCATGTTCTGTGTAGAGAATAATTAGCTGGATGTAAAACTGTACATGTATAACTATAATAGTAGTGATTCAGTGGTGAATTGTGCCTTATTTTTTGTTCACATTTGGACAGGTGAGCTAAACATTAATGAACTTTTACTGAGGAACGTTCTGGGTTGCATAAATACAAGGAATGCTGCTCACTAATAATGACAACAGGAGTTTTTCCTTTGATTTACATGGAGCCAGGATTTCAGGCCATTATATTACATTCCATGTCTTATATTACATGTCTTTTCAGTACGGAATAAAACATTTCTGGATAGGGATACTGAAAATAGCGATACTGAATAACATACATAATTTTTCTTAATTTTCTTGAGTGTGTATGTGAAAATGTATATTAAAATGTATTTATTTATAGCTCCTAACTAAAGAATTTTTAAAATATGTCATCTTTGCTCTGTGTCTATGCTTTAAGATATAGTGTTTCTCATGGAACATGATGCTGAATTCTCTGCAGTGTTTGCAAATGCTTAGCTGTCCTAAGCCACACTCACCTTTTACTTCATTTGATTGTGGACTCTGTTACAAACCTGAAGGGACTTGATGCTTTCTCCTAGTATCAAACCTATTATAGACAAAATAGAATTATGAAGGGAAGCATTTGCTTAGGAAAATGTTTTCTTCTTGAAAAGGGTTTCTGTACCACACAAACTTCAGGAATACCTGCATTTTCTGTGTAATAACATTTTCTGCTTCTGCTGTTTAGGAGCTACTATCCCCAAACTCCATAGGTACTGTGTCAGTTCCTGGACAGGGCTACTGATATGCAACTGCCTCTACCACAAAACTTTGTCCAGAGCTATGAAAAAGGGAAAAAAGAGCCTGTGCAGATGCTCAGGGAAAAGTACCGTATCTGTTAATTCAAAATCACATAAGTCATACTAAGTTCAATATAAAATTCTGATATTTAGTAATTAGAACTTGACTTGTACTGCTCTCTTCTCCCAGAAAAGAGATGCAGTCTCTTAAAAAAAAAATTTATCCCTCTTTCTCTCTCTGAAGATGGATATCATAAAAAGAAATTTAAATTTTAAAAAGGGAAGAAAGAATATATCTGTAGTAAAGCAAAATGGTTATTCCCCTCAATATCATCCAGCCTGAAGCATGATAAGAGATATTCAAAAGGTCTAGAACTAAATGATTTTCTAGGTCAGTGCTGGAAACTAGTCATTTTTAGAACTAGACTTACCTTTTTTTTGTCCATATTTCACTCTCAGGTTCCTCTTCAGTACTACTGTCAAATAGTCCTGAGAAAGACTTTTCAAATTTAATTCCTTCCATGTCATTATAAGACTTTCAAAGGTGTACCTTATGGAAATTAAGGAAATATTCCCAGACTTTCTAGTCACATGTTTTGTTGATAGATTTATTCCAAAGAAGGTGTCAGTGAAATAAGGATGTTAAAGCAAATACAAACCAATTTCCTTCAGAATATAAGAGACACTTTTCTTTTTTTTTTTTTTTCCCCACAGTTTATTGAATAGACAGGAAAATAATGCATACCTTTATTTATCCTGACATTTCCTGACAGTTTGCAGTGCAAATCCTAATCTATATTAGAAATAATCATCTCTCTAACTATTGTGAAAGCATGTAGCTGAAGGTCAGGCTCATATGTGTTTATTCTGTTTTAATATCATCTGCTTCAACAAACAACCCTATTGATTTCATGAAAATGGTTCCATTAGATAAAGCAGAACTTCGGCACTGTAAGCAGAAGGAAGGTAAAAAGCTATTTTTTTTAAAAATCCCAACAGAGAGTCAAGATGAAAACCAGTGTCGAGTCCTGTAACTGTGAGAATAGCATGACACTGTTTGCCTTGAGTTAAATGAGTGCTAGACTTGTCCATTCTTGGGGAATATTACAAATACATTTCGGTACCAAGGTAATATGAAATGCTCAGCTTGAAAATAGATATTCTTTGTTCATGGGAACTGAAGAGCTAATCTTAGGGTTTTGTCATGTGAGTAGGAGCATTGCCATTTGAAATTAAATGAGGCTTTTGAGCACTGAAGTTTTAATGCTTCTTTGATGCACAGATACAAGTGAAACTGTCTTAAACAAGTAAAAACTATCACCAAGTTATTTTAGTTGCATCTTCCTTCAGTCAGAATTCAGTATCTCAGAGCTGATCCAACAGGAAGACTGCTATATAATATCTCAAGAGATTTATTAGAAGCAACCTGCCCTTTTTTGGTAGCGTTTGGGAGATCAGCATTGCGTCAACCCTGAACATATTTAGTTTTGTATGTCATACTTTAAAAAAACTTTGTAAATGGTAGCTCCTAGATCTAGACTGATTACACGTATTCTGGGTGCTTAATGATATGCAACACATGGAGAGATACAGCATACAATTATAAAGATGTCATTCATGTACGCACATGCCTGATTATACAATAGAAGTTGTGGTTTTGCATCTACTAACCTCAGAGACTGTGACATTCAGATTAATTTTGTGCAATTCCTGGTCATCTCTTCTTTAAATAAGGCTATCTTTGCTTAGCAAGGTTTTAAGCTAATTGGCAGAGTCTTCCATACCTGACAATCCTGAACTGTCCTTGAGTCAAAGTCCTAGCTTTCTCCATATGCATTCGTATTGGTCTCCTAATTTCCCATCTAACAGCACATCAGATGTTGGCATGAAGGCTAATGTCCACTTTAAGGAAAGAGGTAACAATTTTTGAATTTTCTTTTCTGCTTGGTTTCTGGTCATAGTGAATATGTCGTGCATGAACAGTGCTCCCTGTAAGCTGGGATCTTTTGTTGAAACAGAATACAGATGTCCTAAATTCCAGTCCCATTAAAAAAGGCAATTTCCCCTTGTGGTAGGTCCAATTGTACCTCAATATCCATTCAAGTCCTGGGAGCTAAGAGATGAATTTGGCCCTGTATCTGTATCTTCCTTCAAAAGCCAGAAGCACTGTGAGGAAGTTAGTCATCTAAGAGTGCCAAAATTTGCTGCTCCAGGAATGAATGCTGCCACAGAGGAACAGATAAAAATGAAAACAACTTGAAAAAATTCAATTAGATTAACAGAGACAAGTGAGTGCTTGCCCAGCCATTCCTGAGCAACAATTTATTCCTATGGTGGTGTGAGAGACTCAAGCCAGCGGTCAGCAAGCTGACAAATCTGTCAGCTTTGCTGGGTGGCTGTCACTCAAACCAGGTGCCTGCTGTGTGTTGTGGCGCTCCTTGTATTAACACCCTGCTGAGATAATTCTTTTTTATCCTTTTTTTTTGCCACCAAGAGGGTCTGCCACCACACTGCTGTTTTTCATCTTGTTAATTGAGTCATTTATTTCATTAAAAGGTGAAACTTTATCAGGGTTTATGTGCAAAATGTGAGAAGGCATATTTAATGATACATCAAATGTTAGAAGCATGCAGGTGCCTCTGTGTATGCTCTTTAAAATGCTGAGAGGCGAGGTAGTTCTTGTAAATTAAAATCACCTGATATTAACTAAAAATAGGCATTTTGTTCCCAGGCAACAATGCAAATACACTGTACATATGTGTGTATGTGTTTGTTACTAAATATATAAAGCACATAGATATTTATATTTAATTTTCAATCAGCAGATTCATCCATATTCGAAAGCAGATAACTGCAGGGATAAACAATACTAGAGCAGAATTCAAAATTATGTAAAAAAAGTCAGGAATTTCTAGGGTGGCTGCTAAAAATAATGTTTGAAAAAAACTTTCAAGCTTCTCCAAAGATTTTCCTATCACTGATTACCACCACTCTTCCCGGGGTAATTTGTTCATTTCCATTTTCTAGGTATTTCTGAAGCAGTTAGTTAGGGGTTTTTTGTAGCCTTGTTAGGAAGGCCATTTAGTTGTTTAATTAGAGTCTGGGCAAGCCTCCAACGAAATTGATGAGAATCTCTCCACTGCCCTCAATGGCTGTTGACTCATCCCTCCAGGTCTGATTTTATGAGGAAATAAGTCTGGAGTCAAAGAAACCTAAGCTCTGCAGAAAGCAAAGAGGATCTGGGCCCCTATCCTCCTCAGATATCCAAGAAATCACCATGGGATCCTCACCAGGTACTTGGATTTCACAAGATCAAACCCATCCTCCCAGAATCAAAAGGACAGAATGTGTCCAGGAAAGGGAACTATTGAATTATCAGGAAGGTTGGTTGGTGCAACTACCGATTTCTAAGGAGCAGCCAAATTGGTAGTCGACGCTACTTCAAACTGGGTTCTGGCTTCTTCATGACTTCTACCTCTTAGCAGAACTAGGGGAGATTGACAATACCAGCAGACTGTGACTTTCTCTTTAAAAGAGCTGTGTCGTTTGAAAAAAGAAGTGTTGATTCAGTAAATTTTTTAAACAATCCAAACTACTTAATCCCAAAACAAAGCAAAAATTGCAGATAATCTGTCTTCAGTAACTGGGTTTCTTTCTCCTGGAATCCACTGCTGAGTGCTGCCTCTCTGTTTGGGGTTAGCCACGACTCCTCCAGTTCCTGTCCCCCTCGTGATTGCCAAGCTCTCATTAGTTTAGGAGGACTAATACCATCTGTGTCTCAATGACATACTCCCACATGGTTTACTTAGTCAGCAGCTACCAAATTTGCCCTGCCTTCCAAGGCTGGGAGTAGGTGAGTGGATCTGAGATCAGACCACTGAGATCAGGCTGGTGTTTCTGAACCCAACTAAATGTGTGGGTAGGGTGTGTAAGTAAGAGATGCCTCACTTTGATTTCAGCATCAGTCACTGTGCTCATTTATTGCTTGAAAATGTTCTAGTACAGGTGAGTAGTTTCATTCATGACACAGAATTAGTTTGAAAAAATGTACCACCTTTTATAAATGTTTTCACCTGTCTCACCTGACATCCTTGTTCTTTCCTCACTTCATCCCACAGATACCGGAATGTGTATGATCATTTAGATAAATCTTCAGTTTTGTTGCAATAGCCATCAAGCACATTCACTATGAAGAAAAGCACTGTGTCATCTGCTTGTGTTTCTCCAAAATAGTTGAACCACAGTTCAACTTTTGAATGGCAACTTCTTTCTCAATAAACCCACTCTTGTGTGAGTTCACAGTCCTAGCTCCTCTGTGAGTGACAAAAATAAATGTTCACTGGTTTTTATACCCAAACAAGCTCCAGGAGAATAAACCAAAGTCTAGGAAGGGACGTTACAGAACCAGGACTTCTAAGAGGTGATAATTTTAAGGACAGAAAATCAATCAGTGACTTTGTTGACCTCTTTCCTACTTCTAGGAGGAAAGTTTCAAATAGCGGAACAAAGTTTTCCCAGCTTCAGCACTCCACATTTGATTCCCTGCAGCTGATGTGCTAACAGCCCTCTGGTGATCTGGGATCACCAGTCCACTTGCTGGAAAAGGCCTGTTTACAGACCTGTCTGTATTCCTACACGTGAACATGATGCCATTAGGTGTCATTCTGGCAAGGAAAGGACTTTGGATTATGCTTGTTGCCCCAGTGTCCATTGCCTGTTTCCTTCTGACAACTGGCTGGGTGGAAGCTTTTTTAGTGGCTCTGGGCTGTTGAAGGTGTCTCTTTTTTGAGAGTTTTGAACAATATACTGCACCCAAACATGGACAAAGTTCACATGAACAATACCATTGGGGTTTGCCAAGTCAGAAATCTTTTTAACTATCTGTCATTGCAAACATATTTAAATAAAAATAGTACAATTTCACAAAAAAGGGACAAAATGACACATCTTTTGCCTCGTGATGATCAGGATTACTTTTCTACTCGAAAGACGTCAATAAATATCTCAGCCTGGATATACTAATGAAATAGTTTTGTCTTTTCTTTACCAATGTTGTTGTTCTTGTTGTACCTGGAGGAAAACTATAGATCAGATTATTATTCTGTAGAAACAGAGAACAAAATGAATATCTTGGTCCCCCAAATTTACAATTTAATAAGAAGTTATTGAAACAGTGGGAATGAGACAAAGCAAGCACAAAGAAGTGAGTAAAGAAAACAACTTGTTGAGATTGGGAAATACAAGGAGACTATAATACTTGGTTTGATAAGCACTGCATAGATCAGCCTAGGTATGTAAGGAGAAAATCCCTGTTGAATATCTACCTTTTGGTGTCAGTAGTAATTTGTACTTATGTTGTCTTATAGTCCTGGGTGACATGACACTTCACAAATGTTAATTCTTACAGTTCTGAGATATTAGGTAGATAGAGTTGAATTTTCTTTACAGCTGAAGAAACCAAATCACAGAAAAAATGTGTGCATGAGATCAGTGACAATGACTGCACCTCATTCCCACAAGCCCACACCTTCCATCCTCTCTCTCTACTTACCAGTAACCCTGGCCTGTATTTTTTTAGTAGAAAAACATACAACATAATCACCCCCTTTGTTGTACTAGCATTGTTTAGACACCATTTCCCATGAGGTCCCATCACTCTTTTCTTTGTCTATTATCCTTTTACTTACATGCATCATCTGGGAGTCAGCTTCCCCCCCAACATCACTCTTTCCAGTAGTCAATCTGTCCCTCCACCCAAACCCTGGAACTTTCAAAGAGAAGTGTTAGTAAAACTGAGATTTTTTCAGCTTAGCAGAAACATGAACAGCTAAAAGGGAGGTTGTAATAAGCAAACTGGTGCTATTTGGAAACAAGCTATGAACACCTCTAAAACCTGATGTTTTTCTTTTCTATGAAGGGCAGAAACAATTTTCTAATGGCTCATGCTCTGTCATGTTACTTTTTTAAAAATTAGAGATGGTTGGGAAATCAGTTTCTATCTTGCAATGCCTTATAACATACAAAAAATACTGATTTTGCTTTAATTGAAATTATTCAGCATTAAAATTTTCCCACTGTCTCAATTGAGAAATTATTTCTTGGTCTCTTGTAATTGAAAAGCAACAGGCAAATGAAAGCAAGGTGTCATTTTTTCTCCTTAGATGCTTGCACATTATGCAGTCATGAGCTGAAAATTTAAAAATCATCCCAGAAGTAATGACTGGAACTTTTTTTATTTAGAGGAGCTTGTCTTCTCTGTAAACTTCCTAAAAGCACACTATGAGTAAAGTATATAAACTAGTGTTCAGCTCGGAAACTTATTTTCAAAATAGAAATCCTTTGTCTTATTCAGTGTTTGACAATTTCCAAATGAATATGAAAAGGCAAAATTGGATTCAAGTCTTAGTTCATCATGTAATGACCAGCAGGAATGGTGCTGATTTGTACCCCAGATCCTTTCTCCCAACCTTTTGCCTGTGATTAATACCCTGCTAAAGTTGTGTTGATTTCTTTTCTTCCATCCTGCCTGTATCAAGCTTACCATAGCTTACACATTGTAATAAGATAAAACCAGCTTAGGTAAGTAAAGCCATAATCTGACAAAAAGCTGGGCCTCGAGGCCTTTTTCTTAGATTTGGGTCATGATCATGGTCCCACTTACTACTGGCCCATCAAGCAAAAACTAATGATTGTAAAATTGCCATTAGTTACCAGGGTGGCCTCAGGCCATAAGATCTCAAGCTAATTTTGAACTCTGCTGATAGATTCCTGGGCTTTGTGTCTAAAGATCAGCAGTTAGCTTTCTGTTAAAGGCAAAATTCACAGCGGAGCCACTGACAGAGTATTATTAATTTATCCTTGCTATCCAGTATGTAAAGCTTGGATGACAATGAAGTATAAAGTTAAAAGGGGAACACTTGAACTAAAAAAATGACAAAGACTTTGTCCATTGTACCTACACCAATTGCCATGTTGACTAGTTATGAAGAAATGAACTTAATTTCCACTCTGGAGTCCTTTAAGCATATGCTCTACATTTGACCCTAGAGATGGAGGGACATACAACAGAAAAAAGTGTTTCCCTGGATCTAGCTGCTTTACGCAGTGAAAAAAAAAAAGTGAGATCAATGCCAGTACCTTCACACAGCCAGAAAACACATCTTGCTACTGTTTGAAAATGGAAGAGCATTCAGAGCACACTGAAATCAGCATACAGACATTTATTTAATAGACCTGGGATCATATAATATGGCGATAGAACAAATCCTGTTTTCTAGATGCAAGAAATTAGGATTGTAATCACTGCAAATGTTAGTTTTCTTTTACCTCAGCTAGGCATGTGATCTCCCCAGCTCACTTTCCCCTCATCATTATAAAATTCAGTGGTCTCTTTCAAAAGGTCCACATTTGTACATGTTCTCACATGCAGAAATGCTCCTCTAGGCTAATGTTCGCTGCTCAGTGCCATGCTATGCAGAAAGACTCAGCTAATTTGAAATGAGTTAACTGGGTTAACCTCTGTGACCACAGCAACACTATGGCTAAATTACAACCAGTAGCAGAGACTCGCTGCAAGAACATCACACATCTGTAACAGCTGTCATCTCCTTCTGTAGGCCTTGGAAGAAAATTTGGTGTCTCAGACACCACATTAATATAACTGTGGGTAAATTGATGATCACTTTTCTTGAGTAACATGTTTCATTGTCTTTCTTCCACTAATTGCTCCTTCTTCTCTTCATTCTTTTCCCCTTCTTCTGTGTTACAGTAAGTCTTTGACATCACAGTGAGGATCCAAGGACACAAAAGCTGTATAAACAGACAATAAATAATTAAACAGGTCTTTTCCCAAAGGACAGAAGAGAGGAAAAGTGCTCTCAGACAAAACTCTTATTTCTTTGCATTGTACTGTAGTTCCTAACCTATAAAGAGGAAGCACACAGTGTGTCTGGTTCAGGACTGGGGTTCATCTCCCTTGATGGTTATTTGCAAAATCCATTTATCAATAAAGTCCTTGTACAGGAGTTAGGCATTTGGCAAGGAATGAGTTACGGTTCCTCTAGCATGGATGACTAGCACCATAACCAAAACTCTTTGTTAGGCAAGGAAATATTAAAGCAATAATTTTTCAATGAGATGTCAACATGGTTTCTACAGGAGTATTCTACAACAATAAAGCAGAAACACAAAGGTGCTAAGTATGCATTATAAGGATTTTCTTATTTATTTACTCCTTTATATTTTTGGTGCAATATCCTCAGGTATTGTATTTTTGCTGGAAAAAAACACGACAGATTTAAAAACCATTTTTCATTGCAATAGTTTATTCCTCCCTGCTACACTTTTTCTTTATTTCTTTCTACAACTTTTACCTCAAGAAAGAGAAACAAACAAACAAACAAACAAACAAAAAGATAAGCAAAATGGAAGAGAAGGACAAATCCTCAATCCCCCAAAATAGTAAAACTAATCGAAGGAAAATGTCTTTCATTTTTCATTTTATATTCCTTCAATATTTGAAAAAAAAAAAAAAAGATGGAAAAAAAGAAATATAAAGCCTTTCCTTAAATTTTTTCTTTTTTTTTAAGGACCTTTTAATTTTTAAAAACTTGTAACGAAACATTTATAACACTGTGTTTGCAAACAGAATATTAAACAGATATGTTTTGTTCTGATCATAATTCCAGTTCTTGATTTAAAAGCACATTTTTTACTTGGGAATAAGTAGTGAGCAATATAACTTCCTTGTTTCCATAAAGCTACTTTTAAAATGTTTGGGCAGAAACTTCAGGAAGTTCTAAGTACCATTTCCTGTTCCACTTATGATGTCTTGGCATGAGGTTCTTCAAAATGATTTTGGAAATGCATAAAACATATCACAGCTTCTTTGCTTTACTGTAACAGTGTTTCCAATATTTTATATTAATTTCTTCCAAGGAATTTTGTGAAGTTTTAAGATAGAGATGCTACACAAACTCCTACACTGCTCTCTGCTTTGTGTAGGCAGTGGGTGCATTCAGTGAAAGTGGTATGGGGCACACTGTGATGAGTTTGTATTGACAGCCTAACGCCTCTAGGAGTTTATCTAAAATGGAACGAGGAGGTGAGACCCTGAACGGTTTGGTGCCCACCCTTCCCTCTGCCTACACCCAGCACATTGCTTGCATTGTGCTCCCTGCGCTGAGGAGCACAGGTAAGGCAAACACAACTTCACAACCCTCTGCAAGCACAGCTGCAACAGCAGTTCTGTGAAGCTGCTCACATGTACAGCTAACATTATTCGATTAAATGTGTTCTTCTTTTAATAGAATTTAAACAGTTTCTAAAAGCTTCACAGATACCACATGAACACCATGGCAGACACTGCCTTGGTCAATTTATTGTTCTTTTATGTGTTACCTTTGATCCTGTTTTGAAAACCAGCATTTACATCAATGTATCTTCACAGTTAGCAAATGACAGATTAGAAAAAAACACAATGATATTAATATATCAGGTTTGCAAGGATGACAGTTATCTCCATTTATTCCTTATGGTAAGTTCTACACAAAAATGCATTCTTTCCAAAAGACTTCAGCTTTTCTGCAGCTTTTTCAATGAATTTTATATCCTAGCATTTTGTTCTGTATTAAGACTGGTCATTTTGAACTCTACAAGAATTGTGAATGGAACCATGTGAGGCATTCAAAGAGAGAAAGAAGCAGAGAGTCTGTTAAGGTATTATAGAGTTTAGCTTAAAAGTTTTTTGCATTTAATAATTTCACTTAGCTACATACCTGCATTATATGCACACATACACACACACACAAAGTGTATACATTAAAGACAGGTAGATAGGGAAAAGGAAATATATATGGTATAAATATTGTATATCTTTGTTTAGAAGCTACCCTCATTTAGTAGCTGCACCTTAACCACGCACCTTTACTATGCAAGCCGCAGGGGAAAGTAATTAAATTTAATAGCTGCTGCCCTCGTTTTGAAGTCGCCCTCAATATAAAGCTGCACAGGGAAGTAATTAAATTTAATAGAAGCTGTGGATTCTAAACAAAGATATACGGTATAAAGTCCATATAGTTCTTGGAAAGTTAATTTCCAGCAGTAGCAGGCCTGTCGCTTGAAATATTCATGGTTTTGTAATTGTTTGAATCAAATCTCCAGCTCCAAAGGAACTTTCTCTGTATGTGAAATGATGGAATGATGAAGGATCTGAGCATGTACTTGGATACCACCATAACAAGAATAACAACAACAATAATAAAAGAATGACGAACAAAATAAGATTATAAAAGGAGCCCCCCAAAAGTCACACGTTAATATTCCACTCTCATTTTCATCAATCATTGAAGCAATACCCCCTAGATCAGTGCATTAACTTGTTTATCTTTTACAATGAGGAAAAACTTCATAGCTTCATCATTCATTCCAGAGTGAGGGGAGAAAAAACAAAAGGCAGCCACCGAAATTTGCATGGTGCTCAATTATACATTAGTGAACATCACTTGGCAATCTGTTCATATCAATTTAATTGGATTTTAATACTGCCTCTGATCTTGTTTTCTAATTAACAGCAGTGCCTGGCAATAAAGCAGAACCATGCACCCAGCAACACCTTTGATCTCAACCATATGGAGCTCCTCCGTGCTCTTGAAAAATTTTTTTTTTCCTTCCCTCCAATGCAGGCCGAGCGAAACTGGGGCCCCCAGATGGCCAAATACCACTCATGAGTGCGACTTCATTGATTATTTTCCTTCCTGATTGATCCTGATTGAAAATAAATAAAACATGCACATGGAACTGGATGCAAATTGGTGTCACAAGCTTTTGGTTATGTTGATGGTTTTCTCTGCTCCTGCTTTAGATGACAAGTACTTAAGTAAACATTAATTAACTCAGTGGTCTGTATGTAGGAGCATAACTTTATCACAAGGACCTTTTGTTTTGTGTCCTGTGGTTACTGTCCTACCACAGCCACTTTTAAAACTGGGATAAAGGAAGTTAACTATTCATTCTTTATCTTTCTGATATTATCATCATAGACGAACTACTTAGGCATGAGTTCAGCTCACCAGTTTGATTTGTATCTACTTTTTGTTGATTTGTTCTTGACAGCTGATTATTTTTCCTTCTTTCTTTTTGCAGGGCCCCTAGGTAAAAAGGCAGACAGAACAGAGCTCTGATTTTTGTTTCCTGCACAGGTCTGGCTTCAGGTACAGTATGCTCAAACAGAACAAATGCTGACACGCCACTTTTCACAGAATCACAGAATCACAAAATCACAGAATCACCAGGTTGGAAGAGACCTTCAAGATCACCAAGTCCAACCCATGTCCTAACACTACCTCAGCTAAACCACGGCACTGAGTGCCATGTCCAATCTTTTTTTTAAACACATTCAGGGATGGTGACAAACACATCCAGGGATGGTGACATGTTTTTCCCATGTTCTCCAGACAGACCTCGCAGTAATTCTCTGAGATGCAAGAAACTGACTTGGTAGATTTCTTCCTTGGGTTCACAGTAGAAATAAAAAAATGTTCCAGGATGTTAGTTTATGAAATGGACTTCTAAAAGTGGACTTTTAAAAACATTTAAAATTAAATAAATAAATATATTTTACTTGGTTTTGCAGAGAAGTGAACAACTAGACAGAAAATCAGTGCTGTCTTCTTGTAACTTTAGTATTACATAATGATGGCACAAAGAAAAACTTTGATTTCTGGCTTTGGGATAAACACAGAGAAGTCATGCTTTTCTTCGTTCTCCTTTCACTTTCTGTTCTGAACATGCCATCTTAGCCCGTGCTTTGATTTGGGTATGACCCATAAGCAAGGTCAGGTCACTCTTCTCTTGAAGAAAAGACTTCCAGCAAACACCCTGATGTGCTTCTGCAGAAGCAGGTGCTGCTGACTTTGCAGGAGACACCTCTCCCTTTGTGTTAACAAGATCCACCATAATGTTAAGGACATTGGCTCCAGGGCAGTGGCTTTTCATCCGAGATGCAATACCCTCACCACTTGTGTTCATTACAGAACTAGCAGAGCTCTCCAGCCTCGCTTGTAAACCATGTGCTATTTATACGGCTTATGAGCATTACGGAGTGCCATCTCCTCCTTTGGTTTCAGCTGGGTGCTCTCCTTTGCATGGCTAAGAGCTATCATGCAGCACTGTTTGTGTGGTAATAACCACTGCTGCACACTGACACGTACCGGCGGAACTGCACTGAGCCATGAGTCTCCTCAGGTGCAGAAAGCATGTTAATTCTCTTGACTTAGTTGAAGTAGTTTATATTTTCTGTTTCAACTTCAGTGTCCATCTGATTAAATGCCTTTACTTTTAAACTTTCACAATTTCATCCGATAAACTTGATGAGATGGTGTGTGGTTTCCACTTCTGTGGAGGTGTGGTAATATGTACTAGCCCAAGGTCAGAGCCAGCAATCCAGTAAGTAAAACAGAGTGATAGTTGGGATAGAGGCCATGAATCCATGAACACACCAGGTTCCCTTCTCTGCAGATCCAGAGCCCAGTTCTTGCTGGCTTTGGTTTACATTTCATATGATCTATTTTCCACATATGCTGCATTTCACTTCTGCAAGTGAGAACTTCTGAGGGGAGAAACCACCCTGTCTGCTCTGAAAACAACTTTCTTTTACTGCATGAATAAAAGGTAATTTGGAGACTGGGTTCCAGGGAGATGCCAGAACGGTCCCCAACTCTGACTGTGGTGAGCAGATCTCCAGGCAGATGAGAGGACTTTACAGGTCAGATTGATTGTAGAAACAGGGCTTATACTCGTACCAAACATGAGTTCAATCTGGATTTATCTTTTTTTTTTCATTTGTTTTCCAGAATTTCAAGTTACAAATATTTTCATTTTATCAAGAAGGTTAAAAAAATAAAGGAATGAAGGAAAGAAATGGCTCAAAAGAAAACAGAAGTTGCATTTTTATTCTGTTTCTGATTTGCTGATAAATTAACACAGTTCTAGTTTCTATGGAGTGCAGTGACATACACTGATGAGGGAGCAGAGCTGATAAATGTGAGGGTTTCCTGTTGCACCCTGCTAGTAAACTGCTGCTGATTGGATGTGTTTCACCAAGATTACTGCTGTGGTCTTTTTGAGCACTGGGACTTAGAGACATTGTCAACATTAGTATGCTGGGACAGCATTTTGATCTTTGTTGCTGATTTCCTTGCTCTGATAACATGTTAGATGCTGTCTTGTTTGCTTCCTGAACTGCTTGCTCCCAGTTTGGATGAAAATTGGGGTTATTTTTGTTGCTGTTGTTGTTTTTTTCTTTTTTTTTTAATCTTTAAATTGTATATTCAACTCATTTTTTTGACTAACCACTCTACTGCTTGCACTTTACCTTTAAAAGTTAGAAAAGGGTTCAGGTGCTCCCCCCCATCCTTTATTTAAAATAAAGGGTTGAGGGACCAGGCCTTGTTAACAGAGCACAGTTTCAGGCATTTATGTTTAACAACCACCCCATAGCCTACTTGTTTGGAAATGTTGCCTACTGCTGAATGTACAGAATAAGTGTTTTAGTTTCTCCATATCTCTGTGTCTGTGTTCCTGTTAAGTATCAGATACATTTTTAATACGATTTTTAAAAAATGAACATAAGCTTTTTTTTTACAATACTTGGGAAGATTATCACAATTGCCCTACATAGCAGGAGGAGGTTATTCAGCTCCTTTATTGACTTTAAACTTTTGGTGATGTTACTGCTTCCTATATTTAATGTCAGACACACCTCAGAGGTGTCTAGGATGGCAAGAGTGAGCCACATAGCTGAGGTTCACAGCATTGGAAACGGTCTAATTTCTGTCTTTTCCCATTCTCAAAATATGAATATACTAGTTAATTGTACTCAGACCAAAATGATGAATTTGCACAACAACCACTGCTGACCACTAATATTTGATATATTTCTTCCTGGTTCTTTTAATTTTTAAATACTGTTTCCTGCATTTATTTGGAACTGATTGTTAAAGCATATGGTGTTTTGTGATGTTTTATTCCATTACATGCATTTTATTTTGCCCTTTTCCTTTTGTCTGGGGCAAATGTAATGATTTGCTTATTATTATTTCACACATTCATTTAATTTGCTCTATTGTTCATGGGAAAAATTAATGAATGATGGGTGGTTTCTTCCCCAAAGTCTTTTTCCCCTCTTGGGTTTAAGCATAAAAGGCTTCCCCAGCAGTGAAACTTAAACATACATGCAGATAATGACATGGTATCCTGTGAATGTACCATTGTGAAATGGGCTATATTCTCCTTCAAGGACCTGTCATCACACTAAAGCCACTTGTAAAGAACAGCAGCTCTGGCAGCTGGCATTAAGCATATGGGATACCCTCTGCAGTTGTGCCTTATTTTGCTGATCTAGGCTGTGGCTCATGGGTCATACTGAGTTTTCAAAGTCCTTTTCTTGCCTATTGATAATTGAGGAAGACTCATGCAGTATCTACAGAGCTAAGAGAACCTGCACCTTCAGAAGTGTACTGCCCTATTTCCTCATCTTTATACTTACTAGATAAGGTGACCCTGGAGGCTACGCAAAAGATTGAACAGTTAAATGTTGTTGATGCTGCTACTTTATGAAGGTTATCTGTATGGTGAGTTACAGCCTTATCTGATAAAAAGATACAGTTAAGGGATCTGTAACTACAGCAAACAAACATACCAAATTAGTGCAATGGCTTTGAGACTCTATCCTCAGCTTCTCAAAGTCCTGAAATATAATTACCTTCAATCTGCTTGCCTTGTCTCAGACATTCAGGTTAGTACTTTAGATCTACCATCCGTGGCGGAGAATTCCTCTCCCACCTTCCTGCTGTTGTCCTCGGTTTGCAGTCAGCAGGATTTCTGGGCCTGGCAGATTCCCATGTGTCTTTGCAATTCTCACTCCTCCCCTCTTTTTTTAATTTAAACTTGCAAGACTTCATCAGAATAATACCTTCACAACCCAGTAAATGTGAAGTTGTGACTTTTCTCTCTCTTCCAGACACTGTATATTGGCTTTAATATTTCAGAGATGTTTTTGTTCTCATTCCTCTGTGAAGGAGACTACAACATGGGTAAGACTCAGACTCTCAAAGAAACTTTCACTCCAAGACTGGAACTCAGCTTGTTTAGCTCCAAGTAGGTCTGGGTGGTATGGGCAGCTTCTGCAATGATGGCTGAGAAGGTTCCTTTTCTGACAAATAGCGAATGAACCACTTCCACCTCGCGGTGTCATCTTTCCAGGGAATGATGCTACTAGCCAGGCTTTGTAATACAGGTGTGTAGAATGACACACATACCCTGGAGACAGGATTTGTGTTCTTCTAAGACTAGAAGCAAGTATTTTGTGTTTCTTTGGTTTTGTCTTATGATTTATTTAATTTCTTCTGTTCATCAATTGTGCTGTTTGCCAAGGGGAAAGAATCATCATTCTGCAACATTTCCTCCTTCCAGCCAGGAAACATACAGTTGAGCACACAGGGCTTCTTCAAAGCTGCTGTGCTTTGTTATCCTGTTCTCCTTCTTTCACTTTCCTTTCATCCCCAACATAGACACAGGACTCCCTATGTGTCAGCAAATCCCCTGGACTTTCTGGTGTTTCTTGGGGGGAATTTTTTTCCAGCTTAATGCAGTAAAACCCTGGACACTCTCTCTGCTCTCCCTCATGCTCTTTTTCCCACAACTGGACATGCCTTTCTGCAGGTGGAAGTGGTTGTCTCTTAGCTGCTGCATGTGCAAAAGGACTCAGATAGGGAGCACTGATTTTTCCATTTCCCTTTTCCTGCTCTGCTCAGATTTGGGACATCTTGACTCAGTTTGTGCTACTGTTTTTCTTACTGACAGAGCAAGCCAGCCATGACCCATTAGGCTGACCAGGAAAACAAAAGTTTTTGTGACTGTAATACCAGTGTGACTCCAGAAGGGGAATATCTAGAATGTTATCTATTGTATATCTATCATATGTTCAAGGCATCTATTGTTACTTAACTGACAAGCCTTCCAGCCCCTCACAGAACTGCAGAACAGTCTGAGGTGAAAGGGACTCAGAAGGATCATCAAGTCCAACTCTTAAGTGAATGGCTCACTTGGGGATCAAACCTGCAGCCTTGTTGTTGTTAGCACCAGGCTCTGACCAACCGAGCCAATCTCAGGGGACGGTTCCTCATGTCTGCAGCATGCATAGCTACTGGAGTGACATTCTGAGTTGATGGGTTAAGATTTCAGTGCTGTGTATACAGTGAAATGGAAGCTAATATGCCTGTATAATTCCTCTATGTCACCCCTGGTTTATAAAGAATAAAGGTAATGTGACTATCTTTTAATTTAAAATATGATAATGTACCATTACCTTCCTCTGCTGTACAGTGAAAGATGGGTCAAAATTTTGTCTGAGTGCTCAGATGCGTGCTGTTGAAAGGCAGGATACAAAAAAGTAGGAATAAAAGCTTGTACTAAAATGATATGTCTACAAGAAGCAAAAGGGTTTTTTTAAAAATTGGACTACTCCTATAATACAGTGGCTGCGGTTATGCTATAATTAGAACTTAATTACATTGTCTTTATAATTCTGGTTACTTGTAATTAACATTAATGCATATGAGGAAGTAAACTACATATCTGAATTGCTTATAAGTACCCTGTTAGGACTGGATCCTGCAAACATATATGGAAGTTTACTCACCAAATATTTTCATTGGCTGTCACTGAATGACTCATGTGACTAACGCTATGAATGGGTGTTTGTAGGCAGCAACCCTTAGATTCTAACTGAAATTAACATGAAGTCAACTGCACTAACCACTTTGGATTTACCTGCTGCAATTACCCTGAAGTTATACTTTGATTTTTTTTTTTTAAATTTTATTTATGGTAGGCATGAAAAGAATTGGTTCTGCTAAAGTGTTAGTGCTCCAACTATGTGGAAAACAGTAACCACAATGCAAGTAAAGTGGAATTCCAACTAGTTCAAACTGTGCCATAGAGTGGATCAAGCATTTTTTTGGTAGATACACTGGTTTGTAACCGAAATTTGGCCCAGAGCTTCCTAGTTCCAGAAGCTAACTATTTTTAAAATAGCTACTAGCAATAACAAGAGCTGTGCATCCTCCATACAAGGCAAGATGCAGCATTTTCAACCTTTCTGTAGGAAGTGGTAGGTAGCAGGGCCCCTTTCTATCCTGACATTCCTAAAGGGAATGTAAGTAGATGAGCATATTTGTAATATGATGTCTTTCACAGATAGCTGGAGCTTTTAAAGAGCTCAGGAGGGAAAAAAAATACTGCTCTCTAAAAACAAGACTACTGTTTTCCTTCTCCTTAAAATCTTAAATGTTATTATACTGAGAAAGAAGAGGGCTTGATCTTGTATGACACATGGAGAAGGAGGAAGTTTGTGCAGAAGTATGTATCATCTGAGTTTAAAAAATTCATATCCAAATGCCATCCATTTCCAGCCTTTCTGCTTGTCCCCAATATATGTATAATAACCTCATGATGAATGAATATCAGAAATAGGTTTTTATAGATTAGATGCATGATAGACTGCAGTGCTTCTGAGAGTCTATTGTGGCAATGACCATTGAACTAAAGAGAATTTACATGACCAACCATTAGAATCGATCCAGTCTGTATTACAGATAGTCCCTAAATACATATCAATGTGACAAATGGAAATAGCTGTACTGTACAGGCCAATAAGTTGTGATTCAAGGAGATCATAAATACTTATTGACATATAGACTGCTCAAAATGAACCTTGATTTAATGAACTAGAAGTGGGATTCTCGATGCTGTTAGAAATACTGTATTCTGCTAATTAGAGATCCCATTAGGTAACTCGCAAAGTTATTTTGTAGGCAGAAAAGGCTTCTTAATGAGTAAAGTCCTGTCACACATATGGCCAGTATTGTGGTTATATACACAGAATGGTTAGGCAGAAGTGAAGCTAAAGGAAGCCTTTACAGTAATTTCTTCCCTACAGGAGGAGGGTTTATCAGCTGTGACATCTATCGTGTCTTTGTCTCCTCTATGGAAAAATGCTGAGAATAGAGAGCATCACTAACAGAGAAGCACGATGTGAAATTTGTGGTGTAAGTAAGAGGTAATCAGCATCCCACAGAGCTCCTGAGTTTTGCCTCCCAGTTTTCTCAGGGGAATTCCCTTTTTATTTTAAGGGTGGAGGGTGGGGAGGGCAGGGAGATATTATGAACTTGTTTACAGCAGCCCTATTTGGTGGACTGAGCAGAGGAATGGAGATTTTGGCACTGGTTATACACACTAAATCAGGTTGCCCTAGATGTCAAGAGTCCTCTGCTCTCTTAGTGTTATTTTTATCTCAAGGCATTTATCGTACAGATGTTATGCTACCAGAAGATACTGATTATTGATATTGATTACAATTAGTGTTATCTATTACCAGTGACACAGAAATTTACACTAGATATGGTGGTAACTTCTTGGGTCCATGGGAGATATTTAGTCACTTAAATCTTGGTACGTGTTAGCATTTCAGATCCCTTGGGTATCTAAGACACCTTCCTGGGACTAGCAGGACCTTCATGAGACCTTTTCCTTCTCGAGTGGCAGCTGCAAGGCAGCAGGGAAACTCTCAGCCATTTTAGCTGCTTTTTAGGCATCAGCCTTTGGCAAATGAATCCCATCTTACATTTCAGGTTCTCCTACCGCTGTCCATAGCCCTGAGGGGGTGGCAGGAATTGTCGAAGTGACTTCCAAAATACTTTTACTGTGAAGCAACAGCTGACTACCTTTCTTTCCCAGCAGTTGCTCAGTAATTACAGCCAGTGCTCTTCATTCCTTTGCACTGAAAGAACCAAGGAGTTTCCTGCAATGAAAAGCAGCACCCTGCTCAGTTACTATCCCAAGCGTTTGTCTCCATATGAGAAGGAGAAGGTTGCAGCCAGGGTTTATTAAACCAAGACAGGTGAACCTACAGGAAGGGTGAAATTTGAGGATCTCATTCTCCCTTGTGTCATCATCATTTTTACAGCTACGAAGGAAATATCAGATGGTGAATCCCAATGAGTCTGGTAGCATTTTGTCTCCACTACGCATAGATGCAGAGCAAGACAGAAATGGTCCCAAAGTCTGAATTTTTAGCTTGCTTGATTTGTCACAGTTTTAATTCCCTAACACAAGCCATGTTTTGTTTGGTGAAAAGAGATCTCAGGTTTAAAAGTAAATTTAAAATTCAAAGAGTTTTTATTTTTTTAAGTCAGAAAACAAAGAGTATTTGTGGAGAGAATTTTTTGTTTGTCCAAGCTTTCCACCATAACTGAATAGACGGGGTACTTCCTCTTCTTTCCTAAAATCAATAGGCTTTAGCAAGCAGTTCTTCCTGCAAAGAGTTAATTGAAGCAAATAAAGTTCTTACATTGTTAATAATCCTCCCAATTTGATCTTGTTCTTTTTCCCCCTCAAGCAGTAAGAGGATAAGTGCAAGTGATAGCCAGATTTATAAATTATTTCTTGCGAGCCGAATGCTTTAAAAGGGAATATAAAAATCTGCTATGTGTCAGGCGATCCATGGAGGCATTAGCAAGCGTGGCTGATTCTCAGTCCCCTGAAAGCAGGAGTGATAATTTGTAAATCTAGGAACTGTATGTGGAGAATGGTAATTTGTCATTAGTAAGATTAACATGATCAAGGGAATAGAATAGATTATTTACATATAAAATACAGAAGATCATTGATGCAGCAGTGATGAATAAATACATTTTGAAAAAATTAAGTCAATATTTTTGGGAATCAATACATAAGTTTTTGGCTGTCATATAATATTGCAGCTTATGTTTTATGCTGTATAAAATGTATGGTCTATTTGAGAATGGTTACATAGATGAAGTTTTTTGCCTGGGCTTCTTTGTTTAATCTACCTGTAGAGCTATCCTTTTGAAACACTGTGCATTTAGCTACAAATTAGTTTTCATAGTTCCTTTGGAATGAAATACCACTTAAAATGTAGAATAGCTATGCACTCAAACACAATTTAAAGGGACATGACATTTTTATTATTGCAGTTTCATATTCCAGTTAATTTTTTTTTTTGTTCAAGTAGATTTTCCTTCTTGCAGAGAGAAACTATCACAAATAATTTAATACATTTTGATCATGTTTTCAATGCAGTGTGAATTACAGTTGCTGACATGGTTCATTTACTTACACAAACTGTTCTTGCGCTCACACTGTTGCTCAAAAATTCAACACTATCAGGTAAAAAAAAATTGAATGAAGATAGGAAGCCGTTATCCTGACCACTAAGTAATGGAGAATGAGATATCAATTGGCAAGTTGTTAACTCGGATTTTCAAATACACCATTTGCCATGACTTGTAACTACCTACAATAAGTGGATATAACCTCTTTTTTATTTTAATTTTCTGAAAGCTTCAGCAAACTATGCCATCATAGTGTTTAAAGAATTTAAAGCAAATTACTTAAGGAATATTGCTCAAAGCAAATGCTATGCAAGGCAGTAAGTGACTTTTGTGGGTGACTGAGCACTGAAGCAAAGCTATGAGGTTTGCTAATGTAGACACTGTTTATTTGCAGGAAGATTCCTCTGCCACAGATGTTCTCAACAAAACCAGTTCTTGATCTTGCCGTTGTGAATATGTGCAATGCTACACGTGTGTAGAACCAGGGAGTTCAGTGGGATTGCTCATGTGCATAAAATTACTTCTGCGCCTGCATGTACAAGGCTCAGGGCATTGGAGAGATTTAATCATTAAAAGGTGAAACAGAGGCATTTTTGTTATACTTTGTTATACCGTGAAAAATCACAAGTCAATCTTAGTTACAGAATTGCTTTTCTCACAGAACAGGATATCCAAAAAAATAAAACAAATCAGAAGACAACATTGTTTTATGGCAATATAAGCTTTGAACATTCTCTGCCGTAGGTTGCTCAGACTTCCATTGACATCATGAGGGGGCTGTGTTTAGATGAATAATGTTTTTGGCAAGGGCAAACAAATGAATAAATGCTCAAGGGAGAGCTAAGCTAAAAGAGGAGGAGGCCAGAAATTCAGGACTCATACATGTAAGGTTACTATGACTTTACATATACTGTAAAACACAGTACTTCACTCAGTTACACAGCTTTCCTTGTAATTAGAACAGCCAATCTGCAAATGCAAACCTGCAATAAGCACTCATTTGCCACCCCAACTGCTGGCCATAGAGAGCCCAAAATGGCTCCTTTTGCATGAATGCAGAGAAATAAATTGAAAGGAAATGGATGGATGGATGGATGGATGGATGGATGGATAGATGCATGCATGCATGGACAGGAAAACATAAATAATACCAAGTGTCTGAACAACCACCCCATAGAACACAGCTTAGTACAAGAGTATGAAAGAAAAAGAGGTAATTTTCTATTATCAACTTTCAGTAGGGGAGGCTTGACAACAAGGGGATTTCTCCTGTCCTTGTCCAAAATGAGCCTTAAAGTCTTTAGTGGTCAGATTGACAAGTAACTCCATAGAGGTTGCAGATACCTCTGAGCTTCAGATTTATGACTTAAAATAATTCTGGATTGCAAAGGCCGCATATTTCCTTAACAGGAAAAAATGAATGGATTTATACTCCTGTTATTTCCTCCGCATTTTGAAACCTAGATGAAGGCTAGAATTTTCAGAGAAAACAATGGTTTGTGAAAGATGTTTGACATCTGAGGTCTGTATTTGTTGCATCTAAGCTTAGACATTTATCCAGGGAGAGAATTTAGAAGCACTGTTACCCCAAATTGACCATATAATCAACATGGAAATCGAGATCTCTCCATTAATTGTTTATACAATTAATCATAGGGCAACTGTTTGTACCAACTACATACCTAGCAGAGGGACCTACTTTTACTTGGATTAAATTTAAGTGCCTTTGAAATATACAAGCATGGTTTTCACCCTGAAATTAATGTCGTATAAAATTTCTAACTAGATCTACTGCAACCTAGCTTACAGAGATAAGGATCTGTAGATACCCTTCAAACAAAACATCTCAAACAAATAATTACTTTCCTAAACTAAAGAGTTAGTTTAATAGGATGTTTATTATGTGCTAAGATTATTAAAACAATATTTTGGGAGGAGCTTAATAGCTATATAAGAATGATAGTATGATACACAAAAGATACCGATCTTATATTTTCTTACTAAACCAGTAAATATTGGTAATCATTTAATACATCCTTCAAAGCTTTACTTTATATTATTTGAGTTTCTACACTGGAGAAGCAAATAGCTAAAACAGTGCAATTTTCACTTTAGCCACTCTCATTATTTAAAATTATGCCATCATGCATGACAACTGGCCATGCCCTCCTAAATGGGGTAAGAATTTCAACATAAAAATTAGAGACAAAATAGAAGAGAAAAACGCTAATTTCTAATACAAGTTTTGGGCATTAAAACTCTATACAAGAAAAGTGATGGCAGCAATTATTTCTTGAGTAGCTCCATGGACTGTTATAGGCAACCACTTCCATGAATCACTTCACAAAACAGTTTTAAAATATGTCTTTAACTTATCAATGAAGAAACCTATAAAATATTTCTAAATCAGATTGACAGTGGCTTTGTATTGGATGGTTAAAAAGTATACTGTTTTACTTTGATATTGGAGTAGTGGGTCTTAGGAGGCTGGACCTGAACTTTTTGGAATTGTCACTTCAGGAAGAGTTTCACATGTTCAACCTTTACCTGAACAAGGAATGCAAAGTTGTTCAAATTCTAGAAAATTATTTGAAAGGTATTCCGTTTGCTCTGCCTCTGTTAGCTGGGATGGAAAGAAAAAGGGAGCCTCTCAGCACCATGGAGGACACACTGTAGATGTACTCTGTGCAGAGCTACACAAGTCTACCATGTCTTTAAGAAAACTGAGCCTGAGGCTCTAGCAAATCACGTGGTGAGGACTAACTGGTGCTCTGCCTTCTTGGGAGAGGTAAATACTCTCTCTGCAGCAAAGCACATCTACACCCTTCCCTCTACTGTGCTTCCAGGGCTCTTGGCTTTCCCTGTAGGCCCTGAGCTAGGACCCCATAGAGCCCTCACTGCAGAGTTATGCAAACATGGACTCTGTGAGTCTCAAGAGCTCTGCAGGAAGTGAATTTGGCATACAGTGGATCATATGAAACTTTCCTCTGGCCTCAGAGGAAGACGGAATTCTGCTTTCTGTTTTGTATTTAAACAGACTAAAAATCTCAAATCAAAACACTGTTGGACCTACTGAGTTCCACCTGGCTCATGTCAAATCCATGTAATACCCCAAGTTTTATATGGTTTAGGAGAAAAACCCCATAAATCGAATCAGAATGACTTGAAAGGGTGAACTTCAGTGAACTTTAGGACAAACTGGAGCTGAACTACAAGCTTCTATGAAATCTGAAACCAAGCAGATTTTGCCTGGCTTCTTTTGAGGTTCATGAATTTTGAAAAGACCTATAGCATTGCCAGTATTTATCATGAAACTTGCCCTAACTGGTGTTTTCATTAAGGCCTCTCTTCCTGAAATGAAGTGACCACGTGAAAATCTGATCTTTCATTTAAAAGAGAGCAGAAGTTTTCAATCCCTGTGGTTGTGGCAAGAATCTTGAATGTGTGCCCAAGCGTACCAACAGCTCAAAACCAAAGGTGACTCCAGAGACTCCAGCATGCATGGTATTATTTTAAAATCACAGTTTTAGGATCTAAACTAATAGTTTTTGAGCATGAAATCTAGCCCACTATCTAGAGTAACTCTGCATTCTATCCAGAGGACATTAAGGGTTTTTATTCCTTTTCTTATTGTTATGGTGCTTTAGAAGACAACTTCAAAGCATTTAGGCATTGGCAAGTCTGGCTCCAGATCTGACAGCTGGGGCAATGTCTCTCTGTTGAAACCCTGCATCCCTGTGTACCTGGATTTTGTGTAACCAGCGAGACAAAATCCAGAGAGATGCTTAAGTTCTAACTCAGCCCCATGTTTAGTAACCTAATTCCTTCCAACCCCCAAGTTTATTTTAACAGCACCATTTTCCTTTGAAGGCTGTAGGTAATTCACTCCTCTTTAACAATGTACAGATGGTTTCTGGAAAAGCCCCTTTGTTCCTTCAAATACATAACACAAAAAGGCTTACTGATTATGCCCACGTAGGGCACTGTGTTGTGCTTTTCATTTATTGGTTGATTCTGCCATTTATTTTGGCTTGTACTTCTTTTGGATGCATGAAAGAATTTTCTTGCTCATGCTCAGAGAAAGAGTTTGTTTGATGTCAAAGCCGGGGAATTTCCTTGGTATCAGAGAGTCTTAGAATTTTACATTAAATACATTTCATGGACCAAAAATCCACCTAAATGGACCACACATCTTTCCTGAATTTAGCTCAAAGACATTATAAAATGTCTTCTGAAAATTCAATCTCATAACAAATGTTTAAGACAACAAAAACGATAGTCACCAATACAGAATATTTTCGTATGGCATTAGCATAAAAATGTTTTGGTTGGGAATTTTAGTCATGTTTTCATGTTATTTATTTTGGGAGAAAGGATAATGCTTATAGTCGGGAATTAGCTTCCTTTTCTGAATTAAGCTAAAGTAGTTATCAGAAAGGCTAACAGAACTAAAGGCCCAGTGACCTGATGTTTTGTTGTAAAATAGCAGTCCAATTATTTAGGAACTGTAAAGCTCTGATAGCATTATGGAACAAGATCTCCTTGTGCTATCAAAGGTGGCAAAGTTATAGTTTCAGATGTGGTATTTGCTAAAGGTAATAGCCACTCTTATTAATTTCATATTGTATAAAATTTTATCTTTTCTGGAAGCTTGTTTTAAGAGCTTAATAGGGCTATCTAGTCTGCAGTTCAGATGTAAAAATATCAGGTGTGTTTGCCATGTAACAATGGCACTGCAGATGTCCAGCAAAGGTACACTTTGGTTAACAATCATGCGAAACGGATGCTTCAGCTGGCAACTAGTTTGTGAAGAAACCTCTCAAAGCCTAGCATACAAATAAAATCATGTAAATCTATATATACCTAAATTGAAGCTTTTTCAGATAAAATATAATTTCTCTTTCCATTTTCTCCTGCTATATGGCTATAGCTGGAAGTAGTTGGGCAGTCAAGCTGGAAATATGGACTTCAAATTACTAGGGTTTATAAACAGTGACTTAGAGGGCAGTGATACACATTAATTTTCAGAGAAGCATTTCAAGTTCCATTAGTTTCAATGAGAAATGTAGATAATCTGCACTTTGGAAAATCAGGTCAATACAGTATCGTAAAGACTACTTTGCACATAACACCTCTTGTATTCAGAAGCTTCATAATACCACAAGTTCTTCATCAGAAATGGCAAGAGTGATCTTTTCTGTAAGTATTTACTTTCTTTCTATTTAATGTCTCTGAAAAAGCCTCAGGATGTTAAAACACACAAAGAAATAAATGTCTGTGTGGTATACACAGTTAAAATTGATCTCTTTATCTCTGTAAATCAGATATGTGGAGTAATATAAGAAAGATTGTGCAAATGATTAAATTACAAACCTTTTCATTGTCAAATATTTAATCATAAAATGTGATATAGACTTAAATGAAAACAAATTTTGCTAGGGTTATTGGGTATATGCTTTAGGTAATGTTCCTATACTATTTTTCCTCCAGAATACGACATAGGAGGTTGAAATACTGTATCATGTGCAGATTAAAGACAAATTACATATAGATGAGGTTACATTTAATTACCTGAAATAGCTTTGTATGTTGAGTGGAAACCGCAGTTTTCATCAACACCATATTAATTATTGCTGCTGAAAGCTGTAATTGACTACTATGTTTTTCGGCTCATGAGTCAATGGTGACTAAATGTTTACTGCTCCTAATTGCCTAAAATGCAGCACTTGTTTTTCCCTAGAAAATCTGTGGTCTAAGTTTTGCTCTTGTTTTCATGCATCTAACCCCACAATCATTTGCGTGTATAGCTGAAAGCACAGTTGGCTTCAAAATTCCTGGCAAAAATGGTTAAGTGAGGGGCTTTAATTCTCTTAGCATCCAATACACAGAAAAAGGAAATGCTGTGTCAATACTGTCCCACTTCTGGCTTCATTCTTCCATATGGCCCTGTAGAAGACCTGAACTTGCATTTAGAACAGGGTGTCTACACACTCATTTGACAGCTGAATTCAAGATCCCTATGGTAAAAGCACAAGCTCATCTTCTCAGTTGTACCAAGCATGTAAGGGAATATGGTATACATGAAGGTGATTGGGATTACCATCAGGATTTTCTGCCACAGGAATTGCTTTGGAGACAAAAAGAACAGTGAAAAAGAACCAGACATGAAACCAGATGCTACAAACTCTCAAAGATTAGACTTTTCTCCACCTTTACAGATCTCAAGACCAAGCAGAAGCAGTGTGGTTCCCAGGAGAAGGTGTACAGAAGTAAGATGCATTTCTGCTACAGGGAATTTGAGAAATCGTGGCATTACTACCCTTGAAATTGCATCTCTCCATTCAGAATCACACTTCATCCTGTGGAAAGGATAGAAATAATGCAGAAGAAGGAGTAGAAAATAAGAGGAAAGAAGTGGCCAACCTACTCTGGAAAATCAAAGATTAGCTGTAGGGTAACAGAACAGAAGGAATTATCTTTTTCAAAAAAGAGAAAAAATAGGTGGGGAGAAAAAAGAAAGGAGAGAGTAGTCCAAAGAGCTGGAGATCACTGCCCCTCTCCCTCCATTCTGTCTTTTGCTGACAGTGACAGTGACAACTGTCCTGGTAGGAAATGCTCTCCTGTAGGAATGCCACCATCAGAGTCCAGTTGCTCTGAGCTTCACATGATTTGGGGAAACACTGCTGATTTTAAGAAGCTTTGGCATTTCTGCCAAGAGAATGAAAACCGATTTTTCTTTTCTATTATTCCATTTCACAAGCCTTCCCAAAAACCTGGTAGGATTCTTTACATGTCTGGAATGAGTATTTTGAATTTGGAGGGAATCAATCCTAGACTTCAGCAAAATTATATCCCTGTTACAGCCAATGAAAAGATTTTCACCACAGGGTCACTTGGATCATTGGGTAATCTGATGAATACTACTAGTCCTTTCAATGGTACCAGTAGTCACTGAGTTATGTGGACTAAGATGCTCCTCAGGCATAAGGCCTGGGACAAATGGGCATTATGGTCATATTCCTTCTATTTCCTCTGTATTGACTACCAGTCTGTCAAAAATGTCATGCATTCCCAAGAGAAGCCCACCTGCCCATGGCTAACAAAGCATGTGAGACATAGGTTTTCTATCCATACTTAAAAACACATTGAAAGGTGTAGCTGAATGGACAAAGAGTTTTGGGGCATCTAGGAAACTGCTGCAATGCTGAACCACAATACAAAGACTTGACAAACAACTCAGGTTTAAAGGAAACAAACCTGTTAAATGAAGTGAGTGTCACTAAACCTCTCTGGAGTTTAAATAAATCACTTTTACTGGGCTTTTGTCAAATGTGTATCTGTGGTACATAAAAATAATTGTATTGCTGTACATGCTTTTAAAAATTATTTTTAGGTGATCTTACCAGTCAGACTATGTTTTCAGTAACGAATGCTTTCCACGGCCTTGCAAACTTAAACCTCTGGCATAGATTTCATTCATATTACCAAGTTCTCATTCTTTTTACTCACTATTTTTAAAGTGCCTTGTATCATCAGGTTTTTTCTCCCACTAATGGCAATGATGTTTCTTTTCTGGGATCTGTGTACAGCCACCGTGTTCATTTTTTTTGTTGCAGAAACCAGTCTGTATTCAGACACGTTTTTTGTTCTTGCTTCAGATCTCTATACATTTTCATAATGATCCTTAACATCCTTTTGACACTTCTTTCTTTGCCTTTCTGGCTCTATATTTTGACAGTTATTCCACAGGAAAATAAAAGATCTTTATTTTGTAGTGGTGAGTTTATGATACACCTGCACAGTTCCACCTTGGAGCTGGAATGTAATGTCAACAAAGCCTGTCTGGCAGTACATGAATTCTCCACAGGGTTTCTTTTCATTGGAGGCTCTACTAGAAGAGGATGGATATACATGGAGATGTTGCTGTCCAAAATTTGTACACACAGAGACACATACACAGACATTTGTTGCTGTTGTCACCTCCAGATGGGGACTATTGATTCACTGATTTTCAGTACTTGCAGAACATTCTTTATTAATATACTGGGTTAGCTTGAGAAAAATGGAGACATGAAAATTTATTTCTATTTATATAGTTGCTGCCATCTTACACACACACACATATGCAAGCACCCATGCCTATACTGGATCATCTGTTTTTTAGAAGTCTACACTAAAAGAAAAGAGCAGATTCAAAATAAGGATATCACAGGAAAAAATTTAGACATGAACTCAAACCAAGTAAAGAAGACTGGGTGAAGAATATTGTGTGTTTTGGTGTCAAAAAATTCCCAGAATTTTGATGAAATATGTAGGAAATAGATCCCAAAATACCGGAGAGACCTAAATGCCAGTTCCCTTAGCTTTCAGTTTCTTTCTCTAGTTGGCTCAATAAAAATTTAGATGATTGCTTATGAGCATCCATATTTTGAAACAAGGCTCTGCTTTTTGGGGAAAGGAGAAGCTGTACTGTATTAGATCAAGCATTTTAAACAGAATCACTATGATGTGACTCTTCATCAGTTCACAATGAGATCAGCTGGCCTTCTCACCTTCCTTCAACTTCATTAGAATGGCAATATATGACTTACCACATGAAAGCTGCATTCTCTGCCAAGTAAATTAAATTCTTATAATAAGAAGCAGAATGGTCCAGTGGTCGAAAAGTAGGGCTGGCAGCCAGCAACTCCTAAATTTTAATCCCAGTGCAACTTAGTGAATAACTTCAGGCCAGTTACTTAACCTCCTAGTTTCCACCTCATAAAATTGTAATAATAAAAGTGTTTTTCTGAAGACCAATTAGTTAATGCTTATTCTCCATCTGAAGAGACAAATGCAAAGTACCATGGAGGTACTGAGCCTAATTAAGTCTTAAACTCTAATCATATCAAAGCCTCATCATGATTATCCCAGTTAAGTAAACTGGTAAGATTATCAAAAGTATAGAGCCGAAACATCCAACACTTTTGAGTCACAGGATCTGTAAGGGACCTATCATCCATGTTGACCCAAGGGCAATGTGCGAGAGGTTGAAAAGCCAGCCCATGGCTCCCCATGGGGTGTGCTGGTGTCTGACAGCTCCAGCTCTGCTCCCACCCCTTTGCACAGGCTACAACATCATGGTGTGAACATTTTGAGAGCAAAAGCGTGCTGCTGCAAATCAAACATCCAGATGGCACTGAAGTGTGAGGCTGCTGTTTAGATCTCACATTTTGTTTAGGTTGGATTGCTGTTTGAGGAGGATAAAAAGCAAAACCTATTCTTTCCAAGGCTCCAAACTCAACTGATGCCCACTTAAATAGTTCCAGATCTGCTTTGTATAGACAGAAACATAGGAGTAATTTAAGTGTTTTGAGAGAAATATCCACTTCTTCCCAAGCCTCCTCTCTGTTGGAGACCCGCCATCACAAACATGGAGGACATGCAGATCTGAAGATCCATAATTTATGGAAGAGCGTGGAATACCAGGCAGATCAAACGTCTGGTGGAGTGGCTGTTGTCAAGCCCTCAAATGTTTAACTGATTGCACTTGTCAAAGAGCTGTAGGATAGATCTGACGGGAGAGTTTGGCCCTTAGTGTTGCTGGTTTTCATCCCATAATTTCCAGAGTGTTCTTTGTGCCTTGTTTACTGCAGAATATGATTAGATTTTAATTTAACAGGCGAGGAATGTGTCTTTCATGTGGCAAGTCAGAAAGGCCTCGGAGCTTTATAGTGGGGATGGGGGGATGGGGCTGGCGCTCATTGTGAAGCAGTGGAGAGTCCTGCTATATTGCTCATCTTAAGATGCTGTTTATAAATAGGTCCCACTTGTCTGGGGCATAATGATTTCAATAATTTGTGCTGTATAAATAAACAGGGCATTGTGAGCTTACTTGTTCAGGAATTGTCCCTGGCTTTAGTTTTGGCCACAGACTCCCAGAGGCCTGCAATCAATCTAAGCTGGAGGATTGAAAGAAACAGTCCTTTTGTGATCCGAAGCCACCAGGGGAGAAGGGAGGGCCAGTGGGTCTGCAGGGGGAAGCAGGAGAGTGGGAAAGGGGGATCTTCCATGGGGTCTTGGGGAAGGACAGCCTGGGAGAGCCTCTGGCCAGCCTGCCATGAACACGAGGCTGGCCAAGGCTGATGGGATGCAAAAAGGGCTCTTCATGGTCTGGTGGGACATGGGCAATCTGCAGGGAAGGAGACTGCTCCCACCCAATGTAGTGTGAGGCACTGGAGGGCAAGCAAGGACTGTGGCATGTGTCAGGGAGGCACTGAGTATGCCAACCAAGAGGTAGATTGGAAAGGGCAGCACTGACTTACTGCAGGCTGTGCCTACCCACTCTGTGCGCTGTTTGCTTCCATGGGTTCCTCCACATGCACAAACTACTCGGCCAAGCTCCTCTCTCAGTCCCTTGGCCTTGCAGCCTGGTTTTTGTCCCTTCTTGTTTTGGACCCGTAGGCTTCTATTAGAAGTAAGGTTTGACTTGGGAAACATAAGAATTAAAAAATTAGAGTTTTCCTTGGTGATAATAAATTCTTTTCAGGTTTCTGCTGATGGACAATGTGCTTTTATTTTCTTACACAGCACTGAAGATGTGACATTCATTTAGTAGACCTGTCAGCAAATCCTGCCCCTCCTGTGTAAGCGCTGCTTATTTGGTGAGGAGCTATGGTAGTCCCATGTTCAGAGCTGCTTATGAGGAGAGAGACAGGAGGTTCTCCTGAATTTACCAGTTCTTTCCTAAAGTTTGGGCTTTTTGTACCTCCAGTCATTGAGTCTCAACTTCCCACAGCCTTTGGTATTTGCCAGTTTGCCCGACACCTTGACTATCACCTTCCTGTCTTATTTAAACATCCTTTGCAGCATGATGGAGAAGGAATGGACAGGACCCAGTAGAGCATGGAACTCCAGTCCTCACACATCCTCCCATCCTCATTCCTCAAAGTCCTACATGGGCTTTCTGGGTGGATACCAGAGCCAAAATCAGTGAGATGAACCTATCAGTTAAGAAAAGCAGAAAAATAACTTTTTTTTTGACAATATAAGTAAAAATTGTTCAAGGACTAGCCAGGAAACTGGAATTGATGCCATCTGGTCTATATAGTTATCATGTCTAGCAGACAAAGTTTAATAGCTGATTAAGAACTCATTAGAAAATGTTACTTCATCTTCCTGATATAAAAATAAAAATCCTCACAACCAAGTGAAGTTTTCTTAGTAGTTTCCCCACATTGTTTTCAGTTTTGCTAAGTACTTGGAAACTTGAAGAAAAGCACATAATAGGTAGAAACAAAACCTTTTTTTTTAATATTCCAGGTATATCAATCTTCAATTTACCTTCCAAATTCTGTGTACCTTATAATGAGAATAAGATCTTCTCTCTTTTCTCTTTTAACTCAGTTCAGAAAATATTAAGTTTGAATTCCTGTCTTGTCAAGGATGAACTTCTAAATACATCATTTGTATTGGTATGTCTTAAGATTTGTTTTTGTCCCGATTAGTATTGCTTGGAAGGTTAATGAATTATACCTAAAAGGTTGTCATTTGGAAAATTTTGTTTTAAATTATCAAAATTAAAGAAATGGTTCCTTTTTTATGTGTATATATAATTATTTCACTTTCCATTTAACAATCTAGCTTTCATTTTCATTATCAGAATCATAAAAAATGATTGAAGTGATGGTTTCTTTTTAACATGCAAACTGTTTAGTGCCAGAAGTTCTGAGAAATTAGATTTGCTTTTTCTATTTGCAGGTATAAAAGGAACTATGTCTGCTTATTTTACTTTGGTTTTTTTCCCCCGTTTTTTCCAACTCCATTTTATTCTACTTTTCAAATGTTTCCTCTGCTGTTTACAAGTGAAGAAGAAAATCACTACAATTATTTTTAGTGAAACAAATAGAGGGAGTGAAGAAATTCAGATGAAAAGTTATATTTGTAAAGGCAGAATAGAAAAGCAATTCACATTAATTCAAAGCAGAGTCTCTTTATTGGATTATAGGCTGATTGTGTTTACAAATACACTGCCAAGAGGGTTTTAATTTTGGGGCAATTTCATTGTTCATAGATATATATCTATATATAGATATATATCTATGAAATTATGTGGTTATGTGTTTTAAATGAGATACAGCTCCTTACTGCTTAATGTAATATATGCTTCCACTTTATGACATAGCGCAAAAGCAGAGCAATTTCAGAACAACTTAGTTGGAATATCATCATAAATGAAAGATGTAAACAATGTTACATTTATAGACACAGTTTAAATTCGAATTCATTGGAACTTGGTGATCTCTTTATTTAACGAGGATGGACTTTATTATGGAACTACAATCAAGCCATAATACTACCCCTTTGATTTCAGGCTTTTCAGCATTTACTACAGCAAGGTAAACACAAGAGTTTACATCCTCAGGCAGACCACAGCTCCATCTAGTTCAATATTCTTTCTCAAAGAGGAGTCAATAGTACATGTCCAGAGGAAAATATAAGAAAACTAGTAAATATAGAATGAATTTTCTCCCAGTCTCTACGTTCCCATGTAGTTATTTTCTCTCAGTCTACCCTATGTCACAAATGAGTGTTTTAATACCCTCCCATGTGGGTACTACATATATTAAAATGTGGCATTACCCCCATTTTATAGATGATTTGATGTAAGGATTGGTATCTGCAACCTTCAAGCTTTAGTGTTGCAATAGAAACACCTGACCTGGCTTTAAAGAAATCTGTGTGGTTGCTGGAAAAGTCTATGGCACTGTTCCTTCCTACACAGTATTTGGTGGGTTTTACCCAGTCTTGCAAAAACAAGCTTGTTTTGCTTAAATGCCCATGATTACCTTGAGCCAAGTTGCCCTTGATCAGCAAGTAGATTTCAGAGGAGGGTATGTATCCTTGCAGGAATCAGATCAACTATGGAGAACATTAAAAGCATCCCTTGTAACTTAGTAAATTTTATCAAATGATAAGAGAATAGACGTGTATGAATAATCTTGGCCTGCAGGAGAAATGAATTTGTTGAGAACTTTTACAGACAGCACCCAAAGGCATTTAATGTGTTCACGGACAAGAGTAAAAGCCCTGCATGTAAATATATTATTGGGATTGTTTAAAACCACATAGGGACAAACCCATTCTCTAAACAAAGTTGAACTGAAATCTCGGGTCTGAATGCCTGTAGTCCTATGATAGGGAAAAACATAAAATCCACACCTATGTTTTTCATGTGTATATCCATTACTCTCATTAGTTCAAGTTGCACTGTTGGTAAAGTTAATTTTTAAAAAAGTTTCTACATAGGCTATGATAAAATTGAATTATTATATAGAGGTCTTTTTTGTTTGGTTGTGCTATGGTCTTTGCCATTATTTTTGATATAATAATAATAATAATAATAATAATAATAATAGTGGTTGACACAACAGTAAAGCTTCATTGATGAGGTAAGTTAAAAAATTGTTGCAATTACTCTGAGTCTGTTTTCCACTCCTTTTTGAATACTAAGTTTGAAAAGTGTTCCGATGACACTGCAGTTTCAGCATTTTTCCTACTTCTTCGTTCAAATCTAACTTGGGCACTTTTTGACCTAATAATCTGGTCATGCATGACATCACAATCTGTTGCCATGGAAAGGACTATACTATCAAACAAGTAAGACGGCCAAAGGTTGCCTTACAACCTTTGAAGAGAGATAGAGATTTCATAGGAAACAATCCATTAATACTTAAATATAGTGCAGTGGGAAGTATCATACTATCTTCACCCGAATCAATTGCATAATTTTAAAAGGAACTACTCAAGTTGGCTGAGCTCCTATCTCCTCTCAGAATCCTCCATTTTCAGAGGTAATTTAAGTTTTATAGATATGTTTATATATATAAACAAACCACAAACTGTGCATGCTATGCTATCCACTGCAATTCAGTGAGTCTTTCTCTTTGCATTCAGATTGAAATGTGAGAATTTGATACTTTTGTAACAATCCTAAATCAACCATAGATTTCCTGAGTGATCTAAGTGCTCTGTAAAATGGTAGGCTTGCTCATAGAAAAGACTAAAGTAAGTTGGTGCTTAAGAATATCTGTAGTGTACAGAGCTGGGTTTAGGCTTCTAGCACAGTACCCCTTCAGAGGAAGTTGTGGGACATGACCAAAAATAGGTCAGCTCTACAGTGAAGAAAAAGAGAGAAATGAGGCACCAAGAGGAGTCACACAAGGTCAGATTCACTGCTCCTTCTGCTGCCAGGGGATCAGATGGCTTGGGGCAATGATTTGTGCCTCTGGGAGAGCTCCCACCTGCCCCCCTCACCTGTGTACCATGAACCTTGAAGCAGCTGCAGCAGTGTGTCTGGTTTTCTGAGGCTGTGGTATAAACAAAATAGGTATCAGAGCCATGGCTGGATTTCCTTTCTGGAAATTTGCTGTCCAAGTTAGTTGCTTGTTTTGGTTATGCCTAGAGCTGATCCTATATGCATAGCAATTACCCTTTATTATGCCTTTGAAATTAGGTAATGGTAGGATACAGCAGAAGTAACGCTGCTTTAATGGTTGAAAAGCTTTTATGGACCATAGGTGTGGCTGTTTGTTTGTGTTTATGTTCCTAATTTGTAGTTTGTAACCTCACTGAGGTAGTAGACCTCAATGAGCACTGAGCCATAGAGAAAGGTTTTCTTTTCCATTTCTTGAAGTTCTATAACAAAAAAAAAAAGTGAAAATTCTTTAAAGAGAAAAAATACTTTCTCTTCTTTGATTTTATCACACTCAGAATGGTTATCTTTGAACACTATCAAACAACATGCATCAGGCCTGCAAATGGCTGACAGGATTTTCTTCAGATTTTCAGAGAATTCTTCCTCATAGAGCATAAGAATGAGAAGATTTCAGCATCAAAGACTCAAAAAAATTAGGGCTGTGTGAAAGCAGAATATTGTTACTGACTTTTTTTTTCCCCAGTAGCATTATGGAAGCCTAGTTTATCAAGATTTGGACACTCTGTTAGGCAACTGCCCCTTACATACTAAATTAGCAATCCCCTGTATTTTCTTCATGTAATCATTTGTGCAGTTGGTGTAACTAGACCCTGTCTGCTGTTGGCAAGGATGAAAAATACATCACTGCTTCTATCTCCAAGGTAAATTATTCTTCAGGGAAGTGTGCCTCTGGGGAATATTTTCTTAGGAGACCCATGAACAATGAGAGATTTTCCACAGGGAATGCCTACAGGGTAAAGTGTACTTCAAAGGGAGAGATCCAAGATGAAATGAGACTCTTCAAAGGCCAGCTCCACTTCCCCTCTCAACAAGACAAATGACTTCAAAGGGGAACCCACCAAGGTTGTAAATAACTTTTCCCCATAATACAAAAACTTTATTGAAGGCAAGTTCTCTCAGTAATGTGATATTTTTACAGAAATCACCCAAAGCCAGGTGAGGTCTAAATGCATCCAGTGACCATCAGTATAAAACATTTCTATTCTTCAAGTAAATGTATGACCATCTAGAGATCTTAGGGAATTGAAATGTGCACTGTTTGTTTCCTTTGCACTTATATAAAGTTATAGCAGGATTTAAAGCTTACAGGTCTGGTGGCCTAAGGAACCATGAAAATCTATCAACAGCTTTATGGACCATTTCTATCCCGTGCAGTTTTTCAAGTTAGCGACAGTTACCAAAAGTCAGTGAGGGACTAAGGATACCCTATTTTCACATAGGACATCGCATTTCACAGGAACTATCTGATTGAAGTGTCTCAGATTCAAAACAATATTAAAGCAATATCAATTAAAGGTAAATTTTCTTCTTTGATCTTTCACTAGATCGATATCTTACACCAATGCAGTGTCTTCAGGTGTTTGTACAGAAAGTGAATGTAAGAGGTAATCAGAATCATAACATGATTGAATAATTCTAACTGGAAGGAGGTCTCTAGTCCAATGTCCTACTCAAAGGAGGGACATTGAACTCAGACCAGGTTTCTCAGGACTTTGTCTAACTTGTTCATGAAAACCTTGAGGGATGGAGCTGTGTTTCAATCCCTTTGTTGACTCTTTTTCATTCTGCTATGCCCTGCTGTGAAAAGTCTGGATTTATCTTCCAACAACCTTCACAGTGGGATTAGTTCCCTCTTACATCATCATTTCTCCAGGCTACACAGCAGCACTGGTAGAAGAAGAAAAGAGAAAACAGCAGCAACAGAGACCCAAAATAACCCTTGTCATTAGCATTACAGAGAGTCCTAAGAGAAGAAAACAGCTACTGAACCCGTTGCCAGTGAGACAAATGGTAGAGGAGGTCCAGCTAAAGAATCTCTCAGGGTAAAATCCAGTTAAATGTCATAATAAACCTGGAAATAATCCTCTGATCAAGCCACAGAAAGATAAATAAAATCCTACTGATGTTTGTCTACCCCTAGAGATCTACAGTACAAGAAGTTAATGCTGACTTCACCAGAAATATCACGGAGAAACAATCCCCTATTACTCACTACTCACAGCCACACACATATATGCACTCTAATGGAAAGGAGCCATACACAGTGGCACCAGACTATTGATATTTCTACCCTATTGTTTAAGTAATGCACAACATTTAATATGTCAAATGGCATGACCGTTAAAAAACAACTAATTACTAGGTACTCTTCTCACAAATCAATGATGTCATTTAGAATTGGCCTGGACAAAACAATGAGTGTTGTATACATTAAGATGCAATGCTGCACTTAATGCTGGAGGTCTGGAAGAGTCTCAGAGGCTCTCCTTCTGTGGGCTTTAGCCTGGTTTGCTGAGGAAGAGAAATAATCATGATTGCACCATGTGCATGTGTGATCAGTACATCAGTATGTTTAGAACACGTTGGCTAAACTCAAGCAAGTGTAGGAGACAAAGGTCTCCAATATAGCAAGTTCTTTCAGGTTTTATGAAAACTGATAGCTGGGCAGAGTGGAAAGAAGTTAGGAACATTCTCGACCTCCCCTGAGGAAAGAGCCACTGTGTGGATCAACCATTGGCTGAGCTCAGAGACTCCTCTCTGGATCTCCAGATCTAGCTACAGATTTGGAGGTATGTGTTCTGTGGATCCCAAGAAAGAATTGATTGACTCCAATCTGCATACTCGTTCAGCTGAAAAAGTTCTGGCTGGAAAGACAATGCATTGTGATGCAGTAAATATCTGTCACAAATATTTGAATCCAAATATTGTCTATTTTTACAAAAGCTCATCAGTTCTCTGACACAATTAGCTTTTAATCCTTTGTGTGGCTCTTTATGAAACCGTCCATAAAAATACCACTCCAGAGCCAAACTTCAAGTCCCTTCCTCCCTTCCCTAAATAGGAGGCTTGACTTTTGGAAGGAAAAGCTTCAGTGCAGCTTAATCATGAAGTTCTCCTAGTCTTGCTCTTAAATGCAACTGAACCGTCAAACTGAAGTTTTCCCATAAATTGTCTGTGCCCACAAACTTGATAACACAAACAGGTAAAGTGAAGCAATATTATGACAGAATACAAAACAGTTCTCATCGTGGGCTCCACGCTGATTTTATTGAGGTGTGTGTGGTGTGTGCCCAATACCAGATGACAGTCCACCATGCAAGACTGCAAGGTGGACATGGCTCTCCCTACATGTGCCTTTTTTGATACAATTTAATCAGAGAGGATGATAAGCAAATATTAATCAGAAATAAGGAGACAGAACAAAAAAACCCATTGGGGATATGGCTGTACATCTTTAGTCATGTAACCCCTGCTGGATTTTGCTGTGTGTCTGGTACAAAGTGTGGTCCCCAGGAAAAGGCATAATGGCTTCCTTCACCAAATCCAAAATGTAAGACTTACTTGAGTTTTGGATTTGGTCATTAGGTCATAGTTCAAAAGGGAAATTTCACTTTTAATAACTGTGAGCTCTCCTAGCACACCTCTGAATGATAAGTAAGCAATAACCTTAGCTGAACTTTCTGAAGTTCACCAATCAATAAATTCTGTGCATGTATAAAATATGTTTCATTTAAATATCATGCTGTCAAATCTTTGAGAAAACTCTTCCCTGAATTATGAAGAAAGGGCTGGGTTTTTTTATTTTTTGTCCAGCACAAGATTTTATTTAGATAACCAGGTTAAAACTGCTTTTTTTTCAGCATGGCTTGAATGACTATCACAAATCTTAATTTAGAAAGCACTTACCACTTACTGTTGTAAAGAAACTAAATAATCACAAGAACCAAAATTGATAATAATGGGTCAAAATACATGAATTAGAATATGAGTAGCTTTATTGCTTATGGATTTCACTAAAATTGCATCTGCTGTTTACGGACATTAAATGGAACTATTGTTAATAAATAGAATGCTAAAACCTGAAAGCTTCACCTGAATTTTCTTTATGGCATGCATTCTAAAAATTGAAAAATATTCACAGTAATAATAAGTAATAAATCTATGAGGAAACTTTGATGATTATGTTTTCATCATTACTCTCTCTCCTTTGAAGTTTTATACCCAAAAGGTATCTAACTAATCATCAGGTATTATTTTTCACTTTCAGACACTTATGAAAGAGAGAAAATAAATGAAATGAGCTCGAAAATGGAAATAACTACTGTTGCAATACCAGCAGTGAATTACCATTACAATTTATCCAGCAAGTTGAGAGCTGTGAAGTTACCTCCAAAAAATTTGTGGGTTTGCTGCAAAGGCCCCTGGCAAAAAAACGTATTTTGTGTAGTTTAGTACAATATTGACCACATCCGGGTAGGCTTCATCTACTTGTGCACCTGCAATCAGCTGCAGCATGTCAGCACCAGCTTAGAGCACACACGGTTCACCCTCCATGGGGCACCTCAGCACAAGTTCACACTCTCTGCTGCTGGCATGTAGTACTCAGCTGGTCAGTTTGTAGCCTGACTGATGGATACAGGACATGGGGCTGTATTTCTGTCTGAGAGCATCCCTGTCGGAAATCTCTAAGATTTTCCTTCCTGATTAAAGCCCTGTAGAAAGTTTCAAAGTGATAAAGAGGTTTTGCTATATGTTACTGGAACACAGAACACTCTGTCAGTGTTACAGCAGTTTTCTCTCGCAGAGCTCTGTGTGTGCTGTGCCCAGCACATGCAGTCTACACAATCACAGGTGAGTATGTGTGGAACAGCAAGATATCAGATTCTGGGCTTAAAGAATTTAGGCTGAGTGGGTTCTGAGCTGGTAACAACCTGGGTACCAAGAAAAGAAAAGAATTTATGCTAGAATCCAATTTTTTTTTTTTTTTTTTTTTTTTGTTACAGCAGCAGAGTGACTGTCATGTGGCTGAACAGAGGACATATACATTACGTACATACTGTTTAAAAATTATGTTTATTCCCTGCTGGTGCTCACTTCTTTTTCCTCAGAATAAATCCCTCGAAAATCAAACCTCCAAACTGGTTTCAAAAATAACAAGAGTGAATATTAATTAATACATTTACTTATTTATGCACTAATTTGTGTTTATTTATTTTTAATTTCTTACCTTGTTTCTTCTGAATCTTGCACAGTAAGTTGGTCATATTTTCAAGTTTTCAAAATAATGGAAACAGATTCTCACCTAATATCTTGACTAAACACAGCAAACTCCCAAGGAAAACATATAAAAATCTGATATTGCAGAACTTGTGATTGTTTGAGTGTGTGGAGGAAGCAAAAGGGGATTCAGAAGGGCTGTGGGAATTATTGTGCACTTCACAGTTTTAGTGTGCATACTACTTCTTTGGTACTGAAGTACTATAAAATGACCTTTACCACATGCAGGGGGAACAAAAGAAAAGCGTTTGTTTCTGAGAATTCATGTTGGGGCCAACTGTAAGCAAAAAAAGCATACACGTAATATTTATAATGAAAAGCACATTTTAGTGACAAATAATATTTAGTGATGCCTAAGATAGACTAACATAAAACTGTGCCTATTGCTGAGGTGCAGGTGAACCTACATGAGCATGGTAGCCTCTGAGTAACAAATTCCTGCATTAAGTTCAGGAAGATGTGAAGGATACACCCAGATTAAATAAAAGCATCTTTGTTCCCTCATTTCCCATCCTCATTTGGCTGCAAGGCCGGGTGGGGTGAGAAAGCTACAAAATGTAAACCAGCAATGAAGAATCTCCAATGCCCCGCCGTGGTCAGGATGGAGGAACCACAGATCATGGACACATTGCCAGGGCCCTCTGAGAAACATCTTGCCCATCTCAGCATGAAGGTATAAACCACCATGGACTGAAAGGCAGCCAAACATTTTGCAGTGCTTTGGCTTATCCCTGGATTCTCCTCTCCACTTACAGGCCAAGCCCTATCCTATTTAGTTTCCAAAACCTCACATTATCAAAGCCTGAGGCTGTAGGGCTGCAGTGAATCCTGGGAAACTTGTTTCAGCAAATCTTAAGTCAAAAGCTGACCACATCTTGGACAGGACAGAACATTGCCTGGCTAACAGATGTAGTCCATGAATGTTGGCTGAGGTTTTGGTATAGCCATGTGTAATATCTGACATGTTCCTGTTTTCTGTTTCACAGAATGTCTTTGAAACTGGAATACTTTTTGTGAAAGATTTTGCTATGTTTCCTTTTGTTTGTGTGTCTGAAAAATGTTTAGATCAATTTGAGTGTTTATAGGAGTTGGTTTGTCTGTTCTAGAAGCAGCAAGGGAGATGAGAATTCCTAAGTTCTTGGGTCTAACTGGGATTTTTGTACCAGGTAAATCAGGTGACAGTGTTTTACTTACACAGCTGAATTAAATGGAAGATGTTTGGTTTTTGCATAGATGTGCATGCAAATATACCAAAGTATATCTGTATCAAGTGTCTTGTACATACAAGTAAAAAAGATATCTCCTTCCATTTTTGATTCCTCTATTAATTTGCCTCAGTATAGCTTTCATTGTTTTGCAAAAATTATGTTTTAACAAAGCATTTTAACAGATGCTTAACTTGAAGGATATAGGACCTGGTCACTGAATCAAAGCTGTAGCATTCATATGTTTCACTGAACTGGTGAGTGAAGAAGGAGATTTGAGCAGGTCTGGCTCAGTTCTACAAGTTTTTGTTTCCTAGAGATGAGTGTGGAGATGGTGATCAAAGAGAAATAGTCTGTTTTTATTTATATAAAAAAATCCAGACCTAACCTACAGGAGGTCTTGAGTGAAATGTGCCAATATCGCAATAGATAGAATTATGTAAGGTCCCAATCAACTCACCTAAAGGGCTTACAGTGGTTCCTGGATTCTGGGTTAAATGCACTGTAGTAATACTGACCAGATATCCTCTAGAGGTCAAAAGAGGACAAAAGTTTACTGGCAAACTTTATAAAAATCAGGGAACTTTGGCAAAAGATTTAGTAAAACATACAATCAACATAAAACACTTCTCCCAGCATTAACTTGGTTCAATTAAGTTAGTAAACTTTAAACTCATTTGATCTTAAGTTACTCAAAATGTTCCAAGAAGAGGGAATTAGAAGAAGAAGAAAGACAGAAAAGATATAGAAAAACACAAATATAGTTACCAGCTCCTGGGTTCCAGCAGTGTCCAGACACAAACTCCAAGTGGAAGCGTAAAGGCAGGGTTAAAAAGCATACTGGTTTCCTGCTCAGCCTTAAATACCCCTTGGCCTCCACAGGCCCTCCTCCCAGGTGGGACTTCCAGTCATTTGGCCACTCAGGAGCTGGATTAGGGACTCCAGGGATGGAGTGTGGGGCATTTCCTGAGGTTTGCCAATGATTGGCCCTCTAGGGGGGTGTGGCGCAGGTCGCTGCCTTGACAGGGCAAGGCATGACCGCAACACCCTCCCACGTGTATCCCAAAATTTCTCAAGACATTAATCCTTCCAGACTTTGACAATGCATTTATACAAGGCATACCATTGAATGTCAACTGTGTGAGAGATTGTTTCTATTCTTACTCCCAGCAAAAAAGGACAGGTATTGCTCTCAGTAATATCATACAATATATGGTAAGCAAAGTCTGGATGCTAAACATTCAAAAATGCCCTGCCTCATAGTTTGTCAAACAATTCCTTGTGGTTTTTGAACACACTGCCTTGAAATCCAACAAAGGCATGATTTTCAGGGCACTACTGGAGTTACATGCGTAACTCTAGGTAAATTCCTTTGAGAACTAAATAGATCAGAGAAAATACGGTTTACCGAAAAATTACATTTGCACTCTTCCTTTTGTGCTGGGATAGACCATGTTTTCCATAGAATAATGTTGTGGCCCCACATAAAAGTCATGAAGGACTTCAGGTTACGAGAGGGCAGCAAGGGTGCTTGGTAGTGTAACTAACTTGCTGGTGAGTGAGCAGAGGATAACAAAGATGATCAAGGGACTGGAGCATCTCTCTTATGAGGAAAAGCTGAGGGTGCTGTGCCTGTTCAGCCTGGCTGAGAGGGGACCTCATCAATGTCTAGAAGTACTTGAAGGGAGGGTGCCAAGAAGACAGAGCCAGGCTCTTCTTGGTGGTGCCAAGCAGTAGGACAAGAGGAAATGGGCAGGAGCTGGTGCGCAGGAAATTCTACCTGAATATAAGGAAGAACTTCTTTATTGTGCAATGATCACACACTGGAACAGATTGTCCAGAGAGATTGTGGAGTCTCCCTCACTGGAGATATTCCAGAAATGTCTGGATGCAATCCTGGGCCATGTGCTCTAGGATGAGCAGGGAGGTTGGACAAGATGACCCAATCTGGTCCCTTCCAAACTGACCCATTCTGTGATTCTGTAAAGCAATAAATATGAAAGTAGGAAATTATCTATTCTTTAATAATTTCATTTGAAGCATTCTGGCCCTGATTCTAGTATGATAGACACTGGTGTATCAGTTTGTGAGTGTAAATCTCTTGGCTTCAGATACTGATTGAAATGAATTATTGAAGAATTCTTTTGAGTGAAATTTTGCATGGGTATATATATGACAGGCTGAAAACCTTTATTAAAAATACAGAAAACAGACAATTAGAATCACAGACAAGGACAGAGAAATAAAACAGAAAAGGCACAGGAAAACTATATGTGAGAAAGGAGGAAAAATGAACTAACTGTGGTGTGTAAAACAAAAGAAAAAAGATCAGAATGTACCAGACTCAATGGAAAAGGGAATAAGTCTGGATAGATGGCAGGAAGCCTGAGGGAGGCCTGAAGAAAGAAAACTACAAGAAAAGGGTATCAGAAAAAAAAGGAGGGGCTGAAAGAGGAGAAATGTAGGGCTAGAGATGATGAAACTCATGAACCCACCAAAGAGAAAATTTTTATTTTGGTTTTTGAGTTTGGGTTTGAGTTTTTTCATTAACTTTACTTAACAGAGGTAAAATGTTTCTAACGTATGGGTATGACGTTTGTAAACATTTGCTATTCTCTGAAAACCTGTGAGTCTGGCTCCTGATAAAAGACTCTCCACGTACTTGTGGAACTAAATTTTGCTTTCAACACCTAGATGTTCCAGGGTAGAAAAAGAGTTGGTAATCCTTGTAATCTTGCTTCATGAAAACATGATCTGCAAAGAAATGGATAGCAAACCACTAATAATTTTATCAAAAATGATGTTTTGCCATTAGACTGCATCAACAACACTCATGAATACCCATGCATGTGCACAATTGTTTTTCTTCAGACAGGAAGAATACACTGCTTAAGTGGTGTGTAAAAATTAAAATTAATTTAGCCAGCTTTAATAAGTTATTGCCAACTGATTTTGTTACAAATAAATATTTAAAGATCAATTTTCATATACAATCAAAGCTTAGGAAAAAGATCATTTCAATATGCCAAAGTTCCTTTCATTTCTCAGTCTCTCTTTTCCCCCCTTGCCCTTCCATCAGTGGCTAGCTATTAAAGATAAAATGGTTGTAATCATTATTATAATAGAGCCCTCTGCATGATCATTCTAAGTGGGCCTAATCCTCTGCTTTTCTTATTGCATTGCAATATCCTACTATGGGAATGGAAGAGCTGATACAAAGGATTATGAGTCCAGGGTATGAAAAAGGAAGACCAGGGTGAAAGTTACTCTTTCCACAGAAGTGCTTAATAAACATTCAGGTTTCACACATGGGCTGGTAGGGAAAAAAAAGCCACATGAAATGAGCCTCTTTAGCACAATGTTTTCTATTGCAATTTTACTGGAAACACAAGTTAATTAAAACACATGCACACAAAATAGCCTACTTTTGAGTTCTAGCTATGAGACAAGGCCATCCTGTATGCATACAAACTGCAAGAAATAATTTATAGGACAAATTCCCCACAAGACCATTCAGGGAAAGGAAAAAAAAAACAAAAACCTAAAAGAAAGAGAGAGAAAAAAAGACCTGGCTCTTGACACTAAAGGCTTAACATCAAATGCGGCCAGAAATCCATTTTCACAGTTTTATTGCCCATTCTGGACGCTTCATTTCAAAGGGAAAGAATTTGAATTCAGACACATAAAATTCCCTTTGTTCTCTTGCCCTCCAGCCTTTGGTGCCAGTGTGGACGGTCCTATAGGGAGAGGTTGAGATCAAAAAAAAATTTGCAGCTTAGATACCTGGCCCCAAATGATGCCCCTTGGCATTCTTAATTAAATCAGCTTTGCAATAGATTGACAATGCACTGTCAATTGTAATCATTTATATTAGCAAACTGAGTATTTTTAACACTTTGGAAATAACAGAAGTTCAGTAGACCTGGGGGAAAAAAAAAGACGCCATAAAATACCACATGATGATCACATATAGTTGTTATGATCCAGTTTTAAGGTTCTTAGAAATGCCTCTGCCCGAATTAAGGTGCAAACGAGACCATATGCCAGTGACAATAGTAAGGGCTTTATTTGGTGGTAAATATGAGAGAGAGAGAGAGAGAGAGAGAAAGAGAGAGAAAGAAAGGAAGAAAGAAGTAGAAGATAGGTGGCGGGGACAGAAAGAGTGACGGGGACAGAATAAGGAAAGTATCACCGCTCTGTGGATCCCAGTGATGTTGGTTGATCCTCTCCAGCTGGTCTTCTTGGTGGTGAAGGTCCCCTCAGAAGGCACAGAGTCCGATAGGTGTATATGCTCAGGCTGGGTGGGCATGTCTGGCCATGGCCCCCTGGGGTGGGGGTCAGTCTCTCACAGCAGACTCTGGGTCTGTTGTACCATGTGCAGTCCTGTGGGGCCAAGCCTCTTACGTGGAAGTCCCATGGGTGTGGCCTGTGGCGTTGGGTGTTCCACAGCTGGGCCAGTTTGTGTAATTGGAGGATGGGTCTTTATTGCCTCTCACCAGAGGTTGCACCATGCACCCAAAACCTCCTCCTCACCCCTCGGTTGGGGGGAGTCTGTGTAAACCTGGCTTGTGTGAGCTGTGCTCTCCCCCCACCCCAAATTCAGCCGCGGATAGTTGCAGCTGGTGGCTTTGGCCTTTTGTGGATGCATACCTTTCCCTCAGCCTGAGATGACTGAACAATGCGTTACCCTTTATCTAATCAACAGTTTGACTTTCAGTTCAAAGTCCCACTCTTCAGGGAAGCTTCTTCAGCTGTAGCTTCTTTATAATGAGCAAAACTTTATATCAATGTTTGAGGCATGAACTATTTTCAGTCTCTGACAATAGTGCATGGGATTGTAGGTCACATAACATCCTACCTTAACACTGAATAAAGCTGGCAGGATTTTGCATATCTTTCCCCATCTGAAAGGGCACTCCCAGTTAGATTCATCTGCGTTGTTTTTCTGTGAGCTTCAAAACAGAAGTTGAGTGTACTGTAACAGGGTAGTGTGGCAGCCAATAAACATACATTGCAAAGCACAGAGAGTTTTCAGTAAGAAAAGTCCCTAGTACCACAAGTACCTCTTAGGTTAGGGTGACCAGAAAGGCTTCTCCCAGGATGCATTGGGCTGTTATGTTAATCTATCCCAGTTTGGATTCCCTGGTTGGCTGTGAGCCTCTACCCCCCTCGTCACTCCCCCAGAGTTCCCCATTGGTCCCCGTTCCCTGGTCCCACCTTTTCCCCTGGATAAAATTGTGAGTTTCGGGATCATGTTGGTATTTGCCTCTGCAACCTTTGACAGTGTAGGAGCAATAAATGCTCTTGCCAGAACGCACGCAAATGCCCTTCTCGACTCTTTGCTACTGACTATAACACTGAACCCACCCGTGCGTCTGTGGGTGCACACGGGACCCCCCGAAGCCGGGCAGGGACAGTTTTAGGGTAGGAGAAGGGGACATTGCAGCCTTGTGATGGAGGGAACCTTTGTTATGGAGAAAGGGCCTGATCCGGAGTCTATTGCACTGGAGGGAGGTATTCCTATTGATCTCTGTAGGCTTTGGACCAGTACCTGCAGGGATTATTTTCACTGAGAGTTCTGAGGTACTTTTGATATTAAAATCAGCACAGGCATATTTATAAAAGGAAGATATCTCCTTTGCTAGCAAATGACATCCCTTCTTGTACTGATGAATAAGGTACTTTCTGCTTTCTACAGTGTTATTTCTTTATGTTTTAGCCTCATGCTTCTTTCTATTCCACTTAATTTGGAATAGATACAGATCAGCTCTCAGTCTTCAGAGTATAAATTGATCACTTGGAGAGGTCAGGAAGGCATTTTTTCCTCTCCACGTATAGCGCTGCACAAGAGATTAGAGGTCTGTGTAACAATGCCTGCGTTTCCACTTTCTGTGGAGTTTATAGCTACTTTTTTCTTTCTTCTTTTTGGAACCCACTGACTCTGATATTCATTTTGCTATAGTGGATTATGTGTGGCTTTTGATTCAAACATTCATGTAAGTTGATTTTGATTTTCTTGTAGGAAATATAGCTCTACCATTGGATCTTAGTATTGGATAGCAGTGGACTTGCATGTTGGCAGACTGTGTTGTTGTTTGGTGACCATTAATGGACATTTCTCCACCAAACCTACAGACATGGAAAAATTTTAATTGCTTATTGGACTGATTTATAGAGACATTGTTGCTGTAGTAGTTAAATAGAAGCTTTTTGCTAACCTTGAAAAACATTATTTACCATAAACTATCCATGGAGTAAGGAAGTTTAATTTTTTTGTGAGATTAAAAAAAAGGTCTAACCGAGACATAATGATCAAGTGTTAGAAATTTCACCATAATTAGAGCATTTTTCCAAGCCTTATATCTTTGAATTTCAAACACAATTGGGAGATTTTGATATTTCTCTCAACTGAACTATTTCTAAGTTCTTGAGCATTAAGGACCTCACAGACATTCTAGCAATTCATTTGTCCAGAAAGAGGAGGTAATCTTAAAAGGTAAGAAAGAAGCTAAAAAAAATATTCTGAACCGACCTGAATTGTGGAAGAACCAGGACCTGAGACTTGAGAACTGGGCTTTAGAATGACCTGCCATAGGTGCCTGAGAAAGTATTCTTGTGAACTGAGATCAAGAGTTTTCAAGTAAGGGTCCATTCACCAACTATTATACAGAAAAGAAAGTGGTATCTCATTTGGTGAGGTCCCTTCTGAAGCATGTTTTGAAGGTTAGATTGAACTGCAGCTGGAAGTGAACAGAGGGAGCTTTTAAATTCAGATACTCTGCAATAGTTTATGTCACCATGGTGGCAAGGAGCTGGAACATGCTGGCGTTTGCTAGAGATTATAAATAAATACAAAATTTACCTCACTACAGTAGTTGATCACTAGCAGACATCTCTTGACAAGATTTAGACATTACCATAATATCAAATACAGATCTGTGCTCTTATGGCTGTGTGAATGTCACAAAAATATTCTGAAAATCTTCCCCTTCACGTTTTCTTTTCCACTTCCATTCTTTTCTCTTAAACTGTTCTCATCTTTCACTTCTCTTTCTTTTTCACTTTCTCTTCTTCCTAAGAATGTACATATTCCATGCAGGATATATTATGTCTTACTTACAGAGCCAGCTGTTTCCTCTAAACATGGTTTGTGAGGGCAGTCATTGAACTGTGCAGAGTATTCCTCTTCTGTTCTTTCACCAGCCTCGAATCCCTGAGCAATACCAAGCTTGTATGTCGGGCTGTCCTCTCTTTATAGTATCAGTGGACGTTGCCAGGATTTCCATTTTGCTTTTAGAAATTCTTTCTGGTTCTTAGATAGTTCTTATTTCGCTATTCTGGAATTTCTTCAACCAGTCTACACCCTTCTTCTGAATCAGCAGTGTTTGCCAATAGGGAACTTTTGTTTAGCTTTGGGAACTTGCTGAAGTGAGAACTAGTCTCCTTTTCTATTTAAACAATAACTTTCCAGCTACAAGAAAACTAAGGAGCCCAGTAAGTGCCTGGTAGTTCAAACAGCCGTTAACTTTGTGGCACATATCAGAGTGGAGGAGATGGCAACGCCTCAATGGCATTTTTTTTAGATATGGTTTCTTTCCCCACACTACACAAGGCAGAAATCAAGCAGTTTTCAATTAATTTCTTAGTACATTTTGAAACTCAATTAAAATTATTAACTCATTTGTAATTCACTATTTGTAGGTAATTTTTATGCTTATTTTTATGCACTCTGTGAAGGATTAGTGACTGTTGACATGGTTAAGTCCAGTGAATAATGAATATCTGTAACTTTTAAATGTCAAAAAATTGTGGTGCTACAATGAACTAAAAAGTATTGAACTCTGGAATCATGCTGAATTCACTTAATTTGGGCGGGCATATGTTTGCAACTGGGAAAGTTAGATTTTTTGATGAACCCGTTTAAAGAAAGACAGATTTTTGCAGATAATTTCATTGTAGGACAAAAAAACCAAACGTCTGAAAACTTAAAATGTTTTGACATTTTTGGTTCAATATTTGCAAATCCTTGAATTTCAGGTAAAAATATTGAGATTTTGGCTGACCTCATTTAAGAAAAAACCCAAACCCAAAAATCAGAGTAAAATAAAACCCCCAGAAACAAAGCATAAAATATCTGCTATCATCCACTACCTGTTACAAGCAAAATCTTTACTGAATTCTGTACAAGAAAAAATGCTAAAATACATCCTGGAACAGGACAGCTAACTTTATTTTTAATGTTTCTTTTCCTTTCCTGTTCCAAGTGGATATCTGTGAAGATTTATTTCCTATGTAGATCCCATGGTAATTTAGAATGATAAATCTCTCAGAGACAACCCTCTGCAGCCTTAGTGAAAATGTATGCCTGCAGCTAATTTTCTCCAACAGTCTGGCTTTTCCTTTTCCAGTTATATTGGCTTCTGAATAGTCCAGTCCTTTGTTATGCTGTGAACCCAACAGGAATTTTGCTTTTCAGGAATGACACAGGGTCTTATTTGTCAGGGGTATCCACGAAAATGATCCCGTTAAGGGATTCACGTGAGTATGATTGTAGATGGGTAAATATTCTCATTTAAGCTCTTTCTATCATAACTGTAATGGAATTTTAATAGACATTTTTATGAAATAACTTGGAAAGAGAACTAAAAAACTCAGATCTGTCCTTGTCTCCCAGGGCAGAACGAACTGTACCTAAACTGGACTTGTCATCTTTATCTGACATGCTCTTGGGAATTTCCAACCATCTCTTTAGAGAACATTCTCCAAAATGTACAGTTAATATTTTCTGGCTCATTTTTTGCCTTATAGCAAACAGATGGCAAACAGGTGATTCTATTCTGCATTGTAGTGTCCTTTTCTGGTTCTCCACTGTTTCTTACTGCCCTGTCCCACTGTCCCTTCAATGACTTTACATCTTTCTTCAAGTTGACAGGACAGCTGTCACAATTCTCCATTTGTGGTAGTATATTACCTTGTGTAATATGTGCCTTGTAGATGACACTTTTTTGTATATATTGTTTACATTTTGCCACAACAGGGCATACCTTACTCCAGGTGAATATTCCTAATCCTGAGTATAGAACTTTAACCTCGTCCTTGTTGCATCCCACTTTTTAAGGCCATTATTTAATCCAATTTTGAAGTCTAATCCAATGTGTCTGAAGTTTAGCTGCATGTCATCTGTTCATTTACTGCAAGTACACTTTATTCCATCTTCAAGTCATAAAGGAAATACGAATTAGTGCCAAACATATGACAGACCCCACAGAACATTCAATGCATCCATTCAGGATGCTTTTGTTAAGTTTCACTGATATTTTATTTGCCTGCTTTTCATCATATGTTGTAAGTACTTGGTAAAACTTAGTTGGTTTAAGTTGTAATTAAGAGCTCAGATGCAGAAAAAGGGAGATGGGTCAATTCATATCAGCAAAGATCAGTTTGTTTTAAACTTAGTTTTGGTCCACCTTATGCCAAGGACAAAAATTATACAAATTTCATTTAAATGAAAATTGGACTTTATTATGACAGACGAGCTGATATACATTTAATTATGTTGGTTGTAACTTAGAAGCATATTCAACTTGCTTATTGGTTTACATGAATTCCTATTCTCTTGCCCTTACTCTCCACCCCCTTTGTTTTCCCCTATTAGCCTAGAGTGGAATAAGTGAATCTCTTAGCAAAATAACTGAATAATTGAAATGTGGCGTAAAAAAGAGCACATTTTATGACTTAAGCTGTATTTGTTTTGGAAGATAAATGAGGTCTGGATGTCTGTTTCTGTTCCAGATAAACGTAATAAAAATCTGAACTCTACCTGTGAATATAATCCCGTATTTAATATCATTAGTATCTAAGCTACTTGATAGGGGCTCACTGTTTAGTGTTTTTAGTATATACATTTTACCTCAATTCAGCTTTATGTTCCACTCTTCCTGCCTATTTTTTCAAATAGAGCATCAGACAGCCCAACCGACAACTCAGCACTGCGAGAGAACTCTACATTGTTCACATAGTTTCTCAAATAAGACTGCAGTGAGCTCTGTTAAAAACAACATTTACCATGGCATGGTGCAAATATCTCATAGTGGAGAAACAGACCAAGCAAGGAAATACTGTGGTAAAATCAATAGCCCGGAACACTATTATGCTTTCTAATGGCACCCACTGTTTGAGCAGGGCACATGTACACATATTTCCACATTTCTTATGTCCTATTCATGACTACTGGAATCAAATTACAGCTAGGTCTGCAACAAAGACATAGATTTATATCCTAGACTCCAGGCTCCTCTGAAGCAAAACTTGTCTGGGGTTTGGAATCCAGCCTCAAACCCACTGAATTTGGGGTGGATTTTCCCTCTGACTCAACCAGCTCTTAGACAGGTCTGAAGGGAACAGCATCCCGCACGGGAAAGTTGGTAGTGAGGTTCATTCAAACAAGGCTGGCTCTGGGTCCTGCACACTGCTCCTGCTTGGGATGAGAGGGAGAGAGAGACGGGGGTCCTGGATATTGCCAGGCACTGGGAGCAGATGGGAACAAGGCCCTGGAGATGATTAGTGGAGGTGTGAACCCCCCTGTCCTGGAGGATGTGGATCCCCACTCCTTGGATGATGTGCCTCATTCCTGTTGAAGCAGGGAGTGTTTTAGCCAGGAGGAGGAATACACTGAACTCTAAAAAGTATCCTCCTGAGCTGCAGTCTGTGTGGACATGCAGATCTGCTCATATCCTGCCTATGGTGACTCATGGCAAACCCCCACACCTTCCAGGCAGTGAGTGTCAGAGGCATCCCTGTCCTGGAACTCTGGGCCGTAGCAATCAGGAGTGCAGTGCAATCACAGTTGGGATGGCAGCCCCTGTTAGTCCTTCAGAGCCATTCTGTTTGGGACAGCACAGAGAGAGACGCTAATAGTGCTGAGGTGAAACTACAAAGTCAGTAATTGTTTAGATTTTGAAGGAAAAAAAGGTGTATGGGGTATGAGAGCATATACACATTCTAAAAATTAAATTTGCTCTTATTTCCAATATATCACACTTTCGAACATAAAACTGGATGCATCTCTTCTATAAATATTGTATTTTGGTGGATTTTTCTAGAAACACATAGGAATAATTCTTTACTCCCTAAGAAGTGCAAAATTGTTCCATATGTTTAGCACAAGTCTCATTGTACAAGACAAATTAAACTTTTGTCTGTTGGAAGGGAAAGTGGTTGAAACCAGTCTCTTTTATTTTACTATTTCCTTGGCATTGTGATTTCTAAGAACTAAGCCTGGAATGTGGCACATGAAATAACAAAATGCTTTGTTAAAAGCATTTATGTGTATTTTATATGGAATATTCTTATATATGTATTGTTCTTTGACTTTGTGGATAGTATTTAATAAGTACTATGAAATACCCGTATATTTGTAAATAGTTCATCTTTATGTGCATGAGAAAGCAGACACTTTGTAATTGAACAACAATAATGAAACCTTGCATAGTTCAAATCTTTAGCATGTTAAAAAAATTTACCAAGTGGGCAGATAATGACCCAAATCACAAATAAATCTGTCTTTGAATTCAAGTATAGTACATACTCATTGTTGTAGAGACAATTTGTATGTATATATATGTATTTGTTGCATGCTTCAAAGCATTTTAGAATCAGTATTTTTAACAGCTGGTCAAGGGTGAGGAGAGGTGGAAACTAATAGATAAAAAGGATCCCAATGGCTAAAGCTTCCCCTCACTTAGGTTTTTGTCCTTTTCATATTATGTTATTTGTAAGCTTGACTGAAGTACTTTATACAAGACTCAGAGGCAAACCCCCCACATTGTATATATTCAGTATTTAAATAATTGAATGCTGGTAGAAAGGTGTGGTTTTGATGAGTTTGCAGTTTTGCAATGAAATCAAATATATTGTAAGCACAGGGAAACACAGCTCAGTGCCCTATGAAGGTCTGGTGTCATGGTCAACATCTGAAATTTGCATAAGAGGTTATTCAAAAGAGAGGCAGGACACTTCCCTATTGTATTAGCATGGTAATGCAATTCTTTGTGGCTATTATCCTGACCCACATCAGCTCTGCTGTGCACAGGGTCTGAGTTTTTATGAGCCATAGGCTTTTATGCTGAGAGATTTTATTAACCTAATTAAAAAGTTTTATAAAAGTAAATTATATTTATGTTTGTGTCTCCTATTTGCAATCATTAGGGAACCCAGACCACCTCCAGTGACTTCAGAGAGGGCTGGTCAGGTCCCATCTGTGTAAATCTTGTGAGTTGTCACAGAGTCATTGCATTTGATTTACATGTGAAACTTGCGGACTGAGCACAAATGCTAACCAGACAGCTGATAAATAACACAATGCCGAAGCAACACTTTTGCATTTCTTTAACTCCTTTCTTACAGGGACCTCCAAAAGTTTTTCAGACCTTAATGAATAACCCTCCCCAGTAAAAAGATCTCGTTACAATTATATCCACAACACCAGAATACTAATGTATTATAGACCTTACAATGTTTATCCATTTGATGCCTTATAACATTGGTAATGGACTGAGGCTCACACAAGTCTTTTAGATACAAACCTGTCCCAAGCATCTCACATTTGCATCGATTGACAGAGGGAGTCCTTTAAACACACCACCCATCTGCTGAGACATGTCTGTGTAGATCTGATGCATGTGAAAACCAAACATGCTCAAGTTACCCAGGAAGTGGCTTAAATCCACTGTGAGTTTGGTTTCAGGCAACCAGTTTCGTTTCTTTGCAACAGGCTAGGAGCATGTATATGCTCAGTTATCAAGCTTCAGCTGAGGGCTGTACCCGAGCTGCTTGTGGTTGACTTGCTCATACCCTAAATCTTGTACCACTTCAGGTGATGAGCCTTAAAATGAGGTAGATATCCCAGCTTTACAACCATAAACAAAGAGAGGTTGTACAGCAAAACGACTGGATCGGATGTTGAATCCAGTAATAACCGTTCATTTCCCACTGTGTAGCTATAAGTGCCGGGAGACCTCCAGCATGACCCAAAAGCAATTTAATGTGGCTATTTGGGTAAAAAGTCTCAAGTTATACAGAAATGGGTCAAAGTTTGCATATAAAACTCACCTGACTCAGCTGATTCTCATCTGTGTAAGAGCCTGATCCACTGTCCATCAATACCATGGGGAAGTTTTGCAAGATCTTCCTCCAGAGATACATTGGGATGAAGTAAGATTTCTCTCTGAGAGCAAGAAGGGAATAATGTGGTTAGTGATGGCATAGAAGATAGAAACCACAGAGGCTGTAACAACCTGCTGCTTGCTGCGATGCAAACAGCAAACAGGCACATGGATTTACACAACTGATAGCCCTGGTCCTTCTGTCACTGCGCCTCTTGATGCACCTCTGAGAGTCTCTAGACAAACCTGTCAGTACGACCTGTCTGTCTTCCTTCTATCTTTTACTTTGGCTTGTTTAGCCCTATTGAACTCTATTAAGACTTCAGTGGATGCTGGATCAGGCCTTGGATTCTCTATAAAACAGTGTTATGCACCTAGGTTAAGCAGCTTCTATGGGGGAAGAAACAGATGCCAGGAGTGTAACAGAAAGGAGCTTTTGAAGAAAAAGTTGTGAAACAGACCTATTAGCAACCAGTACTTACAGGACTGAAAGCCACCTTGATGGTGGGGGGACAGGGACAGCACATAGGGTGACATCGACCATGTGCTGCACTGATTGTTGTTCATGGCTGGGCAAGGGAATCACATGCCAAATTCCTGTCTGTTTTTCAGCATGTGATGTGTATCTTGATATAGTTGCTGTTGACTATTTAGAAATATTTACTTTACAAGGCCTAGTGGTTGCTGTAGCTGTTCTTAGGAGGAGGGTTTTGATGGTCACTGCTGCAAAGCAGTAGCCTCTAGAGAGTGTTGCAATAAATAAAATTAAACCAATATGCATTATTATTATTATTAGTAGTAGTAGTAGTGGTAGTAGTAGTATTATAGCAGTATTTAATTACTGAAAAGTAAACCAATCAGGTTTAGGTATTTTTAGAATTAAAGTTGACCATTCAGCTTTAATTTAACCCACTTTTGAATAAGGTTTATATTCATTATGCAATTGCCTTTTAGTTTTCCTGTAAAGAGCCAGAGTTTGTTCTGAACACAGAATGGGCGGTGTTTGTTGAAAAAGCTGCTATTCCATAGATTGTTCTATTTCTATTATTTTATCTGTGCACTTTTAATGTACTTTGATCAGTAGGATGGATTACAGCTGAATTTACTTTACAAAAACTTGCCAGTTTTACCTGAAAGTGCTTTTTCATTTTGTTAAGGTATTTCTTGAATGTTTCTGTAATTAAGATGTGTGCAGAATGAGTAATTCTGCAAACCCCATAGAGGTGCACCATAAACACTAATAATTGTCAAGTTTCTAATAACACCCACTAGGGTGCTGTCAACACCATATTAATCAATCAAGACCAAATTTTGCCAGGTTTTATTTCCATCACTGTTGGATTAAATGAAGCCTGAGTCATCATTAAACAGAACTTTTTACAGTTTTCTGGTTTCTTTGATCTACAATGTGAAAGTTAGGTGGTTTTCAGCCCAAGTCTTAGTCCATGCAGGCTTACATCCCAGAGTATTATTGCTCTGGCTCTAGAAGTGTGTGTCCACTGCATGATGAGTGCAATGCAGAGATACTGCCTGGTAGCAAAAGGATACCCATATTATCACAGCCAGGGTAAAGTCTGGTCAAATTAAATGCTGAGTAACAGGACACATCAGCTTACTGGAGTTGTGTGCTAACCTGATAGCTCTGCCTGTGATCCTGACTCAACTCACTTGAGTGTCCCTCCAGGACACTGCCTGGTGGTAAATAACATGTATCAGCTAACAGCATGACTGGCAATCCCAGGAAGGAAGGCAGGGCTGAGCACTGACATGATGCAGTGGAAATACATGTCGGAGTTGTTCTCCAGGCCATAGACTGTGATAGACTGTGGTACCTTTTAACAGTACAATTTCTTTTGTTTTTGTTATGAACTGAAGTAGGAGATGACTTTCAGAGTGAAAACAGAGCCATTCTCCTAGGCAAGAGAAAGAAAGGGTGAGTACTGACTGCATGTGGGAAAGGCAAAACTTTTAAGTGTAGTCCAATACTTTAGGGAAATGCCTTTGATGCGAGAGATGCTGTAATGTGCAGATTATTTCCCTTCCCCTGCCTTATCATACAAGGTGACATCCCAGACTGCACTTTCTGGGTTTCAAATTTTTAGACAGTTATGAACAATTTTATACCTTTTTTTTTCTGCTGGAATGGAAAAAAGGGTGAAAACCAAGTTAGAGAATACCTGAAGGGGGGCAAGATGAGTCAGGAATGCTTTGTATTTTGCTGGCAACCTTTGGAAGAATGGGAGCAGTTACTAAACAAGAGCTTCACCTTCTGACATTAAAATAAAATAAATCAAAAAACCTCCTCTGGTGGATAAAGCTGGAGTCAAAGTGTGACTTAGAGTCACTTAGGTTTTTCATCCACAGGGAAATTTCAGCCCTGCCACCAAAATAGGCCTTATGGAATAGAGATATATTAAAATATTTTTTTCAAAATCAGGATGTTTAGGAATTTTGAATTTTTCCTTGCAAATTCCATAGAGTTGTACCTCATTTTTATGTGGAAAAATGGAAAACTTGAAGAGATAGAGTAGGAACGTGGTCATTTAAAAAAAGAAAAAAATCTCCTGTACATAAATGGTTGCATTGTTTGTGAGAATTGGTGACAACACATTCGCTAAGAGCTGCTGGTACTTCACCACCATCAGGTCATTCTGATTCATGGGTAATTTACATTCCTCTCACAGTGCTTTTCAATAAACAGCTAACTGATCTATATTATAGTTAGTTCTAACAAGCCAGATTTCAAAAGGTTTATCTAGCTAGCTAAAGTGAACTTCAGTAATCTTTGTGCACAAAACACCCACATAGGCTATTTGTCTTGGACTTGAGTGTTTGGCAAAAAGCCTGACTTAAGCCTTGAGCATGAGAGCTTGGTGAAAAACAGCAGAGAAACCATAACTTTTGTCATCTGGCAAACCTGTTGCTTGAAAAAGAAAATTACTTCAGCAAAATACTTCAACAATTATAGTGCACTTTAATTAGGAGTATATCACATAATCACAGCTCAATTTTTATTAGTATATAAAGTTTTCAAAAGAAATTCAAACCAAAATCCCAGCCCAATGGCATTCACTGTAAGAATTTCAGGGGAGACCCTTCATAGCAGTGGTCTGTCCTCTTACACCTGTGGAATATTGGTGAGTTTTGGCTGTTGAAGCGTACAGTGATTTGGTCATAAGAGAGTTGGGTTGGCAGCTAGAGATGGGCAAAAATGAACAGCTCACTGCATCCCACTGTCACATCAGAATAAAAGAGGAAGGATTTAGACTGTCAAAGAGGAGTAGGATGGCAGAACAGGCAGCCTGGAGTAGCAGAACCTGTTCCCAGTTCAGGAATGGGACAGTACTAACATACAGATGCAGTGGAGGAAACATTTAAAGCAGAGGGAAATACCAAGCCTGGTGAGCTGTACCTGCTTCAGACAGTTCTCTGATGAGTCTGCTTTTTTCTTGTATTTTGGCAAGACTTACTTAGCTTGTCTTGCCAGTAAATTCTCATGTAATTGAATTGACAAGCATGGACATTTTAAAATGAAAGTTTCCAATCTGCTACAACTTCAACTGGTTATATTTTATTGTAGTGTAGTGTCTGCCATATGAGTTAATATATTGAGTCACTTAGAGCTGCTGAAGAAGAAAGCTGATAAAATATCTTTGCACTGACAGAGAGTAGACCTGTGATCTTTTTAGGTCATTCTTTCTGGTACTGTGCTGTCTTTAAACCCCTTGTGTTTGGTTTGGCATGAATGTCTCCTTTCATTATTATTCGCATCCCTAATTCTTTCCTCAGCTTTAGGCAGTGAGTTCTTGGCTGTGAGTTCCTCCCATCCATTGCAGTGTCTCATTTGCTGATCATGAAGAACCAAGAGTGTGTGTTAAGAGGTCAGTCCTACCAATTTTGGGAAATCCTGATAGCTGCTGGTCAGCCTCAACTGCCATTAAATTTAACAACAGTGAAGGCTTCTCTGTGCTTCTGCAGTTGGCAAGATGAAGCTATAAATCGATAATTATAATTAGATAATTATGCGTTAGGTTTTATGAAGCATCTTGAAACACCTCTATCTTTCCCACCCTTTCCCCCCTTGTTGTTGAGACATTCACAAAAAGCCTAATATTCTACAATTTCTATTATGTATGAAATTGTAAGTTTACCTTTTATGCTTCTATTTCCATATTTCTGAAGTGTCTGCTTTCAAAATATGTGCCTACATGAATATTAGTTATTAAGACTCCTTTTGGAGGGATTAGAGTCTATTATGCCAGTGAATATAAAATACCAAGCAGTCTTTTGTATGGAAGACACATCCAAAATCACAGAATCAGCTGAGTTGGAAGGGACCCATAAGGATCATCGAGTTCAACTCCTGGCCCTGCACAGGGCCATCCACAAGAGTCACACCATGCGCCTGAGAGCATTGTCCAAACACTCCTTGAGCTCTCTCAGGCTTTGTGCTGTGAAAACTTCCATGGGGAGCCGGTTCCAGTGCCCAACCACCCCCTGGGTGAAGAACCTTTTTCTAGTATCCAACCTAAACCTCCCCTGACACAACTTCAGGCCATTCCCTCAGGTTCTGTAACTGGGCAACACAGAGAACAGATCAGTGCCTGCCTCTACTCTTCCCTCACATGGAAGTTGTAACTGCAATCAGGCTCCTCCAGGCTGAAGGGACCAGGTGACCTCAGTCACTCCTCATGAGGCTTCTCCTCAAGGCCCTGTCTTCACTGCCCTTCTTTGGATGCTCTCTAACAGCTTTATGTCTTTCTTGTATTGTGGCACCCAAAACTGCCCCCAGCACTTGAGGTGAGGCTGCCCCAGAGCAGAGCAGAGCAGGATAATCCCCTCCCTTGCCCGGCTGGTGATGCTGTGCCTGATGCCCCCAAGGACATGGTTGGCCCTCCTGGCTGCCAGGGCACTGCTGCCTCATGTTCAACTCACCATCGACCAGGACTGCCAGGTTTCTTTCTGTGGCACTGCTTTCCAGCATCTCATTCCCCAGTCTGTCCGTAGATCCAGGGTTGCCCCATCCCAGGTGCAGAACCCATCAGCTTCTCTTGTTGAAATGGTTGGTGATTGCCCAGTCCTGTAATTTGCCAAGGTCTCTCTGCAGGGCCTCCCTGTCTTTGAGGGAAACAACAGCTCCTCCCAGTTTTGTACCATTTGGGAACTTCCTTACTATCCCTTCCAGTCCTGCATCCAGTGTTAGATATTCTGAAGAGTTCTAATGGGCTGGGAAATTACATCTAAGTATTTTGTATTTTTGCACACACGTGTATGCGAGTGTGTTTTGCCAGAAATTGTGCATACCCTGAGCATTAATACTTGCAAGTAGAGCTGCTGTATATACAGTCTTAGAACAGTTTGCCAAGTTTTACTCAACAGAACCGTGATTTTTAAATGACAAATATTTGCTTGGAGGCTGACAATGTCTATGCCAAGATTCAATCCTAATTGCCCACTGCAATATCTGAGTTAGGGAGCCATGAAAAATGAAATATATACTGAAAAGTAAGGAGGAAAAAAGTTAGCTTTGCAGTTTTGCCAGGTGAGTACTTAAATAGTTGATTCTAAGCTTGCTACAGTGATTTACAATTACAATTACCTGCTACAATCTGTATATTGAATGATGCTATTTAGGAAAGAGTTTTATCTGATTGCAAGGAGCACTTAAAAAAGGCACTTTCACATCTCACACCATTTGGAGTTGTGACTATCAGGATCTGATCCAAAGCCTACTGAAGGCAAAGGAAAGAGACCTGTTAACTTTAAGAACTTTGAATTAGACCTGAATGACAGCACAAGATAGATCTTTTTTCTCGTCTTAAAAGTAATGCAGACTCACCTTTTAAGTTTTGAAGGTTAAATTCTATCCGGATTATCATCAGCTAAGAGCTAAGGATATTTCATGTACCATGAGCTATATAATATTAAACCTCTTCATAACATTAATTCCTCATTGAAAATTCTTCTGTTCTTCAGTGGTCACAGGAAGTTGAGTTAGAAACAGAGTCCACAGTCTTTCAGACTCTTTGCCTGCATACATATATTGTAGAAAAGTTCACTTCTTGTCTCAGTTGCACCTATGCTCAGATAAAACAACCCTGTAATTGTATTGCCGTAACCCTGGTCTTTTACCCCATATGGCTCTTATCAGAATTTTTTTCCACGATAGCAAAAATACAGAATGAGTCTCACTTGATTGTACCATTGCACCACAATTATCTCCTCACAGTACAGAAGGCACTGCCAATCACCTCTCTTGGTAGCAACATTTAAGGGTTAGGTTTGGAGCACTTAGAAACCAGGGACGGCATGTCCTCTGCCTGCCGTAGCACCTGCAGTGAATTGATCATACTTGATTACAATATATGAAATCCCAGCCTGCAATACAGCAGTTATATTGCAAAGCTTGTATGTAATCAGGGGAAAAATCCAAGTGCCTTGCTGTGTCACAGTAGGGTTGGAAGGTAGAACAGAAAATATGGGTAGTCTGGAGGCACAGAGGGAAGCTCAGAGGTTGTGCTAAGCTGGGGAAGTGTCTTTTTCTGTGTCTGTCCCAGCTGAAATCCCTAGACAAGCCAACAGCTTAAACCTGCGCAATATCTTCCAAGAAAGGGAGCATCCAAAGAAAGGCATGATGTGAGGCAGCAATATACCACACCTGCAAAGTAAACCCATGGTGATATGGTGAGGAGGATGACCATGGTGGAATGGCTGTAGAATATCAAATACCATGAGACTGTTCTGTGTTGCAGTGGGTATTTTAGTCCTGCACAAAAAACAGTGAGAAATTAACTGCTGCAACAGATTACCTTTTTTAAAAATACTGGCAATGTCTGCTTTCGCAACAAAATCCCAGAAATCATTATTACAATTTCATCTCCAGGTTTATTCCTCTTCTTGACACCCTCCATATTATCACTAGTCAGCAGTAGGGATGGCTCATTAGATTCATAGCATGTCCACAGCCTGGCTGTGAATCACTTGTGCAGCAGGTGTAATGTGTCCTAGATGTTGGAGTAATTGCTCAAGCCCTGCAAAGGTGAGCCAGACATACCACAGGGTATTTGGTCCTGAGTGCCGTGAGATACAACTCTTATTGGGCTGATCGATGTTGGAAACTTGCTGAAAGTCTCAGTCTTCAGAAAGTTCAGATGGAGTTTCCTCAAATATGCTTCTGGAGAAAGACACATCTCAATTCAGCTTCAGGCCAAAGAATGCCTACCTGCATCACCTGATATTATATTTTCACTCTTCTCACTCCTAACGTTCTTTTCTTGTACCTTACCCAGGCAGCTGCACAGCTCAGGTAAAGCAGCTGTTTCTCTAGCTGAAAAATGTGGTAATAATAAAATCTCTCACTTGATTTTCATTCTTTTCTTCAAGTATGTGCCAGAATCTTAATGTACAAGGAATTTGTGCAAAGACTTTGGTGAAAATCAGTAATTTTTCAATTTTAAACAAGATCCTCCGTAATGATAAGGGCTACACAATGAATACAAAATGCATACGTATTAATCCATATAGTTCTTGTCTTTTGCAGTTTTTCTCACTGAATTTCCTGATATGATGAAAGTCCTGTGCTAACTGTAGAAAAATACCTTTCAGCTTAAATACAATTAAATGTAAATTTAAGACATACTAATTTAAAAAAATCTAAGTTATGTATGCAAACATATGTACAATATTGTTAATTTCAGTTTGCCATTATTTAGAAGTTAATCCTTGACTATAAAGCAAAATGGAGATAGGCATACAAAACCCACTCCAGTAAGCTGCAGAATGAATCCTTCATTCTTCTGGGAGTTGGTGTTTGTAGGAAGCTGCTAAACATCTCTCAAGACAAACTCCCTGTTTTCCACCTTCTGTCCCACACAACCTGAAGCCTGGTAAAAGACATCTGAATCACAAAACAGAAGAATGCATGTAAAGCTGGAACCACTAATTGAGAGTCCTATATCACCTTCAACCCAGCTTTGTATCTTGTTAAAGGTCAAAGGGCAGAGGATCTGAAATCTTTTCTGCAAAGAGTTGCTGGTTGACACAGAAAGAACTCAGGTGCAGTTAATAAAGTTTGCTCTGAACCTGCAGTTTCTGAGAACCTTACATAAATACCATATATCTACTTCATCTTGTCAAAAGCTTTGTCAGCGTCAGACTGCACAGGCGAGTGCCAAAATATGTAACCAGTTTTACAAATGAATGAGGTTAACAGGTATCTCCCTGAAGAGCAACAATTTCTCTTTTATAAACCCCACCTGAACTGGCGAGTGCTGCATGGACATACAGTTTTCAGCCTGCAGCCAACATTTAAGCAATAATCCAAAGTGACAGTTTTATGACAGATCTGAGTAGCTCAGGATCTTTTTCTTCTTTCTTAAGTGAGATCCACATACAGGCAATTTACAGATGCTGAACAAAGGAAGGACTCTCCTCAAAGAGCAGTGAGGTATAAAGAAATGACCAATCCTTCCAAACGTTAAAGAGATTTAAATCAGAATGCCATTTCCAGGTTAACACTTCTGATCTTTAAAGTACCAGCATAAAAAAATGTGTTAATGACAATTGACAAAGTTACCCTTCCTGGGCAGCTAATGACATCTTAACTCACAGAGCTAGTATCTCTCTACATTTCAATCTGCAATCCTTTGCAGAGCGCATTTAAAGGGATACGTGTTGTTACTATGTTCGGGTCAAGCTCTCCTACTATTAAATACAAAAGCAAATTTTAAAGCAATGATATGGCTGACATACAAACCCATAAAACCATAAGAATTTCCCGTTAAATCTATAACTGGCCCCTCTGCTCAGCTCTGTTGTGTCTAAACATTTCAGTCCACGGGGACCTATAAAAGAAACTCTGCACAGTAGATGATATTACACGATCCATGTGGTCATTTGTAAATGCTGTAGTACATAAAATGCACGAAGAAATTCTGAGGTTTTTGCATTAGTACCTTGTTTGGTTTGGTTTTCTCAGTTGCACAGTAATGGTTCTCCATGGATTGGATTTTTATTAGATTACTATGCCGTCCTTTTAAGGAGGTGGTCCTCTCTAGAGACTGTGGCAAAACACATTATATAAGATAATCTAGCCCAAGCATCTTCAGGGGTCAGACTGGAAAAGAAGGACAAAGTCCTCATTTAATTCTACATCCTTAGAACACTTTAGCTAGGTCTTTGTCAACTAAACTAAGGATTCCCAGTTGTGGCAACAAACTCACTTATGAACTTCTCTAGAATTCTTAAGCAAAACAAAGCATAAAAGTGCATGGTGTTTGCAGCAATTTATCTGCAAAGCTATGAATAAAGCTGATTGCAAGTGCTCACTTAATACATTTCCCTGTGGAATTTTTTTTTTTTTCTAAATGGAAATTAGTGTCTGCTTTCTTAGGGAAAAAAAAAATCAATATATTTGAGAACCCTAGGTCTCAAACTAACATTTGAAGTATTTTAGCAGTTGTACCTTTTGTTTTCCTTTTGACCAAATGTACAGTTTTTTCCACTAGAGAAGAAACTACAGAAAGTACAATGTTGTACAGGTTAACAAGTATTACTGTGGAGTTGCACAGCTCCCACTAAAGCCAGTGCCCTGAAGCATGTCCACAGGAGCATTTCAGGTATGAAAACACTGCTTAAGTAACCATGCTTGCAGAGCTAAGAGAAAGTGGTTTTCTACAGCTACACACCAACAGAGAATTGCCCTTCTACCTATTAGCTTGTTTTTTCAGATGGAGCCAAAGGCCTGTACACTCCTTGCCTCATGCTGGTGGCTTTTCTTTCTGTGCCTACAGCCGAAGTTCAGCAGTCCTACAGAGGTAATACAGTGTTGGTTTTTAACTTGTCCTTTTATTTCTGTGATCACAAACATTTTAATTATGCTATAGCAATGCCTGTATTTAAGCATGTAATAGGTATATAATGTTCTCTAGAACAAAAGATTTGAAGTCATATAATAGCATTGCACAGTATGCAGCTCTCACGTTGTTACTCAGATTTGCCATCTAGAAGGTTTTTGTTCCCCCTCTCTCTGATTCACCCCTTGTGGGACAACAGTAAAGAGGCTTTGAGTACAGTGTGGGGAATAGACAGTCTGGCAGACAAGCAGGGGTCTTTTCCTCCTCAAATACCTTTCAGCATGACACAAATGTTGGCTTTGTATTAGCCCTGTAAAGGTTTCACAGCCCCTGGTTGCAGGTGCAGGAGGAACATGCCCCAGGACAGAGAGGAGGCCTGAGCAGAGCCCTGTGCACATGGGGGGCTGCATCTGGGGACACACCGCAGAGCTGAGCTTCACCACAGCTTTCCCCCAGCCCAGCACTTCTTTGTACCACACATGCAATAGCTGATGGTGCAAAATCCAGAGATAGGTTTCCTCTGGTTTTTACAACCCTCAGAGATGTACAAGCAGCATGAAGAAGACTTTACCAGTCAATTACTACTGTTAGTGTTGGGATGCATCAGATTATGTACTTTAACTTCCATAGCGAATTTTTTGTGTCTGGTCACAATCGCTTAGATGGATACAAAGTTTTTGTGCGTAGCCACATAGGAAAACCGTGATGTATTGGAACTTCTTCTCATTCGACAGTTCCAGTGGGAAGAGCTATAGTAGAGGGTCACGTCTCAGTTTGCTAACTGTTTCCATTAACTCTTTGTACTCTACTGCAAACTAAAAAATTAAGATGAGGGAAGTGACTCTCTATGAAATAAGATGTTGAAGAATTTTTTTGGTGTGCTTTTTTTAGGTTTCAAAGTATTATACCAGTTTTTGCTGTGCATTTTTGAAAACCACATCTTTTAACTTAAAACATACGATTAATTTAGGGTAGTGAGCAATACTAGAATGATAATATGTTTTGATTATTTAATAAAAGTGTTTGGGATTTTTTTGTTTCTATTGCTGAAGTTATCCAAATTTTCTACATATTTTGTTTAACATAAACCTGAGAAAAAATCTTCTGTAAAACTTTTCTTCGTTTAGCAATGGAGAGTACTCACTATCTTCTGTAGCATCTCATGACTGGTGAAATTTTCAAACCCTGCTTATATGTGTAAATCTTATTGATGTTATCAAGTGCCTGTAGAATGGAGTTCTAGGGGTAGGGTCATTAAGAACAACAACATCATCAGCTGTTGGCAAATATTTTCCCTTAATGATGACCACTAAATGAAGCTGATATTATTTAATCATGAGCTTAAATTAGTAGTGATTGAGGATGCTGCTCTGAAAATGGGAAATGGAAACAAGAGGCAGATCAATAGAAATAGTTGCGAGAGTTTGGTGACTGCATTTGGTGAGAAAAACCTGTCTTTTGCACTTGGTCTGAACAGTGAAACTATATAAATATAGGTTAAATTCTTCATTAGTATACAGATTTAACTCAGTCCATACCATAGTGTCTTTGCAGCTCATTGTTCAGTAGATAGGAAGACTTGGTATCAGTGTTAAAATCTGAGATTTTTGTTTTTTGCGAAAGGTCATTTTTCACCAAGAAGGATCATATTTATTAAAAACACACTACTAAATTGATTTTAAAATAAAATGTTCCATCTTGTCTTTCATATTTTAAAAAATACAAAAATAGAGTTTCAGTGTTAGTTGTAAATGTGGCAAATCCAATCCTGCAATGAATTCAAATCTGTACGTTTCATAAAGGCTACTTAGGGACAAGATAGTTTTAGATCTAAGAAACATGTAAAAAATGACTCATTGTTAATAGGGTGAGCTCTTTGCATTTGGATTAGGGTTAACTGACAGTATCCAGTCACCTTTTATTCTCACATATTCCACCCAAGGAATGCTTTGTGCTGGTCTGAAAAAGAGAGAATTAGGTGTTCCATTTATACTATTGATCTTAATAACCTCATCTCATAAATACCTACTTTATGACATCAATAAAAAGAGAATAGCAGCAACTCCTAACAATAGAAATTGTTACTTTGTAATTCAAGTATTTCATTGAGCAGCTCAAAGAGACTCCATAGTGGTGCAGTAGTGATATTTTATTACCAGTTTTTAAATATGTGCACAGAGAGACCATTTTTTTAAACAAGAGAAGATTCTAATTAATTGAGCGCACTATAGCTCCTAGATCCCACAGTTATCAGAGTTCTTCTCTTTCATCTCTTATCCTCCTCCTGTTCTTCATCTCGCACATTAAAAGGAGCATATCCCTTTAAGGGCATTGGTGGGTGTAAGACTAATTTTTCACTGGGATGATTTGGATGAAATGAAACAGAGAACATTTTATATGGCAGTCTTACCTCCCTGTTACCCTGCAGTAGCTGCAGGTGCTCTGAGGGCGTGGAACAAAAGGTGTTCCAGAGGAATAGACTTATTCTCACCTTCCAGAGACATCTTTCTGCAGCTGGGCCAGGCCAGGACCGACCCTGGAGCTTTCATCTACCAAAAAGCCACCAGCAGGAGGAAGTGGACATGGCACTGCTGGTCTCCCTCAAAAGCCCTGAGACTTTTAACTTCCACCTAAGGCAGAAGAAGGAAACAAGCAATCATAAGTCATCCAAAGGAAGAGGAACCAGAGCCTTCCCTACAATGAGCACCTGGGACAGAAGGTTGCAGGCTCATTATGCAGCCAGTGTCCACATTGCTGCACCTGAGAAGGGACAACTTTTTTAGCACATCTGGTGGAATAGCAGCCTCAGATCAGACCCAGATGTTCCACGCAGACAGGACATTGCCAAGTACCTGAGGAATAAATGTGAAACACTGCCTCTTCACGTTCTTTTAAAAGATTTTTCTTTTACAAGTCTTATATTACACATTGATTTATCTGTATTTTTATATATAACATTATTATAGCACATTCTTCCTGGTGAATCCCAGTGGTGTCCTCCCTAAAGACTTGGTGTTTTTTGTATCCTTTCAGAAATTTAAGTATTTTTTTATGTTTCCTATTGGCCTAATTGATCCCCATAGAGGTTCATCACTTAATAGAATGAAGTAGAATAGAATAATTCCAGCTGAAAAGGACCTACAAGGATCATTTAGTCCAACATCTTGACCACTTCAGGGCAGACCAAAAGTTAAATCATCTTATTAAGGGCATTGTCCAAATGCCTCTTAAAACTGGAGACATTAAGTACTTGAACATTTGAAGATTATCCAAAAGCCCAGGAGTGTCTAACCCCTTTTGCAGTATTTTACCCATTAGGACTTGTCTTATTTCACAGGGCAATTTATCTCATAGTTGTTTTTCCTGTGAAGAGCTAAGGAGAGAATGCAAGTCTGTAAGACCTAGAAATAGAATCCTTTTAAAATATTTTTCTTTTGTTCAAAATGACAGAACAATGGTGTGGCCCAGAGGGGAAAAATAAAGCCAAATGCTCGGTATTGAACTGCTTCATCCAATGTAAGTCATTTCTCCCAGACCTAGGAGGCTGTTGTTTTAACTGCCTTTGGACCTTGGAACAACCCTTTGCCTTGGTAGCTTTAAAGTATAAGGCCCCTAAATTTGAGTCTTTGCTTCTCCAAATTCTACCACTATGACATGTCAGCAATTATTCAGCTATCTTAATCAATAGAAATAGCCCTAAGTTTTTGTCTGTTTTGAAAATATTATAATTATTAACAATTGGACTAAAAATATTTTATTTCCAGAGCTTTATAAGAAATTGCTCATATTTTTATTTCTCTAGCTCTATGAAATGACTGAGTGCATGAGATGTAAGGATGTCACCACACAGCAACATCACATTTTTCCTACAGCAGTGAGTTAAACATATTTTAAGAAGGTATTCTGGTACCTGAATATGTATCTCAAAATTCCCTTAAAATACATTTCTAACTGAAAAACCTTGCCTGGCATATTAACAACTCTCCAACAGGAAATTCAAGAGAACCTAGCACTGAGTTTTCAAGTACTCAGCACCTTCAATGAGTGCCAGATTTTTAATAATAATCAGAATTCCTAATGAAGCACAGATTTTCAGAAGGGCTTGGTTCCTGTTTGTGTCCCAAAATAAACTCCATGTGTTGTAGATGGAGCTCTCGGAAAGTCTGTCCATGGTTTTGGGTGCTACTTGTTTGCAAGCTGCCTCCCAAGCACTCTTAAAATTGGTGCTGGATGGTTTTAATAGGCCAGAAGAGGTTTGTGAGCTCAATAGCTCTTTAGATCTGCAAATAAATACAAATGGAGATAATTTGTTTTTAACCTGCGGAATGCTTAATGAATCAAATCATTTCCTTTCAAGCATGATAGCAGGACCGAAAGATATAATCATTTGGTGTTTTATGGTCCCCAATTCTCCAGTTAGATGTCTGTCACAGGCCCGGTATTGAACAATAAACGACTTCCTACTTTACCTTCCTGTGAAAGGCAGAAATCCAGCAGTACACTCACAAGGAGAGATCCCTTTGGGATGAACATTGGCTTTAACAAGTATTTCTATTTGCAAGTGTGTATCATGGTTGCTCTTTGAAGACATGGCCCACTGAGAAGAAGCAAACAAAAATGTCTTGGCACTTGTGATGAGTTTCTAGGAGTTGAATTCATCTGGGACATGATAGTATGAATCAGAGAAGTTGATTATTATTTTCTGCATTGACATGAAGGTGCTGAATCATCAAGACATTTAATTAGATACCTAACTTTAAGCATGTGTCCTCTTTTTTAAGTCTGTTGACTTATTTCTACATTTTGAAAGTAAGGTTGTATATAAATTCCTTATTTTCACACATCTACTAGGTAAAAAATTACCTACCTGACCTTAGCAGGTGATTTGTAGAGATAAAATTGTCTGATTAGTTTCCCTGCATGGTCAATGAGAATAACCAGAAAATGAGACACAAATTTGAGATGTTGAGGAAAGAGCCACAGACACCTAGCTGGTACCAAACAACAACCAGTGCAGTTTCTAGTTTTCTGCTGCTTGCTGAACTAAGAATGGTGCTGCTTTTTTTTTTTCCTTTTCTTTTTCTTTTTTTCCCTTTCTTTTTTTTATTGGTGTAAAGATCATGGATCTTTTCACTATTAATCCAGAGCATGGATTATTCTTCTGAGAGCAAGCACCTAGTGACAGTGACTTGTATGGCAACTTCTGCCATGAGGCCCCTACAGCTCAATATGATTTCCAAATATGTTTTGACTGAAAGCAGCTGGGCTTTGTGCAGAACCCACTCTGGTAGCTCTGTGGATAGCAAATGGATGGGAATTCTCTGGCAAAATGAACACCTAATAATTTGCTGTTTCAAACTTCTTCATCAACTTCGGAAAAATCTGTAATTTAGTCGTCAACAACAAGGCCTAACAAGAATAATATAGGGGCAGCAAAATCATAAGTTTATTTTGTTTGTGTTCATCTATAAAGATGGATTCTGTGATGATAGAACTCCAAATGGTTCTTTTTAATAGTTTTGACATGATTGGTCTTAAATATTTCAAAATAATAAATATCTCTTAAATATCTCAAAATGTTTGCTTAAAATGTTACTTGGAATTAATTTATATTTCTGAGCAGTGGTTACTTATAAACAGAGGCAGATTAGAAATGTTATTTTCTAACTGTAATAGGAACTCTTTCTCTGCAGTAACTCATTTGCTTATATTATAATTTTGCTAAAATCAGAAAACTCCTGATCCCATGGGTTATAGCATATGAAAGATTTATATTTATATAAATATATTTTTGGAGAAGGGAAAAGGCCTTTCTCAGGTATATAAAACTCTTTATGTTGTTATATTAAGCAATAATTGTCGGTCTGCCTCTGTATTTTTCCATCCATTTATTGGCTATATATGCTATTTTCTATAACATCCAATGATTTCTACTAAAATCAATAGGTTGGATGAAGTTTTTAATAAGCTTCCTAAAAACTCTGTTCTGATTTTTTTTTTTAGAAAAAAGAGATTTCATGGGGCAAACCTTCTTATTTTTTTTTCTTTATTTTTATATATCAAGTTATTATTTTATTATTGTATCATGGATTCCTTGGCGGATTTTTCTTCTGAACAAGCACTGTCCTCCTGCCTTGCTGACCAGCCTTAGCAGGATGTGGAATACTTTTAAAAATAATGAAGACATTCAGCATCTGGCAGTAAACATCCAGCACTGCACAGGCTGGTATCCCTTGTTAAACCCAGATACCTGCCCCATAAATTAAGACTGAAAAGCCGTTCTTTCAGACTGACAATCAATCAATGCATGTGTTGTCAAAGTGAACAGGAGGATGTGATTCTTGAAAGCACCCAGAATCTGTTTGGAATAATTGGAAATATCGTAGTAAAGATCTATATCCATAATTCACCTATATGTGAAAGTCTTCCACATTTGTGATCTTATCTGTGATTTTTCAGTAGAATCCAAGGAATTAACATCTCACTTTACAGCAGTATTTACCAAGAATGAAGCACCTGGTTCATTCAGACACTTTTTAATATTCATTATTAGGAACTATCCAAAACCTGTGTGAAGCCATGGTATCATTCCCGCTGGTTTCCATGGGCTTTCCTTCAAGCCCTTATTCCACAGCTGAGTGCTATTTCCTGTTTTTAAGATTTCTCATTATTGTATCAGATTTCCAGTTGGAAGCAGTTGTCACTAAAGTATCTATTCTTTCAAAAGACAGCATGGAGAGATGTTTAGTGGCTTACAGAGATGTGTTCATGGTATTGGGCCAGAGCCTCAGCTGATACAAATCAGTGTAGTTTCATTCTAGTCAGCACAACTGTGGTGATTACAACACCGAGGACTTGGCTTTCAGGATTCTTTCCTCTCCAGATCATATTTATTCACCTAAGTTGAAAGCAAACAGGGATTTTCTCCTTTAAATAGAAAACTCAGAGGTCTCGTCAATTGAAACTCAGCAAGGGAGAGATGGGGATGAAGGCATGCCCTACTGAAATACTCTCATAGTTGGCAAAATGTTTTTAGCAAGGCAACAGAGAAATCCCCTCAGCTCTCTTCCATCACCTCTGCTGCTAATAGCAGTGGAAAATATCCTGGAGAAGGCAAAGGCATTCCTCAGCTCATACAAGGTAGTTTTGTTCCCCTGCTGGATGCATTTCTATAGAAATTAAAATCGTGCCCCTTAGTTGTCCATCCTGAAAAAAAAGGCTGCTTTGATGTGCAATTGGATCCTATTCTGTCTGGGACCCTGATGTTCTTGTTGAAAGGGGATAAAACCTCTGGGGAGCATGGCAGTAGAAACTGTTCCAGAAGCAGAGTCAACACACCTATTCTCCCTTGCTGCTGCTTTTTTCCAGCAATAGCAGGGTCATTCACTGCTCAAATGTCTGATAACTCTGAATATAACAAAAGATTTAGTTTCCTTGGGAGTCCAAATAGCCAAGTATGTGGCTTCATGTGCTGTTCTTACTCATAAATGCAAATGCTAACCTATAAATCTTTCCTTTTACAGTACTGTAATAACATTCTATCTATTTAGCCTAGTACAATACAATCACAATAGCTTTTTCATTGTGCTGCATTCATATTAGACTACTATAATGAGATGCTACCACAATACCATGAAATAAAACGATGTTCTTGACGTATTTCCAAAACATTTGAACACTGTTTCCAAATCGACCTTGTGAATAAATTAAATAATAGCTTGCAAAAACGTCCTCTAGCATTTTCAGAATGTATGCAAATGCAAGCTCAAATGTTTACATGTTTCTTACAGTGTCTGGGATTATACAGCGTATTTGTGCGCATGAGTGTTGTCTCTGGGTGTATTTGTCATTTGTGCTCAGTGGCTTGCACAGAATTCTAGCATGATTTGCCCTTCAAGTTGTCCAATTCTTCCTCCTCTCCCTGATGACCTGCATATTAAACTTCTCTTCTGTAAGACTTCAGATTTCAGTGGCCCTTTCCATTTGTCATATGCATTATTGTCACTCAGAAGCCTTTCAGTGCTGTTTCTTCAGTACCTACCCTGACACAGTTCTCCTCTGAACTATTCTGTGTCTTTGACTGCAGATTTCTAAAGGGTACCTTCTTCAAAAGATCTATATACATATTTATAAAAATACATATACATATACTGACTTAGGAGTCCCACATTGGTGGTTCAGAAGAGTGGGGGGAGGCTGAAGACTGGAATCAAATCCAAGGGACTAATTTTCCTGGAACATATGTTGGTAATTACTTTTTGTTTTGTTTTGTTTTGTTTTTTTAAAATTAATTTTAATGCTAAGTTCACAACCGGTTGAAAGACCAATGTTTTGTTTATCTGGGAGTGATTATTTGCAGGTTCCCAGTAGGTAATCTTCTGTTATTGGTAGACCCATAAATATAATCTCCTGGTGACATGCCCCTCTCTCCTTTAGAAATTGCCCACCCATGACATGCTGTAGAGTGAAAATGTCCTGATTTTTACCATCATCTTTCCCATATCTGTAGATCTCATTTATAGAGGATCAGAGATGCACAGATCACGTGCTGTAAGGTGTGGTATAGATTTGTGGTTAATAAAGTCCAAGGGGTCATTATGACAGTAGTGTCTGTTATCCTATAGAGCACGGACTGAAGAATTTAATCCAGCCATTTATGCTTCTAACACATAACCTTTGGCTGAGCTGCACTGTCGTTTTTTAGAAGATATCTGCTGATTGCAATAACTTCTGTTTCAAAAGTGAATCCCCCTAATGGAAGGATCTCAAAGAAAGGCTCAAAAGACTTCCATTGAGACACTAGCACATCTCTTTTCAATACTTCCATTGAAGCATCTAATACAAACCTCAATGATTTATCTTTAGTGACTTTATTGTGCCTCACAAAGCTAGTTTAAAGCAATGGATTGTGAATTTCAACCAGTGTGTTCTTCTTTTACACCATAAAAATCAACCGCAGACAGAGACCCAGTTGTCTTTCCCCAAGATACACTAGCATCATTTCTCTGAGTAGCTGTTGGCTGGCAATAACAGGTGGGTTGCTTCTAAATGCTCCTCTTGATAGATGCTATTTTACTTGACCTTTCTGAAGAGGAAATGGTGCATATGTTTATGAGAAACACTCTGACACTGTTTCATGAGAGAACGTGCATTGTTTGTACAATGACAATGGGAAATTTTCCACTAAGCACTTTGCCAAAAAGTAATTATTATGGTTGGCTGTATGACTTGTTTGCCTGTTTTTCCAACACCGTGGAAATTTTCGTCTTCCTGGTGGTCACATCCAGAGCAGAAACTGAAAAAATCTTGTATCATTTTACGCTGTTTACTGCTTGAAACATGTAATAATACACAACTAAGGAAGTATTCACAGCACACGTATTTAGAGGTGAAAAAACCCCAAACCCTGGCCAAAATCAGTCATATGATTAAAGCAAAATTGGCTGGTTTTGTTTTCTAACTTTCTGTACACTTGCATTTTACACAAAGCTGGTGGGTGCTTGTCCTGTCTTCTCTCCTACCAGAGATGCAACTGAGATCTGTTGGTATAAATGCAGAGCTGAAATCTGGAAACCTACAGTTAATTGCTGATTTACAGCAATTCAGTTCTTCAGCTGTAAGAGAAGAATGTTTAAAGCTTACAGAACACATAAAATCAGTGGGATGAAGGCACTATGTATACTTTTATACTTATTGTTTATAATAAGACTGAGGAAAATCCATGGGATTTGTATTGTATTTGGAAAAGTGAGTAGCAAACCACTTTATTTGCAGCAAATATATCTACCTGACTGGACTGCTGCTAAAAATGATCTGCTCTTGGAATGTCATCCTTGAGTCCAGTGACAACAATTGTTTTTCTTGGACACCTGCTGTCTTTTTCTTCTCCTCCCTGCAGTTTCTGTTTGGGATCCATGCAATCCAAAGACAAGTCTCTGTTTTCCCTCTGTTTAGCAATTTGTCACGCGCCAATGCACTAATTACAGAAACAATGGACAGTAAGATTAGATTGATTGTATCTTGGTGAGAAACGCAGGGTGGAGAATACCGGCGCTGCGTCTGCAGCAAAAGTAGAGGAGAGACTGTAAGAACTGATCCAGCAGCAATATAGAGATGTAGCAGAGGGGAGAAGACAAAAAGATATCAATCCTGCTACTTGGCCCTTGAAGTATGATGGACCACTGTATGCAATCAAACCACCCAGGATATCAGTGATGATTTGGTCAACTGCATTGGGCCATCCACGCATATGTAAAGTGGAGAGAGGGGCTGCCAGCAGGGAATAGAGGTGATAATGTATGATATATGGGTTGACAGTGCTAAAGGCAATCATGGTGTGGGCAGCAATTCTGCTCAGTTATTGCTCCCTGCCTTGCAACAAGGAGGATTCATTCCCTGAAAAAAGGGAGCACTAATGCAAGAACTTGCTGTCCAGTAGATGCATTCTTGAATGAGTGCCTGTACACCTAAAGAAACAGACAGCAGCAATTAGCCCCACATGCTCCAGACCACTTTACCCTGTGCACCAAAACTTCTTTCTCCCAGTAAAATCTCTTTGCCACAATTTCTCCTCAGACAGGGACAATACTCTTTTTTCATAAAAACAATCAGGCTGCTGATTTCTGCTTACCCTGCAGACCCTGATCTGAGATTAATGTAGACTGTAAGATTCCTTTCAAAGAGCTGGCTTCCCATTTGAAGAAATTATGCCCCCTTATCATTGATCCAGACCAGATTGGTTTTATTAAAAACAGAAGTTACTCCCACGGCATGTGGCGATTATTTAGCACTATGCATTTTTCCTGTAAATACCATGAAGAGCTGTTAGCCATCAGTCTGCACATGAAAAATGCTGGAGATCCTGCAAAAAATAATAAAAAAGCTGGTTTTAATGTAATGTCTTGAAGTCCTTTAAGTTTGAGAGGATTTTTATATAATGGTTGAAAGAAAACCTATACAGTCTCTCTTCTTCCTCCATGTGTACTAACATTTATTCACATTACAGTAGCATCTGGCAGTCCCAACTGACTTCAGCACCCCAGCGAGCTAGACATGGCACACACATAATAAAAGGCAGTCCTGGGCTCAAAGAATGTAAGAGCAAATCTTTGCTCAGTGAAGCTAATGGCAAAACTCCCATAAATCAGTGGGGCTGGGATTCAAACTTACAGCCAAATTAGAGAAGACAGACAAAAAAGGTGGATGGGAAAAACCGAGACCTGCAGAGATCTGAATCTGAGACCTGCACTGAATCGTCTATATCAAAACATAGCTGTAACAGAAGAGCAACCATTCCTCAGCAGAAGAACAACCTTTCAAGTATCCTGTCTCTGGCAGGGGCAGTAATGAAAGCGTAGGAAAGCATAGGGAAAAAGCAACTATTGAAGAGATCTTTCCTTGGTACATCCTTTCAGTTTCTGTACTGAGATTTGATGCTGTTTGAAAACCCTCGGGTCATTCAGACCATGATGTTTAAAGTAAAGTCTCTCTGCATGAGTCAAGCCCTCTCTGGACCCGTAATACACCTCTGTCCTCAGCACCTTCCATAGGGGAACTTTGGCTGCCACACTGAGAGGCTGAGCTTAAATGTGCACAAGGTCAGATGGGAATTGGTGAACTAGGCTGGAACTGAACTGCCTGCATTGTAGGAATAATTCTTTCCTTTCATCACAAAGGCATCATTTCTTTCATCTCAGTTTCCAAAGCAATACTGGCAAATAAGATACAGCTCTGTTACAACCTTTTAATGGTAGAACCTCCTGAATGGGTTAAAAGACTCAGTGTTTTCAATTCCCCAGCACATCTCACATCAACAGTTATTTACATTTGGGGCTGGGCAAACAGGAATTAACCATTTTGTTCCAGATAAAAATAATGTTATCAAAGTATTTGCATCAACACTTTTTGACATTAGCATTATCTTCTTTCCAGCCTTCCAAATATCTAATGAGTTTAATTTCATGGAACACCGTCTCATTGTATAGCAGACTATCACAGCACATTTTCTTTCCTTCTCCACACAATTCTTATTTTACACTGTCCCATGCTACTGTTGTTATTGATTTTAGCTACATGTGTAGGCTACATTGCACTAGAAACTACAAACAAATGGGAAAAGATGGGTATGGCACAGGAAGCCAAATTTGAAACAACAGATTCACACAGCAGGCTGGTGATAGAACCTGGAGTAATTTGAGTATCTCTGAGTTATAATCCAATATTTTGTCCACAAGGTACTATTGCACTTTGTCTTGGTCTTCACTGCTTTTCTTGGTCTTTCACTGAGTGAAAGGGATGACTCTTATTGAGATGGAGACACCACTTTGTCTAGGTGGTATTTGTTATCCAATGTGTTCCAGCTGGGTTACATTAATGATAGAATATTAGAATCATAGAAAGGTTTAGGTTGGAAAGGGCCTTAATTATCATTTAATTCCAACCCCCTTGCCATGAACTAGGACAACTTTTACTAGAGCAGGTTGCTCAGGGCACCATTCAGCCTGGCCTTGAACACTTCCAGGGATGGGGCATCCACAACTTCTCTGGGCAACCTGTGCCCAGTGCCTTGCCAGCCTCACAGTAAGGAATTTCTTCCTAATATCTTAAATAAACCTACTGTCTTTCAGTTTGAAGCCATTCCCCCTTGTTCTGTCACTACATTCCCTTGTAAAAAGTTTCTCTCCATTGTTCTTTTAGGCTCCGGCCAGGCACTAGAAGCCCAAAATTAGGTCACCCCAAAGCCTTCTCTTTGTTCCCATCCCCTCAAGCACAATGCTTATGTTCTAAATAGATCAGGCTTTACCAAGATGTAGAGATGCCTCTTTGAAGCCCAAGGAGAACAGATTAGGTATCAGTTTTGATATTTTTGTATTATGTTATCTTCTGCCTTTCATAAAATTATTTACTTTATGTATATACATAATTTGAGGCCATTTGAGCAGACATAGAAAGGTGGGCTACCTTCACAATCAGCTGTATGATATGAATATTCTTTAGATCTATATCTTGCCAGTTGTCTAGTAACCATATATCCTTTAAACTATCTAGTCTCCTTTTTATTTGCCTTCTTAAAAGCCTTGTCGTCTCTTGAATCAAGACAAGTGCCCAAGCATGGAGACTTTCCCACTGCAGGAAAAAGCTGTTATGCACAGAGTTGGTGTTGTTTTACCATGCCAAACATAAAATGATATAATTAATATATACATATATATATAATATATGAGATCTTCTATAGATTTATGGGGAATATGGGCTAATGTCACACAGAGCACTTGGTACTATGTTTTTATGTGACTGAGTTTGCTGATATTTCCTTTGAATGACCCGTCCTATTTAGCCATATGACACTTAATAATCTCACTGCTTGAAATAGTGTCAGAAGATTCTGTTAACGGTAGAGCAGTCCCACATTGCAAGTTTGAGACAGCTCATTTGCTCACAATCCCTCCAGCATGCTTCCGTCCAGACATTGCCCATTATGTATAATCATCTGGGAGTAAAGCAGGCTCAGTGCAATATTTGGGATAGTGCAATGGAAAGTGAGAATCATATGGATATATTGCTAAAATTCTCATGTACTTGAACTGAATATGGAAAACTGGCCATCATCAGAGGAGAACTATAACCAGTAATTTATACTTGGCTACCACTTCTTACTTACACTGAGAGGGAAGATCTAGTTTAAACCTTGTATCTGTGCTCATTAATACCAGATATGTGCACACCTGGATCATCCTCTATAAAAAACATGATCTGGCTCAGGTATGAGAATTTGACAGTATTTATGTCAAATTAATCAGAGTATACACTGCAGTGTTTATCCTGGCCTGATGATGGCTGCAGGAAGAGAGATGATAGCTGATCCAGCGTAAAATCATGCTTTTGAAATATATCAAACAAGTGTGAATTGGCCAAATGAGTTTGTACTAGTTCTGCATTTTGCCTCAAGAGGTAATAACATTTTTGATCTATTAAGTATGCCTCTAAAACTGTTTCTGCTGTCTTCCCAACTGTAGTTTATAAAGAAATAGATTTTTCCATTTTTAACTTGTGTATACAGAAGTGGAGCTGTGCAAAAAGAAATATGTATTTGCTGCCTTAATAATTAAGTGCAAATCCAAAAATAATCTCAAGTAAGCAAAATTAAAAAAAAAAGGTAATTATTTTTATTCAGGCAATTACAGTTTTCTCCTATATTTACCTACTAGATTCTAGTGAAAAAAGAAATGATGTGAGAAAAAAATCACACCTACCACACTCAGGTTGAAAAAAATAAGTTCTTCCATAAGTAATGGAACAAATTCAGTCTGTATTTCAATATATAGGAAAATAAAAATTCTTTGTCCTGCAAACTTCCCCTTCCTTGGCAGATGGTAGAAAGTTCTCCCACAACCCCTGCTTTTTTTTGTACCTATTGAGCAAAATCATCACACTCTGTCATTGATTAGCCAGTTGGCCATTATCAAACAGAGTTGACAAGGAACTATTTTTCTTTATTTTTCTCTTCACTGGAGGCATCATTTTAATTTACTCTACCTACTGATTTTCATAAGCACATTGAAACTTTCCTGTTTTATGATTTTTCATGTGATTGAAATTGGTCAGTGGATTTATTCAGGGAAAAAGATATTCAAGGGTGGGGAAAGCAAGCCAGCCTTCCCACATAATCACATCAGTCTTCTTTCTTCAAGGAAAGAAAACTTTAAAAAAGAGAAAGATGTTACATAGCTAGCATAATCACCTAAGTTATGAGTGAAATGAATTCAACTAATAACTTCTATGACCCTGGGAAAGATTCATAAAAGTACTTAGCAAGGTATTTTTAACATAACTTTTGGTGTCAAGCTCCAGAAGTCAAATTCACAAACCTGCACTATGCAGCTTTTGAACAGACCCAGGTGCCTCAGGACTGGACTCAGCAATCACACACTACTAGAAATGTAACAGATATTTGATTTAGAAGTACAGCCAATGTAGTCTTCCTATATACTCAGGGGAAAGAAAAGTGCAGGTGCAAAAGGCAGTTTACCTCCCAGCTGAACAAAAGTTGAATTTCCCTATGAAGACAGGCAGCTTTTTTCATCAGTTATGTGAGAAATTTAGAGTGACATTGCTTCCAACAATCAGTTAATTGCTTAAATGAAATGGGATGGAGCCAGCACCAAATGGGGCAAAAGAAAATAGGTAGCAACATAGATTCACAAAGGAGAAAATAATGGCAGGTAATTTGAAATCCATCTATCTCCTTGGTTTTTCTGCCCACTTTGCAAGTCCCTGCTCCACGAAGCTTGGATTCATGGACCAGCACTCTTTCCTGCCCTTCCCTTCTCTGTGAATGACAGGTTTGCTGCAATTTTTCAAACTGATCTGGGAGTGGTGATAGCTTTAAAGGGGCTAGAGTAAAGGGGGTGATAGCTTTAAAGGGGCTGGTGAGCAACAGAGTCTAGAGCGTTTGTGTCCTGGGGAAATTCAGCCTCAGACCTCCCATCTGAATTGCATGTTTTCTTACCAAAAAGCAACCCTTTATGAAGCCCTCTTGACAAGACTTTTCCAACATGTTGTGTAACGCATATTCACATAACAGCACTGGAGCCCTGCAGTCTGAGTTAAAAGGTGATCCTTGAGGAACTGAACTGGCTTGAGATTTTACATATGCCTGATATAATACTTCCTCTGTGTTTTATATTATAATCTGATATGAGAGAAAATGATAAAATATTAACACTCTCTCCTATTGCCATTCTTTAAAGTGACTTGAAACTTTCTCTTGATTAATCCCATTTGTAAGGCTTGTAGAGTTGGGAAAGCAAGGGAGGAGGAGGACCAAATGTAAAGTGGGACTATGGAAGTAAACCTTTGGGTTATTTCCTTATTTGATCTTTTCCAGATTTACCTTTTGATTTGCAATCATACACAACACTGATTAGACTCAGTTGTCATTTACCCTCATGAAAAATGTACTTAAGCAGAGTTATAGCAGGGCTGCATCAGTTGGGGAAGGCAGAAGATTATATATGGAGATGTTTGGAGGTACAGCATTAGGCTGAGCTTTGTCTTCATCAGTAGTGATTCAGAGATATGAAAAAACAATGATATACTGTTCATAAGTCTTATTTATCTTTTCCACATAATTTTTTTTCTGTTTAAACAAGATTTAAATGTGCTCTTTCTTTTTTGTCTTCTGCTCCTGTCAGTTTGAATTGTTGAAAGGTGCCAGATTGACTGTGTTGGAGTTTAAAATCCTTTAATTACCCACCAAACAGGTTATGTGTGGACAGCAGACACATAAGCTTCCTCATGCCACCTTGACAGTGCATGCAACCAAGCTCCTGGGGCTGGAGAGAGTCTCCAGTCTTGCTAGTGAGAGAAAAACACAGGACCAGATCTGCACCCAGTGAAAGCTGACATTGCTCCAAAAACCTGAGCAGCTGTAAGCTCTGTATCTTTCATTTGATCTAGCTCTTCGGGTGAAGAAATAATCGGTGGAAATTAGCTCTCTGTAAAAATGATTGGTTATTTGCAAGTAGAAAACTGACTGATACCACTTAACTGCATTAGGTTGCAGATAGTCTTACTGAATTTGCTTAAATATTAATGCAGCATGTCTCTAACATTTGAATATGAAGTACCTTCCATCTTTTTATCAGTCTCTGTAAAATAGTACTTCCTTAAATTCTTCTTATATATATTCCCACTTTACTTAAACCTAAATCCTCTAGTTCTGGTATCTTCAACAAACTCAAATAGATCATCAAGCTTAATTTTATAATAATCTTCAGCTAGTTGAAATACCTCAGTCCTGTCACCTCTTAATCATCTTTATTATTCTTCTAAGACTAATTCTCTCCTCATCTGTAAACTCTTCCATTCTATTTATCACCTCAGTTTCTCTGCATTCTGCTGCCTTGATTTCTGTTTTCATTCATATATATTGACCTTATTTAAACAGCGTGGGCCAAATTCTAATCTCAGTCATGGCACTCTAAATCCAGAGTAACTGACTTCAGTGACTCCAGTTTTGATTTTATGTCAATGGATTTACTTCAGATTGCTATAACTATGCTCACAATCTGGAATTCTGGTGTTTAAAACTCAAATCTCAAAACGCCCTTGTGTTTTTTTGTTATTCACTCTCTTTTGAGTTCAATTATCATTCTCTTGATCTCCTTAAAAAAGAAAATTATATGGAAAATTTAAGTGGAGGTGACACCCTGCCTTACTTAATGCTTATTCAATTCTAGAAGTCTCTGCTGGTATATGACCAGCTGAAGTCATGTGAGTATATAAGATTATGTGGAAGTTAATGTCTTTTCATGGGTTGTGAGGGTTTCACTCCAAACCTGCAATATAAATTCTTGGTAATGAAAGATCGTCACAAATTCCAATACCTCCTCTTTTACCTACACAGATTTGCTGGGATGTATTTCCTAACATACAGATATATATCAGCTCCATTTCTCCCAGAATGGCCAAAGTTTGAGAAAGCAATACAAGACATTTATTCTCATATAACGTTCAGATGTTATGCTGGCAAGTGGGTTTAGAAACTAGAGACTAGAATAGACTGATAAGAAACCTAATTTTTGAAGACTAAAGGTGTGTCAGGACTTCTTTCTCTTTTCTTTATGCTCTGCTTTTCCTAATTTATAATTCATGTTTACTGTAAAAATGAAGAACCTGTTTTCAGTCCATCCTCTTTTAACAACCATAACTACTATGTAAATCACCATAACCTCAACAGAGGGGTGAAGTGACTTTACATGTTTATATGATCGTTCTTTAAATGGGAAAAGAATTTACAGGAAATTGAAATGATGACATGAAGCAAGTTGTCTCCAAAGCAGATTTTCTGCTGGAAAAAAAACAACCCAGAAGAGCAATTCTTGGTTATGCAAGAAGATGTATTCATTCTCTGGAGGGAAATCATAACTTTCTTTCATTTTTTTCTAAGAAGAAATAATTTTTACAGTATTTTCCACAGTGTTGTCCTCCCATCTAACTATTTGATGGTACCAGTCTGTTGAAAGAGTTCCTTGTTTTTTTGGCAGTCCTGCTCTTTTTGCTGAGTTCCTCCTATCCAATAAGAAGCTGAGAATTTGCTTCATGTCAGTTTGTGCCCTAAAGATAAGCAGAGTATTTCATTCATAGATCTGTGTGTTGAGATACAGCATAACCTCTGGGAGAAGTTCAGAATAAAACTAGTAACTGCTTACAGTAGAATTTCAGGATTCTCCATATGCCTGGGGATTTCTAAGAGAGACACAGAGCTTGTGAGGGTCCTGAAAGTGCTCACTCTTTAGATATGGAGTTCGTTTACAAATGGCTGAAATGGATTTAAGCATTTCTTCCTGACTTCTCTCCAGGTGATTTACTATTGGCCCTCTCAAGAGCTTACCTCTTGAAGGACAGGGCTGGTAGAACAAACTATGGAAAAGACCTTACTGGTCTGAAGGCAAAAGCAACTGTTCTACCTGAGCCAAACCCACAGATTTGAGTGCTGACAAATCCATATGATTGTCTGTTCCACCGAGGAAATAACCAGGGCAGTCACTGGCAGGTGATGAGTGTGGTTGCACTGCTGGGCTTGAGATTTCCCACAAGGAACGAGGTCCGGCTGCTCCCTTCCACAGAAACTTTCCTAGGAAATCAGGCCTTTTCAGGTATGGCTGATTTTCCATCTATATATTCTTTCACCTCATAGAGCCACAAAGTGTTTTACATACTAAGGGGAATCACTTTGCCAATCCATTGCTAAGGAGAAACATGGCACAGCGATATAACACAACACCTGCTGTCCTCTAATGAAAGGAAAAAATCCTAGATCCAACTGAAGCTTCAGGGAGTTATTTTTTTAACTAAGGGGAATGTAATTACTCATCAGTGTTCTACCCAATGATTTTTAATTACCTTACTTTTATGTCTCTTGTGCAACCACTCATCTCCAGGATCACTGCCTCTCCTTTTCTGCTGAGTAGGAGGACAAACTGCTGAGGGTACGACCAGTTCTGCAGGACCCTTTCAGGAGCAGGTCATTATCTCAGCCTGTCCATACTCTAACCACCCATGTGAAAATGGCAATGGTATTGCCCCCATGTTACAGCTGGGAAACTTGAACATTCAACGACTTGTCAAAAGTTACACAGGAAGACTAAGGCAGAGCATGCACTCTGTTCCTTTTCTTGAAATCTTTGACAGTGCTGCTAACCCTTTTTCATTCGTTCTCTCTGAATCACTAAAAAAGTTTCTGTTACAGTTTTATCTGAAATCAGTTATGTCTATACATTTTATTCTAATGTACATGTTATAAAACCTGAAGCCTCAACCTTAGATAACCAGATATAATTAGTTATTTCCTTAAGAACCTATATTTAGGAATTCAAAATTTAACATGGGAGAAAGTCTGATTCTCTTTTATAACAGGTTTATATTTTTTTTCATCTGGCACATTCAACCATTACCCATGCTTTATGCCCAGTACATGGGAAAGGAACATGTACCATTTATTTTCATAGAACTTTCCTTACTTTGTTAATTGTAGAGGCCCCTGAACACAGACAATACTTCTGTTTTTCAGAAGTCAGGAAATATTTGTGAACTGATTTACATATATTCTGCTCTTCCCTCCTCTTGGGTGTGTTCTTAACTGTTCTTTATCTGACCATTTTTTTATCAAGATGCTGATTATATATGTTATTATATAGAAAAAGTAGACATTTATCACTAAGCTGCATGCAGCTTTCTTCATACAGACTGAACTCATCAGAGTTTTGTTCATCTTGTACATAGGTATCTGAAGTCTTCAAAAAAACAACAGAAGAGAAACAGAGAAACTGAGTCCATGTACTCTTGAAATATATTAAGAAGGAAAGTTACTGAAAAAAAATACTCTGATGTGCTCATAAGAAAAGAAACCCAAAATACAAACCAAAACCCAAGACTCTCAGAAAAGTACTGTGGCACTTATTTAGCAGGAATACTGTGCAACAACATCTAAAACATTTCTCCAAGCCACTTCATATGATAAAGAGGACTTAGATCTGAGCAGCCTGGACTATGGAGTGCTTATGTTTCACCAAGTACAACAGCAAAGGAGCACACTAGTAAGGGGATATTCCTTGGTTGTATTACCTAGTAGTTCATAGGGAAAGATGTTTGGAAGGTCAGGATGTCCACAGACCTTGCACAAGTCTGGCCATCTGGGACAGGCAGTTCTGAAAGCATACTGGCAGGTTAGCATGTGAAAGCAGGACACTCAGGCACTGAGGTGGGTAGTCATGCACACACCTAAGATGGATATCTAGAAAGATAAATCTTCAGTGTGGCCACACTCTTTCACAGGGAAATTCAGAGAGCCCAACTATGGAATAAAACTGCATTAAATCTTCTCTGTTGGGGTTGTCATCAGTTATTGTGAGAACATTTCCCCGGGGTTATAACACTTTCAGGATTTTCTCCTCTATCAGGGAATCTCCATATCCCAGCTCCCATTATTCAAGCTACATTTGGAAGAACCTTTGAAGAGCTCAGAGTTTTTGATACTTCTTGGATTTTTAGTCCTGTGGCTTGCAGAAGATGCAATAGCTAAACAATATAAATAATAATAGTTATTAAAGAAGCACAGCTTGTGATTTTTCAGTTGAATTTTCCCTTCTACTGCATGTCATTTAAGATGGACTGTATTGCAGGATTTCTGATCAGAGAAGTACAAGAAGAATAGAGAGTTACCAAACCAACTCTGCTGGCCAGCCAAGAAGATGACTACCCAGGGGGAAGAGGAGTGGATTGAGATTCTGCAAAGGTAATGTGCTGGCAGAGCCCTTTTCTAGAAGCCAAGTAACAAAGGATTTTGTGATCTTCTGTCACTTGCATAAAAAGAAGCACATGTACAGAGTGACAGGAGCTTGGGCCTAAGGTCCCTTTCCCATTACCACGCAATGGACACCACATTCTTCCTTGGTTATTGTTGTATTAAAGTCTTATCCCATATTGTTTACATCTGATGCCTTTTCAGCACAGACCATTCTTTTCGTCTTAAAACGTCTCCTTATTTCATGTTCTTTTGTTACGTGATGAGTGGAGACATGTAATACAAACTTTTCATTTTATCCATCTTTATAGTTGTATTCAGTAACCAAGCTTGATTATTAAATTTGAGCCTTATTCTGCATCAATCTACTCCTGTGCTATGTTCTCAGGCCAAGTCGCCTAAGCAGACCATAAACCAGATGTGTTTCTTAACTTTTTCAGGACTTAATTTTGCCGCTTGGTTTGGATCACAGAGGAGTTTTTAGCCTGCAGTCTTTGATGCCTTATATTTGCCTTCATAAAAATTATATAGAAAGTTATAAAAGAGTGATAAGGCCTTCCAGTTTTACCACCAAATGGAAAAGTTGTCCACACAAAGGATTTATAACCATCTTGTAGCAATTTCTAGGATCTAAAATCCTTTTAGATGATTATGCATTAGAGATGTTGAAAAGAATGTAAACTTACCAGTTTCTATGCAAGAATCATGAGAACCGACTCTGTTTCCCACTCTTATATACCAAAGGCCTCTCCTCAAACCCCACTTACATGCTGAGATACATTGACTTCAATAGGACAACTTATGTGAGTAAGAAAGATTTGGATGAATGGGTTTCAGGCATGGGATATAAGATCAAGAAGCATGAAAGCCTTTTAGTTAATTCACTTCAGCATCACTAATACTGAGTGACTGAAAAACTTTAGTTATGATTAATGACATTGGGATTTTTTTCAAAAGATAAAGTCAGGAGCCTTTGTAAGTCTTTTTGCCTGTTTTTAAAATGTGATGGATACATTTAAAACATATTAATATTAAAAAAAATATTACTCATCTAAAAAAGCTTGCATATTCCAAAAAATTTGGTGAGAGACAGACTTTAAGCCAAGTTTTCTAGTCATTGAGTGCTGTATGAGAAGCTTGCTTTTGGAAATGGGTGTATTAAAAAATGTGAATGCTTCCAGAGTCTTTTGTGTACTTGAATTTTGTGACAAGATAATAATTTTGTTATATTTTTATCCTGAAAGGGTTAGCAAAAATGTAGTTTGTAGAAAAATGCAATGATTTTAAAAGGAAAACTTTTTTGCTGTCCAGGACTGGAGTGGCAAATAGCCTCATATTAGGCATCTGCACCATCCTCTCATCTTTCACTAATATCCTTTTGGTAGAAAATATCATTTTAATCTCAAAAATTTAAACCCACCCAAATAAATTATATGAACATAAATTAATAAAAATTAATGCACAGAAGGAAAAAAATTGCACTAGCCTCTACCTTTGATATGATAGTGCTTTCCCTTGGAGGTTGCATATAGTTTACTTGCAATAATAAACTCTTTGCACAATAAGTGGTGTTGCAACATCCTACGATTAACAAGGCTGTTTCATGCTCTTAATGATAGCTAAGCAATGGAAACAATAAGGCAATTTACAAATACTGAAACAAAAAGAAGTTTTATTTCCTCACATATGTATGGTGTGTTCTGATCCATTTATGCTTCTGCTGAGTTCTGCTGAAGCATGAAAAAGGTTGTAAATCATATTTGACATACATCCCATGGGTCAGCCACCACTCTTCTAAGAGCACTGAAGGGAATGGGAATAACCACTTTTGGAAGCAGAATATGAAAAAGAAACTGTGATGTACTGTATAAGGCAGAAAACCATCACTTAAAAATGATCGGCAGCTTAAACACAGTTGCTTGCACTTCTTTTTCCAGTCCAGGCAAGGTAGAACAGAATGGCAAGATGGCAATCCTTCATGAACTTTTTTCATGAACTTGATATGGGATGAGGCCCAGCAGGGTCAGAGACTGCTTTAGGAGTGCAGGGATTTTGTCAGGGTATTAATGGAATGGTGATCTAAAAGCGACACAACTGGTCCCACCAGTTCTTATTTTTGAGGAAAAAACATCTTCCACCATTTAGAATTCAGGACCCTATTGCTCATAGCATGGAAGTATGGATATTCTGTATGTTCATGTGAACAGAAGCCTCTTAAGGAAGTACTGTAGAAAGAGTGAGACACAGCAGCTAATCAGTTTTATTGCAGTTGATTGCACTCTGTAAATTTAGTAATGCAGACCCAGTTCTGCCCCTAATGAAGATGATGACCCAGTCCAGTGGGAATAGGATCAAGCCATGAAGGTGTTTGGTATGCCACCCTCTCAACCCCGTAAGCATATGACAAAGATGCTCTCACGTACCCAGGCAGAAATGTTATGACATTCAGCTCATCTGCAAATGGAATGGCTGTGTTTGCACCTGCTCTTTTGTCTAGGCTGCCTTTTCCTATTTCAATCAAGTTCCACCCATGTCCTTTCTCTTCTCTGTCTCTTAGGTATTTGCTATAACTAAGAGAAAAGAGCAGCCTGACGTTTGTTTCCTCAGTAGGAATGTAATACCTATGTTGGTATCAGTTGAAGTGTTCAAAAGTAATGACAGCAAAAAAAGGCAACTCACACTGCTTCCAAAACTCATCCACACTTTCCTGCTGGCCAGACTGGCACTGTCCACTCCAGGAGCAAGCAACACAAGTTCCTGTGAGATGCAGCATCTATCCCACATTGCCTTCACGTACTGCTGCCCCTCAAACACTAGTGTCAGGATACAGAATATAACAGATACTTGCATGCATGCGTGCTTGCACACATGTGTATGTGTAACCGTGTATATGTATATTAATGCATTAACTCATTTGTAGATGAAGAGCAATCAGCAATGTCATGACATCATGGGGGCCTGTAATTGCACATCAATCTGGACTCTGTGCCTTGATCTGCAGGCTCACATTACTGGCAATAATATTTCTGGTGTAATCATGCATATACTTCGTATTCCTCTGGCCAGGATGAAGCTGTAGGAGCTAATGTATTCTGAGTCAGACCAACTGCCGCTCATGAAGGGAAAAAAAGACTTGCTTGAGTAACCGTAATAATTGGAAAATTATTTTGATAGCCTGAAACAATCTAATATATTACAGAATTTTATTAAAATAATATCAAATCAAATTAACTGCTATTCCATAATGAATTAGGTAACAAGGTAGGCAGATATTAATCGGCCTTGGCTCCCAGGCAGGGGAGCCAGGAATTTATTAGCTCTTGCGGCTTGTGTGAGGGTGAAGACAGAAATCAGTATCACAGGCTGCAAGGGAAGCCCCTGAGACAGCTGAGCTTTTACTTTTTTCTCACTTTCACTTTATAATCCATCATTAAACACTTGTATTTCTTTTATGTGGGGTCTTATGAAATTTTTAATTTTTTAATTGCTTTGTGATTTAATAATGAGGATTTTTGTGCATGCGTGTGTGCATAGCATATGTAACTCAGCTGCCAATATTAGAATTAACTCACCTTTGTCCACCTATAGCTAACCTGTATGGAAGAAAAAAGTAATTTAACACTTGTCTGTTTACCAGCAGAAAGATTGACAAGTTCATAGGCATTGTGGCATAAATAACAAGGTTTAATTGGCTGTGAAACCTCTCTTATTCTGTCTTTTCCTATTCTATCTTATCCTATCCTATCCTATCCTATCCTATCCTATCCTATCCTATCCTATCCTGTCCAAAAGGACAAATGGAGGAACAGTGGGCGGAAAGCATGGAATAAGAGGCAAAATAGGGTGTAATGTCCTCCAGTGAGGTCTTAATGATAGCTGGCACTACTCACCTAGGAAGTGATGAGGGTATGCCCTGTTCATTACTTTTTGCTGGCATCAGAATTTGCTATGATCAGCAGTAGCTTTATTTCTTGCCGTTTTGTGCAATCTGCCACTAATTCCTGGCTGGGTGATGGTCCTAGCAGCTGCATGAGTAGCAGAGGCCTGGAGCTTGACTTTTTTTGCTAGGTTTCTGTTGGTGCAGAGAGATAGATGCCCCTTAGTCTGAACTATGACAGGTGAAGTTACAAATCATGCCAGCACTAGCAAGAAAGAAGATGCTTATTTGATTCAAAAAAATCTCATGAGAAAAACACCTTTTGGAGCTGGAGCTTATTAAGTCATGACAGTAAGTGAAACTGGAGTGGTGCGTTCTTGGGAGGCTGGCTGTTAGGGTGTTTGATTGAAAAACAGGAATGGATACAATAACAGAGATAGCAGCAGCAGGTAAATTGAGTAAGAGAAAACTGTCAGTAAAATCAGACCTCCGTTTCCTTGGAATAAGCTGATTTGGAGTCCCAGATTTGGAAAACAGGTGAGGAAATTAAGGTGAGAGGAGAAAATTATGTTTTTGAAATATCTTCTGGATGTTTGAAAAAAATCTGGAGGGGCATATCTGTCTCTGTCCCAGAAGAGAACTAAGATTTCTTCATGGGACCTCTCAGCCAAATGGAGGATAAGAAGCTGATGTCGCACTTCCACTCAGCATTTTAAAACATATTTCTAGTTTTGGTTTTCGTGTATGTAAAGGCAAGAAGTGTCTGGAAGCTTGTTGCTTCCAGAAGTTCTGTATCTGAGCAGGGTCAGCTGGGACCATTTTTGTGGTCCTGCTAGGGAGGGAGGAGAGGGTGCTATTCTGGTGCTATTCTGGAGCACAAGCTCTGTGTGTCCCACCTCATCTTGTTTTCTGCAGTTTTTCTCATAATTCTGATTTGACCTTGTTTCATGAACAATAGGCATTCCCAGCACTGATATTTCTGTTCCCTTCTTTCTTTGTGTATGTGGAAAGGATATCAAAACAGAAAAGTCAGAAGAACAAAGCCTCCAGCACCCTTTCTAGACACAGCACAAACTTTGTGCAGTGACTAATGGGATATATGAGACCAATGAAATCTCTATTGCAGAGTAGAACCAGATCAATCTATTACATGTCTCCCAGGCTCACTGCCCAGACACTGATTAGATGCCTTCAGTTCTTGTATTACTATTGTCACATTTTCTCCTTGGATTATCTCCTACCTTCTTTTCCCTCTCTCGGCACTTTCATTTGGACATGGAATTTCTTGTGCACTTCAGGGAATGTCAGGGAGACACCAAAGACAAGAAGTAGTGGAAGTACCTGTCCTTCTGCTAGGAGCTGGGCAATAGAAAGTAACTTTATTGTGTATGTGCATTAACCATTCGACATGGCTATTAACAAAACATAATTAGTCACCTCAGGGTGATCTTTTTTCAGTCAAAACTTGTATTGTTCTTGTGAGAAGAGTGTTATGATGGGTAGGAAGGTGCCTGGATGAGGTTGAAATAAAATATGTCAAATTTGTGAAACACTGATGAAGTGTGTGGTGCAACTGCAGTTTTTCTTTAGAGAAGGGAAAGAAAGGATAACATGTTCCTTAGAGAACTACATTTTAGGGGAGTTTAGTGAAATCACTGCATACTCCCTTCTGGCCTTTGAATTAAAAGCCCAGCTATTACCCCAGATCAGAGAAATTCAGTTTTGTCCTGAAAAATGTAAGCAGAGCATTTTACTCCAACAAATGTTCTTGTTCAAATATAAAAGCAGTTCTAAAGAAAAACACTTCTTGGCATTAGAGCTGGCTTTGGACCTTCATCATATGAAAGAAGTGGAAGAAAGTGTGTCTTTGATGGCATGTGATGTTCAGTGTGTGCTGTAGTGATGTCATTTATGACAATTCATGCATTGCTATTTCCGTTTGCCTGCTGGACTTTCATGATTGTCACTTCTGGACATGCCAATCTACACTCACACAAAGAAGATTGCACAAAGAATGGTTTTCTGCTAGGCTGAGAACACAGCTCCTTAAATTTTCCTACCCTACAAGCCGCATTTTAGAAGTCATAGCTCTAAGCTGAGAGCCACGAGGTAAATATTGTATGGTTCAGAGAGCAGGGCTGGTGTGAGATGCTGGAAGTTGCCCACACATTGAAGCTGATACAGACCATAGCAGCACTGGAGAGCAGGGCTGGGAAAGCTCCAGTGGTAGTCCCTGGGATGTCTCCTCTCTCAGTTTGCCCAGCAGCCTCATGCTAGCCTCAATTCAGCTCTTGGTCATGTAGCAGAAACCTGGAGCCTCAAGGGCCACAGGATGCAACACTGGCACTTGAAAGTTCCCAGTTGCCAGGCAGCTCCCATCTTGTCTTAAAGAAATAGCTAAGAATATTCCAACTTATTAACACTTATACTTTGGAAGTGCAGTAACATGTGGATCTTTTGTTTTTCATACTTTGCACATAAAGAGGTCCAAATCAAAATTACAACTCCCTGGTTGATAATTACTTCTAAGGGAATGGGGCCTGATTTATACAAGCCCACTGCTTAGGGAGATAAATAAGAGACCTTAAAATAAGACTAAGTGGAATAAAGGTCAAATGCATAATGGTTGCAGTGCATGTTAGGAAAAAAAATTGGATTTTTGTCTGTGCCTTTTTATAGAAACATCTAGTTTTTAAATGGTGGTATTAAATGGAATATTTTTATTAAATACCATATCATTAACTGAAATGATGCACAAGTGGGAGTAGTAGACACTGATTAAAACTAGTTAATATAGATTTTGTTTTTGCCATCTCCTTCCAAAATTTAAGAGACAATTTGAGTTTGCCTGCCTTGGGAGCTACACAAAGGTGAGGAAGTTTGTTTCAGCCTGATGGAGATGAGAGAATAACAGAAGGCTTCTAGGAGATTAGTGATGGAGATTTGGGAGGCATCTGCCTGGGGATCTGAATGTGTTAGCTCTCCCAGGGCCCACAAAACTGAAGTCTGGACTGGGCTCAAATTATGTTTCACACAATTCAGTTTGAGCTCTCTGTTTCTAACCCCTTTGAGCTCTCTTTGGGGTTTAGAGTGCATTTAAATGCAATAAAGCCACCGAACTCTACCTAAACAAATTATTTTCTCAATTCTTGCCACTTGTATTTCATTTCTGACTTACCTCATTCTGTTTCTCACACAAAACATTCAGGTCACAAATGCAACTTCTACTAAGAATATTAAATCTCTTTTCAAACACAACCAGATGGATGACTGAAGAATAAGGTAAAAAACAATGAAACCCATTCATGTTGGTGTGAAATCTCACCAGTTCCAAAGTTTCTGAAGCTTCTTCCTGTTTGCTGCTTATTCATTAGCCCATCCGATACAAGTAATTTCAACTTGGTTCCTATTAAACATAAATCCAAAGGCACCAACACAGCTGACAAGGCCTCTCTGCAAACTGAGCCACAGAGCACCGAGCTGCTGGTGTACAGAAGGGCATGAACAGCCTCTCAGCTGTAGATCCAATTGTTAACTGCAGTAGCTGCAACAGTTAACTCACGTGCTGGTCCCTTTGGTTGCACAAATACCGTCCCACCACAGCTGGACCAAGCACAAGAGAAGCACAATCACTAAGGCAGCAGTTGTGGAAAAGTCTGACCATGCTTATGCTAGCAGATGTCTTGCATCTCAGTTGGTTGCACCTTCCTGTGATAAAAGGTCTGAAGTTACCATTGTGATGATGTGTTCAAGCAAGTAGCCAATAGAGTTAGTCAGGTGCTAAAAACTGGTGGATTGTTTATGTATTTTGGAAGATGTGGGTCCTTCTGCAGTAGAACATACCTGTCCTGGTTGTTGTTGCTGTAATGCTGTCAGTGGCCATTTTGTTTGCCTTCTGCATGCTGCAGGCTTCCATTAGGATAATGAGTGGAATAATGTGCTTGACTGACGCATTGCCATAAAGTGCTTTAAAAATAAGAGCCTGAATTCTCACTTACATTGAGGCTATTTTACATCATTCTGGCAAGCACAAGAGGTCTTTCAAGTGGGTGTAGAAGTAACTTATGGCCCATTTACACAGCCAGATCAGTGTGAAGTGACCTTCATGTAAATGACAACCAGGCCCCAAATCGTTAAGTTACTTTTTTTAAAGATCCAAGTTGGCCGAGGATGCTTTGAGAGGGGAAGTGAAGTGTTTTTCTTTCTTTTTTTTTTTCTTCTCAAATTAGTCAAATGAGGTTGATCGCTTTAAAGGATGGAAGAGTTCACCACGGCTCCAGAAAAACATCAAGTATGAGAGCCTAGATTATGTCAGAAGACATGCAGCAGCCCACGCATTAGACTTGAAATCTGTGCTCGCACCTGCCCCGACTCATTTTTTTTCCCTTTGCATTTATTGAGATGACACAATGTCAACAGAATTCTGCAAACTTTATGACAAAATTGTGACAGATCTGCAATGGCAGAATGACTTATGGAAATGTTGAGGTGGCTTCTCAATCAAGCCTCAGGATAGCTTGTGACTCCATTGTCTTAGAGGTCGGAAGTCAGACTCCACCAAGGAGAGACATCACTTGATTCTGGTCCAATTTCCTGCCATATGCTGGAGGTGGGAGGGGGGAATCAAGGCTTTTAATTGCTCAATCCCTATGTTATCTCATCTGCATTCCCCAAGCTAAAAATGCTTTCCATATCACACTCCATTGTTTGCAATGTGGTCTAGTAAGTCCTTAAAATGCTTCAGATCTGATTCCTTGAGTTCTTGACACTTTCATATCATTCACTGTTGCCCAGAAAAAGCAATGGACTGCCATGGACATAAGCAGGTAGGTAATATTGGGTTGGTAGCATTCACTCCCAGTTCATAGCTGTGGAGAAAACTTTGCAAAGTATAAAAGAATGATGAGTCAGACTTTCTATGCACTGTGAGCTGGACACTCCAGAAAGGCTGTCCAAGCATGGATAGGTGGACATAGACTACTCACTAGTGGTACCCAGTTTGCCATGGTGGAGAATGTCTCTTCATTTCCATCACTTTTGGTAGAATTTCTCTTGCAAATGTATTTTTTCATGTCATTTTCCCAAAGTGGTAAATATGCTCTTCACACACTATCAATTGAAAAAAAAAAAAAGAGAACTGAGAAAGAAACTGCTTCTAACAGATATTTTTAAAATTATGTATAAAATTATGTTTGGGGAGCTTCAGCCTATTGAGAACAAAAATCTACTGTTCAGTAAGACTGGCAAGAGTACTCTGGACTCTGCTTTATGTTTGATTTAAATACTGGGTTCAGGGTCACACTCTAACTCCACTGAGCTCTCCATGGCCTGCAGTGGCCCTGAGGCAGCTCCTCTCTGTGCAACCAGCTGCAGCTGTGTCTCTCAGAAAGGCTAAACCCATCTGCTACAGGAGCAAGGTTTAGAAGAGGGGAAGGGGACATGTGAGGAAGCAGAATTTATTTCTTTCCCAAGTCCTACATTTCTGGGAGTGCAAGTAATATTTATCCTTTGAAGAATGTCTGCAGCTTTCCCTATCAAGGTTTTGGTCACAGCACAAATCTGATTGTGGGCTAACAGACACTAATTCATTTATTCTAGAATATTTTTCTCAACACAGTTACCAAGTCCAAATCTCTTCAGATTTGTACGCACCACCTTTCTACCCTGACTTCTCCAAAAAACAAATAGAACACCTTCTTGTGACTATCAGCCCTCGTAACAGCGAAACAGGGATGAGATGCTTGGCAGTGCAAATGTGCTACCATGAGGGGTGGGGACCAGACAGATGGACAGCTGCCAGCAGTTCACACCGTAATAACGGGCTCAGCATCAGAGACAAACCCAGCAAATCAGCCAAAAAAAACTCCCTGTGCACCTGACTGTTTCTGCCACTGTCTCCTGAACCTCAAGAGGGTATTGCATCTGAGACACGTTGTGTGTGATTCTACAATGAGTCCTGAAAAGCTGAAGTGTTTGGAGAGATAAAGTTACCTGGTTTTCAGGCAACATTAGGAAATGCTCCTTTACTTCCATTCCCAGCAACCTCGGTTCACCAACAGACTTGGGTACTGAGATGCAATGAAAGGAAAAGCTGTGAGTGTAACACACTTCAGTGACTTTCCTTGATACAAACTTCTTCACAGTTCACTGAAAGAGCTTAAGGAAACTCGGATGCTTCTGCACAACTTTAGTGTGGCAGGCAGATACCATGACTGCGGCTTGTTTATATTTCATGACTGTAACATTATGGTACCATTTGTTTATTTAAAGATGAACTTCCATGCTCAGTCAAACTTTAGACACATTATTTAAACATAAGCCAATTTGCCAATCATGTATCTACGGCTATTTTCCTCCATAAATTCTTAATAATTGAAGATAAATGTTTGTAAGCAAGACGTTTTTTCCTCAACATTCATTTTCTTCTCCTGTTCGTTCATACTAAGAGGTCATTGTAAGCTTCCAGTTTTCATATTCATTTTGGAATGTCTTTTATTTTCTTTGGGAATTATAGAATCATAGAATGGTTTGGGTTGGAACAGACCTTAAAGGTCATCTACTTTTAACCCCTTGGCCACAGGCAGGAGTACTTTTCACTAGACCCGGTTTCTCAGAGCCCCATTCAGGCTGGCATTGAGCAGTTCCAGGGATGGGGCATCCATGGCTTCTTTGGGCAGCCTGTTCTAGTGCCTCACCACCCTCTGAGTAAAGAGTATCTTTCTAATATCTAAACCTACTCTCTTTCAGTTTAAAGCCATTAATGTCTGTGACCAAACAACTCAATGGATGGATGACAAGAATTCTGCATGATTGTATGAAAAGAAGAGAGAGAAGAAAAGAGGAGAGAGAAGGACAAGGAAGAAAACATTCACACATGAATTCGGCCTTCTGAGGTGACTGAAAAAGAACAAAAATGAAGGAAACAATCCATTCTTCAGACGGTGTCAGAATGAGTGGTAAACAGTGCTGAACCATTTTTTTAACCCATTAACTGCTCAGGATAAACAAATGAGATTTATTTCTGCTGGCTAAAGTGCATTAGAGCTCTATCTGTTTTTTTTTTTTTCACTGATTTTAGCATTCATTAGAAATACACAGGTTTTCCCAGATAAAACATATCCTGGTTCAGATGTAGAGTCTCAGAGCCTCGTGTTTCTCTCTTAAACACTACTGGAGAAGTGCTATAACTCTGGCTGGTGATAAAACAGGTAGGATGAAATATAGTGCTGCAAATCTTATTCTGAAATTAGACTGAAAATCAGAAATTTCAGTACATTTTAAAAGTTATCAATACATTTCTGCTAATGCAGTGTGAAATTGAGACATTTCAAAATGTAAGTATTTGAATCTGCAGTTTCTTCTTTCCATCAAAACATCCTACCCTTGCCAAGAGGGTCCTATGTTTGCATCCACAACCTCAGCTCTCCATTGCTGTGAGCAGAAATTCTGAATGTGATTGGGCTCTTTGTCCTTTTAGGCTGTCTGTCTTTCCTGCTTTCCCCTATCCTAAATAGCAGTTTCAGTAACAATGCTGAAATAAAGATGGAATTGGGTCAAAGGGAAGGAAGTGTCTGGAACATACTGAGATTTCCATAGAAATATTATATTTTCATTCAATTTTTGACTAAGATTAAAGGTTAATATTCAAAGAATTAGTAAAGTTTTCATCATTTCTTTTCTGGATTAACAGATTTGCAGAATATAGGGAAGAATCTAAAAGTTACTAGTTTTTGACAATATTCATGGTGTGTGGTGCCTGATAAAAGTAAAGATTTTCAACAAAAACAAAAATATGCATATCACTTTATTTTTAAAGGTGCTACTGCAGAGAAGACACTTTTTTAAATTGCTTGCTGTTAGGGACAGGACAATATGAGGGTGGTTTCAGTAATTAATTTTTTTTCTAACATATTGCTCTCTTTAAATATGCCATTTCCTGCTCCCTTGCTGGAGGAACTTTCATGCCATGGGCCACAATTGCTGGTATACTGATTTTTTCTTGAGAGGTGCTGTGTGCCTGTGACTTTGTTACACATGGATATCACCGAGCACTGCCCAGCCTCTTCTTGAATGGGAACTTGAGAAAATAGTGAGTGAATCAATACCTCTGTGGGAGATGTAGGAAATGCCAAGAACACAGGGATAAGGGAACAGCACATGGCAACTTGCTGGATTCTGGTTTTTTTGAGGCTTTTCTGGTTTGTCATTTTTATATCTACCCATACTCTGTTAATACTGAACTCATAGGGACTGCAAACCCTGAAGAGTAGTAGCCATTGTTTTGTTTTTTATTGCACTGAGTGCAGAATCACTGTAGAATTCATAGCATTTTAAAACACACAAAAATAAGGATGGGAATCCTTCCAAACTTGCAGGGATTCAAGTCATATCCTACATGAATCATATTGTACATGAATTTGCTGTTTCAATTGTTTGCTACATGCTTTTCCTTCAGAAGGGTGGACACCTGAACTGGACCTGCCATGCATTATAGATGCACTTTCAGGTTGACTATGCATTCAAAACACAAGCCTCTGTCACCTCCCCTTTCCATGTTTCCTTGGTGACAGTGGTACAATATTGGGCAACTAGGCTAAACCAAAACATAGTTATTTAAACATTTATTATTTTATAACCGTGTGTTAAAATTTAAACACATTTTAAAGCTATTCCAGCTGCCTCTTTATAAACTCTATACTATCAATGGCTGAACTGGAAGGAGTTAATCATTTCTTCCTAATTTTCTTTTATAAATATGTGATTAGCCTGAATTATTAGGAAGGCACAATAGCTTTATTCTTCCTGTCAACTATGTGCAGAGAAGTCGGGATTAGTAATCTCCAGGGATCAGGAGCTGATTTGGTGGAGGCAGGCAGGAGGACGGCTAACTTTTGAACCTAAGAGGGCTTTTCTGGGCAAGGGTGACAGCTGTAGCATCTTTAGCCTGGATTTGAATTTGAATTCTATCAACCAGTGCAGCAATGCTATGACTTGGCAATATGTTATAATAATCTTTGTGACACAAATGTCGGGGGCTTTTTGTTACATGTCCTCAAAGAGATTTAGGTAATTAATGTTAAATTGATGATATAAAGCCTCCATTCTCTCTCTCTTACAAATCCTGATCTACTGTAAATAGACAGAAATATTCACAGGCAAATAATCCCAATGCTGCTTTGGGGAGTTTTGATTTCTTTTTTATCATGAGTGTGAGGTCAATAGTTTCTATAAGATACTTGTCTCTGAATCTGAAAGATTTTATATTGAAAACATTTGAAAAATAGGGATGGGACACGAATGCATTCTCTCACTGAGAAGGCCATATACTATTTCATACTGTTGTCTTAAGTGAGAAAATGGGCCAATGTGTCAGAATTTATCAGCTTTTCAGCACAGTTGTGGGCTATTAATTGTTTATGTAGCAGATGGGAACAGTAGAGAAATACAGCACATAACTGTGTTGGGCCAAGAGGAAAGGAAGTTGTCCAGCCTTTCCCCCTTTTGCTGTACTATGAACCCTATTGCCCAGAGGCAAAAAAGCAACCTGCAGAGATGTCAGCAGTATGGAAAAAAGGAATTACAGTGAAGCACAAACACTCAGCTCTGCAGAGATGCTTTTCTTAGACCTTGAGGCTTTTCGTCCATTTGGCTCAGTCTTGGCAAAAGCGTTGAGGAATTATTTTAGGTAGCACTAGGGCATAGAGATCAAGTAAAATGAGTGAAATTAAATGACTGGAAAATAACTCAGCATGGAATATTTGGAATAAACTTGCTGACTGGAATGCAATGGGCCAGGGAACTGATGAGAAATGCAAACTATGAAAATCCCATTTCTTGGGAAAGTTCAGGTGAAATAGTATATTCAATAAGGATAACTACTCCTATGCTAAACATGAGCTCAGATCTGAAAAGAATTTCAATGGCCTTATGCTTGATATGTGTATTTTGTTAGGAACTGGGATCCGTTTTTCTCAACGGGAAAGAGCTCAGAGAAAAACCTCTGCCTGGGTTTTTCAGTCAATTAGCATATTCTTTAATTAATGAATTAAATTAGAGAATTAAACTTGGGCAATTGGTGAGGATAGATAGCAGTGTTGTAAATTTTACACTTTGGGGATCCTTTTGCTCTGGCCTTTTCCTTCCTAAATGATTGGTTAATAAATCTGACTAATGAAGCATGCAGATAAAAGGTAAAATTTTCAAATGCATCTAATTGACTTAGGATCCAAAACCAATGGGATTTATTGTCCTTAAGTCATTTAGATACCTCTGGAAGTTTTACTCATCTATTCCATTGTTAACATTGATAAAATAATGAACACTTACAGTCCACAAGGGGAAAAAAAAAAGAGAAAGTAAAAATAAGATTACTTATAGACTTCCAGAACTGAACTGACCACAGTAGTAACTCCACATGTCTTGTGGCCGAAGCTTGCTGAAGAGCTCTTGGCAGTTTATTTCAAATATGCATCAAATAAGAAATGACTAAAGTGGTGTTGCACTAATGCATGATGCTCTGTTAACATCTTCTCATCTCACACTGAATCATGGGATCATTTCCTACAAGCCATTGCTGATGGATAGGCAGTTCCTAAGTCAATGGTGTATGCTATTCTCTGTTCTTAATGTTAGATATGTATTGTCTACACCTTTGAAATGTTAATTTTCTGTTGAAAATGTGTTTAAAGCCTGTCCTGGTGTCACACTTTTTTTTTTTTGCCTGCAGAAAACTTAGTTGCATTTTCTTGAAGAACTGATGAAAAATCTCCTGTTTTGTGCCTCTCTAAGATCTGGAAACTTGTTTATTGTTACACCATGGCAGGACTGCACCGTCTGACATTGTATAGCAGAGCCCCTTTCATGCCAAGTGATTTCCCACTACTCTAGTCCCAAGTAACCACCTGGTTTTGTAGAAAAGTGAAAATGAAATTACTAAATGTAAAATGAGTAATTGACCATCCAAGCTGCAGGAACCGTAGAGCAAGAGAATGCAAAACTGTAGATCCCATGATAAGGAGCGTGAAGCAATTGTGAAATGAGGGAGCCTCCTTGTGTAGGACTTTGGGGTTGGGCAGCAGACCAGTTTCTTGGTTTACCATATTTAACCTCAGAAGTTATTAATAAATTGACTGGTGTTTGCGGTGTTTTCAGCCTTGTTTTCAAATTGTAAGCTTTATTGTGACCACTAGTAGTGTTCATTATGCTGTCAAAAAAGCCATGTAGCAGGTGAGTTCCAGTTTGGATTGTATGTGGCAGCTCATACTCCTCCACAAATCCTCAGAAGTTATTGGCACTGGGTGAATGTGCTTGCTTGTTTCAGGCAGCCTTGCAAGGCTGCTTTTGACCTTAGCTGTATGTTAGTCTCAAGGTGGCAACTTTGATAGAATAGAAGAAATGCATAAGCATTGCTCTGGTATTTAGTTTTAGAAAAGCTTGAGACTACTGGCTGTTTTTCAGTTTCACACTGTTACTTTCTTTAAAGGACCAAATTCAGAAGTCCCATACTCATTCAGTTGTCACTTCAGAATTTCCATCAGTTTGCCAGCCTGGGTAAAGACTAGAAAATAAGAGCAGGAGATGGAGTCTTTGGTAAACAGAAGCTTTCACATTTGTGTTAAAATGTTTAATTTTTAAAATTTTCAGTGTTCAGTGTGACTGCTGAGAGCAGTCACAGTTTACATCATAGCAGCATCTCAGAAATACAGTGTGATGATTCAGTTTCTGGGATGAGTCTACTTGGTTTCCACCCTCTTTTTCAGATGAAAACATTTTTGACATTTGAGGACAACATGCATGAAAGGTTTTATCCTACAGAATGTTAAGATAAGCAGGGAAGAACTTCCTTGTGTGAACCATGGGAGTTCCTCACATTAGTCACACTAATAAATAATAGACTGCACCTACTGAGCTCCCCTTTGAAACAGACCTCCCTGTGCTCAAGGAAAAGCTAGTATTGCATTCTTCCTTTCAAACTGCTCATTCAGTTTTGCATCTTGCTTTGCAGACAGTTGCTATTAGTTACTAGTGTTTGTAGGAACAGAAAAGGTGGGAAAATATTGCTTTTAAAGTGTTCTGTTTCTGGAATGTCCAGCAAATTACCAGTTGAAGAAAGCCTTATGCCACTCTCCACCCCCTCACACACCTTTCTTCTATAAGTTTTTTGTGAACTGTGCTCCTAATTCTCTAAATACCTGCCAACTCACTGTTTATCTTGGTCCACCATTGCCATTGCACTGTATAGTTTCCCCTTGCAGGACCTTTTACAAACAGACTTCAGTAATTGCTGTTGCTCTAACATTCTGTGGCCTCTGCTGAAAGCCCAGTGAGAATCAGTGCCTTTTCTTAAAAACGTTTGTTACAAGCTATGCTCTCCTTGTATATTTAGCTGCTGAGGACCATAATCCCTCTCAGCATACCTGAACTGACCCTCCTTTGAGTTGTGCCACCCAGCAGAACAGCCCTGGTTTACCTGGTCTCCCACAACAACAGACTTGATGGCAGCCAAAGAGATCGAGAGGCAGCTGAGTGTGACAGCCGACATCAAAGCGGGAATGCCACACCTTGATCCAGGCTTCACTCTACCTGCTGGGGCAAACTTATTAACCTGACCACCCTGAGAATTCAAAGCAGCAAATGCACACAAACACACAATGCCCAACCACTCACATTTGAAAATGAAAATAGAAGTCTAGACAGCTTTTCTGCAGAATTCGTTGCTGCTGACCTAATTATTTGGATCCTGTGCTTTATCTTGCTCTTTTGAAAGAACAAGAAGAATAGTTAATTTCACTTAATAGAGTAATTGAATGTCATAATTGTAGTGTTTCTTTTTTTTTTTTTTTTTACTTCAACAATAATGTTTTAGTTAAGCTGACGTCTCTTTCTGTAGAGCTGCTAATGACCAGCAGGCTGTTCACACAATGAATTAGTTAATTTTTTGTTTCCTCACTGGACCATTTGGACTAACTTAAGCTGATGAAGATTTTGTGTATGTGCATATGCTGTAATGATTGTTTTTGTCTATGATGTCCTGAGCTGTAAAGCAAATTTTTTCATTCATGATTTGACACATGCAAGATCAAGAGAGAAGTAAAGGGTAATTAAGATATGGATTTGTCTCAACAACTTGGGGTGTTTTTTTAAACTTTCTTTGTTTTCAGGGTTTTTAAAATTTTTTTTTAAGGTGGTATAGTTATATTTGACTGGTTTGAACAAACATTGCTTTCAGGAAGAGTTCAAATTCTGTATAGTTTGAAATTTGCAGAGCATGAGCAAAAATGGGGATGAACTGGGTGCAGGCATCAGTCGTCCAAATTGACCAGAATTTTAGGATGGATAATGTCATTTAAATGAATCTAGCAAGCCCTCTTTCCTAGTTGAAAGGATGGATGACATTTTGATGACTTCAGTGGTAAAGTGGCTGTGAAAAGATCTGACTAATACAAAGTGGAAATTTCGTAATAACTTTAACAAGCTCCACAATTTCTCACATTTATAGTGTCTTCCATCTTGTAAATCCCTAAGCACTTCAAACAATATAAAGCACCAGTGAAAAGCAGCTACCTCTAGGGCAGAAAGTGGTGACCAGCTGGCTCCTTGTAGAGGCAAGAAAGTACATAGCAGTGAAATGAGGAGGAAAAGTAATTTTTGCCAAGTAAACTGGATTATAAATTAAAACTAAGTATTGTGTTGTCTAAAGGAAATGCTTTGTCAGACACTCTGCCTCATTTTCATTCTCCTTTAAAGAAAGCTCTGTGAATGAAGAACATGTTCTGGTTTTTAAATGATTTGTCTATCTCAGCCTTTCCCCAGCTGTGGTCTGGAGTACATTTATTAGTGGTTTGTGGAGACTCTCTGGTCAGAGTGGTGAGACAACTCAGTTTTCAAATGGTGTGTGTAGCTTCATGCAGCCTCACCCAGGATTTTTCTACTGCCTCAACTCCCACTGAGTATTCCCGTACCATATGGTGTAGGAAATATCAATGCTGTGGCTATGAGGTACTTAGAAAACTCACTTTTTTTGGTCAAAACCAAATCTGGGACACTTCTGTGACTCGCATATCAAATTCCATGCAGCAGAGCAGGCAGGCTGAAACGATGGCCAACATTCAAAAAGAGAAAAAGATGAAACTACATAACATCCTGGTGTGGCAAGAACAGTACTGCTAAAATGGGATTGATCCCAAACTGCCTCCTAAATCTTTACTCAGTTTTGTTTGGGCCTGGTCTGACTGGGATTGTTCCCAAAACATGTGAAAGAAAATAAGAGTAAAGGAGAACAAGAAATGCTATATTTATTAACTTCAACCTATGTTCATTTTAAGCTCCTTTCTTCAATATTTCTTTAAGAATATTTTTCCACAAGGCATTATAAATAAAGTCTATAATAGAGACTGTGAAATTGAGACATGATATTGTTCATGAGAAATTCCCTACTTAAAGCTGTGGAACAATGTAAGTTTGTTTAGAACTGTAAAGCTGTCTAATAAATATCGTCTGTTCTAAAACTTGGCCCAAGCTAGGTCAGAAGTGAATATTCTGATCTGGAAGGTGTACTTTGACAACTCTTAGCTAAGATGAGACAGGACAAGCTCCTGCAAAGAAAGATCCCAAAATGTAACAATGGAGAGATTCACCCAGAACAGAGGGCTAAATCTGACTTCCTAGCAGTGTCTGTGTGTCCTGCTCCATTTGTTGCCTTGTCTTCTGGAAGAACCAAAACAAAATGTGATTACTGGGAAATGTAATTATATTTCAGTTTTGCTAAATTGGGCTCAAAATATTAAGGCTGTCCACAGATTTTTGCATAGTCATCTCAAACACCTTGCACTCCGTCAGGTTCTAGTATGAACCTGGTAACATCAGTCAGTCTGTATGGGATAGAAATTAGGAACCTTGTGTGTGTGTAAGCCAAATGAGTCTGAAATTTTGGTCTGTACCATACAACAATAGTAACAACATCATTCCATTCCCCTACCCGTGAAATAAATGCTATCAGTGAGGAAGTAAGATACTGATCTGGAATTTTCTGGCCTAGTTTGGTCACGTGTCTGCATTTATTTGCTTGCCATTTAGCATCTATTGCATGCTAATTTTGCATTATGATTTCCAGGGTGATTAGCATGCCTTTTTAGCTGTGTATTCTCTCCAACTTTCATTGCACACTTCTAACATAGATAATATGTAAATATTTCCCTTCTGCAGTGGTTTCCACTGTGTGCTCTTTGGATTTAGCTACTCTGTGAAGTAAATAGTGGAGCTGGTTGAACTCTTCATAACAAATATTTCATCCAGCAAATTCAGCTCTTCTGTAAATGTAATGCACACAAGCTGATTGCGATTTTCCCAAATTAGATCATTATTTGTAATTGTCTGCTGAATTATTTTTGTGAGCAAACTGTACCCTATGAATTATCTGCAATTTGAACACTATGATTATTTACTTTAAGTTTTCCTTGTGTGTGACTATTCACCTGGTTTATTTCTGGTCCCTGATTGGATAGCATGACTTTTAGAAGTAGGTGCTTTATCTGGAATTTTTAGTCAAGAGTTTAGTGTGAAGAGGATTACATGTCTCTAGAGGAGTACTGAGATGGAAGGCAGGGGAGGAGAGGGAAGTGGTGGGGAGGGAGGGAGGGAAGAGGAGGAGAGGGGAGGGAAGGGCAGGAGGGGAAGGGAGGGGAGGAGGGAGGGAGGGAGGGAGGAAGGAAGGAAGGAAGGAAGGAAGGAAGGAAGGAAGGAAGGAAGGAAGGAAGGAAGGAAGGAAGGAAGGATGGATGTGAATTTATTCTCTCTTATTCTTAAAAGAATTTTGTATTGAGATAGATACATATATCTGTAAAAAAATTCTTAAATTAATGGGTTGCTGTGGTCAATAGTACATCATATTATTGAAATTAAGGTATATTAAAATTAGAGAAGCTTTGTGAGGCCTCATCTGATCTGATACCCGATCAATAATACCGGCTTTGCCAAGAATGAGATTGACAGAGAGTTGTTGTGCTCACATACCTAGGTCTCCTTGTATTACACAGATCACTAGATCATTAGAAACTGCCTCTTAATGGAACTAAATATCACCTTAGAAATACTTGTTTTTATAATGACAGTTTATTCTGAAGTGGAAAGAAAGCAGAAATATGAGGAGAACTTATTTGACTGAGGTGACAGAGGTGATCACTGGCCATACTGCAGATAGATCCCAACACCTCAGGTTCCCAAGCTGGTGCCATATCCATAAGCCACCACTGTCCCTTTTCAGACAGTGCATGTTCTTAAGGCCATATGAAAGCTGGGCACCAGGGTCTGTCCCATTTAATTCTTGATTCCTCTCTACAGGAATTACTGTTGCATTTTCCAAATCCTGCACATAATGACAATCTGCACACTTTAATATATCTGCCAAGCACGTGGGTTGAATCTGTTAATCTTTGTTTTATATAGCTTCATCATTCACCTACAACTCCTCACAGTCACCAATCAGGTGTACATGTGTGGGGCTCTGCACCAAGTGCCTTTGCCAACATACCTGCAGGAGGAAATTTAACTTCTGATCTAGATTTTACATCTGGCTGGGCTTTATGCGAGCACCTGTGGTAGAGACTGCATCAAGGGCACATTAATGAATCTTCTGTCTAACCTGGCCAAACTCTTTTGTGTGTGTGTGTGTCTCAGGCAGCATCAGGTAAAGATGACTTCTGGCAGTACAAGTTTTTTTGCTTTCCTTGATCCAAGTTCTTCCCCTTTCCTTGAACCAAGACACTCCCTAAATGAATGAAAACTCAGATAGTAATTAAACATGTATGCACAGATATCTACCTCACTCCAATAATATCCTAACTGCAGCCACGCTGGGGTCAGATTAACTTAGGGTGGGCACATATTTGCACCAGATTTAGACCTAAGCCCATGTCCAATTCTGTGAAGTCACAGGCATATTCATTTCCTGGTTTTAACACGCTCATATGGCATGTAAAGTTTTGAAAGGTTAGGCAGGAAAGATCATAAGCCATGTTGTTAGCATGTGTGAGATTTTGTAGCTGTTTGAGAAGTGCTGAGATCTTCAGATGGCAGGTGCTATATAAGTGCCATGTATTATTATTATTATTATTTGCAATATTATCATCCAATTACATATTAATCACTTGCATGAAAGAAATAAGGTTTTACAGTGTGGACTTCCTTTCTTATGCTTTTGGTTAATCTCTACAGGACATGATCACATTTGCTTGAAGCAGATCTACAATAATGAGTCTAAAGATAGAACTTTGTTTTTAATCTGTTACTGATAACATGTTTTGTTTAAAGACAGATAGCCCTTCAGATGTGGAACTGCTACAGAAAGTCAGCTGTCAAATGTGTTCAGAGCTGTACTCTAACTCCTGAGAGTGTGCACCCCCTTGAGACACTGGGGAAAAAGGAGTTAATCTTTAAGCTGGCTAGAAAAGGGACTACAGTTGTCTCTCTGTCCTGTAGGAATTAGACCAGCTGTGGGGAGTTAATTGCTTCCTATACACACCACTCCTGCACAGTATAAAGAGGTGGGTTGGGAGGGCCCTGTCTTGGCAGAGAGAAGGGGAAAGGAAGGCAGCTGGGTCCAGTGTTAGACATCAGCTCTGAGCAAGACGATGTCCTGCTCTCTAGTGCTCGCCTTATGTGGGCAGTGTTTAGGCAGGGCACAAATGAGCTATCATTATATGATGGCTGCTGCTGAGAAGGGACAGTTTTGTTTGTTCTTGGCCTTCGGAACAGGGAATTTTTCCTGGCTGATTGCACTTCCCAGGGTGATACTCCTTAGGAAATGCAGAAATTCTCTAGTCCCTCCTTTTGTTGGTGTATCAATACATCACGCCATACACATACATGTGATTCAGGGCACCCAAGAGTGGGCAGGGCAGGAGGAATCCTAAATCATGGAAATAAAACAGGCAGATACTAGGGAGTGCTGGTGGTATGTGAACTGCATATGTACAGAGAGAATTGGGTTCTTCAGGCTGTCAGTTGCTGTTAGAAAAGTTGCAATGAAGAATACTCAGGTTCTGAAAAAAACACTCTGCTTTCCTTAAAATGAAACATAATGCACAGCTGTAAATTTTTATTCTCCTTTCACTCAAAAACCCCACCTCCCCTTAGTGCAAGAGAGTAGCACTTGAGTCCAGAACCTGATGCTTTCTGTTAATCCTCTCTACAATTTGACATTACCCATGTTAATTGGCCAATATTCTCTGAATTTAAGTTGCAGGGATGCTTCAAGGGAAAAGAATAATGTGTGTCAGGACCTGATTGAAATGACCTAACTAGCACCTGATGTGCTCAGTGCAGGGCTGCTGGTTGCTGTGCTGCTCTGTGCGTGGCTATTGGGACTGACCGCGTTCTTACTCAGGGACCCTGGCACCAGTGTGAACTGAGCATCTTCTGTGCTGCTGTGGAGGGCGTGCCTTGCTAATCTATCCCTCAAAGAATAGGGTTTCTTTTACCTCTTGGGCTTTGACATGCCTGTTCAAGGGGTAGGATTTGGCCCTTAGTGAGAGGATTATCCATTCCCTTGACATAACATAAAGCTCTAGGATTTATGGCTATATAAGAAAGTAATAATCTTGCCGGGACATGTGAGGAGTTACATACAGTATGTAAATCCCATCTTGAGATAGGAATATGTTCCTTTGAGAGTACAGCTGTAAGAGACCTGCATTATGAAACCTGAATCCATGCAAAATGGCCTGGTTTCATTAGAAACTTGAATCTCATTTTACATCAGTTGAAAGTTTTGCTATGGTTTGTGAAAATTTCAAAGCAAACCTGGGCCAAGGTTCAAAAAAATTCTTTTATTCCTCTGTATCATGCAAACTTCATAGAACCATGCAATTTCAACACAGGACCAGATGAAATGCAAGGTTTTTCACTGAGTGTTTTGCTAGCTTTTTTTTCCCCTTATTTTGTGGTGTTTGCCTGTCTCAAAGTGCAATTCAGCAGCAGCAAGCTAAGTGAAATCTTCGTGAAAGTCTTTTTAAAAGCACTGTGATCTGAAACAGCAAAATTCTGCACAGCTGCACTACAGAATGCAGGGCAAGGCTTTAGCTGCTAAGTTTGACGCAGCCACACTCGCTGTCAGAAACAGACTGAAGGAATGCAACTCCTCTGGTTTCCATTTCTGCCTGAAGGGGAGAGTAGCTCAATGAACCCACAATGAAACATGGGAAAGGGGGAAAGGAAAACTAAATTACGTTTAAAGAAAGAAAAGAAGCCTTCTGCTTTCTTTTTTTTTTAATGTTTGAGTGATCTCGATCTCTTCCACATAACATAGATAAGGTTACAACAATCCTTTCATTCTAAGCCTAATATTGAAAGCGACCCTTACCAAACTTTGCCAAGCCAAAAAAATCAAGCTGTCTGAAATTTCATAGGCAGCAGTTCAGACCAGAATCCCCCCTCCCGGCATATTTGCTAAGGTGTGTAAAGAGGAGAGGAGGAGGAAAACAGAGAAAGTATGCAGAGGGAAATAAGTTCCTGTAAAAGAATCATTCACCCTACTACACATACCATGTTGTGCTGTTAGCACTGTCTGATGTTCTTAAATATAGTCTTCTAAATTCATTTTCTTTACAGGGAAGTAAAGAGCCTAATGAGATGTGGTGTGTTAGATTTGTTAAACAGGTCAGACAGAGGAAACAATGTGAGAAGCAGGAGAATTTGCTCTCTGTGCTGTTCTTTGATTAGGGTCATTTCATAACACAGGTGACTCTTGTAGAAGCCTGGAGTCAGAGCTTTGATTCTGGAGAATTGTAGTGGTCTTGTGGGCTGTTTGAAAAACTCAGATTCAAGGCTGATTTACACCTGCAAATTAAAACAAGCTATTGCTCCGGTTCAAGTGAGACTCTGCTTCCCTTTTCCACTGGAAGCACATGCGCAAGAGATCAAGTATTTGTTACCAGGAGCAGAGAAACTACACCAAAGAGGCTTTAGTGATGGAAGCAAGGAGGTACATCATCTCCTAGCAACACAAGTAATGCTGTCTTTAGTAAGAATGAAAAACTGCAGTTTTCAGTTTGTCCTGAATGTGAAAATAGCAAAGGTATCAATGTGAAGTGACTGCTGTTACCGGGTACTCTGACTAGCACAGACACAGGAAAGGAAGCATGACAGTGGATTGTGGAATTCCACAGGGCAAATTTGATTTTTTTCCCACCCTCATAGAAGAAATTCTAGGAGATTCATAACCTCAGAAATAGAGGAAAAAATTAAAACCATGCCAAGTCATTTTAAATTGGACTTCAAGATAAACTGAGATTTGATATTCCTGGATAATTACTAATGAGAACACTTTCCCTTTAATTATCTTGTGGTCACCATTTCAAAGGTGATTAAAGCTATTCTTCACTAGATGTGGTTATAGATTTAATGCAAACCTGGTCTTTCTTGTGGTTTTATCACAGCAATTAAATCTGACTTGTGCACAGACTTTGTGTGGCATGAGGGATTTTACCAAGCAAAATGATTTTACCCTTCAGGCAATGTTAAATTTAGGAAAAATATAATTAATTATATCAGACAGGTATCTATTATACATCATGCACACATTCTTAGAGACCGGGGGCCCACTTTTACTCAAAACAGAAACAGTTCTTCCTTCCAGCTCTGGTCTTAAGCACAGTAGCAACTGTTGCCTGTTCAGACATGCCTTAATATCATAATTTTTATTATCTATATCAAGCAATCATCCATTTTTTTGTGAGGAAATAGCAGAAAATCCCAAGTTTTGAGTGCAAGTTCTCCCTTCCCATCCCATTTTCACTGAGCGTTTCATGGTTCTTCACTCTCTTCCTGATTGCGTGCAGTAGTTATGTCTTGGAAATAATGCAGTGTTAGCCTATTATAGTTACAGGCTATGTAATATGTTTCTATTTAGCTTTTATCTGCTGATTGTAAGATTACCTGATTGCATTTTATTTTTTTCCCCCTGGACTACTTGATGGGTTTGTTTCTAACTTATCTAATACTGCACAATCCCTCAGCCCACAAAAATCTTCCGATTTAATTAGGGTTTTAGGCCGCCTTCTAAAGACAAAAGGCTGCATTTTCAAAATGCAAGTAGGCACTCAAGATGCCCATGTCAGTGATACTGCATGCTATTAAAATGTCTTTCATCAGTGGATCTCAAAGCCCTTTAAAAAAATTTGCAAGGCATCAGGGAGAGAGAAAAGTATATCTAGTTTACAGATGAATGAACTGATAGGATGTGTAAGTTATAGATATTCCATGCTAAACATCAAACTACTCTACTTTTGATTACCTTAAAAAGATAGTGTTTGAGATACATGGGTGAGATGGGCATTTTTATTGTTGCTGGCATTCCTCCCTAATTCTTAAGATAGGTTACCTGTAGGGGAAGAGCTGATTTTAAAATGCTGCATCTATTTGCAAATATAACATGAAAATGAGAAGATAGAGCTAACTTTTCTTGTTTTGCATTTATCTAATGTTCCATAGAAGTTTATTCATCTGTCTGATTAAAATAAAATAAAATAGGAGATTTAAAGACGGTCCTAAGGGAAAAAACAGGGGTAGAGAACAAGTTTTGCAGTTGAATTATTGAAATAGAATGCTGTTTGGGAAAATAAGCTGTGAAATCTTACAGAGCTGTTACCAGATTTCATCTCTATCTTCTTTTATTGTTTCTTTTTAAATTCAAAAGCCTTAGTTCTTGAAAGAGTCTTGGAAGTATTACAGCATTCAGAGCAGTGACATTGTAAAATATAGGCTACTAATCACAGAGTAGCTGTGCAACATACAGCTTTTTATATCTGTCATATTTAATAACTAGACTATCATATCATTTGATTCTCATGTGCCAGAATCAGAGTCCTACCTCTCAACAGTTTGGAACCATGACAAAAATAATATCACTCAGCCAATCTCATGACTCAAGTGACCTTGGCCTTTGATCCAGTCAGATCTTATCAGATCTTCAGAGGGTCAAGGTACACCTGTTTTTAGTGTTTTAGCATTTTAGCCTTAAGCATTAAAGGGCTACAGGGGACACACGATACTCAGAGGAGAATGCAGAGCGCTGCTCTCTGAGGGTGTGTGTACCTATGTGTATGTACACAGGCATGTGCCTCTGCCTCAGGAAGGGGGGTGGCTTAATAATGTAGTTTGTTATTTAAAACTGACCTTAATCCAAAGTAAAATGATTTATTTTCCTCTTATGAATAGCATGCAGGTATGAAAATACTATTGATGGCAAATATCTCATTAAAAATGTTCTTGCAGCATGCATAGAGAGGGAGGCAACTTGGCAGAGCAGGTATCACATATATGAAATGTATTACCACTTAACAGCACACACACATGCTTTGCTGTATGGGGAACAGCATGATCAGGTGCATGTCTGCCATATTAAAGGATTATGAGATATGGGGAGAAAATAATACTTAATTTTAGATGTAAATATATTCTGTTTTTTAAAGAGGCATCTCTTGAAGCAACCATATTATGAGATATAATACTACAAAATCTTCTTCATTTAGCACGATAGAGACTATTAATGCTTATGGCTGCTCAATTTCTCTTTCTGAAGCATGCAAGAAAGACATATGTTGGAATGTAGGAGGTTTGTAGCATGTCCATTTAGTCAAGAATAATACACAGCCAGAGGCACCACTGGAAATGAGTATTTTGTTGATAAAAACATGCCAAGCATTTTATTCCCAGCTATGAAGTATGGGATAAAGTTTTGATGATCAATGTGGACTTCTCTATGGAAAGTTGTGCTGTGTATACTCCAGGCTAATGTGTATGCATTGTAAGCTATAGAGATATTATTATCATGTAGATCATTGTTTGCAAACGGAAGCTTAGAAGACTGTGAAGATAATTTCTCATGACAATTATTATGTACAGTAGGTGTAGAAATTGTTTGCCTGTGACCCTCAGTAATTGTTAATGAGGCATGCCTGCACATCTAGCAGAGAAAATGAGGACCCTTCATTTACAGAAACAGGGTGGTGTTACTGAAATGTACACTGTGTACAAGTGTCCCTGAAGTTCCCTGTCCCAGCCATTCAGAAGTATGGCCCCAAACAGCAAAGCAGAAGTTTTTGGTTGAAAGAAGAAGCTTTTGGTTGTATGTTATGGAAAATGGTGTTTTTCTACTGTAAATAAGGATCAAGGTGTAATGCTTTTAATCTATTGAGTTTAAAGTGAAGAGGATATGATGCAGAGCTTCTAACCTACAACACTGACATGGGTTACAATTAATCGTATCTTAATTTCTTGGGTGGCTTTCAGTAATAAGGAAAATGGTACAAAAACTTACCTTCAGAGGTACTAGACCAATTTCGACCACCAGTGGCTTCCACCTGGGTCCTTTTCAAAAATCCCATTATATTGCAGCACTAATTTCACTAAACTCATGGGATATTTCTCCTTGCAAAAGGTCTGCTTGTGTGAGCCAGGGTTATGGAATTAAACCTTTAATATTTCTCTAACAAAGCAGGAATGATCAAAAAAAACCTCACTGTAAAGAGAGAAAGGGGAGCAATTACTTGTGCTTTTGTCATAGTTTGGCTGCAACTTTCCTTCCAGTGCTCTCTGTCACTTACTTTTTCTTTATTTTCCTACTTGAGAGATAGAGGGAAATGATCAAGCTCATCATGAGTAAATTTACTTATGGGGATGCTGAACTTGACCCACCACAGCCTGTATCACAGGCCTGTTAAGGAGGTAAACGTTCACTCTTGCTAAGTGGTATCATGTATGAATTATCAGTTATGTTAACAACGTTATTTCTAGAAGACAAAGGAGAAGGGGCTATATTCCCTGAGGCATCTGGGTAATTTTTTTCTGCCTTCCCTTCCACAAATATGAAATAGTGTCTTAAAAAGACTTGTGCAGTTGGGTTATTTGGGTTTGTAGATAGGATGAAACATAGCAGCCCAATGTATTGTGGCAGTTAACTTTCTTCACAGCTGGCATAATATTATTTTTACATCCTTCACAAAAAATTAAAAGGGAATGCATTGGTATAAAATGATTCTGCCACCTTTTCTTTTCCTTCAAATATGCCAGTGAGTCAAGTGAATTGAAGACCTCTTTAAACTGTAGACTTCTTTCTGTGTCTCCCTATCCATTTTAACTGAAGAATATAAAGCAGCAATAAAGGCTGGGTCCTGACTCATCTTGGGAGGAATCCTTCCCTTCCTTGGGAAGGAATCTTGGATTCCTTCCATTTCCTGACCAGCCCCAAACACCAGCTCTGCCCTCCCTACTGCATTCATATGGCCCCAACACTGTTTCTTCTTTCTTTGCAGAACTTTGTTTGATACTTTCACCTTTTCCTTAGAGAAAAATATTATTTCTTAAAGCACAGTGCAAATAAGACACCAGGTTCCTGTGGCCATTTCTCTCACCTCTCCCTCCCTCTTCCCTTTCCAACTGGTCTTGTTTGTTCTGTGACCTTCCTGTGCATAGAAAATGCAGTTAAGCAAAACAATGCTCCTTTCTACAGTGCACAATGTGAATCCCAAAACCTGAACAACAGATTCCTGTCTTGAAAGACAGACCTACACAATTCCTCCCAGGCAATTTCCAGGTGCCCAAGAACATAGTTTAAAGTGAAATTACTTTGATGAATTGGGAAACCTACATACCTTCCTTTTATATTTTTCAAGAGTATAAAATGACTGAAGTTTTTGTATTAATTAATAGTTTAATATATTGTGTCAATCAGGGAGCAGATTCAGTTAAACATGTAGGAACATAGCCTCCATGTAGGTGAAATAGAAGGAATGATTGCTTGACTTTTAGACTTTGTAGGTATGTATTAGCTACAAAGTCAAAAGAAAACCTTGTAAACAATCATGTTCTTATCTTTAACCTTGAAAGTGCCATTTCCTTAATGGGAATGTCATATAATGAAAATTAAATTTCTGGGCAAGACTGGGGACTTGCACTTCAAACATATTTTCCTGTTGAGGGACTGGATCAGTAAACTATAATTCTCCCTGTAATAGGGAATAGATGCTTGGAATTCACTGTAGTAAGCAGCAAACAGAATCTAATATTGTAAACTCAAGGATGTGAGTGACTGCCTAATAGTTGGAACACTGGAATAGAAACTGGAAAATTTTGGTTATTCTGGTTTAAGATTGCTGCTGTCTTGCAGTGTTGCTTTCAACTTTGAATTTGGTGACTTCACTACAACTTCTCTATGGTGTATTATCAATATAAGTGACCTAATCAATACTTGGACTAGATATTCTGCAATCTCAGTACAAATTTTTCAGTAAGCTCAGTTACTCAGCACTAAGTTACCTCAGCAGGACCCTAGGTTGTTATCATGCCTCTGGCTCTACTCCTTAACATAGCCTGGAAGAAAGTTTTGATGCTTTTGCAGCTAATGCCATGGCTTCGGTGCCATGACATACTTGGTGCAAGTACAGATATTCCTGTCTTTGGATGTCTTCACATACAACCTGTGGTATCGAAACTGTTCAGAACCCTAAGAATGGTATCCCCCAAAGCTTTTCAGGTCAGGAAGTACAAAATTAGCTTAATTTTCCTTGGTAAATATGTAGGATTTGGATATAATGTCTGGGGAACAGGTCATCTTCAAAGATATGCAAATATGCACTGAATGAACTGTGCAGGAGAAAATCTTGTGACTCTTGGAAGGCAAACAGCTGAGTCAAACTAGAAAGGAAATGGACATGTATTTATATTCCTCTTTCTTCCCTCTGAAAATGAAATCTAGACATCGGCACCCCATTTCTTGGACTACTTAATAGATGGGTTCATATGCTACTGCCAAAGGGCAGTTAGTGGGTCACACTGGTAGGTTGAGTGTTGTCTCCATCCACTCTTGTGCAGCACCACACAGCTGTCAGATACTATTTCCATATCTATATATAAACTTGCATATATCATAGACAAAGCTGATACAGGAACTCATTAAGGCTGAGTCTGTCTGTCCTTATATATGTGCAACTTCACTGAAGTGAGGACTTTGAGCTGAGATCAATAGAAGGATGAGGCCATAAGAAAAGAGCTGAAAAGCCCTATCGATTGTTTATTACATTAGGAATGCAAAAAGATGTAGATTTTGAATGATGCCTGTAATTCTTAAAAAAACCCATAATGATAAAACAGTTGTCTGATGCCTTCAGAATGGTAGTTTAAACATTTACCTAAGACTTCTAAATTTATTTCCTAGGCTGACTAGCCAAGTGACCTTTCTGAAGTTATTTATATTGTCTTTGTATTCAATTACTCAGCATAAATCAGAATGAGAATTCAAGGCCCCCTTCTGCTTGATCTTTATCAGTATGCAATGAGCCTGATCCAAAGTCTGCTGAAGGCAGCAGATGGGGCCCTGTTGACATTAGTTGACTTTGACTCAGAGCATCTCATACCCCACACCAAATTCGGGCCCTTTGCAGAATGCATCCCAGTTCAGCCAGGTGACAAGCCATATGGCTTTCATGTTATTGTATACATGGAACAAAAGTTTTGGAGGTCTCTCCACATCCCTACATAGGTACATAAAGGACCACTAGTAGTATTTAAAACCAGAAGTGCGTTCTGGTTTCTCACAGAGGTATATGCTGTGTCATCTGCTTTACTCACTGCAAAAACTTCAGATTCCTTTTGAGCCTCCTATAATACCTCCTGCAGCAGTACCTTTAGGTCTCTTAAGATCCCTATCCCACTTCTTCAGTTTGCTACTGATCTGTTTTTAACCTAGTGCCAAACTACAGGAGGAATTTTCTCCATGGAGAATTGCTGTGGCCTTTCTCCATTGTTCAGGTGCTGATTTCCAAAGCACTTATGAAATCTAATTAATTTGGTGACTTCTAAACTGAACTGGGATGCAACAAGTATGTCAGAATAGGAAAAAAATCATCACTGAAGGCTCAAAGTGGGTGATATGAACAAAGAAACTGGTGAGTAGACTCACCAGTTGTTATGAGGAGGAGAAGTAGATGATAAATAAGCAGCATGATTACATAAGCCTGATTTCTGCTAATTATTTTAATTCTCTATTCCAGCTCTTGGCCTTTTCATGATGGAATGACTACAAACCAACTTTTTTATTACTATTATTATTTTTGGTTTTTTGTTAATCCACATGAATATGTGGGAAGCAGTTTGTTGTCCTTCTATGTCATCCTGCTTCATGAAAGGTGGCACAAAGTTGATGTCTTTATATTTTCATTATTCTTTCATGAAAAGTCCTCAGACAGTTAGATATGGTGGGCTGTCTTTTGGTACTCTTTTGGCAGATACCACCCCACAATGGACAGAAAGGTTTATTTTTTTAAATACGTGGATAATTTTTTTCCAGTGGAATCTGTAACTTAACGTCGTAGGCTGATCCCCTTCTATGGTGCCCATGTCAACAGGTGTCCATATAAAACTTTGATGTTTTAAAAGGGACAAAATACACCAAGAATTTTCACATGGTTATTGACAGCCATTGGGATTACTGAAGACTTGCTCCAGCCATGATGTCACAGAGGAATTTTCTGACTGTGATTCTTTTAAGTTCAGTGGACCTCCTAGGGAAAACCTGTATTCAGCATTTCTCCTTGTGTCTATCAAAGTTTTAAAGCAACATGTATTTTCACCCTGCAGTATAGGAATCCTGATGAATACAGTTTAAGATGCTCAGTTTGTTTAACTGTGCTTTTATGCCATTTAATGTATTCCTGTCTTTTTTTCTGGGAACACATCTAAGGAGGAAACATGTCATCAACCATGCTAAAACCATTGAAATATCTGGGAAAGAAATTGTCCTCAAGCCTCAACAAATCATCTTTTTACAGCATTGCATGTTAAGAATTAATTTAAGCAATGATCCCCAAGAGGCCACATGTGAATAGTGTGCCATCCTAATCTATCTTTTCCTGACTATTAGGTTGATAATGGGCATTCCTTTGCATAGTCATTACGTATTGTTGTCAGTCTTGAGCCAGTTTTATGACCTGTGTCCAAGATGTACTCTTATTCTCATTAAAGGCTTAAAATGATCCATTAAAATCTTGTGTTGCTTCTTTAATTTTTCTGTCTCCTTACGGAACTTTAAAATGTTGATATTTTTGAGACAGCAGGGAACCAACAGAGCTAGAACTATGATCATTCTTTGTGCAATACCCAGAGATTGATATCTATTTCTATTGTGAGCACCAACTTTCAGCAAGCAAATTCAACACGATTTAACATCCAAATGACTGTGTTGAATCCCAGGAGTAGCACTGATGGACTGTAACCATGAAACCTTTCCTGAGTTATATTGGCATTGTAGATATGTAGGATGCACCCATGCAGCTTAGTTATTGTTGGTATCTGCTAATATAGGCAGTCAAAATTTAAAATTCATAGTAAAACTGTATTAAAGGTCTGACGCTAGTACACTGTATATGAGGAGAAACCCTAATTTTTATGAACTTGATAATTAACAGACTATTCAAGACATCACAATCACTGTAAGAATACAGTGAAGGAAAAAGCTCCAGGGAAATAACTTCTGTTACTAGTTCATATCCTCCTGTCCTGGGAGTCTAACTGTCTGGGTAAAAGCAGGTAGACTCTCAACCTTTGTCTTTTCCTGCCTGATAGGTAGCCATAACCTGCTGATATTGGAATTAGAAACTGTCTGCACACTCTGCTCTCAGTTTGGCTGACAAAATACTAACAGAGCAAATTGCAGGTTATTTCACTTTTCACATGGGCTGTCACCCCCTAAGTTTACTGATATGGTAGCACTGGTCTGCAATGTCTCTGTTAGAGTTTTTTAAATAAATAGGGTGAAAGTGGATGGGTAAGCTCTTTGCAACTCTTGTGTCAGCTGTATACTGATAGTTCTCCACTTACCTCCATTGCCTGATCATTAGTCTGATCACTACCTAATGCCTGATCATTCTTCCTATGGAGCTTGCTGTTTTATTAAACTGCTTCACTGGTATTGTGAGTCTCTAAAGCAGGGTTATTTTCTCTTGAGAAAAGAAAAAAAAAAGATCAGAGATACACCTACCCTATCAGAAATTGCACTCTCCTTGGTAAAATTCTGTCCTTGTGTACATACCAAATTAGTAAAGTTGCGACACCTGATTAAATGACTGACACACAGCTACTTTTGTTTATATATATTGCCATCAGTTTGCATGGTAATTGACAAGATGAGTATTTATGGCAATCACATTTAATCCTACTCTCAATGGATCAGATGTGAACTGTGGGAGGTTGACCCACTCCCAGTGTTTCTGTTTTTCACCAGTGTTTGGAAATACACCAACTTTCCTGAAAAAAAAGCCTTACAATATATTACATGCTTCCAGACACCAGCTGTCACCCAAAACACATCACCTGTGGATTGATGCCATGTGACCTTGTTACTTTTCTATCAGCCTATTTCTCTCTCCCTGTCTCAGGTATTTTTAATGTGTCCATCACCATGGTTTCTCATACTGCTTAGTAGAATCATAGAATAACGAAATTATGTGGGTTGAAAGGGATTTTAAAGATCACCTAGTCCAAAAACCTCTGCCATGGGCAGGGATGCCATTAACTAGATCAGGTTGCTCAGGCCCCATCCAACCTGGCCTTGAACACTTCCACAACTACTCTGGGTCACTTGTTTCAGTACCTCATCACCCTCAGAGTAAAGAATTTTTTTGCTAATATCTAATCTAAACCTGCCCTCTTTCAGTTCAAAATTATTTCCCTTTATCCTGCCACTGTCTGTCTGTATAAAAAGTCTCTCTGTCTCCCTTTTTAAAACCTTCTTAAGGTTCTGGAAGGCCACGATGAGATCTGCCCAAAACCTTCTCTTCACACTGAACAACCCCAGCTCTCTCAGCCTGTCTCTGTAGGAGAGGTACTCCATCCCTCTGATCACCTCATTGCCCTCTTCCGGACCCACTGTTAACAGGTCCTCATCATTAATGTGTTGAGGGGCCCAGAGCTGGGTGCCATGTTTCAAGTAGGGTCTCACAAGTTTTAAATATTTTGGAATTCATATAAGAGGTGTCAAGAACAAAATTGCCTGTTATAAATGATATCCCAACTTTTTTGAAAGGAAGACTGGTTTTTCTATGAACTTTACTGTGGAAAAAGCACTGCTTAGTTATTTTAACTTTTTTTTCACCTGGTTTATCACTGATGTCCATGATGATTTGCAATCCTGAGTCTCTCTTCATTCCATATGTTTCAGCATTGCTGTCCATCTTTGATTCTTTAACAGAAGTTTGATATTTACTGAATATTCTAAATGTGTGGAGTTATTAATGACATGGTTTCCATACACAAATTGGAAGTACCATATTTGTGCAGATCCTAGTCTGTTTGAGAACTTAGCATGGCTGGAACTTTAGGTGCTATTGGATTAGTAAATAACACCCACTCCCAACTTTGTTGGTAATGAAAACCATGTACGTGTATTATGAAATGCACCTGTGTTATGACACTATTATGATGACAGTGGTCCTTATGTTTTTAAAACTAAAAAGGATATAATTTATAACTTTAACTATAGAAAGAAAACAATTTGTATCCAGTTTAGTTTACAAATACAGAAGGTCCACTTTGGCTCAACACCTTTAAGAAATTGGATCTGTTTCGATTTGAGAAGCAGATGGGAAGAGCTGGCGCTTATCATACTTACAATTTTTTATTACAAACAATGCTAGATACGTATACCATGACATTCTTGAGAAGACTGAGGTGCCACTTGCTGTCATAGGCCTCATTCTTTTGGCTTCTTGAGAGTGAAATGTGAAATTTTGCACTTCACTGGACTATTCTCTTTTCTGTGGCAAGTTAACGGTCACATTATCCTCAAAAGATCTCGACTCATAGAACTGTGTTATAGTCAGCAAGATGTACTAGAAAACTATTTTGTGTTCTTCTAATGCAGTTTTAGCCCAGAGATTGCATTTAGAACATATACTCAGATTTTTCTTAGCAATGATATGGCTAGAATTGTCATTAAAAAAACAAAAGAAGTCAATTTAAATAAAGATTAGTGAGATTTTTATGTTAGAATTCTCTTGAATCTGTCATCAATGACTGAAAAGAAAACACAGTTAACATAAAACTTGAATAAGATCAGAACTAGTACCGATGCGTTCAGCGGTAGTAATGAACCATGAAACATCACCTTACCTCAGCAAGATGCCTCATACCTTGCATGATCATGAAAAAGTTCATAGAAAATCTTGGCTCCAAGCCCTTTTGTAGCCAAAGAAAATTTTGAAAGAGCCAAGTTTTTAGTTTATATTTAGGATCTGTTCCTCTGGGATGCCTTTGATTGATGGTTCTGGAGAATAATTACCTGGTAAGTTACCTTGTGTTGACTGCAGAGAAGGCAGAAGTGGTGCTGCTTTCTCATGTGCATGTTTTTCATAGGCAGGTTCCCTGGTTCCTGGAGCTGCAGCTTGTGCTACCACTGCAAAATGTTCCTTGAATGTGCAAAGGCAAGACTGAGCCCTGGATCCTGTGACATGCTGTCAATGACCTCTACATGGTCCCAGTGCAATGCCAAAAGTAGTGGTGCCTCCTGCCAGGCATGGTTGGCCAGGACTGTGGTCCATCTGCAGGTACCAGTGCAAAGTAGCCTCTTCATTTTTGAGAAGAACATGCATGTTGGATCTTCTTTTCTTCTTTCCTGTAAGATTTCATAAGCTAGGATGCTCATGAATGACAGAATGTAGCACTGGATGAAAATCATTGCATCAGATAGTACTTCCACAGTCCTGCTGATGAATCCTTCGAGATGCAGACTGTGCTAATTTGCATGGGTAGCACTAGGAGTATATTTAACAGAACTGTCTGTAGCTGTGGTTTGCATGCTTCTGCTGCACAGCTACTGTCTGTTTTTCCTGTACCTGTTACACCTTAGTTTACTGTTAAATCTCTAATTGCTTAAACTGACCTTTCCAGTTCAGTGGACTGCTGCTCTAAAAGTCCCGAAATACTCAAGATGTCTAGCCCAAAGTCTAATCTAGCCCATCAGTACCTTGTTGTCTGCCCAAAGGTTTAGATTCATCCTATAAAATAAAAATTTTATCCTGTTGTGTATGAACTGCTGTCCTTCGTCTTTATGACAAAAGAAGAGCATTTACTCTTCAAACTCACTGGAATATCAATACTCTTTGCACTGTTTTGACCTTGTTATTTCTTAGAAATATCATTCAAGTTTTGAATGTAAGAAAGTTGCAGAGAAGTAAAATCTACCTAATCTGATTTTTGATCCTGTGCATTGTCCATTGCTACGTATTAAAATATATTGCACTAAATGCTGGATATTCTCAAATGGTGTTTCAAGAGTTTATATATGATTGATAAATGTTGCATCTTTCTGTCTTGAATGCTTATAAGATACATGAAATGAATTTAAAAAATTATTAAAAAAAATTATATTAATATTGAATAATTGTTCATCTGCACCACCCCTAATTCAGGTGTTAAAGTGAGTAAATTGAGTTACCATTTTGGCCACCAGCAGTCAGTAGGTTTCTACATACTTATCTACTAAGATATTCCCCAATATGGCTATTCCACAAGTTCCCTTGGGTACTGACATATGAGTTCAAGTATTTAATACACTATTATAAAAACTGCATGCAATGATCCTTCATTGATGTGTTTGATTAGAATACTTTCAAGATTAACCTTTATCGACATGAAAGTTAACAAAACATCATGAGTGACCCTTTTTTAGAAAAAAGATATTGTTCCCTCAAGCATATTCTGTGCATCTAATATTTTTTTTTTGCTTTCCCTTTAGTTACACACTGCAGGAGAAACAAAACAGAATGCAAAGTTAAAAAAAACACAACTCAACAGGGATCATTATTTTTTGTTGTTTCTCCTGGAATCTTTCTCCTTTTGATAGCATATAACGTAGATGCATTAATGAAGAGTTAAGAAATTGAAGTTTGTTATATAATAACAGAAATTAACCTGATTTTCTTTTATAAATATGTAATAAAGAACAGATTTTCTGAATCTTTTTAGTAAGACTTTCCTTGAAATTTGCAGAAAAAAGTAGAATTTTTTCTTTATACATTTTATTGCAAAAAATGCAGTTAGAGATTGGGCTATTTCCTTAAGAGTAGATTCAAGACCAAAACCCCTTAATTTTAGATGAAAAGTGGCTTGGCTGCATTCATAAACAGAGCTGTGAATTCTTTTCCATCTGAACTCGTGTTCTTTGATTTTCACTGACTGACTGACCATTTCAGCACGCTCTCCTGATCGTATATAATTCAGTCCTCGACCATGACAAACCAATCATTCACAACTGACCCTTGAAATTAATTAATGCCAATCACTGCTATCAGTCAAAAGACATTCTGAGAGATTTCAAAAGAAGAGATTGATGTTACATGGTGCTAAAGGTAGATGTAGAAAATGCAGTCAGTCAGTGAATTTCAGAAGAACTTAAATTACATTTATAGATTGCTAACATCCCTTCTAGTAGTTACAAGATGGTAGTCGTCAATGTATAATAAAGCTGGAACAAGTGCTCAGTGTGAAAATGCTAATTTTCAGATACTTATATCTTGAAAACCATAGGTGGTCTTGGCATGGAAAATAACATACTACCTCCAAATTTGAATCTCTAAAGCATAGCAGGAGGCAGATCTAACCAGCACTGTGACCATATGTGTTTGGGATTTCATACACAATAATTAATTTCCATTCTGTAAAAATGAATAGTTTAATATAACATCCCACATCAAGAGATGCAAACACAAACTGATACTTTAAAAAAAAATGCCAGTGAACAAACTTTTTCCTAATCAAAACCAATTTAAATTGTTAAGAATAAAAATAAATGAAAACTATTTAACTGCTTTTATTTCTCAACATAAGAATCTTATGAAGACTCTCTCTTCATAAGATGTTTAATTGAATAAAGGGCTTAGAAGAAATACGTAATCTACAAATGGATGCTCTCTGCATATGTACAAAATACCCATGTTCTTTTCTGTTTCTAGTTATGACCACGCTTTTTCTTTCCCTTCTGATTTGCATGTGAAGATGAACCATCATCAAAGTACTCAATATTTTTACCCAAACTCAATAGTCCTGACACACCCGTGTCAGGCTAAGTCTCTTCATTCAGTGATAACCAATAGGCTTTAATGTCATTCTGTGACACAGGTCAGCTCAATAAAAGTCTCTGTAAATTATCATTTGGGTGTCAGATGATCAACAACATCAGTGCTGTCATGTCATCTGGAGGGCTATCCTCCCAGTGAAATGAGAGGTAAAGCATGTATTGTCACTCTCTATGTCTGCTGAGAACATAATCACACCAAACTATCTAACACGTGGTACTTGTATAAAAACATGTTGTGCCAAATCTTCTCTCAAGTGATACTTGAAGTTTCTAAAAAAAACCCTGTTAGCTGATGCATTTGTCTCCTGTTTACCACACTCAGCTGCCACTCCTAGCTCTGTCCAAGAGTAAAACAGCCTTTTTTTTCCAAATAAAAAAACAAATCAAGTAGAGAGAGAAACAAGAACTGAAACTTTAGATTTGAATTGCTCTGCTAGCAGAAGATTGACTACAAATCAAAACCACGTGCCAGTCTGGAAGATTTTAGCCACCAAAAAACTGTTAATCAGTGCTAAAAGGAGGTTTCCAAAATCCAGTTAGGCTCCTAGGCACATTTCAAAATCCCACTAGATGCCAGTCTGACTACATATCTCAGAAAAAAATGTGGTCCTTGTGAATGGCCTCTCATCTCTAATACCTGTTGGATTGTGATCCAAACCGTGGAATTAGGCCTGGATCCAGGTCCTACTGTGCAGCTAAAGCTCCCCATGGCTGCTAATGACAGAATAATCTTTGTTGCAGAATGCTGAAGGCTTCTGGGAGTTGAGTGTGCCTTTTGGGGTGCCTTGCACCTTCTATACCACAGAACTTATGGCTCTAAGTCAAGAAGAGGATATTCCTCCACCCTCCTCTGCTTTGGGTGTCAAGGCTCCATTATACTAAATTATAATATATATTATTATACATATACTATATGTTAATCAAATTAAAAATTATATTATATATTAAAAAGCATCTATCAGCAAGCAAATAGCAGCATTCATTACTTTGTGAGTCAAAAAAGCAATCAAGGACCAAACTTCCAAAGTCCAAAGCCAGAGAAGGGGCTACGTGTACTGTGCCACTCCTGATGTCTTGATAAATCATACAAGTTTGTAGTGAGTGCACAGACTGTCAGGTGGAAGGATGTTGATAATGAAGATATCACTCCCATTATACAGCTTTTGCTTTTCTTAAGCAATGCTTATACATTTGCCTCCCATGCTCTACTACTTGTATCATCACTGACATCTGTTCTTTTAGGTTGCAACACAATCAGATCTGCAGTCCACCAGAAACACTACTTAGAATTTACTTAAGTGTATATATATATATATATATATATATGTATATATTCCCTAAAAACACTGCTTCAGCGAAAAATTAGCAATGTAGTGATTTTTGGCAAAATTTTCAGTGAGGCGGTTTCTTAGGTTGAAAATTGGCTATTTTGAAAAATAAACTTTGTATATATTACATGCCAAATTTAGTTTCTGGATTGAAGAACTCACTAGAGATAACTATGTGAGAATGACAGAGATTTCCTCCCAAGTACTCCTGTTCATCTCTCAGAGCGTATCTACATACCAGGAGGCAGTGTAATGTAGTGGTTTTGCTACTTGTAAGCTAACTTAGGTATAAGACATTCTAGTTTACTAGAGAGCTGCCTAACCACAGCTGCATATTTCACAGTGGCTTGTTATGTTTATTCCTCAGTGAGCTCCCTAATGGCCTGGCTACAGTGCCAAGAGGACCTTTCATTGCAATAAACTCGTTACTGTGTGTGACCAGTGAAGATGAACCCCTAGCCACTGATGGGTAGTGCTACCTTTGTGAGTTGAAATGGGTCTGAGACAGCAAAGTGAGAAGGGTTTAACCCATGGGTTTAACCAACGACTTTCAGAACAGCATACCTCCCCACAAGGTCTGCTGTCCTTCTGCAAGTACTGCTTTTTGCTGCTCTGACTGTTGTTAATGAAGCTGCTGCTCACTTCTGTCTACCCCTGGTTTCCGGTGTCTGGATTGGTTTGAGGTTGAGAGTGGTTTCCTGTTTCTGTGCAGCTCTTGGGTAGTCTAATTGAAACGACATGTCAGCAAATATGTGTCCAGTGTGGCTGGGGAGAGAGCCAAGGTCCGGTTTTCTGCAGCAACGTGACTGACTATAGAAAACTCCATGGAAAGAGAAGAAAAATCAATATGCTGGTGTTTGATGTGAACAGCAAAGTTTGTCTCCTAATGGGAAGACTGGGCAAGTGCATGAATTGGAGCACTAGCCTTCTGCAAGCAGGACAGGACAAGACAAGGAAAAGAACAAGAGGTAATATTAGCGACAGGGGACAATGTGTTTAATAACTCTCCTCTTGGTTTCTTCCCACTTGATTCTGCATGAATGAATAAATAGAACTGAGTGAGGAAAAATACTAAATCTATATATCAAGTTCTCAAGAATTAATCCATCAGAAACAGCTTCAAAGTTCCTATGCTAAACAAAGGAATTGTTGTGAAAAGAAGGATGATTCCAAGTATTGCTCTGTGTTATGAACTGTTGGTTTTGGCTAGTTAAGGAAACCATGGCCTTTATGTGAAGAGTGTATCCATTCATATGACTTGATTGAATTTCCACCACTACTACTTAGCAGGTACCACAGACAGTAGGAATCTATTGTTTCATGCAAAATGCATGTATAAAACAAATGAGGGACTTGGTCCAAAAGGGCTGAAATTCTAGGGTGCAAGATCTTCAATTAGCTGCAAACATGTGTACTCATGCTTTCTCCTACACAGAGTATACCCTTCCAAGGAACTTTGTGTTTGCATACAGAAATAAAACTGTCTAATCTTGGCAGATCATGCATCTAAATACACAAGCTAAACAGTGGAAACGTTTCTGCAGACTTACTCTTCAGTTTCTGAAGGAATGGATGGAGAAGCAAAGCACACAGCCTCATTGCTGCATCTCTTCAGCTAAAATTCCAGTTGCCCACACTGTCTAGCGTGATCAAGGGTGCTAAGTAGTACCTTCTTCCCTGGAGAGAGAAGTGTGGGAGAGCATACTGGTGCACTGGAGAGGGGCTGAAATGTACCTGGGACTGACATAATATCATGGAAGCATAGAATCATAGAATGGCTTGGCTTGGAAGGGACCTTAAAGATCATCTAGCTCCAAACCCCCTGCTGTGAGCAAGGAAACCTTTCACTAGACCAGGTTGTTCAGAGCCCCACCCAACCTGTCCTTGAATGCTTCCAGGGATGTGGCATCCATGACTTCTCTGGGCAACCTGTTCTAGTACCTCATCAACCACACAGTGAATAATTTTTTCCTAATATCTAATCTAGACCTACTCACTTTTAATTTGAAGCCATTCCCCCTTGTCCTGTCGCTACACACTCTGGTACATAGTTCCTCCATTTTCCTTGTACCGCTTAGGTACTGGAAAGCCATGATTAGGACATCCTGAAGCCTACTCTTTTCCAGGCTGAGCAATCCCAATTCTACTAGAGTTGCTCCACCCTTCTGATCAACTTGGTGGTCTCCTCTGGACTTGCTCCAACAGATCCAAGGCCTTCCTGTGCTGAGGACCCCAGAGCTGGATGCATCACTCCCAGTGGGGTCTCACCAGAGCAGAAGAGAGGGGCAGAATCCCCTTCCTCGATCTGCTGGTCACTCTTTTGATGCAGCCCAGGATACAATTGGCTTTCTGGGCTGTGAGCTCACACTGCTGGCTCATGTCCAGGCTCTGCAACTGGGCAACTTTATGAAAGAGAAATCCTTTGAAGATCATTAAATATGTAGAAATCACATTCAGCTCTGGAGTGCCCATACTGAAACAGCTGGTGCCTGGGAAAGTATTAACTGGAAGTATCTTGGATGCCTGTTTACCCTACTCTTCACCTTCCTTGTCCATTTGGTAATGATCAGAGTTTGTTTTTTGTTTTTTTTTTTTAAGTTGAGGTTATGGGATGATTCAGACACCTTTTCCTTTTGGTAACATTCTTTCTCTTGTCATAAACCAGATGTTTTTGACGCTATTCTAGATTCCTTTTTCACACCAGAAGACAGTATCACATGCTGCACAGGAACTTATTCTCTATAAATACTGCACTGACAATGGTGGAGATTTTCTCAGCCTTCCACTAATTCTGCCTGCCACAGATTTGAGATTCAGTGGTGCTGTAAAAGACCCAACCTCTACTGTAGAACTTGACTTTGTGTTTTACAAGGGAAATTCCTTGTTCAGTGACATCAGACTTTTTTAAAATTTATCTATTTTTGTCTCTTGAGATCTATAATTTCTGCATCTCAGATTTTTTTTTACCAGGTTCTGCCCCATGTCATTCTGTTATCCTCTGTATTAATTCAAAGCTGGGTATTGGGGAGAAGGTCCCTGATGATTTGAAGACTACTTGTGTCCACTGGAATGGTCAACTCCAGTTGTGGGCTGCACTGCCTCATAGGACTTTGTTCTGACCCAGCATGTTTGTTCCCTTCCTGCTTTGTTATCCTTAGCTCAATCTGCTTATAATTTTATCAGGAGATCCTATTGTGCTTTCCACCTTTTCTGTCTGGAACATACATGGCAGTGTAAGTGTTACGGGCTATCAGAAACAATAGTGTCATTTATGTGAACATAAAAGGGGCAAAGTATTTTGTGGTTCTGTTCAGGCACTATTATCCCATGCCAAGACTGAAAGAGCTGAATTCCACCTTGTTAAATTCAAATGAACTTTCAGTTGTTAAGTACAGCAACTAAAAATGCTGCTGTTAGAAAAATGAAATAGACTGGTGTTGCAAACCTTTCCATGCCACTGTGTCAGATGTTATTTTCATCTGTTTGATAAATACACTAAAAGAAGAGTCTGCTGTTTACTTTTCCTTTAGGGCCATATCACTTTTGTTCCTTGTTGTGAATCTCTAAGAGCAACAAGACGGTTGACCAGTGTGGAGTTGTATTCCTGTGGAACTTCTAACAGTCAGAGCTCCTTCAAATCTTCCACAAACCAATTCAGGGTTTGAGTCAGGGCACAGATGCAGAAGTGGTTAAACTGGCAAATACCTCAGTAACTCAGACAGCATATTTACATGATGTGTAGCAAAATGTTGTACCGGCTAAAAACCTTCTAATTTGGTGAATAAAGAATTAAGTGCATGGAAAGTGGATCCTGCTTCTCCTTGAGCAGATGTGGGGTGTGGAGGAAAGATAAAAACTCTCTCTGAGACAGAGGGACACAATATTTGGGAAATTTACCTTGGTTCTAGAATGCTATCTAGTCAACCTGATCAAACCCTGGACACTGAGAGTTTTGTTAGCTTTTTTCCTTTCCCCCCCCCGATAATATTTTGCTTTGATTTCTGATCATAAAGATTGTCCCAGAAATTATATCTGAACTTGACTGAATCTAATTTTTGCTGCATCATTTCACCTGCTTACTTTACACAAGCCAATGTTTTGGCTGATTTGATAACTGGCAATAAGGAAGACAGGTTGGTTTTGAAAAAAAACCAGAATGGAGATCAAAGAAATGAGAAGAATACAACTTCTTGTTGTGGCAGAAATAGAATGGGAAGGAATAGGAGACTCTTAGGAGCCCTTAGTGATAGAGTTGTGGCAATGAAGTTTAATTGCCAACCCACTTCTACTTTTGTTAAAACACAGATTTTCTCTTTGTTCTAGCAGATGGAATTTTGATCACTCTATTCAGCCAATCCTCACTTGTTTTCTAATGGGCTTGGGATTTATTTTTTTTTAAATGTCTGGGAGATCCATCACCCCAAATAAGTGGACTTTAAAGGTCAAGAGAGCTCTTATCCTTTTAGTTCATTTCATGAGAGCTCTGAGCAGCAGGCACAGAAATCTCAGCATGGACTCAACGATATTTCCTCACAATGTAGCCAGAAACTGCATGCCTGCAGGGTAAAACAAAATTACCAGTGTTCCCCCATGAATGTCCTACACCTTGAGAGGCCACAGCCACAGAGCAGTTAGCTGCATGGCTGAGCACTAGCAGTAAATGCTTACTTCAATTGTGGCAACTGCCACTCAGAAGGGATGCATTTAATCTTGAAGGATAGATGTCTCAAGACATCTCTCCTAAGTGACACAAAGTCTCTGGATGTAGAGGAGAGTGCTGAAGGGTTCTGTATGTAGGCAGTTTCTCTCTGACTGTGGGGTAAGTGGAGAAAAATTGGTATAGCTGCTAATAAATTAGCTTTAATATTAATCCCCATGTCTAATGAAAATTGCTGATGAATGCAGATGGAAAAAAAGGTGAAACCACACAACACAGAAGAATATCAAGAACATAGTAACACTTTTCTCATATTGCCTATTATTATTGATAGCAATGGACAAGTGTTTGCAGATTTTCCTAGAAACTATTTTGATGCAGCCATGAAATACAACTGATGAGAATTCAAAATTCAAAATCTGTGGAGATTTCCTTTGGGACTAACGCTCCTAAGACACATGGCCTAGGAAAAGGGAAAGTGAGTGAATTGCTGCTGCACATGGACCCCAGTGAAGAATTCTGGACACAGTCACTCTCCCTGCCTGATGCAATCAAAACCTGTTGCTAATTGTTATTAAACATTCTGTAAGGAAATGGCAACAGCACTGGGATTTCTGGAAGATAAGCTGCAATTAAGGCCAAGTATGAGTACAATGAGTACAGTTTTTCAACAGTACCAAAGGGCCTAGGGGTCACTATAAGGATTTAGGCTGCAAACTCATCCAGGCAATTTTGAAAACTGTGAAAATTCTTACAGCATTTTATAGAATAGATTTTTAAAGCCTCTGCTACTGTCAGTTACTTTGTGAATTTTAAAAAGTATAACCTGAAGGTGTAATAAATACTGTGCAAACTAATCTGAAGGGAACTTTAGTTAACTTACTGTAAATGCACACACACACACATGATTCTTTCTAAATATATTGGCCTATTTACTATGGTAGTTACCTGTTTAAGACTTGCTGTTATATTAAGTAAAATAGTGTGCCTGGGCTAATACATTTTCAGAGAGCCTATTTGTTTTACTGAAGAATTTATTGCATCAGTAATAACTGTCAGAGTGAAAGCGTGGTTAAAGTGCTAGAGACAGGACCAACTGCAAAGGGTATCTATCAAACTATCGACTTCCTGTCAGCGGTGTTGTGAACTCTTTTGTCATAAACTCAAGCACCCAGAGTTGAAACCTCGATCAATGAAAGGGGAATCTGGTATCCAGCTCTTTTAGAGAGGGCACCTCTTCTGTTTGACCCATTAGGACACAAATAACAGTTTTTATACAGTGCAGGTTTGATTTACAGCAAGCCTTCAGGTTACATACTGACATTTATATTTTAAATGAAGTGAACAGCACTCACCATCTGAAAGAGTTAAATACAAAGCTCCCAGATGCATTCTAATAAAAAGTTTTAGCCTCGTAACTGGCAAATAGAAATTTCATCACACTGTGCAGTTATTTACCATGCAGAATTTTATTTCTTTCTCTTTTCCTTTTTATTTTAAAAATTCTTTTCTTATTTCATTGTAGAGGAACCGTGTTTTGATTTGTTGATAGATAGGGCTTCACAGGTTTTGCTTTCTTAAAAATATGGAACGAAATTCAGCTTTAATTCAGTTTAAATATGTGCTTCCCAACTGGAGGCATCTGGGTCAAGCTGGGTCACACTTTGCTTGCCTCTGAAGAGTTCCACTGGGGATTTAATTTTCAGATCAGTGCATTTGGTTGTTGGACATACAAATCTTCCTTGATGTCTTCTCATTTTTGTTGAGCTCTAACTGACCTGATGGGATTGTTCAAGTTGTGGACATAGTCTTTTTCTGGTGAGTGTTTGGGTCAGTGCCTTACACTCACTTACACATGGCTGTCCCATGACTGGGAGAACAAGTGATGCTACCTAGGATATTGCACTGTTGTGCAGGGCTAGACTGTGTGTCTCAGTGTGGCAATGTGGGCTCTAAAGCCATGGCTTCCCTGATGCTTTGTGTACATTAGTGACTTTTAGCATGATTTTGATTCATGTGATGAAGTTTGGATAAGAATTTTCTTCACATTTTAGAGCGCCAGTAGGAGTGAGGGGCAAACATCAACTTGGTTTGTCGGCGTTTGCTGCAGTCCATTTACTTTTTGGAGGCTTGGGGGAGGTGCTCAGTTATATTATGCCTTTCATATGTGTTTACTATTTTACAAGGGGAAACTTTAATTTAAATCTGTGGTGCCGTTAGCTTGATCATTACAGCATCATTTCAATATGTTTTGCTTCAGTCCAAACTTTAACAAATGTGTTCCATTCTTCCACCAAGAAGAAAAGTGGCCTATGTAAATTGTTGCTCTGTGTGTGGTACAACAGTCTTCTACCTCAGAGAAGGAACTTGTCTTGTGCCTTAGTAACAGAATTTTTTCCTGGTAGATGGCATTTTTTGTGCTATTTATCTAAAACAAGGTGCTCTATTGCAATGCAGGAATTAAAAGTTTAGTGCATTCTGAATGCTATGCAAAATACATTGCCAGTTTTCATCTTTGCACAAGACCATTTTCTTACCATAGTTTGTTTTTTTTTAAATTAAAAAAGAGTTCCTTCAGACACTGATGTTACTTTTGAAACTGAGATGCATGTTTCACCTATGTGCTACGTAGCACCCTGACATGAAGTGGTTGATAACACCTTTATGTGTTTGTTTTAGAAGAATAAAAGCTTTTGTGTGTACTGTGGAAAGCGGTTCCTACTTTCATTTTAGTAGTTTTGCACAGAATAAAACATACAATTTTATCAACAGATCTTGAGTTGTCCTGCTATGAAGTAGGCCAGTTTATCTGGTGCAATCTGATGTGCTCATCCTCAGTTATGGTTGTCATCTCTGAGTACTCCATGTGATCCAATCCAGTGCTGCTTCGATTTCACATGGAAAATGACACGTTCTTCCAAAATTAAACTCTACAGTAACTATTGTCATAATGAGGATCAGAAGACTTGTCTCCTTTTTGTGTTAATGTGTTCTATCTGACACACAAAACAAAAATGCTGTTTGCATAAATACTAACCTTTGGGTGAATGGTTGCCTTGAAATATGTTGGAAAATTTGAGTCAGTCATAGGCTTTCTCATTGAAAAGCAGAAAATATGAACTCCTGTTCTGGGAAGAAACACAAAGGAGTACATCATGGGGAATCTTTCCTTCATGCTTTTACTATCATGGTTCAGACGCTTATGGGCCACAACTGGATGCTCCTTCCAGCAAATCCAGATTTCTTGTAACAGTTGCTGATGATGTGGTTCAGTTGTGTCATTCAGTCAAAAGCAAACATCTCACCGTCTCTCAACAACACCTTTAAAGGCCTCTATGCCATTAGCACAGTATTTTTGTTTTAATTAGAATGAGTGATACACTGCTAGTAAGCATATATATCATGTTTCCTTCTGTAGACTTGAGGCTTTTATGGTTTGGCTTTTAAATTTACTCTGTTTACAATCAATAAAGTGCGCTACGGGCTCAATAAGACCAAAATTAACTTAATACAATTAGCTATAATTCAAACTTTCTGGAAAGCTGGTCCTTTATTTGCTGTTTTCACTAAATAACTGGAAAGTGACTACAAGGTGGGGCAAAATCAGATCAGACCATTTAAAGATAACTGGCTTTTTTTTTTTCTGCCTTCCTTCAAACAGTTTCTGTTTATCTTATAAATTGAAAAATAGGAGAGAAAAGGTACTTCTTCTCAGTTTATGCTCTGTAAGGATCTTGGGGGTTTGAGGGGTTGAGGAGCAGGCTAATCTGAGCCTACTGACTGCATACCTGAGATAGCTGGGAGTCACCCCTGTGCCCCCTCACCCGGGAAGCTCAGGGACTAGCTCTGAAATGTGCAGAGCTATTTTAGGGTAAGGCAGGGCAAATCACACAGCAAATTTCCAGATTTTTTTTTTTTTTTTTTGGTAGGCCTCGTGGCCACTATTCCTTCCCCTGCTGGAGACCTGGGCTGCTAAGTGAGGTGCCACCAAGGCAGGTACCCCTGCTCCAACATGATGCACCCCAAAAGCTCAGGAATGGGTGCAGAACAAGAGCTATGGTTTATCCATCCCTGATCGGAAGTTGGACTAGCATCTGTACTGTTTGCTTGCATTAACAAAGCTTCAAAAATTGACTCTCTCTTTCTTTAACTAGGTATTTTCATTGCCTTGGTCAGCACTGACAAACTGTGCTGAGAATTGAGTGATAAAGTAAACAGCGTGAGTGATGTTTATTGCTGTTCTCAAATAATGATAGCAATTTTTAAAAAGATTTTTCACCTAAATGGTGTTTCTCTAAAATCATGTAGGAGTTCAGGCTAATATTAAGACCTAAATTGATGTCACGGGAGTTGTGATTTGAAACAGAGATCATATATTTTATTTCTGAACCTACATTTTTTGGGAATTCAGCGAGTACGAAGATTGTCATTGTTAACATTCACCCACATTCAATTTTGCAGATGCTTAACAAGTCTTTTTTAACTAATGACTTCACAATTGAAAAGAAATATGTAAATAAGACAGAGTTACAATAAACATTACAGATTAAGGATAATTAAATTTATCCATGTGTCATTTGAAAAAAAACCAACCTAGCCCTTCCATTTTATAAATAGAAGGCAAAGTTAACTAAGCAGTTAAAGAATCATACTTCCTTCTGGTATTTCTGGTCACTGTATCCAGAATTTTTTATAGCCCTTGCCACAGAGCTTCAGCTGACAGAAATTGAGAAAATATGCATAGATAGAGTGTTTTGGATGCTAAATTAAATGGTGACATGTTAGAAAGCAGTGTATGTATTTCCAGCCTGGAGCTCCCAGGATTATTGTACAAAATTCCACATTAATATCTTACTCAGTTTCTGTGATTATATCCTTTATATCAGTGAATGTCATGGCTGCCAGGTAAAATAAAACCATCCTATGTGTCCTCTTAGAATTATGCCAAACCTAATAACGTGTGAGAGCTGGCCTGCATTTCTCCGGAGTCGGTGATGCCAGCCCGTCCTCGCAGACTAATGTGTAATCAATATGCCTTTCACCGGCGACCTGAGCCCCAGTGGAGCTGGCAGAGACGCCAGTCAATAAATCCCAGCCGGAGGTCATTGCCACGGCAGCCCGGCGCCCCCGGGGCGATGCTCCGCCTCGGACCCGCCCGTGGCTCTTGGGGCAGCGAGCGCGGCAGCCGCGGGTCGGCGAGAGGTCGAGTTTGTGCCCAGCGGGGGATTGGCCTCTCAAAAGCTGTTTGCTGTTTCTGACACTGACCATTAATTCTCCTCTGTCGCCACATTTAACCCTTCCCCGCCAGCCCCTGCACGGCTTCAGCAGGGGTCCCGGCACGTGGGGGAAGGATGCCTTCTCACGAATCAGTCTTGTTTTGACGTTGCTGTTCCTACACCAGATTTTAGCTTTTTCTTAGTCAAGAGAAAATGGGAGACAATTCTTGGCATCAATTTCTAAAGTCAGGAGGGGCTACTGTGAAAATGAAATTTGAGGTGTTTATTCTGACACCCAAAATGGCCCAAGTCAGTGAGCTTGATATCTTGAAGCTGAAGTATTTGTCCCCAGGCTGAATATTCTCACCTCTTGTAAACGTAACTGATGTCATCACATAACTTCTACAGAAGCAATTGATGTAATTTTCTCACCTTTTGTAAACATAGCTAATGTCATCAGATAACTTCTACAATAGAAGTTGCTTAATAAATGAAAAAAACTTTTTGTCACACAAGTATATCTGCATTTGGTAGGTGGATAATATGTATTAGATAGGCGGGTTCATGTCAAAATGTTCACTGCAAAAAAGATGTAGCTTTTTACCCCATGGTGTTCTTGATTTGAGGAACCTCCACCTTGCACTCTGCACAGAAAAAAAGATGTCTCCTTTCTAAACTAGGTTCTGTCTGTGTTTAGGGAGCTCTTAAAATTGGCAACAAGCTCACCCCCACAGGGCGTCAGGAGTGATGTTTGCCTACAAGCATGATATGCCTTTATAGATACAGGCTTGGAAAATGAAGAGCAATATCAAGTTCCTTTAGGATAACTCAGTTTTTTGGTCTCACTCTCCAATAGCTTAAATAAATATAGTGCCTCAGAATCTCAAGGATTCACCCAAAACTCCCAGAGAACTAAGTATAGCATCATGAAGCATTCTTGCACTACCCTTATCATCCTCAAGTGAGCAGGAATTACTTATCAAAATCACTGGTAAGACTTGCTCTCATGAGATTTGTAAAATTTTAAGCCTCATTTGTGGACCATAAAGTTCTGTACAAGCTCAGATATGCAATATGTATTTGACCTGATGAGTACACTGCCACAGGAGGTAACCAAGTAAAATGATTTGACTTGAGTAAAAAGGGGCAGATACTTTTATGATGACTAAATAATATTTTTATAGCTATGAAAGTCAAGATAATAAGGATAATCAAATAATACATTTCAGGTCATAAGCTGATTATAGTAGCAGTAATGGTCAGGGAAGAATTTTACCTTTTGTCACCAGAAAAAAAAAAATGCACAGTGACTAAATTTATAATTTAAAAGAACTTAATCATCTTAAAGTTGCGCACTGGCAGCTGTAGCACAAAAACCTAGTCAGGGCTGAAAGGTATTCTGATATTAAAAAATCTTTTATTAACTTCTGCAGTCTGGTATCCAAAAAACACCCTTTTGGCTTAGACTCATCAGTTGCCACATCCCTTTGTCTGCTCTCTCCCAGTAATACAAGGCCTGACACCTAATTCACTTTTATTCTCTCCAGTTGTCTCTGAGCCTCATAACTCCCAATCTGACATTACTGGATTTTTATTCTCATTAACCAAGATTTTACTCTTACTGCTTCTTTTCTAAAACTGAAAAATGGCCACATTGCAAACCTTCAAGTGCTCAGGTACCTTCACTTTTCATATCCTGCACATGATCCTGTCCTGTGTGCAGTAGACAGGAATGTCATCAGAGGCTCAGCAGAGCCCACAGGACCCAGACAGGAGATGGACCTTCATAGCATCAAACCATTTAGGTGATGTGTTCGTGCTTCTGCCTTGGAAACCCAATGACCTCTCCAGGGACTGGCATGGTTTTGCAGTACCCCTTGCTCAGCCCATTACTGGGCAGAACAACAAAGCACCACATCAATGAAAACTTAACATGTGTGGTTATGGAAAGCATTAACCTGCAGCACTGTCTTTCAAGAATAATAATAATAATGTGTAAGTGTTCAAGTCTTGAGAGAAATATTTGCACTGTTAATTCAGATATGCAAATGGCTTTTGAGAGAGATGCTGCTGCTAGCAGCCGGATTGGTTTTTTTTTCCCTATTATTTCTAATTAGAATCTATTTGCAGAAAAAGCTTCTAGGAAACTGTGTGTGGATAGACAGAATGAGGTTTCAGGACAAGTGTGTGGTTACAGCAAGTTCTAGAAGAGACATGTCTGTGTAAGGTGAGTTATAAAATTGCAATTTAAAAAGGATAAAAATTAATTAGTTTAACAGTGAAAAGTTAGATATCTTCTGGTCTCTCTCCCATGTCAGTGATGAGGCTGTGTAAGCTCCAAATTGTTTTTTTTTATCCAATCTCTGCACATACCACCTTACAGTAGGATAATTTGCTCCTCTCTCTCACCAGTTTCAGAGAAGCCTGGACAAGCAGATCATACTGAACTCTAGAACTGCAGAATTAAAGTTATGTGAAAGAAATCACAGTATCACCACAAACACTCCTTTTCTGGAGTCCTGCTTCATATCTGTGCTTTAAAGAACTCAGAATGACTTTACAAATAAAAGGTAGTTAAGGAGAAAGCAAGAAGAAGGCATTCTCTAGAAGCTACCCTCACACTGAAGGTAGGTTTGTAGCTTTGCAAATAAAAAAGCCCACACACAAACAAAAAACACCCAACAAGAATCTGCATTGAAGACTTAGTCAGAGTAAGACATTCAAGGAATGACAGAAAGGCTGTTGCTGAGATAAAAGTTTCATCAACAGGAATGGAGTTGGCTGGCTTGACATCTTAAGATGAATGAAAGTGATGTGTCATCCTCATCTTTCCAGGGCATTTGAATTTATTTGTGGGAAACAAATATTACGTTACATAGGACAGCCTATTTTTTCCTGTGGATCCTAATTGTAGGGTGAGAACATTTTTTTCCATTCTATTTTCCCTCCTTCCACCTCCCTCCTTAACAAAAATCATTAGAAAAGTAAAGTTGAAGTTAAATCTAATCTTGAAAAGATTTTGTGAATCTATGTCCAACTGAACAACACCCACTTTTATATTGAACTAATTTCTTATGCTCAGATGGTGTAGCTGAAGCAGTGTTTATAAAAAGCAGAAGTATAAATTTGTACATTGGGTATCTGCAGGCAGAATTATTAACAAATGCTTGGCACTGGTGCCAGCGATGGCTTTTGTCAGGCAATGGAAAAGAGCTGTATGCAAGTGTGCTTAGGAAAGAAGGGATGGCTTTTGATCCTTGCCAGAAGAAAAGTCTTTTGAGGGACATTTCTACACTGATTTGAAAATAGCAATGGGAGTGACTGAATATACAGAGGAATAGAAATAGCAGGTCCCATTTGTCTTCAGTGCTCTGATATGACCTAACACCCATTGCTTGAAACAAACTAAGCTGCTCAGCGGCAACTGGACACATCTGATAGAAAAATTTTCTCATCACCTCTTGGTACTTGAAATAATGAAATATTTTGCCTGGATTTCCTATATATTTCTTGACACTTATAAAACCTAAGTCCTTAGAAAGATATATGGTCATTGCCTTGTTCTTTTTTTCTACCAAGATAAATCTCATTAATAATGCCATAAAAATGTTACATTAGAACTCAGAAATTGCTAAGATTTCTATAATATAGAAAGTTCTGATGTTTTAAGATGAATTTGTTAGTATGATTGCACAGATGCTAATGAATTAATCTGAAGTGTGCAAAATTTGTTGGTGGGTTTGGGACAGTGGATTAAAATTACAAGGAAAATTGGTACAAGAAGAAAAGAGGCATGAAAGAAAAAATGCAGTGGGAAAAATCAGGGTAGGAACAAAGGAAGCATGCTTATCTTAGACTTGGGTTCACCACTGTGGAAGCGGGAGAAGTTCTGGAGAGAAGGTGCATACAAGAATCTCCTAAAGCTGTGTTAGAAGTCTGCTTGCCTGTAGGGCTAAGATAAAATAGTGTACAAAGGCTTGCATGGAAAATGCTTTTTTTTCTTTTTCTTTTTTTTCTTTTACCTCCTCCCCAAAGGAAGATGGGGACACAGAAACATGTATGCCTAGAAGGTCTGGAACTAATGTAGAGAGGACACCTGGCATAGCAGGAGCTGAGATAAAGACGGGCCACAGAAACTGAAAAAGAGAGACAGAGAAGTAGTGTAGAAAAGCACAGCTAGAAATTAAGTTGTAATACATGCTACAGACAGCTGTTTGAAAGTGTGACCTGATAAACAACTGTAATGAGGGGCCCTAATATGGATATGAAGCTTGTTTGTGATGACATTAGTGGCTGGAATAAATCTAGCGCAGCAAACACAAAAGTTCCTAGTGTAATTTTGAGAAAATAAATTAATGGAATAGATCTTGAAAGAAGGATATTCTTGGTCAGCACAGAGAAGTTGGAAGCGGCAGGACATTGCAATGCCATGGGCCATAGATCACTCAGGACAGTTTTGTTAAAATCACCACACAACAAAATCAGCTTGTATCTCAGAAAATGGAGGTAGAACACTATGCAGAATAGTTAAATTCCAGTGGAAGAGAGCTGTATTCATAGCACAGGTAGTAGTGGTAATGCAAGTAAACAGCATAAATAATATACAAAATACAACATTTGATACTGATTTCCTCCTGTGGAAAATGAGGGTTTAATCTGTTTACTGGAACTTGAAAAAGGTTTGTGGTCCAAATATTTAAGATTAAAAAAGTAGGCTGGGGGAAGTCTATTATTAAATGGTCAACATAGAGCATTGAATAGAGACAGCAAGAAAATACTTTCATAACAGTTGATATAAAAAAAGATATACCTTACAAAATTTCTGAGTTCAAAGCACAACAGATTCTAGTTGATCAGATAAGGCATATGAGCTACTAACAGTTTTGTGTGCTGCAAACTGAGAACTCACTTTGGATAATCAAGAATACGGATTGAATTCTAAAAAATTAGCAGGGAAAAAATTATATATCCAGACATTGTCAGAAGTAACTCCATGATGGAAGAACTGAGGGGAAGCAATACTATAGCAGTACTACCAGAAACCTTAATGAGGAAACGTTGCTGCTTTTCTATAATCCATTAAAATATATCTCTGCAAAGTAGAGAATGTTGGCAGAGAATCACCCCCACACCTAATTCTTTTCAGTCCTAAATTTTATTCATTCACGCTCCTGGATGAGTAACATGTTGCTAATGTCTTTTTCAACTTTGCAAATAAAGAAACCAAACCCACAACCCCTAAAGCTCTAAAACAAAACCCCACAAAGTCAACCGGAAAGGAACCCAGAGTACGAATATTAAAAGCAGTATTGGGGGAAAACCCCCAAACCCAAGCAAAACAGATGGAAATTTGTACATTAGCTACATGCCCCTGAAATACGGAATTATGTGAATTTGGATTTGTTATAGCAAATTTCTTGCTGTACATTTCTTGTTCTCACCAAAGAGCAGTGAGTTATAAACCCTGCTGCTCCTGAATCCTTCAGCTGTATGAGATGACTAGGTATAAGTGGCTTTTATAACCTTCCACAAGGATTTTAGTATGCTGTGATCTTTAAAAAAGCACAGAGTGGGTACAATGAAGTCAGTTAAATGAAAAGAGAAAGCATTAACAATGGATTTCATCTTAGTACTTAATTAGCTAGAGGCCATGTAGGAATAGACTAAACATCGGCAGAGGGTCCTTGATTACAATCTCAGAACAGATGGGCATTTTTATCTTGAAAGGATGACCAGCTTATCTGTAGTTTTGCAGCTATCATGGCTGATCTATATCTTCTTTATCCAGGCTAATCAAGTACAGAAAGTTTATTAAGATAATAACACTGAAAGTTATCACCAGTTATGCTCTCTAATCTTGATACAGTTTTGCTGTGTACTGTGTTTCAAGAGGTCTGTCAGCCAACAAAGGCTAAAGTTTGAGGGGTATCATTTACACTTCTACAATGATGTTTTTGCTGAACAACAAGCAACTTAAAGCCCAGTTTAAATTGATGGCAAAAGGTTATTGTCATGACAACTCCAACAAGTTAAACACAGGCTCTGAAAACAGGGTAAAAGGCAGAAATCTTCCCCCAGGACAAGTAGGTTGATGTGTCTCCACTGACTCCAGTTTCCTGGCACTGCCCAATACACTGCCTTCTACAAACATGGAAGAAGAGATTCAGCTGGTAAAAATCAGTGTAGTCACAGTATTGGAATCTATGCCAGCTGATGTAGATGTAATGATACACATAGCCAGTGGATGTAAGCCTAGGAGAGCCGACTGTGGGGTATGTAAAATTAGCGTTTGCTTTTTTAATGCATGTACATTCTAAATATTGTCAAAATAGTCCTTCTGGTTTTTATTTTTAAGAAACCTAATTTTAAGATTAAAAAATATTCAAAGAGAGATTTTAAATTTGGATTTACTTTTAAGCCCAAGTATGTGATGAGAGATTTCCTCCATCCTATTAGGCTGTCTGCATTTTTGCATAATCATGAAGAATCAGTTGATTTCTGTTAAGTCTTGTATCAATACAACCCTGAGCCAATGGTCTTGTTACTTCATGATACTTCAGGTGGAGAGAAGACTATTCACAACAAGTAGAGGGACAGGGTTTTAATGGTCTGAAAAATTTTTGGTTTAAAAATTTTATTCCCCCATTAAAAAAAAAAAACCAAATCGGAGGCATGCATACTGAACCCCATTTTGCCTGAAGACGTGTCTTGACGTCTGCTTGATCATCTACATGTGTGTAGAACAAGGCACAGTCTATATTCGTTGTAGTTCCTGGCCTTGACAAGTGAGAAATTCTTGAGCAGAGTTGCTATGGGGCTTTTGACTGAAAGATCAATGCTTAAATAAAATCTGTGTGCTGATTACACATCTCCACATTCAATCAATGAGTCACTGAAATTCCATAACAAGCTAAATATTGATGGCCAGAAAACAAATGTGTACAATAGCACTTGACTGTTTTTTCTCTTCCTCTTCCTAATTTCACCCAGCCTTAATAAATATGAGGTTGTTACTGCCAGTTATACTACATGTAACCAGTCGTGCTGTAAAGTGCTACCGTTTGCTGTTATTGATCTTACCTATCTTTTTAATTATTGAAGTGACCTGAGGCTTGGTTTGGTCAGTCATGCAGGTCATTCTTCCACCTTAATGATGTGAAATGTTATTGTCAGGGTGAGGGAATCAGAGTGCCCATAGTTTAATGCTCTTTTACATGCCAATTATTACCCAGACTATAGAACAGCTGCAGTCAATTAAATATAAAATCTGGAGGTCATCTGTCTTTTTCTTGACCTCTTTGTGACTATAACATAATAATATAAATCTTTGATAATCTTGCCTTTCTTTTGAAAGAATTATATTCTAAAATTTATCATTGCTGTTCCAGAAAGTCAGGTAATTTTCTGCTAGAGACAAATTTGGGAAAAATAGTCACATTGTTTGACACCAATTTAAATTTAAAACGGACTTGAGAAGAAATACTTAATCTGAGTCAGGGATATTCTCTGTTTTGTCATGTGCTGGTTTTACAAGCAAATGGACCAGTTTTTCAATAAAAAGTTGTCAGAGACGGTAAAATTTTGATCTTGATCAGAACATGTCCAGTGAAGGCCTGATGCTGCTGATGGTGGAATGAAGGGTGATCTATCAACCATTTATTGTGTTGGTACCACGGATAAAATACTGATGCATATAAATTAAGCACCTTTCAGGAATCCTCCACATTTTGTATCATGGAGAATACTCTAAGCAGTATGTAATAAAATCCAAAGATAAACCAGATGAATAAGATTTTCAAGGAATTTTTCAAGAACCTCAAAAACCTGTTCATAACCTTGTAACTTAACATCCTAAAAATATTTGAGATTTTTAGCTCTTTAATTTTACTGCTAAACTATCAAAAAAGTCTCAATTTTATTCCTCTGCCTCTTCCTAGAGCTCGTAGGAAATGTCTTCAGCCTATAATTTGTTGCACTCTGATGTATATTTAGAGAAATATCTGGCCATTTGATTTGTGATCATATGCAATTCTCATATATATATATATTTAAAAATCTTTATGATAGGTAGGGGCAAGAAATATTTTGAGAAGAGGTTTTAATTTGTGTTATGGCAGGGTTGTTCACCTTTCCATTAGCATATCTGAGTGTTGTTCTTTAAGAAGGCAGTACAGCCTAGCAAACAGCAATGCCTGAACCTTTACTCTGAGCCAACATCCCTTTCAGTTTCTGATGCTTGTACCAGCCACTGTAGCTCTTAACTCCTTTAAAAGGGAAAGTTATATAGCCTTAGAGACCATTTGGAAATGGAAGCAAAAGTTCAGTGAAGAATTTTGGTATCTGCTTAAACATGTCTTTTCAGTGGATGTGTCCTGGCAGGCAGCAAATTTCTGGCTGGTGAACTTTATTGGCATTAGTCCCTAGAGCCCTAGTGGCCTAGGATTTGCCTATTTGAGAGATTTTCTCTGTTCAGCTGACAGAGCAGTGGGCAACAAATCACTCTGGGTGTGCTCCAAAGCCCAGTAAAGTCAATGGAGACATTTGTGGAAAGGGAGGTTAGCAGGACAATCTTTAGTAATGATTTCTCCAGAGCTCTCTCTTACAGTTGGTTTACCATTGATCTGATTTCTTAACCTTTGCATCAAGCTGAAAAACCCACTCCACTATTTCCACTCTACTGAGAAAGGCTGAGCTGAGAGCTGGAAGGATCTTTTGTTCATTTTCTTGACATTAGGCTGGTGAGTATTCACCTATCATCAGAGGGATGCTTCTTTATAATTTCTATTTTGGGAGGGATGCAGCATAAGATAGATGGTTATTGAGGGTTTTGTAAATATAAATGAATAACCCAAATTATGTGTGGCTATAACAATCCCCTCTCCTACCTTCCCTGAGATGTCTCTTTCTTGTGCTTTCTACTGCAAGAATAAATACTTGAAGCAATTATGCTTTATTATATTGCACCAGGGCGCTATGGATTTTTAAAGAGTACCTTTTCTGCGATATTTAAAAAAAAAAAAATCTTGGCTGATTACAACTTGTTAGCTTTGCTGCTGCTCCAGTTCTCTTTAGGAAAAAAAATATGGCTTTATATTCCCTCCCACTGATTTTCAACTAAAACAGAACTTAGTTGCCTGCTGATCCTGCTGGCTTTTTTAAATGAAAAACTTATTCTTCTTAAACTACTGGAAAATTATGTTTAAAAATCAGCATAATTTCATTGCCTTTTATTTCTGTCTGTCATGAAAACTGCTAGGCTGCTTTCTGGAACAACCCAATGTAATTTAATGCACAAATTTAGTTATAGTTATGAATATACTGACTGAAAAATATTTCAATGATCCAGAGATATTAGTCACTCTACAGTAAAAAATGGCTGTGTGCATACAATGGAAGAAGAAAAAAAAATCTATTTCTGTAGGTGCCTCTATTTCATAATAGATAATTGCATAAGATTGAGAGCTGGCAGGTTCAGTAAAGAGGGACTCTACCTAACCAGTGCACCAAAAGTAGTTCAGCCATTTAAGTTGCAGAGGACACAGAAATTAATTCAGAATTATGACATCCCATGCCAGTTACTTTTAAGAATGGTAGAGACAGTCAGGAGAACAGGGAATAAAACACTTGAAGACTGAGAGAAAATGCTAATTTTTCTGACTGCAGGACCACCTGGTGGTTTTGCATAAATTTCCATGTCTCTTCAATAGGGACGATATACACTGGAAGAACCAAGAGCAGTGACAAGTTCAAATTTCGCTGAGGTCAAAACACAGATGCTGTTCTGAGTCTCTGATTTATGAAAATTTGGGGTGCTTTATAAAACTAGACTTTTTTTTGTGAATTTTGCACCATTTTATTTTCATTTATTCCTTCTGGAGTGACTGAGTACCCTTTTCAATTCTAATACTTTCTAGCAAATAATTTTTCAGAAGACAGGAGATAAAGGTTGGAGAACCTCTACATATACAGAATGGTCAAACTCAGTCTACTCTCTAGCAAATAGTTCAGTGTGTAAGACACAGCATGGGTTGCAAGACAAGAATATAACCATAAAGGGCTTATATAAGGCAGAGAATTTCACTGGAAGGATTATTCTGCATCAAACCCTTATTTTTTGACTGAGTAGGAGGCAGGGGAAACATTGACTACACTGATGGAAGAAGTTCATGTGATGGAAAATCTGCTTCATCTCCCAGTTTCTAATGGTTAGTTACATTCACTGTTCAAACCATGTGCCTGGCTGTGGCTGAAAAGATCATAAATACTTGAAGTGTACAGCTCACATAGTTTAAATTCAGCCAACTGACCGTCAACTGATCCTTAATGGAAAGTTCAAAGAAAATTAGTACTCTATATTGCAGGTTTCCAGTTCCATGAGAAACCTTTTGGCTTTTCTCCATCCCTGTCTATACTATTATTATAAGGAAGGTATCACACAGTTCCAAGTCTGGCACTCTTCAACCAGTGTCTGACTAAGAAATAGCTGAGAAAGAAAACAATGGATATATTTTTCTGTCTTCGAGTGATATGATTTTGTCACTAAAATATGGTCTAGGATGTGTGACCAACATTGCAGGACTTTGTCACATGTTTAAAAATGAAAGATAACACTTCTATCCCATTACTTTTTGACTAAAGGAATTCAGCTTCCCAAGGTTTCTAGAAAAAAATTGTTTGCTGCTGGCTCACTCAGAACATGAACATAGTTGTTGCAGTGAGTGTATATTAACATGTCTTCAAATAATTTGAAGTAAGGTGACTGCCATAATAAATCAGATTGGTGACCCAGCAGTCCTAGTGTCCCATCTTTAACATCTCCTGGGACTGGATGTTTCAGAAAAAAAAAAAAATAAAGAGTATTCTTGAATTCCATCTGTTGGCTAATTTGCACAGTCATTTTCTACTAGTAACATGATATTCATGCTTAGAGTGGTGGGAAGTCTCTTCCACCAACTCAGACTTGATCTGTTTCTTTAGCAGTAGCCTCTGAGCACTTCAAGGAAGCAGACACAGTCTTGTGAAGTTCACCCCGATGCTGCCTGTACTCCTCAGAGACTGTTTCTCACTCATTACTGCAAGTGGGCGAGTGCCTTTTTCAAGCCCTGTAAAACTGGAAAATCTAACAGATGGTAGATATGGCCTATATGCCTGAAGACCCTTCCTCTCACTCTGTCGTGTTTCCAAAACTACTTTTCAATGTGCTTTCCTTGGAAGTCATTGGAATATTCCTGTTTGGTTGGATTATTATATTTTCCTTTCCAATTTTTTTTTTCCCAGCTGCAATTCAGAAATACTAAGAGGCTTTTGTCATCATGTAAACATATTTATAGTAGATTTTGAGGGAAGGATAATTGCTCAGGCTAAGACTTGTATCTCCTGCAGCATACTTTAGGGAACTATAAATCACTTTCAATGGGATCCATGTTTATATTAGACCTGTTACTTCCATTGCTTCCTATGGACTATCACTATAGCATTTAGCTTGTTTTTCCTACTCATGCTACATGTTCTGAAGCAGTGGTTTATTGACAACAATCCAGACCACTCACTAGTCTAACATAATCACTACAAACATAATCTTTACCTACTGGTGATCATCAGAGGGGTTTCTTTGGCATGAGTCAAAAATTTATTGTAGGGACATTTGGCATGTAGGGTATAAAAAAGGGTATGGAAAAGAGAGCTACAATTGTTTGCATGAGTTTGGATCTCTCAATGGTGTGAGTCCTCTGTCAGCTTGTTCTCATGCTGATGGTTGTTGCACAACATACACATTAAGCCTAAGGAGGATTTATGATGAAGACGTTAGCTCCTCTCTACTCTTCTTTTATCTGCTGGGGGACTTCTATCAGTGTTCACCTAAGCTTTAGGTTTTCCTGTCTGGCATCTTGACTGTGGCCCTGTATGACAAGTAAAAAATTTTACATTTAAATTTTTAGCACATTGTTTTCCCTAATTACCAAGGAAAATGTTATCTTCATCATGGCTAGTAAGGCATAAAAACTGATGCTAGTGACATCTATGTGCTTCCCTGCCAATTTTACAGATCCAACATGGTCCATGGAGCAATAAATGTAGCCTTCAAATATTTTAGAACTGATGTGGAGGGCTCATACAGGAGAAGAGGGAAGTTCAGGTGGTAAATTTTAGCCCAGCTTCTGTAACAAGTGACAGCACTAACTAAACTGCAATATCAGGCCACCTTCCATCATAGGTGTCTACTGAACTCAGCGTCAAAATTACTGTTGACTTCAAAGGGGGTGGAATTGGGTCCAGCAGTGCTTGCAGTGCATGCCTGCTGCTTGCAAATAGGCTGCAAATATCAAGACTGGGACTTCAAGGACAGTACTGGAAGACATGTTTAGGAAACTCTGCCTCCACTCCAAAAATAACCAAGGTCACTTTGACAAGGTGTGCCCAGTACTACTGAGCCTTTGAGTCAGGCATCTCAATTTAAAATAGTAGAAAAAACAAGCCATAAATTTTGTCCTAGAGCAAAGCTATAATCCATCTGGGTGAGAGGTTTTTTGATTATCTTCCTTGTGTATGAGTGTACATTTATGTTTTGTGGGCACATAATAGTGTTCCTCTCCTCTCTTCCCTAAACTGTATTACTGAAATTTAGCTGAGTTCCAGAGCTTGGAACATAGCTAGCAAATAGTGCTAGCAAAAAATTTTCAAAATTAAGTGATCAGAATTCATAAAAAAAAAAAAAATGTTTTTGATAATGCATTTTACATTAAAGTTAATTTTAATAAATATTTCCCATTTAAAAATAATAATAACATTTAATATTGCTGCCTTTCTACCATGATACACAGATATTTATGCTAGCATTTGAAACAACATGTAGGATGTTACCCCTCTCGATTGTGTATGTGAGAACTTTTGATGGGAAAACTGCTTTACGTCACACAAGGAGGGTCTTGTTCTCTTCAGTTAAATGTGGCTGAAGTTCAAAGAAAAGAAGTGAATTCTTACTGACCTGTATACGGTCAGTCTGAAAACTTTTATAAGGAGTATCTTTTTTTCCTTTCTGCCAAGTTAGGTTTCATATTGTTGAATCATGTGTCAAAGTCCCATACAACACGTCAACAATTTTAATGAATTTTTCTACTGGAAATTGTGGAATAGTCAAACTAGGAAATATTTGTTGAATATGGTAGTTTTTGTGAATTTCCTTCTTAAAAAGAAATATTGGGTTTTTTTTCTTTCCCAGCTGTCAGTGTTTATTTACATGTGAAATCACCTTTCAGCTTCCAAGAGACAGTTTGGAACAAAACAAAGCAAACTAATTTCAGCAAATCCCAGCTTTCTCACTTATGCTTCTCTTTCCCCTAATTTTTCATCAGTTTGCAATAATTTTCAAAATGTTGGCCTCTTCTGATACGGGAGGAGAAAAGTCAGTCACAAAACTCCTGTTGATCTACACCGTATTTTTCTCTTCATCATTCAAGTACATCTCTTGTACTAGAGAATATGCAGTCAGCTGAAAACCAGTTCCACTTCCCAGGAGCTTAGGTGCTCATGTTCTGCTATGGAGTAAACATTTCTTCAGTCTCAATGATGGATTTCTACAGATTCATCTCCATCCTTGCAAGACAGTATTTTCTTACAGTTTCTTAGGAGTGCATTCTGCTAGGGAGATGTTTGGATGGATTATGTTGCAGCTATCAGGCCTGTGTATGTGTACTAGAAAAGTACATTATCTTTGCTTCAGAGATCGCTGCTGCCTGCCTTTATTTACACTCCACTACTGTACCCTCCAGCCCTGTCGTTCCAATAGTGTTCTTGAAGAGAACTTGATCCAAAGCACATTACAGAACTGCAAACTCTCTAAAGAGTTTTGTGGCAATGTGGCAAAAATGGTTATAACTTTTGAAATGCTGTGGAAATATTTACTGGAAGCCAATGAATTTCCTTGCAAAAATGTCACATACAAGTGGAAGGGAATAGAAAACCTGAGAAATAATTCAGATTTTAACAAAGACAGAAAAAAAAAAACCCCACGAAAAAGAAAGTTAAACACCCCAACCCCCTTAACCTGTTGGGTTTGCCCAGCTTTAATCAACTCTTTATGATGTCCTCATTAGTCCAGACTTTACTGCCAGGGTATTGAGTCTTCTATTTGGAGACAAGCTTTGAAAGGAGGCATCATAATATACAGTGCCTGTACAGATCAAATATGCATGTGTTAGTTTTACAGACTGGTGTCAGTGTTGCATTTATTTATTTGGGACAGTGGTGATAATGTGTAAGCCATTTTGCTCCAAGAAAACAATGCACTGGGATCTTTTTTCTAAATATTAAATTCTGATTTACTCAGGGCTTTCTCCACCCACTTTAGATGAGGGAGGAAAAAATCTTGGCAAGCGGATGCTCTGAGGGGGCACATGGAGGCGTGTGTAATCATCTTGCCAGTTTAATTAACAGTGCTTTTGACTGATATGTGTTAATGAGGATAATGTACAGTATGGAGGGAAAGAACCCTGTGTGCTATATTAAAGGGACAGGTGCTGGGCGTATTGGAAAGTTCACTAAAAGGAAATAAAGTGTATGAAGTGACTTAGAAAGGGAGGGAGAGGAAACATTTCTGAGAGCATTTGTAAGGGAGTAAATCTGTGCACCCAGTTCATGTGCCTTCAAAGTGGCTCATAGTGGAAAATGAGGGAGTGGAGAGAATCTGTCTGTTGGTTTCATGGTTCTGCCTAGGCCAGCCAAGGGAAAGTGGCTCCTGCCTCCCTGTGCCTGGCAGACCTCATCAAGATGTCTCACCTGTGTACATGCTCCCCTGTGCATAAATGTTTGCAAGAGTGGGCCTAAAAAAGTGTCACACATTTGACATTCTGTACTGCTTCTTCTGAAATGATACCATTTATAGTTAAGAGCAATCAATGAAAGATTTCCTTCTGCATAAGGGCCTGATCGTCTGATGCTGCAAGAGCCTCCTGCAAGGTGCTGAGTGCCCTCAACTGTAAGTGAAATCAATATGATTGGGCACTAGCATTTTTAATTCTTCATATTTATGGGATATTTTTAAACCCTTTCCTATGCTTTGAAAGTGGAACTAACTTCACAAGATTTATTACCAACCTGAAAAGAAAGGGAAGAATTCAGTGTGGCAAGCATATTTATCTCGAAGATATCCATGGAGATTGACAGTGTCCTATCAGGGTCTTTCAACATTTATAAAATTTATGTGTTTGTATAGTCTTTACTTCAACAAAGTTGGATGCAAGTACTGCCAACACAAAATCTTCACTTTCAGGAAACAATGGTATCAGTGGTCCAAGAAGGCTAAGTTCTTAGTGAGTGTTTCAAGCTGCATTGTGGTGCTATTTTTTTTTTTTCCATGACCTTATTTATTTTGGAAACGGGCTAGTGAAGTGCAGATATTCAAGTATAAAATAATTTCCTGCCTTCAATATTCACAAATTTTAAGGCTTTATATTTACTTCCATTTTTAAGTCTTCATCTTTCTACAAGATTTATGTATTTTAAATCAAAAACCTATAAATGCGTGTCGCAATTAAAGGAAATATTTACAATACTATTACTTTGAATACCTTGAAAATTCATCACATGTTCACTGTAATAGGTTTTCACTGTCTTAAACAAAAATCTGATATTGCTGCATTTGTAGTGCATTGAAAATTATGTATATCTGTAAGCATATTTATGTTTTATATATATATATAACGTATATATATATATTTCTGTAATCAAAAGAGAGATGATCATCTGCAGGTAGCCTGTTCAGACTCTTTGAAAAGAAGAAACAGAATACTCTGCCAAGGCTTTAAATGGCAGAAGAGCTCCACAAGCTGGGGATAGGACCAATGGATAGTACAGTGCCTATAGCAAGCAGGAGAAGATGTTAGTATTTCTTTTCTTAAAACAAAAAAGAACCTTCCTAACCTTGAAAAAACCCCGAAACACCCCCAGCCCCCCATTTTTGTCATGAAAACCCTATTCCTTGTTCCATGTTTGGTGATAGGAAAAAAACAGTGTTTGCCCTCCGAACAATGGCTTTTGTGTAAATAGCCTTAAACTGGTGCAATCCAGAAACCTTGAATATTTTGGAAGCTAATTTCCTGAGTCTTCTGTCTGTGAGAAACAAAGGCTACCCCCAGAGAGAGGTGGTTTGACCAGTGTCCTTTCAAAATAACTGCTAAGTAGGGCTAGAAAGAAGATAACACAGTTACCTCTTTATTTAAGAGTGATTAATTATAGGGATAGGTGCTTGGTTGTTTATTATTTAGGAGTGTCCAGACTTATACATCTGTTTTTCAAGAGAAAAATCAAACTGTCCTTGTTTTAGATTTTAATGGTTACGTCTGAAATTGAGTAAAAGTACCCCAAAATCAGAATGTGGGAGTATTTTCTATTTTCTATATTTTAACAGTGTCAGCATTACAGATTTTTGACAGTGTAATTTCCTTTTTTTTTTTTTTTTTTATTTTTATTATGTTTCTTCAGCTAAAGAGGGGTTAAAATCCAAGACAATGTTGGCATAAGAGCAAATGGGTATCAATTGGCTGTAAACACATCTAGGACAGAAAGAGAAGATTCATAACTAACAGAGGACTGAAGTTCTGGAACAGTTTTCAGATAGGAGTAATGACGGGTAAAAAAATATCTAATGGGTTTAAACAAAGAGCTTGATAAATTTATTCTCAGAACTATATGACGTGGTTGCCTCCATTAGGCATAAACTGGACCTGATTACACAGGAGTTCCTTCTATTTTTGTTTTCCCAAAGAAATTATGCAAGAACCAGTCTTTGTGCTGCAGAAATACAACACATTGCAAAATACCCTAAACAAATAAAAACCAAAGCAATCTAGAATCAGCTCTTACCTGTATCTGACATCAATAACCTTTAGATAAAAGACAGAAACTGGTATTATATCCAAGTGCAGGCCCCCCAGTTTTGACCTTTTTTACTTCTTTTCTCAAATAAGGCAGATTTCAGACATTAATTTTATTCCATCTCTATTCAAAGCAGACATGAGCAAAAACATTGGCTGAATGTACTGTTATTCATTTTAGGGTCAGTATCTCATCCTCCCTGGACAGCTTTACACATAATAAAAGAACTAACATCCAGCAGAGTTGAAAGCCTTCAATAGATCAAGGATCAGGCTCACAGTTTTAGAATCTGTGCCTCAGCAAAGCATCTGTTTAACCCTACATATGCACTTCATTCCAGTTGAAGCATATGCCTAAATATTAATATGATTGCAGACAGACTTCAGTGCACGCTCAAAGTTAAGATCACATCTAATTGCTTTATCAAATTGAAACCCTGCTTAATCTACAGCATGCACAGGCTATTAATGGATGATGTTATTTGAATAATCATCAATACAATGCTCCCCATTATTTTGATTTATGTATTGAAGCTTCCATTATAAGCAAGCATCTCAGAAATACTGTGCGAAGTCAATGGTACAATTATTAATTATAATTGTACTTATAAATAAGAGGAAAAGAAAAATAAACTAAGAGGAAGAGGAATAAAAGATAGAGACTTTCAGAATAAACATCACTATTATGTTCACTGTAACACAGTAGATATTAAACTATATCAGGTGCCTTGTCTTTTCATTAAATAATGAATAAAAAAATAATGAATAAAAACTAAAGTACAATATTACACACATTGTTCTTACCCATTATTATCTAATGATGTTCCATTCTTCTTAATTCAAGCATTTCTGGTCTTGCGTGCTTAACCATCCTACTCTCAGTTGTATCCCTGTTAGTATTGTTTTCCTACAGACAGTTTGTTACGGGATTCAACCAATATTATATCCTCTGCTAGTAGGATTTTTTCTTTTTCTTCTGCTTGCCATTCTACTATAAATTTCATGATACTAATTTAAATGCACCTAACATGTTCACTTCATATTCTAGATAACTGTTTTGACTGATTTTACTCACTGGGAAGAACAATATTGGCTTTGTTATTTTTTTTTAATCTTCCTATATTTTTGTAGTCTGATTCTTTTTTCTCTCTTATGTACTATCTGATGTATATCCTGAAACATTTGTGATCAAGTTTTGAAACAGCAGGTGTCAAATTCTCAGACTGAGTATAATAATCACAATAATTTGAAGAAAAACATTGAGCCTCATGGAACTGGTAATAAAGTCAGAGAACTAAATGTGTCATTTTTCAAGGGATGATGCTATTTTCAAATAAATGCTTAATGAACCCAGATCTTGCATTTTTCTTTTGCATGATATTATGCTTCATAGACAATCAGAATAATTTTATTTCTATTGTAACTTTATCACTTTAACAGCATACAGTCCATCAGCAAATAAAAAAGGTATACATTGCCTTAGAGTTATAGAAATAAGGTCTCTTAAACACTCATTGCAATAACTTTTACATGTGCCGTGAACATTTCTAATACACAGAAATAATTATCAATAAAAGTACTGAGATGAGGGTTATGGATCAATTATTTGCATATATTTTAATTTTGAAAATGGATTTTGCTGTTGAAGATAACATTAGTGCTTCTGTTAGGGAACAGTTTTATAATTAGGCAAATACTGTACCATAAAATACTCATCACCATAGCAATGGTTTTTCATGGGGCACAAGTAAGTTGATAACAGAGGCAATACATTTACTACAGAGACTATTGTGGTTGAATAATGTAAAGTTATAACATTTAGTAAAGCACCTACTAACATAAGAAATCATGGCACAGCCATACTACATATTGACATTAAGAGTAATTTTAATGAAAGGCATTAATATTTTATATAGCATCCTCCATACAAAGTATAATAACATCTCAGTATCTTACAGTGTAGTGTCTCATATGCTGCATCTCATCTTGAAGGGTCATGTGTGTGCATGTGTATAGGAATCACTTCAACAACTCCTGAAATTCCTTTATTTATTTATATGTAGTGTTCTCATATTAACCATTTCAGTATCTGAATTACTACAAATGTCTGGAGAGCAGAACAAAAAAATTTTTAAAAGCAGATTGCATCCCTAAACAACATTCAAATTCTGACAGCAAAAAAAGTTACTCTATCCAACTGAGCTCCAGACCAGAAATTCAGGTAGGTAAAATGCAATTATCTCAATTTGATATCAGGCATAGCGCTGGGTATGGTATTGTGGAAATTACTACAAGGCCTTTAATGAAGACAAATAGCCCAAAACTTTGTATTATTTCTCCTTTTGACATTTCCTATAGCACAGTCTATAGAAAACACAGCTTTGTTTCTGACTTGAAGTAATGGTACCATCCTCTAAGGCACAAACTGGCTGCTTTTCTCCAAATGGTTCTCCCATCTGAGGATTAACACATGCCTGCTCTGCTGAACTTGTGGTAACAGACCCCCTGTAAGGGGAAGACATCAGAGAAATAAATATTTGTTTTGTACAAGTACATAGAGACCTACCTGGGCTAGAGAGCAAGGAGAGCAATGCACATGGACATTTGTGGGGGGCACAAATAAGGACAGCACAGTCTCTCCCACTGAGCTAAAATAGACCAGCATCATTAAATACTGACAAGCAGAAATAACAACAGCCCTAAATCAAGACTTCATCACAAGCTTCATGCCTATGAGTCCTACCACTGAAGTCAGTGGGACTTAACTGTTCAGGGGAAATAGTCATGGGAATTTGCTTAAAAAATGTCTTCAGGCATGGCCAGTAACAGATGCAGAATATTTCTGGAGCTGTTTCATCTCAATGTGAACTCAGTGCTTCCATACATATTTCACATAATTGTAACAAGACTTGCAATAGTTATTTCCTACACAACAGTTAGATTAAATCTCTTGCTGGTGACTGGGCTGTATTTGTATGAAAGTTTTCTTCTCTTTTCATGAAATACAATCAGTGGCATATTTTGGAGAGGATAGACTGAGGCTTGCTCCATTGGTAAGACAGACATTTGTGATGATGTCCATTCAGTTGAATAATACAGTTTTTTTTCTAAAATAGCACTGGATTATATGGAGAACTCTTGAATTAAAATTTGAAAATAAAAAATTCTGAGATCTAATAGAAAAGCTCTGATAGCAGGAGCTGTCATCTGCTGTTCAAAGTATTCTATCCTCAGTAATATGTAATAACATGATGTCTGTTGTGAGACTGAAGTCACTAAGAACTGAGGTTACCTGGTAACAGGTCAGTATGGGACTTTCATCTTTCAAGTCTTCTGAGGGCATCTTTTCATTATGTCTTGTTTGAAAATTATTTTATACCTATAATTTCACAGAATTCCAAAATACATGGATGCACTCTAATAGCTTACTATCTTTCTTATATTGTGATGCCCAAAACTGCCCCCAGCACTGGAGGTGAGGCTGCCCCAGAGCAGAGCAGAGCGGGACAATCCCCCCCTGTGCCCAGCTGGTGATGCTGTGCCTGATGCCCCCCAGGACACGGTTGGCCCTCCTGGCTGCCAGGGCACTTCTGACTCGTGTTCAACTTTCTGTCAGCCGGGAACCCCAGATTTGTGTTGTAGGTGCACAAAAACTTTAAATTATGAAACATGGTTTCCCTTGAAATTATCTACAAGGAGTTTTTAAGCTACTGTGTTTCAGTTTTGCTTAAGCTAATTTAAATTTTTTATAGCATGGGAGGGTTTGAGGCTTGTGTAATACCTGTGTTAGGAACACACTTGCAAAATATCATTGAGAAAGGAGTGGACTTGTTACAAAAGGAGAGAACTAGTAGTGTATTACATTTCTCTTCCAGTGTTTCTGAATCCCTTATATTTAAAATGAAACAAAGGATTGAGCCAATTTCTCCCATGTTGGGTTTTTTTATATATTGGCAAAACAATATTGGATGCATAAGGGATTCTTGGAGCAGAATTCACATGAGGAATCCAGGCCTACCATGGCTAATGGATTTTTTAAAAAGAAACACACTAATGTAAATTGTCTCAGATAATTCTTTAAGCATTCTATTTAGAAGGCAGGAAATCACACAAGAGTTTTTACAGCATACCACATAAGCAGGCTGACATTCTAAAAAAGAGCCCTGTTTCAGCCCTGTGCCTTTTTATTATCACATCTTATTACATTATGGTTTGAGATAAAAATCACACCTTGGGCATTTGAATACACTCAGTTTCACCTCCTCCCTCACAGGTGTCCCTCGAGGTGCATTGTTATGTTACAGTATCACACTGCTTGTCATATCTTATTGCTTACTTGCAGATTGTGGTAATATTTTGAATACTGACAGAGTGGGCACAGCCTCTGAGCATCAGCACCAGTTTGCACTAATGTAATGTGCCACTGCACCAGTCCTAAAGACAACAAAAGCAAAAAAAATCTGCAAAAACCTACTGAAGACATGTTGCCCACTCTGCAGTATGTATCAATTTATCTATTTTTGGTATGACTGTGAGCAACATCCCTGTCACCTTGACGCTACTGCTGAGAAAACAGTATGGACTGCATGAAAAACTTTTGGATTCATCAGCTGTTAGGGTTCAGTGCACTCACTGACAGACACTGAATCTCAGCCACTCTGCTGTGTGGCTGCTGGGGCTGGAGAAACCGTGACAGTATAGGAGGGAGAAGGTGTGATCCACATCTATGGATATTCCCTGAGCAGCAAACCAAAACTTGAAACTGAGATGTCTCTGCATTGAGTGAGGGGAAAGAGGAAATTTCCACTACTTGCTGGGAGGGCCAGACTGAAGGGGTGCTGTGGTGGAGGTGGTGTTGGGGAATATTGCCTGTTTTTGGTTAGTAGGTTTGAAGAGATGAGATTTCAGAAGGAAATCAGAGATCTGGGGTGTGAAGAAAAGTACAAAAAAAAAGGAACTATAACAATCTCTCCTGTAATTCCGGTACTTTATGCCAAGTGAAAGAATATAATGATACATGCAAAAAGGTTGGAACAGTGTAAAGGATAACTAAAACTAAGAATTCCTACTGAAGAAATGACAGACACCAATCCTAAAGATTCCCCCTTGGATTTGGATATAGCAGATGCTGCAACAGTTGAAAGGGGAAGTAGCAACATGTAATGTGGAAAGAGTGGCAGCAACATCCTGGGTGGGGACATCTGGGATATGTCCTTCGTGTTGGCACTCTCCTGTGGACAAAGGCCTGATGACCAGGGTGTCAATATCTCCAACCAGTAAAAGCCATCAGATCGGGGATAGCAAACGTAGGAGTATCCAGATCCAGGAGGGTTGTATCCTAGGTAAGTGTAACACAACCTTAGTGACCTGTATGACAGCCTGGACATGCAGCTGCAATTTAAAAGGTGATGAGGATTGTCTCAGTGATTTTAAGGATCTTTTCAGCCTTCAGAGCAATCTAGGAGCAAGAAGATTGCAGAAGTGCTTAAAATGATACAGAGCCATAACCAAGATGGACTTCAAATGTGTAAGTGTTGGCAGCAGCAGGGGAAGTGTGATGGAAAAGATCACTTCAAATGAGCACTTTAGGGACATGAAAAAGCAGCTTCTATGGGGCAGGAAAGAGGAAAAACTTTCAATTAGAAAAAAAAAAAAAGAGAAGTTGTCTGTCAAATCATAAGTACATTAATGGGCTTTTGCAGTATTAAAAAAATCAAGTTTTGTAAACGGGTCAAATTTGCGTGCATTTTTCATTCAAAAATTTCAAGCTAGTCTAGTGAATAAAAATGAGTCTGAAAAAGTCAACAAACTCTAGCTAAAGTTTCTAATGCAGCTTATAAAAGAATGGTTGATTGAAGTGACCGCATATTTGGGACATGTGTAATTTTTTTCGTTCGAGCACTTCAGAAATTGATTTCTACTTTTGATTCTACAATTGCAGTTGTTAGAAGATCCGTCCATGGATGAGCTATCACAGAGAAGGACATGGTCTGGTTCACAGAGTATAGTGGAGATTTAGCTATATAGCTCCCAATTAATCCTGAAGGAGTTGTTCAATTGGCTCTTCTGGGATAGCAAGTATAAACACAAGAAAAATCTCAATGTAAAAAGCATGATTTGCTTTTGTCTGGCTTTGCACACATATCCACAGTCATTTTGAGTTTGAGTTTGCTGTGCTTACCTTTGTTACATTGTATCTCTTTTTTTTCATAATCAGTAGAATTCAAATATGTATATTTTCATCTGCCTGTGGTTTGATTTGTTTAAAAAATACTTGGTACCTTTCAACCATCCTTTTTACATTCGAGAGAGGAAGTAGTGACAGTGGCGACTGTGGTCATGAAGAAATTTGAGCAGGTGATGGGGGCCCTATAGCTATCCCAGCCTCAGGTTTTACTGAATTTTACTGAACCTTGTGACAGTCATGGGCATGTGTATCTTTCTCTATTGAGTAAGAGACCTCGTGCTCCTGTTCTTAATGAGGAAATGGAGTTCACATGACTGCACTGCTAGCTCTCTACAAATTTAGGGCAACTCTAAGTCATTGAACAGTTTGTTAACTTCAGCCAGCTTTATCCATTCATCTTGCATGAAAGACACCCATACATGCCACAGTGGTGTATTTTGATTTAAAGTGCTGTTGATGCCCATGCAAATAGCAAGCAGCTAAGGGCCCCTAATGATCAGAGAGCAGGCTGTTGCCCAGACCTTGGGAGGCTTAGGTCGGTACGTGGCTCAACAGATGTGAGATGTGGGACTTCACAGGCAGACACAGTTCTTCTGCCATTAATCAGAAGGCAGAAATAAACATGACCTCACAAAGTTTAACCTGCTTGGCAACACTGCTTGACGCAGGAACAAAGGTTCACCTGTACTGTTGGGATATGTTTTGACACTGTTATGTACTTCCAATTGTGGGATGTCATTTGAGTCTATCTGAAAGGGCAGGAAGGTGGCTCAGACCCTGCCCAGCAGAAAAAACCAAAACTGTAGTCTTTGAAAAGTCCCTTCTTTCTTTATTTTCATTTCTTCCCTCTCAATCATACACTGGTATTGTTTTTTTCCCCCATTTTTGAGTCACACATGTCTGCAGGCCACAGAGAGTTGAGAAGCAGCCTGGGAGATGAAGAGCTTATGGAAATGAGCTCTCCTCCTCCTCCTCATGCAGACTGCTAATCCTGATTCAACAAGATTTTTAATTCCCCGTCCGTGGCTGTGCAAACAATTTGCTGATCCCCAAGAGTTGCTCCAATCCAAGGCTGGAGTAACTCTCAGGTGCAGCTGTGAACAGGATTTTGGTTAAAGTCAAGTTCATAAATATTTGCCTAATAAACCAGACTCTTTAAGCACCAAATAAAACAAGCCCAGGCTGGGGAGGGGGTGGGGAGAGGCAGAAGGACAGAGCGAAAAATACCCCTAAGTTTTCAAACGCTCATTTAAATACTTTTCAGTACTGCTGATATTTTATGTAATACTGGCTTTATTTATGTATTTATGTATTTTGCTTTGATGGGGGATTATTTTTCTCACTGCAGTTTTCTTTTGATTGATGCAGTGTGCCTGCTCACTTTCAGATATGGTTGGAGAAGAAGCAGCATAAGTTGGGTGACTGTATTTAAAATGGGTAATACTGAATGATTTTAAAATTTAATATTTCATATAGACATTTAGTTTCACAAGTAATTTATTTTCTGAGATGCAAGTTTCTGTCTGGACAGTGTTGATTTTGAGTAACTTGATGTTTATTTCCCACCTCGGCATATTAATATTATTTGGACAGTGTAGCTTCAAAATACCTTATTGTTGTTGGATTATTTAATAGCCATTAAGGAAATAAAGTGAACTCCTTTATATCAAGATATTGTTTTATTCCTTGTGATGCTTTTAACCAATGTATTCTTCAACAAGAAAAACAGCAGCCTGTATTATATGAGACAACTCTGTTAATCATGAAAAACATAAGATATAAAATGGAATAATTTGTAAAATTGTGAATGTTTCCCAGTTAAAATATATACAGCCTATGTCAGAATGACAGCTGATATAAATGACGTTCCTCCATCAACTTTATATCAACTTTGTTAATTTACACCCATTGAGAATCCTTCCTTTCCCTGATGTCATTTTTTTAATCTGTTAAACAAAAACTCTCATTTTAAATCAGATTCCTCTGAAGGTTACAATCTTAGAAAAAAGAAAAACAAGCAAACAAAATTCCTCACTTCAAGTCCTTGAAGAGAGTTGACATCTCTCTTTGATTGCAGTAGGTTTAATTGAACTTCTGAGTGAGTCTTCAGAAAAGAACAGACCAAGCATATTTAGATTTGTCACTGAGTCACTTCTTTTTGAAAACAAATCTCAGCAGGTTTTGAACCAGGACAAAAAAACAGAGGTTGAATTTAATGATCCTTATTGTACTAATATTTTTTTTAAAGAGAGATGAGGAGTATTTAACTATAGCGGAAATGTGAATGTAAATCAAACATATCCAGAACTTTATTCATCAACATTATGCTACCAAACAGTTATACCTAGAAAAAGATTTATTTAAATATATTACAGAAGTAATATTCTTAAATATTTATTAATATTTATTAATAAAGTAATATTCTTAAAACGGAAGAAGAAATATGTGCTTCCAACACTTATACCTGTTACCTTTAAACCTTGATTATGCATGCTTAATGTTGCCAATTCTTTCCAGTTTAAATTTCAAATATACTTAGATGTAGAAATTGTGACATCAGCTGTCTCAACATGGACTGGATCATTGATGGTACATAATACATAATACATAATATTGCTTTTCAAAAATTGTCCTTGTTTTATTAAGTCTGGAGATATTAAATGGTCATAAATACGTATTAGTCAACATCTCACTCTTACTTTTTTAACTAAAAGGAATATTGTGTTTTTATTTAAAAAATAAAAAAACCCCATTACTGATGATTAAACATTTATTGTTGTTTGACTTTGGTATCTTTGGAAAAAAAAAATCATTCTCGAACCTGGTCTAGTAATGAAAAGTGGTTTCCATTGAAATCTAAGTAAAGAGAAGTCAGGTTACATCTGTCTAATTCCTGCCATGGACTTGGTAGGACTTGGTAAAAGCTTTAGGTTAATGTGAGTTCATATCTTTCAACAGTATAAATTTGATCTGTAATGTTTTAATGGTCATCTGATTCTCTGAAAAAACCTTCACCAACACCATATTGGTGTTTCATGGAATAAAATTATAGAAAAAAGATAAAATACGTACCATAGTTACATAGAGAAAACATAGCTCATGATTGCAAATGGTAAAATACTTAACAGACGTTCTGTAGAAATCCTAGCACTCATACCATGAATTCAAGTGTTGGGTTTTTTTTCAAAGGAAAACATTTTATTTTTTTCTTTCTGAAAGAATGTGACTGTGAAAGTCACCTTCCTTGTGACTACTGACTCTCAGTTCTTGAGCTGGTATAATCCTAGAGCAGGCTGCAGAAAGCAAAATGCAGACCTGTTGATTTCTTCTCTGGTAATTTATGAGGCCAAACTTTTCATGCATCAATAAATAGAACAGCTCCTTCTAAGCCACATAAGCAAAATGAATGAGACTTGGCCTTCCATTAATGAAAGATGTCACATTAAGTAGTGTAAAATATGTGGCAGAGAGCTTGAAATTCATGGAACCATATGGAGCAATGAACACATTGCAAATATCTCTTACCAGGTCCCTGCTTTGATGCTGATTCTGTATCTTTTTTATAATCTGAATTGCCACATCCCTTCTGGATAAAAGAAGAGAGAACCCCTCTGATCACCAGGCTCTCACTGCACTGATCTTCATCCAGAAGAACCTCCCAGCCTTGTTTCTCCTACATGGAGGTTTGTGTTTCAGAGCTGGTGTTTACCAGCTCAAATGCCACTGAAGACTTCTGTGGAGAAGCACACTTTACTTTCTTCAGCTTCTATGGAGAGCTGCTTTCTTCTTACTGCTTTTCTTTTTTCAGGAGTTTTTTCAATCAGGTTTCTGACCAGGGTAACAATCTCAGTAGTGAGGTTTCACCCTGACGGCTCTAATACCATTGATACCTTTGAAGTTCAGCTCATTGTGCCTTAGTGTATTTTGCCCTGTGTACTGGGTCTGGCTGAGATACAATTATTTTTCCCCATAGCAGCCCCCAAGTGCTGTGCTTTGCATTTTTAGCTAGAAAAGTGATAAACAGCAGTGTTTTTGCTACTGCTGAGGAGTGCTCCAGCAGTATCAATGCTGTCTCTCCAACATTCCAACCCCCAGCTCAGCTAGTAGGCTGGGAGTGGGAAATCTAAATACATGTGCTGCAGCCCTGCTTCCTGGGAAGTGGCCGGACATCACTTGCTGATGGGAAGTAGAGAATAAAAACTTTGGGTTTTTTCTTTGATTGTGGAAGCACAACCTTTGACTCTTACTTTACTAAACTGCCTTATCTCAATCTACAAGTTTTTTCTATCTTATTTTCTCTCCCTTTTCCAGATGAGAATGGGAAGTGATAGAGCAGCTTGTTGGGCACCTGGAATCTAGTCAAGGTCACCCCACCTCACCCTGATCAATTTACTGTGCCTCTTTTGACAGGAGTTTTGCTGCCACTGCAATGCCTTTGAAGGCTATTCTAGTCTTCTCTTCCAATCCACCACCATCTTTGAATGCTTTGACCTATTTAATTTTTTTATTAATAATTATCTGGAGGGATTGAGTGTCCTTTTTGTTGCCTCTCTTGGCCTTACAAAATTAAAAGTCCTGTTGGGATTTGCTAAATTTCTTGGTGGCTCAGGAGCTGTCATCATTCAGTCGACATTTCTAACTTCCCCCAAATCACTGTCATAATCAGACTACATGAGGTTTAACTTGAATCACAGAATAATATTGGTTGGAAGGTATGTCTAGAAGTCATCTGGTCCAATTTACTGGTCAAAGCTCAGCTAATTTTGATAGATTCTATTTATCAGGGTATTGTCCTATATTCTATGACCTTTTAATAAAGTTAGGAGACATAATCAAAATGGAGTTAAAACAGTGAGGACTCTGCAAAGGCACTTGGGAATGTATAGACCATCCTTTTCCCATCTGCATATTAGATCATTGCTACCACATGAAGCTAACTGTTGTGTGGTGACTTATCCCAATTACCTGCTTCAAATAATATCTCCAAACATGGAACTCCAGTGATTGTTTTGGTCAAGAAAGTGATGTTCGAGATCCCTGATGATTCATTAATCTCAACAGGACTGAGTGACATTTTAAACATTCAAAACAAAAAACCCAAACAAACAAAAACCCAAAACCAAACAGAAAAGAAAACAAAGAGGCATCCTTATGTCTTCTGTGGCTTTGGAAATCAGGGCACTTATTTAACTGCTAACTGTAAGCACCCACATTTGAAAATACAGGTCATAACTCGATAAGAAAAGTGATACAAATCTCTTTTGCTAGAGTTATAATGTGCTAGGCAAACAGTACACCCCCAAAATGAAGCCATCTGCTTAAATAAGCCGTCCATGGATTGTGTCTCTCTACATGTATTTTTGTGATCCCACTGAGGGCAATGCATTTCCATAACTGGCACAGAGCACTGTTTTTCTCTGTGAGCCACCCAAATTTGAAAGGTCTCTGTCCCAACTTGCATTCTGATTCAAAACAATTATAAATTTTCCTGATTTTTTGGGACCTGTTAGATTTTGTTATCATTTTTCTTCCCATTTTGTTACTTTCTCAGGTAATACATTACAAATAAAACTACAGATAATATTTGGGTTGTGTCACCTTGGAGAAAGCTTTCACAAAACATCACAGAGGAAATAGGCACAGATAAAACCTGTGAAGAAAATACAGTAGGATGTACATACACTTCTCCCACTCATTGTTTGCAATTTGTACCATTTTTGCCAGTGTTTGTAGGCAGACCAAGAAAACAAGCCACTGCATCACTGCAAAACATAACCTTGGGACTGAAACTATTGAAGAGCTCATGACTCCACCTCCTCTCCTCAGCTTTACTTGCTGATGAAGAGTGCAATTCTGCCATTGTCCAGGATTTTTGTGCAAACTTCCCTGACCATCCATGTAGAAAAGCTTCAAGCCTGCTCCAGGGAATGCTTTGTCAGATGACACAATTACAGTGGATAGCAGGCTGGATGCTACTCCAGTCCCCAGTGGACTTATGATGGAATGGAGCTCAAATCCCTTAACTCTAGCTGGGGCAAAGTTGGGATGTCCTGCCTTTCAAAGAGTCCTCTCTCTCGCTCTCTGCTGTTGACTAGATAATAGGGAAAAAAATCCCATTCAGTTCTCATGTTGAGAGTTCTTCAGTTCTGCAGACCAGGTTATAATAAAATATGATGCTTAAACCCAAACATATTGATTTTCAATGGTACACATCTTGAGGGAATAGTTGTTTGTCTGTTTTGATAAGGACAGTAATTATGATGCACTACAGTGAATTCTCCATCCAAAAAAACTTTTCTGTTTAGTTTTTTTTTTTTGTATTTAATTTGAGAAATACCTCAGTTCTGCAGTATATCTTGGATGATCAAAATAGCTCTTTCTGACCTTGAAATCCAAAGTCTTGACTGAGGACTACACAATGCTGGCTTGGAGCAAGACCATTTCTATTATCTTCTGTAATTCTCCTCTTGCTGGATGCACAAAGCCCACATGCTAAAGCATCTTTTCTTTCATTTGACACTTTTGCAAATTATGGAATTACCACCTCAACTCACGGGTTCTTGACAGCAACTGCAAGAGGAAGAAAAAAATTGAACTCAATTGCATATGTGAGTTTTTTTCATCAATCTAGCCCTAGGTGTGCTGGGATCTTATGCTCATCAAGTATATTCAAGTAAGCATTTTAGAACTGGCACTTTACAGAGCTAATTTTCCTTGTCAAAGCCAGCAAAAGCAATTTTATAATGTAAACATTTGATTCACTTTCATTGTGTAAACTGTATTTTTCTTAACCCCACATTCTTAAAAGCACCTTAATTTCAATGGAAAGCATATGCATTTGTGTAAAGACTATGGGGTCGATTCTCTCCATTGGTGCAGTCTTGTTGCTCCGTGTGGCACTAATGGAAGTTAAGCATGTGCATCAAGGGGCTAGTATTCAATTGATGGCTTGAACTCACAAATTGTTTGGTAAGTCCCCATCCCTGTACTCAGATTCTTTTGAATATCTATGTAAGTCTGAAGAGGTTTTTAATTAAAAAACATATTTCTGCCATTCAGTATTCAACCCTACATTTTAATCTAATGCAGTATATAAAGAGATTTATTTATGGAGCAGATCCCCTCTGATGGAAGCTAAAAATTAGTCTTAAACTGACCTTATCCTGGTTCATATTACAGAAACCATTAGCTTGTATTATCACTGGTTTGCTGTGAAAAGGCTCTGGGGCTTTACAAGCATTCCCCATGCTCCCCCTGTCCCTCCGTGTCTCTTTGACATTGTGCCACCCCATTGTTTAGAAATTAAAATATTCAGTGTTCCCTGCACTGCATGCAAACAAATGAGCATTCATGCAACCCATACAAAGTAATGGTGTTGACCTTGTTAATAGAAAGATATCCTCCATCTAAGACTAACTTCCTACTGCAGTAGAGAGCCACTAAATGCCTGCCTGCCTTATAGATATAAATAAGAGAATAATTTAGGCAAACTTCTTCTTTTACAAAAACTGTATTCCAGCCTACTGAAGCGATAGCAGACACTTATCCGTAGTAAATGCTGTATTGTCCCTGTCACCCATGTATTCACCCATGTATTCATGCAGAAAGAGGTTCAGAAAAGCTAACACCTGTGTTTGTAAAACAGGCTCTGGGATGTTACTCTGAGACACCTCACCACAGCCAGCCCTGGGTGCTCTGCAACGTCCCAGCAGCGTAGAAGTGACTCCTGTATTCCTGTTTAAAGATCAGATTCTAGGGTTCTTCCTGGAAATATCCTGCTTTCTTGATGGCCTGGACTCTTCCACCTTGTAAGAGTTATTAATGGATGGGCAAGAGTCTGTTTGCATTGAACATTCTTCAAGGAATCATCTATGAAGGATTGTGTAGAAGGGTTGTGCTGCTTCCAACCATATGCCAACAGTCTCTCTTCCTCACAAGAGCAGACTGTAATCTGGGTAATAGCATCTTTTCCTCAGCGAACAATTCTTTCGGGTGGAATTCAGACCAGTGCAGAGGCCTCGAGAACTTAATTGGTGCACAGGCTCTTTCCTATGGCTCTTGAAATAGTGCTGGATTTCACCCTTAATGAAGTATTGAGTGGGCTGCCTGTGAGTCTCAGGGGAAAATGTATTGGAGTGCTCTGACACTATTGCTCCCACTTTATGTAAACCCACTCCAGCTTGCTCCATGTTTCTGGCTTGGTGCCTAGCTTTGCAGACAAATGTCAACCTGCCAAATATCTTCCATTTACATTCCAGCCCATTTCAGAGACCATCCAAACCAAACAAAAAAAAAAAAAAATGAAAGGGGAGAGGCAGTGACTTGTCGAATTTCCTTCCTTGATCCCTTAGGGAAAGGGGTTATTACTGAGTGTTGTTGCACAGGAATCACCGTGAAGAATATGTGAATGGGAGGGTGGGAAAGAGACAGAAAAAAATGCCTTTAAATCATAAAACTGTCAGTGAGCTTAAAAACATAGAGCAACATTTCAGTCTCAAAACCGATGTAGGAACTGTTGTACATGTTACGGTTTCTAAGGGATTTACTCAAGGCTATACCCTTTTCTTTCTGCATTCATCAGGTAGCAAGCACAGCATCTCGTGGACAAATTAATAGATTCAGACAAAAGTTTATTTCTTAATATGTGAACATATAGAAATGTGTAAAATATTAATCTGTGAATATAGAAAGGGTTTTAAAACACTGAGTACTGTAAACTAGTAGCTGCACTATTTCTGCTTGAGAGAGACTCTTTAAAGGTTAATTCTCAGGAGAAACTAATTCACATGCTCTGAATAGTCCTCTTGAGCAGCTCAGCTGACTAGATAAGGAATTGAGGGAGACCAGTTTCCTAACTGAGATAGCTAGGGTTTACCACTGGGGAAATGAGTCTAAGAGCCTTACTCAACTTTCCAGTAGAAGGAGGAATAAATGTTACTGCAGGTCTGTGGCTGCATACTTTATGTCTGACAACCAAATGCAAACAAAAGATGTTTGTCAGGGTCTGGAGCTGGCACAGAGCACCATGCTGGATATCTCTGAATCAGACAAACTAGAGAAATGGACAGCTGTGGGGGTGAACCACTGATACATGCTGTAGCTGCGTTTATGGCTGGGCATTTGATAAGAAACAAAGCTGCTAACTCTTGTGATGACCTTGTACACCTGGCCTGCATGTACAGGGAACTGGTGCTTGTGTGCAGGCAGGTGGAACTTGTGCTGTTGTGTGAAGCTGTAGCAGGCATCAAGATAACCTGCCTCGGCTCACTGCAATATTTCCTGCTTTGCATTTGCTTCCTAAGCACCAGTTCTACCTAGATGCTTTTACTGTTGAGCTGATGGGATGGGGATCCAGTTCAAGTCCCTTTATGTTTCTGAAAACAGTGATAACCAGAAAAGAAAATTCTGGGTGGATTTGGTCAATTCTTGTTAGTACCTTTTAGTACACCCTCTGAAAATCATCAAAGGATCTTCTTCTAAAGGGGAACAGCACAACTTTACCTCACAGATAGGCAGCTGAGGACCTGTGCAAATTTATCGCTTAGCCTCTACCCACCTGAAGTACTTCCCTGGTAGTAACTGCCCTTTTTCAAACTTTACTCTGATAATTAAAATATTACCATTGGGAAAAACTTCATTACTTCAGACCACTGCAAGTAAAGATGATTATGTTATAAACTGACATTGCAGATGCTGAACAAAAGCCATATGCCACCAACAACTAAAGAAAGTGACTTCCTGCTTAAAAGCATCATAACACATGCATAATTAGCTAATTAAGCCACAAAATAAATAATTATCCAGTGTAAGAGTAAGAGGAGAAAAGAGAAGAAGGGTTAAAATGTTACACACAGACATATTTTTTTCCTCTGGAAAGATAACTAAATCTTTCCACCAGGAAGTCGCTAGCTCTATTTGTGATTTTCATTTAGGACTGCCTACTGAATGGTTGCTAATTACACATATCCACTGGAAATGGCAGTGGCTGTTAGCTGTGATCTTTCTGGCTGATGAACGGTCTGCCTTGTCCACCCTCACTGCAGATTTTTTCTTCCTTGAGAAATTGCACAGGAGTGCATAAGAGCAAAGAGATGCCTGGCTGTGCCTCGGGAGATGGCTGCTCAAGGCTCGCTCCTCCCCTACTTGCCTGGGTGGTCTTTGGCAGGGGACCTGGGGCTAGATTCAGGAAAGGACAGGGAGGTCTTGAGTCCTGTGACAGCACCTTCGCAGCTCCCACTCACCTGCCACCTCCCCAGTGTTTCTCATGCTGGGATGAGGAGATCCCTCAGTGCCTCTAGGTCTGGGCATGCCACCAAAAGTCTTAGTCCCAGGTAGCTCAGTGCCTAATTCCTGCCTGTCTGGCTGGGGATCTACAGATGAGGTATTATGTTGTGTGTGGTCCCCTTAGGGGTTCAATCTGCCAGGTGACCTCAGAGTGTACACATCCACCAGAGGAGTGGTGGCACGAGTCCCACAGTGAACCCACAGCTTGGGACCAGGAGACTTTAGCGAGGTTTCCTGCTCTGCCTGAGAACCTTTGAACCCTCCTCACTAAAAACAGGGGAAAGGGGGAGGTGCTCTCCCCATCTTTGCTGTGGAAGCTGTTCCACTTTGCATCAAATAATTGCAGATTCATTAAAAAGAGATATGGAGAAAGCAAGACCGAGCATGACTGGCAGTTTGGAGCCCTCAGCTGGAAGGGAAGGGCGCAGGCCCAGGCTGCCATCCCTGCTCTAATAACTATTTGAGTATTTTATCCAATGGCCGTTTAATATAAATCCCATAAACACATTGCAGCGAGACTGGAGCCCAGGTCTTCTTCCTTCCAGGTGAGTGCCCTGACTAGTAGGATAGAGATTCATGCTCAGTTTTTCTTTCCCTATTTGGCCAAATGAATCTGTAGATGTTTCTTGCAAAGTGAAACTGATTTGGAAGGAGGGACTGAAGACTCCCACAACAGCTTCCAAATCAGGAGCAGCTGGCATGTAGAGATCCTCCAAAGATGGCAGCATCTCCCAGCTGAAATGTGGGTGCTGTGACCCTGCCTTGCATAGGAATGGCCAGCCAGGGAAACAAAATCACATGGAAAATCCCTGCTTTCTTCCTCTTCCCTTCAAAGGAAGAGTGCCTAATCCCAGGGGAAACGTTGACTTTGACCCAAATCAAGCCACGTAAAGCCCTGAAGAGGGTGAATCTGTGTTCCTAGCACTGCAGTTCCAGGTGGGAATATCATATGAAGGCTATGCCATGGGATGAGCACCAAGAAATGCACCCTTAAGCCACCAGATGCTGCAGAGATGATTTTTCCTTGCACAAACACCCCTTCATCTCCTTGTGCCTCAGTTTTTCATGAACATATTTCTCCCACTGTTCATACAGCCTGTTTATTTAGTGTCTACCTCTCTTACAGTGAAGATGTACATCTTCCAGTAGCACAAACTGTTCATTTCAATCAATAATTTCTATGTATTTTCAGACCTCATAATAATAATAATAATAAGTAAGAAAGAATTCTCTCCTCAAAGTAAGATTCCTAGAAATAGGGCATGTTTGGGCATTTTGTTTCAATACAGGGTAGTACTCAAGCTTGAGCTAGATTCAGTAAAAGATCTGACCCTAAAGATTTCTTCGCTGAGCCATAATCGCCAACCTGAGGCTGCTAGTCTAAATTATCTTCTTCCAGCACTTATTTTGATTTGGCCTAAATGAATTGACTCTATGGTAAATAGATGCATATGGAAACATAGGTTTCTCTTAATAAAATAGGGTACTAAAATATTATGGCAAAATGTTTGTCTGGGTAGTGAGATCATATGCTTTCCTAGATTCATTCACTTGAGTACTGAATGTTTTCTCAAATATCCCCTAGTGCATATCTGGCAAGATCTCAAAACATGCTTAATGCAAATTGTCTTTGGTCAATAAATACCAGAACAGAAGTGTCCTAGAGAAGAAGATTTATGATATAAGCAGTACAAACACACCCATAAATCAGAACAGGAACGCTTTCAGGTAGCACAGTCGGCATTTATGCAAATCACAGTATAGGCAGAAATATACATATAGGACTTTTAACCAATGACTTACCTTTCAGTATCTCACATCAACCAAAAAAAATCCCAGAATTTTCTTAGAAAATGAAACACATGTTCTCAACTACCTCAACCATATTGTTTTATCTGTAGATAATAATTTGCTTCTTCCTTATTTTCCCTGAGTTGGTGAATTGGATGTTTCAGATTTGTAATTAGAATATCAATAAGATTTCAAGGTATTGCAGTCTTAATTCATTGCAAGTCTGCATTTTCTGAAGAGAAAACAAAAGTATTGACATTGGTGGTAAATTGTCTGTTGCCTCCTTCCTTTTCCCCCTGTGCTGCCTTGGCTCTCTCAGTCTGGCAGGTAGATTTAGAGCAGGGCAGGCAGTGTGACCAGAAGGTGTGTGTGGGGGTAGGTGAGCAGCAGAGTCATTACCAGCAAAGGGAATTGGTGCTGCAAGGGAAACAAGGCAATGCATAAGGTGTGTAGTGATTGGGCTGACTGTGGTAAGAAACAATGCACAAAAACTCCAAGCAGAGCTCTCAGCCCATGAGGACACAAGGGAGATCAAAGCAGGTGTGCATATTAATGCGTGAGACATACAGGCAAAGGGACCAGATAAGTGCCTTTACAGTTCCAGCATCTCTCACAATCCCCTAATTCTTGTGCTATCACCATGTGATACATGGTTTTGAAGCAGAACATAGTCACATGGCAACCTTATATTTTACTGCTTGTGGGTAATTTTCTTGTCCTGTCAGAATCCAGTAACTTTGTTTTTGCTATGAATGTGTGGTCTAATGCATATATCATGTCAGTGCTGCACCAAGCTGACACACACATTAGATGCACTGACAGTAAACAGGAAGTAATCCAAAGTTATTAGGCAGGAAAAATATAAAGAAGCTTGTAAGCTCTTACTCTGCAAAGCAATCAGCAACTCCAAGATTTTTTTCTTGTTTCTTCTCAATGTTAAGACTGTAAATATACATATTAAAAAGCTTTGTTTTCAAAATCTGTAAAAGCAGAAACAGCTGCAGATGTTCATGCTGAAAGAAGTGGGACCTAGGTGAATTCTCACTTCGCTGAAGCTGGAGTCAAAAAACCCATTGGCTGTCCTAAATCTGTCCCTGATTAATGGCTTTACTTTGGAAAAGTGTTAGAATCTCTTTTACTATCTCTCTACAAATCCACATTTGTCCTCTTTTGCAGGCCTCCATATTCTCCCTGTCTGGTAACTTTTCACAGCTGGAAACTGCATTGTATCTCTAAAACTGGTTATAAAGTTACTGCAGTTTTATCTGTAATCAACTATTTTCCCCCCTTTCAGACCACTATATAGCTGTACAATTTTAAACAGTTGTCGCTGGAAGGTGCTCCAGCCCTGTAAATATCAAATTACCTGAAAACTTGTCTCTGTACCTCTTCCAGAATTAAGTAAATAGTCTTTAATTTGCCAAGAGCCAGTCCTGGGAGGCGTTTGTGAAAGCCATTGTGACAAGGTAAGGGTGGATAAGTCCTATGGCATTTGAAGGAAGAAAGATGAGAGGAGGAAAAGCAGTAATCTTCAGGCAAATAAAAAGTAGATGATTTGGCTGTCCCTTTAGGCACTTTGGTGTGGCCTGTCACCACCAGATCTTTCAAAAGGTAGTTGAAAGAAAAAGAATCGGAAATCTTTAGACTCTTATTCAGGAACACTAAAATTAAGAGAGGGTATTGCCCTACAGTTCTTTGAGGACAGAAAGATATTTTTATAAGGAAAGACAGCTTTTAAATTTGACAACAACATTATTCAATGGTGCCAAATCTTGTACCACATTTTAGACAGGCCGGGAGGTTTTTGTAAAATAAATTCACTTTCTTGGAATCTCGGTACCTTGGTAATCAAGTCAATACAACAGTAAGGCAGGAAAACATAAAACAAAGTAAACAAACAGTTTAGAAATTAGGAAATACGGACCTTTTTGTTTTCAAAGATCTAAATATCCACATTCCCTTACATTACCTAGAATGTCTTCTAAAATTATTATTATCGAAGCCAGACTTCCCTAGTCTGAAGTCCTGAGTTTTAGAAGTCCATTGGATGCTTATTAAAGACACATTTTTTACATTGAAAACTCTCCTTTTTGTGTGTAAGAAGGTGTGGGAGTACATTTTGTGCTTATGTAGTTGAGACCTGGACTGAAAAATCGTCATGTGCTGCCAGCAATCCATGTGAGTTAGGTCAGATTTTCATCTCTTTGTACAGGGGCCACGTTTTTTATCTGGTAGTGCCTACTTCACGTGGTGGGGTAGGGTAATCAGATAGGGTATCTTTAATCTGTGATCTAATACATCTACACGTAGGACATTTTCCATATTAGCAGCTTTCGCAAAAGACCCTTTTCCTCTCTGGAACCTCTGAAGCCTGTCTTTTATCATTCACACCATGTCTGCAAGAGAAGGTCAGGTATAGACTATGGAAAGACCATCTGAAGCCTGTAATTATGGTGGTGAATTTGAAGCAGTCTGGGCAGCAGCCCAGACAAAAAACACAAGTAAATTAAATCAGAGTAAAACTTGTTTCCCTATCACCCTTGGGCAAAGCACATTGCCCATGGTTGAGCTGCATAGCTGTCCCAAGAAGGATACCTTATATGCTGCAGGATGCCTGAAGCACTTGTGGAAAAATATGGAGCAAGGGCAAATTTTAGTACCCTCCCTAATGCTATGGTAGGATTCACAACTTACAGGTGAACTTGAGTGTTAATTTGAGAGTTGTGAAGTGGGTGTCCTCTTATCTGAAGTTCAGCCAAATCATCATGAGCTGGAAATTCCAGTGACTTTAAGCCCTCACAGCATTCCTGCTATTAGTGTTTTACCACAGTGGACTACTTCAAAAAAACTAAAAATACCCAAAACCCCCTTCAAGTCCCACTGAACTCTGTTGGAGAAAAGGACTGAGTGAATAACAATGCTTTAGGTTAATTTTGAGTTAAGGCATCGTATGATTCTCATTAAAGTTAGGTCTGGGCAAACTGGTTCAAGTAAATGATCTTGTGTTTCCAGCTTTGCAAGCTCTTGGAAATATTTTAGCCTTTTTCCCCCCTTTCCCTAAATTTAGTTTAAAAAAATAAAAAGAAGGAAAAAAAAAGCTGTACTCCTGGCTGGAGACACTTTCATGCCAACTTTTACCCTGGAGCAAATTTTTCATGCCTGAGTTATAAAAACCTCAGAGAAATAAGTGGTGATATGTTAGGTAAACATCAGAAGACCTTGAACTACAATTTTGCAAGGGGTGTTGTGAACCTGACAGGACAAAAGATTAATCAGACAAAAGCCTCTCTGCATAGCAGTTCATCTTAACAGGGCTGTGGTGTCTCGTGGTGGGTAGGATACAGACATAGGAGACAGAACACCTCACTTCTGCTCATGTTTCAGCTTGCTGAGTGACCTTTAGCAAAATGCAGTATCTGTGATACCCATTTTTTGCAAAGATCCTTGGATAAAAAATGCTGTGCAGTTTTTAAATATTGGCGTGCATTAGCATGCAGATTTGCTCTCCAGGCCTATTCCCTTTTCAGACTTTTATACTGTGGAATTAATTACTCGCAAAAGCATAAAGTATTTTTGGTTTTTCTGTGTGCTCCTCCTCCTCTCTGCCTTTCTTAGCTCTTATAAACTTTCTAAAAATATGCTGAGAGTGCAACTCATCCTGGGTATAATTCCAGAGATGAAGCTACTTAGGAAGCAATCTTATAGAAACAAAAGGTGAGTTCTGGATATTCTGAATGTGGTAATAGTAAGGGATTTTTGGAAGGGATTTCTTTCTCATTTGGTTCCTATATTTTTTTGTCACTGATTCCTGAAGCAGAGACACAGTGGCTAACACAGATAGCATCTGCTATATGTCCAGAACATTAACTGCTATGGTTATGTTTAGAAAAACTTATCAGAAACACAACGTTTTAATCTCTAATAATGTATGTGGAAAATCAAGAACACAGAAGTCCTCTGTAAATTGAAATTAATAATGTTTGTACAGCTACAGTTCTTTTCCAGGGGACTGGAATATTGAATATTGCATAAAGATACTATACAAAAGAGAAGTTGCATGAAAACGCTTAACCTGTAAGGACCTTTTCTTCTTTTCTTCTCCTTTCCTTCTGTTTATGGGCTGTCACATCTGTTTAAATGTTGCAGGGAAACTGAACATCCTTTTCTTTTTTCCTTCTGGTAAGAAAACAAACCTGAGGAATTAAGTCTCTTGGCCTTGGCTCTTATTTGGCTCATATTTTATAAAATGGTCCTTTTATACACCCACTTGAACAACCGATGTGCTCATTTAGAAGGGTGTAGGAGAGATTCACCCCTAAGAGTAAGGAAAAGAGAGATGTATCTACATCTGCTTTGTCTCATTCACAACTATTAAGAACGGTAATAGGGGCTGATTTATTGTAAACATCAGTTTGCAGTTTATTAATGCTAAATTAAATTACTTTTATTTCCTTTGCTTATTTTTCACTCCACAGAGACAAATGTAGCTAGATGATTCATTTATTTGCATCGATACTCTGTAACAAAAATGAATAAAATTTCATGGATTAAATAAAATACATTTAACGTCATTCAAAATACAAAGAAGACGACAAAATAAAAGTACACTCGGTTAAGTAAACTAATTAACCATTTTCTGGGTATACTTAAATAATGAGCCATCTTTCACACTAAACAATTGGCTTTTCTCTAATTAACCAGAGCACTCAGAATGTTCTTGGTGTGTGGGTTAACCACCATGTTTTTTACTTCCTTACTCCTTGCACACCATTTTATTTTTTCTCACTGAGGAAATTTGAACAGATATATGTATATATTTTATGATTATTTTACTGTTTCTCTTGCTAAAACACAACTTCACAGCACTAAAAATATTTCCTATTTTCAGCAATGGATTCAGAGATAAGAAGCATTGGAATATTACTATTAATTCCAATCAAGTCCATCATGTTGTAGCAGCATGATGAAATGCAGTAAGAGGAAATAATTGAGAAAATTAAGCAGTATTTGAAGATTGATGCAACTTTGGTAACATTTAGAATTTGGTGGGGTTTTTTTGGGATAATTACTCCCTTACTTTATACTGTAGTTTTTCAAAGGAAATTAAATGTTCAAATACACATTCCCATTCCAGTATGTTCAAGTATGGTAATATAACCTTTCCTGCAATCTAGATAAATGGAGGTTGATGAGGGCAAGGGAGTAGTGCCAGTAGCTTAGAACTTGAACAACATCAGAGCCAGGTGAAATCCTAACCTCACACTTTTCAAGTTTCTTTGTAAATCTGGAACCTCATGTTTGTGAGATGGCAAAGGGAGAGGCAGAAGACATTCCCATATTCTTCTTAGGTGTCTTAGCTGAGATAATTATTTTATTATATTTTCAAGTTGAAGCTTATTCGAAGTTGCTTCCTTCTCTGTTATTTTTGCCCCAGCCTAATTATAATTTGTAATTGTTCAAGCCACAGTCTGAATGAAATAAAATAAACATTACAGTTATTTTCAGTCACAGACCTACCAAGCATTTTTGAGTTCATGAACAAGATCTTCTGTCATTAGCCATACAGAATTTTAGCTGATTAAGCCAGGACATTTCTTCTGATCACAGATTTCTTTCATACTGCCTCTTGTTGGCTAGATTGAGGCTTGAAAATGTTGCTAATCCAATGAACACTGGCAGTTCTCAATTTTTGACATTTCCAGAGCTCTTTCTCCAACTTATGTGACATTTTGATATCTGAAATGCTATCCTGTCAACATTTGAAAATCAACACCTGATGTCAACATAATTCAAATTCACTGCCTTTACTGGGCTTCCATCAGGGTTGAAGTTGGCCCATGAACTTAAACAAAGGCTTGTATTAATATATTCTTAAGAACTAATTTCAATTATATGTTGCAGTATCAGGCAGTATTATGTAGCTGCTATTGCATGAATACAAGGATGACATAAAACCCATAGCTGTTCAACTTTTGTAGTTATTCTGAAATTCTTGGAAAGTGGATAAACTGGAGAAGTTATTCAGAAACAAATATATTACTCAGAAACATTTTTGTTTTGTTCCAGCTGATTTCATACTGTACTGGTGGCACAAAAATTTCAATAGGCTTTAATTCACCCAATGAATACAAATTCTTCCCTTCCCCATGAAGTGCCAAGATTCAATTTTGCACAAAAAACATTGCTAAATACAGCACCTCATGGTTCGTTCACTAATTGTTCTTCTGTATAAGACATTAGCTCCTTCCACCACAGTCTGAGATGAAAGGTACCTCTATGATATCTAGCCATGGGATATCGATAAAGCACACTTTATATTAACAATAAACACCTCTCATTCTTTTCTCCACTCTGCTATTATTTTATTGTTAACATAAATTATGCTTGAACAAAAGCCTGATATCAAAAGGTTTTCCTTTTGGGTATCTGACACAAGCCATTCACAATATTCTCAACAAATGGAGTTTTGCAACACTCTTTCGTCCATTGTGTTGTAATAGACCAAAAGACCAACCAAATCCTCTGTCAGAGGAAGTGTCTTATAGGTGTAAGTTAATGGAATATATTGACAATACCTGATATTTCTGCCCATTTAATTCAGAGATTCTAAAAAAACATTCACTTTGGGTCAGTCTAGGATTCATCCAACAGAGCGTCCTTTCCCAAATGGTATCTGGAAGTGCAAGTGCAAGGACATACCAGGAAAAGACATGGTAAACATATATGATCTTCCCCGTCATTCTCCTCAAACATCCTTTTATGCTCTGCTAATAGGAATTCCTGAGACTGATTTTGTTTGTCTGTTTAGCAACTTACAGTACTTTTTTCCACCTCTGGAACCCATGTAAATATTCCTTACCCTTTTCTTTTGGCAAGGAGATCCACTGGGCTGCTATCTGCTCCATAAACACCTCCTTTTGTATGTTTAGAGTCTGATTTCTTTAAAGGTCCTTAGTACTTGAAAGGGAAGATAAGGACAGATATCTGGGCCTTACACAAGCTCCTCGGGCCACTTGGGATTTTGTAGACCAGATCGGATCTCCTCAGTCATTCCTGTAAGAGAAACTATTCCTTGCTGAGATCCTTCAGACGTATATCTGAAACTTTTCCCATTATAACATTTAATTTTTACTGGATGGGACCTGAACCCTTTATAGTCATCAAGTGGCTAATTGTGGATTTCTACTGTGGTATGATGAGGTTTTCTTTTGTCTTCTCCACTTTTTTCTTAAGGATTCTGAACACTTCATTTACTTTTGTGATGACTATTGATTTGATAGCTTTCATGGAAGTGTCTTTCATATTTAAAAGATCAACTTTCTCCACTGAGTAGTAATGGTGTGAATGTAAGACAAATTTTCCCAGTGTGCTTCCCTTTATATCTATCTATGTATATCACATTTTATCACCCCAGCATTTACTCCATGTCATCCATGAATGTTGAGCAGTGCTGTTTTCTACAGAATTTCACAAGCGATCTTCATCCACTGCAAGAAAAGGTAATTTCTCCTAACTTCTGCTTCATACGTGCTTCAATATGTAGCCCAAAACCTTTTGTTGGTTTACAGACTACTGAAGATTCTAAGGCAAAGAAGTTTCTTGTGCATAAACATAAATTTCCAGTGGGAGTTTAATTCATTTTGGAGGATTTGTAGTGGATTTCTAAACTGAATAAATTCAAAAACACTGATTCAATCCATTTTGATAGGGAGTCTCTTGTAAAATCTCTGTGGTTTTTGGCCTTTGCAGTTGGTAAACGACCAAAATGGTTTTAACAATCTCAACTCCTACATAGGCCCTTAAATAAACAGCAGATTTACAAAGATACTTAGTTATATGTAATTTCTGATGGCATTCTGCACCAGTTTTTCAAATAAGTGCCATATACTTTAACAGTCCTTCATCTGTTTACTAATAAAATAAAAATGGAATTATGTTTAAAGGCTGTTTTGCTTCATGGATGTTACAACATTGGAATTTTTCTCTTAACATGTGTTTGAGATATGCAGATTCTAGTGTTTTAATTTATTTCAGTTCAATAAAATTTTTTCAGACAGAAAAAATAATTCTAAAAATTATTTTTGGGAGGTTCTTATTTATTTCTATAAGTTTTAAATTAAAAAGCCTCATTTCACAGAGATGATTGTCTTCGGGTCGGGGTTGTGTCTCTTTGGATCTCTGTAAAATCCATAGCAGTATCCTGAGTGCTAAGATAGTTGGGTTAATTATGGAGTGTAAGTAAACTAGTACTTTCTCAAATCATCCATTCTGCAAACTCAGGAAGGTATCTTGAAAATAAAGCTGTTCTTTCCTGTCTTCTCTCTTCTTACTACCCTCCTCCCTTAACGGTGGTAAGGAGTTATGGTATTACAGGTTATTAAAGTAATTATTTGGAAAGAAAAGTATTACTCTGGGCTGTAGAGGCCACATCCCAGGAACATTTTGCGAATTTCTTGTTGCCAGTTTGTGAGATTTGCTTGTTGTTTAAGAGCCCACCTCAACTTGTTCTATACTCTTTTAATAACTAAATAAGAAAGCATTGGCCATTAAAAAAAATTTTAATCAGAATTGGTTTGATATTTTTGCTGAGGAGGCAGGATGAGCTTGATCTTATTGTTCTCTGGCTCCTTTTACTGAGGGATGCTGATGTCCATAATCACACAAACTGGATGCATTTCTGAACGAAAAGGCAAATTGAGCCATATAATCCAAATACTGAACAGACTGTGAAGTAATGGACGTGCCATGACTTATTTGGGTTTCAGGATCTTTTGTTTAATTTTCTGATATTCTTAAGGCTTAAAAGAGGACACAGACCAGTCAGTTGCATACACTTCTTAATTGATGAAGTAATGTTAACTTGTTTATGGTGTGATATTCTGATGCTGGCAGAATTGTTGAACAGAAATTCAGTATTAAGAATATAAGAGTGTTCTTCCTCCTTTTGCCTTTTCTGTGCTGGGTAAAACTATTTTGAATTCAATGCCATGACTGCCAGACATGTTTGTCTCTAGACATCCACACGGAAAATAATGTGCTCCCTCTTATTGTCCTTCTCTTTCCTGTAACTCTGTAGATATCTTCCAAGGCAGAATAACACATTCATGTCTGCAGTTATGGAGACCATTATTTCAGTGACATCAGTGGATTTGTATCCACCTAGACCAAGGCCCTCAGTTGACCAGAAGGCTCCAAACTGCATAGCCCATGCTCTAATAGTGCAAAGGAAATGCAAAAGATCCTGCAAAACTATAGAAACAATTTAAATTACATATGTATGATGCTAACATGAGAGGCATCAAGAAAAACAACTGTCTTTATAATCTACTTTGTGCTAGTACTATTTTAAGTGCAAATGCACATAAAGAAGGGGTGTATTTTCAGAATGTGGAGGAATTAAACATTCTTCATTCAAGTTACATGAGATTTGCTTTGTCATGCACTTTAGAGAGTTGCTCAAATTGGTATCAACAGCAACCAGCTGCTGTGAACAGTAAAATCTTGCATACAGAAGTAGAGCTGGGGGTGGGGGAGCAAGGGAGGAGCAGGTTGAGCCCTTATAGCTGTGCCTGTGCTAGCCACTTCAGAGATCCCCTCTGAATCCATAGCACCATTGCTGCTCCAGCACTCATTTTTCATCTACTATGAATCCACAGTTGTCAGTGCAGCCCTCAATATGTTCTGTTTAAATTCTCACCGAATCTCCATGGGTTCCTCTGTCTCTTCACACTGAGAGAGACAAGAGAGAGAGAGAGCAGCAAAGTGGTTAGAAATCTTCTGCCAAACACAGATGGTATCCTGATTGCTCTTTCAGCCTACCTGTGTCTGTCTGTGAAGCTGTGGATGTTGTGGACATGTGTGTGAAGAATTTCCAACACTCTCAGATCATTCACCCAAAGGAGAATTTCCATGTGAGTTTTAATATTCACCACATTAGTCAGCCTTGAGAAACAAATATAGCTATTTAGGGTTTATCTCTGCAAAAGTGTGTCTGTGTGTGAATGTGCTTATAAGAAGAGAGAAGTAGAGGAGAAGAACAGGAAGACTCCAAAATTACACAGCAGTCTGCTTTTTAAAAGTACTGACAAACACGTTTCCTTGCACAGTGTAGGCAGTCTGTGAAAAATTCCAAAAACCGTGGAAAAAAACCACACTGGCTTTACCTCATGGTATCTCAGCATGCTCAGCTATTTGTCCCTCTCCTCCTCAGGATATGGGCACAGTGTGGGAGACAATTGCATTATGGCAGTTTAGCAAGTTAGTGCTTATCAGCGGACTTGTTGTAACCAACCGTGCAAACTCTCTTCAGCTGCCCCATTCGTGAGATAAAATGCATTAGCTTAAATTCACATATAGTAGATTTCCCTTCCAAGTCAGATCTTCAAATAGGTTTTGGCATACCTGGCCAAGCAAGCTGGTATCCTCTTCTCAGCTCAGAACATATTCAGTGCAGCAGAGGAAAGGGAAAGCTTCCTCCTTGCAAGAAAATAAATCAACCTATCAACAACGCACTTAACATTTAGAGGAAAAATGTTTGCTCAACTCCTGTAGGTAATCATTTTGTAGAATGAAGCATGAGATTTGATTATCCTCATTATCTTAGTTCAGATAGCTCTGAAAGTTGCTAGTTGTCATGAAACATACAGCTTTTTAAAAAATCCAGTTATGGTATTTGACTTACTGACCTATTCTGGCATTAAATCGCACAGTATTCCAATCCACTGTGAAAATTCAAGTCCTTTTTTTCCTCTATGCATATTACCTCTAGTTCAAAGGAAGGAGCTTTGGATCTCTTACCTTTTCCTTCTCACTTTTTTCTTTTTTTTTTTTTTGGTGAGGCACAACAAAGAGAAGGGTTGGTTTTCACTAATACCATTCACATACTTTAATTTTTCAACCTTGCTGATTCTAGTTATTCTATTTTCCAAGCAAAATTCCGAAGGGGTCATTGAACAGTTTGGAATCTTGACAGCTGTTTCTCAATAAGCATCCTTAATAGGGATGTTCTGAGAATTCCATGTTGAGCCTGGCTGTAAAGCGAATATATTAGTAGAAAGACGTACAACTCTGTGTATCATGTAAAGGTATAGGGATTCTTACAGTTTCCTTTCCTTTTAGTCATTGCAGATCAGACCAGAATAAAAAGATAAGAAACTGTGTTCTTTCTGGTACTCTGGTTGTGGGTGGTACTTGTCCGTATCACTAACTAGCAGATGAATAAATTTAGATGGTCTGTAGACTTCTGCCATGGAAATAACACACACGTAAACAAATGGGTAAAAGTTTTAGGTCACCAATTCATACAGCAGTCCATGCTCCTGCTCTCCTATTCCTGTCTTCCCTCAGTGTCATGTGCTTTATGACAGAGGGGTTTTATGTCCCTGTGTGTCCATGTTTTCACACACCTTTTATTCATTGATTCATTACTTTCTTTTTTTTCCCAATTGAGACCTTCACAGGATGGCTGTCACAGCTGCAATTCTTGCTTGGCAGCATTTAAATGCATGCTAAACAAAAGTCTCTGTCTTGCCCATCTCAAATATAGGCAAGTTAGTTGATAAATAGCCTTATGCCACCCCAGGGTGTGATTATACTTTGAGATAGCACCACCCGTAGGATGAGTGAAGGCCCTTTGATTTTGGCCCTGTGTCTAATCATGTGTTTTAACTCTTTCCAAGTGCTGGGTTTCTGTTGATCCCAGCAATTCTGTACATGTTACAACTGATATGGTTACTGATATACCTGATAATATAGCTGGCATCAGTGAAGGAAACCATTTGGTTGGGCTAAACAGAGCTGCACCAAGACTGCAGTCATCATTCAGTTAATATGCCAGATTATTGGCAAACTTTTCCACTGCCTCCTTCTGTTGTTTTCTGCAAAGCATTATTTTGGTTGAGAGTCATGATAATCCAATCCATTGGTTTTGGTTCTTGCTAACCTTAATGCTCTTGGTTTCACCTGGGCATGTACTTACCAACTTTCTTGTCCCCTTTGAGCCTCACAGAAAGAGACTTGTAGTGTCCCCTGTGTGCAAATTCTGTTATGTTCCATTTTTCAGGTGGAATTTTCATGGATTCCTGGTGTTGCTCTTCAGCACTTCTTTGAGAGTTGCAAACACTTTAATAAGTGGGCAAGTTTCTATTCTACCCACAGCTTTTACTTGTTTCAGTTTAGGTATTGAAGAGTTGTTTTAATGTTAGAATGAGTGAAGTTAACAAAATTCTACTACTGACTCCAGGCACAGTATAGTAAAGCTTGCACTTGCAGTTTTTGTGCTTCCCATCTGTGCTAATATACATTTACACAAGACTGACAGGAAAGTTACTTAATGTAAATTACATTTGCATTGGCTTTAAGTCAACTTTATACTATCAGAAAAAAGAATAATAAATTCCAAAGCATTTAAAACCACAAATACACCCAGAAAGTAACTAGTCCTGATTTTCTTATATTTGCACTAGTATAAATCAGGAATAAGTTTGTTAAAATAGCTGGGATTATTTTCATTTATACTGTAGCTTTATTATAGAGCTCTGAAGCACTATATACTTATGCTACAACTGCAGTAAGAAAGGGACCGTAGTTTGAGGTTCAGTGGCCCTACATGGGTGCAAGAGAGAGGAGGTTGATGCATGCTGGGACTATATCCAGTAGTTAGTGTCTGCAGGACTTGGGTCTTTGATCGTAAAATAAGAGAACATGTTTTTCTGGAATTGTGCCTGGCTGTATCTTTATATAATATTCACTTCTCAAAAAGCCAAATAAACTAAAAAAATGTTTAACTGAAATATAGACCTGTCACTTTTGCTACTTACCCATTTCCTTAGCCCGTAAACTTTGGGTTCCCAAAATTGTAGTTGTTAGATGCTTAAATGTTTTTACATGTAAAAAAAACCCCTGCTTTCAGATGCATTCTGGTTGCAGCTCATTTGGATTGCATAATATGAATGCCTAACAGTCTGGCTGCTTAAAAAGGACTAATTTTCTAGGTATGGGGGGGAAAGAGCTCTTAAAGATGTTCCCACAGATATCTAAATGGGAAGGAAGTTGAGATCCCTTTATCCCATTTGCTTTTATTGAATGCTCCAGAAAAGGCATTTTCTAGCTGGGAGCAAGGTGTAGGTTTAGGATGTAAGGAAATCCTGGAGTGTATTCACAGAGAATGAAATATTATTTATAAAAGCATCATTATTACATCTTAATTATTTATGTTTCAAAAAATGAATAATATATTTTCTGAGTGCTTGCTAATTATTAAATGACAGAAGTAACTCCACATTTCAAATAGCTTGCCTTTCCTGGCAGCAACTTCAAATGAAGAAACAAGCAAAACTCCAGCACATTGCCCGAGACTTCTGAGAGCTCTAGTTTTCATAATGGCCTGGTGAGGAGATTGACTTTCAAACAGGAAAATGAAAATTCCACATTGTTTTGGAGCACAAAGGCCTTCTAGGGTACTGGGTCATTTAGGGTGAACACCCTGCAAACCTCCCCTTTTACTTTCTCCAAGTGCAAATGTCAGCGACATTACTTACATATGTGACATTAATGTTCTTTATATCAGCACTGTTTCAGACACAGAAAAATACCCAAAGACCTTGTTCTCAGAAACACTGTAACACCAAATTTATGAGCTTTGGTGAGCCAATACTTACTGCTGACCTCTTCAATTTAATGGGAAATACAAATATTGTACCTAGGAGAGAATGAAAAAAAATCAGAAATAAACTTTACAGTAAATCTACATTTTCAGCATTGGAATGGGAAAAAACAGAGCTCTCAAGCTAAGTTTCATGCTACGAATTCTTCTTACTCAGGTCCTGTTCTCTGAGAAAGGCGTTTTATTGAATTGTTGATCATATTCTCCAGTATCTCCTGGATAGTCCTTCTGTGATTGGCATAGTTCTGGGTATGACTCTTCATGAAAATGATGCGACAAAAGGTGCCCTCTTTTTTTTTGTGAAAATTTTAACAAGCTTTGGTAAAAGGTCATTGGTCTTACCAATGACAGAAATTTGTTTCTTTCCTCCTTAGGCAGAAATGTAAGGTTTACTAGCCATGGAGGGTACCACCAAAACCTTACCAAAGCGCCTATCAGGCAAGAAGGGTGCAGAGCTCAGGGAGACCTCCTGGTTCTACTTCTAGCTGCAGGCATGATTAAAGACTGGTGGTATTTGAGACTGCTGTAGATTGAGAGAACAGCCAAGACAAGCCTAGAGACTTCTTTCTCTGCTTGGAGTTTATCAATTAACTTGAAGCTTTTTATGTTTCAGCTCTAGCTGGAAGCTTCATTTGAACTTCCTCCGCAGACTTTAATTTCCGTTTGATCTTAGAGAGACACCATCAAATAGTTTGGGTTCTATAAAGCTGAGAGATAACTTTATTGCTGTGTTTCATACCGAACCTGAAGAAAACATTCAGTGACTGCTGAAACATGATATTCTCGGAGTCCTTTAAAGCCACAATAGAGCTATGATTATTTACGTACTTAAATGATGGCTTTTTTTAGTGGCAAGGTGGTGTACCTATTGAGAATAATCCAGGTTAGATGCCAGGGAAGAAAGGGATTGCAAAGTTTCCTATTTCCAATAATTATTTTTTACTGCTTTTGCAATCTGTTTTATTACATGTGGACAAGAGAAACCATGCACAGCGAACAAAGCTCTTTTTTTTTTTTTTTAAGAAGAAAGCATATGCAATCATACTTTAATTTAATTTTTCTCCAGTCTGGATAGATTTCTAGGTCTTACAACAATCCTCAACCAAATTCTGAAAGAGCCAAAACTTTTGTATGCCACATGTGGCAGTGCTAGCAATGTAAAAGCGTATATTGAAAACTTAGGATGGAGTTGTAGACAATTAACAGGCTGGCTGCAAAATCCTGCAGAGCCTTTGAGAAATTCTAGTCACACACATAAACTGAATTATGCAGGTCTTGTCAACAACTGCCTCCGAAGCATATAACTGGTACGGAGGAATAAGGGAGGATAAAAGTATGTGTTCATCCTTTTAGAAAAAGGGAAAAGGAGTCTTTTATACAATGTTTGAGAACCGCTTGTAGGGGTCAGAACATTTGTAATCTTATGTCAAACCTAAGACAAAAGACATTTGACTGAGAGGATAAACAGATGTAAATACCTAAATGGCAGTTTTTGGCATCTGTCCAAAGGTTAGGGTTGTTCTCCCAAAGGTTGAGCTGGTTAGACAATTAAAACAATGTCTTCTTCTTTTTTTTTTTTTTTTTTTTTTGGTGTCTATTTCCAACCTCTCTCTCCTTCTTTTAAAGTATTTATATTTTGAAAGACAATGTGTATAAAAAAGAAAAGTAAATAAAGACATCTTAATTTTCTAAAGATCAAAATGAGGAGATTAGACTACATTCCAGCATGTCTGAATCTATGTCCTCTCACAACCTTTTATGAAGGAGACCACAATGGTTGCCAGAAGAAAAAAACAACAAAAACCCCAAACCAAAACCAAAAGACAACCTGTGTGTCTTTGTGAAGTACTGAAATATGCCCAGAGATCTATAGCAGATTTCTAGATATATGTCTGACTCTGATCTCTCTACATACTAGCTTAAATCAAGAGGAACTCCTGACTTGTGAAAAGTTAGTATAAGATCAAAATCAGAACTATGTACTTCATTAAGGTCATGACCAAGATATTTATTGTGGTTTGAGAACAGAGAAGATTAAACCGCTACAATGCCAATAGTTGAACACTGTGTGGGATTGTTGGGGAAGGAATTTAAAAGAAGTCATTGCAAGCAGGCTCCTCCCTCCTATGTATTTTGTTTATATTTCAAGGCAAATGAACACACTGTATTTTGTAACTGATGGAGTAAGTCTTGTGTTTGATATAGCTTACAGGCCTATAGCTGTAGCACCAGAGTGTTGATAGTAGAAGTTCTTGTAATTTTTCTTGCTGAGATGAGTGATTACACAGCTACTGGTCCATATCTGGTTGCCACTATGTTTATGTCTCCACATTTAAATACTAATTCCCTATCAAAATGACAACATGCATGCCGATTTGCCTGCTGAAAATGAGGCAGTGTAAAAATAAATAAGCAAATTATAAATAGATAAGTAGAGCACATATGTAATTTCTCTGTTCCTCCCTGCAAAGCCATTGGACCCAGCTAAAGGTTGGTTTTTTAGGCAGTGGTAGGCTGGCAGAGAATAACATCACTCTGTTGACTGGGGACTAATCTGTGTTGCTGCCCCTTCCCCACATGGTGGTAAAGCAGCTTCCAAGAACAAGTTGATACTTTTTGAATCTGACATTTGAAACCAGTTGTACATACAATGTGCTAACTACTAGATAGACTTCCATGTGGCTGCTTTGAATTAGCTGTTTGGTTTCCATATCATTGTTCAGATTTCTCTTATGCTAAAAGTGTTTCCAAAGCCTAAATATGAAAAGTAATAGAAAATATAGAGGGATAAGTATTCCTACTTGAAATGCACTTTTTCTTGGTTTTTGCTAATTTCTTTGCATTAGCCTTTGGAGAAAAAAATGTCTGTTTCCACTAAGCACACATATGCAACAGGAGAACTATATAAGGAAAGCACCTTACTTTAATTAATACTGTCTTTGCAACTTCACTCTTTATCAGACATTGAACACAGGTTTGGGACAGAGATATACCCATTTTTAATTCAGATGTGATACTATTTGCTCCATAAGGTACTGAATTGCTAATGTTAGTTAATTAGGACTTTGGGGCCTGATTTTCAAAGATGGCTGAGAAAAAGCAATAAACTTTTATCTTCAGCTTGATTCTACAAAGCTTTGCCTCCAATGAAGAGGGCAGTTTGTAGTAAATTACAAGGGCCAACTGCTTATGTTGGTAATTCTCCTAAGAGTAAATGAAGCAATGTCTTTTCACTAGCTGTATGCTTTTGAATATCAACAGAGAGTTTTAGCAAATTTTTGGGGATTACTACAGTTGTTTTCTAGTGAAGAAGGAAGTGTGCCTTTTAATCTACCTGTAAGACACTAGAGAAAATTGTAAATCCTGTTCTTCGAGAAGAAAGTTTCTACCCTCACAGATTTGAACACAATTCAATAAGACTACTAGATACGACACATTTCAGTCACTCAGGCTTTAGTTGTCAGCCTAGCCCCAAATATCAGCAAGATTCTCCTTTAGTTTGCTTCTAGAAAGTTCCTTATACATAATTCCTTTTGCAATCCATTGCTTTGCACACGGAGATTTGGAAACCTCTCAAAGTACAAAGGGGAATAGTTGTGTCTAAGTAGCAAAGGACTGCCATGCACTGCCTGACACAGAGTATTTGATTTCACCAGTCTCATTCTGCTACCCTGTGCAAGTCATGTGAAACTATTTGTAAACTACAGGTAGTGATGCATACTTGCAAATGTTCTGTGGGACGCTCGTTCAGTTAATATTGTAAAGCATTTGAGATAGCTATGGAGAGAGCATTGCACTTTATCACACACTTACTACCACTGTAATCTTTTATCTGCTCACTTTGCATGGGTATGAATGAATGCTCAGATGTTCAAGCCCTAGGTCTTTCCCATTCAGGCTCTTCTAATATCCTCTCATTACCTGTACCTAAAAGTCTTTCAGCACAGATATTAGGAAAGTTTGTCCATTATCCTAACCTGTCCATTTAATGGTTGCTGTTCTCAAGTACTGTGAAAGGCTACTAGTGATACAGAGCTTCAATTTTTTGCTAGTTTTCACCTACATCCTTCTGATCCTTCTGTTTTCCTGAGTCTTTTAACAACTGTAATAAACAAGACCAGCCTTTAGTTGTTCTCTGCTGTGTCAAGAGTCTCAGGGGTTACAGAATCTCAGAGGAAGAGATGGAGAGGTGGCTACCTATTCAATTTTTGCAGCTTCCCCCAAAACCAGGCTGTATTCATGTCAGCTGAAACTGGGTTCTGGCCCATGGTGCATGGACACTGCTAATGTTGCAAACACTCCCATAATTCAACTATAACAAGTAGTAGTGGTAGTAAAATAATCTTATCTTCAACTCATCAGAGCTTTTTTAATTGAATTTTACTTAACATGAGTGTTGAAAGAGCCAGGCTCAACATGCAGCCTTGACTTTGAAACCTCTGGCATTTTGTGGGTGTTAGTCACATCCTTAAAATTACAGTAATACAGTTTTTGTGGCTTAATATTTACATATTTTTATTGCTGTCTGAAAGATAAATGGGAAGAGGATGATCAGAGGAGAAGCCTGGAGCAGGATTTTAATATGTTGAATTAAAAAAGTAGATAGAGATATATTTATATATATGGGAATGTGAACTTAAGGTTGCATAGGTAAATTAAAGACATTAAAAGACACAAAAGCAATGGCTGGCAAAGCAACATTTAGTTGGCACATAGAAATGCACTGTATTTTGTGGAGTGTGTGTAGTGGGACATTTGAAACTGAGGGAAAATATTCTGGAAGTTCAGGCAGCTGAATTAACATTGCCAAAGGAGTCAAAAGGAGTCACAGTCTTTACATCTTTATCGTAACTTTGTTGCAGTAACATTTAAAACGAAAGGCTAAATTGGAAACTTTAACTTCCCAGAGTTCCTCTGATGTTTACTGGAATTTACCTGAATAGTTCTAAACAAGGAACTGAAGATAAAGTGTAATTTTTCCACCTATTTTGTGACCGAGTTACACAACCCATCTCCTTTTAAACCACCTTGATGCGCATTGCTAATGTCTCCAATACCTGCATCGTACATCCTGAAAAATGAGGTGTTGGTTCACAAACAAACTCTTCCCTGCTAGACTGTGAGTTTGGGAGAAAGGACCAGCTACAGAGAATGAGAACTCCAGCCACACTGCCCCCCTTAAAAACTAGCTTTTGACCCCCTCTACCCAAGGACGGAGGATTTCCCTTTATGACCCCATTAATATCACAGTGAGTCAAGGGAGAATGGCAAATTGTGACTTCTGCAGGGAAGGAAGCATGTGTCCTTGCAGGGAACTCCAGGTGCTTTTTCAGTTCTTTTCTCCTATCTTGCATACAAGAGTGGACACCATTCATGGGAAACATTGCAGTGCATGTCATATGCGTATTTTCGGGTTTTGAAATTAGCAGAATGTAGAGCAGGACAAAGAATAACCCAGGTGAACATTCAGAGAATCATGTCCCAAGACCTTAAGCATTCCCCACCTCAACATACAAAAAGCAAGAGTTTCATTGGTAAAGGCTGAATAAAAAGAGCAAGAACATCTTCTTCTAGGAAATGGGAAATTATACATTCTTACTGCCTTATCCTGGGATCATTCTTGGGCTTTGTTAGGAGATGCAGTAGAATGGTATAAATCTGAATTTGTCTGTGGTGAGTGCAAAGGATATTTTGTTTTTCAGAAGAAACAGAAGAAGAAAGTGCTGATGCACAAGTCACCAAAGGGACTTGAAGATAGCTGAAGGCACAGGACTCCATCGTATCTGTAGTCTTTAAATGTGTTTTAATGAAGAAGAAAAAGGTTTTATAGCTTAGAGTGGGGAAGTGGAGAGCATGTGCTTTCTCTGACATCAATGCCTCTGTGAAGTTTATGAGGCTCAAGTTGAACTGTGAGTTCAAGTGTAACCAAGGAGTGCTCAGAAAGAACAGCTCCGTCTCAGTAAGATTGGCACCTCAGATACAAACAACTATCGGCTTTTTGTTCATCTCATGGGAGAGGCCACTAATGCAGCTAGACCAGAAGATTTATTCAGAGGAGCAAAATAATTCTGAAATTGTTTTCAAAATTATGGGAATAAATGCATGTTTTTTCCCCTCTACTTTGATATGTTTTGAAACAAAAAGAGGATCTGACTCGAGCTTTCAAGGAGGTGGGGAGAAACAAACCCAGTGCATTTACATCTCTTTTGGACCCAATCCAAATAGATTACTGACTAGTGAGAGCATGTGAAAATGGGTTATTATATTGGAAATCAGATTAGTGTTTTAGCTCTCATGTTTTCTTAGGGAAAACAGTGATGTGATACAGGAACATAGATGCTGACTCTATTCATTACAGCAAGTATTGTAAGGGTTCTGTGGGAGACCATTCTAAGCCAAAAATCAATTGGTTTAGTCCAAAGGGGAAAAAAAAGAGTGTTCTTATCTCTCTCTTTTAAGAGAGGGCACTTCAGGTATTTCAGAAAGAAGGCTGTTATTAATTTGGGTTGTTTCCCATAGGAATGCTAGGTTGCTGTGGAGCCAAAATTCATGTTAGGACACATGCTTTAAGTTAATTGTTTGTATGAGAGTAGATGGCTGCAGGTCAGGGTTGCCTGTTTAGTCTGGGAAAAGTACACAGGAGCGCTTAACAAGGGAAATAAGAAAAAAGGAAGGCTTTATCCTCCAGTGCTGAGTTTGGAATAACCAGTTCTAGATGAAGCTGTAGGCTGAATCCAGGGAGTAAACTGGGTGGAGAGTTTGACTCCTTGAAAGCCAACATCAGCATTCCAGTGAAAAAAAGTCCCATTTGTATGAGGTGATGATTATCTTCTTCCTGATTCTGAGCACCTCTTGAAACCAGTGGGAGCTGACAATGCACGGCTCAGGCACAGAGGTGCTCCTTTCCCTATTTCAGGATTTGGAATTATTTTGGGGCTTCCTTAATGAACTCTAGTAAATTTTTTTTGCTAACAAAGACCTCATTAAACCAAATAATCTAAGGAAGCAAATGAAAAAAGCTTTGCTTGCAAGGTACACCACCCTATTTGATTTTGCGTTTTCAGCCTCCAACACACTATTTGCTACAAGTGAGATCAGGATGACTGGTTGTTTTCTCAGCCTACAAGTCCTTTCTTTGGTTCTTTTTTAGAACTTTATAAGCTACATTCTTAAGGCTCCTTGTACCACAAATGCTTTGCAGAAATGCATCTTGCCAGTCCTCAAGAAATGGATAACACTAAATGTAAAGCACAAATTTGGGACTAAGTTGTTGTAAGTGCAACCTTGATTCGTACAAAGGCATATTCAACAGTCTACTGAATTTAACTGGAGGATTTGTGCAGTAAGACAGCAGGTCCCAAAGTGAGAGAAGTGTCACAATTTGGTCCTTAATATGGTATAAAGCAATTTTAGTACAAATTGTGAAAAATATATCATCCTTTAATATCTTATTGTCACATGCTTCATGAAGATCAAAAAAATCCGCTGACCTAATTGTGTCTTTATAAGAGAACTTGCATGTTGGCTAGAGAAACATTATTATGTCTTGGAACTTCTTTCTGACCAAGTGTGGACTTATGGAATTAACCATTTGTAAGTAAATATGCAAGATTTTTTATGCCACATAACAACACTGATAGGCACAGTGCTGAAAGAGGAATCCCCATAAATCACTTCGATTTATTTGCAAGGAAATCTCTCCTTTCCACCAGTTCTCTGAAATCCAAGTGTCATTTTGAGATTCAGCAGCCATTATAAGCTAGAAGGGCTGAATGCTGAAAGTCTGTAACATTCTTTTTCCATAAATTGAAAATGTCTATGATCATGTGGAAATTATGTTGCTCACGTGGATGAATATGGGGTCTCACCAGAGGCATGGTTCACATTAAGTCTCAGTATTACACTGACGTATTTCTGCAGTTCATTGTGAGAGAACAATATTCTTGAGCCAACCTGGTCAAGGTTGAGAATACAGGGGCAGAAACTTTAAATCTGTTGGCAGATCTGCTGCAGTCTATTGTATATCTCTGAGCACACTACAGCGCTTCTGTTCCCATCTTCATCCTTTGTCCGCATAGCCTATATAGGCTGAAAAACCTTTGAGGCAAGAGCTTTCCCACTGTGTTTGCAAAGGGGATCTGATCTCGCTTAGGTCCCTAAGGCATTACTAAAATAAAAATAATAAGAATAATTGCATTCAAAATTGGCAAAGGAAAGAATATTTCTTTATTTTCAGAGATTGAATAAGTTGTTATATTACATCCATAGCTCCTCTTTTTTTTTTTTTCTTTTTTTCAGGATATCCCTTTTTCTTGTAATCAAGTCTTTACATATGGCTTTCCTTACTCAGTGAAGAAGGGATCAAATGCTCACTGTGATGCCACATAATTAGCTGAAATCCACAACATATGCAAAACTGAAGCTCAGGGATGTTTTATGGTTTAGAAGTTTTATTTAAAAATTCAGAAGTTTACACTTCTAACTTTGGAAATTGACTACGATGTGATTATTTTAAAATCATGTCATTCTAACTTTTGTTGCTTTCATAGTTTATTTAATTGACTCAAAAATTCCCAACATGAGAGTATTTTCAGTCAAAAATTGAGGCATCTTTTCTGTTTGTTTCAGATATGCTGTGTTTTTAAGATGCAATGCTGTAAGAGCAAAAAAGTAATTTTTAAGAGAAAAAAAATCTCTAAGCAGTGCATGGATCAGAAGAATTAAGTATGAATAAAGGGAGTTGGTAGATGATATTTGGAGTTGTAAGACTTCACAGATTTGGGGAAAGAGACATGCTGTGACTCAGCAACTTGTGTTATAATCCATAAAAAAGAATTAAAGAAATATGAGTTAATAAGAGCTATGTTATGTTGATGAGGTACTTTATAGGGTATCTGGTAGTGGGCTTTGTTCCTACAAAAGCAGTATGGTGTCATGTGGTAAGACTGAATGGTTTTCACTTACTTGCTTGTATTTTCTATTTTTTAAAATTATTTTCTTCTAATCTAATTATTCACATCAATTTAGTAAATTTCTGTTACAAAAGGGAGTATTCTGGGTTTTTTTATTAATAGATCAGTGTTTTAATTTCAAAAGTTTGATTTTACAATTTAGGTGACTGTATACAATTAAACTTTTTCTTTGGTTGCCCTCTAGGACACTTTGTATGATTGCCACAAAAGAAAGACTTCTTAATGATTATTTTTTGTGTACGACACATCTCTTTCAATGTATGAACATGTGCGGTGGTTGGGGATGCACATTCTGTCAGGTGACCTCTCCTCTCCTCTCCTCTCCTCTCCTCTCCTCTCCTCTCCTCTCCTCTCCTCTCCTCTCCTCTCCTCTCCTCTCCTCTCCTCTCCTCTCCTCTCCTGTCATGCCATTAAACTTCTGCAACCTTATTTGAATTGATTTATGACCTTGGTAGTCAAGAGTCTGATCTTAGGTTTTGACCTACCATTGAAACATACTTTTTAATCAAAATAAGCACAGGTTGAAAGAAAGCAGATGCTGATCACTCAGCTAAAGGATATTTTTTTTCACAATAAAATAAGAAAAATAAGGATTATCACTGACTTAATCTGTTGGTCTGGAAAAGAAGTTGCATATTCCAACAAGAAGAAACAAATTAACAAAGTGTCAGCACAATCTAAAATGAAGTAGTATGAAAAAATGCCGAATCTGCTTATCAGGAGCTGCCCATGAAAGCAGGATGTTTTTTAAGTGTCCTGGTTCTGAAGTTGTCTCTGGCAACTTCTGAACAACCAGGAAGAATTTGAGCTTATACAGAACTTTTCACAAGGACAATTTCTTCTCTGGCAAAGAAGGGACAGGTAAAACTGGCCTTTACTTCAGTGATGCAACATCTATTTAGCAATATATAGAAAACAGAGAACTTTGAAGCAGGCATATAGGACATATAAAGAACCTAAATATATATGCATATATGATGAATCTTTGAAGAGAACAAATCTATCTGTTGAACTTTGCAAATTAAATAAGGATTACACAGACACTAAACCACATGCAGTGTGTGCATGCTGCTGCTCTGGAAGCTTTCCAAATATACACCACTTTGAGTGATGCTAAACGGCTTGAAAAATATTTGAAAGGATTTTACTAATTTTCTTCAAAATACAACCTTTTTTAGTCTACTATATAACTGAATACTAATTTCCTAATGTTTTTCAGTGTGCATTGTGCATGGTTAGATGGATGTGATATAAGTCAATACAGTTTAGGGGCTATGTTGAGAAATGTTTACAGAAAACACTGACAGTTCCTATTGAACATTGATGATACAGAAGTTTGCAGTCCTACATCAGCCTTCAGCTGAAAATTGTCTTAAGTTTGAAATCACAACAGACACCCACATTCCTGGCTTTCCAAAGTGCACATTAATTCCTGAGAAGCTGCAACTCTCTCCTTGGATTCTCAGTAGTACCATGTTTTAACTCCTGGATTTGCAGATCACTCAGAAAGGGCTCAGTTTGGCTCTCTCTCCAATCTCTCCACAGTGCACGCAGGGCTGATAAACAGAACAGTGAACACAACCTCCTTAGCTGTATGTTTCAAATCTTGCAAACACTTGTTGCATAATGTCCTCAGATTATACCCTCTCCTCACTCTTCACACTGTGAAACGCATTCCTGTTCGTATTGTTTTGCATTCCTGTCTCTGGACACATATCTCTGGCTTTGACCAGATTAAATCTTGCAAGATTAATATCTACCTAAAGTAGATAATCTCCTCAGAGATTATCTTTGAGACTATTGCACTGACCATCTTCCCACTTTATTTGGATCCCTCCAAATACTTTCTTTGCATTCGGAGTTTCTCATTACCCTCAAAGATGCTCACAGCTTCCTCTACTTCCTGGGTTTTGCTTTTGGGATACTATCTCAGGCCTAGAATATCACTTCCATCAGTCTTTATTTTAACTTGAACACAAAACTTTCCTGCCTGGTTGATGTGTTTCTAGTGTTCACATTGTACTCTTTCAAGTTCTTTCTTGAAAGACATTTTCTATAATGATTACCAAAAAGATGCAACCAAGGAAGGTACTAATGTGTACTGACCATCTCTCTTCTTGCTGACCAGTACTGCCTCCTCATTTGGTCCTGTTATTGTTGACTCTGAGACTGTTTTTTGATTGTCTGCTCTTGTAGTATAAAGAACAGTGGGCTTGCCCTGTGGTACATAAAGAATGTCTAACAATATTACACGATAACAATGTCTGTGTGTTTTCAGGTGTCATCCAGGGTAAAATAGTAAAAAAATCAGCACAAATTATAGTATACACTTTATAGAAATAAAATTTTAAAAATACATAAATTTACAGCATATGCTGAGTAAGGTACAACAATAATGAGGAAGATAAAAAAGAGCTTTATAGGCATAAGGGTCCACTTAAGGTCTAATGAAAAAATCCTGCTCTATATCTCTCCAGCTGAGAAATGGCAGGGACTCTGTTGTCACACATCATGAAGGCTTGCCTTATGTAGCTGCTGTAGAAATTCCTGCACCTCCCCACTGTTGCATTTGATATATATTTAAATCCTAGTAATCCTGGCTCTCAGCTGAGTATCAGTCCCAAAGAGATTTAGGATAGGGTAAGCCAAGGGTTCTGAGTCCATAGCTATGCAAATTCCAGATTCACTGGGGAAACGCAGCAAGGACTCCTGGAGCTTATGAGATGGAACAGAGTTCAGAGCTTCCGGCTTTGAGGCAGATCATCAGTCTAAAATGTAAATTGCTGTATTTGGTTTTCTGTTTTAGCTATTTGTCTTTTCAGTGTCTGCTCTGGGAGGAAATTTGCAGCTAATAGGAGTAAAACATTAATGTTGACATGCACAGACATGGACACCCGGACAACACTGCAAGTAATTTCCATAAAAAGAATTAGGGAATGAAATTTCTTTGCCTGTGAAGAGTGTTACACTGGGCAAATTTCCACTGACATCACGAGATGAAATATGTTTGGCCACCACAATTTCTCTAAACTAAATGCAAAGTGAGGGTGTCGGACTCAAAGTCTTGTAAAGTGTTTCAAAGCACTGGATTCTTCATTTACAGTGTGTTGTGAGTTGGGGTTTTTTTTCCCCTCTAAAGATCAGCAATTAGTTGGTGTATCGTTACAGAGAGGATGGCAGAAGGAAACAAAAAGGAAGATAATTTTTTTGTGGCGGAGACTCACATGCCCATGGTGATGACCAACCTTATAAAATTCTAGATAGTTATAACAGACCACAAAGGAGTCACAAAGTCATTACAGTCAGTGTATTAATAATCCTCATACTGTAATAAGGAGTGTCCAAATAGCCTATGACATCAGAGAACTTTATAGCTCCAGAGGAACTATTAGATTTTATCTTCTCAAGAATCCTTAGATTAAAGAGTCCTCAATGAGACCCTGACACAGTAAAACATAATGATTTCAAAAGAGTTGCTATGTTCTATTGTGTCAATAATTTGCATACTAAGGAGCCCCTATGGTATCATAGTCCTTGACATTACAGAGCATGGACTTGGTACATACTGAGTGGCATTTACATTACCAGAGTCCATACACAGGAATTGTTGAATATTACATCTTAAAAAGAAAAGAAGCTTCACTTGAGTTTTAATTAAGAAAGTTTACACAAAATATCCTCTCTTATTTCTAAAACCCATAAAAACACAAAATATGAGGAGAAAATGACTTCTTATGTAATCAATCCTGAAGTCTGGATTTTCAGATAGTTGCCTGAGAGTAATCCCTTTAGCCTCATTTATGGGGATACTATCCTTAGTCTTTGTACTCACTCACAGCATCACAAATGTCTTGGTGTTATATGTTAGCTTATGTAACCCACAGACCAATATGTTTTCCTGCAAAAGCATGAATTAAGGAACAAGCAGGTGCTTTAACACTGAATATTTCTCTTTTTTTGTGTGTGTCTGGGTAAGTGACATCCTTAACCCGACTTTAACAGTGTGTATGTGAATATTCCTCTGTAGGTGAAGAGTTCTCTCTATGTGAATAGTTTTATGTGTGCTGGAGAATTAATGTCTCTGTATAAGATAAGAGAATCAACCATGACTGTTGGAGGGAGCTTCACTCCAGATAGTGGGAAGACTTTTTTTACTCTGCTGAGCACAAGTCCTGCTGTTAATAATTGAAGGTTGCTTTGTGGAAAAGGACTGTCCATATCCATCATTTTGAAGACAAAATTTTTCAGGTTCTCTCTGTTTTATGCCTTATCAAACAATCTTACAATATGCAATTCACTAGTCGCATGACCAGCTTCAAGTTTCTGGCCTTTGAAAAGTTTGCTATTTTGACTTAAGTATTGAGATACTTCTTTTCTGTTACAAAGAAGATGCATCTTTTGAGGATTCAAAGAAGCAAAAAGAATATCCTCATTTTCCTTGACAGAATGCTTGCTGTGTTCTGCATGTTGAAGGCTGGCAAATATGAACAGAGAGGTTTACCCTTTTATCCCTTCTAGTTACCCAATGTGGCTTTTAGGTCTTTCTCCAAACGAAGCACTCTGCAAGACATCCAAAGATAAAAAAGAAGGAGAATGAACTCACCTACATAGAGCTTATGAAGGCTTTAACATTTGATTGATAGTGTTTCTGTACCTATGGCACATTTTTTAAAGCCCTTCTACAACCGTGAGTACAAATACTTTTGTGAACACTCCTAGTGTGTGCATGTGTGTGTATAAAAACTGCAGAACAGAACAAGATTTAAGGTTAGAGAATAGACACATTCTGTTATTGATTATTGTTATGCAAGACTTATAAGACTTCTATGATGGAATGGTGGTAGCAGGGAGCCTTAAAAAGCGATGTGGTCCTTGCATGAGTTTCGCCTAAATTTATCAGTTTGCTGGGGCTTTTTTGCTTGCTATTCCAAGAAAGAAATTAACACCTTGTCAGCATGGCAGAGGAGAGAAACACAGTAAGTCTTCATAGATCATTGACAACTACTGATCTCTTGTGCACTGTAGGCAGATTGCTCTAAACAAGAGACCTAAATTTATCTCTAGCTAATAGATAAGCAAAGAAAATCAAAGCCCTGAAAGCCCTGATATGCACTTACTGTAGAGGGGAGAGCTTCTGCATCCCTAATCCCATGGGATCTTCCTTCTGTATGAATAATCTTCTACAAACACTTTTTTTTAAAAAAGGCAGTTTCTAATAAAAATGAATTTTGACCATTTGCAAGAAGGATCATAGAGTTTGCTGCTCTCCAAAGCATTTGACAGTAAGAGTGAAAATAAGTGCCACTGAAATTTAAGAAAAGTACCTGTGCAGAGTGGGAAAACTGTGGTCAATGATTCTTTGAAAGACTGAGAGAAGTTTTGCAACATGTGCACATCTGCAGAGACTGAGTGGATGCACTTGTTTCATCATTTGAGATAATCTAGTTGTTTTTTTGCATGTTTTGCACAGGGCTGTTTCCAGAAGGGCTTGATCTTTTTTTCCTTTGCAAAGCATTGACTTTGCTATCGTTGTTATTGCTGTGCTAATGTTATCATACACTGATTATTTTCACTGTGTATGTTTTTGTTGCTTCCTGTACAGTGTACAACTTTTTCTGCAGGCAAAAGCCAGAGCAGCAGTCCCCTTTTAATACAAACCCCATTAAAAGCTGCCATTCTTAAATTAGCTCTGCAAAAAAAGTGCATTTTATAGTCAAGCAAGCAGTAATTGGACACTGTGGCTATGAGTGGCCCTTGTGGTGTTTGGACCAAGTCCAAATGTACCTTCTGTCTGTCTCTGACACAGGCAGACAATAGTAGTATTATTTACTGTGCTGGCTCTGTGTAATTTGACAGGCCAGCTGCAAGAACAAAGAACCACTAACATTTTGCCCAGCCCTATTCCCAATTGAAGGCCCATCTACATTTCATAAATAATTTCCCAAAATACTGGATTCTCTTTCTCTTCCATAGCCTTTACTGTGCTAATTTAGAGAATTAAAGTTAGCCTTTCAAACAGTATCCCCTTCCTGTGCTGTCATTCATATATTTTCAAGTTTTGGATACCTTCCCTACACTGAACCCTGAGTCAATACTGTATGACTTGTCTCCTTAGCTGTGCTCAGGAGTAGGGAACTACCCCTGTTACTGACTTTCCCATGATTATAAAGCTAACCAAAGAGTTTGGGGCTGGGTCATTTTACTCTATCTAATAACTAACTGACCCCCTGGGAGTAATTAAAATGTAAATGTTTAAAAGATAGAGAGGAAGAGCATCCCTCCTACATAGCCATAACCAACATATGAATGAACACAAGAGGGAGTATTAGGTAATAGTTAATATTAGGGGGACTGGGAGCAAGATTTCCTGGACCTAATATTATCTGTAGCTTTGACTTTGTTTTTACATCCTTGGACAGCTTTTTGAAGTGTAACCTATCAAGAACAATGGGACAGCATTTACCACACCTCCAATTTACATCCATTGTACCTGCCTTTCCAACCAAGGAGAGGATAAAAAGAGCTGTTACCTGTGCGTTTTTGCATTTAACTTCAGGCTTCTCGAAAGTCCAGGCAGCTGAACTGCATCTGTAAAATTGCTATAGGGGCACATTCTTATCCTTGCATGAAAGGATGCCCCCTGTGAGTGTTTCTTCTTGAGCTGTCATGAGCACTCGGAGTGCTGATCCTTTAAATACAAAATATATCCTTTCTTGCCATTAGTATCTCCATTTTCTCACCTGGTTCTACTGGTAGCCTCTTCACCATCATTTGCTGTTATTTCCCATAGGGAATGCCAGGAATGTTTGTGAGGAATCCACAGGTAAGAAGCAGGCACTGGGAATAGATTGGGAGCCCAGCCCTCTGATATCTGTGCACTGGGCAGGCAAGCTGGTGGGAAGTGGGTGGAGGAGGCAAATTAACTGCAATCAGTAAGGAGCTAAAACAAATGACTCCCTTAGGAGACTGAGAAGAGATGGGAATTCTCTGACTCACTGTCCCATCACTGTTCCTCTGGGGCTTCTCCTAGAGTGCTGCTGCTACATGCCAGCCCTTACACAAGGCTGAAACAAAAAGCTCTCTCCTTCACAGAATGCAGTTTCAATGAGGTATGGGCATGCTGCACTTGCTCACAGACATATATGAATATAGCATATGTGCCCGCAGTGTTCTGTAAATAATAATCATAATACTTACAGAGTTATATTGAATTCTGTCAGGCAAATAAAGAGATTCTCAAAGTTGCATTATTATGCCAAACTGCATCTGTCCATGTGAAACACATATACTGACACTACTCTTTGAATTTTTAAACTTGATCCTAGGAATCCCTTAAATAATTTGTAAGGTGATTATCAGAAATCTCTTTGTCTACTATTTAGTTGGGATTTATAGACAATTATCTCCTTGCTAAAGAAATGCTATCCAAGTGTCATAGTGTGCAGGTAAACACTGACCAGCACTCTAGAAAACACACTGAGATGAAATGGTAGAAGCACAAAAGCAGACTATGTGCTTGCTAATAAGCCAACTGGGGCATGCTGGCAGCAAGGCTTGGTTTCTCTTAACTGCTGCGGCCCCTGGGAATACACTTCTGCCCAAAACCCCTTTGACTGCCCTGTGTTGAGCATAGGCATTCAAAAAGATCTCCTTCAGTTTTTTTTGATGGACTTACAGAGACCCTTGATTTATGCCAGAAATTCCCCAGAACGAGCCTCAATAGTACCTAAAATGTGTGAGCTAATTTTCTCACAGGTAGAAATTGCCCTGATTTCTCAAAAATCTGGATCTCCAGCACATTCACACACAAAGAAAGTTCATGTGATAAAATAAACAGCACTAAGCCAGGATGACAAGATTCATTTATTTATATATTTATTTATTTTGCAACATGTATTCACCTAAATATGAGTCAGACAAATTTAAGAGCTCAAATTAAATTAAAACATCCAGCTAGATAAGAGCTACCACAGATGACAAATTCCTGGAGAAAGCTGAATTTCAGGTTTTAAGGTGTAGACCCGATTCCTTTTGCAGAGAAAAAGCAAACTATTCTCCCTTATGTGGACTGGGTCCTCAAAAAGACTAATTTAACCTTAATACAAATCTCTATGGGGAGATATATGATAAAGATAGAAACTGGAGTCTCAAGTTGGCAAAATTTAATTTGGTTTTCTACTTCATTAGAATAAAAACTTAAAATGTTTGAGGGATTTTTCAGAAATAATAATTTCACCTTCCATCTGCATCTGTAATAGCAAAGGATCACTGCATAGGGCACATACTCAAGATGCAGAAGATCCTCAGCAGAAGAGTTTATATATTAATTGATTTGGAATTCAAAACCATGTCTCCAATACACAAGGGTAAATATCTAATTTCACTTAGGTTTTACAGTTTCATTTTTGATCCTACAAAACTTTTTTTTTTCGTGAAATGTCCACTAAACTTGATAAACTACTGAGAAGTTCTGAGTTTTGTAAATTGGCATTTTCCATTAAAAAAGTATTTTGGCCAAAAAAAAAAACCACCTAGAAGTCTATAGGTTGGTTGCACATTTCCAATTTTCTATTTTTAATTTATTCCTTTGCCACAGGAACTGATAGTGTGCTAAGGAGTAGTGAAGTTGGATCATATTTTCATGTTTTTCATATTGATGAATCTAGACTGCTCCTATCCCCAAACAAGGACAGTGTTCTTTTCACAAATATTGGTTTTGACCTTAGAAACCTTTTGCTTCTTTAATAGCTGGTTTAACGGTTGTTTTTAAGGATATCTCACCAGAAATTGCTTTTGAGTAAGTAAATACATTCTACTTGGTGCTTCAGCTGGCCCACCTGACCACAAACCACGATGATAAGGCTTTAGCCAGGCCTATCATAGAGTCCCTTTCAAAATCAGCCACAAATTATGGGGATAAGTATGGTCTTCTGGCCACAGTGTAGTAGTTCTTAACCATGATCAACCTTTCTATGTAACACTGACTTGTCAAGACTTTTAGAATTGTCATTCCTTGGTTTATCATATAGCTGCTCAGGAATACTTATTTACTTCTTTTCTGTTATGTGTGGAACAGGACTTTTCTACTTGTAGCAGGAGATGGTATATTGAGAAAGGCTGGTCTAGAAGTGATAGTTCTCTGAGAGTTTGGCAGGACTGGTAGTCCATCTAGTGAACAGACTGTACCTTGGTAAGGCAAGGGTGAATAAAATATAATTTTACTACTCACCTGCTTAAGTAACCAAAAGAAAACACTCATTGCACTGTTACACATATTTTGATTTTGGATAATTTTTTTTTTTGTTATTATTCATTATTACTTCTCAGTATGAAAAATATATGGCATATTAATAGAAATATTTTGATTCATTGAAAGCAGGTAGAAGATACACCTTCAAGCAATTTTCCTGTATTTTCTTATCATCTTTTTCTTTTAAAACAGTATAAAAAGTTATATTTTGACTGGAAGACAGAGAGAAAACGGCAAAGTTTCATAAAAACTTATTGCATGACATTTTAAATTTAAAAAAAGTATTCAACCTTTTGTATGTGTCTTAGTATTTGCCATGACTCCTTCAGCATTTTCATGTTGTTCCTTAGCCTCATGGTATTTTATTAATGTTTGCTGTGTGTCAGAAGTTGATAATTATTAGTAAAGATTGTCTGCCCCACAGGCACCTTACAATTTATCAGCAGACTATTATACAATTTGACCTCGTCCATAAAAGAGCACATTAAACTCTATAAAAGGAAGAAAGTGTCCTGAGAGAGTAAAATTAGCAGTCAGTAAATCTACTCAATGTCTAGTCTTGTATCGTTTATGCTGCTGACATGTTTGTGTGTGCACAAATGTTTTCAGTGGTGCCCAGTGACAGCATGAGGAGCAGTGGCCATAAACTGAAACACAAGAAGTTTCACATTAACATGAGGATGAACTTCTATACATTGAGGGTGGCTGAGACTGGAACAGGTGCCCAGGGAGGTCATGGAGTCTCCCTGTCTGGAGACATTCAGAACCCACCTTGGATGTGTAACCCGCTCTAGGTGATCCTGCCTTGGCAGAGGGGTTGGACTAGACGATCTCTAGAGGTCCCTTCCAACTCTAAAGATTCTGTGATTCTGCTTATGTGTGTATTTGTAAACAGAAATATATAGACCTTATCCATGTTCTTGTAACACATATTTCAACGCTCATCTAAACACTGAACAGTTCTGTAACTTAGAATCATCATGAACTTCATCATGCCGCAGTGAAGAGTGACTATAAATATGCACCAAAGATCACTGGAGAATCAAATATGAATTTAATTAAAAGGAATTAATACTAAGGCATTTCATCTGATAAGAGGCAGTATCAGTTAGGGACTTAGTAAGCTATATTTTGTAGTCACTGGGGCTTTGGCTTATCTTGCTTCTTCCTGTTTTTCTCAAACCACCGTGTGTGGGATATATGCGCAGAGGATTGGAGCAGCTAAAAGCTACAGGCAACATTTCACTTTCTGTTACCCCAGCACAACTTTTTGATTTCCAAGAGGGTGCAGCCAGGTAACGAAGCAAAAAAATGCAAACAGCTGCTGAATCCTATACCAGATATGGGGCACCTTTCTTGGTGGTCAGAGTGATTTCTGCCTGTGAAAAACGTTTGAGATAAAATATTAAATGAAAGAATGTTCAAGGCTCGGATTTACCATCCTCCATAAGTACAAACTGTAGCTGTAAGAACTGATGAGAAGTATTCCAGGGCAGAATTTATCCCTTCATCTTCTGTATGTCAGAGTTATTGTTTTTGTAGACATGCTGAGCCTGCCTCTGATAAAAGGATGAAAGATACTTCTTTCAAGAAGGTGAGACTGGACCTTAGCTGTTGTGATGACTGATGAGAATCCAGACCCAAATCAAAGGACAGGCATAATTAATACAGATGTTGCACTTTGCCTGGACTTGAACATGTTCACAAAGACATTGTCAGCCAATGGCAAAAATTTTCTCAGCTGCTCACTGTTTGCTAATGACAAAAGAACTATCTAAATTCAATGTTTGTTTCCATTTAAAGGTCAACATGACTGACTAATTCTAAATTATGTAATTGTGCTAAGAAAGCAGAGTTAAGAAGCCGCTAACCTGTATCATATGGAGCCAACTGTGAAAATGCAATACTGTTGTTTTGAAAGATTTCTGTTAAATGAGCATCAAGTGACTGTTACCATTGTGGTAATGAGATTGTGCTATTCACAGGATGTGGCACAGACAAAATCTATAAGAAAGACCTTGCACTTTTGAGGGATGTTAAATAACAAAATGACTGCTTGAAAATTACCTAATGTCACTCATTTTTAGGAGGACTCTTCTGCTCAGTCCAAAGGATGCAACCACATATATGAATAGCCTTCCTTCCCCTCTCCCCCATAGTCCTTGGAAAACAGCTTCCTCCTTAAACTAGTGGCACTGGCTTCTGGTGCAGATGAATCACTTCCAAAGCAGGCCCAAATAAGGAAATAACTATAAAAATACAGGTATTGTGTTGATATATTTTTCCAGACTAGATCATTGTGATTAATTTTTACTGCAGCCATTGTGAAAAGAGTGTTTCATGGATTAAAACTGTGTTGGTGTTAGCTACTGGGAACACATGGAGCAGCAATACAGGCCTTGCCTTCCCTGGAAACTGCTGGGTCAAATTGCCATCTCCCTGACATTTTGCTGTCGTCTTTCTCTTGAGCTGTGTGATGTAGAGCTAATCCTTCACGTTCCTGAACCGGTGATCCTGCTTCCCCCAGACTTAGAGTATTCAAACTGTTGTGAGAAAAGCCCAGTTCAGTTCGACTCTCTGACAAGCCTTTTCCAAGCAATTCCTCCCACTGCTGCTGCGCCAAACAGCCTTACCACAGCCCTGTGTTTAAGAGGCTGGAATTTTGTGTGCTTCATTTATAAATCCTGTTGGTGGAAACATCTCTGTAGCTGGACCCAGTAGGAGCCTGACACTCTCATTGTGACTAGCTGTTTATTGTGCAAGCTGCTGACTAACTCGCAGTAACTAAAATATAATTTTCCAAAATAGACACAGATGACAAACAGATAATCACTGCAGAGAGCCAATATAACTAAGAAGTACACTCAAAGCTCTTTTAGGTGTACTTCACAGGATCATTATAATCAGCAAACGGATCTTAACTCAGGCTGTCACCTACTCAAAGCTATTCCTTATTTTCAAGGCTGTGTCTCATTGTGCCACTTCAGATAAAGCAAAGGGGCTCCAGTCATGTGCTTTGGTTCCACTCAGCTCTCAGATGGTATCCAAATACTGTTCTTTTCTCCCCCCAAATCCCTTTGACTTCTCTATCCTGTCTTACCAGCTTCCACTCCGACTGAGGTTGACCCCTTAAATCCGGGGTGAGGAACGATCACTTCCCTGTTCTCAGATTTTCCTGCAGCCAGCTTTACTCTTACACTGGTGTCCAGCACTTACCAGTCTCTCAAAATAGCTACCCTGCATGGCCTTGTAGCCATTATTTCCTAACAGAGACCACAGGATATTGATTCTTCAGGAAGATTTGGGCAAAAATACCTAAGATGATGGAGATTTAAAAGTGTTCAACTGATACACAAGCAAGCATAAAAAGCAAACACCTTGACTTAACTGAAGAGGCAGAGGGCAAAGATATCATGAAAGTATTCAGTTATCCTTAACTAGAATAAATAAGTAAATCCCTTGAGAGTGGGACCCTGGGCACTTAAGCAACAGTAAAATAAATTAAAATTCTGTGTCTGATAATAAAATACAATGTAGCTTCAGTGGAAGATTTCTTAATACCCTGAGGAGAATGTTTCTACTGAGGCCTCTGGTGTTCACCTAGCTCATTAAATGAAACCTGTAATAGAAACATCTGCACACACCTTAAAAAAAAATGTGTACATTTTGAAAAGTATTTATGTTGAATTTAGATTTAGGAGTCTAGGGCAGACATCTAAATTCTGGGTGCAGAGATGTCACAGCTCTTTGAACAATGACTCAAACTTGACAGGGCTCATGAAAGAGCTGCAGAGGCACCAGCCTGGACTGGGGGTGATGGGCACATAGTTGGCTCTGCACCCCTGCCTCCACACCCTGCCTGGAATGTGACCATGGTGCTGTAAGTAAAGCCACTGCACACCCCAGAGTGGACCTCCAGCCATGAGAAGATTTTCATGGCAGATTTTTAAATGGAACATTTTTTGCCAAATACGGAATGAAAATAAATCCTAGCAGCTGGGGAAGAGAGATTATCTATCATCCATCTATCTATCTATCTATCTATCTATCTCTGCATGTATCAATAACTGTTATGTCTCCTATGAAATGAAATGCTGCTTTTTGACCTGCCGTAATTGGAAGCTGTGGTAAATTCTGTCATACAAATCATAGCACTAATATTAATCATTTAAAGACAAAGTGATAGCAAAAATCCTGACAACAATGTTGCTTGCAAGGTTTTTTTTTGAGGTTTGTTTTTTTTTAGCTTCAGTTTCATAGAGACTCAAATTATGAACTGCTTTCCACATGCAGTCTAAAAAAATTTTTGACACTAGGGCTGTCAGTGGCAGCCGGAGGTGGTGTCAGAGCACTGGGCGCGGAGTGCGGCAACGCGAGAGGCTGTGTGACACATCTCAGAAAGGCACAGTATCTTCTTCACTACAAAGTTTCCCTCTCAGATTAGACTGACTTGTTAACTCATCCTCCCTGGTATCTTTTTGTTAATGCCTCAGCTTTTTAAGCTGTTCCTCTATTTCTCACTCTGATCAGTCTAGAATCACATTTGTGGTCGGTCCATATAAAGGAGAGAAAAGGCTGAAGAAATATTCAGGTTCAGGAGATATTAAGATATTTTATATTCACGCAGAGTATGTAACATTTTCTATTAGTAAAAGGAAGGAAGGAAGGAAGGAAGGAAGGTAGGAAGGGAGGAAGGAAGGAAGGAAGGAAGGAAGGAAAGAAAGAAGGAAGGAAGGAAGGAAGGAAGGAAGGAAGGAAGGAAGGAAGGAAAGAAAGAAGGAAGGAAGGAAGGAAGGAAGGAAGGAAGGAAGGAAGGAAGGAAGGAAGGAAGGAAGGAAGGAAGGAAGGCAGAAAAAAAAGACAGGGAGAGAGGGAGAGAAGGAGACAGGTAGAGAGGGAAAAAGGCAGAAAGAGAAAGAAAGATAAAGAAAAAAGAGAAAAAAGAGAAAGAATAAAAAGGAAGAACCCTCTCACTTTTTGTGTTGAATGCAAGTTACATAGTAGAAAATAAAAGCTTTTTTGAATATACTCTATTTCCCAAAATACTACAAAAAGCTAATTTTCAATCTCTTTAAACAAACAGAAAGAAAGAGATGCTGCTACACAGACTGACCTTAGCAGAATTGCTCAAATTTAACAATGAAATTGATAGATTTACATGATGCATATGCAGCAAGGCTCTTCGTCTTCATGTCCTTGTGCTCATTATAAAGGCATGGAGGCAGAGCATGGTTTATAGAGTGATGATAAAATATACCATGGCACTTAGGCTCCCTGCAGAGCTCTGAAGATTTATCTGTCTTTAGATGAGGTACTGTACAGGCACGGCTCGCTCCCATCGCTGCACAGGTGAACTTAAACCTAGACTTAAAAGCATCACTCATCTGGCAAGAAGAATAATTTAGTCTTTACCCATTCCAGAGTCTTCCCATGTCTGTATTTTAATAAAGGACATCAGTTTACACAGTTGTGCTGATCTGTGTTTTTTGGTTGTGTGACTTAAACTGGGTGTTTTAGGATGTCTAATGGTAGCTTTATCTCTGCAGAAGCCTTGCTGGAGTTGAACAGAGCATGTCTGCTCTTTGTACTAACGCTCACGGAAGAAGACCTTGAAGGAGGGTACATGACTGAAGCCAAACTGTAAGCAGAGCAGTAAATCCATGACACTATTAAGCATTTTCTAAGCTTTATACTGTTACCTTGCCACATTAGTTAAATTTCTGAGAAAACTACAAATATAGAATCCTTCCTGATTTGTATTTACCATTGGACAAAATGTATTTTAAATGGAAAATACTTTATGAAGCCTATGCTTTAAAAATTACTTTATTAATGCAATGAAAATCATTCTTGTAATCATCCAGAAACTCAGATGTCAGTTTTCTTTAAATAGGTGTAGAACTGATAAGAAACAAACCTACTCTCTTTTATACAATGTGACTTTCAGAAGATAATGAACAGATTATAGAAGGACAGTTTTAATATATACTAACTTTTACAAACAGTTAATAGAATGATCTGAAGGATGTTATCAGTATTAGTGTTCAAAATTTGAACACAATGAAATTTTGTTTGGTCATAAATTTATCTTCATCTGGCAGAGGGTTTGAAACTCAGTAATCTTTAAGGTCCCTTCAAACTGAGACCATTTGATAATTCTCTGATCTGCTCATCCGATGGTAAGGTAGGATTGTTTTAAATGAGATGCAGACTTTCTTGTTACAGCCTTTGAGATACATATAATAGAAGAAAAATCTGACCTGAAAAACATTGAAAGAGATGACACAACACACAGTTTACTACCAGGATCCATAGTACATCATGCATACTTACTATTTGGGAAAACATATCAAACATATCAAACCTTCCAGCATGACAATACTTGTGCAGCCAGAGCAGCTTTAGTGAGATTTCTTAGGATGTGAAAGAAAAAATGCATTGGAACCCCTTGGGGTCAGACCCTCCGAAGTCATGGGCTACAGAGGGATCTGTAATGCAGTGTAGGGTTTAAATTAGGTCTCCTGAGATCTTCAGGGATCATAAAATGGGAAAGAATGTATCTAAACTTGTAACTTTACGTTAAGAAGGAGAAAAACAAACGGAGAAATCTTTCTTCAGGGGCCTGCAAAGACACGTTATTTATAGTTCTAAAACTAGTTTCAGTTCTATTTTGAAATATTTCCATAGGGACTAATTTCTAATTGCAAGGCTAAAAATTGTAGCAATGGCTTCTGTGTGTTAATGAGCACCTGTACCCTTTCTGGGTGTCTGGGAGCGTCATTCTCTCTCTGTGCTGTCTCATCACATTCCACAGCACTACCATATTGAGGAATATTTCTCCCTTGGACAGTCCTTCTTATCCTGGTAGTACAGGGGAGCCAGCATTTCCACCTGAACAACATTGTGGGAGTCTGAGAGCCGCTTCCTCGCAGCTGGACTTCCATACCTATAAAACACTTTTCTTTTTGGTCTCTTGCTCATGAAACAGAATGAAAGCAGAGCAAGTCAGAGTACTTTTTATTGCACAGTGAGCCTGACATCTGGCAAGCATCTGGTTGGGGATTCTTATCAGGAAGGGTGGTGGTTAGCAATTTTACAGGTATAGGACCTTTAATCTGCAGGAGATCTGGGGTCAGAGAATATTAGACATTATAAAATGGGTTGGTTTTACCAGGTAAGTAAGTGGCTTGGCAAGTAGAGGGCAGAAAGAAGTCTGCTTCTTTTTCTCAGGAAAATCTTGTAGCTCTACATTAGGATGTCCCAATACTGTGTTGCCAGTGATAACACAGTCATAATGGCTCAACAAAACAGTGCAATTCTCTGGTTTAGTGTAATAGTTCTGCATAACAGAGACACTGCAAATGAGAGCTGGTTTGCATTCTGGATTTCAAACTTGAAAGAAAGCTGCTTTACAGGTTATGTTGGCTTCAGGACACAGGTTTCCCTTAGTGGGGAAATGGAAGATTATGTTTGAAGAGAGATGGCAGCCACACATACACACAATGGGCCTTGCAGAACCTTTCTCTTGCTTTTGCTACTGCACAGCTACAGAGGAGCAGAATTTCAGTGCAAATGGGAGCTGCTGCTTCTGCTTATCTGGTGATGGCAGCTTCAGAGAAGTAAAAAATAAACCATACTGTAGGATGATTAATAACCTTTAGGGAAAAATTGTGTCCTGTTCCTAATCCTGCTTGTGGCAGGAGCATAGCTGCAATGCTGTTCTGCATCACCTCAGGGAATGGTGGTATATGATAAAAGCTTAAGGGATTGCAGGCCAAAATGTTTATACCTGAAGCAGAAATGTTCTTGCAGATACATGTCTCTGGCAGGTACAGTCAGGAGTGGTCATAAAAAGGATGATGATGGCAAAATAAATATATGCTGTCTAAAAATTTAGGAACTGCTTCCTATAACTAGAATCTCACTCCACTAACAAGCTCATTTGGACTGGGAGAAGCCACTAGCAACATTAGCTATGACCTATTCCTTGCCCTTGAAATCTACTACTTAGATTAATTTAGCTTCAGAAAGACAAGTAGGTGCTTCTGTTCTTTTTTTGTTTTCTTTCTGTGCTGGACCCATGCTTCGCCAAGCAGCATTTATTCCTAAATAATGGAATACCTCAGGGGTTAGGATGAGAAGAAAACATTTTGTCTGGAAGGGGTAACTAATCAACTCAAGACCTTTTCAGAGGAGACCAGGTATGTAGGCAACAAACACATTAATTCCAGTTTTTATTTTGCCTCCTGAAGGTGAATTTCCATAAGCAATAGCAGATGGCTGGGTTTTTCATTGTCTGACCTGGGGTTGTCACTGCTTGAAAAAACCCCATTGAATGTATTACAAGGTGGACACACCTTTGGGGTTTTATGTCTCAGCCAACCAGTGTTTGTAAGATAGTTATACCTTTTGTTCATGAAGATAGGAAATTAAATTTCAGTAGCAGCAGTTCACCTACAAAGCATGAAGTTCCTAGTCCATTGAAGTACTCTTCTGCTACTGCTAGGATGAAAGCTGAGAAAACGAGTGGGGGAAATAAATTGGTGACTATCTGTTGGGCAGAAGCAAGTAAAGGTAAAGCTTTTAGATGAACAGTCATGTATCTTTTGTAATGGGTGGAGCTGAAATGAATGTAAAAATATTCCTGTGGACACCCTGAAAAAAATGGCAATATTAAATTCAGGACATACAATACTCCTGGGCTTGTTGATAAAGTGATGCTAAACCTGTAGTGGTTTTACTGCAGGAGTTTAGGGGTTCTGGCTGCCAGGAAGTTCTGTTGATTTGGATGCAGGTCAGAATCTGGTGCCTCAGTCATAATCTTTGGTAAAATGACTCTCTAAGAGTTTTAAAACTGTGTTTTATGGCCTGAATAGTCTAAGTATATAGATCGGTCTTTAGATCATTTTATATCTTTTGAATTTCTTTTTTAGATTAATTTGCTATTATTTTTTCCCATTATAAGGGGATGACTGGTTGTGAACAAATGGCCCTTTACACTTTTATAAATGGAACAGATTGAGCTTCTTGAACCTTTCACTGTAAGACCTATTCTTTAAATACTTTAACCGTTACTTCAGCTTTGCACTGAATGCCTCCAACTTATCTAAAATGAACGTAATTAGTCACCTAGCCCTGACAATGGCTGTTTCAAGAAACTATGTAAGATAACTATATATAAGCCCATCAAGCTGCAGAGCTTAAGAGAGGTTACAAGTTTCTACTGTACTTTGTCTGAATTGGACAGATCTGAGCTCCAAAAAAGAGTTGCCTGAGGAAAATATTTTCTGAAAATGTGGTTATAGAAGTAGATTTTGTTTTCCTCATCCAGATGTCCACAATGACAAATGATTTGTAAGACACAGCCCTTATTAATTTGGCTTTGTAATTTCCTTATAAAAGCTACTCAAGCATCACAATCAAAGTCAAGAAAACGACATGTCCCAGAAAGGACAGAAACTCAGATTTGGGGGTGCAAGTTTGCAAATTGGCCTTGTCTTCAGAGAAGCCCAAATGGAAACCTAAGTGCTGGGGTAAAAGAAAAATCCAATTTCTATCAACATAGAAGAATGTTCAGGCGTGCTGCTGGAAATACAGAAGACTGACTTTGTGAGCAGCTTAACTACTGAAGTCTGTTTTCCTACAAATTCATGTCTTCTGCACTCAGAAGATTTTTCCAGCACTAGCTGCAATAAATGCATCTGTGTACTGTTGCAACTATGAAATAAATGCAACAGCACGAGCAGGCATGCCCTCATGGACTCACTGGTTTTTACCTTTTCCTCGACTGTCTGACTGTTGATGACAAAATGTGTAGTAGCTGAGGTCTCTTCTGCCCATCTCTTCTTTGGTGGAGGCACTTTTTGTATGTGTTTCCCCTAGTTGTTTATCAAATTTCACAAAAGTTATAGAAAGTTAAATACCCTTCAAGTTTTACCCCTGCTATGACATTCGTTTGAATTTTTTATGACTAAGGAAAGGTTATTGCGCAGGAAATGACAGAGAGGCTGGTCATCTTGGTCACATCTCCTTCAGATAGCAGCCCTAAAGGGAGAAATAAAGGAAGAATAATGCAAAGAAACCTAAAGCAAATCCCTTTAGCTTATCTCTTTCACTTTCTTTCATTCACCATTTCACCTTTACTTGAGTTTGAGGCTCAATCTTTTAAGATAATTTCAATTTTCAAGATGAACATGAAATTAAAATTTTAGTATATGTTGCCTCACAACTAGCACTTTGTACAATTATCATTAGAAATCATTAAAACTATTTTAAATAATTTTAAATAATAAAAATTACTAAATTTTAAATTTTCTTTAAATTTTATTTATTTAAAAATTTTATTTATTTATTTATTATTTTATTTAAATTTTTAAATAATAAAAATTATTCCTCTGAGTTTTTTATGAGAAAGAAATCTAAAAGGGTGAAATCCTTCTGTTACTTCCTTTTCTGGATTGTCAGTATTTTTCCAGACACCAGTATTCAGAGTCCACTAAAAGCTAAATATTCTGTATTTTTAAATGCTCTGTGGAATGAAATTTCTGAAATGAACTACTAAAACATAGTATCTAAGCACTGAAGAAGATTAAGGAAGTGCTGTTCACAGTGGATTTGATAAATGATAAGTAAGATCACTTGACCATCAATATAGACCTTCTTGAGGAAGATAGGCCTTATAAAATGTATTTTCATTGTTGCATTCATCAGAACTATCACATTTTCAGAAAAGACCTAGCAAAATTGGATCTGACTTGCCTTGTTGTTTAGAGCACGTTTAACTTACAGCTTTAAAAAATTAATGAAGAAGGAAAACCACGGTTGTGGGCAGATTCTTCCAAGTTGTTTTAGCTACTCTTTATTTCATGTCACTGCTCAGCCGCCCGAATCCGGATGGAAAGATCAAATACCCAGAGAATGGCATAGAAAGAGCCATCACAGGGAGAAGAGGACATCCAATTGGACTGATGTAATCACCCAGTGACTCTCCAGCTCAGCTGTAATTGAGGTTGTCATGACTTGGCAGAGCAAAACCAAATTTTGTTGATGAAATTTTCGTTACTACTAAATGAGATGATCAACATTATGTAAGATCACCCAGTGGGTTGCAGAAATGAGGAGGTTATGCTGTTATCTAAGCTCCTTATCTTGCATCTAGAGAATTTAAAAATTCAGGCCCAACTCCCTTTCTGGGGTCTTTTACAGAACTCTTTCAAGACTGCACAGGAAACTGACTGGTTGAAGCAGATGTTTGGCTTAACTCACAAAAAGGCAGCAGATCCTGCTCAGCCGCTCCTGCGTTTTTGGAGGAGGATGGGGACACACTAGGGAGTCCAAAAAACTCTACCCCTCACTGAGTTGCAGGGTTTCTGGTATCATTTACTACATATATCAGCTGTAACTCAGGGATACAAAAAGACAGCTTTGCTTTGTGGAAACTGAGAGATTTTTCATTTGTATTGCTTTAAAAGCTAGGTGGAAAAGCTAAAATAGTCAGTGCAGGGGGGTCAAAGCACAGATCTGGATCTCTAGCAAATTTAGAGTCCTTGAACAACTCTCTCTCTTTTTGTCCTTTGATTTTCTTTTTTGTTTTTTTTTCCCTTCTTTTCTTTTTGGTTTGAACCTGATTCCAATAAGCAATAATTAACCACTAATTAGAAGCAATGGTGTTGTGTTTTTTTCCTTCTCCTTTGCTCATGAAACTCCTGTTGAGTGTAACACCCTGGCATAAAGCTTCCTTCACAGCAGCATTAAGGAATTCTTTTCACTTCTGGAATCTGTGAGTTTGGTAAAAGTCTCTTCCTTACCCTGAGGTCAGTGATGTCTGTAGTGTAATTTAAGGCATTAGAGAGAAACAATTAGTTTGCCTGGTGCCTAAACTGCTGCTGAACAAACAACCGCAGAAGCTGAATCTTTAAAAAACTCCTCACGACTTTATTTATCTGGACTTTCAGTTGCCATCCAGATGCAAGAAATTACTTTAGTTCATTTTAATTCTTGCCATTTTCTCAGCATTGTGCTACTCTAGGAGGCAAATAAATGCAGCAGGAAGATACCTATAGATGTGTTCAGCAGCTGGAGGGTTTATGATCTAATCTAAAAAATGCAAGTTGCTTTTCTTGTAGTAATTAATGCCAGCAACATTTCTACTAAATGCTTCTGTGTGCCTCAAAGAGCTCTTCATGTCTCAGCAGTGGGTTGAAGCTCTGAGTGGCACAGTTTCACTCACCAGCCCTGAGTTTTGCTGAATGGGTTTGTAAACCTCAGTGAATGCTCATAAAACTAAGTCCCAGGCTTCACAACAACTCCTAATTTAAATTTTAAAGGAATCACATTCTTTACCAGATATAAAATTTATTTTACAGAAGCAGAAAGACCACAGGTTATTTTGGTAGAAGGATTTTAAGCCTTGAACAATGGTTAAATACTCTTTTGTCCCAAATGCAAAGTTCCCTGCCCTCTTGCAAATAGTATCATGTGTTATTTTAACTTAGTCTTAAGATAAAATCAGCCCATGATTGAAAAAATAATGGTCATCTTGGAGAAAATAAAGACCTGATATCTTGGAGCAGTTACTTGAGGCTTATATCAATAAATATTTTCTACTGTGGACCACAAAGAATTATCTGTAAAACTCAGTACTAGTGAAAAAAATAGCAAAGGGAGAGACAATCCATATTGCCTTTCAACCAACACCGGGGATGTACTTGAGAATGTAGATGTTCCTGTAACTGTAAAAACACTGTATTCTGGTAAACAATCCAAATTAATTTCAACCACCTGAGGCCCAGGGGAAAAGTGATACAGTCTCTGTCAAGCCCACACTTGGTGTTATGTTTTGCAGTATTTCAGGAAGAGGCACAGTGCTTACTGTTATGCAGAAGAGAAAAAGTACATTTATTTTCATCATGAGGTGAACTTTACACCGTTACTCAACTTTGCGAAGTAGCAAGAACCTACAGTACTCGTCTTTCCTCTGAGCTGCTATCCCAACTGCTGATCATAGATAATAACATCGTGATTTGTTTGAATTAAAACCAGTTGAAAAAAAAAGAAAAGGCACAAAAGAATTGTCTGTATCATCTGCCATACAGATGAGGCTAAGATTTTCCCACAAAAGCATACATAGGGTCTGAATAATTTGAGGATGGAGTTGAGAGAGATAATGGGAAAAAAGATTAACAATGTGTATTCCAGAGGCTTCCAGCTGGACATGAAATGAAAATAATGACTGTTAGGATGTCAGTCTGCTCTTTGATAAATCTCATAATTATTATCAGACCCATGTCTGATAACAGCTGGCTGTAAGAGAATAATCAAGCTACTTCTACCAGCTTACTTTGTCCGTTGTCTTCTTCACCTCAGGCTGATGGGAAAGTTTGATGTTATTTAGTTTGACCTTTCTTTTTCACCAGTCTTTTTTTTATGGGTATACTTGACACAATGTTGAATTTTTAAACTGATATGGTTGGTTTCAAAGCCTTGAACACCAGATATGTACAGCTAGAAAATAGATTGGCTGTTTATTTCAGTCTAACCAAAAGTGCAAAGTACTAATCGGAAAAAAAAGTTAATTTCTTTTTGCTAATCCTGTTTTATTGGAGTATCATCTTCAATTGAGAGAGCTAAACTCGGCATCACTGTTAAGGAGTGGCAAAATGAAGTCCTTTCACACTTTTTCCTGTTTTAAGTAAGACGTTAGCCAAACTGGTGATAACACAATTGCACACTGCTTGTCCCAGCTAGATTCAGGCAGAGCATTTGTGCAAATGCAAGGGAATCTCAGTTTTAACTTCAGCTTCATGTATCTTTTACCACCGTTCAGACTTTATGTAAAAAAATCAATCAAGGTGAAAATTTGTGTTTTATAACCATTTATGTATTCCTATTCTCCAGGTCCCCTTGATTTTCAATTCGCATGTGCTCTATTGAAAAACATCTCTCTCAGCTACTCTGGAATTTAGACAATCATAATCCCCTGAATGTACAAACTCCCAAGTTCTTTGGTACTCATGAAATTTTACTTACCCTTAAATGTATAGCTCTTCTGATAATCTAAAGTACAAATATCTCTGCTTTCCAAGGCACAACTGAAACAGTTAAGATCCCTGATCAAGAAACTTCTCACACTTATGAGATCATTTGCTAAACTAAATAGAAAGTTCTGGTAAAAATATTTTAGCCTAAAAATCTTCTTCATTTCTAAAATTGCTATTGGATATGTTGTTGCAAAATCACATTTGATTCAATAAACACAAACATAGCAGAAGTTTGTTTGCCAGTTATTCATCCAGATAGACATACCTTTTTGAGCATTAAAACAAAGGCAATTACACAGAACTGAAAGTAATTACAATGTAATTTACTATTCAATAGGCTTTTTTCTTTTTTAATCACAGATGGTTTAATATGAGTAAGCTGAGCCTTTGCTTGGCGGTTTCATTCACATAATCTCTACCTTATTCTTTTTATCCTTCTGCTGTGAGTAGAGGGAAAACAGGAATCTCGAATTACTATCCTCTGCTTTTCGCTTAGTCTCAATCTACGTGGACTTCTATAATTATTTGATTGTCTTGTTCAATACTTCACTTCCTCATCTAGCTGTGAATAGTCTTATATCAGTCTTATAAAACTGTGTTCTGAAACTACTTCTGGATCTATCATGGTGTCAGAGAAAATTCCTTTTTTGGACAGACTGACATAAACACCTGTATCTTAAAATTCATGGGTGAGATCTTGCGCAGTTAGGTGGGAATATGAACAATTTAGGTGAAACAGTGTTCCCACACAGAAAATCAGACAGAATATCTGCTGGAGGATTGAAGGTTGTTCGCTCACAAAGTCATCTAGCAGTTATTTTTCTTCCTGAGCTCTTCCTTGCTCAATATGTAATGTTTTGCTTCTGTGAGTGCTCCAGGTGTAGGCTCAGAAAGAAGGTACTGAAACATAGCAAGTTTTTCCAGGTTGCTCACAATCCAGGCTAAACTGGGGTCTATTGTACCAAAGACTGAGACAAAAGAGCACATTTTCTTCCTGTTGAGACCTTGGAATTAATTCTGTTTTGATACCTGAGTAGAGTTTTAATAAAGGTTGAAATGGGCCAACAGACTGCAGAGGTCTATTGAAATTTTGGAGTTGTGTTTGTGCCAGCAGGGGTCTTTTTCCTTCTTTCTCTTCATTTCCTTCAGATTCTGGTCCCTTAGCACCCTTCCCATCTTTCAGGGCATGGGATCCTGATTGGTCTCTTTTCTCTTCCTCTCTTCACCCCTCACAGCTACATAGCTGTGTGAGTCTGCAAGCCTTCTCTCCAACATCCTTCACTCTCTTTCAGTTAATTGCTTTCCACCTTTTCCAGCATGAAATTCTGCTCTGCCTATCCCTTGGTCTCCAGCACCCTATGACCACAGATGTGCAAAGATAGGACATTGTTGCTCCAGCAAAACCAACCTCTGGCTCAGAAGATGTGGGAAGTGAAAAAGAAAGTAATTTGCCCATGTCTGAAAATTACACAGATAATGTGTAGTTTTTGTGCCTGTGCTTATTGCATCACAAAATGCTCAGTCTTATCCTGTTCAAAGTTTTACTGGGCTCTAAATTCCACTGCATTTGGTGTTCCACACTTAAACAGTAGTCACCTCTGAGAAAATCTGTGTATATACAGAGAAGAGGATATTCTGACAAAGAATATTCACTGGGTGAATGGTCTGCAGCAAAATGTGTAAAATGTTATTCACTGAGTTCAGAAAAAAATACTGCAAGTGACGTTACTACAGGATGTTTCTTTTTTGACTTGAAAGATGTTAGAAGCTCAGGTAAGATTTGCCCAAATGCTTCATAGTTTTGGATTTAACGTAAGGACCTTACAGTTCTGGATAAACATCAAAAATCATGCTTTCTGAGACATGTACTGTTACTAAAAAGAATAGCTAAACATTTAAAAATACTATATTAAAAAGATGGTTATTCCAAGACATATTTTAAAAATATATATTTTACATATTCATATGTACAGAATAGTGGCATAGAATCAAAAGCTAAGAGAATTCAACTTAATTTTTAATGTAAACTGACACAAAAGATTATTGAAGTTTTCCAAAATTTGAAAATGTTCTGAAAGTGTAATTGGAATTCCAATGTAGAAGAAAAGTATAAGATTAATTTTTGGAAAAAGTGACAAAAAATATTTGTTATTTTCAACAACTCAGCCACTCTGCAACTATATTTGTTTATTTAAAATTCCATTTAGAATACAAAAATCATTTAAACTTCAATCTTCTGTGATATTTTCAAGACATCCTTACATCATTAAAAAAACCCCAGCAAACGTAGAATTGCTGTTTCTACCTTTAAAACAAGAAATAAAGAAAAATATTTTCACATTGCCAAATTATTCATTTATAGTCATCATAATTATGCACCATTGACATTTAGTAAATATACTTACACCAACATTGCCATCCAGATATCCACATTCCATCATTAAATATGATTAAACTAGTATTAAATTCCTCCTTAGAATGAAACCCCATACAACTGATAATTAAACAAAACAGCAATTAAATTAGATCAAACTATTCAATGAGGAAGCCAATAAAGTAATAATAATAAAAGATCCAACTATAAAAAATGTACCACTGTAAATAAAACTGTATTTTGCACTTTGTTTAATGTTCACCAATATTCATGCAGAGATTCAATAGTTTTGGGGGAAGTCTTAACTGGGATATAGAAGAGGATAAATTATTAGAGGAGGATTAGAATTTCCAGAATGAATGAAAATTCCAAGAAATAAGATTCACTTGAATCATAGACAAGAAAAACATGCAAGCATATTGTCTGCAAAGACCACAGAATTTCAAGCCAGCCTGTAAAACTGAAATAAGAATTATTTCAAATGAATGCTGGAAAAAGCATTGGTTGTTGTCTGCATAATTTGAGTGTTATTAAGTATCTTCTCAAATATTTTGCTTTATTCTCTTCCTTTCACACACAAAGATCTGCATGTTCACCCCAGTTACAGAAAGGAGAGTTTTAAACATCTTTGACAAGAAAAAATCTTATAGGGAAAAAGAAGACATGAAATGACAAATGCCAGAATTGTTATGTAAGGGCAGTTTTCCCTCTAAACCAAAGTGTTAGAGCTGGAAGAAGAAATACAGATCCATTTACTATTAAAATTTAACTCCAGACTATTGTTATCAGTATTTCTGGAGATAAAGAAGACTCCAAAGCTAGAGTAGAAATAAAAAAAAAACAGGTTAGAACTCAATGAAATATAAACATGAGTATTTCCTATAGAACTAGAAGATGCTTTACATTCTTAACAAGGAATTAATGAAGATCACTAAAACAGGGATCCCTAACTTAGTGTATCAAAACAGAGGGCTGTATCCTTGTTTGTCTTTAAAGCTTGCTGAAGTGTTTTGATGATGCAGTGAATTATTGCAGTTATGTTCTACACTCCAAATGTGCAGTTGAAGACCCTTTTTCCAGGAATATAAATGACAATGAATGTGGTCAAGACAGCATGACACAAGGAAGCTTTGAGTCAGTTTTTTATTAATAGAAAGAAAAGTTTCTTAGTAAGGGATGCTAACTATTTTTCTGGTACCTAGTGGCAAGCAGAGATGTTTGGCCTTTCAGAACAGATATCATTTTGAGAGGAAGTAAAAGTTCCCAAGTACCTCAGAGCTTGAGAGTTTGTATATTCAGGCTGTTATGATCTCATGAATTCTGAGGTAGCTGATACAGAAATTTTTAAAGGTTCTTTGGTGTTAAAATGCACAGGTGTTCAGTAGGACTTATGAAGTAGAAAAGTAATTAAAGGTCCTAAAGCTCACACTAACAGTTTTGATAGGCCTCTACCTGCACAGGTACTTAAGTGTCTCTGTTTCTCAAAAAGTATGTGCACATTACTAGAATGTTTCAATCATTATATGCATACAGCCCTGGAATAACAGAGCACCTGATCACACCAAAATGAGAATGAGCTAAACTTTAGGACCTTCTTTTTCCCAGTCAGCCTGTGTCATGACAGAGACACATTTGTATAAGGCAAGTTTAGTAGAGTGTGCTATAGGCATCCTGAGAAATGGATGCAGTTATTGAACCCTGAAGGCTATTCAGGAAACTTGGATAAGCATTGGAAATTTCTGGATCCATCCATCTCCACTCCTAGAAATACAGTTTAAGGGTCATTTGCTAATAATTAATCAGGTCTTGTCACCTTGTAAATGGTCACTTACTGGTCTTCCCCATCCAAAGCCCTACTGCAAGAGAATGGGCACTCTTTCAGAAGCAGAGCACACAGGCTGGAAAGCTTCAAACTTGATTTGAAACAGATGAACAAAAGAGCATGAAGTGGGTATTGCCACATTTCCACGAGTGACAGATTTTCTGATTAACTAGTGTCATCATTTGCTTTCTTTTCACAAATATATCTGCACCTGAGGTGATGCACCATATCTTTTCCTCTATCTCTATTTTGAACCTTGTTGTTGAGCTCTGTTCTAACAGGAACGCCCTGCCCTGCATGCTGCCTGTGGTGGTGTGAGCAAACCATTTCCTGTTTGGATTAAAGATGATTATTTTCAGCTGATGTAAGCAGTGTGAAGGGAAACATCCAGCAGCAAGTCTAGCACGGCTCCTTGTGGTATGGCTGCAATGGGCTGCTCTCTTTGCTTGCCAATGCACACCAGGATGCCTTGAAACATGAGGAGCCATGCGTGCCTTGGCCCCCAGCGGAGCTAGGGAAGGTGGGACTGATGGCAGAGCAGATGACAATAGTTCATTCCAGTGTCCCACCTTCCATAAGATGACTGTACAATGCAGTCATGAGCCTGTAACCTCTTGTGTGTGTGTGTGTACCTCAGTCTGGTCATGCAGCTGATCTGTTGGAAAACTACTTAATTTTCCACTTTTTGCATGCAGATTTTGCTTGGACAGCATAGATTTGCTTTGGCTATTTAACATTCAAAAGAGCAGAAAATTGAGCTTAAAAAACCCAAACAACTCTCCCCCCAACAAAAAAAAAAAAAAAAAAAAAAACAACAACCCACCCCAAACCCAATGAAAAAGAGAGGGAGAAATAATTGCCTTAACTTTGCACATTCCTGTACTACTGCACACTTACTATCTCGCCTATCTGTTCATTCAACCTTTGAGCCTGATGCATTTTTTTCTGAACACAGATACCTATTCCAGCACTCCAGAATGACAGCTCTTGGGCCTGATGTAGCACAAGATAAATCAGGCTAGTTTTGCTGAAACTCAAATGCTTGAACAGAAGGGATGTCTGAGATTACAGGCAGAAGTTGCTCTTCTATCTCTGCAACAATGTCTGAGAAACCAGACATAGGTGCAATGACAAGTATTTCTTAAATGAAATTGCAGCTTTTGAGGTTTCACAATGGGGACAGAATTCCACCAGAAAACAGACTGAACACCCAAGATATTCTCTCCTAAACTTGATTCCATTTTCATTGTCCACTGCACCAAGCTAAGACCACTTCTGTGAGGCTAAGGCTAGTCCATCTAGTTTTGCTTAAAAAAAACATGAGTAGTTTTTAAGGTTTTCTTGCTTGGAGTGGATCAGTCACTGCTTAATTTGTGCTAGACCTGACTTCCTGTGCAACCATGTTCATGTACCTTACACAGCATATTTGTAGTTTCTCACATCTCTTAAAATAAGAAGTTTGTGCAAAAATCTGTTGTAATTAAACAGTGGACAACATACTGTCAGGTAGAGACCCAGGTACATGAATAACGTGCAAAAAAAGAAACCATGTTTCTTGAAGCATGACAGTAAGGGGGATGATTTGGGTGCTTTTCCCTTCTTCTTTCCCATCTGTTCTCAATTATAAGAAACTCCTCCCACTAGTTTAAAGGAAAAAAGTACACCCTGCAAAGCCTCTCATGTCTGTACAATATGTGACATCTGTATGTAACAGATGGGCTTTCAGGTCTCTTCATCACTAGCTTTATTTCCAAGGATCTATGGCTGCAGCACCTAAGAACCTATTCTTGATGTAAAAGCAAACTCAAAATAAAAGGGCCTCACACTTGTTGTCCCTGTCCCTGAGCTCACATCAGGTGGACAGTGCAATGCCATCAACCATTAAAGTCTTTATTTCCAACCATGCAATACCTGCGATTAGGGAGAGAAAATTAATTTTCTTTTAATCTACTAGAAGGAAATTGTTAGTGAAGTCTGATTTTTTCTTCTCTGAATTTTTTTTCTTTCTACCAGCAAGGTCTGGATAAATGTTTTCGTAGCCAATGTAGTTGGGCCATACTTAGGGTCTGCTGCCTCAAAGTGAAAAAGTAGCATTATTCATTTCACACTGGGGCTTGTGCAGATGAGAAGAAGATCCAACACCCTTGCTTGTGACAACGATTATCCTGTTATGAGTCATAGTGACAAATTCTGTGCATGCTCCACACATGGGGACATCATAGCTGGCTACCCTCCCACAGGTCTTTCCTCAATGTCGAGCCTGATAGAAAACAGCAAGGACTAGACTGGACACAGTTTTCAAAGTAGTGAGTGCCTCTGAGCATCTTATGTAATACTTGCATAGACAAATTTATCTGCCTTAAACGGGGATCATTCCATAATGCATGTCTCTTCTGAACTTAGAAACCAACAAGGCCACCCTAAACTTTATTTTGACCTAAAAAAGCAAGCATTTTGGTCATCTCTCTGTCAGTTTCTTTAAATGACCTAAAATATCTGGTGGCCGTGATTCCCCTTTTCGCCTTTATCTCATCTCTTCCACCTTCCTGCATTCTGGTTATTTTTTTTCCTGTGCCTAACTTGGTCCCTCCTCATTCCGTGGCTTCTCGATATTTAGCTGCTCCCCACACTTGGCTCTCTGCATTTGCCATGCAAGAGCTTTTCCTGCGTGTCTATCCCAGCAGTGCATTTCCCTGCATTCTCACTGCCTTTTTCTCCATAACAGCAAACATTCATCCATCCCTGAGTGACCAACAGATGTGCTGCTGCTGAGAGAGACCTGCAGATGCATTGATTCTACTGCTTCTTGTTGTCACACAGTCCCACAACACTGTCAACCATTCAGTGGAAGGAGGGAAAGCTCAGGACTGTCCTACGAGCAGCTATGAATCATATCTGTCCAAGCAGGCATTTTATTCAGTAAGATGTGAGGAAAAATTAAAATGAGGATGGGAAGGGACCTTTTTTGTGAAACTTATGAAAACCAAGTATTTGTCTTAATGTTGTGTTTGTCTTGCTTGTTTTTTGTTTTGTTGCTTGTTTTTTTTTTAACCTGTAAGCCACAGAAACTGGAGGAGACTTAAACTAGAGAGAGAAAGAAAGAATAATGAACAGTGGCTATTGAGCAGCCAATCAGAGAATGGGCCATTCAATTTGTTTTAGAATGACATGGACACAGCTATTTAGCTCACAAACTTACATAGTATGTACAAAGATGCTAATCTCAAACCTAGCCAAAGGCCCTCTTTGCAGATCCTGGACTAATTTGTAGTTTCGGGCAGTGCTGTAGAATTCCCACCTGTTACACACATCTCTAATTCCTATGGGAGGAAAAACACAGTGAATGCTGGTTCCATTAACTATTATTTCTTGCGGTTCCTGTATGCCATTCTACCCAACACTGATGGAACTATCAACATATGGCTTCTTCTCACTCCTGAATGAAAACTAACATCTGGGATGGCTATTCTTTTCTACAACTAAAGTAAAAAACATGTGGTTTTTTCTACCTGCAGTAAAGCTGACCTGAAGTTTTATCTGAGACATAGTATTAATCAGAAAACCACTGTCCTGCTATAAAAAAAAATCAGGCCTATGTTAGCTATCATAAGATCTGTTATCTTCAATTCACTTGGCTTCTCCTGTCCTCTACTTCTCATTTTACTTTTGAGTATTTTTAATGATGTTGTAACTGTAAAATCCATGCTATAAATGAAATTTATATTATAAAACTTTCATTTTTAGCTATTCAAAACAACATAAAATAATTTTCTTTTATTTCACTCCAAATCAAATATTTTATTCAAAGTCTGAAATCATGTAATTTCCCATTTAATTCAGAGGCTAAAGTGTCCTTAAAATGATATGATATCTGAGAAAAATTATAGCATGAACAGCGTCGTTCTTTTTACCTGAACATCACATCATAGCATGACAATACAAATTGTGAATACCAGGTTTTCTTTGAGATAAATGTTCCTTGTCCATAGAGTCACTGACTCATCATAGAATAAGTGAATTCTAAGTCACTGAGCTCTGGCTGGTTTCATGATCAAAAAATTTCTATTGTACAGCAGTTGAAGCCTTACAACTTTACTCTGTCAACGAGCAGGGAAAAAAAGCTGGTGAGAGTTATGGAGCAGATCAGTGACTGAGGTAATGGGTGTACAGAGGTATCATTTTTATTATGCGTTTCACCACCTGCTGATTGTCCTCCTACTTCTGGATATTTGTAGGAAAAGAAACCAGCCATTTCATATAAGACATGATAATAATGACAGGCACTCCATTTCCTTAACGAAATTTCTGTTTATCTGACCTTATTTCAGTAAATCTAGTGATTTTATCTCATATAATGCAATGAGCTTATTCATTTCTCCTGTGAAATATGTGAACTTAGAGAATATTTTATGTTTTGTTTGTAACCTTAGACCAGTATGTTGATGATGGTGCCAGTCCTACACATCTCAATTTTTCATGCTGAAGACTCTTTTCAGTTATTGTCCTTTAAAGTCAGTCTCAAAACTATTCAGTTTAGTCAAAGCAAAAGTGAAGTGTTAAATAGAATTTCCAGTATTTTCCAAGCAGTGAGTGCAACTGGGGTCCAGGCATATCAAAGGTAATATGTTTGCCTACTCTTACTCCATACTCATTTTAGTGTCTTACTGGATTTCATGTTTATTTGAGAATTCATGTTGGCAATTGTTTATTGAGGATTCAGCTTCTTTCATTATGGGCTTACGTTTGCACTTCAAACCCAAACATGCCTGTGAAATGTGAAAAGCACAGTGTGTGCTGCCTTCCCTGAGTTTTTCAGGCAGATGTGCAAGTGGTGTTATTTATGCTTTAACTTTACACCTATATACCACATTTGAAGTGAGATAGTGTGGCAAGAGTACAAGATTACAAATGGCTTTCATAGCTCACTCTTTCCCAGAGGGTTTGCTTGCACCTGTTTTTTACCACGAAAAGGACGTTAAACTTTCTGATATGTGACCAAGTTGCAAATGAAAGATCTTTGAGATAAAAGGTTATATGATTGACTTAAAAGGTCAAAATTTAATATTTTAGTCTGTCAGTTTATGGTGCGATAATTTCACAGAAACATCAAAGATACTGTGTGACCTCCTAGAACATATTTCTCACCTTGAGTGACTTGTGGCTCTCCTCAGATTTCATGGTCCATCAGCACACACTTCAGCTGTTTTCCTTTAATAACAGCAGAGCAGGTTGACAGAGCATTTATCTTCCTTGATACTTGACTTGCTGGGGTGCAGCTTTTACAGCCAGTATTAGGGAATGGTGTGCTACTCTGCCCATTGCCCTCAGGAAAGAGCCAGGAGAGCCTTAAAACAACACAGGATTCACTTTGAAACTTTTCCAACAGATCAGTCAGTTGAGGAATTGCTATAAATTTGTGTAAACCAGCATGCAGAATTTAACTCTTGAACTTCAGGAGACTATTTTGAGACTTAAACCTACCAGGCTTTGTTTCCAAGATGAGCTATGCAGCACGTCATTTCATAGCTGTAAGTGGCTCAGTGTCATTTACATCTCATCAAAGCAATCCGCCTTCATATACAAAAATACATACTTAGGGAACTAGATCTAAAAACCCTGGTATGAAGTGCTGGGACCTTCCTCATGTAACCTAGGAAATGGAGTGAGTCCTCAATCAGCCATTCTGCATTATGGTCCACATATGATGGATTTTTAAGCAGGCAGAGAGAGACTGGGATGAGATGATTCTGTTGATTATTGGGTCTCCAGTAATTTAACAGAATAGAAATGTGTCTGCAAGTATCTAGGTGATCCTATGTTGCTCTTCTGCAACCAGCCTTCTTTTCTCATCTTGTGGTTCTCAGTTTGTAAAACACTGTCTCCAAAACATGGGCACACATCTTCAAACACATACTTGCAGGGTTACTAGGAGTAGCCTGAGAAAGAGGATTTCAGTATTTGGGATGTATAGTCCGGAAGGGTGCATCAGAAGAGTATTCCTGGAGTTAGACAGGAAGGGCTGCACATACAGCCATGCATGTGGCAGGTGATGTAGGGACATTTACCATTAAACCCAGAGCTCTTGGGAAGGAGTGAGAGGACTAGGGCAAGAAGATAGCACAAAGTTTTCCTTAGTCCAGTTCCTTGGACAACATACATACCCACACACATTCTGCCTGGCTATTCTCATCTGGATATTCCTGTGGTTTTACTGGTACCTCTAGTACAGTTCTGCTGCTTCTCATTCCCTCTCACCCCCACCCATGAATATGGGAGCACAAACCAGATTCAAACTGACATATAGCATAGGACAATGCACTTGTTCATTATTCCTCACCCCCTCACCCCCCACCCCCCCCCCAATAATTTCCTTTATTTTAAAAAATATTAGAACACTAACAACAATAATGATGATGGATTTGCTTTCTGGTACTTTGTAAGGGTCCCGATCCTGTAGCAATCTGCACTTAGGGATATTTATCAGTTCGTGGTCTAGGGAGGAAAAAAATTCAGTTTCAGGTGAGATTTTGCATCCATGTAATGCAATAATGCAAATTCATCCGGTGATTATTCCAAGGTATGATGCAGCTGGGTTCTGGTATGTTGGGGAGCATAAGAGGGGTCCAGCACAGAAAGAATTGAAGAATTTAAGCATGTACAGTTGCTATTTTTCATAGTATTTTTATAATGCTTCTACACAATGGACAGAAATTTCTCCTAAATAGTCATTCTGGTCTATTGGGTAATTAATATGCATATGGAAAAATTCTAAATATATATTTAATCAACTAGCTACATAAAATGCCTGAAGTCCTGAATACATATGAACCCAATAGACCAGAACAGCTGAGAAAAAGCTTGCTCCAGGCTCTGGGGGTACATTCCATGGAGTTTGCTTTAAAATATTCTAGAATGGACTTGAAGAAGCTGGAACAGCTTTAAAGAAGGGTCCTTTCTTCTCACGTCACAGATGTAATCTGAATTAAGGTAGCAAAAGGAAATGTGAAGGTTTGCCTGTAAGGGCACTCTAATAATTAAGATAGCAGCCCAGAACTTGAATCTCTTAGATGCCCTTCCAGGAAAGTGCAGCTGTGAGCCTTACATAGCCTGTTATCTGCAATTGTGCCTCAGTTTCCCCTTCCGTAAAATGGAACAAGCTACACTTAGCCTCTTCACATCCTTGTGGGGTGTGTTAAAGAGAAATATCCAAAGATGCCACAGGGAAAGACAGATGCTCAGGTCTCCCTGAAAACCAGGAAGAGGAATCTAAGTGCCCTTTGCACCCTTGAAAATCTCACCTTTATTTTATTGGTGTCTATAAGGCACTTTGAGACCTTTGGAGGAAAGGTGTTATAGACGTGCAAAGCTGCTTGGGAAGATGGAGTGAAAATTGACTAAAAGGTCAACTTCAGAAGCAAAGAAATATAATATGAGGATAACCTATGGCAAATACCCTGAAGGCTACACCTGGGAATGTGGGAGTGTGAAGTCAAATCATGCCTTTAGATAATTCTGAGTTAAAGATGGTATTATGCAAACAAAACAGCAGAGGAAGTCGACCTATGGCATCTCAGAGGACCAGAAACTGGTCATTCATTCTTTTAACCATCTATATGTAAAAGGCTTCTCTGACCACTCTAATGTGGATCATCTCAATGAACAGCTTCTCAGTGGTCATCTTTTCTGGAAAAGGACACCTTTCTATCCAATAGCCCCTACTAAGGGAAGAATGAATACTTCTATAGTTTCAGCTACAGTACTCTCAGATTTTATTTCATGGCCAAAAATCCATCATCATTTCCCCAAACAATTCAGCTTATAAGCATCACCTCTTAAATCTGCTCTTATGCATGCTGCAGTAAAGCTGTAGTAACACACTGCATTCTGTGGGAAATGTCTGGGACCTGAAGAGGCCTAAATTTACATTAGTGCGTTTATCTTTCTGTCTCTCAACTTTGTTACTTACTTTCCATAACTCTGCAGTTGAATAATCTCAAAAAGTAGGCGAGAAAGCAGACTCCAAATTTTGGTTTAAAATAGAGTTTTATCCACAAGGAACAAAATAACAACAATTGCTAAAGGCACTTGAACAGTGTTGTAAAGAATGTTAGTAATAAATCCAGGTGTATTTAGGCATTGAGCTGAAATCAGCAAACCGCATTATATGTACGACTTTTAAAAGCTTAACTGGAAAATAAAAATTGGGAAGCACAAATTAATTTTTATTTGTTTGTTTTAGAAGAGAGTTCTTAAGTGAAAAGTACTAGATATAAAGCAAAAAAAAAACCCCAAAAAACCTTACTGTGATGTTCAGATAAAATGAATTACTGGGTTGCTGAAAATAAGAACTTAGTTTAGGGCAATTTCCCTTTTATTACCAAGATGAGCTATGATAATTAAGGTTTTGTAAACTATGATTTACAGCCTTCTGGATATATTCTCACCACATCCAAAAGAAAGATCCTTGTCTCACAGAAGCAACAGTCTAAATAACTGAAGAGGTCTAGAGGAGTTCACCGTACAGCCATAGTGGTCAGGATAATTAATATACTTGTTGAATTTTAAGTTTTAATAACACAGTTGGTTTGTCAATCTATTTTCATATAGCATGATTGCCACATAAGAAATTACTAGCTAGTGCTTGCAGGTAGCAAAAAGAAATGGGCTCTCACATGGATTTGAATACACACAGTTGAAATGATGTCACAGACTGAGTAAAGAAAATGACCTCATTCATTGGTGAAATGTATAAGTGGAGCCGAAAAATAGAGTGAAGAATTTGATCTTCCCAGGGCATCATTTGTAATGGCATATCAGGGTTCTTTCACAACAAGCTTATGGAAGACTTGTGTATTTATGGAGGGATTTGTGGGAGGTAATCAGGAGTCAATTGATCACTGCAGTTTACTTGTTAGCTGGGAAATTCTAGAAAGAACCAGTCCAGAGTTATGTAACTGAAAATGAGTTCAAAGTTGGAAACAAGGTGCTTGATGATTTTCCTTTGTAGTTGTGCAGAAACACATGTATATATAAAGCATCAGTATGAAAATAACCTTAAAAGGCTAGTCAAAAAAAGAGAGGAGCTTGGTTAGGTGAAGCCTTATAGACAAGGACATGATGTTTACATTTAAAGTGGTGTTGAGGAGAAAAGAGAATTTGATTCAAAGGATGGAGTTGACTTAGGTAGACCACTAGGTGAGAGAGACAGCGTGAGCATGGTATTAACTCACATGTCAGAAGCTGGTACACGGGGCTTCCACTGGAGTAATGTTGGCTCACTGGAGAGAGAAAATTTCTGAGTTTGGCACAGGACCTAGAATAGTCTATTACAGATAGATTCTTTACAGACAGGCTCAAATTGTCAGGGGCACCACAGTCTACATACCTCAGTTTCCCCAAGCCTAGGACAAAATAAGTAATGCATACAATCAGAGACACTTTCTCTTCATAATTTTTGCTCAGCTGTAATAGAATGTGAAAGTTGGTAGAAGTGATTTTGCATGACTATGAAATCATATTCATTCAGCAAATTTGTTCAGTGCAGTTACAACTACTTTTAGTGCAGTTAAATAATTCTGGAAATATTTTTATTTTGTTTCCTCTTGAATCAAGAGTGCTGATATTTATTAAAAATCAGTTCATGAGAGAGATAGATAATTTGAGGGTTTATAAAAAAATTATTGAAGGAAAATGAAAACATATTCTTATTGAATTCAGGTGACCATATCAATTCAGATTCAAATCATTATAAGTCAGTGGAAAAAAAATCCAGTAACAATACAAGATCAACCAAACAAAAGAAACAAGCTTTCAAAAACCAAGCCAAAACCAAAACCCAACCCCAACATTAAATTCAAATCCTTGAACAAAGTCCAGGAAATGGAATCTTAGGATCCTTTCATCTTCACCTGACATTGGTGAACTAGGTGGAGAAGTTAAATGGATATCCCTAGAAAGTTTGGAAAAACATTCAAGAGCTGAAATTCTTCTGTGGAGCAAATGATCTCAGTGGCTCCTTGTATATTCATTCAGTGAGAATGTTATCCAGTTCTCTTGACTAGACACACAGCCGCTATGAGGAAGGGTAAAGTGCTGGGGCAGAAAAGGGATAGAGCAGACAACTGCTGATGTAACCTTGGCCTCATGAACTTGACACATTCTCCCCTGTACTGGTTTGTTTATATTCCTGGAGTTTAAAAGTGGTCAAATGTTTTCATCTGCATGGAGGAAAAGGAAATCCACTCTTTGAACAAAACCTAGATAGCAGCAGTAAGTCCTGAGTATATTTCTGTGGCCACACTAAAAATGACTCCCTGAAAACGGGGGGTTGTAATGGGAGTGCTGACACAATCTGATTCCTAGCTATCACTTTGCAAGCTGTGCTGTTATAATAAGACGAAAAGGTTGTGTCTTCAGTGGAAAACTGATGGAAGTTAGTAATGCTGGGTGAAAATATGCAGCTCATTTAAAGGAGAAGAAACTGTAACAAAGTAAATGAATCACATTAAAAAAAAAAAAAAAGGGAAAGAAAAAAAAAAGACAGGCCAGAAATGAAAGACATATAAAATGTAGGGAAGGAGAATTTTTTCCTCCATTCAGCATACCCTGAAAACCTGATTGTCATCCAGTTAGTGGCTGAGGGAAGGTCTGATTAATCTATCACAAGCAAAAGGGCCTGGCTCCAGTCACTAATCGGGGAGGTGTGAAAAGTGTGTGTAGATACCTTGAGGTTTCTTCAGCTTCTGTGTTTGCATGATCAGGTGTTCCCACAGAGTCAGTTCCAGGACAACTGTCTTTTCTCAGTTATTAGAGCTAATTGTAAATACAACTCTACAAGTCAAGGACTTTGGATCCTGCTTGCTGAATATGAGCTTGCCCTGCAGTAAAAGCATAGGCTCTTCTGAATCCCTGCCTCTTTCCTTTCTAAAATTAGGCATTGGTATAAGGGCAGCCAGCCCCATATGTTATGCAGTTGAGTGCTTTTAAACAGGACCCCTGAGCCAGTTTGAATAGCCTGGGTGATAAGTGTCTCCACAGCAGGCTATAAGAGAAAAAGGAAAATTTTTCCCTTGAGCAGTGCATTGACTGCAAAGACAGTCAGAAAAGGCTACTGCAACACAAGGCCTACAGCAGCAGTCTGGGGGCTCAACACAGAGATGGCAGATCCAGGCAGCCTGTCTTCATCTGCTTCTCACCCTCCACCCCCATCCATCGGGATGGGAGCCCTAGCAGCACAGACTCAGCAGGATCCAGCAATGTCTGCCTCGCCTCTCTAGGGGCAAATTTTTGGACTTGGCTGCCTGAGGTACCTGCCTAGGGTGGCAAGACTTGTTATTGCAGCATTCTCCAGGAGGGTTTGATTTAGTTCTCTATGCATTGTCATCAAGCATTGCTTGACACACCCTAAGGCATCCACATACGGCTGTCAGATGCGATGCCGCACCTACCGCAGACCTGTGTCTTTCTGAAGTGGCAGCTGAGGCTGGGCGGGAATGTTTTAGGGCATCTCAGATGACACTAAGTGCCTTTGCAATGCTCAGTGCCTCTAGAAGTGAGCCCTAAGCATCTATCTGGCTTTGTTTCTATGAGAAAAGCACTAAGAGAAGATAGCAAAGCACAGTCTGAATATATAGGAGATATAATTTGGTGGCTTGAAAGCCATCACCCAACGTTGATGGCTGTTGGGACATAGAATTCAGAGCATCTGGAGAACTGCTGCTCTATTAGGTGGTGTGATATTGGCATGCTGAATATATTTTAAAATAACTGTCTAATCATTATGCATCTGCAACTTCCAATTTTACTCTCCTGTGGCTACAGAGATGGTTAATAAATGCATATGGAATGCAGTGGACACTTGTGGAAATCTTCCAGTTTAGATAGCATTGGTCTTATGGACCTACACCTCAGCATGTTTTCAAGCCTCTTCTGGGAGGACAAAATCCTCTGAACCCTGCAGGCCTTCTATTCATACCAGGTATTGTTATACCAAAGTCTCGCTACTGCCATTGGGATAGGCAGGAAAGGACACCATTATCACCAGTCACCATTATCACTATGAGTAAATAGCTTACTTTCTGATATTTGAGATGGGTTGCCTTTATTCTTCTGTTATTGTTTCTTTGTTTTATAAAATCATACCATTTTCTTTCCAGACTAGGACGATCATATAACTCTTAAATAAGGCCCAGTTGGATCTTCTCCCACTCTCTCTGAAATATATGTATTGAAATACATGAAGTACCGAGACTGTTCTGTATAGACTTATATTCAGATATGCATACATATATATGTGCATTTTTATACTCTCATATAAATACATATACATACATCTACCTATCCATATTTTTATATTTGTATATAAATACAAACATACAAATATACAAGAAATCTACCTTGTAGTACATACAGCTTTGGCAGATAGTTGTATCATCTCATCATCCTTATTATTTCATAATCATAGATTTACTATTCTCAATAGATGTACCATTCAGAATTTAAAAAAAAAAAAGTTAAAATTGAAAAATTATTTTACAAAGTATGAAGCAAAAAAGATGGTATATGTTTAGTCAGTGCCACATTGCAGACTGCAGAATGAATTAATATGTGAGGCAAGTGGTTTCCATTTTAAGCATATCTGACCACAGGATTCTGTGATTCTATTCTGTGATTCTGTGATTCTGTGATTCTATTCTGTGATTCTGTGATTGTCTTCATATAAATTAAAATTGAATGGATATTTCCTCAGATTTTTCTGGCAACAATGTTTGGCCGTAGGTTTTACAAAAATAAAACAAACTAGATGTAACAAATAGGTGTGTGGTTTCCACTTGTAATGAAAATGCTGTAAATAGCTGAATCAGAAGCATTCAATACTGAGGGAGAAATCTCAGGACCTACTGCTTCAAAACCACAGACTTCTAGCATGTAAACTAAAGAAAAATCTCCATGAACATGTAGTAGCATTTATAAAAGCAGAAACATACTTCAAGGTGTGTAATTATATGAGACATTTTATCTTCTTGGGTGGCTGGCTTTTGAGCTGAATTTTTTTAGCATTTTATGAGGTATAGGCATAATTGGCCTAACTATAATGTTTTTCAATCTACAGCCCTGTAAAAAAGGATGCTAGTCTAATTCCTTAATTAGGCCCACACTGTGGACCAAAACTACATGGCCATGCTAGGGCATGAGGAGCAGTGATGTCTCTGCCAGTTCCCTTATCTCTCCATCTCTAACCTGTAGGTATGGGAGGAGTGCTCTATACACTTCTCTTCATCCTAGAGTGTGACAATAAAGGTGGTCTAGCAATAAGGAAACACTGCTCCATTCCCCCCACAGTCAGGAAAACAATCTGCTGTTGGCAAAGGTGTATACCTGGATGGTGTTTTCCATTGGGGAAGAATAGTGCAATGCTTGGAATCAGCCTGGGGGTGTAGTTTGATTCATCGCCTTCACAGGATCTGAGAAGTCAGTTAGACCCGGATACTTAGAGGAATTTGGAAACCTTGTTTATATTCAAATTGATAAGAATTAGTTTCTTAATGTTCAGAATTATCTTCCTAAAGAACAATATGAACATTCAGATCTTGAGGGTATAGATTCAGTCTAATTATGCCTTAATTGACCACTCTGTCCATAATGAAGAAAAAAATTTCCTACTCCTTCAGTTTGCTGTGAAAATAGATACACTAAACAATACTTTGAGATGTTCCAGGTACACTGGCAGTATGAAACAATACAGAATATGTTACTTCTAAAGATAGATGAGGCTGGGTTTTGAGGCACAAACTGTCCTTTTGGTTCATTAGCAGTCCATGGAAATCCATAGGAATACTTTTGTTCTACTAATAAGACAAAAGACATTATGGTATAGTTTAATCAGTAGACTACTAAATGTTTTCTTTACTGAACTCTGAACAATGAAGTCATCATTGCTCCTGGCTGTTAAATACGGTGTCTCTTTTTCAAAATATCAGTGATCACAATGCACTAGGGCTCCTGGGCCTGTTGACAATTTTACACTAACTTTGCATTATTTCCTAGCCTTTATCTCAAATTGGCATCATTTTATTGCATTGATAACTAGAAGTAGCAAATCAGAAATTAGAAAGAAGGAAAACTGACACTGATTGATGTCCAAGTCTTTCTCCTGATTCGCTGATTAAACTCATCAATCTATATGCAGAAGAGATGTCCAATGCAAATGGAACCAACCAGCCTTAACGAAGTTGTGTTGTCAGCATACTAACGGGAAAATAGGATCCTCATGGCAGATAGGGAAAACAAAGCTAAACCAGAGACTGTCTGCTACAAACAACATTTATTTAAGAGATGGCAAATCACTATTTAAAACACGTCCTAAACATGACAGTAAATCTTGTTGGCTATACAAGATTAGATTGTGGTATATAGATTGTGCAGGAAAAAAAATCAGGCTAGTTTGTGGGGCCCCTGGGCTGTGGGAAAACAGTGCTCTTTCTCAACTCAGTAGTCCCCCAGCTTGTTTGGAGAATGAACATTAGTGTCACTATCTAAAGCATCCCAGTCCCCAGACACACTGTAGTTTTCTGAGACTGTCCCTTTCTCTTCCTCTTCTACTTACACAGAGGTGCTACAGTCTGTTTCTTTTAAATGAGAGATCATCAAATTGGAGCTGCCTCCTAATTTTTTATTAAATGAAACATTTTTATAGGGATTCACTGTATTTCATTATTTCTGTATAAATCAAAATAATTTAGAGTAAAAAGTAACTGAAGAAAGTGGCTGCAAAGCAGAGGTGTTAATCTGGAAAAAAAAATATAAGAGTTTTGCAAACTCTTTGATAAATGGTGCAAACACATAAGTGCATGGAATATACAGAGTTTTGCATCTAGGGGTGTCTGAGTTGAAAGAAGATCAAAACAAGTAAATATGCAAGAATTTTATAAAACCCTACTGAAAACCTTTGGTCAAGGTCAGGTCAGCCAGTTCCAAAGAGAATAGGTAAATAACTTCCTCACAGTTATTTGATTAGAGATGGTTGGAAAAAGATTTTTTTCTTGAGGAATGATTTTTCTTGCTTTAATAGAAGAGAGAAATATTTGCCAGAAATACATTAACTTTTAACATTTTTATTTTCTGTAGTTTCTGTTGCTAGTACAGTCATATTTTGTGTAATTTCTTGCTAACGATGTGACTTCTGAAGCTTCTTGAGCCAATTTTTCTTGTGGTCAATGAATTGTCAAGAATGAGATGAAGAACTTAGACTGGTGATGGAGTCTAGAAAAAAAGGGAAAGGAAAATAAAATGTGTTTAGGCTACTTCAGCACTTTCTTATTTAGAGTAGCTATTTACAAAGTCATTGTGTTTGATAAATCAGTATTTCCAAAGCCTTTGCTCAGAAGCTATGTGCTACGGGAAAGGTTCTGTAATATAATTACAGCCACAGGAACCTAAAAATCAAGTATGAGGTCACGACTGGTACACTTTAGGTTGACTGTGGCAGTGAAGGATAACCCTTCCTCTGGGTGCTCTTCACTCTCTACTCTCTGTGGTTGCCAGTGGGCAGTGATTTCAGCTGGAGACATGGATACAAAACTCAGTACTCAACAATGTCCTCTTCCTTGATGTTTTCAAATGTTTCATTTCACATAAAGATATATTGTCTGCATTATTTCCCCTCTTAACGTACATTAACTATGTTCCTACAACTCATCAGATGTTTATTTCAATGAATGTAAAGGAAAAAAAAAAAGTGCTATAAATCAGTCCTTCTTTTCACCTCTAGGCTCCTGACTCCAAATAATTTCTTAAAATAACTGTGAAGACACAAAATATTTTAAGGGATCTTCTCTGTCCTGCTTGGCATAAAATTAGCACCCCATATCACATTTATCCTTAAATAAATTCCCAAAGACGAAAAATTAAAAAAATATATGGAAATTAATAGATCCCCCTCTGACCAGACTAAGATGCAATAGGCTTAACTGAGGCAAAGAATAGTCCATAAAAATGTTATGAAATGCCTTCTAACAGAAAGCTCAGGGAAGTATTCAAAAAAGACAGTGTGGGATCTCCATCATTAGAGGCCTTTAAGAGCAGGATTAGACAAGCAACTGTCAGAGATAACATAGGTAGAGTTGGTTTTGCCTTAGGGCAGAGGGATGGACTAACTGACCTCTTGAGGTCATTTTCAGCCTTGTGATTCTGTGAATGAAAACATACATCCCCTCCTAACTGCAATAGAATCTGTCATCACTCAACACCATTTCCTTTCAGTGCAATGCATTCAACCTTAACTTTGTCCTTTGTTTTGCTCTATTAAGGAGGTACGCTTTCAGATGTACTGTCATGATCTAATGCAATATTAAGTGCTTTGTTAAGAATGAGGAAAAGATGCAAAATTTTGAAGTTCATTAAGAAATTACAAATTTCTATACATTTTTATGGCATGGTGGGCATGGAGGAGAAAAAACCTACAATGTTTTTTCTCCATATAAAAAATATTTTATTTTATAAAAAATAAAAATAAGATAATAGGTCATCTTGGTTATATTTACTTCCTTTGTAAATATGATAACTACTCTTAGATTTTGCAAGGTATCTTTATAGTGTCGTGTGTGTGTACATACATGCATATGTATTTACATATATGTATTTGTATCTGTATCACTTTATATTGCAAATAGGAAATGCGAGTAGGAAGCGGAATTTGTAACCTAGCATTATGTCATTTTGATATTGGCTTTTTTTTTTTCATGTTAGAGGATAGTAGGAAGATCAGTAGAATTAACTTACATCCTTAATATGTAAAGTCTCACAAGAAAAAATAATCACTTTTCCAGGTTCTTGCTGATTCTCCAGTCAAGACATAGGGCTGTTCCAAGATGAGCTTTCTCTTACACCGTTATATCTTCTTCATAAACTTGTTCTAATAAATACTTGGTAAATTATGATCTGAATTATACCACTAAAAATTTCTAGCAAGCTTTTCCTAGGCACACAGGTATTTATGAAGCTAGTATAATTTTCTATATACAATGTAGAAAACTGAAAAGCAATTAAAAATACCATCCAAGATTACTTATCAGGCAATAATCTTTCCATTATGCTCCAATTTAATATTGGAGTAACTATATGATTTTCCCATACTGATCTTTTACTTCCTTCTCTTATGAGTTTTAATGATAATTTTTCTTAGAGAATCTCCTCATCTACTTTGTCATATTCTCCATGACTTTCTGTCACTACTCCCTATGTTTTCTCTCTTAGTGTACAAATATATCTTTGTTTTCCTTACCTTAGAAATTTAAGATCTTCTTGTTTTCCACTAATGCCCGAGGTGTTAATTTAGGTTTTTTATTCTTTTCTTCTCATCTCAAATTTTTAAAGAAATACAGCATGTGTCTGGAATTCTCCTGTACTCATCTCTACGTCTGACTTCACTGGAAAATCTTCTTCTCAGCAAAGATGTTAAGAGTTCTTAGTCAAAGATCAGATTTAAAAATCATATTTGTCTCATCAGCATAATCAATTGAACACTTAAAATCTTGTCTTCCTCCTCCTTTCTTAACTCTTTTTCTTACCTGTTTTCCTGTTTCCTCTAATCCTCCCTTTCTTCTCTTCTCTGCTCTATTATTTCAGGTATTTTCATCTTATTATGGTGGTATCCTTATCTTTCTCTTCAATATTCTTCTTTTCCTCTAAACCACAGGTCTTGGTCACTTCATTCATTTCGACTGATGTAACTATCATCTTGGGTTTATTTTTCTTCATAGACCTAAAAGAAAGAAATTCTTTATTACTTCTTCTTTTTGATCAAATTCAGGGCCATCTTGCATGTCACTAGGGCTTGTAACCTGGCTCAACTCTGACAGTTTCTTAGTCCTTGCATCCAAATACTGTCTGCATAATTTATGAGACACAACCTGTTTTAGCCATCCACAGTTAAAGGTACTGTCAGCTTTCACAATATCATATCCCAATTTCTACAAGTGGGATTCTACAATTTGTTAAAATGTGCATTTTTGTAGCCCAGAATTTAAACCATGATACCCTTACCTGCAAACTTGTTCCTACTTATTTAGTATCCCTCATTTGCTTTTAGTGACGTTTACCAATGTTTAGGAAGGATATTTCATATTAATCATGTGAAACTGAAACAACTTGACAAAACAGCATGAAGCTGAGTCATGGGAGGCTTAGGGTAGATATCAGGAAAAGGTTTTTCACACAAAGGGTGGCTGAGCACTGGAACAGACCCCCCAAGGAAGTGGTCACAGCACCAAGCATGACAGAGTTTGGACAAGGCTTTCAGCCATATTGTGGGACTCTTGGGGTGTCCTGCACAGGGTCAGGAGTTGGAGTAAATGATCTTGATGGGTCCCTTCCAATCCAGTTTGTTCTATGATTCTATGACTGAAGCATAGCACATTGACTTCTCATGTTTCTTTGTTTTCTTGTATTCCCGTTTCTTACAGAACCAATATCCTTATCTTCATCTTGTAAGTCTGTACAACATTTTACTCTTGTTTGTACAGTGCCTATATTATACAGTGCCTGTAAAATAGCGGTTTGTGTTCATGATAAAAATCTCAAAGCTCCATAGAGTTAATTCCCTGAAATTTTACAAGAGCTATCCAGCTTTAAGAATAATCAGAATTAGTCCTGCTGCATCTGTTTATATTTGCATGGTTCTGGTCTGTCACTGTTCATGGAGGAGAGAATGGACAAGCTTTCAATTGCTCAATTGTACCTTTACTCTTAAGGCATGGGTAGGAAGAATATCACTAACCCATAATTTCCTAGAGTGAATCAGAAGAGGATAGTAAGCTACAGAATATTAAAACATTTGTGAAAGAGAAATTTTTCTTTCTTGGAGTGTGAAGCTCATCATTATAGAAGGATTTTGAAGTATTCATCTTCAATATAAAAACACTCAATAACCTTGAAAAGAAAAATATGCCCCCAACCTTTTACTCTTTTGGAGGGACTGAGAAGACTAATAAGTGATGACAAACTACTGAAAGCTGTTTGCCATACTTATAAATTCCTACTTTGGCTTATCCCTCAAACATTTCATCAAAAAGTAGAATATTATAAGACTGTGACATCCATTATCTGTGGCTAAGCCTAGTTACAGCATTTTTACTGTCTGTTTAAGCCCACTAAAATAGGAATGGACAGTGCCTGGTAAGTATCTGCCTTCTCTGCCCAAGGTCAAGCAGCATAATTCATCAGGCTTGGTGGTCAGATGGTTTGTCTGCCTGAGATGCCCTGGGACTGACCTAACCCCTCTCCTTGTGAAGTGGCCATGGAAGCCAAAGACTCAGTTTCAGCCATGGATGAGCCATTGAATAGCTGCTTTTCACAACCAGAAGGCCTGCTTCTGGGACCACACTGTCACAATGCAACAGGGCTGTGGTGCAAATACTCTTCTGTTTATATGGCAGGAGGAGCTACATCAATGAAATGATATGTTTAAAGCCCATGTCATTTTCCACTCTATACCTGTGCCCATAACCCCTATGCAGTTGTGAATGATATTTGTACAGGTTCCTCAACTACTAAATTTGTGCCTTTGCTAAAGACCCAATACTTGTCTAGTTCATGATCTCTGAAGGCTGGGTATGCTTAGGAAGGAATCCAAGTATTTACATCACTGCTATCTTTTTTCTTTTAAATGGATAAAAACTGCCGACATGTCTTTTCATCTCATCTGGAGAGAAATGAATTCCATTTCTAAAAACTATACCTTAATTAGAAGATTGGTCACCAGTTGGTCACCAAAATGAGTAGTAAACCATGGAACAGATGAGGTATTACCCCTCTGCTCACTGATGCATGAAAAAAGATAATACCTTTTCTCTTTCTTTTTCCTAAACTGTTCTGTTCCTGACTTACGCATGGCTTTTCAGCTTCTCTCAATTAACTGCACAAATTGTGGATAGTCTGAAATACCACCCTGTTTCACACTTGCATCTATCCTTTGAGCAAAATTTTACTCCACGTTTTCTCTCCACTTTAGTTCTTTAGATTTTTCTCTTATTAACATTGATAAGCATTTTTCAGAAAACAACTTGTTTCTGACATTGTTTCAATAGTCAGAACTAGATAAATACAAATGAAATCTATCAAAAAACAAACATATATTAGAATTTATTTTTCTTCTAATAGTCAATTTTTCCTTTCAGTTAGAACCCCACAAAAATTATAAAGGGACCTGTAATAAAAAACCCCAAACTTATAAATCAGCTTTTAGAGTTACTTTATTGTATAAAAATTTTAGCTGGTCAAAACTTGAAGCCTAACATTGACGTGTGTGACAGATGTGTGAACAGTGATTCTGAGTTCTGAACTTTTGACAATGACTTATTTTTTTCCTCTGAATTTTCCCTCTCTGTGTAATAAAGATGTCAATTCCTATTATTAATTCTGCTTTAAGTATGAGAAGAACCATATAACATTTCTACAGGATTTTTGAAGATGAAATCTCTGTATCAGGGTAACACATATAATGTATAATATTTACAAGGAGAAGACATTTAAATATTTGAAACATATCTAAACTGCTGTAAATCAGGTGTTGCAATTACTAAGTTTTGTGAAAACAATCTAAAGGAGAAAAATGCTTTGTATGAATTCATTCAGAGGTGTAAAAGATAGACGGTTTTGCTAGTGGTACGTATGTAAATGCTTCTTCTTTCTTGTAAATGATTTATTTTTCCAGAAGCTTCTGAACAAAGACAAATTCTCAAAACAAGTGCATTAAAAAAGTGAGACTCTGCTAATAATGTCTAAAGAAATAAAAAATCTACTTCAGAGAAATTCAGTACGCAGTCTGCATATTCTAATGATAGCAGTGTGAATTACAGATAGCACGCAAGCGATGTAGCAAGGCCACACAGCACCTTGCAATTTAGAATTTGTCAACATTTTGCAGTTTCCCTTGTGAGTCACCACTTGGTTGATGTTTCCCATTTATTGTTTACATAGGCTTAAGCTTTGGAATATCCATGCAAAACAGCACATTCGAGTTTTAAATCAGTCACACATAATGAGAAATTTCAAATCATTCCAAGCAGTTAATTTAATATTTTATAAGGAAAATGCAACTTGAGTTGTGCAGTTAACTTTGCAAGAAGATCAGGAAGGACAGCAAAAGCAGGCACCCATACATTGCAGGTGATAAAATAGAGATAAACTGAAAAAACGTGAGATTGCATATCTGAAGCCTGCAACAGATGTGCTCATACTTAACGTGTAGGTTTCATTCATTAAATATATGTATGACATAAATATGCTAATCCTGTGCCTCTGTCAGTCTGCAAAGAGGATAAGAAGGGTAGAAAACATAATTAAAAAGTGTGTAGGTGTTTCTGTTAAAAGAAATTTGCCAGTAGTGTGAAATCTGAATTTCTAGCTTGCCTTATTTTAATTTTGTGCTGCCTGGACCCTAAGTATCAAAAGAAGGGATTTCCCTCACTTCCTCAAGCCAGTCAGAGTCCCATATTATGGTGAAAACTGAGACTTTCAAGGTAGAAGCCAAGACGCCACTGGAGAAGAAATAGAAAGAATGTCAAGAAATTCCATTCCTAGCTCTTTACCCCACATAATCTGATTTCTTTTCCTTTTCTGTGTGCGAAGCTGTGGAATTTCCAGTGACACATGAAACATGGCTCCACAAGCAGTTGCTAAAGAGCAGTAACTTCCCTACTTACACTGTCAAGCATTAATCAAGAAATTGGAGCAGCCTGGGTTTTGGGTTCTTTTTTTTTTTTGACCGTTGCTAAATATATCCAGAATGCTCTAAAAAAATCTGGAAAAGAAAATTAAAATCTTAAGTAAGTCTGTCCACAGTGATTTCAGGATTTGATTGTGGATTTCATCCTGATGGTGTTGATTTTAGGGACTACTACATCAAAGCATGAATGGTTTAGCTGCAAGCTCATGTTTACTACTTCACACAACACACTTGTTTCCCCGAAAGCCAATTCTGATTCAAATCAATTTAATTAAGTAACAAAGCTGGTTGTCATGGTAACAACACTACTAATTTGTCATGGCAAATACTCTGTGAGATTGACCAGTTGCTAAGCAACAGCCAATGGGTTTGAAGACAGAAGATGACAAATTCTATCTGGTGCAGATGTTGTGATCTAGTCTTGAATTAGGCCTCTGTTCAGAGTGGATTCCCAAGAGAGCATCACCTGGATAGCTTAATAGCAACAGAGGGAGCAGCATGCCACAACAAATTATATTGTTTTGTACTTTTAAAAATGTGTTTGAGGAAAAAGCTAGTAAAATAAGGTAATTTGATGCTCCCTGTCATCTTTTTTATTTTCCTGTTACAGAATATATGGAGATGATTCAATCTTACTGTACTTGGCTTTGCATATGCATATTTATATCTCTGAAACAGGCTTTTATTCATCTTTGTACAAATGATACATAAAATTTAGGCATGCAAGCACAAACCAAGTGGATTATGGCTAAATCACCTCAACAAAATCTGTTTGGAGTAATGTGCATAATTCACTCACAACAATGGAGAGCAATTTATTTTTAGTTTATTATTCTTTCTCTCCAGATAGTCTCCAACTTCACAGTTTAAACTTGATTTACTTTTATTCATGAGAAAAAAATAATTATTCCTCTCATAGAAAGTACTACAAATATTTCAGGCTGTTGGTATCTTCCTATATGTGCCTGCTTTTGATCTGAACAGAAATCAGAATAAGTGTAAAGTAACATCATTTTGTCAATCCATGACTTATATTTATCCTACTAGCTAATTTCTCCCAAATCCTTGTTTAACTGCCTTTGAATTTAAAAGCCCACTTGAATTTGTAAATAATTTAAATATTGTGTTCAGTTCTATATTTATGCCTAAATCTAAAACCTACTTCTTAAACTTAGTGCTTTGTCTGCAAAATGAACCAAACTGGCAACTGATAAGGCAAAATAGAGAAATTTGTGAGAGTAAGACTAGAAGCACTAAGAGAAAAGTTGATTGATTTACAGTTCATTGGAAAATATTGCTACCAGAAGTGCTTTGTGAAATGGGATTGATTTTTCTAGGATTTCACTTGCAAATATAAAAAAAATTTCTGACAGTTTTAAAATGCCTGGGTTTTAGGTTATTTTAGAAATTTCATTTCTTCATGGAAGCTGACTTTTCAATTAGAAATAATTTGCCAAATTATAATCATAACAGAATGACAAGTGCTCTAATAGAACAAAGACTCAAGCATTGAAATCAAAACAAATCCTTCTAATTTTCTGAAGCAAGATATCTGAATGACCCAAACTTCCCCTCCTTTGCTCTACCATCATTTTCTTTTCTGTGAAATCACTCTTGCTGGCAGACAAATTTTAAAATTCCTGAAAAACCCTTATATGGCAGATATTCCAGCCTCCATGCATTTCTAATATGGAGAGTACAATAGTTTCTTAGTAGATTCATTACCACTAATAGATTGTTGACAGTAAGATCCAGACAAGAACCTTACATTATGCTCTATGATATTTACTTGAATATATACCGCAATAACTTTTCAGTTCAAATAAAATGTTATCTAAAACCAAAACAAAGGTTTGTTTTATCAGTTTCACTGCAAATGCAGTAATTGCAATAAAATTTAAATAAACCATGATCTTTCATTGCGTTAGAAGAGGGTTAAAATTAACCAAATGAACAATCCAAACAAATTTTGATTTTACAAAACTAAAATCAGCCTTTTAAAACTAAGTTTGTAAAGTTACTATATAAATAGAGGGAGAATCATGCTCATCAAGTTTGATTAAAAGGGTATTCTTCTGCGGAAAATTAGCTTAAGTACCTCCTACAGTATTAACAGAAAATATAAAAGCAATATCCACATGCAACTTAGATGTCGTCCTTTCATTATTTCAAACCGCTTGTTAGGCTAACCTTTTTTTATATTATGTTGTTTGGGGTGTCTGGGGCAAGGCTTTGGCAGTAGGGGTTCTGCAGGGCATGGCCTCTGTGGTCAGAGCTGGGGGAGGAAAGGTGGTGTTCTAATGTTTGTCTTTTGTTTCTCACTAACAAAATCTATCTTAGTTAGGAAAAAAAGGAAAAGTAAATTAATTGTCCTCAGGTTGAATATGTTTTGCCAGTGACAGTAACTGGTAAGAAATCTCACTGTCTCAATCAACACATGAAGTTTCTTATCCTATTTTCTCCCCCGGTCCTGCTAAACAGAGGGAAGGAAGGAGAGAGTCGCTGGTGGAAGCCTGGCTGTTTGCCAGGTCTAACCCACCAGGTAAAGGCAATCCAGACAGTGGAAAAAAAATCACATGTAGTGAGTGCACTGGCAAATTGAGCCAAGATTTCATGCTCAACAGCAGTACCTTCCAGTTTTCAGAGTCTGAAAATTATTTTAAGCTTGAAAAAGTAGTAGAAAACATGCTTTTTTCTCCCCTTTGAAAGCTGCAGATAAAATCCTAATATTGTACCAGGAGAAAAAAATAAACAACTAAAGTTCTTTGAAATACAACTGGGAAGTGACAACATTACATACCAGAATACTCAGAAGACCTTGCAAACATTTGCCTTTGGCCCTGAAACTGGCATTTAGGTACTCTAATAGTACCTTTTGTGTGCTTTCAGTGCCTAATTTGGGCATCTCAGTTTACACAATCTTTTTGTTTATTAAACTCACAGTTACATATTTTTAATTTTACCTTGATGAAGCTGACAATTCCGAGATAATTTAAACTCAGCAGTGGAGGGAGCAGCATGACCCTATCTTTTGCACCAGGCCTGCTGGTAAGACAGAACATACCTTTTCAAAGCTTTTCAGTTTTTAAAACACCAAAAACTGGAGGAGCCATGAGATCCTTAAATAAATTATTCCATTGGTTAATTATCAACTTACTCTTTCTGGCCATAGAACTGAGGACTGATTATTTGCTCTCTTAACTTCCTGATCATATCCTTTTCTATATCATATGACTCCTGGTAATTTCTAACTCCTTATGATGCTCCTTTTCAAAATTAGTTTCTCCTTCAGAAGGGAATTGTGACCTGCAGTCACTGCTAGGTATGTAATATTGCAGTTTGAAAAGTCAAAATAAATCTTATTGCAGCAAGTCCAGATCATTGTAATATCTAGGCTGTTTGTCAGAGTTGTCTTTCTCATTATTTACCATACATGTTTTTTTTATGTGTATAAATCTTAACAAGATTGGTTGTGTGTCATTTTGCACAGTGCTGCTCAGGTCATGACTTGAATCACAACAGAAAGATGGAATCCAATAGGAAAAACCAAATGGATTATTTTTTCATTAGAATTCTTTTTCAAAAACTATCAGTTAGAAAACTTTTAGTGAATTCTCTACCTGTAGTATTTTTAAATCCTAAAGAAATCAAATACCCTTCAGAAATCTTTGCCAATGAAATCATAAACTCAATCAAAAAAGAGCAAGTTTACTTGATAATTTTTTCATTACGCTGTGTTGATTGACAGTGTGCCATTATTTTAATTCTTCATTGATTTAATCTCCTGTCACCTTGACTTAGTTGCCCTATATCCATTTAATGAGACGACAGTTTGCTGAAGTATTTGTCCTTCTTAAGCAGTGGCACAAGAACAATTTTTTTTCTGGAATCCCAGAATTTTTTCAGTCTTCCAAGATTAATTCATCAGTCTGCTATTCCCTTGAACTTAACATGTGTGAAGTAGTTCATCATAGTTAAATTAAACTTTTTTTTTTCTATTACGCTGTTCCTTTCCTCTCATTGCTACTGTAAGAAAACCTGTTTTGTTGTTGTTGTTGTTGTAAACATCATCCTTCTTTCTAAGAACAGATGCAAAGTATACACTGGAGAATTCTTCCTTTCCTACAGTGTTACTGACATTTATATTGCCCCAATTTGGTAAACTTGGCCCAGAACCTGCCCCCAGGACAGACTATGGAGTAGAGAGAAGTGGAAAGTCTGGGGGAAGGAATTAAGAAGACTGCAGCCACTCCATCACTTCTCTCAGGACAAGGCACATACTGGGGGTTATACATTGGACCAAGGCTTCTTGTAATCTCTTCCTTTCTTTCACACATGTGGCAACTGTCCCTACACCAGTCCATCAAAAGGAAACAATTTTGCATCTATGCAATAGTAACAGTAAGGCTAAATAATATTTTTTTCTGTTTACTGATGACTTCCCTGATCTCAAGAACCACCAAATGTCTGAAACTGTTCAGAAAACTCTACTATTTTTTCTTAAGTGATATGACACTTAACAGCATTTGCTTCAAAAGGTTAAAATCTGTTCCTATAACTAATCTTATCTTCTCTAAAGCCCCTTTTCTCTAGCAAATGGCTGGTCTGGCCTCTGGCTGACTTTCTGTCTTCACAAATTTCTCTAAAATTCACTATCCTCCCACCTTTTGTTTCAGTGAGGGTCCCTGGGAAGACTCCTACGAATCCATCATTGAGAATGGCAAGCAGGGAGAGCAGACATTTCCACCAGAAGAAAACAGTTCTGCCACATTCTCTTAAAGTATATTCTCCTCCCAAGACAAGCACAGAACTCCCATCAACACTAATGCACACACAGAGGTGAATATTCCCATTTGTGAGAGACCGTAATTGAATCACCATTAGCTGCAGCTTCTGGCGTTGTTCAGAATGAGTCAAGTCCTATTGCTTCTTGTTGCTAGAACACAATAAACAAGAGTTAAACTCTTTAAAGGCAGCTTTGTTCTTCTGTCAGACACCTGCTGAACATTTGTATAAAATATAACAACTGCAAAGAGGTATTAGAATCTGGCAAAGACAGCGGCCCAAATTAACCTTAACTATAGAGTGTCTATCAATTTCTCAGTCTCAACTACTTCAAAATCTCTTTTTCAGGTGGCTATAGAACAGTTATATTACTAATCCAAATTTATCTCTAAGATGAGTGAATGTACATTTTCCTAGTGTTTAAGCAGAAAAAGCTGTAAGGAAGCAGAATTTCCACTTCACTTCTAACTTTTTCATGGATAGCAGTGTTTCAAGAATACTCCATAGAGTAAGTGGTTGTTGCTTGGTTTGTTTTTTTTCCTCTCCAGAAAATAGAACCTTCCTAAGAAAACTTTACAGGTGTACACACACACACAAGAAAAAGAACCTAAAGAAAAAAAAAGTACTTTTATGAAAGCTATCCATCAAGTGTCAAGGATAATAATCAATTTTTTGTCACAATGAACTGATAAAAGCTTTCAGTAATAATGTCATGGGGAAAAAAATTTGTGTTGGAACTCGTAACGATCAGCCCTGATATCAAACGAATTCATAAAAGCTCAATACCACTGTAACCCTCGGAGGCATGACAAAACACAATTTCTCATCCACAGGATATGGAATAATTCCTTCTTTTTATTTTTTTTTTTCACAGAGGGAGAAGCAAAAGGAAAAAATCTGAATTTCAAAAAAAATATTACACAATCCTGCTTATGCAGGTGAACATTACCGATCATTTTGGTCGCCGATATCACAAACCGTTATGGTGATTTCTCTCACATCATGCAAATGGCTGCATAATGTCTACTCCTCTTGGAATGTAAAATCAAATCAGCATTCTAATGATACAAGCCTGTGATGAGCTTGGAAATAAATATGCAGAAGCGCATAAAAAAAAAATCAAGGCAATCAAGGAGAGCCAGCGTCCTAGCTTGGACTATAAATCTTTGTCTGTTTCAATCGTAAAGCTGGCCGAATCAGTGTAAAATTCGAGCAGGGATGTCATCAATTTCTGTTAACCTCTCTATTCTTCTTTGTGTTGGCGGTGCAGTGATGGATTGGTTTTGTCACTTGTGCTCAGTTCACAGTATGTTAACATGGAAGGGTGCAGTCAGGTTATGAAGAAGGGTTATTACTGTCCCAGCTCTGACCTGGACTTACTATCTTTTCTAGTATCACAAAGCCTTACTATCTTTGGGAGTGAGAAGTAGCATCCTTGGAGCTGCCTAATGCTAAACAGAGCAGCCACATTTTTTTCCTCCACTTGCTTTGCTATAGTTCTTTCCAGATGCTTTGCTCTAGCTTATAGGCCTACTCTTTTCTACCATTTCTTAATTAATAAACTAATGTAGGACATGCTTATTAATCCAGCTAACAGTGCAGGAAGAAAAGTAATGAATTACTGGATTACATTAAGAGGAATCTATGATTTGCAAACAAAAAAATATTCATAATTTTATGATCTCTAAATAACAAAGCACTGGTAATAAAACACAGGCAATAATATAAACTTACTAGCATGTAGCGAATGCAAAAACGTTTCGAGGAGTGGACTAACAATTTTTCTTTCATGTTATCTTGATCATGTGTTTGGTAAGGGTGTTTAAATTGTGCTACCTAATTTCAGCAGTGAATTTAATGAGTTAGGATGTTCTTCAGATCTTGTTTTCTGCTTCTCTGCTGTGTGAATGCACTCACTGCAATCTCTGCTGCACAGCAGTCAGACACCTGGCCCTACTTCAAAACTCACAAGCTCAACTTTAAGCAATCTCAGGCTCTATTAATGTCAATGGAACTGCTCAGGTGCTTAAGTTAAGCATGTTCCTAAATGCTTTGTTGGAAGATTGTAATAAATTCTAATTCAGAGCCCAATGAAATCTTTAGGAGTCTTTATATTGACTTCAGTGGACATTGTATCAGGCTAATAGAGCTCAACACCTTGCAGAACCGAGCCTTTAAATAGTTGGTTCATTTCACCACATAAGTGGCTGTTTCAGTGGTGGGTGAAGTGATCCCTATGTGTAGTATTTAATATAGTGTGTTTCAGCTTGTTAAGTTAGTAAAGTGCTTTGGGATCACTTGAGATGAAAAGTACAATACAAATGCAAGTTATTATTACACTGCCAGAAATATCCTTTTTTTTTGTGAGTGAAAAATCACATTAAAATATGTGCTTTAAAACAAAGGAAATAGAACATTATAAAAATTCCATATCTATTTTCTTCTCTAAGGAAAAGCCAAGTGGAACAAAGGAACTCCTGCAATAGGTAGTCTGGGTCCTGCAGAAAAGCTGAACAATTGATGGTCAATGGCATTTTGTAAGTGATGTTTTTGCTCTTGACAAATTGGACCCAGGATATAGGAGCAAATCTGGTCACAAATGTCTGCCACTTCTCAGAGCTGTGTTGGCTGCTCAAAAGCAATTAAGTGAAGTGGGTGCTCAAGTCCCATTGAATGTCCCAATTAACAATTAGCAAGACTTGTGCTCTTAAGGGTTTTTGGACATCTTACACAATAGAGCAATGGCAAAGTCACATGAAGGAGACTTTCTATATCCTTTCTATAGGAGCTATTTTTAAAGTTGCATAAAAAATTCTGAATTAAATATAGTAGAGAACCAAGAAAGAAGCAATTGTTTTGTCATAGCTTATTTTACTATACATCATTGAATTCAGGAATGTAAAAGGAGCCTAGCCAGACATCAGGCTCAGCAATCTATCCAAATCCAAACTGATACAAGTTTCCCAAGCAATTTTTCCATTAAAAATGTATTCCTATGTTCTGGCATTCTTAAGACGTCTTGGGGTACCAAACCACTGCATATTAACAAAAAAAACAGAGGTAAGTTTGGCATGATAAAGTTTCTCTATGTGGTTGGTCTAGCTTTTTTTCTCCCAAGTTTGTTTATTTTTCTCATCATGAATTTAAACAAAACGACATGTTCAGTGACACCTACAGAGGCTCCAAAAAAAGGAGTCAAGAAAGAATCCCAAAGAAGTCATACTGACCTTACTGATAAATTCCACCTTGGAAACCACTTCAAGCACCATTGAACTGAGACGGACTGTACACTTGCTGTCCCTGTCCCATGAAAGGGAATTTTCTCTCCAGAAGGGAATGTTTCTGCACATCTACCAGCTCACATGTACCCTCACCCACTGAATGCCCCCCTTGACACATCTAAAGAGAGCAAATGCAATCTGCCACAAAAAAGACCTTGTAATAGTCTCCAGAGACATGAATTCCATTAAATTAATTATTGTATTGCAAATATTTTTAGCAGGATGCCCATTTACTGCTATATTTGCCTTAAAGGTTCATGTTCTCGATTACATAATGATATACAAATTAAATGCAATTTCAAATTTAAACCTGTACAAGTGTCAGTTACCAATTTCCCCTGTTAGTCCCATGAGGCTGCCCAGAGCACAGTTGCAAACTGTGCTATTGTGCAGACATTGCATTACTCACTCCAAGAAACACTTATTGAAGGCATTATGGCTAATGAGTCTTTTATTGTTGGTATTGTAGAGTCCAGTGAATTCAGACATGAGACTGGACCTGATACAATAGATACTGTGCAGAAATAAAGATCTACCAGGGGTGGATGGCTCTGACAAATTTTAAGGAGAGATAAAACAATTTTTGTCATCTAAATTGATCTGCAAATCAAAGAATTCTAGGCTGCTGTGACAGGGTTCTTCTGTGTTTAGGAACCCTCCTTCTGCAGAAGGAACTAGCCTAGGTTTTCCTGAATGCCATGAGACTTTGATTATTGTAACTAGCACTTTGTGTAATCAATATAGATCAACCTCAATCAAGTAGAAATATGTTCTATGCATGTTGCTAACAAGAAAATATAATTTCATCTATTTGTGAAAAGAGAATGCAAATTAATTAGGAACATGTTCAAAATAATTTAAAGACCATGAGAATCTTTCTGAATAATTTTTCTGTATTTTTCTAAGGCTTTATTCATTTCTAATAGAGTTTGCAAGGAAGCATTTGGGTGAAAACCTTGACATGTTGACAAGGGGTTTTGCAAGACCTAAACCAACAGAAGTTTGTTATTTTCTAAGGTCCAATCCTGAGAAATCTGCAGAGGGTCTGGATGTTTGTCTCAATAATTTATGAGCTTATCAGTGGACTATGTAACTTTGAGTTTCAGACCCACATTTAGCTTAAAAAAGTCATTTCAAATGAGGGCTAATTAGCAAATTATCACTTTGCAATCTTTCTCAACAGTTATTTAAATCAACACTCCCCAAAAGGAGAAACAAAATGCAGTCACCAGTAACCACAGACACAAAAATTGACATGTAAATTCAAACACAGATACACAGGATGTTTAATGAGAGGGAAAAAAAGTTTCTTCTAATAATAGAGTAACTTTAAAATATAGCATAATGCATGTTGAATACATGTCCCTCACCCTTCAGTTTCCCTTTTCAGTTTAAAATCATTTTGACCTTGAACTTATTCTGTAATCAAGGTGTTTGATAAGTCAAATCCTTCAGAGGTGTAGGGAAAAGGCACTTTTTAGAATGTTAGACTGGCAAAACACAGGGTGCAGTTATTGCTTTAGAGAAATGTCATAGATGTCCTCTAACCTTTTGTTTTTAGGAGCATATTTCTTGGATGATTTTTTTCAAGGACTCGGGTCAGGAAGAATCTACCCCAAGGGTAGTTGGAGGGAAGAAAAAATAACAAGGCATGGTGGCACCTGGGGACCACAACATTGTTCACATCCTCTGTAATCATCAGTGCACTGCTCAGCTGCTTTGGTAATTTACATAATACCATCCTGACACGTTCACTTCAGTTATCCATCACCACTGGGATGGGGTTGCTGTTTTCTTGCTTTATTTTCTTTCTCCCTATCTGTCTCTCTTTGTGCCTTTCTTTCTCTCATTGTGTCTTATGTTTATCTGGCCAAGCAAAAAAGATTGATTTCACATTGTTTCTGCCCTCCTTGTCCAAGAAATATGATTTTGGCAAATGATGAGGCAGCGAGCACAGCTAATAAGCAAAAATGCACATATAGAGATTTTATTCTCTACATTTTAATGAATAGCATCTTTAGGGGAACTGACGAGGAGGAGGAGAAAAACAATAATTTAATGGATGCTGAGATGGGAGGAGAGAGTCAGTTTAATAAGGCTAAATTCTAAGGATATGATGGACTTTATTCATGGCAAAATCTGCAACACAGGACTGGACACTGAGCTTGAAATAAAAGCTTAAAGCTTTGCTTCTTGAGTTACATTTTCTCAACAATTAACAAAGGAAAGGTAATATTTCATTTTTCTAAATGCAATTTTTATTGTCACGTGACCGATGAATTAGCTGTCTGAAAACATGAGTAATTTTTGCAGTCCTACCTACTGAGATCTAACTACAGGCTTGTTCTCCCCAGCGTTACACCTCTATACCCCTTTGACTTTAACGGTGTTGTTCCTGATGTACATCACTGTAACTGGTATTGACAGTTATGCCCTTGTGTGCATCCTTGTCTATCACCTTTGTGGATGACAAGGGTGCTGAAGTCACCTCCCCACAGTAAAAGAAAATTCTACAACCCAGGGAAGGACCACTGAAATGGGGATGTGGACAACCTATTTATTGTTACTTTTTCTAGCCTGTTGGGCTGAATTCATACTCTCAATCACCCATTCCTGGCAGTGATAACCCAAAGTAACTTGGCTACTTGGACTTCCCACTACATGAAGATAAAAGACAACTTTTCAGGCAACATGGTACTATCAGCACCTGAAAGAGTTTAATTCACTTAGAATTTCTAAATCTCTTCCATTAAAAACAAAAAAAAGTGTCTATCTGTACAAAGGCATGAATATCCCTGTTTTTAAACAGTGTTTCCATTATTAATATAGATAATTCTCAGTTTAGTACCTCAAGTTAGGTGGGAAGACCCTGAACATCAGACTTTTCTATATGGAAACTTTGGATTCAATCCCTGTTATATACATTCCCCTGCTGAAATACTGGGACAAGTAAGACAGCTGCATATATATTGAAGGAGAGATGGGGACAGAGAGAGAAGGCTAACAACCTCAGGCAGATCTCCATAGTTTGCATTCATACGCCCTACATTATTTAAGCAAGTGTATTAATTTGGTAATAGCACTCTGGAGGAGTTGATCCTCTGTAAGGTCAGGGTCTTCTGCAGCTAAAGACTTTGCATAAACTTATGGCTTGTCTTCATCAAATCCGTGGTATGAATGGATTTCTAAAATCCAATATGCAAAGTAAAAGAAAAATATTTTTAATGAGCCAGTCCTTCCGCCTCTAAAAACTTCACATACAAAAATAAAAAAACATTTATTATAGACTGAAACCATATTTATTACAGACTACAGTTGCATTTCATTCCAGAATCTCTCCTAAACGTTCCTTTTACTCTTTGATTCTCCTTTTATAAATGTTTTTTTTTTTTTTCTGATAAAATATACAGGATTTATTGAAGATTCCCCAGAGTTGTTTCAATTAAATCCTGTCTCCTTATATATCAATTTTGTATGATAGAAACAAATTCAAGGTACTGTCCTGCAAACACTGATACAATGAGATAACTCAAGAGAGCACTCGAATGTTCTCAAGTATAGGCTTCACTGGAAAAATTTAGCCTTGGCAAAATCAATTTATTTTATGTGTATTAACACTGCTTTATGCTAGGGATGATTTTTTTGTTTTGTTCTGAGGGGGTTTACTTGAGTGGAAGAAGGACTTCATTTTGACACCAAAAAAATGTCATCCAAACCACCTTGTTTAGAAAAGCTGGTCTTTGTCTGTTCAGAGCAAATACATAGAACATTCAAGTACCTCAGTAGGTTGAGAAAATGGGAGAATATAGGAAGATTCTTCTGGGGTCTCACAGAAAGACTGGAGAGTACTGATCTTATTAACCTCTAAGGACCTTGAAACAAGATTTTACAGCAACTAGCCCAAACACTTTGAGATAACTGCAGAGACCATGATTCTTTAACCTCTGCAATATTAATATTCTGTTGTTATCTGATGAGCTCTGGCATTTCTTTAACACAGTAGACAAAGAAGGCATAATGAGATATGAGTACTGATCTTAGATTTGGTATTCTGATCTGTTCATGATAATGATAAAGTTAGAGTTGTAGGTGAACCTTTAACGAACTCAGATACTTCTTTTTATTCTTGTTACAACTTACTCTTTCTTGCATGTCAGTCAGGCACCTCATTCACAAAACTAAAAATATTTCAGTCTGTTAAAGTGATAATTTTTAAACTAGACCTGTTTTACAGGTTTTATAATGGAAAAAAGTAGGTATGAAACAGGAGAATACCATGCTCTTATTTTGGCTTTCCTGACACCGGGCTGGAGATGTTTGTTTCCAGTACAGTTCACGTTAACGTGGCTGTCATTGTTGCTCCTGGAATAGCTTATGAGGGGCTCAGTTCAGGCAGCAATTTATGTTGTTGCTGAGAGTACAGCCAGAACAATTAAAGGAGACCTCCTGAGCTCTGGGGCCCTAAATCTTCAGCCACTTGACAATGGTGAGCAGCATCAACTCTGTTTCCATTTGCCACAAGAAATAAAAAACACAGTCTTTTTTTAATTTCCTTTTTTTTTAAAGATGGGAGAAAGACATGTTGGCAACTGATACCAATGTGACCTCTCCGTGACTGACAGAAGGTTCATCATTGTGTGCTATACCTGTCACCTCAGTAATGTATGTAGGCTCAGCTGCCTGGTGATTTCAAAGTGAATTCCCATCCCTGACCTATAAGTTGTAACCTTTGGGTGGATTGCATGAAAAGCAGCTTCACTGGTGAGCTATGCAGATGTTGACAAGATGTGGAAAATGAATACGAAAGAAGATTAGGATTTTCCAACCTCTATATTTGACAATATGACCATATGACAATGACTGACCATTCAGCAAAAAGCTACACAAATATGATAAAGGAGGTAAAGAAGTCCTTTGTTCACACGATGGTATGCAAGGAACACATTTCTAGGGGGAGCCTTTTCTGGGTCTGGCTACCAAGGTTTCAGATGCCTTCAGTGTCTTACATATTATACAATAGTTAAAATTATATGAAAACGCTTGTATTTCCTAGATGATTTCACATACCCAATAAAGTACTTTACTAGCTCTTTTAACTTTCATGGTCTAATTGTGTATAGAATATATTATTTTTTAATAAATTTACAAAACCCAGGAAAATCCACGTGGAATTTTTATCCATAGAGTTCTCACCAAATAACTAATACTGTCCTTTTGTCAGCTGAAAATTGGAATGGTTTCTATGTATTTCCACTTGATTAAAGTACACAGACAGTGAATTCCCAAAGAAAACCAGAAATCACATGAGCATTCGGTATTGTTCATTCTGTGTTCACAAGGCTAAAGGTAGAAGCCAATGAGCTACAGATTTACTGAGACTTCATGCCCATATATTAAAAATAAGCAACAAACAAAACAATCCCAGCTCAATTCTAGCAGTTTGAAGTTATGAAGTTACTTTATTTGGTCTGGATTTTATGATACAAATTGAATTAAGGAGAAGACACATACGGTCCATTTTTGTCTTTTAGGGAGGAATCTTTCTAACTTTCTACTGTGATAAAGAAAACTGGTAGATTCTGACAAAGTGAGGAGGAGGAAAAAGACTTTTATTGAAATAAGAACAAAATGACAGTGTCAGACACTGAATCCAAGAGATAAAATATTACATCTAATAAACGTTACATATGGGATTAGACATGAGCCCCTAGAATTACAGAAAAATAGAAGTTATAGAAAAACAATAATATTAGTTTTGAAAAATAATAACTAAAGTTCCTATCATGTTTAAGAAAAAAAAATGTTTACATTCTTGTTAAAGCACTTAAACAGGATGAAATAACTTGCTCTCCTGGAGTGCCAAGGGTTTTATTTTAGGTCTAGGTCTACAAGCCTTACTCCTGCCTGCTGCCTCATTCATCTAAGCACAATTACTTCTGCGAGTGACTGGATCACTTGGTGAGATTGTGATCTTAACTGATCATATATAGTCTTCAAAGGCAAAACCAGGTAACCATCCAGCTCTTCTGGATAGTCAACATTTCTGTGTTTGAAAATATCTTCCTCACAGTCCATTCAGAGGCAGGTACCCAATGTACTGCCTGGGACCAGAAACATACTGGAGATAGACACATATTTCATTACAATTTGATGTGGCCAGCGTTGCTTAATTAAGTACATAGTCAAGCATTCATGTCTACTCCTCCCACCTGCATCTCTCCATATCACTTTGCAATTTTCTTATCCCTGCCAACATGGGGTGAAACAGCAGCACATAAACATCCACCCCCTCTTTCATCAGCCCAGCATTGTGATGGGTGTTTTTGTAATCGCTGTAAAAATTTTGTAAGTGTGTATGGAGGACACCTTGAAATGTTACTTGAAAAGAAACTTCCTGGAGGTCAACAGAGTCCTTCCACTACTGATTGAAAGATCACTTGTCCTATTTTTTTACCAGATTACTTCTATATTTCCAGTAGATCTTTAGAGTTGAATGATGAACTTCTGGATGCTGGAGTCAGGTGTCTGGTTTTTAGCTGCACTCTGACTTTCTGATGACCTTAGGGAAGACATAGAGTCTTCCCAGAGAGGAGAGAAAAACTAAACCCACATAAAACCCCACAAACAAACAAAAAAAACCCCAAACAAACAAACCAACCGAACAAAAAACACCCCCATGTTGTCTGAGCAGTCATTCAGATGTTTGAGCTTGCTATTCCTGTGCTCACCTGCCCATCCATCCTACACTGCAGGGCTATAATCCTGTATGGGAAGGACTTGGGGAAACTTGCCGGATCAGCACTGGGAAGGTGTCACAGGACAGCATGACAGCATATGTGGAGGTTGCCTCAGGCCGAGAAAGCCAAGCCAACCTTGTTCCCAGCTGCCCGTGCTGCAGGTAGAGATGTAGCTGGGGAAAGGCAAGCTCAAGCTATCTTTCCTACTGTTATCAGCACTCCCACAAAGCCAATGGGAACCTAAACATGGGCTTGTGTGCAAAATCTTTAGATGCAAGGTGAACTTGGACTCCAACAATGCTCTGTGCCTGTGCTTAGACTATAACAAAAATTTAATCTCCACACCTCAGAGCTCTATGTAGCGGTGATAACAATCCTTTATTTCTCCCACTCTTTGCCTGTAATTATCTATTTAGCATTCAAAACTTTTGTCTCTTCCCACGTTTTCTGGAGCCTAGCACAATTTGAAACTGATCATAGGCAGGATCTCTGGACACTACTCTAATGCAAATAATGCTAATGATAGGAGCAATGCCCCAAGGGTGTTGCAAAGCTATCCTAATATCCAAACCTGATTGTAATTTTATTTAGATTTTATATTACTGACTAAGAGCATTTATCTTCTTGCCATGTGCGGACATGTAGTTAGCGCACATTGCTTATGGGTTTCCAAGATAATGTAATGCAAACAAATCATATATCGTCTGAGAATGAGTCAGGCCCACATTTCAACTTGATTTGATTTACCGTCACCTGTGTTGCAACAACTATTAGTCTGTTGAAATAATAAAAGAAAGAGAATAAGGGCTTTTAAGGCCAGTGTGGGAAAGTACCTGTTATATAAGCATCTTTGAAATGCAGAGGGGATAAAAAAATAGTTAGAAGTCTTAGAGAACTGGAAATTAAAAAAGCAATGCCTCTTCTGGAAAAGGATGATACTTGCATTCATGGATGCTGGGGTGGATTCATTTGATAAAACTTGTCTGACTTTGGTCTTGTACATACGCAAGACAGACTCAGATGTATGGAAACAAGTGAAATCCCTCATACCTCATACCAAGTTCAGAGTGGTCTTTCCTGATGCACAATAAAAAACTATAGTAAAACCTCCAAATCCTTACCTGTACCAGCGTTTCTGAGCAGTTATCAACGAGGGCTAAATTGAAAAGAATTATCCAAGTCCTTGTGACCAGCCCAGTGACCAGCCCTCCTATCTTTCTGGAGTGGTCAGGCTTTGATCCAGGCTGTAATACAAAGGAAGTTGAATAACTTTCTGTACAATGGTACTTTGTGAGCTCAGATTAGGAAAGAGAGATGGCTTTTCAGGATGGATAATAAATATCTATCTTCTTAACTAACTGGCTTGGCAAAATTCTGCCTTTCCACCCCTTCACACACACATCCCCCCACTCAGCTGTGCCACCACTCCCTCCATGTATCTGTTTTGGTTTTTTTATTTGTGTTTTGCTGACTGGACCTGGAACTGAAAGCTGTGTCTACTGGCACTCTATTTTGCTGGGTGTTTTTGCTGTGGATACACTCTGAACTGCTGGAATACCTGCTGCTCTTGAGCACAGATAACAAGGTAATGTAAGAAAAGATTTCAAAGGAGACACACAGATATGTTGTCTCATACCTTTTCTGCTCCTCATTATTCAAAGTCTGAGAGAGAGATGTGGGGGAAAAAAGAGCTCTTCACAGGTCCCATGGGGCTGCAAAGACATCAGCTTGTGAATATTTCACAAGTGTATCTTTGTCCTGTAACACTGCTGTATAGTTACCTGCAGTTCAAAGGTAAGGACAACAAGGAATGCTGTATATTTCATTATTGTGCCAAGCATGGGAGCTTAAAATTTGCATTTGTAAAATCCAGTGGATTTTTCTATTGAGGGGTTAACATTTCAGTGACAATGAGATCCATTTTAAACCTAAATATAAAATCAATTTATGCTCTCGGTATGCTGCATCTTGTCCACATCTGGTGAATCTCTAACCTCTCAGCTATGATGAAAAGTTGAAGACTTTGTTTTAATTGCATCTAAGTAGCAAACGGCAAGGCTCCTTTGTCTAGCTCTGTTTTATAGTGCCACTTTCAGCATATATGAATTGATTGTGATCATCATAATGGTGACTATCAAAAAACATCTTAAATATGCAGATCTGCTGCAAACTGTACTACAGTTGTATATTTAAAATTTTTTTAATGGGATGTTCCAAGTCACTGTTCAGAATATGTTTGCTGTGGTGACCATGATTGAGTAATCTCCAAATTTTTGGGAAGTCTAGCTTATTTCTGTTGACAGGGGTGTATTTTCCATCTCATTTCCCTTCTGTTTTTCTTTGGACCCCTCGTATATCCTAGAAAGAGTAGCCTTCCTCTGTTCATCTGACTCTGATTTCATCAACTAGTTCTGATAGTGAAAAATTCACAAGAACTGGGGCTTTGTATGCTTGCCTTCATGAAAGAGAAATGAAAACAGGAGGAAACATACACAGGGAAAACTGCAATAATGAGCAAGATGCAAATTACAAATTGCTTTTACCCATCCTGACTAGCAAACAAAGCCAAACAGCATTGGCACGCCTTGGAGTGCTTTGTAAGATACAAGTCATTTAAGACCTTGTGTTTTCAGTTAGCTGATTCTGTAATAACAACTGTTGGTACTGGCAGCATTGCATCATTGTTCTTAGCAAGGAAAAGCAATTTGGCCTATTGTTTCCAGAAACAGTTTTCTCTTATAAAAGCAATATAGTTGTTTAACCTAAATATAAACACATATGATGTCAATAATTTTATATGCATTACAGACTGTAACATGGTCTCTAACAACTTTCAGTGCTAACAGATAACTTCTACATGGTTTGTTCTGCTCATTTATTACCAGAGTAAAAGACGCCACGGCTGCTGTTGGCTCTCTGTGCTCTCTGCAGCAAAATATGGCTTTTGAGAGGCACTAACTTGTCTCCATAGGCTTGAATGCATGGTCGCTTTCCTGCAATCTGGCTGCCCGCAGCTCAGTGACTTCACGGCGTGCATAAGAGTGCACAAAGGCTTGGAATAAACTATGCACCAAAAAAACGGAATCCTTCTCATCTAGGCTCTGACAGTGATGCCATCTTTGGTCTCTGTCAAGCTGCTTTATTCTCCTGTCCTGGTCCACTATCTGTGGAACAATGATGACAAATTTTGATTCTCTCACAAGTAAGACTTTGATAAAAAATTAGGCCCAGTTCTGGGCCCCTCAGTTGAGGAAGGACATTGAAGTGCTGGAGGGAGTTCAGAGAAGGGCAAAAAAGCTGGTGAAATGTCTAGGGGGTAAGTCGTAAGAGGAGCAGCTGAGGGAACTGGGGTTGTTTATCCAGGAGAAGAGAAGACTCAGAAGTGACCTTATCATTCTCTACAACTGCCTAAAAGGAGATTGTAGCCAGCTGGAGGTTGGACTCTTCCAGGCAACAAGCGACAAGATGAGAGGAAATGGCCTCAAGCTGCCCCAGGGGAGGTTCAGGCTGGACAGTAGGAAGAATTTCTTCACAGAAGAGTGGTTAAACATTGGAATGGACTGCCCAGGAAGGTGGTGGAGTCATCGTTCCTGGAGGTGTTTAAGAAAACTGCAGACATGATACATAGTGCCATGGTCTATTTTACATGATGGTGTTCGGTCAAGGGCTGGACTCAATGATCTCAGAGCTCTTTTCCAGCCTAATTGATTCTGTGTTTCTGTAATGTGAGAGCTGTGTATTTCTCCAAGTTCGTTGTCAGATGGAGGTTGATATCCTCCAGATCAGCAGATTATTTGGACAGTTACATCCTGCCTTCTTGTTTTATAAAGACAACTTGTGCACAAGGACCTCAGATTTTCTTCTCATAAAGCAGTGGGGTGGAATGTGGTGGCCGATTGACCTGTGGTACAAGAGACAGAGAGAGTTCTTAGTGAGACAGTCTGTGGTGCCAAAGACTTTGGTTATGGTGAGGGAAAGGAGCCTCTCCCAGGATGCCTTGTTTGGTTATGGTAATGTACCCCAGTTCTGCTTCCTCGTCTGGCTCCTGGTGTTAGCCACAGCCCTGTACTTAAGGTTGAGCTGTCATGTGCTCAGAGTCATTTGCCTCTGGAAACTTTCACAAGTTGTAGCAATAAACTGCTTGCTGTGTAACTCTAAGCAAGGACCCTTTTCAACTCCTTGCCGTCGGCTTAATATTACTGATGCCATCCCTGTGTCTGTGCGATCATGCATGTGAGCCACAGAGCCGGCAGGGAACCCAGTAATAGTGGTAAATGCCCTGCTGACCTTTTATCTACACACAACAGCAGTTAGAAGTGATTGAGTTGAAAGGAATCTTCCCTCTTCCACTTTTCACTCCTGCCTACCCTATACCATGCTTGGTCACCATGGGCCACAGAGGTGTTGGCTGTGTCTTGGGAAGAGAAGTGGAAAATGCTTAATCTTTTCCAGAGGAAGCTCTGGAAAAGGAGTGTAGCACATGAAGAGGAAATCATGGTCTTCTGCACACAGTAGATTTATTAATTTGATTGCCTGAGAGGGAGCAGAAATTCATACATTTTTGTAGAAGGGAGTTGTATAAATCCTAGTGCCCTGGGATGGAAAAGAGAAGCCGTATTAGTGTTACAGCATAGATACTGCACAAGCACTGTGACACACAGCTTCTGGCATCCCATGGTCCTTTAAAATCTGATCAGACCAGAATGGAATTAAACATTGTCCCATCTTTGTCCTGTTGAGGTGCTGAAGCATCTTGTTTCTGAGTATGGCTGAAGTTGCAGCGCGCATCTGTGTGGTCACAGCTTGCTGGACACTTCAGGAGGGATGACACATCTGACCCCCTTAGCAGGTTGACTCTGTCTGATAAAGCAATGTCAAAAGGCTCATTTCTGATGTCACCTCTGTGTTTTAGGGAGAAAATGAAGTCCCTGAGATGAACGGGGACCTGATGACATCTGCACTGATCCAGCACTGCAATTTTGCATGGTAGCTGGAGTCATGTCGTTAATGTGACCACAGGAGATGAGCCGTGTGCTGATGATGATCAAAGTGTTCCCAATGCATTGGACTGCTTTTGTACAAATGCATTGCAGGCTGTTAATCATCATAATGGAATATAATGGGACCCTGAACACGGTTACTTAGAGAGGTGAGTGAGTGCTCATGTGCTTAGGCCTCCAAGAATAAGAGCACATTGTTCTAGTAATGTTGACAGGATGGAGTAAGACATTACTCCAAAGTATGCTCATAAGCCTCAGTCACACTGTTTGATCCTGTCCTCCTCCATTTCACAGCTAACTTTTCCTCAGGTCTTTTTCATGCATGTTTTTAAAAGCAAATCATAAAATGTGGTACATGTATCAAAAATAACAAAAATTCAACTCAGTTGCTGTAATATGAAGAGTGTTGGATTTTCCTTATGGTTTCTACTTAGATTACTGAGGCTAAAATTAGTGATTAAAGATGAGTTCCCATATTGTAACTAAAACAAGCTTACTGCATCCTGGATAAAATCGTAAGACTGTGCTGAGGGTGTGAGAGGAAAACCTTACAAATTCTTTAAGATACCTTAAAGAATTTACATTTACATACCACAAACCAACAAGGCATGGTAGGAGTTAAAATGACATTAATTCTACAGAAGAGATAGGAGTTGACTGTTTAATAGTTTCTTTTTAATTCTAGGCCACACAGACAAATGTTTCTGTGAATTATCTAGAGAGCTGTTAGAGAAGGAAAGATATTAATTGGTCTGATGCGAAATGGGAGGGACATATAAGAAAGGGAAAATGAAAGAGGTGTATAGAAAACCACAGTTGTAACTATCTGGTTGATCTGAGCAACACTTTAAACTTTTCATAATTGCAAAATCTTACTTTATTGGTTGAAAAGTGTTTAGGATTGCTATTGATTTTTTTTTGGAAAAGGAGCATTAGTGTTTTAGTATAAACTCCTGATTTATACTACCCTTGATACATTGGTTCCTGGGGGAGAGTGTTGAATTGATTGGTTGAGTTTTAGCTTTTGGGTGTTTGTAGTTTGGGTTTTTTTTCCTTTTCTTCCTCACTCTTCTTTTAGGCATTTTTTTTTTTCTTTTTCTTTTGTCGTCTTCTTTTTTTTCTTTTCTTTTTTCCCTGTCTTATTTGGCTGATGTGATCAATTAAGGGATTTTGAAAGCTCCTATTCAAAAGTAGCTCAATGTTGTCTAGCTTTTATTTGTACCACTTAAAAAGAAAAGTTTTAATCTGCAGTCAATAATTTATTTGAGAATCTGAGTATCTTCTAAATTATACTGAGCTAAGTTCTCATCACTGCAAAGAGGCAACTCCATGTTTAAAAAAAGTTAGCTCCATGCTTAGACAAGATAAATGTATCTGCCTTAAAGTGGAAAGGATTTGACAAAACTTCAGTGGTTTAGATCAGAAGAGATCCACAAAGTCATACAACTTATCTCCCATCCTTAGAGAACTATTTCCAAATAAAGGAATAAATCAATAGATAAATAAAATCCTAATATTTTCTTTGAACTAATTTTAAATATTATAGAAACACTAAGGAACTTCCCATTGCTGATAAAATATTTGTCACCACCAACATAAATTTTTCCTCTTTGATTCTTAACAACTGTTCTAGTGGGGAGAAAAAGTCTTAACCCCTATTGGAAACACTCACTTCTGTGCATTTTATAAATAAGAGTAATTTTCCATTACTGCCTAAAACAGGCAGAGGTCTTTGAGCAAATATGTCCAAAAGCATGATGCTATGTGTGTTAGCAGTCTTAGTAACTGCTCTGTGTGCTGTGCTGTGTTCTATTCAGGGATCACTGTGAAGAGGGGCTAGAAATACATGGCAGCAGAAAACTGAAAGGAGTTCAAATGTTGAATTGTGTCAGAATAAAGATGAAGACTGAGTTAGTTTAGTGAAATGCCTTGCAGAGAGTACCAGACCACCACTTCTTATGATTGTAGGATTACAGCGTACAGGCTGCTCCTGGAGTTTTGCTGCCCTTTTCATTCCCGTTCTTAATCTGGAGGGACTAGGGAAAGGAGGAGAGAGAAACAATCTCTCCAACAATATCATAAAGAAATCATGCAGAATAATAATATAGGCTCTTCTCATATGCATCACCTTGCTTCCTTTGATTCTGATAGTCCTATTAGTAATGTTGCCATTGCTGTGTGATTTATTTAGGGGCTTTGTGTTCACAATTGAGCTGTGCAGCATACAGCTTGTTATGATCTATACTAAGGGATATGGTTCAGTACCTCTGAATAGTGTAACCCTATGGAATCTGGAGCAATGTGTTGTAACTTACATATCTTCTTCTGGAGAATTATATTACCACTTGATCTGATTTTTACCTGATGTTTCACCTATTAAAATGAGACATTTGAAAAGGGGAGAATTTGCAGCTGTTGGCTTCTCAGAAAAGATCAACTCTTTCTGTAATTATTACGGAAGATAACAATTTAAAATAATGAAACACCCATAACATGTTTTAAGGAAGCAGCTTGTTGCTATAATTAGAACTAGAACCAAATTGCTCTGATGGCAAACACCATTTATTGAACTCCATCAATAGAGAAACTTCAGCAAGCAAATAACATAAGTGGGAAAATATCAAAAGCAAGTACATGACATGGAAAAATTAGGCAGATGAGAAAGTGTTACAGTTGAGCTTCTTGAGGTTCACCCTCTCAAAAAACAGAGATACAGAGCAGCAGGCTGGTGAGCTGAGACAGGCTGGTGTTTATAGCAGAGAACGCTGACCAAGGAGTGCTGACGCAGTTAGAGATTTCAGAAGGGGCCTGAGGAAAATCAGCTTCTCGGGATTTTATAACATGTCCTTTACACTGTGGTACCAACACAAAGTGAAAATTCATTTCCCATCTCTCTGTGTCATTCATTATTTTTTCAGTCTGTCCCAGAGACCGATGACAACTGGCCAGCTCTCCCTGCTGATATTCTTTCCAACATTTGCTCTTGTATGCATCTGCAAACATTGGCTATTTATCGTGTGGAAACCTCATGTGTGGATCTGTGTCTTGGCCCAATTTTGGCCTTTTGTTTCTGATGCATTTGAGCTGTTGATTGATTATTTATCAGATCTTTATTTCGAGGATGAAGTCTGCAACTGCTTTTTACAGAACCTTTGGGTCTCAGTCTGCTTTTTTTTCCCCTGGGCTTTGCTTTCTGCACTGTGTTGTGTTGTAGGAGACATAAGAGAGAGAAGTGTGACTTCTCTGCTGTTCCAGTCTGCAAAATCTGTTCTTATTCTGGCAATGAATCTTCATTTCACTGGATTAGAAATATATGAGCATAGAGGTGAAATAAAGTTTGGACCTGTGACCTTATGGAGCTGTGTCACTGTCTAAGAATTACTGGACTAAAAGAAGTCCTCAGCAATTTCTGGAGGGGAAAAATGACATGAAAAAAAAAGAAGCTAAACATAAATATGTTCATGGCTTCACCTTGAATATTGTGTGCAGTTTTGGTCATCGCAATATAAGAAGGACATTAAACTACTGGAGAGTATCCAAAGGAGGGCGAGGGCCTTGAGGGGAAGCCATATGAGGAGTGGCAGAGGCCACTTGGTCTCTTCAGCCTGGAGGAGAGAAGGATGGGGGGGAACCTCATTGCAGTTACCACTTCCTGTGAGAGGAAGAGGAGGGTCAGGCACTGATCTCTTCACTGTGGTGATCAGTGACAGGACCCGAGGGAATGGCCTGAAGTTGTGTCAGGGGAGGGTTTATTTGCATATTAGAAAAAGGTTCTTTACCTAGAGAAGGCTGGGCTGTAGAACAGGCTTCCCAGAATTCTGTGATTCTGATTCTATATTAGAAGTGTTTCTTTGCTTTGTTTTCCAATAATTAAAAACAAACCCCTTGTCTTAGGATGATGATGGAGCTTTAGCATTTTATTCTGGAGTGTACGAGACCATATTGCAACTGGGAGGCTGAGCAGCTACTTCCTTCTCTCATGCCATGGAAGGCCTAGGCCAGTAGTCAGTGTGAGCATGATGGAGAGACCTTGGTCCCTTAGCCTCCCCCTCCTTCTGATAAACCTACTCTGATAGGGTAGGTTTAACCCCCAGCAGCAACAGAATACCAGGAGAGACAGGGAAAATATGCTGCATTCACCAGTAATGAAAATGTGCTTCAGTGTATTGTACTGAAGTCTTGGCTGAAAGGAATTGCTTCATTGCAGATTTGAAGTACCAGAAGGGTTTTATTTATTAATTCCTTCATGTGATTCAAAAATAGTTTTAAGCCTCATGTCTACTTTGGGCTAGAACATTGCAGCCAATACAGAGTTCGTTATTGCTAAGCATTTGCTTGTATTTACAAGAGCATACGTGCACTACTGCTACAGAAGAGAAATGCTAGATTTGGTTATAACAGATTACTCCTGTAATGCTTTTGCTTTTTTAACCACATTTTCCAGATATAGGTAAAGCTCTTCAAAAATTAAAAGGTTCTAACATAAAATTTTTAATGAAAGTGTTGCATGATTTTGCACTTTTGCTGTAAGTTTCAGTTTTCCCTTGGGAACTTTGGCAGCTGATATAATGGGACCCTGTTCAAAAGAAAGCAGCATCATTCCTGGAACTCCATCCTGCTGGGTGACATTGTTGCTGAATCTGAAGGAGACAAGTGGAGACTGAGAACCCATGATCACTGAGAACAAGTAAGGTGCTTAAACAACAGGGCAGAGCAAATATATTGCAACACTTTACAGGAAAACCAACTAAACAGGTGTAAAGGTCATCTTTGAAATGGCTTTCCAGCTTCCTAGAGTGCAGGATAATAATTTATCATATGGCAAACTTTTCAGACTTCCATTGTTTTTCATACTAAATTATTTTTGATGTAAAATGGTAACAGTACCTTAATTCCTTCTACTCCATCCAGATATTTACTCACTAAATGACCCTTGTCACCATGATATCTGAATGCCTCTTACACACTAATGAATTGCATCCATAAGATCTCCAGTGAGGGTAGGGGAGTATTAGCCCCATTTCTACGAATGGGAAAAAAGGTAAGTGATACTCTTGTCTATTCTCTGAGTGTATCTCAAAGGAATAACAAAAACTTCTGAATTAGGCTTCACACCTTGACAGGAGCTCAGAAGGGAGTGCTGTCACAACCATTTCTTTAAAGGACAAATAGCCCCCATTGTGCATAGGGTAGAAATGACTTTCCTGAGGTTATATTGAAAACCTGTGACTGAAGACAGAATTGAGCCAAGGTCCCTTGAGTACTGTGTTCAGTGAGGTTATCTTTCCTTTTATAATTTCTATGTAACGGTTATTTAGTTAATAACATGATTTTCTTTTCTCTTTCCCCCTGTTGTTTTTATTTTTGAATGCATTTCATGCTCCAGGTTCACTGTAGCTCAAGAAAGCCTAACGTATATTTATAAAGCCAGGCAATATATAATGATCCTGGAGACAATATTGTTGTCCATGATGTATGAAGCAGAAAAAAGAGAGTTTGATTTTCATAAGCTCTAATGACTCTCCTGGGCAGTTGGAAATGTACATTGTTTGAGATAATCAGACAAACTGATTCCATTATAAAAAGATGTATTGTTTCTATTTTATGTTTTCACAAGCATTTTGTCTAATTATTGCTGATATTTCCAAACATATTGTGAAGTTTTTCAGGAGGAAAAGGATGAGTTTATCTCCATTAGAACTGGAAACAAACTGGTGCTAACTGTTTTTATAAACTGAGAACACTAAAATAAAATAAAATAAAATAAAATAAAATGCATTAGAGCAATTAGGAAGAATTACAGCAAAGTCTGTGTTGCCTATGTTTTCCTTGTGAAAAACAAAAAAAAGAAAAGAAAAAATATACTAAAGATTGCCATCCAACAGCACGAGTCTGTTGTTCTTAAAAAGTACCCTGAATGTTTTTCATTGAGTTATCTAGCACAGCAAATCTGCTGCTGTTTAACCCTTTCATACTCCTGATGGTGAAACATGTTTAAATCCTGAAATAACAATGCAGACAGATGATGCGCAATCACGTAAGGTTCAATTACTATTCCTATTCCTAGTTACTTTCATAGATCTATATATATATAGATACAGCTGACACAGATACAGATATGAACTACTTCTGGGGCTAAAATTCCATACAGATTTTATCGGCACTGGAGTACCATGCTTTGTTTATGGCAGATGTGGTTGAAAGCCAGCAGTATTTTCCAAGTCGGATACAATGATCTTTTTCTGAAGCAAAAGATGATTCAATACTTATTGGCTAATCAGCATATTCTTGGTTAATCCCATAGAATTGGTAAATATGTTGAGAGCTTGCTTGCAATGATATTGTGTCAGGGAAGAGCACTGTTACTCGTTTGTATTACTTGGAGATGATTTTCCATGCCCCAGAGGACACCCACCTTCCAGGGGTGTGTGGAGGTGAGCTGGAGTCCTTCTATCACACCAATCTCCATGGTGTGTAAGAAAATGTGTTGCTATCACTAGATCAGAAAGGCACCTTCTGCTATTGTGGCTTCAAAAATAAACAAATAAGTAAATAATCACAGGCTGACATGCTCTGAAGTTGTCAAAGACATATGAAATTATGTCCTCAGATATTTCTGGTTGTTTGTGCAATCTGATCCCTAATCATCTCTGGAGATCAGATCTTCTTATGAAAGTATGATTTCCAAATAATGATTTTTTCTAGGTTTTCTACGTCTTCTTCTAGCAGAAAATTTACTAGCACTATTTGATATAAGTGCAATGGGCTGCCTGCTCAAAAGCAAATACCACCATTCTGACTGGAGTTAATCTGATGAAATATGTATTGGAACTGATCACTGTTCTTGATGTTAGTTGTAACACTGCCCATCTTCTTCAAAAAAGCCTCTGAGCTTATTTATCCAAAATATCCTGTGGCTCCTGCATTCAAATGCAGCAACAGGAGAAGGACATAATATGTGTGCCTTGAGTGCTGTCCGGTATACTCATAAATCGTGAAATTTCTGTACATGTGGGTTATACAGGATATACCACATTGAGAGCTAATACAACTGAAAAGATGCTAGTCTGATTAAAACCCAAAATCCAGTTGTTTCTGTTTGTTTGGGGTTTTGTTTGTTTGCTTGTCTGTTTTTTTTTTTGTTGTTTGTTTGTTTTTTTGGATTTTTTTCCACAGCAAAAAGATGACATTTAATTTTCTAATGGGAAAAATGGAAACAAAGTAGTGTAATTTTAATTGTATTTATTAATATTGGCATCAATCCAAGTTATTTCAGAGGCTTTTAACAACTGTAGTTCCTGTTCTCGGACAGTCTGTCAGGTTCCTGTATGGAGTGGCTGTAAAGGATAATTCTGTTAGAAGTCTTGATAGATAATTTTTCCAAGATATAAATGTGGATTGGAGTACTTCAGGTTGAATTCTTTTCAAATTTTCAGAGAAAATCTAAAAGATTTCGTGTTATCATTTTAAAATAGAAATTGTGGAAAAGAAATTCCACAAAATGTTCAATACTTTGAATTATATTCTTGATTTATGACCAAATTATATTCAAATCTAGTGCCTTAACATTTGAGATGTATATTTATGGGGTTTTTTTATCACCCCATAAAGTAATAGAATAGTAAAACATTGAAAATGGGGCTTGATTACTGAGAATGTTATTTTTTTTTTCCTGTATGCTTCCAGAATTATATGAAAAAAACCCCAAACCTGGAAAAGAAAAGTAGTAGAATGTAAAATTACAAAAGTAGAAGACTAATATTTTGTTCCATGTTTTTGTTTTCTGCCTCAGGAAATGCACTGTGTATGAAGCATAGCTTACCAAAAAAAAAAAAAAAATAGAAAAAAGATTGTTTCTTTGAAGACAGCAGACAACACAATTTTTGTAAATATAATATTTATAGGATCTTGCAATTAATTTACAAAAATTTTACATCAAAAATGTATGCTGATGATTTTACTCTTTAGGGACAACAATTGTCTCCTCAGTCATGTTTTCATACACTAAAGGCAATTATTGTTGCTTCTAGCTGTAATAAAAAAATAACCGAAACAGATAGAAGTGTCTTGGTAGAAATTGAGCTGAAACTCCCACTGTGGAAATAATCAGAAAATTAAAAGCTCTGCAATCTTGCAAATAACATTGCAACTTAATATTATTGGAACATAACATTATTATCTCTGTTTATAGGGAAAACAAACATAAATATATTTTCAAACAACACTGATGCTATGGTTTCACTATTTTGGCTAACAGAGAAGGAAAAAAATAGAGAAAAACAATAATTCTTTCCAGTTCAATGTCAAATAACCAACTGGGAATTTGTGAAAATGATCAACAGTGGCAGGATTATATTTCTACTACTGTTAGGTCAGCATCTTCATCCAGCTCAGTATTCAAACACCTAAGAGACATGGCTCATCTTGCCGTCTCATGGGCTCTAAACTAAATTTTAGTCATGTGTGGGTGACTTACTCTCCTATTAGCTTCTGTTAGTTTCCCAATCTGAGCAGTACAGTTGAAAACTCAAAACGAGAAAGGCACCAAATAATTTAAGTATCCAACCTTGCTTTTAGTATTCATCATCTCATTCCAATTCCCATGCCAGAGACAGGAACACCTTCCACTAGCCCAGGTTGCTCAAAGGCCCATCCTGGCTGGCCTTCAACATTTCCGGAGATGGGACATCCACAGCTTCTCTGGGAAACTTGTGCTGTTGCCTCACCACTCTCATGGTGAAGGATTTCTTTCTTATATCTAACCCAAATCTACTCTCTTTCAGTTCAAAGCCATTTCTCCTTGTCCTATCACTGCATGACCTTGTGAAAAGTCCCTAATGATAATCTTGTATGACTGATGAGCTTCTGTCTATGCTTTACTCTAAAGTACAGAGAAATTTACATCACCATAACTTTTCTTTCTTAAGAATAGATCTACTTTTGGGTCTATTTCTGCATTCATGCACACTAAAATGCCTCATCAGCCACAATGGGCAGACTCCCAATCTCCTGAGTATGTGAAAAAGTCAAGTCATAGAGCATCCCCAGATCTGCAGCGCTGCCATACTTATTAATTGCTCAAAAAACTGGTTGGAAGTTACACCCCTTTATGATGGTGCCACACAACAAATTTGAGATTTGAGCCTGATAGAAAAATGATGCAGGCTGTCGCCTTTGTTGCTGCTTTTTACAACGTAATGCAGACTGAAGTCTCATCCTACAAATTAGTGACATGTAATTTGTTACACCTATATCCCTATGTGGTGAGTGGTTTTAAAAGAAGTCATAAATCTTCTTTTCAGAAACATGCAAACTTTAGGAGCAGAATTACATGAACAAGTCTGGAAGGCAGTAGGAACTAAACTGAAGCTCCAGCTGATCCTCAAATGAAAGTCCTTTTGCTGCAGTATTTCATGTATAGTGCAGTAAAAGCGCCTCAAGATCTGCATCAGGTTTTTCCAAAGGTGTGGATGTTCTCACTTGTGTACAGTAACATTTGAGATCTCTCAGATTAAAAGGGACATCTTTGAACATATTTTGTCTTTACCATCTGTAACCCAAACACACAGATGCCTACACATAAATATCCACATGAAGATGTGCACACATAAATATGTACATATATTTTATTTTAGTTTTAGGGGTTTTGTTAAAGAATTCTATTAAAACCAAATCAGGACAGAACCTATGCAGGTAAGATTAGGAAAGGAAGAATAAACCAGGTGGGTATGATTTTGAGCTACATCACTTAAAGACTACACCAAAGTGTTTAGACTGTGTGCTGGGGTAATGGCAGTCAGATCATCTCAAGGAGTTACCTCCATCAGATGGAAGCTACCAACCTTCAGCTGAAACACAGCACCTGGGTGCACACATACTTCCATTTTGCAGTTCCTGGTGGCTGGGTGTGCTTTACCTCTGGGAGGGAAAAGTGTGTCCACATTGTTATTTTATGTCAGCTTACAGAGGTGTCACTTCTAGCCCAAGGGCGATAATTGCTAACCCGATTGTTACTTATCATAGGGATAGTTTCCAAGAATTAGAATTGTATAGAAATCTCTCCTATGTTCACTGCCTCTTGTTCCTAGAGGAACATCTTCATTTTCTGAAATATATTTTGGGGGAAATGAAGGAAAAATTGGTCTAATAATGAAAACATACAATTTCTAAGAATTTCTAATGCTCAAGGAGGTATCTTACTTGAGGAGAATTTAAACAAAAATCAGCAGTGTAAATCTACACCTACTGCTTCTGGAGTGGGAGAATCTGGATTTGAGAGGAATGTAATGTTGGTGAAAGAAAATATGCAGATGGAGTGCTGCTAAGACACCAAGGACAGAGTGAGGAAACAGAAAATCAGGTGCAAGTAATGAATGACAGAAATATAATCCTGTCACCTTTTTCTGGACATCAACATTTTTGAAGGATGTCCAAACCTGCTCCTAAAGCAAAGTCAGTTCGGGAAAGGAAAGGACTACCTTCTATTCCAGATTTAATTTCCCAGTAACTGGCAATACCTACAGGCATCACTATCTAAAATCTGACAGCATCTAGCATCTAAATATGATAGATAAGAGCCTGGCAGACAGGCAGGGGACTCCCTCCCTCTGTTTATTCATGTGAAATTGGGAGGAGAGAAAAACCTCTACAGGATTTCTTTCAGCTCCACCCCTGTCAAAAGCTGAAACTAATGAGCTGGAAATAGGAAATGTGCAAAATAACTGACACTTCCCTATCTGAACTGCATTCCTTAAGAGTTGTTTTTTTATTACTAGATAAATGCTTTGACATGTGTATTTATGTGAAGTCTAAATGTGATTTAGATACCAACTACCTGCTGAGCTAAGAATATTTGCCTTGCACTTAAACCAATATGTTTATTTAAGGGATCTTTAAGTTTTAAAATGCCCTTGGCTTCCAGGTCCACAAATGGGTAACCTTTGTATGTGGAATGCATTGTGCACTCCATTTGTTATTAATATAAAGTAATATTTTCCTTTTGATCTGCTTGATTCTTTTCTTTAAGAGTCCTTTTGCTGTAGCAGACTCGAGTGAAAATATGCATTTATGTCATAGGTTAGCAAAGCATAGTTTCGGAAGTGATGTTCTTGCAAAGGGGTTCTTACAGCTCCTCTATGACCTGACAGAACCTATCAGCTGGCCAGTTTGAATATGGACAATTTTTTAAGCCACTTAAAATTGCGACTGCCTCTGTGGTCCACACTTAAGAATAGACACACTCCGGGCAGAGTTCTCTCTCGTTTCCGGTGCTGGGACAGGCGGCTGTGGGCCCCATGCTGGGGCCAGCGGGTCCAGCCCAGGCCCTGCTTGGGCCAGGCCGGGCCGGGCCACGGCCATCCTGGAGCTGATGGGCCCTGTTCCACCTGTGGAACCCCCCCCACAGCCCTGCTCTGTGCAGACAGAGCGGCTCGGCTCCCCCCACCTCCAGGGCGGCCAAGATTCAGCTGAAGCTGCACCGATGTCCGGCAGAGATCATGTGACCAACAACGATAAGCAACATTCCAGCTGCCAGGCCTAGGTGAGATTAACCCTTTTAGTGCTGTGAAGAGCTGAAAACCTGAGGGAAGAGAAACAGGAAATGCTTAAAGTTGAAATTCTGTCGTAAAGCTATGCTATATCAGAGTACCCATTGTAATTTCATGAAGGCATGGGGGGTGGAGCATTCAACTTGTACTTGTGAGCAAAAGCACCTGCGCTGAGATAGGCAGATGCTGACGCAGCTGTAATTTCATGAGAAGTTTGGACAGGGAGAGATGGAAGCGATGAGGACTCTTACTCCACATGGAAATGGGAAGACCTCAGTTCCTAGAGATGCTCCCAGAGATAGTCCTAGAGATGAAGATGAGGAGGACCCTTTGCTCCCAGGGAAGGAGAAGGGCCTCTGTTCTTAGAGATGAAATGCTCCCAGAGATGGGTGAAGAGAACTTTTGTTTCTGAATGGCTCAACCTTAAAACTGTACCCCAGTAATTCAAGAGTGGACCTTTGAAAGCAGTTGTGGGAAAAGCTGCAAGTCAGGGGAAGGGACTCTCACATGATGTGAGCAGAGAACCAACCCGGGCGGCTGTCTTGTTGTGATAATGTTTTCATGGCATGGGCAAGAGAGACTCCTCTTCCTAAATGGACTGAACAAGGTTATTATGGAAGTGGTAACAGACTGAACATCTCAAGGGCTGTCTTTTTACATTGTCAGTGGGAGAAGGGAGAAAGGGGCGGGGGGGGGGGGGGGGGGGAGGAGAAGAGTTCTGAAGGTGTGGTATGATTTTATTTTTTTTTCCTTTTTCCCTCTTTTAGGTCTGTTAATAAACTTCTTTATATTCTTTCAAGTTTAGTGCCTGCTTTGTTTTTCTCCTAATTCTTATCTCACAGAAGGTAAACAGTAATGAATATTTTGGACCAAACCACTGCAATTTACATATTTGGAAAAGGATAGAAAAGGCTGATTCTCAGAGCTTCTGCTCAGAGATGATGTCCACCAATCTTGCTTAAATAGCAAACAAAGGGTCTTTGTTGCTATTGCAGCAAAGTATTTTGAGAGGTAGGACAATTCTTTTGTTCTGTGTTTTTGTGCATAGAACAATGAGGTTAGAAGTTGTGGATGTTTCTTTGATGTAAAGAATAAATGGCAATGTCAGTGTGTAGACAAAACAAGTTAATTCAAGATTTTTATTAAAAAAGGCCTCATAACTGAGCTCTGTATTTTCATGGGTGAATTCCTTGACTCTCAACTCCTTAGTTATTCATTTTTAATGCAGGTATGGCTTTGCTCGACTAAAGCTCTTCCCAAAATAAGTGGAAAATTTGTGTAAAAATATACAGCCTTGTCTTCAAATACAAAACCTAGTTATTTTTACATCAAAAAATGAAGTACTATTTTCAGGTCTTCTGATCAGGAAGTGTTTGGAAAGCTGCCTGCAGTTAGAAGGCATGGTCATGATTTGAAATTTCCAGCCAGAATCAGGACACCTTTTTCAAGAAAATTCATCTTGTAAATAAAACCATCAGTATAATGCAAACTAATCTCTTCTAGAATGAAGTCCTCTGAATGTAAATATATACAACAGGGTATTTGAGTTCCTGAAAGCAACACCACTGACACATGTGCTTGAAGAATTTCACTTAATGTTTAGAAGAGGCCAGCAATCTGCAATGCAAAGTTTTGAAGGCAATTACTTTTTAATTTGAGCCCACATTCAGTTAAGTGGATCAGAATTGCTCACATCCTTTCAGCCAATTAGTCACAGGCTGAAGTTTTTGTTTTGTTTGTGCTTCTTCCCCTATCCTACCTCACCCCCGGCCAAGAAAAAAGTCCTTGGGCTTCCAAACAAACACAACTCAAGCTGTCAAAACAAGTTGCTGGGTGTTAAGCTTTCAGACAGGAAGCTCTAAGGACCAGGTCCACAGCAAAACAGGTGCACCCTTTGGAAAACACGCAGCACTTGGATTTGGGATGCATTCTTGTGGGCAAACCATGCCCCAGCCTTGGGGTGGTGGAAAGTAGTGTGGCAGTGAGCAGGATTTTTGTGCTGAGGACACAACGGCATTCACAGCTGAGCTGAATCAGATTGAAAAGGAACTGTCAAGTGGTGTGTGTGCCATAATTAACCTTTTCCAGGTTTCCTTCCTATGTTTTAACCAAGCATCCTCACAGGCTATTATGCCCTACAGCCCGTAATGATTTAAAGCTGTGATGATGGAGCACTGACCTCTCCACTCTGCTTGGATCTGACCCATAATATTTTGAGTAGCGGAGATCTGAACATTTGCTAATATTTTCATACCTTCATGAGAAATAAAAAAGAAAAAGTCTCTTGTCTTTTCTGTTACATATTTCTACAACAATGAATGTTAAATGATATTTATTGGGGTGGGGGTGGGCTTCAAGGGCTCATTTTTAATATTATGGTTAGTGTAATAATTCCTTGAAACTGTTCCCCAGTGGTAAAATAATGAAAATTAACTGAAAAGAGCTGCAAGTGAAACCTCTGAGTGAAGGATTAATTTATAGTATTCCTCTCCTTGTGATAGCTTCAAATATTTGTATAATAGAATTTGTTACCCTGTCTAGAGATATAAATTTTAAACTTAGCTATAGCAGTATCCCTGAATAAGAGCCCTTAGGTTTTATGCACTGAGTCCACAGAAACAGCATAATATTGAGCAGCACATTAGTAAGAGGTACTCATTGTAAACCAAATATCTCATCAGTATTTGAATCCATAATCTGATTAAAGAGATTATTTTCAAAGACATCATACAGAGGGATAAAAAAAATAGGATGGGATGGGAGGCCATTTTAGGGCTTTTGCCTTCTCAGATTTTATAAAGAAAAAAAATAGCCAACCTGCATGACATACTTCATTGTAAGCCACTAATTCCAGTGAGACAAATCACAGAATAAGCTGAACAGCCTCGTTGAATTGGACCTAGAAAGCTCAAGCAATTTAAAAATTTAGGGTGTGCACAAAAAGTACACTATGAAAAAGTAATTCAAAGTGAACAGAAATGTTAAACTGTCCACTTGGGCTTCACTGTTGTTTATAATGTAAAAGTTAATAATACTTGACTAAAAAAATCAGCATTTGTCATTATAGTCTTGAAATTCACACAAACTTTGTGTAATAAACCCTTTTATTTTTGTAACAATTCCTTTCCCTTAAGCCTTTTCTTTAAGGCTAGTTTGGAAAAACACTGCTATAATCACCTCACTTAACTTTAAAATCCCTTCCTTGACTCCTTTTACCACTACATCAAATAAAACTACTAGTTCTCTTCCTGAGCCTGAGCACACACTCCACATATGCGAGTAATCACACACATAGGGCCAGTCACATCCACGTGGTTTTGCACGTCTGGGGTGTGAGCTATTCATTAGCTCCTGACCTCACTTCATGGCTCACCCTGAACTATTCCCCAGCCTTCCTTTTGGTTCCTCGTGTGCCGGCTGTCCACCCAGAATTAGCTGGGAAAAGAAGCACTGTTATAAAATTCTTTCTTTGAACTCACTCCTAACACAATCCCTGTATGAAACTGCCAGTTAATAATGTCTAAATAAATGGCCAGGAGGAATTCGGGGATGAAGTCTTAGTTCCACTTAATTTACCAGGGCATCCACATCACTGTCACAAAGATTTTCTTCTTGGTCTTACTGTCTTGTGCATGTGTACTTTAATTCCTCCACTCTCCCCCAGCCCCTCAGTATTACTGCTTTTCTTATTAATTGTTTTTACACTCATTATATCTAGATGCATTCAGCATGGCTGAAACTGACTGTATTAGGTCCTTTCATGTCTTCCCCTTTCCCTGATGGAATTAATCATAAATAGCTATTTCAGAGAATATTTTCGCTAAGAAATGCACATGTCTAAGGATAACTTTGTGGCTTTTGATAAAGGACATTGCTGTGAGCTGTAAAGGCTTCATGAAATCAGGAGGGCTGACAGCAAAGTCCTTTGTTTTATTGCAAATGTCTAAGACCACATAACTGATATATGGCTGGCTTCACATATGGCTTGTCTTTCTTGCCAAGTCTACTGGAAGACAAGAAGACTGATCCAAGAGTTATTTTTCGCATGTGCTTGGAAGTCCTGATTGCAGATTCCTCCTACAGGAAAGGGGCACTATTTCAGTATCAGTTTTCTTGCATTATGTAGAGATTTTATGTCATTAACCCTGTATGCTGTGGCACACTTTAAAACAGTAATAATAGTAATAGAGAAAAAAAAGAGCCCAGTCAAACAGTCAAAAGTACTTCTGTTTTTAATGTTACAGGCAAAGCTTCCATTCACTAAAAAGGGAGTGAGATTCCACTACAGTCCCTGAAGGGCAGTTAAAAATGACAACTTCTTTTGATAATGCTCTCTTTAAACTGGATGTGTTACAATCTTCTGTGCTTTGCCTTCCCCCTTGACCTCATGTGTGCACCTTCTGGGTCAGGCCAGTAGTGAAACACCAGGCGATGAGGAAGATCTGATGGACATTAATTCCCACCGACAGCTCATGTTCTGAGTATGGGAGTACTGCTTACATTGTTCTAAGGAGAGCTTTTCTGTATTATCTGCACTGCAATAGCTGTTCATTGCTTTTCCATATCTGTGCCACCGACAGCTCATGTTCTGAGTATGGGAGTACTGCTTACATTGTTCTAAGGAGAGCTTTTCTGTATTATCTGCACTGCAATAGCTGTTCATTGCTTTTCCATATCTGTGCTGCGTGATGGTAATTAGGGAAACAAAGCAGTTCTGTCATGTTTTCGGTTTTTTCTTCTGAATTTTGTTAGTTTCATTTTCTTTTTTTTTGCTGCACCTGCATTGCTGAACGACTAGAGTTAATACAATCTTTGTAGCAACTGCTTTTAGACTGTCCTGCTAAAGTTTGAGGTGTGAGAAAGAAAAAGAAAGATCTGTGAGCCAAAAAATGACACAGAAATATAAAAAACCAAAATAAACAAATAAAACCACCCAAAGAATCAAAATAATAATAACTTACTTCTTACAGTCAGAGTCCAATTTGATGCATTTGCATCCTTTTGTCTTCTGTATGAATATGAGACAGACTTAGAAAGACTGAAAGACTTGATTAGATTTCTCAAAAGTTTTTCTTAGACTGCTGGACATTTCACTGATGTGAGCTCCCTAGCCAATCTTTTAAGTAATCTGAAGGTTTTAGTTATGTCCAGAGTTCCTAATATGCTGAGACCCTTTTTTGAACCCTGTATTTGAATGGCTGTCCAGGTGAATGCAGGCAATATCCATATTTTGTCTCCTTTCACTGATAAAAGAGAGGTTTGTCTTACAACACAGAGGATTATTTCTAGTTCCCAGAAGTTTTCTACTCCAGTTATGTGGTCCTGAAGAAAAGGACACAGACACATTGCAACTCTGAGAACTGCACAGGGGTCATTTGCTATTGGTTTTGTACTAACACAGGATAAGAAAACTCTCAGAAATGCAAGACTATTAGGAACAGTGCTTGTTTGCCCATCTGGGGATGGACAGCTTCAAAACTTTTTATGACCATGTGTTTGAAGTCACACAAAATTTGGGGTTTTGCTTTCATAAACAGCACTGTGCCACAGACAAGGCTCCTGCAACGCAACCCAGAGACTTCATTCTTGTGACTGGTGCAAAAGGCCACAATATCAGTGGTAGAGCTGGTAGCACATTCCCAGAGACCAAGATGCCTTTCATCAAATTTAAGCACAGAATTATAGAAGAAAATAGGGATTTATTTTATTCTTTTTAGTAGAGAAAATTATAAGAGGCAAGAGACTCACAGTGAAGAAGAAATGGAGAGATAGTGAAGCTTACACTAACCACTATCGCTTGTGAACAGGAGCAGCAGGAAACACAGAAGACACTTAATGTCAACTGCTGTGGGAAAAGAAAACTACAGCCACTCTTAAAGAGGAGGATGTACAGTTATACTTGGCAAATGCTGTGGGAATTGCTAATATGTGTAGCTGGCTGAGTCAAGAATGAACCATCTTGCTGGCACCTTTTCTGCCAGGGAAGGCAACAGAAGCCAATATAAAATGGATTAAAGGTACTTAAAATACAAAAAAAACCTAAACCAACAAGGACCACAAAGAAGCCCACAACAGGCTTTAAAAAAAAAAAAAAAATACACAGAAACAATAACTCAGAGACACATTAATTGAAATTTCTCATTTAAAAGTGGGTGTCTCAGTGGAAGAAGAATGAAGAACAGAGATTCTTGACTGAGCAGCCCAGCAGACACAAAAACCAGTGAAGTGCTCTGTCAGACAGGATACCTGGATCTCTGCTGTCACCTCCTCATTTTGGGAAAGGAGTTAATAGCTTCCTTGCCAGCATTTAAATGAAAACAGCTCTATCCAGAAGACATTCTGCCTATTGGCTGCTTAGGAAAGACAGAACACCTTCCTGGGATTAACTCGTCCATGATCTATTAATTATTATTATTTCTACAGAATCTGATTCAGGATATTGATTTTTTTTTTTTTTTTTTTTTTTCCCCCAAAAGTGGTAATGGAACTCACAGTAAAATAAGACTTTTGGGACAGAGGGGAAAAGGTTGTATACTGGAAAAAATCCCTACAACTTTTTACTAGTTCACCGGAAGAGTTTGCTGCGAAGAGCTTACATTAAATAGGGACAGTTGGTTAGTACTAATTATGTTCTTAAAGGAATTTTGGCTTGATCCTATCTTCCACTCATTCCCCTCCCCAAATGTCAGTTATGACTGTATTTTTGGAGAACGATGCTTATTTCGTTTGATTAGACTTGGAATAAGCAAATTGATATTGCATCATTGTTGATTTCTTTCCCCTTTTTAATTTGAATGCCTTATAAAGTATTACATGTTATAGTTCATTAGGTTCTCATTGATTGGACACTTATTAGCTTCCCAAGCCTGTTTCATTGTTCTGCTGCCATGCTTTCACCATTTGGTATTCGGCACTCTGCATAATGAATAAATTACAGTTGAGAGAACGGACATCACCATATGGGGGTAATTTGTACTTTGACAGAAGGACAGGGCTCCTGGACTGGTCCTAAAGGGAAGCTCTGCAATCTTCGAAAATCCCTCTAATTTTTCCAATTATTTACTTTCAAAAGGCCTTTTCCATCCCCAGTGTATGCAGATAGGAGCTTTGAATAGCAGCAAGCTGGGGATCAGACATAAAAGTTCTAATTTTAATTGCAGAGCTCCTTAGATACAGATGAGACAGTATATACACTGATTAGCACCTTCATGGCTAAGGATACTTGTAGGCATTATGGCCTCTTGGAATTCTGTGATTATGTGGGCTATTTTCAACCTTGGGTAGTTTGTATTTCTTCCATACTGTCAGAGATTTTGGGAAACAAATTTTGGAAAGCTAAATTTAACAATGGTACTCACATGTAGCTGCTATCTGGTCACACATTTTTCCACTTGAGAAAAGAATAATTTAGTCTTTAAAATCATTGATTTATGTTGTTCTTAATACAGAGAAAATATGTACTCTATTCCACTTAGTTATATCATAAAGTTCCTTCTACAGATAAAAAAAAGCATTCAAAAAAGAACAGAAAACTATGGTCAAACCTGGAATTCATAGCCTGGTCCTAGGAAAGGTCATGCACAGTGAATCTAAGCAGGCATTTTGCTTTCATTTGTCCTCCACCCGCTTTGTCAAGTCCCTTGAAGCTGCTGTATTCAGTCCCGATTAGACCTGTTTGGGTTCTAAACCAGTGTATTTAGAAAGGCAATTGAACAATATTTTAAATAAAGTCTTTCTCACAATAATTTCTATACTTTTTCAAGATATTTTTTCTTACTCAAAGTGTCTTCATTTTGTGTAGTTCTGACACTGTCTTCCTAGTTAACATACTGAGGATAAAAATAAATAGTGAGCAAAAATATCTGAGCTACTACATATCGAGCAAGTTTTCACACCAGCTACTTCATGACATCAGAGACATATATTTTAGAGGAAAGTCTCCTTTACCTTTCGGATGATCTCATCTTTGCATCTAATGTACTTGGCATGCTAAAGATAGCCTTCTGCTTTTCTTTGCATTTTTCTTCCAGCTTGGAAGTGGGTCCCAAGTTCCTTCTCACTTGGTGGTATCCCAGACGGTTTCACATGCAGTCACCCTTACCTCCTGTGATGACAAACTAGGCTTTTTTCTAAACACAAAACTGGTAAAATTTGAACTCCAGACTTTGCTTTAGGTTTGCATCTTATCTAATTTTGACTGTGGAGTCTCAACACAGAAGGAGAAAATGTCTCTGAAAAGTGAAATCACCCATTCAACCTTTAAAAAGGTTCCTTGGAACTTGTTCAGATCCAAGGGAGAATACTTGTGCAACAATCTTTCTTTTTCCCCTTACCACTACCCAGGCCACCAGCAAGAAGAAATTGGCAAAGTAAGTCTGCATGAGCAATTCCTTTAGCTCCTCATACAAGCAAGAAGAAATTCTCAAAAATTAAGAATTGAAGTGTTTAATTGCCATCTTTTAAACATGGGATAATCCAGATTGACCCCAAGTGTTAATACCACTGGAGCATGATCAGAGAGAGCAAATCAAGCAACCCATATTCATATCCATAAGCTCTGGGTGTAATCCACTGCATAGTAAAACAGAATCTATTCAAGATTGACATAAATGACAGCAGGGGAGAAAAGGAATGCATACTTACAGCCAGACAGGCCTCTCTCCAGGCATTTAGTAACTGATGTTCTGCAGCTAATACTTTGTTTACTACCCTTTGGTTATTGGCAAACATTGATGATTACTTGTATTTCATGTTTCTGACTGAATTTTCTTCCCAGGTAAACAATAAGCTTTAAAAACTACAGTAAATAGGAGAAAAGACACAGAGGACAATATGGGAGGCATGGAGTCCTTATATAAGAGTGTTCTGGACCCAAATTCTTTGTAAGCCGCTCTTCCAAAGACCTCCCTTTTGTTAGCTAATGCAATTAAGGGCCAGTTCTGTAGTTTAACAGTCTCCCTAAATGCTATGGATGTTGAAGTTATAGCCTGTAATGGAGCAGTAAATCTATACTGGAGGCTGTAGACAGGCACTGAGAAGTGCTCATCAACCTTCTGGTCAGAAACAAAAAGTGACCAGCAGCCAGAGGAACACAACCACTGTTTACTTGGAAGTGGTCAAGAATTTTACTCACATTCAGAGATGCAGATTTAATTTTTTTGTCTAGGTTAAAGAAACTATAGATGTGCATTTTCTATTTTTAACACTGTAGCCATTTTAGTTAAAAATGGAGGGAAAGTGAAGAGTTCTATATTCTCTATAAATATTGTTTAAAGAAAAAGAGACTTGGTGTAACTGTATTGATACCTTTTTTGTAACTTTTTAGAGATCTGCTTTACATAATGTGTTCCTTTACATTCTTTATCTGTCTCTGTGGAGTTCAAAGCTTTCCTAAGCCCTATTTACTAGGGCAAGAGAAATATAAGCCCTGCAGCTGTTGGCTTTTACACTCATTGGACTAAGTTTTAATCCAAAGTGCAAATCTTGTGCAGTGCGTTGAAGTGATAAAATGTGAAGATGCACTATTGTCTCATTTCTGGGCACCTAATGGTAGGTACCAGTATGATGTTACCAAAGGAATAAGGAGGGCCAGTGTGATTTATACAAGAGAAGATCAGAGGGTGTGAATTGCAAAGGCGTTCTGAATAAATTAAAAGATGAAGTATAAGAACTGAATTTGGGAGACAGGTCGCCCACATTGAACAGATCTCCCCCATACAGCCTTATCTCATGCTTTAAGACTCCTATTCACTGTCTTCATTAATATAGTGTTTATTGAAAGAATAGAAATGTAAAATTAAACTAATATCCTCATCTCTAATATTTAGAAATAAAAACAAGAGAAACCAAACCTTGTGTCAGATTCTTTCAGTTGCTTGCTGCTGGAGCAGTTCTTAATAACTGTAAGTATTGGTTAGAATGATGATGATAGATTTTTAAAAAAGGTCTGTCAACAAAGGAAATATCTAATTCCTTGGGAATTGTATCAAAATCTCTTTTGATTCTTGAGTTCTTTCATCTTAATATTCTGCTTTATTTATAGGGTCTTGCAGTTATTGATTATTTATCAGTCACAGCTCTCTCCTCTGAGTTACTAAGAACGTTACAAACAAGAACAACATAAGACAGTACTTGCTTAAAATGACCACACTCCCACACCAAAACTATCTTTAGACTGTATTTTAAATCAAATCAAATATTAAAGTAATACTAATCTTTCTTTTACTTTTTCTCTCAAGAAATGGTTGATATTACCCCTTCCTGCCATGCGGAATACCTGTGAGTTATTGAAAAACATCTGAAGGACAACACAGTCATTGCTCACAGCCAGCACGGCTTCATGAGGAAAGTCTTGCTTGTCAAACCTAATTTCCTTTTATGACAAGGTAACTCACCTGTCTGATCAATAGAAGCCAGTAGATACAATTTTTTTAGATTTCAGTAAAGCTTTCGATACTGTCTCTTACTGTATCCTTCTGGACAAAATGCACATCCCACAGCTGCATAAATACATCATGTTATGGGTGAGCAGCTGGCTCACAGGTTGGGCATAAATGGCTACATCAGATTGGTGACCTGTCACTGGTGGTTTTCACAGGGCTTCATCATCAGCCCGGTGCTTTTCAACATCTTCATAAATGACTTGGAAGCAGAACTCAAAGGTGCACTAAGTTTGCAGATGCTACGAAATTGAGAGGAGTTGTTGACTCCCTCAAAGACATGGAGACCCTGCAGAGAGACTTCGACAGATCAGAGGACTGGGCAATCATCAATTGTATGAAGTTTCAGCTGCATGAACTGTATGAAGTTTGACAGACAAGTAAGTGCCAGATTCTGCACCTAGGATATGTACATACGAAGTGTGTACTGACTGGGGAACAAGAGGCTGGAGACCAGTGCTGTGGAAAGGGACGTGGGTTCCTTGTTGATGGAAAGTTGGATATGAGTCAGCAGCACCCTGGCAGCCAGGAGGGCCAGCTGTGTCCTGGGGGGCATCAGGCACAGCATCACCAGCCAGGCAAGGGAGGGGATTGTCCCGCTCTGCTCTGCTCTGGGGCAGCCTCACCTTGAGTGCTGGGGGCAGTTTTGGGTACCACAATACAAGAAAGACATAAAGCTGTTAGAGAGCATCCAAAGAAGGGCAGTGAAGAGGGTAAGGGGCCTCGAGGGGAAGCCGTATGAGGAGCGGTTGAGGTCACTTGGTCTCTTCAGCCTGGAGGAAACTGATTACAGTTACAACTTCCTCGTACAGGGAAGAGTAGGGGCAGGCACTGATCTCTTCTCTGTGGTGATCAGTGACAGGACCTGAGGGAATGGCCTGAAGTTGTGTCAGGGGAGGTTTAGGTTGGATATTAGAGAACGGCTCTTCACCCAGGGGGTGGTTGGGCACTGGAACAGGCTCCCCAGGGCAGTGGTCACAGCACCAAGCCTTACAGAGTTCGAGAAATGTTTGAACAATGCAGATACATGGTGTGACTCTTGAGGATCATTCTGTGCAGGGCCAGAAGTTGGACTTTGATAATCTTGATGGGTCCGTTCCAACTCAGAATATTCTATATTCTATGAAATGCTTCTATAGAACAGGTTAGGCCATCACAGAAATTAATCTTTTTTTACAGATTAGAAACTCTAAATTTATTGTGACAGGACTTTGTCTTCTGGACATGTTTTACTTTACAAAAGAGCACTGTCTGCTGGTACAACATTCTTTGTCACATCAATGCTTTAAAATCATCTTAGTTTGTGTCTGGGCAAATGGAATAGAATACCTTTGCAAGTAGTGACTTGGTTGTAAGGTTGTTGCAATCAAATATTTATGGGTTTGGACAAGTATCATTTCACCCAACTGAAACCTCATGCTATGTCTTTAATAAAAATATGAAACCTCAATTATCATGTCATGTTATGATAATGCACTGTGCATTAGGCTATATAGGCAGTCATATATAGTTGTTCTTAAAATACAAACAATATTGATGAATCTAGAAGATGCTTGACCCAAGCAACATTGCTTGTCATGAAGAAAAATCTGTGTCACGTGTCAAGCCAGGTACCAACTGTAGCATTTGAAGAGGTCATGCTACAGTAAAAAGAAAAGTATCAGTTTTTACTGCAACACAGAATATCTTGGACAAGCTAGTAATTAAACTGTTAACGGAGTTTCCCCTTTTACCAAAAGGAAACATAGAATCTAATCTGCAAATTTTGAGTAAACTATTAATTATGACTTGAATATGAACACACAAATATAGTTGATAAGATATGCAGTGGTTTTCACTTAAAACCCATGCTTTTAGCTTCACTTGGTACAATAAACTTAGATCAGACTAGACAATGAAATACATGACCTACTCTACTGAAGCAGCCCACTTCTTCTCTTACAGATTATGTAGTATTTTATCAAAGATTGTTATAAATTCAAGCATTCCTCCAAGACAGAGATTTGGCTTTTTCAAAGGCTGGATTGCATTAACTGAAGCCCTCGCAAGTGCCTCCTCTGTAGCAAACTCTACATTTTAGGGTCAGGGGTGAACTCTTATTTGAGTAGGAGGAAAATTGTTAATGAAATTTTGCTCAGTGAGCTGTGTCATCCTTTATTCTTGCTGTGCTCCAGGCAGGTCCATACTGTCAAATATCAGAAGAGGCTGGAAATGAGTGACACATGTCTTCAAGACCAGAAATGACAGTGACCTTCCAGCTCCTTTTTGTGAAGGAGCAGGGGTGTTGTACATAGCTATTAAGAACAGAAACGAACACTGACATTTTAATAATGTTCTGTTTGGTTCTTTACTTCTTCTTATGGCAGTGGTTGAAACTCTATTCTTAGTTTTTCCAGCACAAACTCACAGCAGTCTCTTCCAGGACATAAAACCAGATTTATGTTGGAGTGAGTGAGGGGAGGAATCACCTGGTCACCTCCATAATTTGGATTGCTACATATGCTGCATACTTAATTGAAAGCAATGTATATCATATCTTGAGGAAGGGAAAGATAAGTTGCCTTTTTATCACTATGTTTGGGACCAGACAGTATCACAGTTTATAACTCTGAGTTTATTTTTCTACTTTGCTTTCACAATTTCATCTTTTCTTTGTGACAGTTTAATTTTTCAGTACTAAACTCATTTGTGCATAATATTATCCATATGGAAATTATGAGACACTTAATGGAGAATCCAGACATTGCAAATTGGTAGGGATAGGAGAAGGAAGGTAAAGTGCATGTCCTGGCTTATTTACATAGACAGAAGGACATAAGTAGTTAGATTTTCCCTCTCTTTAGCCCTACAGATCAGCATGGCTTGCAAAACACCTGCAGAAGCTCAAGAGGATGGCTAGAACAGTCCAGGAAGAAATCTCAGCCAGAGCCTGATGCATAAAGACAAAGAATAAATGATATCTTAAGATACAGAAAGGATGAAATGAGAAGAAATACTCCTGATTTGAAAGCCTTGCTTGAGCACAGGCAGGAATTGTTGATTTGCATAGCAACCCCAGTCAGGTTAATAGAATCATAGAATCATAGAATGGTTCCAGTGGAAGGGACCTTAAAGATCATCTCATTCCAATGCCTTACAAAGCCCCATCCAAACGGTCTTGAACACTCCCAGGGATGGGGCATTCACAACTTCTCTGAAAAACCTGTCCCATTGCCTCACCATCCTCATGGTACAGAATTTCTTCCTTACCTCTAGTCTGAACCTACTCTCTTTCAGTAAAAGCCATCCCCTCTTGTCCTATCACTACACACTCATGCAAAGTCCATGTCCAGCTCTCTTGTAACCTGGAAAGTGCTATAAGATTCCCCCAGAGCCTTCTCTTCTCCAGAATGAGCAACCTCGACTCGCTCAGCTTTTCTTCTCTGGAGAGGTGCTCCATCCCTCTAATCTCTGGATTTGTCTAATCTCTGGACTTGCTTCACAGGTCCATGTCCTTCCTATGTTGAGGACTCAGAACTGCATGTGGGGTCTCACCAGAGCAAAGTAGAAGGACAGAGTCACCTCCCTTGTCCTGCTGGCCACATTGCTTGGGATGCAGCCCAGGACACAGTTTTCTTTCTGGGCTGCAAACACACGTTGCTGGGTCATGTGTAGCTTCCTGTCAACCAAGCTATTTTTTTTCACTTGCATTTAGAACAGGTGCAGGCATTTCTGTTATGTGTGAACTGCACTGCAGTTACCCTTGCTCTGATTACATTACAAATGAGGATATTGCAAAGAGGTGTGCACGATGCTGTATCTAGAGAGCTCCCAGAAGCTGAAAACCAGAGCAGAAATTAGCAACCCATCTGAAAATCCACAAATTAAAAAATTAGCCAGAGAGGATAAAATATCTGTGCCCATTTGTCTCATTACAGTACTTCTGGCAGCAGATCTGAAATCAGCTTACCAAACAGTTAAAACTTTTTTCCCTTGGCAATCCTTCTGGAGTATCTCCTTAGTGTACAGCAGGGTGGAAGGGAATGCTGGAAGTTTTGCACTGGTGTCTGTGTTACTTTCAGGTGTATTCTGGATAAAATGTGCTCTCATGTATCCTGTCTGGCATGGTTGGAGACAACCACAGTGTTCACAACAACTCATCCCTTTAGAGGAGGACAGCACGTCTTGTTCTAGGGCTTGCTCTTGGTCTCGTTCTATTAAATGTTCAAGAAGGTACTTGTCGGAGAAGCCTCTATGCAGGCTGTGACTGTCCATAATTGTCCTTTGAACAGAAAGGGAGAAAGAGGAGGAGACAGCAGCGTCACAAGGAGGAGTGGTAAAAGAACATGGCCAGGACTAAAAATCTGGTATTATGCTAGGAAACCCCCCCTCAGGGTGCCACTTTGCACTGTGTTTACTTCTGGACTTGGCTGTGCAGTGGGTGTACACACAGTGCCCAGGCTGGGGTATCCTCATGGGCAACATCTATGAATGACCTAAAAGGGACATGAGCCCTGTGGTGAGCACTGTGGCACGTAACTTTCTGAACAGTGCAGGATTCTGCTACATGACAACAGTTCTGTGCCAGAGAAAAAAAAAGTGAAAGCTGCACTGCTTCTGCTGACAGAGACTGATCTTTGGCATAGAATTTTCCAAGGAAATGCTTGAGGTTGGAGCTCGCTTTTCCCTGTGGTTTGCCAGAAACCAGACATGTCAGTTTTTCAGTGCTTTAAGTCAGGGATGTGCGAGATGAAAACGGGATCCTGGTCAGCTAGGGGCCCACAACAAAGAGCAAAGAAGTTTGGCATATCAAAGAGCTCTGTTCTGAGAGCAATAAAGAAGCATGTGGGCTGTCCACTTGGTCTTCTTGTTGAATTTTGGTTACCGTGTATTTTAGTTGTTGCAAAACCACAAGACATCAAATGTCATTTTCTTTGTTTGCTGTGAGTAAAATAAAACACTGTTTTGTCATTTATATTTGACCAATAAAGTGCCAAAACTATAATGTAATACATTATTTTATAACAATGCCTACCTTATTACTTGCACAAGTGATGGATACATAGACAACATGGAAAAAAGGGGCCAATGTGTGTTAGTTTCTTAGGAACACAGAAAACATTTTTCTACCCTCTTTTACTCAGATTTCAATGGCCCTGGAATACTTTCTGTCTTTTGCTGGAAAGCAAATCCTTTCCTGAAAGTGTTACATCCAGTAGCCACAGGATGAAGTCCTGTGGCAGCGTGACAGGACTGGAACACCTGAGATTCACACTTGAGAATCAGCGCCAAGTACTACAACTGTGTACTAGAGTAGAGTTACGTGAATTTTGGGGGTGATTTTTTGCTCCAATTAACAGTCATGTATGTGATGCAGAAAGACCTCTGATTGGTGACTAACCTTTTTTATGAGATTTGGCTGTTTTCAGCTTTTAGTAAGAATATATTTCTTTTGTTGGGATTGCTTGTTTACAAACAATGTCCCATTTTTATTTCAAGAAGAAAAAAAAATTACAGTTCTATGATAACTAAAATTAGGATGCAATGCAGCAAAATTATATAAAACATACACCAGCAAAAGTATTTAAATCATTCTAAAAATAAAAGAAAAGTTTTGCTTCCAAAAGATCTCTTGGAAACTTTTATTTTTAATAAGCTGATATTTGGGGGGATAGAGAGAAATGCAAATTTAGACTTTCAAATGTAAATTTTATCCAGATAACATCTTCTTAAAAAGTATATTTAGATTCTGTTGATTTGTTCTTTAGTATTTGGCAAGATTGTAAGCAGAACCTCTGTTAGACATGACTAGGGGGAAATTGTAATATAAATAAAATATTAACCTAATTAAATTGCATCTGTTTAAAACTTGATCAACCTTGTGAGGTCCTACACGAGTGTAAAACAGATCCAAAATTCCATGGAAGGAATGGGTGCTAAGATTCCCCGAAAGGTTGTCTTCTAATGCACCAAGCATATCTGGTTTTTCCTTAGCAGGTATCAAGACCCAGTCAAGAGTACACTAAATCTTATTTCAGTGAAAGGAGCTAAAACTGATTGTTTTAAACAGACTTTGCCATTCTTACTTTACTTGCTGCACCATTTAAAACTTGGTGTGTTCCTTAACCATAACATGGTATTTCAGATAGTTTGCTTGGCCTGGTAGCACTTCAGAACACCAGAGAAGCAGGTCTATTCCCCAGACAGCTGGGTTCTCAAATATTTCCATTGGTATGTCCTTTTGCCTGTGCAGCACATGCTTTCATTTCCCAAAGCCACTGTGCACTGTTATCGTTGGTACCCTTGGAAGAAATCCGTGTTTGTTGCTTTAATTTTTGGTGGGAAGCTGGCATTCTGTCATTTCAGCTCATCATATTATTATGCATGTAATAATGTGACATGCTTAACTGCTAGCTTCAAGCTGAACATTTAATGTGGGATACACCTACAGTGTTTTCATTTCAGATAGCTCCAGTCAGACCTCAGAGCAGCTTTCTCATCTGGAAAGATAAAGTCCATGGCATTCACTTTTTTGACATGGACAGATTTGTTTTAACATGTTCAGAATATATAAAAATGTGAATGATAGAAGTCCAGCCCACCTCGAGGTAGGGTGAAATAAAAGATCACTATAGATTTTCACATATGTATGAACTGGTGTGTTTTTGTGTGCTTGAAATGATGCATTTATGTGAAAGAGAAAAAAATACATTTAACCTTAATTATTGTAAAGTATGTTATTGAGTTAATTTGTGACTGTAAATCTATAAATACTGTATATATATATTAAGGTGTACAGAAATTCCAGCCTGTAGATATGTCGAAGAATCTGACAGTCTTTGAATGGAAAAAAATTAAAACATGCCCTACACAAAATCTAGTTTATCCATTTTCTTTTTTTCTTTGCAATTAGCTTACTAAATTCCAAGTATGTTCAATAATCTGCTGATCAGAAATTATTTTAAGCACACTGAAAAAAGCATGAGTGTTTATTACATTAATATTTGCTATGTGGTGATAATGGGAATATTAATCTTAAAACACCTCTCAAGTTGGTTCTGGTGAACACAAACTTACATGCTGATCTTTCCATAACTCTGGAGCTGCTGCTGCATGGAGCCATTGAGAAATCACTGCAAAAGTTCCAGGGCCAGAACATAGCAAAAGGCATCCATGGGCACAGGTGTGTGTAGTCTTAGAGTGATTCAAATTAATTTAGGGCTATTTAAATCAAAAGCTGATTCCTGTCTAGGTTTGTGCTTGCAGCTCGGATAAGTATCTGCAGCTGGCTATATTGCTTCATGGAGGAGTGCTATGAGAGAACAATAAAGGCATCAAAATATTAGAAAAGCCCTGTAGTAGGAAACCAGAGATACTGTACAAGTCTATCTATATGATTTTGCAGTCACTGTTGTTGTCTGTCTAATATGGCAGTGCCAATCACAGTCCATGAAAGACACACAGTCTCTTATGCTTAGTTTTTGTTAAAACAGATACTTCCAGGCTTGGGTAATTTTCCGAGCTGGGTGTGAAGTTTTCTCCAGATTTCTGCTCCTGTCCAGATGGTGCTCTGAAGTGCACATCTGCAGTACACCCTCCCAGCCTCTCTTTTCTGGAAGTGCTTTAGAGATGAAGATAACCATATCCACTCCTTCACCATAGGACCTTTCTTTATCAACACTGTCTTTTACATTCAGAACAATGCTAATTGAGATACCTCATTGCAAGATTTTAGCTGAATCTCATAACCCAATAAAGGGTGAAAGGGTGAGAAGGAAAAAGCTCAGACTCCCACATTGACTGCAGTCCAGGACCCAGCTGAAACTGTCTTTCTTTTGATAGCAAGGGGAAACAAGTATGGCTAAAAAGTCTATGGCCCTTTGCCTGTCCTGCTAATCATCCAAAGAGAAGGATAATCAAGCTATTGTAAAATCTGTGTGCTCTAACACTGTATTTGCCTTTTTTGTCAGTCACTTGTGGTTGGTCACATCTAGCTGAGGTTCCAGGCACTGGTTTAAAAGTTTACCTTGACAAATGTGTGCCAGCTACTTTAAAAATATCTGTGGATTATAACCCCTCCAAGTCAATTTCTTAAGTCGATTTCTTCCTTCTCCCCACAATCCTGTTTGATTTGATTAATCTATGTTGAACAGTACAATAATTCTGGTAGTTCTTTTAAGTAAAATAGTTCCTCAATTAATGAGATCCTGTCCAGTTCAACTTAAAAAAATTCTTTCCTTTTTGTTTTTTTTTTTTTTTTTTTGAGAGAAAGAGAAAGAAATTTCCTTTCTCCTGTTATTGAGTGCAAGCAGTGAGATGATTTTTAAGGGGTTTTTTTAGACTTGAATTTTGCTCATCTATGGTAGGCTATGTTTTCTCATTGTAGCAGCTCTTTCCTGGTAAAATCATTCCCTTCACTAATGAGATCCATCCTGATATGACAGGAAGACAGCTCTTAAAACACCCACCGTTTTCTCCCATTCATTTGAATAGCAGCAAAGGGACATCTTTTAAAGTAATTTTTATCAGCAAGATTGGGCTGAATCTCATTAATAAAGAAATGATTTTACTCAAAAGAGCCTTCACAGTTGAGCTATAACCCAGATTAGTGAGATCTAACCTGATTATAACTTTATAAGACATTCTACTTCTGCCATTCAAAGCATGCAACTCAACTGTATGGTAGAGACCATCGATTCAGTAGAGGCTGTTTAAGAGGGAGAGGTATGAAAGCTGAGGAAGGTGCCTGGAGGTGTTTTTCTCATAATTTCAATGTAGCTTGAGCGCAGAAATTCAATTCTTGCTTTTGAATATTAAGATTGGTTTTCACTATATGTATTTTTATTTTGCAGAGCATAAGAGGCTCAGATAAGTGCAGGTGTTCCAGAACACTGCTGTTTGACTTCACCAGATATTTACATTGGCTCTATTCAAGTTACCACTTCTCTCTAACTTTGTCTCACAAAAAAACCAGAACAAACACATTGCTTGTCAAAGGTCAGTGTCTGAGCAAGAACATCTGACATTTTGTTTTACAATGCATTTGGCTTTTCTATTTTGGCAGGAAAATAGGAAATAATTGATAAATGAGAAAGAAAAAAACCCTTAGCAAGAACTCATTGTGAATTGCTGAATCTGTTAGTGGGCTAAACAGTTTGGGCACGGTACAGTGCTGAAACTGGAGATGAAAGAGTTGTCTTTTATTTCAGAGGATAAAAATAAGTGGTCACCATAGTTGCCTTTGCAGATTATCAAAAATGGTCTTTTGCAAATGGATAAAGATTCTTTCCTAAAGTGACTTTTCAATTAAGTCTCCTTTTTTAGATACTATTTATGTCTCTTTTTTTTCTCCATAAGACAGGCAGGGAGAAGAGAGAAGGCACAGGGAAGAAGGATATATTTTTATATTTTGTTTCAAATAATAGTAAAAAAATACTTGGATTTGATAAAATATGAAATGAAAATCTATGCAAGATTTAATTTCAAAAAATTTCCTTCTTCACTGAATAAAGAATTGAATCTAACATTTCAAGTAGCTCTCATGGAAGGTAAATTTCTGGGAACTGCTGTTTCTCAGGAGACCAAAAAGTTGGTAGTTTCTGAGTGCAAGACCTTAATCACCAAAACCAGCCACTTCATTATCTTTAGCAACATAAAACCAGAACCGCAGAAACCTGGGAATAATTACCTTTTTATGTTAAGCACGCAGCTTGTGGGTGTAGCTGCCTATTTGGACAGTAAGGATAACTCCAAAAGGAGTTTCACCCAAGCTGGACGCATACTGCAGTCAGTTCAAATACCTCACATTGAAAGGCAGTAACTTACAGGGAAACTCAAAGGTATATTTCAGATGAATTGTAGAAGACTGGGCTGTGTAAGGTACGAAATAAAATGCAAGTGTAAAAAGAAAACATTTCAATTGGACCTATATGAGTAGTTATTTTGTTGGCACTTTTGCACCAAGAGCAGAGGTTTGCAATAAAGACACACATTTTGTTTCTACAACACCATAACTCTGATTTTCCGACATTTTATATAAACTACCTCATTTTCAGATATTGCTTTCCAAAGATGTCTGAAGACAGAGCTGAAAACCTCAATACCAGCCTTTCCCAGGGCCAATAGCTCTCCCTGTATGGCTCCCCTGGTTTTAGTTTCCCAGGGTCTTTCCCAAGAAAGAGGCAAGGCTCTATTTACTTTTGCTTCCTTGCTTGCAACATTTGTTTACCTCAGCAGAAAGCTCATATGAATTCATACCATCCCAAACTGCATTTTGCCCCCACCTGTTCTTTGCACAAGTACAAAGAGCTGCAGCTGAGAGTGAGGTAAGAGTGCACTGAAGCACTGTGAAGAAAGGAGCACAGAAAACTGCTACCAAATTTCACTGAAAAGTGTCCTATTCCAAACTGGAAATGTTTCTGTGAGATAGGATGGCATCTCTTGAATATTAATAAATAGCAAACCACTGAACACTCAGTTGTCCTCGGCAGAAGACTAAATAGGTCACCCCACTGTCGGAAAGTAGCATAAGTCTTCTAATTAGACTAACGAAAGACAAATACAAAAGGAAGAGAGATCCTAGCCTCTTGCTGGTAAAGGACTGCCTAGGTGCCAGGCAACCTTTGTTTCATGCAGAACTCATTAAACTAGCATTTAAATCTCTATAACTCAGATAGGACAGAGAATGTTGAATATGCTTGGTAACGCCCAGCCTGCAGAAGCCAAGCAATCACAACAAAACATCACCAGGGTGGGGTAAATCACACCAAGACATATCAAAAAGGAGTGGTGATACGTGTTTTCTTCCAGCCTTCGGGCTACTGAAGGGTGAAACAGCTGCATCAAGGTGGAACAGGTTAAGAAGGCCCTACTAATACTATAGCACAATTTACCTTAAGGAAGGACAACTATTACCTTAGCAAAGCCTTGAACAATATTTTGAGAACACCATATTCATAGATACACTTTCCACCTCGAGATACAACTGCTGTTCAAAATCCAGAGTAAACAAGTATGGCTGGAAGACCAACTGCCTGCACCTGGGAAAACATAACCGAAGGTCCTAACAGGAAAGGACCAGAAAGGAAGGAGGGACTTGTTCAGAATGGGCTTCAGGTGTTACATGGTAATTGAGTTTCCAGTAGTAACAAATTGGAAGAAGCTTAAGGAAATCTCTGTAGCTCAAATCAACTGTATTTGAATAAATGTAGGCAGTGGGTAGCTCTAGTGTTGTGTGGCAAATCAGGCCTAGGTTTGGAGTTAGTTACTGAGTGGCTTAGCACTTGTATAGCAGTACTTCTACCAGAATGTCTGTGTTCCAAAACGTACTGTGTTGCATACCCTATGGAGAACGTGGAGCCTTTGCAGGGATTTTCATAATTTCATACTCCCTCCAGGAGAGTGAATATCTCTTTGTTTTGCTATATTTAGCACATCCTCCACCCTTGCCCTCAAGTCTTAACTATGGCTGAAAGATTAATCCTGAAAGTCTTTCATGAGCTCATAAAATCTAAAAAATACAATAAGGTCTAGATGGCTCAGGTTATTGCTGTTAGGAGCTTTCATTTCTTAGGTGGAGGTCTCTGCTCTGGCTAGAGTAAGCACCCCAGAGAAATAAGCTGGTCCTTCCTGCACACAGCTGCACATATCCATGTTCTTTTCCAGAGAGACCCGGAGCACCTGAGAAGGCCTCTGGCAGTTATGAAACAGAGTGTGTTTGACTGAAGGTTGCATAGCACCTCCTTGCTTTATCAGCTCCTACCTTCGGCCCACACTAAACTCACACACGCATTAAAAAGTGAAGTGTAATATTCTGCTCCCTGATCTTCTTAGACTGCAATGTCTTTGTTCAATTCTCAGTCATTGCTGGAATGTGCCAAGCAATGAAATGTCAGTCTTTGAAACACAGTTCTTAGGAGAATTTTTTTTTCTACTAAGTAAATTTATCTCATAATAATATTTAATGATGTCTCATTTAGTATTGTTCCTATTTTGCTTCTATCAGTCTTCGTTATGAATGCCATGTTGCATCTCAACCCTTCTGCCTCTGAAACTCATGTCAATGCCAGTATGTGGGTATTACTAAATACAGAGAATGCATAAGAATCTATTCAGCCAGCACTCCTCCACTTTCTCTGAATTCATTGTGTCACCTCCGCCTCCAGTGGCCTGTCTTGAAGAGCCCCAAGGTAATTCTTGAACGCACGGCACTGCTGCCCCCAGGCTCCCTCCAATGCTGTTGTGCAATGTACCCATTCTTTTGTATGTAAGAGGGAGAATATTTGTAAGCCAAGTAAGAAGAAAATGCCTGATGTTTTCATGAGTGTTTGAACATTTCACACAGAGGGAAGGTTCACCCCTGCTTTTTAAACTGGATATTTTCACGTCTGGGCTCAATAGTTATTTTGTTGGGAACTGCTGATGGTGTTAATTAAGGGTGGGGTAGCCTTAAAGGGCAGGCTTAGGTGAGTATTGTAAAAGACTGGACATTAAACTGACATTTGAATGGTTTTCGCATAGAATTTTAACAGAGAGAAGTACTATGTCCCTTTGTACTTCCCAAGCCTAAAAATCCCACAGGGTATTTTCATTCCCACCTACCTACTTCTCAGTCTGCCAGTGTCACAGTGGATGATACAGATCTTCTATCAGAGACACAGAAAATGAATGCAGAAAATGTTAAAGAAGATTTAATTCCTTGCCTACTATACCCATCACAGTTTTCTATTTTTTTTTTTAAGCAATAATGCCTACCATCAATAATAACACTTAAAAAAGAAAATAGAATTAGAACAGGTGACACCATTCCCAGAAAAGGAAGGTTTGGGGATGGTTTCTCAACCTGCCTAAAAATCCAGCAACCTTCTCCCCATTTGTGAGGTCTGTGGGCAGTGACCACTCTATGACAGCTAGTGCAAGTTGTATCTGACAAGTTCACTGAACCATTAAGATTTTGATGATCTTTAGGGTGCCTTCCAACATCCTATGATCCTCTGATTCTACGATTATTTCTAGAAACAAAGAGTAGGGCATAATCAGGAAAGAACCCTATACTTCCCAATGCTTTAGCTATGCCTTATGAAAAAGAAAAATATTTCAACAAAACTGTAGGGTAATTTTCTACATTCCCTAGGCCCCAGTCTTGAGTCAGGGCCTTTTAAATAGCTTTGTGATTTGAGTCTTCATCATAGATGAAGATGTTACGCTAGTTACCAATTAGCTTACTCTTTTCTCCACCAGTGTTTACCTCAGACCATGAACAAGAAGTGACTGAACACATGAATTACATTCCCTTCCTCCTTTGTTAGGTAAGTTTTGCTTGTAGTTTTTAAACAAAGCTGATTTTTAATTTATTTGAAAGGAATTAAATCCCTGTTTTTTACAATCTTGATACAAACAATGATTAACAACTGCATGATTAATGGAGATTAAAAAGCTCATTTAGGGTCTAATGGAAGTTAACAGGCCTTTTTTTATTAATGTTTCTAATTGATTCTTGATTTAAGTGGTAGCCATTTTTTTAAAGTGGCCTGTTATTGAATTGTACTTCTGGTAAAAAAAAATGGACATTAAATCTTTGGGAAACTTTCATGTATAAATCTATGCTTGATCTATACAATTATTCTATTATTGATTTATAACGTCAGAGGTGTAAAATCTGTGAAAGATAAAGAACAAAGAAAATGTCCCAAGTAACATTTTCTTTGCACATTTTCCTAGGTTCCACCCACCATCAGAATCAAAGGCCTCGCCCAAATATTTTGTTTACTAATACAGATGCTATGACAAGTCACACGTTCTAACATTTGAACTTATGTTGAAATTTTGAAGATACCTCACAAGATGTTTAGCCAGGTTAATTTCTCTACCTTTTTGAGTTACGAAGTTCTCAAACTTGTATGTAAAGGATCTTTTATGGGTAAGCTGCTACACAGAACAATCCTGATAAAGAAGCTTCAAGGCAGATGAGGCCAAGAGTATGAATTCAGTTCTGTATGCTGTAAATAATACAAAGAGATTAATTCTCTTTACAGTTTCTATATGGAACTAAACCTCTATGCAGGTTGCCTGAGATGCATGAATATCTAATATTTTCTACCTGCCTAATCAGTTATAATTCAGCATTAAAAATTACAGTGTGTTCCTATTCATACTACTATGAATGTTATTCATTTTTATTGTGTTTGTTTCCATAGTAATTAGCTCAATGGAACAAGATCATTACACTGGCCCAAACCCCCAAATCTTCAGATGCTGCAAATAATGTCACTGGGTTTCAGTGAGCTCTCCTGACTTATGCTGGTGAGGTTCAAGACAACTACATTGAGGCATTCATTAACATTACTGGTTTATGGAAGAATAGTATTTTTCTGTAATTATCACTGCAATGATTTTAGAGAAAAAAAAAAAAAGACAGGACTATTGAAATAATTTAAAACAGACTTTTTACAGGTAGTAATGATCACGCATACAATTAATTCTCATGTGCTTACAGCTATCAGCACGAGGAATAGACATCCTACAGTTTCCCAAAATTATGGCTTGAATGACACAGCATGGAAAGGGGGTGACTGTGCTACAGTGTATTTTTACTTGAAAGTCATGTTTTTTCCCTTCTTCTGTTCAGCTTTCTCTGAGGAAAATCTGGTTTATCTTGATTTAGTCCAAAGGATATGGTAGTCAAGTTCCTAACAGTAATGTCAGTGATACCAACCCCAACAATTCAGTAATCTTAAAATGTAATCACACTAGATGATTTATTTTACAGATTATTTAGTTTTTTCATTAAGAAACATGTCAAGGAAGAGCTGAGATTGTAATTTTGACTGTGGAGGAGACAGCCTAAAAGGTAATGGGGAATAAAAATAACACCCCCTCAAATGTTGTGGCTACTTCTGTTATGTAACCAACATCAGCATATGAAAATTAATTGGGAGGAGCTGCAAACAGCACAGAGAACACAGACATACCAAGAGATAAAGTGGAAAGCCTTGTGGCAGAGCAGTAATGACCTGACCTCATGTTTCCTTGGGATTCAGTGAGCTCACAGAGAGTTAGGGCGGAGGAACGGAAGAAAACATCTTGAAGGATTCACTCTGTAAATATGAAAACTGATGCAAGAGTGAGAAAAAAAAGAAAAAAGAAAGAATATGTGTAATAAATAGAAAGGAAACAGATGTGGCAGGAGTCAGAAAGGCTTGAAAACTTCTAAGGTCAGACCTGAATTTAAAGAGGAAATATACCATCTGAGTAAGAAAGCTTTAAAGTAAGGTAGTGAAAGAGAGGAGCATAAAACTCTGAGAACAGCCAAATTCCACCTTCTTCCTTTCCTATGGCTTCCTTCTTCTTTGCTAGTGTAATGAGAGCTCTCCCTCCATGCATTTCAGTATCCTCTACCACTGTTGGTATGACCATGTTACAACTAGGAGCATCCATGCTACTCATCATGACACAAAGTTAAAACGCAATGAGTTTCCTTTCTAAGTTGAAAGACACTCCATCTGTATGGTGCTTTTGTCCTTAAAAGAAAACATTTGGGGGAATAAAATGGGTTTTGAAATGCTTATAATAAAATAAACATACTTGCACATGCTGTACATTGTGCCCATGGATAAAAACGTTGTAAACCAGCTGTACATCTCAAAGTGTCTAGCACACATATTCTTATTCTTCATAAGTTTATTTTGTAGTGGATAAAGCTGGGACAAAAAGAGGAATGAAATATCTTACCTAGAGCCTACAGGATCATTGGCTGTTGGACATAAATTCCACTTTCCTTTTCTGACCATGAGTTCACATGACTGACTTGTTCCTTGTATGTGATAGAATAAGGTGAAATCTTGTTTCCTCTTAGAGCTTAATGTGTGATATCATGGCAATGACAAGCATGAATGAGATGCCAACATTTGGCACTCCTTGGTGAACAGTGAAAACATTACAGTGAGAGGTGTCCAGCAGCGTTAAAGAGTAACCCAATCAGGACAAGTCCATGTCTGAGTCAACATCAACTTGATAGAATTTCTGCTTTTGGCAGTTAATGTTGACAATTAGTACACTGCCCTTATTGTATATGTGAGGGACTCGAGTTCCTTTAGTGGACACTGAGTACAAAAGCTAAGGAAACAGCTGCTGGGCACATAAATGTCTTGTTGGAAAGATATGAATACATTTAGAAAGATAGATTTGTGTTGCTGGCCGTAATCCCTTGCCTTAAGTGTCTTCTGATGGTCAGAGATAGCAGTGCACTGAATAAAAGGAAGCACTTTTGACTGGCTAGTGTACATCAGGTCCCATACACATACTGACTGAATTCACGTTACTTGTCACTTGATACAGTTATGAGATCTGAATGATTTTCAGTCACTTCACTGAAGGCTGTATTTGAAACCTGGTCTCAAAGCCGCAAGGCAAGTGTATTACATACCTGTCAACTAACAAGACTTGCCAAAATGAATCTACTCATATGAACACATGACCATTATTGCTGTTCACACTGTGAAACACTATACACTGTGACAAAAGTAAAAAGCAAGAGGATTATTACGCTAGACAGTCACTTACTAAATATATTTATTGTGGAGAAATGAATATTCCTTTTAAAACAAAAATTTGAGCTTTTGATAAAATTTATAATATTGAGAAATGTGATATGGGCAACTTAGTAAAACTTGACCTTTTCCTCTTGTAAGGAATAAGAAAATATTTACATTTCCTGCCTGACCAAAGATTTTTATGCTGAAGACTACTAAATATTCCACATACCAAGCTCAAGTAAAAGCAATTGAATTCAGCTACAGAGCGGTTAATCATTCATCAGATGTAAATAATAACCTATTTACCAGTTAACAAAGCCCAACCATGGTCACATAGGGGAATGTACAGTGTGCTGCATGCATTTTCTAGGTTTGCATGAGAAACATGGGTCAGTGAATTGGTAAAGCTGACAAGATGTTCACTGAAAAAGAATTGAAAAAGCTCCTTGAAATGGAATTCGGAAATGTACTTTCTAATATGAAACTCCCACAGGAAAGAGGAGACTCTAAGGGTACAGAAGAAGATGTAGAAGTTAGTTCTATTGTCAGGTCTAGAAAATTGACTCTGTCTTACAGGTGTCTTCAGTAACCAAGGGCTAAAGAACTGTCAAAGATTCCATCTATCTGAGTAAGAGCTAATGAAATAGAGATGGAGACCAGGCTCTTGCACAATGTCAGTTGATCACATTTCCAAAAGTTTTACTAAGAGGAGAAAAATACAAAATTATTTAGAATGTCTCAGACAGAATACTAACCCTAGTGTTTTAAGATCCATACTGCAAATTAACCCCATAGTAGGCACAGTGCTACTTTATCTGTGAAATGCTGATTTATTTAATACCATTATTTCGTATATATTTTATTAATAGGAAGATGTATGCACCTTCAACCACAAAAACTACAGTAAAAAAGAATGTTACAACTCATTGAGTTCACTAGCATTCTGTCTTCTCTTTCAAAGCCTCATTGTTGTGTGCAACAACTATTAGAAGCATTTACCCTTCTGCAAGAACAAATTAAAACAAAAATCTAGTCATTACTATTGGAAAAAGAGATTTTAAATAGTTGCGAATGGGTCTGTTTGAATGACATCTGGTTTGAATGACAGCTTCAAAAAATAACTGCTACTGCTGAGTGTCCTCAGGAGAAGGCAATGCTTTCTCTGCTAAGAGTGTCTGGTGATTAACTCAGAAATTATACAGCTTATAAACTCATTAAGGCTTTGTGCATGTGCAAAAGGTGGAGTGATCTTTGAGTAACCAGTTAAGGATGTAATATGAGACACATAGTAAATGAATACTTTTGATGATATCAGTATTTCAAATTTCTTTCCATTCTGTCAGAGAAAACATCACCAGTTTTCCTGCCTTGTCTCCTATTTTGCAGGAAAGTTGTTAATGCTGGCTCAACTGTGACTATACCCTCTTTCATGCTTCAGTGTCCATCACATTAAGATGACATCCTGGTTTCAGAATTATACTGAACTGGCAACAGTGATTTATTAAACCCTCTTCATCCTGCTTTGTAGACATCATGTGACCTGATTGGTTTGTGAAGATTTTCATAGAGTTTACTCCTTGTGATAAGAGCTGGATAAATTTCCAAGAAGATAGTTCTTCTCTTTGAGATCTTTCCAATCCAGTCAACTGTGTTGTCCAACACTCCTGCAATCCTTTTTCTTAGTGAAAATGGTGAAAAATGTATCTGCATAGTACAGATGAGTAAGCTCCCCAGATTTTTAAGATAGTTATTCATGGTATATAAATAAGGGCCTAATCACTGTTGTAATAAGAGTTCTATACATGGATCTAATCTATCAAGTAAATACAGAAGATTCCCATTTTATATTCCAGAGGTCAATTATCATTTTGGTTTTGAGCTGGAGGCAGGAGAGGATGGGAATGGGGTTACAATTAGCTGCTGTTTATCATAGATTTTTTTTTCTCCTCATCTTTATAAATATTTCAATGACTTCTTTTTGTCCCTTTTCATTTGCACCTTTTGAGGACTATATTTAGGCTTAGAGAATTTGTGTGGCAAATCAGATTTAAAACTTTTATAAATGGACATCTTGAAAACTTCCAAGTTTCACTATCTATATATTGCACTAGACAGGTCTGTGTAGGGGGAGAGAAAACCAGTAGAATTTATAAATGATTTAAGAACATGAAATGATTTTAAATTGGTCCAGTCAACAAGGAAAGCAGGCATTTTTCCCAAGGTATTTATCACATAAGTATTGTAGATTACTCTTACTTCTACAGGCAGTTTCTCTTAATCAGTCTAGTATCAATACAGGCCCCTTGTTTGTGACACAGAAGTCGTTCTACTTTATTTTAATAGGTTTTATTTTCAAAGAAAAATCCAGTGTGTACTTTCTTTCTCCATACATTCATAATCTCTGTAAAGAAGGCTTTCACTTAGCGCATTTTTTTTTTTAATTTCACATTGGCTAATAACATGCTTTTCAGAAAAAGCAGGTGCTTTTTACAGCATCATACAAGTGGTATGTTTTGAAGGAGCAATATGTAGCTTGTTGCCCTTTGATGTAAATTTGTGAGGAAGATAGATTATAGCATCAAGATATTTCTCTGTGCATAATAAACTGCAGAGGACAAAGTTCATGGCTGAGAATTGTATGGGATACAAGTGACTACCTTCACTACAATCAATTATTAGGATGATTATATTGTGTCTGGAGAATATGATGCTAATGACTAGCTAACGCTTAGAACACACACTCTTGACTAGAAAACCAATGACAGTGAAATGAAGCAAGGGGAAAGGCCTATATGTTGAGCTAGCAGCTCTCTAGTGTTGCTAATGAATAATTAAAAATAACAGTCTTTATATGCAGCTTGACAGTATACATGTCCTTTAAGTATATTCTGCTTTGTAAGGAACTTGGCACAATGACAGCCCAAGAAAGGCATCCTACTGCATCCTGTGCAGGCACAGTGTAAGGAAGCAGGGAGTTAAACACCCTCGCGGTTAGGAGGGCCTAAGCAGGATTAGCTGTGTACTTATTTCTAACCTTCTACTCCCCCGTCTTCCAAACAAATAAATAATTGAAACCCATTACCTCTTTTAGGGGGTTTGCTCACATGCTTTCTATATTCACATCAAAGCTGAGATCAGTGTCAAAGAGGCAGCCACATTTAGCTGAGTCTCTCAGAGACTACTGATTAATTAGTTTTGCATTTTGGAAGTGCATCCAAAGATGTTGTAAAATAGTGTTTGTTTTTGCTTTTGCCAAAACTTGTTTAGGAGCGCTCTGGAGGATGACGGTGATGTACTCAAGATGGTTGTGAAAGAAAAAGGCAATCAATTCAGGTGTACATGTGCCAGCATTTTTTTTTTTCCCCTTATGAAGTTTCTGCACCAGTTTTCAGAGGAGTGACTAAATGAAACATACCAGTATATTAATAGAAAGTGAAGGATGGAGTAGGAATGGAAATTCTGATGTTCCCCTTAACTGAATCAGTGTAAAATGAAAGGTACACCAAGGCTAACAATTCAGTTCTTAAAAAATATAAAAAGTAAAACAAACCTGACACAGATAAGGGAGATGCAAAGACTGTAAATCCTGCATAAAATATTGCCTTTTGAAAGCCTTTAAACCCTGTTTCTTACACTGACTTTTTTTTCTCCTTCATGAAGTGTGGTAATATGATGTATGGGGGGATACTCAGTTATGGCAAATACTGCCTACAAAAGTGTGTTCATACTGTTATTTGCCTTTCTGTCTCTGTCTATATCAACTCCACATGCTGCTCTGGTGGCCTGCTTTGTACTTAATATAACTTGTCAAAACACATCTATCAGATATATGAAACGGCAAACCTGGGTGGCCAGACTAGTCCAAGCCTGGCGTGGATTGCATTTTACCAAGACCACAGAAATCTCGTCTCCTCCATGAGATTAAGATGAAAAGCAGAGTTCATTGTTGTGCAACCAGATTTTAAAATAATTACACACACGTTAGTGCATTAGTAGGCCACTTGTGTTTATTTGAATCCCACATACTGTACTTTTATGTGGATTTTAAGTGATTTTTAAAACTGTCAGTACAAAAAAAAAAAAAATTAAGTGATGTTACCACTTGTTTAAAACTGCCTTTGTATGCCTTTTTTTTTTCTTTTTAAATCCTTTCCTTTGTTTGCTTCTGCATAGTGAGCTGCTACTAACCCAGCACTTTATCTATTTCCAGGAAAGAGTGTATGTGGTTCTCTTTGGCTGTTGACTGAAAGGCATCTGTATCTTCTTTGAACCATGACCAATGCCACTGAAACCCCTCATCTGTGGTATGCTCAGTGTTCACCCTCCGATTTCCTGGGAGCTTGTGTTAAGTGCTATATAAAGAAACACACCTCTGGATACAGACTGAAACTCACTTGTTGATCCATGGATATTTGCTTCTGCTCTGATTACCTTTTCACACTGAATGTGTATTGCTCTGCAATATGTAAATATTTTTTTGTTAGTCCAACATATTCACTGTGAATTTTTTAGATTTCCTCCTCAATTTTCAAGACTAAAGTCCTTCTAGAAAATCAAGAGTTGCAAAAACATTTTAAAAACTCAATCTATGCAGCTTCATTTGCAACCTATTTATGCTTACCTACTACATGCATGAGTGGAACAATCTATTTTAAACATTGTTTCTGAATAAAATTTTCCTAGAATTTCTCAAAGAAGTCCTATTGAATTGTGGACTGAAAATCAACATGGGACCAAATCATGCTATATAGTTGTTGCAACCTGGGATCTCCTTGGAAGTGCAAAATGTCCAAAAGAATGACCATGAAAATATATTAATATTTTTTATCATGTCTGGGCAGTTATTACGCTTGTATTCAAAGAAATCACTGAAGCAGGACTGTTCCAGAACAGCCAGAATTCTTACGGGTTTAGCTTTCCACAACGTCTATAGGTTATTTCTTTGTCTGCAGAGTGAGAAGCCTTGAAAAACATCAGTTTGCATAACAAAGAGAACCCTTACCTGCCAGGTGGGTTATACTGATTTGCTGCCAGCTGCAGGGAGAGGGGACTCCAGGAGCACAGCACTTGGTGCTAATCGGTGCTTGGGAACAGCTCCACATCCTGCTGCCTCACTGGGTGGCTTCAGGAGCTGATTGTGAATTTAGGGACTATCATTTAAAGCTCCGTAATTGTATAAGGGGAAGAAGAGGAAATTGGAGGCATACTGCCAATATCTTTAAAGCCTTTACGCTAACCCCACTGGAGGACAGCAATGTGAATAAGCTGCATGTCATTACATGACACCAAAAATAGGAAAACACTCAGAGGTAACTTTTCTAAGTTTAGTAGAGACATAATAAAGTAGAGCTTTTCTGGCTGTACTGGCACTGAAAGAGTCAGCAGCAATCAACTTTCTTCTAATAACCAAATGTGCTGAACACGAGCTAGTTATTGCAAACACAATTATTCAGTAATTGGATAAGCCTAAAATATCTTGGATACATCCTTGATCCAAGAGCTGGCAGCTTATTGATTATATCATTGTTTGGCAAAGAGGCATGCAGGCTGCAGGACTCACAAGATACATACCCAGAGCAGACTGCTGGACCCACTATCATGGAATTGGCTCCAAGTTACTGATTCAGCTACATTGTTGGGGAACTGGCGCACAGCCTGCTAGAAGTAGACACAAAACACTTTAAAGATCTAAATATTAAAGATCTAAACACTAAACAAGAGCTGTGTAACAGCATCCTTGTAAGGCTTGCCTGCCTAGGAACATGTAACAGCCCAGGATGTCAAGGGGAAAGCACTGAAGGATAGGGCACTGCTGGTACAATTAATTTTGTCAAAAATCAGCAATAGGACCAGTTTGATATCTAAATCAAAATGTATATTAAGGGAAAAAAAACCCCAACCAACCAACCAAAAAAACCCCCAAACTTAACTTCTTTTCTGATTTTCCAGTCTAGGGTGAAGAAAACATATTATAAGAACGCTAGAACTAAGCATAAGCAAAACCTGAAGCTAGCAAAGATCAGCAATAAGGTAAGGAAATTGATGAAATTTGGGCCTTTTCAGACCAGTGTAACACCAAACACTTCCCCTTTTAAGAAATTGCGCTGCTAAAGGTGAACAATGATTGCATACATTGAAAAGGCTGGATTGGGAATTTATTATTGTAACTGACTGTCACATTAGGCAGATGTGAACAGGTGTGTATGAGGCAGCACTTAAAATTTTGTTTTACTTAAACAAAACATATATCAAAGTATCTCTTCCAGATTTATTTTACCTTTGTGAGTGAGGGAAGATAGCTCAAATTCAACAAATATTGAGGCTATTTAATTACAAACAGTCGTTTAGTTATGTAAGGTGGTTGACAATATTTTAAGTCCTGCCTGTGTAAGAACCACAAAAGATTCAATGAATGAGCTCAATTTGGATAAAAATTCAAATTCCTAGGCAAAGTTTATCCAACGTAGAAAGCACTGTCTTCAATATGCCTTTATTTATTCTAGGCTCAGACCTCAATTACGATGTGTGAACACAGGAAATGGGTCTCCTTGCCAGGCAAGGGATAGTCCCTGATGTAAGTAAGGTTGGCAGGATCAGAATTTTAGCACGATGGCTGAAAACTGATAATAGCACAACTTTATCTGAATGCTGGAGTGATTCAGGCCTATCGTGCTGTGGCTTCAGTAAAGGCTTCTAAGCTTTAATCACTGTCTTCCAGGCTGTAGTCTCTGACTTATTTGAAACAGCTGAACTTCCCCTGAGTGACTTGTCTGGTTACATTTGTGGTACCTGACCTACTTTGCAGCACTTCCCTTGGTACCACCTCATCATATGATGTCCCATGAAAGCACTCTGAATCGGAACTCACTCCCAATAAAGGCCAATAATTAAATAAAAATAAAAACACATTTGACAGCCCACAACAAAGGCAAATCTCAGTGGCTTTTGCATGTGTTTGCCTGCTGAATCAGACAGTAGTTCCTGTCCCCACAGAGCTGCGGGATGATGGATCACCAAAATGACAAAAATAAGAATAGTGTTTTGCACTGTATTCTTTCTCTTCTCTTGAATCTCAGAGAACATCAGATATGTTAATTAATCCTCTCTGTTTTCCTGAGGTTGACTGTTAGACCTGTTTAACAGGTGGGTAAACCAATACTAAAGAGTGTTCTGACTTGCCTTCTCTGAACTCTACACCCACTTTGGGTCAAGATGCTTCAGCACTCGAGGCTTTATTTAGAACAACACCATCATTTCTTTAATGGTAGGGAATTTCATTTCCTTTAGGATGAATCTTATATCCTCCCTATTTGCAATTTAAATGTGAGAGATGAATGAGCTCATGCTAAAGCTCCCATTGAGTTTAAGGAGTGTAGGAATGATGCCTTAGGTTTTAACTTTTATATTTTTCAAATTCTGTACTGCTTGGTGTGTGACTGAAGTTTCTCATAGCCTGTTAATTTCTGCTTTCTCATGCTAGGCAGACATAACAAAGCCTCTCTGGCCCTGCTTTCCAAGGACACCAAGACTGTCCTAGGCCAAAAGTATAAACCAAAGAGCCGCTAAGGGGGGGGGCAAGCTGAGGGGAAAACTGAAGCTTTAATTGGAGAATGAACCCTGCTATGCAAATGAACCAAACCTGTAAAAGAGTGAAGAACTCGTGACCTGGGGTCCATCTTGGGTTCCATATTGAGAATAGCTTCAGGCTCCCCAGGGTACACCTTTGAAGGCCTTTCAAATAAATACCTCTTTTAATCCTTTACTCCTGTCTAGTCATTGTTTGTGGGAGGCCTCTTAAGGCATCAAGAACATGAAATTTAGTCCTGAAGAAGAGCCTGTGTGCTTGGAAGCATTTAAGATTTTTGAAACACCCCCTTCTCTTTATGTCAATAACCAGTTTATTAACACACATTACTTCTCCCTGCAGAGCTATCTCCTTCCTTGAGCTCAATGCATCCAGGTTTTCAGCCACTTAGCACAAGACTACATCACATTCAGAGAGGAAAGGTTACTGCCATGTTTATGCAATACGGTAAAATAATTTCCAGTTCCAACTGTGAATGCTGACTTGGACACTTAAACCTTTAACCTGTGGGCTCATATTGCAGTATGAAAAAATAGTCCTGTGAAGGTGAGTTTTCTAAACTTCCACCTGTACCCGACATGATAACTACTATGACCCCAAATTATGTCTGCTGATTGCAACCTTGTGGCAGATACAAGTAGAAATTACCCTAAGCTTTCCCAGCTTCACAGACTTTACTATAGTGAGGCCATTCTACTAATCGGGGGATAATACAGTAGTTGCTGCCCACAGACTGGGAGCTGCAATCAATGGCACACATGATTTCAAAAGTCATCTCCCAGCAGCTTTCTCACCAGTCCCCAATGAATGGGGATAAATCCCATCCCCTTAATCAAACAAATTAGTGAGGTAGATAAAGGAGATTTTATTTCCATTCAGCGCCAGAATTTTGAGGACATTGGCACTTCCATTCTCCTTCTGTTGTCTTTTTGGCTCATTTTCATGTGCCCAGTGTTAGCTGATGGCAGATGCCAGTTTCAGCTGACAGCCTCCTGGACAGTGCTTAGGACAGCTTCCACAAATAGGAAGGGGGAAGGGGAAAAGCTTGCATGCTGCTGCCTTACCCTTCCTCATCCCTCTGGGATTGGCTCCTGTTCTACTGCAGACCTGAGAGGCTGCCTTTTCACTCAGTTGATTTAATTTAATTAGCCTCTGTGAAGCAGAGGCTTAAAGTTGCTAACCCAAAGCTCACAAGAATCCCATTGACAAAATGCAAGGCACAAAATCAAAAGCTAATTTTTTGAAAAGTTCACTTGTGAACCAGTGTGAAATACATGGTAAAGATCAAGAAGTCTTAGACATTTGTCAAAAATATGAGGCTTGAAATACGCAGTAATTTAGCTTAATTCTGAAGAGCATTAGCAGGCCCACAATAAAGAATTAAACCTAGTCTCTGATGCTTCAGTAAGATTTTCAGATATGTGGTCCTGTAATTCAACAAAATATTTCACAGTATGTACAAAATAATAATAAAAATATTCCTTGACCCATTTTCTTAAGCTTTATTCCCAATTATCTTTAGTTGTTTCTGAAAAAGTCTTCTTTTTTTCCCAGTATGAAGTAGCTGCTGTTGTACTTTAAAATTTCTCCTATTTTGAAAGAAATTATGCTATCTAGCAGTATTTCATATTTAAATCTATCACTCTTTGACTGTATTCAGTATGTTCTCTGCACTTTGATTTTAGTTGTTTGAATCTGTTTCACCTGACTTTTTAATAATCTTGCTATCTTCTGAAGTTTGCAGCAGGACTGGATGGTCAATCAAAAGACAGTAGGAGCTAAACTCATCACCTTCTCAGCTGACATTCCTTCTCCTTTAGAAGATGCCAAATACTGGCGCAGAATAGAATTTTTACCTGTACCTTGGCAAGGTTTTTGAAACAGTGTCTATAATAATGTATTCCACAGAACCCCACAGAATCATAGAATATGTTGAGTTGGAAGGGACCCATCAGGATCATCAAAGTCCAACTCCTGGCCCTACATAGGACACCCCAAGACTTACACTCATGAGCCTGAGAGTATTGTCCAAAGGCTTGTAGAACTCTGTCAGACTTCGGGTTGTGGCCACTGCCCTGGGGAGCCTGGGGAGACAATATTCAAGGTTAGGATACTCCAATGCAGAGCAGAGCAGGACAATCACCTGCCTTGACTGGCTGGTGATGCTGTGCCTCAACAATTCCTTATCTCTAACTTCACTAAGGATGATTTTTGGCTCCTCTCATATGTCTACTTTGCAGATTCAAATGAGCTTTCTTCAGCAGAAAAATCATGCTCTGAAAGATGTCTGTCTCTCACTATACAGTCCTTTTCATGTTACATTTTACAAGAAGACATAGTGAATGGAGTGCCAGTGCCACTTCAGTAGCCCAAAAGCATGATAAAGAAAAAAACAATTTACAATTTTTTATATTTTAAATACACTTCTCTGAAATTCTGGAAGCTGAATGATCTGCTTTTTGTACATTGATTACCTTTCACACTAATTGATTACCTTTTTCTGTCACACTCTTCATTGTGGAACCTATCATGCTTCATCTCCAAACTCTGGATGTGGAGGTGATGTTAAAAGTAACAGGTTAGACCAGTTGCACAGCAAACCTGTCTGTGCCTCACAAGCTGCTGTACTCAGTCACTCAATGGCTTTGTCTTTCACTTAGTTGAATTATGCAGTGGTCAACTCTCCTCCATACAATGGGTTTTGCAAGACTGCTGAATGGCTGTTTTGAGTGTAGTCTCATTTAGCAGATATTCCCATGTGGCTTCCACGCATCCTCATGCTAATACTGTTCTCTGTGTAAACACATGGATTGAATTACTTACTGCCCTTTTGATCTAAACATAAAAAACCCAAAAACAAACACACCAAAAAAACAAACTAATAAGCAGTCAGATTTCTTTTCAAGCTACTGGGCAACAGCACAATTCCCCTCTTCTGTCTCCTTCACCTGTGTCAGCTGAGTCTTGTGGGTCATTTTTGCAATGACCTGGTTACATTCTGAATCTCTGCTTTCTCTTTCACTGGCTCTTCCCTTGTGTGTGTGTGCATGTGTGTGTGCACATTTTTCCCCTTTCTCTAATCTTTTGGCCTCAGAACCTCCCCTAAGTCTGCAACTATTGCTTAAACACAGTTCATCAGCACTTCCCTGCTTGCTCCCACTGAGTGGGAAAGCATTAAAACTTTGGGAGGGATGGTCAGTGTCTCTTTGCCAGCCTGTTTTTTTGAGGTAAATTCCCCACTGGTGTAAATAGTTGAGCTTCTATGAATCTATTTTGCTTAAGCTGAGGATCTAGGCCTTTGATTTACTTTCCCCAGCTGTAGCCATACTGGTTTGTTCAATTACTTTTATAACTGTGCCATTCAATTCCATCTGAGCACTACTATGGCACTGTGATTTAGCTTAGACCCTACTTAACAGAGAATTTACTGTCTCAGTAGATAAATGATGACTGTATACCATTTCTCCTAATAACTTGAATACTACTGATAACATAATGTGTACAGCATGTTTGATGCAGAAGGGTCCCAGGTGCTTTATAACATAGTATATGAACTATATAAAAAGATAACTTTGCTCCCTGCTGAAATGCAGCCATCTCTGCTGTGAAGCAGGCATAACCACACTGCAGAACAGTTTGGGATGCAAAGTGGTGTCCAATTGAAACTGCAAGGGGAATTTTATGTAAGTAGAATATAATTACCCAAGCTGGATGCCAGCCAGGACTCAGGGAACACCCTGGATCTTGGAGGAACTGCCAATGGGAGATGGAGATGTTACTACAGGCATACATGCTCTTGTTTCTTGATCAATTCCAAGTGGATAACTTCTTGTCTTTTAATTTCCTCTTCAATGCTTATCTTTTTTTTTATCAGCTGCTCTTTCTGTAGCCCTATTATGTGTCATGTTCTGATCTCTCTCTTCTTACATTTCCTCTCCTACATTTCACACATGCCAGTATTTCCTCCCCCCCACCCTCTTTCATCCAAAGCACTCCTAGTCCTAGCAAAAAGAACAAAAATAGCTATTTACATCATGTTGTTGAATAAAAAGTTTGCTATATGAGGGTAATGCATTTCACTGCATTTGTACATACAGAATTTACACAATCAAAAATAGCTAAAACATGGATGTTTGTTTTTTCCCTGATACTTAAGCAAATATAAACAAAGTTGGTTAGAGCCCAGTGCTAATAATGCCAAGGTTGTGGCCTTGACCCCCGTATGGGCCATTCACTTAAGAATTGGACTTGATGATCCTTGAGGGTCCCTTTCAACTCAGAATATTCTGTGATTCTTGGAAATTACACCCACACCCACACCCCCCCACAAAGGATCCATTGAGGAATGGAGAAATTTCCTAAATTGAGTGTCTGGACAAAAACGCCCTTCACACAAAACCCTCCAAAACTCCTTAAAGCTTACACTAAAATCAGTGTCAAAAGTCTTCAACCAGAAGAGGGTTTGCTCCTGGAAAGACATGCGATACTGAGGGACTTGAGCAGTGCTGAGGTGAATGTTGGCAGTCATAAAAATGAACATTTTTATTTCTCGACTCCCTTTATAAACCATCTCTCCACTGGCTTCTGAGCTGCCACACAAGTGCCCATAGCAGAGACATCTTGGCACCATATCCTGGTGCAGCTGCCCTTGGGCAAGGCTTTCTCTCCAAAACAAGTCACCGGATGTCAAGGGCTATACTTCAGTGTTTGTAACACATATGCTTAGCTGTTCAACATTTCACTGGGGGGCCTTGACCAACCTGAGAGATGTGGATCAGTCTTCCTACTGCTCTGGGCTGGGAGTCAGTGTCTTGAGTCTAGTCAAAACATCTGGGAGGGTTGGTTGTTTCCCCAAAAGGTCTCTCCCTTGCATGAAACAAAATTTTGGTCAAATGGAGAATCTGCTCCCATCTCTTCAGCTATTAAACATGTGAACCACTTAGAGAATGGTGTGCTGTCTGAGCCTTGTCTCTCCCTCTCACTCTGGCATGCTCACCTTCTCTCACTCTATTCTTCATTCAGCTAAGTGAAATCGAATGTCAAAATTCACAAAACAATGCTGTGTGAAAAGTGATATTTTTTTCCTGACTTTGTTGCAACATTGTCTCACTTTCTTTGTGAAATGCTCCACTCAGCTCCACTCTGTAATCAAGGGCTGATGAAATATCAAGGCTCAATTAATTATTATGGTGCCTAGAAGCGCTGCTGAAGTTGGTGGGTGGAGAACTCATTCCTTTTAATTTTGCATTGAGTTCTATCCTGTCACGTGAGTTCTCAGGTCAGGATCTCAACATTTACTTTATGGATAGTTTCATTTGAACTTCACGTATCAGGAAACATGCTTTCCATTTTGAAACAGTGTGAAGCTAAAAGTTTATTTGTTTTACTTTGAGTACCATAATCTTTTTCCCCTGACCTGTGCAACTCAGATCACTTTGAAATGTTAGTGTTCTCCCTTTCACTGAATTGAGTTTGTTTCTCAGATGGTTTTCTGTGCACATGATGATTCCCTAGTAAATTGCCAACTAACTATGCAACTATGTGAATAAGGGGGACGGTGGTTACAAGAGTAGTAGTGTTTCAGAATAAAAAAAAGAGAAAATCTTCCCTGTCAGTCTGTCCCCTTTCTTTCTTGAAGCAAGAAAGTATCAGAGCTTTCTTGGTACTTGAAATTTTGCAGATGTTCATTTTTGTATATTTAATTGGATGCATTGTCAGTGACATGAACTTTTGCTAAGGGAAACTAAAAATACTTGAATAATAAGCAGAAATGGAGTGTAATAATTATATGTGTTATTCACTGGAAAGTGTTGAATTTATTATCATGGACATCATTGTCATCAGGGTTATCACTGTTGAAATACATCATTCAAAAACCCAGAGGAGCTGACTGTGCTATGCACTGGGTGAACACAGAATAAGAATCTGGGCCCTGCTTGCAAAGAGCTTACAGGCCAAGGGAAGAACTGGTAGCACAGTGTTTTTTTTTTTCTAAAAGAATTCATTTGTGATTAAATTCCTTTTTTTTTCTTCCAGATGAATTATAGATAATTTAAAAAGTCTAGGACAGCTCTAAACTCCATTGAAGTCTATGCAAAAGCACAGTTAGGACTGATTTATTCCTTGTCACATGCAAACCTACAGCTTATACGTATGTACCAGAATCACTTTGTGCAGCACTGAAATGCAACCACTTCTTGTGTGTAATATAGCAACTTTTACAATTTCTTTTAATAATAAAAATAATGAGCTTGACTATTTAATGATAGAAAACAAAGACTATCTTTATCTCATCAAGGTTCTTGGCAGAATGTGAGCAGATCTGGCCTCATGCAATTTATTGTCTTCTCCTGAGTTTGCTGAGGATACTGGCGTAATATCTCTGTTTTTTCCATCTGATTTCAAGTGACCGCAACTGTTGAGGGCTTTGGTTTTCTCTGATCTAAATGATTGCAGCTCAAGCACCAGAGTGTCCCCAAGCACCATGCTGGGAGGCTGGCTCCACACTGACTCAGAGGGAGCATTCCCATCTATCTGACTCACCAGCACTCAAGTGCTCTGCCAGCAATCCAGATATTAAACCGATCCTCCATCAACATGGGAAGGGGAAGGGAAGAGAACAGATTAGTTTTTAAAAATGAAATACTGATGGTATTGAGTGCATCAATTGGATCATTTTGCCATATGTAATAGACCAAACAAAACAACTTAAATGGCCAAGTTATTTAAGTTTGCAAAGCAGATGCTGTGCAAGCTTCTGCCTTTTTTTTTCACAGGGTTGTTTATTACATATTGCATCCAGACAAATTCATCGTCCCTTCAATGGGACTTCGCAAGCAAGGCTTGTGAACTTAATTTTCCCCTCTCTATCTCTAGCTAGACTGTGTGAAATGTTTTTAAGAGAAGGTTTGTAGAGTCATTATCTTTTATTAGATCAACTGATATGGTTGGTTAAAAAACAACAAGCTTTAAGGCACACAGACTCTTCTTCATGTTAAGGAAGCAGTGATAAAGAGCATGCTAGATAACTTATTATTGTTCGGGGTTTTTTACATGCTGCTTATATAAGATTTTCTCCAACATAGCAAATAATGCATTTGCAGTAGATCTGTCACTAGTATTGGAGGACATAAGCTTTTATTGTCTTCCCCAAAAAGTTCAGATTACAGTTTGCTTTTATTAACATAGAATCTGAAAAACAGTACTACTGATGAAAACTCTGGAGACAACAAAGTTAAAAAAATGTTCAGATGAATAAAGAAATTTTATTTCAATAATTTTGACAATTTTTAATTGTCTAACAGCTTTTACTCTAGTGAACTTAATTCCATAGCAGAAACTTATTTCTAAGAATAATTCTGCTTTGTCAAAAACTTTTTTGACTAGAAACAGCTGACAAGATTGACTGCTTCCCTTTTTGGTTTCACAGAGTTGCATACTCAATTGGGAAAATGGTTTTCCAGGAACCCCTGAGGAGTGCTGTGCATGACAGTTTACTCTGAATTCAGTTTTTGAAACTCTCAGAAGAAAATTGCATTACAAGGCTGTTCCTGCCTTGATGATCGAGGATTATGTGGCTAGGCTTTTTTCAGTGGACGGAAAGTCAATCCTATTTTTGCAAATGAAAACATTTAGGGAATGTATAGGAAAATGTGTTAGCAGGGGAACTGGAAATCCTGAATTTCATGGGGGTTACCCTTACAGTCAAGATTTAGAAAAATGCCTTGCTTAAACTGGAGGGTTTCCTCAAACTTCACCTCTTTCCATCCCTGGCTGTAGGGTCCCTCTAGATGAGTGGTGTTTATTGTATACTTTCCTTTGGCTAAAGTGAAAGATGATTGTGTTTTTTGGATGGAAATTCATGTGTTTTCTATTATTCTACATGTTTAATTTAGCTTGTGGACAGAAGCCCAATAACTAAACATGGAACATTATAAAGCAATCACTTTCCAAGATCTTGAACTCCAAGGCACATATAGGTAAGATACAAGAATGTAACAGAAATAATACTTTCATTTTTTGTTAATTCAGGTTAAATTTTTGCTATATATTAAAAGCTGTTTTAATATAAGATTTACTTTGTAGCAGTTCCAGAATGTAAATCTGTACAACTGACCAATATATAATAAGGGAATTCCAATTCACAGCAGGACAAAAATACTGCTGAAGCAAATACTACTTTAAGGAAATACTTTAGTGGAAGCAGAAAGTATTATTAGGGCAGATACAAAGGAAATTCCAGTAGCCAGTGAAGATTGTGTGATTCTGAGCATTTTCCCATGTGAAGAAAAGACACAAATTTGATTGTACATTCAGGGGAAAGATGTGGAAGTTTGAGAAAGGGAGCTTAGTTTTTTAACAATAGACATTAAGCACATGTAGGGTTTTGTGCTAAATCTTATTACTGGAGATTACTCAGATTGTTTAAACTCCCTTTGGGAAAAAAAAATAGTATAGGAAAAAAATGAAAATATTTGAGTTCTTAATATCTCAGTGTATGTTGGAGAACCATCCTTCTTTCTGTAATAATACATGAAGTGCAGTGCACTAGATTGCATTTTTAATGCTTCAAGAACATTACTTTGCAATGAATGTGCTTCAGAAAAACAGTTTTGCTGTGTATTTTATTGGCTGAGTTAACACAACAAATACTATAAATCCAGTAATTACTAATTGCCTCCTCCATTATAATGTAAGAAATGAATCATAAACCTTTTATTACTTTAACGATGGACTACAGGAAGGATTAATCTTCCAGTGAAGCATTTTTCATATTTACCTGGTTCCTTCTGTAATACTGTACTCATTTTCTCTTCCCAGTCATCCTTGCTATTTGATGCTCTGTAGTGGCCCCTACTGGGAAAGACATGACTGAAACCTAGCAGCAGCCTCGGCATCTGTTGATGGATCTATTTAGCTGTTGGTGGTTTGGCAATTACCCCTTGGTGGGGAGAGGAAATGAAATTAGGAGGCAATGCTAGGCAACCTTTTCCCATCCATTGCTCTAGTTGTGGCATGCACACTTCTGCTAATTCTATGATGCATCATCTCAGGGTGCCTGAAAGCTTACATAAGGATGAGCCTGACAAAGGGAAACTGAGGAGCATGAAGTATCACATGAATGAACACTATTAGGAGTCAAATATTCATGCAGAATTTGTGTTCAAACCCTGACATAACTTATTTATTCACATGGAATCACTTCCTCTCCATAAAGTGGGACTAATTTTTAAATCTGGAGATCACTCTTGACTTTGAGATGTTCACAACATAGTTCTGAATGACTTTCTTGTCTCTTACCATTACCATTATTATTATCATCCTCATCATTATATTTTTGTGTTATGATATCATCAAGAAGCCCTAACTGAGATCTGACCCTTGCTGGTAGGAGATGCACGTAAAGTGGCAGCTTCTACTCCAGAAAGTTATGAGTGTAGGGGAGAGGGAAGAAGTAGTTCTAATTTTCTATTAATTCAGTGGCTGAATGAGGCAGAGGACTAAGATCTTGTCTAGTTACAAGGCCTGTCTGTTCTGTGCTGTCTCCTTACAAGCCCAAACACTTTTATGAAATCTTTCCCATTACTCACTCTGTGCACAGGAAGCTATCCAACATATACAGTCCAAATGGTCCTCTTCAGGAGAAAAAATTACTTGTAAGCATTTTATCTGTTTCAAAACTGGGCTCACTTGTAAGAGTAATAGGTCACTTGAGGCAAAAGACTATGTTTTGAGGGAGGAATAAATCTTGTGCACCTTGAGGCCTCCTTTCTTTCTACCATGGTAACACAGCCTTAACCCTGTAATGCCTTATACATACCAAGATAAGAACAGGTGGTGTAACGGTCTGAAGTGTAAATGGGACCTTTTCTTCATACTCACTTTTTATCCCTATTGATCAGTGAAAATCACAAGCAACTCTCCTGAAACTGGTGAGTTTGCAGCATTTTACAACTAAAAGTTGACGCAGCATCTCTAGTAAAGCACCCAGTTCTGGAAACAGAAAATGCTATGAGAAGTGAATAATAGAAAACTCCAAGAAAACAAAGGTTAAAGGCTTGAGTTCACTTAAGAGAATTGACTTAGGGATGATATTTTCTCCCTCTGTAAATACCAAAAAGGTGTGAGAAATCAAATTAATTTGAAAAAAATTAATTTTGTGGCATCTATTGTAAACATATGATGAGGACAGAAGCCGTAGAGAACAGTACCAAGATGCATGCTGCTCTGGAGAGTTTACAGTCCAAATAGGTTTCTGGAAATTTCTTCGTACAGGATCCATATTTTCCTCTCATCCTTCTGGATATAAATGGTCCATGCACATAACTAAGCACATGAATTTATTAAAGACTGAGTTCTTGAAGCCTGGTGAGGTGCAACAGGAAGATGAATTAGCCATGCAGCATGAAGCTGGGTAGGAGGATAAGATTACAACATGAAGAGTGTTCAAAAACAAGAACAAGGAAAAAGTCCTCCAGAAAGCTCAGTTTACTGCTTCTGTTGTTGCACTGTACCTGTGTTTGAAGCTGCACATGTAAATAGAGCAAATATTTTCATCTCTGGTGACCTTCTTAGACTGCCAGGATGTCCCCATTTTCCTCCTTGAAATATCAATACTAACTTCTGCTTTCTTTTGGATGTAATATTATTTCAAATTACTTGATATAAAGATAGATAATATGATAATATGAGATAATATGACCAGAGCAGCTGTATTGTTTGCATTACAGAGTGAGTCACCAGTGTGAAAATGTTTTGATTTAAACTCAAACCCTATTCCCTTTTGTATTTCAATGACTGAGCTTAAGTGGACAGCTTAATTTCTCTTGATATGTATTTATAGCTGAAAAGTCAAACAACAGAATGCATCAGTAGATATATTCCTCATCAGCATCCACCTACAGCATGTTAGATTACACATTCAGAAAAATTAATTTTTTGCTAAAATTTTAATCTTATTTTGGGTGTCAGCGCCAGCAGCAGGGGTTGGCAGGGTGGCCTCCATGAGAAGAGGCTGGGGCTGCCCTCTGCCAAAGAGCTGGTTCCAACAGCCCCATCACAGAACACAGCTGCACCCGTCAGCCAAAGTGGTGCTCTGGGAAAGCATGTTTAAGAAATGGCAGCAAGTGTTGCACAGAGGGAGAAAGAGCAGGGAACAAAAAGAGTGATAATAAGCAGAGGGAACACCAAGGTCAGGAGGAGGAGGAGGAGGAGGAAGAGAACAAAGATGAGGTACTCCATGGTGGAGCAGATAGCCACACTGCAGCCTGTGGGGAGGACTGTGGTGGAGTAGATGGATGTTTCCTGAAGGAGCTGTGAGCTGTGGAAAAGGGTGCACCTTGGAGCAGGGGAAAAATGTGAGCAGGAAGGAGTATCAGACAGAAACCTTTACATTGCCTTGCCTTTTGAATGTTTTCAAGTTCCTTTTTAAGATCTTAGAATACTATAGAACGTTTGTTTACCAAGTTTCAAAACAGTGTCATCACATATAGAAATACAGTAACATTCATTTTGAGAGGAGTTAAGTGATATAGACATAAGAGTGACATGATTGGAGGCAGACTGTGGGGTTCCTAATGTTTCTTTGTTAGTTTTATACTCCAGGTTAAGTCATCTTTGACACTGAAATGCTTCAAAGCTCCTAACTGTCAGATATCTTTTTGCTATTTTTCCAAATCCTATTGCTGAATGCATTTTTCCTACTTTTGGTCATTTCACATTAGCCTCTGTGAACCCTGGATCACAAGAGTCATTGCTTTGTATTTTGCTCTGTCTGTGCTATACCAGCAGTTCTCCACCAAATCTAGCATTCAGAAATGACAAATCAGTCTCCTGCATAGTCATGAGACTGAATGTAATTGGAAGGAAAGAAGGGAAGGAAAAAGGTTCTTACCTGCTGCAGGACTTCTGATCTCATGAGACATCATTTTTACAGGCTTTTTCTCCATACCACAAGTATCTGCAATATTTCTTAGAGAAGAAGGACTTTCCTTCCCTCAAACTGAAATTATCACTTGACACTAGAAACCAGCACTCTTGTTTTTAAAGTGTATTTTCTAAGGAAATAAAATGCAAAAAATCCCAAGCTCCAATGCTGTTAGTTAGGGAAATTAAAGAGAGAAAAGAAATATGTTAAACACTAAATTCATTCCTAGTTCAAATCAAGAGAAACCTCTGGATAAACTAGCTGTTCTGTCTGTTCTGTAAAGTGTGGTGTTAGCTACAATGACAGCTCTTTAAAGAAGCTTTATATAAGTCACTTATCTTCCCCATCACGACATGTTGTAACTGTCCCTAACAGCTGACTGACCATTTATTACAGACTTTCATTTCTTAAATAAATACTAGTTGATGTAGAGGAGTTTGAGTGAATATAGGTAAATAGATATTTTTATGTACGTGTCTTATATATCACAGAATCACAGAATATGTTGAATTGGGAGTGACCCACAAGTATTGAGTCCAACTCCTAGCCCTGGACAGGACATCCCCAAGAGTCACATCATGATATAAAAGCCACATGTGAGCAAGCAACAACCAATGTAAATTTTATGCATTTCTATCTAAGGTTATAATAACAGCTCTAGCACTTTCTCAGGGTTAAGGTTCATGAAAAAAACAGTGATAAAGGACTATTGCCTGTCACAGCTGCTAAAGGAAAAAAAAAAAGGAGGAAGAAGAAGAAAAGAAAAAAGAAAAGAAAAAAGAAAAGAAAAGAAAAGAAAAGAAAAGAAAGAAAAGAAAAAGTAAAGAAAGAAAAAAAATTATTGTTAATTAAAAGGATTTTGCCTTAGAATCAAAGAGGCTGTGGATGAAGAAATCTGCAGAAATTATCTAAGGCCGCCTCAACCTTAGCATTTATTATTCAACACCTCACTCATTTCCCTGATTATAAATATTTAATCACTCAACAACTGTAAGTGCTTGTGTCTTCCTGGAGGACCTGCAAGCATTAGGAAATAAAGGGATGGGGGGGAACAGGGAGGAGGGGGACTAGAAAGGCAGAGAGCCTAAAAGATGTGTAGAGATTATGCAGGGACATGTGAAAAGGTGTGAAGGACGCCACTGAATTGGGCCTTTGTAATCAGGTTGCACGAACACCTGAACGCTAATTCATTTTGTTTCTATTCACTGGACTTCAAAGCCATATTTTTTTTATTGCGTGGCAGTCTCTGACAGAGGGTGCCCTTGGAGAACAGGCAGAAAATGTTCTTAATGAAAGCAGAGCCCCGAGCAGTGAGAGGTGCCATCCGTGTACCCTCCTTTGTCTGTCACAAAAAAGCAGGCAAGCTTGGCAGGCTTTTGGGCCTATCAATAATGCATGAGAAGAATTACATCCACCCTGATGCCAGCAGAAGGGAACGGCAGAGGAGAGGGTTGTGTTACACTACCCTGAAAGTGCGTTCACTTCCTATCCATCCTCCCTCTCCATACAGAGCATGTGCTTCTGGAGTACAGGTTCATGATGCATGGCTAACATGCTCTCTGAAGGGATGGTGTCACTTTCTGTACCTGTAAGGGTTATACAGATTTCCATCACTGCTGCTGAGGTGCTTGGAGTATGCTGCCTCAGCCTGAAATCCCATCAGATTAGTTGTAAGACTTAGTTTAATATTATGAGGGGGAAAAAGACCTTAAAACATTGGGGGGGAGGGGGGTGAGCCATCTTTCCTTCCTCATACTTGGCATTGTTTGGAGAGTGCCCAATTTGCCTTCACTGCAAGGATTATGGTTTAGACATGAATGCATTTCTTTTACTTTGTTGGGTTTTTTTTCTGCCCAGCACCAGAAAAAAAAAATAAATACCTTAAGAGGACTAAGTTTTGAATATATTTTCCTGTAAGAATAAGGAACCTCCAAAACCTCAACACATTCAAAGGTACAGCATAAAACTAAGGATACACACTGCAAACTACAATTCTTTTTTAGCTTTTCTCCTCTAAGAAGAGCTGCACCCTTGAGGGCTTATTTCTTTTAGACATTATTGTGCACTTTTCATAATTTCTTGTATAAACATGTCCTCCACAAGCACAGCCACCACTTATTTGGCAAAGTGCTCAGAGGTCTGTATTTTCTTCTCAGAGGTACAATGTGGGCATTCTGCAGTTTGTCCCAAGCAGCTGTAGGGCAGATTTTCCAAGAGATTTTTTCCTAAAGCACAGATGAGAGTTAAACGTTTACTTGCAGGGTCTGCTCAGTTCAGTTTGGTCATAGGACTACTCCTGGGGCCTGCGGAAATGCTTCAGCTTGTTGCCCTAAAGGGGAGGCTTAGATGGCAGTGGTGATCCAAAATCTCTTGTGTCCAAGGGTGACTGGGAATGGCTGAGCATGCAGTTAAATTTATAATATCACCCTTATAAAATCTTCACTGGAAAAAGTGAACTGACTGGGCAAGCAACGGGTAGATTTGAGAATTTAAGTGTTCCCTGTGTAGGTAAAGGGATTGAACAAGGCATACTGTTCCTGATGGAATTGTCTGGCATGCAGCGTCACCATCCTGATTCCAACAGCTCTACTACACAGAGCAGTCCGCTCTTGCATGTCAGAGATGGGCCACAATGGAGCCCAATAACCAAGCAAAAGTCTCAGGGGAAGATAAATTTGAGGATTCCAATTACAAGCATTTTTGCTCTACATTCTAGTGCAGGTGGATACTGTCCAGAATGTCCAGAAGTTGTGAGTGATCTTAGGACCGTTACCAGCTGTACTGAAAAAGCAGGTAAGATGCCAAGGCAGTATAGTACAAAAAACCCACAAACTTCACTTTATTAAATGAAATATATTAATTCTTTTAGCAGGATCTGCATTTTTGTGACTTCACTGTGAGGGACCACAGGGATCTGAAGTGAGAGTTCTGAGATATTATTTTGAAGGGATTAGCATTGTCTTCTTCAACATAGTTACTAAAGTTAGGGTGTATCATCAAGTTGGAACCTTCATCTCAAAGTGGAAGATCCATTTCAAATTCACATTTGAAACATACACTGCAAGAGAAAGACTACCCATACAATAAGGCCTCCCTCTTAGACTGCCTGCTTCCTTTACAATGGTTATTTTGCATAAATGCATTTTGATAGAGTAACAGTAAATGGAAATATATAGCTACTGTGGAACTCAGTCATGGTGGGTGTGTGAATCTGAACTGGAGCTTGGGGTGATTGTCACTAATCTTTCAATTAAACCACTCAAAATCCTTCTCTGTGCTGTGAAGCACTAAGGCTGGCTTGCTAGGCCTCTGTTTTCACAGAAACACCCAGGGATGGGAGCCCACTGCCAGACTTGAGAGTAGCACGGATATGACACAATTCCTTTTGCTTATGGCTCTCCAGACCTCGCAGCATTCCTGAGAGATTCAGATATGCTGTGTGTCCATCTCTATCATTTCAGGCATTGTTACCTGCTTAGAAAGCTAACCCACAACCTGTAAATCTTGTTGCAATAATGAAGCTTGGCATTGCCTGTTGGCGCCGCCTCCTCCTCCTCCTCCTCTCTTTCTCCTTCTCTCTGTGCCTGGGGTTGGCCACAGCCAGAGCTAAGAGCATGCTTGTGCTGTGGTGCCAAGCAGCCTCAGGCTTCTGCCAAGCAACTGCCTGTTTTGTCTTTGGCTGCTGTGTGTAAAATGGCAGATCTAATGAGACATCATGGAGCAGCTGGTTTTGGCTGTTCCTCTGGCACAACTGATTATAGCCACAAGTTGGGGTGTGAACCATTTGTACCTCAAAGACCATTTTCACCCAGGTGAACTCCTTTGAAAACTCCTTAGTGGGAGCAATTTCCTGGTCCCAGCCCCAGTACTTCATTTGTGCCAGACTCCACTCCTTGTCCTCCCATCTCACTGCAGTTTCCTTCTTGGATACATTGGAGATCGGAAGCCCCACCAGTGCTTAAACAAGTAACCGGTTCAGAGTGAGAGCCTGTTGAAAAGACCCCCCAGCTCTTCAGGGAGGGAGACTCAGAGGGACAGACATTCCCCCTCTGCCTTCTGCAGAATGTGGATTGCAGAATATCAGCTCAGGGATCACCCCACCCATGCTGTGTGAAGGTCTTAGTGGTGCCTGCTCTCTAAAAAAAGACGTAAGCCATAAACATAATAATGGAAGACTGTAGTTCTGGCTTCAAATGTGAAAATACAATTGACTCTAAGAAGTCTGTTCTTCACTTGGTTTATGGGGATGAGTAATACTGATGGAACTTACACATATGGACATTGAGGAGAAGTTTATTTTTCTTGAAATTAATACATATCAAACTTTTTTTTTATATGACTATTTTCAAGCTGCAGTCAAGTACCAGCACCTCGAACTGAACTGAAAAAAAATGTCCTAATTGGTATAATTCTTAGTGCTTTTTCCACCTGTCTCTGCTTTGCTCTCTCTTGTTTGTTTTTTTCAGAAATGAAGTTGGCTCGTGCAATGTGGTTTTGATAAAGATTAAATAAAAACAAAAAAAAAAAATCTCCACATTTACTGTATTTTTCTTAGTAAGATCAGTGCACAATGTGTCATCTTCCTCTCTCCTCCTTGGAGAGATAAAAAGTGACTCATTGCCTTGCTTTACTTTAATATTTTAGTTATATGAAAAGACAGAGACAGTAACGAGACTCAGTGAACAGGAATATGAATGCTGGAGGTGGGGAAAGAAGGTTTGGAATGATACATAAAGAGGAGAAGTTGAAGTGAAATAATGTTCTGGAGAATAAGCATGCTTGCTTTTGATGGGGGAGGTAGAGACAAGTGCATTTCTGTTTACTTAATTAGCATGTGGAATACTTTGGAATAAGTTATATGCATTTTGATCCCATATGAGTTATTATAATAGCTTGCCAACATAAAAACATTTGAAAATGCCAAACAGTGTAGTGAATCTTTAAAAGAGCCTGTTTGCAATCAATGGTTGTTTTATGTTCTTATTAGAGAATGGAATGATATATGGCACTGCTGCGTGATATACTACACCCCAGTTTACTGAATTTATCAGAGAAACAAACAAGACCACAATGACTCACAAGTGCTGAGGGTAGTGGAGACCTGTGTGGGCTCCCAATAGTTTAGCTAATCCTTCATAGCATATTGTATGCTGAAACACACTATCATCTTTTCACTCCCTACTTCTAAGTCATTACATAATAACACTTTTAACATACGTTATTGAAAAATCTCTGTTATAGGCCATAATTTCAGTGAATTTGATTAAATCCCCATGATGGAAAATAAGGTATTATAACACATGCACTTGAATTGCAAAGTTCCTGCTATAGCTGAGGCTTGGATTCCTTATTATGTTCAAACAAACTGTCCTGAGAAAATAATTTAGTGAGAAATGAACTTAGAGAACTAAAAGCATTTAGATCTGAACAAATTACTGAGCAAAATTGCCTTGCCATGAAATATTAGACTCATTGTCAAAGATGTTTAGTCTACTCTGGGTGTTTGATCTATAAGGGCTCTATTCAAAGCTAATTTCCTTTTCCATGGTTTTGGCCACAGAGACTCCATGAGGCTTCTACAACTTGGCTCTTAGAGATCCCTCAGCTTGGTTTTAGAGCCAAATGTTTCTGGGCACTCGTCCGGAGGAGCTTTGGCTCAAGACTTTGGCAAAAGCCACTGACTAGAGCTGAGCAAAAAAGTTGTCATGCCTACCTTCATGCCCCCATATAGGGGAGCAATTGACTGATAACATCAACTCTGCTCTGTCCCCTGTCCCAGAGGTGAACTGTGATATCACAGAGAGCAGAGTCCACCAAGGCAGGCTGACAGCACCATTAGGGTGTGCACAAATGACTTCCTTATGCTTGTCTGTACTCTGCTAGAAATATTAGAGGGGGCTCTGGCACATGGATTTGTCACAACTTGCTATGGATCTACTTGTATCTACAAATTGACTGGCATGCTAACAGATGGTCTTTCTTCTGTGCATTTATCTTGCTTAAATATGGCACTGTCCCTGATGCTGAATGGCTGCTGGCTTCCACCCCAGAGGTGGCTGCATTTCAGTGTCAGATGAGGGAATAAAATGCTCTAGGACCCTTGGGGAGGAAAGAAGAACTGTACAAAAATCATGTGTTGCTCATGAAGTACTTGCACAATTTCTGGACGTTTTTAATGTTGATTTTCTGGTAGACACTTATACTTCTGGGATGGTACAAAATATGTTCATATGCTGTGGTCTGGAACCCCTACGCATCAGAACAAGGAAAAAAAAAAAAAAGACTTCAAAAGAGATTCCAGGCAGAGGCAGAAAAGAAATGCCATTCTGTCTCTAAGGTGACCTCTACCAAGTTGTACTAACAAGGCTAATGCCATATGGTGACTTTACAAAACTGAACATTTTTCTCAGACTAAAGAAATTGTTGTTGCCATCACTTTTGCTGAAACTTATCATAACACCAATCTCCTTTTGGCTTCAACGTCCCAGAGATGCAGCAGGAGTGCCCACTGCTAGTAGGCACAGACACGTGACCCTTTCTACTGAAACATGGAAAGAAATGTACAATTCCCTCCCCAGAAAAGCTGCTGTCAGAAAAATGGCACTGCATCTTACCTTTGCTTTTTATGTTTCCCAACTTCTCCTACATGGGAAGAGTCATTTTGGCTTTCTGGTGCACCATGCCTCTCAAAACACTTGCCACACCAGTTTGGTCGAACTGCCCACAGCTCATTGCCTTGGGCAATGCACCACAGCTGATTCTGCATGAAGCCCTGGCCCATGGTCCCCGACCAGCTGGTAGGTTGGGGCAGCACCTGCTTGAGGACCCCAATTCCTGTCTCCTCTGACCTTGTGCAGAGAATGTCTGCTTCTTAATCCAGGTGCATCCCCATGCACAAAGCTCCCGGGTTCCAAGACTTTGTGAGCAGCTTGTCACTTGATACGTCTGATTACCATAGTTGTACTAGACTTTACATAACACCTCTACATACATGTTGACACCTCACATGATAGTCAGAGAATTTCCCAGACACCCTTTGCAATGTAATGTTGCACCAAATTCATCAAAGCTGGCACAGGGAGACATAAATTGTATTTCCAAACCCAACTCAGCGCATTTGAGCTTCATGATCTCCCTATAGGATAGCCAATTTCTAGATGCTACTGACCTTCCTTTCTGGTTTTTTCCATCCCAGTTTTTCTATGACTGAGCAAATCCTTAGAGAAGACAGGTCCCCTGCATGCATATGTTCTAAATCAATTTAGGTTACCATACGTGGAGGTTTCAACCCTACTGGTCATTTAGGCCAGATGCATCAGGTGTGGGGACGTGCCACCTCAAAGGAGACTTTTAGTGTCAAAACCACCCGTGAATGTTTGCTCCATCATTCCTCTATGACAACCATTTTGCAAGTCATACTTAATGTAAATAAAGAATATTGTCCTTTCTTCAGCTTGCATCCTTCTTTCAGTCTTAAACTGCTGGTTTCAGTTTTATTTTCCTCTTAATAAAGTATTTTGTTTTCAGCTATCAATTCTGTGAAGGATTGTGGTTTCCATATGCATATTCTTAAATATCAAGCATGCTTTAGCTTTTCCCATTATTTTCCTATGTAGCTCTCTTCTGATCATTTATTTATTTGTTACTCCAGGTGATACGCTTTCTTATCAATTTTCCGAGACCAAAACCAGTAATTCCCTCAGTGTGGAAGGCCACAGTTATGTAAGAAAAGACTATAACATCATTATACGATAGTCTATGAAATTATTTTTCTGTGCCTTTGGTCCACACTTGACATGGTCCTTGTTTGCTTCTATGTTATATGTAGAGCTCATATTAATTTTTAATTTTCAACCACTACTTCTAGATCTTACTTCTGGATCATTCCTCAGAAGACTTTATATCCCTCAGATTATTTCTCTGCTGTATTTCTTGTATCCATCTGTTGTGCTGTACATTGAAATGACTGGAAATTTCTTTTAACTACTCTTTATTCATGCTGTTATAATTAAATCATCTAAGTCTTGATTCATCTCCTTTACATCTCCTGCACATTTAGCATCATCCACTAACTTTGTCAGTATGTTGCTTACTCTGTACTTGAGTTTGGTAATAAAGATGTTATGGTGGACCAAAGACTGTGTCCCTCTGGTGCCCTGGTAGGCACCTCTCCTCAATCATTACATGGTTTGTCATTACCCTTTCATTGCAGTATTGTTTACCTATTTATCCATTAATGTTTGTTTTCAATCCACACAACACTATTCTTCTCCAAGGCAACTTCAATTAAGTTTTCAAGTAAGGTTTTGTCAGACACTGTATCAAATATTTCTCTAAAATTCAAATACATTACATATGCCACTTTCTCTTCATCCAGTAATTTTGCTGCTTTGTCCAAATATGTAACCAAGGTTGTCTAGCAGATTAAGGAATTTTTCAAAGGATTCAGGCATGTGCTCCGTGTTCATGGAATTTGCATATATTAAAAATATAGCAATATTTTTGTGACTAAAAATATATTGCAAGGGTAAATCAAAGTAGTTGTTTCTCTACCCCTTTATTTGCACCGGTTTCCAATATTTAGAGGATAAATATCTAAACTTCTACAGTGTACTGCACATGCAAACACTTGCAGACGAAAACCCAGAAGGCACATTAGAAAATTCTGAATAATTTTACCATGCTAGTGGCTTTTGATCATTGAAAGAATATCCAAAGGTAGAACTTTTGCTGCTTAAAATTGAAATGCCTTGTAAAAGTGCTTGTGGAATGTTGCTTGCACAAGGGAAACCTCTGATGACATAGTCATTACTACAATAAAGTTCTTAAGTGTAATGACTGTGGTTCTGCTGTTGGCTGAGTGATTACAGACTTTTTTCAAATGCAATTTTAGAAGATTTTAAAATTTTATTTTAGTGTCAATCCAGAATTCTAATAAATGAATTAGTTCATTCAATGATAATTGGTTTAAAGAACAATCTTTCTATATTTGAAAATAGTTTTTATTTTCCTCATCCTACATGGTTTCCCTAACCCTCCATAAAATATTTTTAGAATGATAATAGCACAATATACTGGTTAACTAAGAAGATCTGTCATTCACTTTATTTTGGAGTCTTGACAGAATGGAAAAGGAAGAAACATTTCTTTACTCTCTTTCTTTTTCATAAGATGGAGAAACTCAGATGTCCTGTATAAGAGATCTGGTCAAAGTCAGAACACCATGATGTGGAGCCTGACTTTTTCCAGGTATTACAACCATGTGCTTCTCTTTAACCCATTGAGAAAAATAACCAGAAAATTGGCAAACTCATATTGTGAGGAATTTATTTGGTGGGGTTCTACTCTCTGTCCATCTACCCATTTACCCATTCATCTGGAACTCTAAAGCTAGTGTCTTTTTCAGCACTTAGAAGCAGCTGAGTTTCTTTTCTTTCTTGCACTGCATATGATTAGGGCTAAGAAAAACATGTAGTGCTAAAGTGGCAGTACAGACTCAGAGGAAAACCTGTCTCTGAAGAGTTGTCACGTACCATTTTGTCCAGGCTGCTCATCTAAACTCATGGAGCTAAATTTATTCCTGTTATAACTTCATGTCTTTATTACAATTTTGGCCCCTTATGCCTTCTTTCCACTCCAGAGGAAGCATTTCTTCCCAATGCATGAAGGATCGCTGCAGTATCTACTCTGATCTACTTTTTCGTGTGGTCTTGAGAACTTCTACTGCTTGTAAGAAAATACCTCATAGTCAGAAGACCCATGCAGAGCTTATGCAATTATTAAGGTTAGAGCACCATCTTTTACAAGTGACCAGAAGGCTCACTGGTGACATACAATCCATACACTGGATAAGTTTTCAGCTTGCAGCTGGAGAGTTATGAGCTTCTGAGCTATCTGCAGTGAGTGCTTCAGCAGAAGTGATCCATAACATTAACCATAGATCTGAGAAAGTTGAAGCATGTTGAATTTTGAGTTTTATCAATGATAAATGGGCGTATTTACTTTTCTTTAAAATATTTACTCTGTTTTCACTCTGAACCAGTATGCTGTGATTAAAACCACAGAAAACAAGTGACGTTCCACTGCACCTTGTAGAAATTATATAACCTCTTAGCAATATTTGAGATGCACAGTGATCTAGTAAATCCAGTATACTGACAAAAGAATCAGACCTATTGCTACAAGTTTGTTCCAATGGTAAAATGAAATGTGGTAAAAGGGTATTGGGGAACAAATAAACACAAAATCCACTAAAGCTGAGAAGTGAACAGCAGTCATCGTTTTTAGAAAAAGGTGGTGGTATAACACAGAAGGCAACACAATTCAAACCTATAGATAAGAAAAGGAACTCTTGGAAGAATTGCAGTATTGATGAGTGTCATGTGAGTTCATGAATGAAAGGTAAGATTTTCAATTCCACTCCTTCAGTAATTCTGCAGTTTTGCAAATCTCAACCAATTAATAACAGAAATGTGAATACTTTTTTTGATTCAAATGAGAATAAAAAGAAAATTAATAATTTGCTATTTATTTTAGGAAATAATAGAACATATTTAGAAATCTTTTGCATTCATAAGGAAAGGCAGGAAAGCTTCAGACTTTTAGACAAGGGAGTTACTGTGCATTCTCATGAAATTCCTGGGGAGGTACTCAGCACTGTTTTTCATTTATCAAGGACCAAATTTTGCCACTGTCACTCTCACTGAGGACTACTTTATTCCACAAGTGATCGTTCGACTCTGTGTCATAATTTGCCTCTAATTAAGGATATTCTTGTGATTAAAGAACAAGGCACATGCCAAGAGACTTGTCTTCTCTGTGGGCTTGTGAAGTCAGAAAACCAAATGTTAAAGTCTCATATTAAAGCAGGATGCCTCTCTTCTCTAATACCAAAACAAAAAAAACCAAAGAGTCTGATTTCTGAGGGCTGTAGCATTTCCCAGTGAGTTAAACTCCAAGGGAAAAGTACTGGACTATGTGTACATACATCATCATTTGTCACTTGAGAGTAATCTCAAGACCTTAAGTACCAGAAATGCAGACTGCTGGCTGAAGTGATAAAAAGGAAATAGCTCTGAGAAAATAATTGATCAGATATAAGAAGATGGCATAATTCCAGACCCCAGATTAATAGAAACGTGCAAAAATATGGATTTATGATAACTTGTGTCTCTTTGTTCAATGGTACGAATAATGCTGTCCACCACAGGTATGTTTTGAAATATATTCCTCTGTACTTTGTTGAACTGTCTGGATATCCAGAGCTGTATTCAGTTACTAGCACTTTAAGACAGAATCTGGGATTTGGGTCTAAAATTATGCAGTTCAAGTATGAAAAAATTGTAGGCACAACTGAGACTGATAGTATAATAGAACAAATAATAGTTCCATTATTTGTTGTTTACATATACTCTTAATTAATGTAAACAGTACGAAAAGTAATTTGAACAATATAAAATTATATAAACAGTAGTGCTAGTAAGGTGGTTCTCATTAACAGCCACTCCTGAACAGGATTTCTCCTAGCAAATGGATGTTCTTTGTGTCACATAGACAGGGATTTCCCCCCTGCTCAGAACATCCTAGCTGCAGCTTCAGCTAGCAGCATTTTCTACTGCAGATGAAAATAAAAAGGGGTTGGAAGAGTTTAAAACATCTTTGTAAGCCAGAAAATTGATTGGAGATCATAGAGCTAGGCAAATCTGCATAAAATGTAAATTGAAAGATAACATGCATGAGCAGGAGACAACATACTTTATGTGTTGAGAGAATGTAGTTTGTCTTATGTGGATCATTCTAGGGGCTGATTAATGACTTTGACTTTTCAGTCACGGGATCCATTTCTAAAACCAACAGAAGTATTAGGTGATCATTGATTCTCCCCTAGGCTGATGGTAATGATTATCAAATATTAGCATGCTGTCAGTCTCTATTTAAAGCTCTTCAAGAATGAATTAAACATGGAAACTAAATAACCTTGAACCCTCCTTCAAGATCCTATTAAGATACAGTAGCACACGAGCTACAGGTAAACACTGTGCATGCCCTGAAATGAAGAGGTTCAGTATTCCATGCTAAGTCACATTCCATAGGAATTAAATAATTTACGGGTGGGTGGGAGGAAGGGAAGGGATAAATAGCCATAAACATACAGGGAGTAAAATTTTCAAAACACTAGCACGTTCAAGTAATAGGATATACTGATGGGTATCTTCAGTCTCACATGTTGGTGTGAGTACTACCGTTGTATAGATTCAATCGACCCTATTTGACTGTTGCTTACTCAATTGAGTCTGTAGGTGTCTAACCATAGATCTTACATATTTAATTGTTTAATTTCTAGCCATAGTTTCAGAGGTAATTTTTAAAACAATATTTCTGGTTTCTGTTTCCTTCCCTAATACGTTAGTGAAAGACTGATAGTCAGTTAAAAAAATCTTTCAAAAACACAAATGGGAATTAAGTGCCCAAAACCTACTGACCCATAACAGAATTTATATTAATAGCACACCACTGGAATCTTGAAAATTTGCTCCTGAAACAGCCCTATAATTGGATGCCATCTCTTGAACAAAGTAAGGGCCACTGATATGAGATAGGTATTGGCCCAAGTTTTCAGTGAAGTTGATGTATCAAAGCTACCTCTTACCACATTGTTGGAAAATATATATGCATGCATAAAATGTTGCTGAATACAGAGATAAAACCAGAAGGAAAATAGTAGTGCTGGTGTTGATCTGTACAGTTGTTTCTTTTCTTCCACATTTGCTTTCTTTCATCAGAGTTTCGCATGTATGCACTTGACTAGGGATTAGTAGGTTTGTTAACTGAGCCAGGATGGAGATCTGGAGAGGGAGAGAGAGGGGAGGGAAAAGAAAAAAAACGAAAGAGAGAAAGAAAGAAAAACAGCCTGCAGACAACTTGAACAAGCGAATTTTCTTGGCTCAAGCTTTGAAGATAAAGCAGTGCCCTAGGGACTGTGGTAAATATAAGCTCTCGATTAGGCATCAGGCACAAACTGACCAGCCTCCAATCAGATTTGTTCTAAAATGTTTCATCGGAACAGCAATGTGTGGATGTCTTTGTAATTTTAAAGTCACACTGCTTTGTTTTTATTTTCCTTTTTCTGTTCATGAGAATTCAACTGTGATCAGCTGTTTTAGTTCAAAGAATGATTATTTACATTGGCTATTTTATTATACCAGAGATGCATTTCACTGTCTGTATGCGAACTTATTACTGGGCTTTATTGCCATGAAACCCCTCTGAATTCCTCATTAAACAGGGCTGTGTCTGAAGCAAAGAATACTACTGCAGCAAACATTCACCTTCTACTGTCCCTTCTTTCTACTTTCATATGACACCATAGTCTTCACAGCTGAGAGGATGTTCACTGAGACAGAGATCCTGGAACCGACAAAAAGGCTTTGAGGAATCTAGAAGCTTGGTCCCAGTTCAACATGATCCCAGCTTAACATGAGGGACCAGTGACCTAATGGCCTAAAAAGCCTGATCATTCCCTATCATTCTGAGCTTCTGGAGATGAGAGTGAGTCAGAGAAGAGGAGCATGAACATACAAACCTATTTTCCAGCAGCAGGAAAAGAGTGAGAAATGCTGACTAACTCTTGCTTAGCAGCTGTGTTGGGGTGGAATTAAGAAACTTTTGTACACACAAAATTATACCTGTTAAATTATTGGGATCTTTCCATATGAAATGCTTAAGATTCATCAATGGATGCATGCCCTCAGCCTGCACTGAAAGTCAGCTAAGGTAGGTTTTGCATCAGTGTTAGTAAAGTGCATTTTCCATTAGTAAAGTGCATATATGAACAGAAGTCCCAGAGCCTAGTGAATGCCCAGTAACTCCTTAAGCCATGGCAATTTGATATCAAATCACCTCCTGGCTGAGCTTGGCATCATCTAAGTTGACCTGACCCTTCAGGTCTTATGTTGATCAGATTTTGGTAAGGCTTGGGCCCTTGTTCTGAGAATTTAGGAAACTAATTAGTACCTGGAGAAGTACTGTACAACCAAATGATTCCAGATAGCCACTGCAACAGGGCTATTGAAATAAGCATTCATGAAAACTACACAATGAGATGGGACAAGGCTTCATTTAAACTGTAAATCTAAAGATTAAAGCCCTGTTGTTTGGTGTTTTCAGTCATATAATGGAGTTTTTTCTATGTACAGTACTTATCTTGTCTCTATCTCTGTAGTGTTTGAGCACCTCCCAGACTTTGATGTTTATCTCTCTCACAATACCTCTGTGAAATTTCAAGTATTTCTACCTCTATTTTACAGAGTAACAAGAAGTGAGATAAGGTCCAAGGTCACACAGGAAGAGTGATGCTTAGGAAGGAATAGAATGGTGACCCAGGCATAGCACATCATCCTTTAGCCCTTCTTGTCCCTTTGTTTTCCTGCACAGAATTTGAGACTGTTGCTGAATTTCTCTCTGAGGCTGATCACTAGAATGGACAGGAAAATATTTGTTTAAAATTTTATAACAACGAAGAGAGGGGTTTGGGCGGTAAGCAACCTTATCATGGGAATTCATCAAAAAACACATCAAGGTTTAATTGTTTTTCAACTTAAAAACCCAGACAATCCATGCACTTTAAATTTTGTAATTATTTTACAAAACTTAAGGACACAATATACAGGGGGAAAAATAAAGGTACATGAAAAGGAATTGCTTTTCTGTAATAAACAGCATATATTCAAATAAATGAGGAAAATTTTAAAAAAAAGAACAACAAAATACCTTTAAAAATGTCTTTAAAAGCCATAATGTAAGTTTTTGAGGATTTTTTTTTTTAATACAAGCAAAAAAAGTTTCAATCTTCTTTTTAGCCTGTGCCAGCAGTGGCTGGTAATGTGCCATTTAGCTTATCCCTTTATGATCCTTTCCATCACAGTACCATGCAGTGTCAGAGATTACAGGGAAACAAAGATCTCTTTATTTGCAGCGAAATAACAAAAGCAAAAATAAACAAAAGGATGATAGGTCCAAAAGATGATAAGAAACCAAAGTCTTATATATGTTTCATTCAAGAAGCACTGAACCAGGTGATATACTTATTGACCACTCATGCTCATTCAGCTGTCTTCCTCTAGACCTTGGATTCATTCCCACTATAACATGCATGGTCCACATTTGTACCTTCTGGTGCAGATTTGTTGGGTACTCTTAGCAGACTTTAAGCAAGAAAAGTCCCTATTTTGAGTGCTTTTGATCTCAACAACTTGTGAATATAAATTTAAAAGATTGTGACAGAGCACAGAAATTAATGGCTTGAGACAAATGTTGGGGTTTCAATCCAATTTTTTGAACTCAGTTACAAAACAGAGCTTCTCCCTCAGTATGGATCTTACAAACTGTAAGTAGGTGTTCCCACATTTAATAGTTGGATGTAGACTCTTGAATTAATTTTAATTTTCAATGTTGTAAGCCAGAGGAAAATCAAGTCCAGTATGTCTATCCCACACTCATTATTGACTCAGGCATAATTCATATTGGTTTGAATCAGTCTGAGTGGATATTTTTACTTATTACTCATCCCACAGTCATTTCTATCACTAACCTCTCCAAGTATCAGTAATGAGAAAACCTTCACAACAGTTTCTCTAGGCAGCATACATGATTCTATGAATATTTTACATTTTTCTAGTGCTTGATATTTTCAAATTCCATACACACTAGGATGGCCAGATTCAAATTGCAAGGTCAAAGAGGGGCAGTTTTTGTATTGCTGCTGTATGTTCTGCATGTTGCATTGTTGCATTTCTGAGTTTCTTTCCCCTTTCGTAACTCTGCAGTCTTTATGGCAGAATTTCTTTCATCTCTTTCTCTGTTCCACTGAATCATATAAATTCACCTTTGCTGTAGTAGATTGGTATTATACATGCCCCACCAGTTAAAATGTTAAATAGGCATGAATTTTGCCCCTCAGTTTTTTAATTCTCTGAGTTCCCTTTAAAGACCTTCTGGAGACCCCAAAATGCTCATCTCAAATGACTGCGGACCATCTTTCTCCACATAAAGGGAAAGATTGACATAGCAATAGAGGATCAAGGAAAACAAAAGGTTACATCTCTTGTACTTGGGACAATACTTTCCCAAGATCATTATTTCCATCTAGAAAAATTATGAAATGCCTCATTTGAGAGGAACACCCTTTATAGGCATTAGAAGGTTGTTCCATTGCTTGGTTTGGTTTAGCAAGCTGCAACCTTCCCAGAGAGGCCAGCGGGGCTGTTCTGCTCTCCCGTAGCCCTTTCGGGCAGCCCCGCGCTCCTGCTGCGGCTCGCTGGGCTCCACAACACAGTGACGATAAAGGAGGCAGAAGGGTCCCAGCATAGTGACCTCAGAGGAGCCTTTATTTACATGATGACGAGCCTGTTCCCAGAGGAAGAGAGACCGCGTGATCAGGGAGCGAGGGAGTCTTATCTGGGGACGGGGGGGGCAAAGCGAGCACATGAACTAATGATCTCAGGGTGCAGGGGCGGTACATGGGCAGAGTTGAGGTACTGGAACCAATAGGGAGAACCCAAGGGTGTGGCCAGGACTAGGATCAGGGAAGTGGGGGACAATGTGGGAAAGGCAGACAATTTAATAAGAAGAGTAGTGGGGAAATACAACTCTACAGAAGGTCTTTACTGTACCCCTTCTCACCTATCTCTTCTTGGAACAGTGGTTTACAGCAAAGATTGCTCAACACTTGAACACATATATCTACTCAAAACCTATCAGTGTAGCAGTATGGAAAATTATTTCTAATGTGAAATTCTTCTAAAGAAGTCATAGGACAAATCAAAGAAATGTCCTGCATAGGTTGATGATAGCAAAGCATTTAAGGAAGTTGTAGTCATGGATAAGAGTTTTGCGACTCATAGTGATGTTACTGAACCACAAGCATTCAAAAGAGCATAAGACAAAACACTAGATAAAGTGGACTATACAGAGGAAAGAAATGAGCGTTCGCCCACCAGCAAACTTGCAAAGGGTAGATGAAGTGCAGAAGTGCACTTATTCTGGCCATACTTTGGGACATGATGTAGTTGACTCCACAAAGCAATGAGCTCTAATCAGTATATCCCGTGCTTATAAGCATTGCATTTCTGCAGGATCAGTACTGCTTGCATGAGGGCACGAGCAGCACGAATGAAGACCTTGACATGTGCACAGAGCAAAGCACAGAGGAAGTGCTCACACGACCGTGTGCTTTGTTGAAATATCGTACGTACCTCCACCTCTGTCAGCTAACAGCTATGTTTTGAGCAGCAAAGCTGTTCCTGTGGGAACTCCAGTGGCTGGAGGAGGAGCTAATTTTTTCACAGGCAAGACACCGTGAAGGCAGTGCTTCCCACCTTCCATTGGAGGCAGAAGTCACTTCTGCAGAAGTCACTGAGGTGAGATGTTGCTGAGCATCAGTGGGTGAAAACAGCCTCTCCCAAATTCCTGTTACAGGGAAGAACTGAGCAGAATTGAAGCAAACTGAGTCTCAGTGGGGTAAAACACCACCAAGCTGAACGTTCTTCTCTTATTTTTGTGCAAGGCAGAACTTTCTAGAAGAGATTTGAGCAATATTCTCACAAAAGAACCATATCCAACTTCTCATCCCCCAAACATACCCTTGGTAAATATAGATATATGAGAAGCACTGCTCATTTAGAAGAGACAGAAGAAAAGAGCTTTTTTGGAAAGATCACAGTCACCTAATTGCATGTTCTCTAGGCTATGTGCAGTTTGACTTCGAGTAAGCATAGAAGTACGTCAGGTACCGTTTTTGCCTTAATGGACAATTTGTCTTTGCTGCTCAAGGACAGGTAGAGAAGAAGATAAAAGATGTTGAATGTGTGAAGAAGAGAGAAGGCTGAGGTGGGGAAAAATATTTGGTTAGCTGGCTTTTATCCTGCACATTTCTGAACACTGGGTGGATACTTTTCCTCTTAGGCAGCTGTACTACCAGCTGAAAAAGGCACAAATGAGACTACCAGAAATAATGCTTAAAAAATTACTTAGTAATTCTCAGTTCAGAGATCCCTCCAAATTTCCTTGAGGAGGAAATAAACTCACAAAGTGAAGAACAGCAACTTGCTAGCAACTGAGACAACACTAATTATTTAACCATAATATCAGTGATATGTAATCAACATTAACTCCACATAAACATGCATAGCAGCTCTATTCTGAAGACATCTAAAGAAGGGGAATTAAATAACATATTTTTGAATTTGCTTTTACTGTCTATACATGAATGCTACATGGTAAATATGGTCTTGATCTTCAGACTCCCCAAAGAAAGCGGGTAAGATAAAGGTCTCTTACTGAAGTCAGCAAGGATAGCCATGTTGTTAACACGTGGCATGTGCTTAAATATTTCAGAGTCTTCAATGTTTAAGAGCAGCACATTTATATTTGCTACCTGAGGCCGTCTTTTCCTTGTACTTCTTTGGATACTTTTTATGTTCATTTGATTTCATCACTTTCAGGTGTGTAAGTTCTGGAAAATGAAGGGATGGGAAGAATCACTTGCTTTTGAGTGGTAAGGAAGAACAAATAACTGACAGAATGTTCATTATTTCCTGAAATAATGACTCACATGGACCTCTTCATCAAATCCCGTCACTTCTTTAAATACTTTTAGGCCAACAAGAAATGGGAGCTAGGACTAATACTTTGTATCTGTTTTATAGACAAGAACTCGAGGGCTGACACCCTAAAGTCGTGTCTCCAAGGTGCAGTTCAGAAATTCAGAGGGACTTACAGGCAGCCCAGGTAGCATAGAACAAGTTGGTATATTTTAAACCCAGCCCTGTACAAAGATACAAAATCCTGCAGTTAGGATAGCCCCTACTGACACATTAGTGGATATTTGATAATGAAGAAAATTAACTTCAATGTTCCACTCATTTGACAGCTCTGCCTCCACTTCTGGGCCTAGTAGCATGAATGCAAGCTGAAATATCTTCATTCAGACACTGCACCACTTAGTCACATGCTTAAGTGAAAAAAAACCCAAAACCACTGTAAAAACAGTCAAGTACTGATTTTGGATGAACTGTTGACCATTCTTCCACGACTGCACATGGCTGACAGCGGTGGATAGAAACACACATGTCCCAGGGATAACAAATACTGCTCACATCATGGAGCCTGTGCCATTCAGCTGTGTTCATAGCTGCCTTCTCATTTGCCATGTGGTTGAATCTAACCTCAAGCCTGGATGCTGGAGTCATGTTTCCAGGGAGGCAGGTAGAATGACTGAGGCAAAGCCGAGTCCTGAAGCAGCTGAGGTCTGGCATCTTTAGTGTGGTCAGTCCCATCTACAGTTGGGCTATACAGGTCATGGTTGGCAAAGGTTTTCGTGATGACATACAGATGCATAAGATGCACAGTCTCTCTGGCAGCCAGAGAACCAAGGAGTCTGTTTCTGTCTGGTAGTCTGAATAAAGGGTGTTTTATCTTCACATACTCCTGTCTCTTTTCCATGGCAAAGGGGACTTTAGTGATGGGGTCAAACAGCTGTCACATATTGCACAAACCTACAATGGGTAATGGATACAGTGATACTTCATGTAGATTAGTCACACCCAAAGAAAACTTGCTTTTAAAGTCGTAATGAAAAACAAAAACATTCTTTTGTCCTTTTTCTCTTTTTTTCTTGAATGATCAAAATGATCATATTAACATTGCTCTTCACAAAAATAATGTGCTTATAATGCTTCTATAAATCCTGCCTGGTTTCCATTGTAAGCACAGGGAAAATTAAAAATTATTTCAAGACTTAAATCAGGATAAGAACTAGGATTTGCAATGGATAAGAATCTGTCTAACACTTTGACAAAGAGTACAGTACTGTACACAAAGTGTAATGCAATAGCTCCCTTATTTATTCCTGTTTTGCAGAAAGCAGAAACTGTTCTTGCCATGCATTACCCCTATTATGTACCTTCTTGGGAACCTGAGACCTTTTGAATCTATCTTCTGAACCATTTTAATATGCAGCAGAACAAAAGGATCACAGTGTCACTGCTGAATACATTGTAAAGCCAAAACCATAATTACAAATAGCAAATGGAAAATGTATGCAACTAGATAGATAGAAAAAGTACCATATGCAAGCACAAAAATAATATTTTTTTACCATATTTATGTTAGTTAAAGTTCTCTCCCCCCTCCCCCTTTTTCTTTCCCCTGGCTCCTCTCAAAGAAATCTTTCTTTCAATAGTCTCTTCAGACATGGAAAGGGACACCAAGGGGAAGGAAGAATCAGCTTTCATTGATGCCGTGACTAAGGGCCATGGTCTTGGCCTAGACCCCTGACCCTCATGTCTGTAGCATTATACACAGTGTCTGGTGTGATCAGCCCAACCTTGTTATTCAGCTTTTGTACTGTGCATATTTAATTTCAAAACACATTCCAATGGCAGCGGGGAAAAATTCGCCCTCTTTTAAGTGTATGATTCACCAGCTCTTTAGAGTCAGTTGGTGGCAGATGGGCAAGTGTGAAAACTTCTATTTGTGATCTCACACTATATAATGAGCACAAGCTACCACTGGAATCTCAGTTTCTGCATGGAGAGCCCTGTGCACTCGGTTCCTTCTCAGAACTGGTTCTCTTAACTTACACCACAGTGGGAGCTGTGCCAGGAGGCTTGGACAAGGTCACTGTCCCCCAGAAGCATCCCCAAGGAGTACCTCAGGTTTTATGAAGCTCTCTGCACAAGCCTTTTGCCAAGCCAGCACACTGCTGCAGGGCACCCTTTGCACTTCATGCCTTATAGGGCCTGACACACAGGCTCTGCCTTTCCACCCTGGGTGCACCTTTACCTCAGAATACAAGAAATATGCTCTCTGCCACTCTTAATCAACTGCATTATAAAGCAGCAGTCCAGTCTCTAAAGCGTTCTTGCATTTGAAGCTGTAAACCCTCCAACTTTTGCACAAAGTAGATTCAATCTCTCCTGCAGTCTTTAAACCAGAGAGGTCTCCACCAGAGCGAAGCATCCAGTTTCACCTGGGCATGAAAAGTTCTTAGTGTACATCCTCTGTGGTTCAGGCTAGCTTTCAGCTGAAATTTTGACAGAAAAGATGAAAATAATGAGATTTCTAGAGAAACTACACAGAATGAAATTTGTCAACAGTCATATCTTAAAGATTATCATCATGATTCTTGGTCCTTACATATGAAAAATACAAACATTCTTGTTCAATTTCTCCACTGGAAATGAATTAATTTTCTCCAGTTAAAATAAGGGCCTTGTATAAAGGTAACCAATAATGGGACATGAACTTTTCTGAAAGTGAAAACAATTAATGCTTCTAAATTATTATTATTATTGCTGGTAGTTATTATTATAGTGCACTGGTTTGTACAGGCTAATCAGAATTTGATTGTGCATGGAACCATACAAATAACAAAGGAAATAGTCTCCATCCCAGTGATCTTGACATTTGTCTGATAGGATCCAGACTATTTAAGTGATAAATAAAGAGAATGAAATGACAATAAAAGATGTTATGACATCTGCACCTCAGCTTGCTTTGTATCTGCCCAGTTTCAGAGAAGGAAGTTTTATTTTCTTTTTCTGAGTCTTCAACTCGTTATAATTTTTGGCAAGGACCAGAGACCTAATCTTGTGAAGTGCTGAATGCCTCCTGTGATATCATCATCCCCTTAGTGACAGCCCCCAAAGTAGAAGGACTAAAAATACTGTAAAGAAAAGAAAGAAAATAAGAGGTTCTGGGTATTTGAAAATAAAAATTGTTCTTGAAGCATTTGCAGCCCAGTTAGGCAGCTTTTGGCTACAAAAAATCTTAAGGAAAGTCAGTGTTGATAAGGTTCAACACCCAGGGATTTGGGTGCATATCCAGCATGAACTGAACTTCAACCACTTCTTGATGTATGTCTTACACACTTCTTCATAGGTTTACTGCAGGTCAACACAGGGCAGAAACAGCTTTAATATCTAATGCAGATTGTAACCATGGGTAACTTTAAAAACCCAAGAGAGGAACTTTTGTACATGGGCAATTTTTAGGATCATTGTTTGCACTGCAGGAGAAAGATAAGATATTATCTAAGCTGAAAAAGGAACAAATGGTAAGACATTAATAAAAATATTGAGCAAGTTTATTTACCATTGCATTAATATTGAGAGTTCTTCCTGTAACTTCAGGGAAACCTCTTCAGTATATGTTCTTTTCCTTTTTGCTGTATCTTATGTTCAAAAGGCACGAAATATGCTTTCTGCTTTTTTTATGCTAAGTGATATTATTTGTGTTTGCACCTCAGATGAACGAGGGGCTTTTTATACAATCACAGCAGGTCATGTCTACGAGTTTTAGTAATAATAATAATAATAATAATAATAAAACCAACAAAGAGACCAAAAGAAATGGAAGAGAGACCTGACAGTTCTTACACACTCATTTGAATTAGAGGAATTTTTGATTCTTCTTCAGCCCTTACCATTTAAAATATAGTTTGACCGCATTCATTCTAAAATTAGAAAGGTATCACATCAGGCATCATTGCAGCTCTGTCTTTCAGATAAAGTCAGTCCTCTCAGAGTTTACCATGTCATGTAGAGACACTGTGGTATATCTTCAGAAATAACAGGTCAAGGTTCAAGACATAGTCCTGTATAACAGTAGGCTTTCATTCTGTATTTTCATCATTTTCATGCCATTCACAATCAGTGAGTGTTTGTGTTCAGGTCTTGGGGTAGCAGGGGCCTTAACCAGAAAGCCAGGTACAAACAGTTCCCATGATGTCTCCTGTTTGGAATCTAGGCTGATTCCAGGCTCCCAATAATTTAATCTCTCCTCCAGTTTTCAGTTAGCAGGGAAGTTAAAATAGGCATTTTTATTTAATTAAGCTACACAGATTATGAGTAATATAGAGATTATTAACAAATATTTTTGAGGAAAGAGAAAGCAGTGTGCTCTCTCTCTCTCTCTAAAAAAACCTTGGCCCAGAGCCAGTTATTATTATAAGCTGACTGAGCTGGCACAAATCCAAGAAGCTGATAATTTAGCGTGAAGCCAAAATGGATGGCTTTTCTCCCATTCCCCTCTTTCAGATATAGCTTGTGGGTGTGACAAACGTTTCTACCACCCAAATTTTAAAAACTGCTCACGGATCAAGTGTGTGTCTGTCTGTGTGGGTGGGGTTAGTGCCATGTATTTATTGTGTGTTTAGAAAAGGATGACACCCTGCTTAGAATCTTACAAGAGTTCAGCTGCTGCCTCATTTTGTTTTGTGAGGCAGATGACAAATTCAGATGTCCTCTTCCTGGGCCTGATTTTCTTCTTTGATACTTGAGAGAACTTATCAGGCCCAACGGTGCACAAGACTGTTGTCCTTTAGAAGCACCAAATTCAATGCAGCTCTTCTGTGAGCTCAGAGTTCAGCAGAGAACTGGTCAATAACTCATCCAGAATTTTAGGTTTTTATTGTGTTTATCTCTGATTCTGTTTGCCCCAGATGGACAGTGGTAAGTGCAAAACAGCCCTCAAACTGCCTCAGGGCAGGGGCAGGGACTGGGAGCTTCCTGATTTAAGAACAATGCCATAGTAACATACAATCAGTCACCTCCTTGCCGTGGTGGCTGTAGATGCAGCTACAGGCAGGCATGCTGTAGCTGAGAAGGTAGACTTGATGGAAGCATTTCCCCTTTTTTCCTCTCATTTCCTCCTCTGAAGAGTTTGCATGGCAAAATATAGTATGAATCATGATGGTTGTGTTAGCAAAATAACTGAGAGCAACACCAAATTTAGAGAATGGGAGGCTAAATGTGGGGCCAGTGCACAAGGTCCCACACATTAGAGAACTGTGTATCTGCAGTTGACCTGGAGCAAGTATATCCCTTCCATCAGTCTGCTCACCTCAGGGATCTGCTGCTTACCTTTCCCTCAACAACTTGAACTAAAGATGCCAAGCAAAGAAAGACTTCCCCAAATCTAGGAAAAAACAGAATATACTAGAGTGATTGCGATTCATCTACACTGACCCTTTCCCAGGCTTTTCACCTCTTCTTCAAACATTTCATGGTCTTCTACACAAGTCCTCAGCAGTATATACTTTGAGCTTACCTGTAAATTTCAGCAGCAATGGGTTAATAGGGAGATGGCAGAGCAGCACCTTAGAGGGAAACCAAGAGGGTAATTAACTGGAAGATCTTTAATATAGACAAGTTTTCTGTGACCTTTTGTCTTACAGGCTTCACTGCAATTCTATGATGCAAGAAAGAACTAACTGGCAACCACAGTTTGGCCCTAAATACTGGGATAATATGTTGAAAACTTAAATGATTGTATGGCACAATACTGTCTCTACAGCCATTCATATTAAATTAAATCTGTCTCTCGCCCAAACTGAGATGCCCTAGAATAACATGGGATTTAAACTTGCTTACCATTGCACCAGCAAGAGACGGAGGAGTTCAAAACTGTCCTTTCAACTGCTTTGGCCTTCTCAGTGTGATACACACTGTGGACAGTACTCAAGAGATCAGAAGGCTAGCAAACTGATGCAGGTGAACATTCAGGTGATCTCACAAAAGTCATCACACCAAATACTACTCGTCCTGGCCCAATGCATGCAGACACAAAGAGAACTTCAGATAGCTCTTGAGTAAATGGAAATGTGAAAGACAGAGTCTACATGAGCCAATACATTTTCTTTATTTCTTTCTTTAAAGCCAATGACGGGTATTCATTGGAGATCTAACATAACATAACCTGTTCATCAAGCTTGCATAGTGAAGATAACCTCCAGATGAAAAATTATAGCCAGCTGAGCATGACTAGAAACTCATATGTCAAAGTCTCAGGACCAGGTTCCAGCTTGTGGATAATTATTTAAGGCAAGCTAATATATTATTTCTTGCAAATCAAATACAGTCAAATGAAAAAGAGCTGCAAGGCCAGGTTCTCAGTGAGATTCTGCACCTCTTAAATGTACGAATATGGATTTGTTAGCAGCAGGGTGGTGATAGCAATAACAAACACAGATGATTATGATGAGAAAGCATGATATTCTCATCAAGGCTGCAGACTTGACTGGAGACTTTGGGTCTGATTCTGTTACATTGTGATGACATCGGTGTAATTGTTAGGAGTGCAGTGGAGTTATGACAGCTTAAAACTGGACTGATATGCTACAAAACGAAACTATGAACTTTGGAGGAGCTAATGACTTTATTTTTCCAGGGCAGAAAAAGGGTGTGTTTTGCTGCAGTTTCCAGTTGCATGATTAGAGAGGATAAATGCCTGAGTAAGAACTGCAGGCTCTAGTCTCCAGGAGGTGGTCTTGATTCAGCAGGGTGCTTAAGTACTTGCAGAATGTTGAGTAATAAGCAGCTCCATGACTCAAAAAAAGGTCTAACTATAGAAGATGTGGTTTAGTGGTTGAAGGCGAGATCTGGGATTCAGGGCTTTACGCATTCTAATCCCAGCTTTAGTGGTCTCTGTGGTCTTCTCTATTTTTAATGTGTAAGTAGTAATCCTTAACTCATGAAAAGGGCTAAGCTTTATTACATAACAACATGGTTCACTTTTACTTTTGTTATTGTTCAGTCTCTCCAAGTATTATACTTACCCCCAAATGCTCTGCTTTTGTAACTTGCAGCGTGTCTCTTGTTCATGTCTGGTACTTCTCTTGAACAACCTGTCGCAATTTAACCAAAGCTGGCAACTGCACAGATTGTCTCTACCTCGCCAAAACCAGCACACAACCTTCTGTCAGCATGGTAAAGAGAGACTTTGCACTGGGAACTGTACACTACAATGGATGGTAGGGCTCTCCAGCTATGCAGACAAAGCTGGGAAGGACAGAGAAACACACTTTTCCGTGAAGAAATGCATACAGCAGATTTCTGACAGTGTGACTGGCAACTGTGTGAAAGAAAGGATTGATCAGAAAAAACTTGTTCCATAAAGTGCTCTTCTATGAGCCTAGGTAACTCCAGCATGAATAGGCACCCTTTTAAGAGTAATCCAGATGATAAAGGAAATGCAGCTCACTTATAAGCACTGGAAATGATTTTTTGTTATGTGTCATCATTTCATTTAGAAAATTTTTGTTAGTGACTTAACAGGCTGCTAGTGTATATCCTAGTTTTTATTCTAAAAAGCAAGCATTTGAAGCCCAGAAAAGAAGAAAGAGGTTTCTGTAGCTGTGCCAAAAGTTCTGGCAACAGATCTTTTCTTTTGATACCCATTCCTAGACTAGCCTTGTCCACACTCCAGGTAATAGAAGAATTCAGTGACATAATGACATTGTGTATTCTAAATATGTCATTTGCAAAAGAATGCCCTTTGGTCCTGAATAGACAGCTACAACGATTGCCATCAACTAACTCGCAGACACTTTCCGTTTTTAGAAACTCCTATAAGCTACTCTTAAGTTCTCAGAAAGCTACTGAGTTTCAGTAATTAGTATAAAATTTGGTAAATATAATATGGTTCAAAATCTGCAATCTCACAAACTTTCCCACAAGCACAATGTAATAATAAAATGCCAGCGACAAAATATTTGTTCTAACACTAAAATCTTGCTTCCACATTTCTTTACATAAATGATAATTAAGATGTGAAGAATAGTACTCTATTTTAGCTTCTCTCAAAATTGCAGCAATGTAGAAAAAAGGTAGGTGAAAAAGACATCACAATTCTCTACAAATGCATTGTATAAATTTTTTGCTGTGTTTCTTGAGTGGAATTTTCTATTCTTTATTTTCTCTGTTAGTGTTGGATTTTCAAATGTCTGGGGGCTGGCTAATAAGGGAATAAGGTAAACAAATATTGATGATTTATTTCACCAGTTTTCGCTTGTTTGCTGGAAATGTCTGCTAAAATTTTCAGTCATGAGTGGTGATGAATGGGACAGTGTGGTGGAATGGCATACTGAATGGGATATGGACCTTTCATCAAAGTTGAGCATGTTCAGCTGACCTACCTGGATATTGGTATACTGCTGAAAGCTTGTACTGCAAAGGTTCATTGCCACAGGAATGAGGAAACATAAGGCCCTACAGAAATGTACAAATGCTGCAATCAGGAATTGACTCTCAGACAGGAATCAGAGAAAGGAATTCTTAACCTGACTTTCAAACATTTGTCCTTTGGGATTGTAGTAGGAAGTGTTATTGCCTTCCAGTCATGTTTTGGTCAGAGTCAGATCTGTGGGCTGTATTGTAAGCAAACCTACTGGATGAATCCCTCTGGGAAAACACCTCATGTGCAGAGGTTGAGTGGCTTTAGGTGGTGAATTAGATAATGAATTTTCATGACAATGTCAAGAGTAATGGATTTCTGAAAGTCTCCTATTGATTATTAATTGAAATGCAGGTGTCCACTTTTATTGTGGACAGCATCCTACAACTCCCATTCTTCCTCATGCTATCAACATTTTCTGGAATTAGTATCACATGCTAAGGCTCAGGATTGGTCTTCAGCTATTTGACAACATTTATCCAATTATTCATAATGAATTTTAATTAATCCTAACATTCTCACTAGGGCAGTCAAAGAATTTACATGTTGCATTATGTGTGAACATAAAGTATGAACAAAAACCATAAAAAATAGAGGTTAAATAATGGAACCTTAATATTATCTCTTATTATTAGTCTCTAATTGTTCAGCCTAAAACAACATCTTTGATCACCTGTTAGGTCATGTATCTGCGTCTAGGTCTCATTTAAAAATGCTGTTAAAATGTGCCCAATGCTGTGCATTCTGCCTGCACATCCTGTCTGCTCTTAAACTTGAGTACAGATCCCCCAGGCATTTGTAGTGTACGTAATCCCATGTGAGACAGTAGCAGCAGGGGACAAAATGAAGCAAGAGGATTCTATCTGACTGAGTTGTTTAAGGGGAATTGCTCACTTGACCAGAGTACTGGTCACCTGCCTGTGGCATCTAGTTCCGAAGAAAATAAAATCCCCAGATACTTTTGTACTGTTTTGGTTGGTTGTTTTTAGGGGATTTTTTTTGTTTTTTTTTTTGTTTTGATTTTTGAGGGGTTTTTTTGCTGTTGTTGGTTTTTTGGGTTTTTGGTTTTTTTTGTTGTTTTTGTTGGTGGTGGTGGGGTTTTTTGTTATTGTTTTTGTTGTTTTTCTTTGTTTTTTGTGTTTTTTTGTTTCTGTTTGTTTTTAATTTTTTTTTTTTTTTTCACCTCAAACATCTTTGATCATAGGGAAGATAGTGGAAGGTAAATGCACAGAGTACAGAATATCTGTCTGATATCTAGAGAAATACTTCAGAAACATATGCGTTGGTACCAAGTGGTTTGCAAAACTCTCATTATTCTGAGCCTGTACATGGCACCAATTTTTGTTCAGGCAAGCATGAAACTGGAGTATGAGCATTTTCCTCTAACACAGATCAGTGGAAGTGGTATCATCAGATGGTCAATGGGAACTTTCCCTGGAGGGCTGAATACAATTTTACTTCAGCATGCAAAGGTTGAGGCTCAGTTGAGTCAACTGGAAGAATCTAAAGGGAGTAGGCCTGTATGTGACCTGGGAGAGTTCAGCAGAGATTACAGACATACTTACTTCATGGAGCATAAGAACCTGGAAAACACAAGGGAGACAGAAAGAAGATGACAAGGTGAACATTGCTGTAGTTTTCCTGGTTCCATGTAAAATATGATCACATAGGAGGTTCCTAGAGCATGAAAACTTAGTAATCAGCCATGTATTATCTTCATCATTTTACTGTCTATACTCCACAAAGCTTTGCAAGTGTGAGTGTTTATTAAATGGGAGGTTAATAATTTTCCTGAAACTTAGCTTAGTGCTTTTGGAGTACATTTTTGCATCTGTCAGTCAGCAGTAGCTTGTAACTCAACTCTGCTTTCACTGAATGTTGCTTAAATGAATTGCCTGTACTGTAGCGTAGCAACTTATTTATCCAGACTTCACTGTTTTCAGTCTGTCTCTTTCTCTGTCCCTTATTACATCCAGTATCTCAGTATCTGATACTCTTCTGTGGATTTTAACCTGACAACACCCCTGTCAGGTAGGAAGTATTCTCCCATTTTACAGACATGGGAAACATTGGGACTTGTGCAAGGTCACAGAGGAAGTTTGGGTGTGAGCTGAGCATTCGATGTGGGCCTTTGGGATCTGGATGTATTGAAATACATCTAAATTAGAGTTACTAATCAGGCTGTGCAAGAATAGTAAATGTGGATAGCCTCAGTTTTTGTAAATAATAATCTTCAACTACTTGTAGGGGTTGTGTTTTGAGTTTTTATTCTTTTCATATCAAATTCCAAAGACTATTTAAGCATTGCATAAATTACACTAATTACACAAAACTTGAATTTTTAATGCAGAATTTTTTAAAACTATGTTATTTTATTTCCATAACATTATTACCAAAATCCATGTGTAGACTTACAGAGAAGAAAGCATAAGTATTCTGCATTTGTTTCTCTCAACATTCCTGTGAGGCAGAAGAAAATATGTAATGAGTCTGGCAAGGCATTCCAGGGTGACGTAATAGTGATGAAAAAAACTCTCATTTTGGTGATATCACAAAAAATGATGAAAACCATGTTTTGTATTTTAAGACTGGAGTGGTGTTTAAGAATTCAAACGGCTGGTTTTGGCAGACATCTAATTGTAATACTGTAGCATCGCTGCAGGCAATTTTCTTTGATTTAATTAGATGAACTGTGGTATTTTTTTCTTTTTGCAAAAGGCTTTATTATGTAGAAATGAAATATGTATAAATTTAATTTTTAATCTTGTCACTACAGAGTAGGAAGGAATAAGCTGATTCTTTTAATTTATCCTCTTTGTTTAAGAAAAAAAATTAATCTTATCACAAATGTTTATGAGTAATTGATTTGAGTTTTGCGCTCCAGTCAGAGGCGATAGAGTTAAGATTGCTGTGTGTTTCTTCTGAATTGAATGCGTTGCAACTCTCTTTGAGTGTGTAAACACAAACATTTTGAAGCCTCAATGATGTTATTTTTCTTCCAGACTATGATAATATTAAAACTTAAATCAGAACTTGGAGTATGAAATAAATAAATCCAAAAGATTTACTCTGCGTTTTTTCTTTGTTTGATTCTGGATTTTTCATTTGTCTTTTTGTTTTGTTTTGGTTTTGTTTTTTTTAACATACTCCAAAAAGTAATTGATTACCAAAGACTTTCTTTAATACCGATTTCAGGTGTTTTTCCGTGGGCCATATCCAGAGGAGGTAATTTTAAGCAAATTTCAAGAAATTAAAATTACGGGTAATAGACATTACTCATAGGGCTCAATGTCCTCAAGTTTTAGGCAAATATTCCCCACTGTTTCTAATCAGCTGTCAATTTCAGTTTTCTAGATCTGAAAATGTTTTTGCAATGTCCAATATCTAGATCATGATATTGATTGATTTTTCAAATATTGATTGCTTTGCAGTATCTTCAAAATTCTGTAGAACCGTGGAACCATCCTTGTGCTTCTCTCTAAGATGAAGCCAAAAGCCAAAAATCCAACTTATTGTATGGAAATGAAAATTTTCTGCTTGCTTCCTTGAAAGCCAACATTTTGGTCTGTGTACTAAGATGGCTGATTCAGGAGGTCTTGAAATCAAGGACAGGATATGCATTGGTTTCAGCACTGAAGCTTTCCCTTGTGTTAAAGCTGGGGCTTTTACTCCATGAAACCTTTTTTTTACCAACCTGACAAAGATGTTTTCTTTATAGTGGCAGTGGGGATGGTAGGACAGTTAATTAAATTATTGTCTGCTGTCAAATTGCTGAAAAAAGGGGCAGGAGAGTATTTGCATTTTATTTTTCTTTGCTTGCCACTGAAAAGTGTTGATGCACTTGAAGTTCTTGTCTAGTACCAATTTTAATAGCAGAGAAGTCCTCAGCGATTATCACAGCTTGGTCAAGGCCATGTAGGGCAAATCTGTGCTCTGGCAAATTATCTAATGAATCTTTTTCCTTTCTGTAAATACTTTTATTATAAGGGGTGAAAATGTAAAAAGTTCATCTTGAATTGTGTATATGTTTCTTATAATGATAAGGTGATAAGATCACACTATAGTCAGAACAGAAGGCTTCTTTTTGATTAATTTTTTTTTTGACAGAGGAATGCACTTTTCAGTAGACCTGAACTATTCACAAAATGAAGAGTATTCTTCTTTGAAATTTTAATTTCTTGTTCCAAAAGATGTTACTTGGCATTAGTTGAATTTAAATAAATTTAAAAAAAACCCCAAACTTTCAATATTAAATCATATGTGTCAGTATTTTAAAATAAAAATTTCAGGTGGATCTGAAGTTAAAATAATTTTTAACTAGTTTCTTTTCACAGCTTAACTCAAAGAAATTAATTTATTCACAGTTCTCATTCGGAGTAGCTAAATTTAAAGCTTTTACTGAGCTTCAATTCTTTTTTGTATTTGTTATTTGGTTGTTGTGGTTTACATTAGTGAATGAAAAAAAATCAGTGCTAAGCACTTTTTGCATGCACTTTTTTAAAAGCCTATTTTTTTCCTTTGTTTCATTTTTTTAAATGTCTTCAAAGAAATGGAATGCTAATATTTTTACCAGTACATGTATTACTAAAGGGGGTCTAATTTTCTCATGTGATTGACTTTCAAAATGGAGCATGCTTAGCTGTCTATTCCTTAGTCCCAAACACTAAATATAGGACTAGCTTGTTCACCAGTGTAAAAGAGAGTAGCTTCAGAATCTCTCTTATTTCTGCTAAAAATAACAGGCGTCTTGCTCCAGATTGCTCAACAGCATTTTTTTTTTCCTTACAGTACAGACCCCAGTAGAAATAAGAAGAGATGATTCTGAAGAGCCAGGAAAAATTTTCTTTGTAAAAGGGATTGTTTCATCACCTGCTTAAGGTGCTTAAGGTAACTTTCCTCAAGCCTGTGCTGCTACAGTGAGCAGAGAGGAGAACGGGTTCTGGAACAAACCCAATGTTTTAAAAATTAATACTGGGGAGAGGGAATCAGGACTGTAAAGTTTTGTTCTGGGGTAGCAGCAGCTCTTGAATAGGGCATTCCTGCTTTTGTTTTTATTTTATAAGGAATCCAAACCACACTTGTAGTGTAGATAGTTTGCATGTACACTGATGTGAACTGAGATCAGAATCTGAACTGGCAGTAAAATGTGCTACAATATAGTCTGCTATACCAAGGGGTTCTAAGGAGTAATTATTGTTTGCAAAGCTCTTCGAGTTCCTCAGAAGAAAGATGCTATAAAAGTACAAAATACTGTTGTTATTATTATTATAAACTTTCAAATGCCAAAATCTAGGCAGTAATAATAGAAGTGTTGAAACAACTTTAACAATAGTGATGTGAACACATTAAGCTGTAATAAAGCCAGAGTCAACTAAATCAATCAAGTAGGCCTTGCAAACTGCTTGTTAGGACAAAATTGCATCTTTTCTAAAATAAATATGAGAGCATTCTCAGCTGGTGTAAATTAGCCCAGCTCCACTGGAGTCTGAGACTTGGATTTAAAATGAGAGTTGCATTTTTTTTTTCCTTTTTTCTTTTCTTGTTGCCATTGTTCATCTGTGCATGACTGGCTGTGTGTGTCAATGTGTGTGCAGTTGGATGTGCATGCTGCAGAGACACCAGTGCTAGCAAAATTTTTATCAGTTTCACGTGGGAGAAAAGCCAAAGTTATGACAAATAAGTTTAATTTCGAACAGGAAAAGCCACTTGTGTTTTCACCCGTGCACAGGTGAAGTTCTGAAATTGTTTTTTTTCATCTGACTTCTGTTCTGCAGAAAATGTCTCTGCATCAGACTTTGTGGGTGTTATGTCAGAAAAGAGGATGTTTTGGTAAAGCAGAGAAGGGACCATGAGAAAGTATGTTTAAATGTGTAAAATTAGAAGTTATACACTGCTACTTACTAATCCTCTCCTTCATTGACTCTTGCCCTGAATAGTCACAATCCTTACAAGACTATCAAACAAAACTGCTTAACCATCAAATTTAAGTGATAAGTAAGGCAACAGATTTTGCTGAAAATCAGACTGAATTTTCAAAATATTTTGAAGCAGTTTCAATCAAGTACATTTCCTAATTGTTTTAAAGTACTTTTACAGTCTCAAAATCTGTGTAGATCTTGCTTTTAGACCATACTGAGACAACATGTTAATGCCATTATCTAGCTACACCAAATTTATATGTCCTCTTGTGATCCTTCAGAAAGATAACATATAAAGCATATATGATTAAATATGTCAGAATTTGTATCTTGTTGTCATGAGAATGCTCTTTATTTTCTGGAAACAAAATAATTGTAACTATTCTGGAGATAAAATTTCTTACTGATTTATGTTGTCAGCTAAACTTATATCAGCAAAAAGAGCAGGGAAAGAAGTAAGAGATTCTGAGACTCAGTATGGTTCTGTCACCGACTTTCTGTTGCTTGTTCTCCCAGCCTTCTTTTCCTTGGGTGTAAAATGAGGGTCATAACAGCTAAATTACTCATTGCTAAACTGATTAAAAAAGGAGAGTGAGTTTGAATCTCCATGATTTTTGAACAGTCCCTCATTTTTGACTTCAGAGCTAGTTATGGACCAGGGGAGGAACAATTGCAAAGGAGGAGTTAAAGTCCAAAATGGCAAAGAATTTGTATTTTGAACTGTGACTCAGTGACTGATATGTTGTGAACCTCAACTCCAAGTCTAAGCAGATGTTTCAAATCTGTGTTTGCATATTGCAGCTTGGGACCATGCACAGTTCTAAGAGACTTATTATAATTTATTATTAATAGGAGTAATGATTGATATTGTTGCATTATTTAATAATTGAACTACTTTCACTATTTAATAATAATTATTATTTGCACATGCAGATCAGGTAGTTAAGGTTCTTTTCCATAGGAAATGCAAATAGAGATTAATGAGTGATTCATAGCAAGTAAGATAATTTGATAATTTTTCCCTGCAATTAAGCATCATTTACTTCAAGTGATCCTCAGTACTATCATTGTGTGCTCAATTGCTCAGTAGTGAAATCACTACTGAAATCGCAAGGAATTGTTTCTTTGTCCTGATTACTGGAGCATAGCTTGCACAATGCTTGTTAGCTCTTCGTCTTGACAACTAAGGCTGTAATTGCTTTAAATCAAGAACTAAGTTCTAGTCAACCTCTGCATAATGCCCAAAAAAATGGGTCCCTGGGCTCTTTAAAATAATTAATACTCTTGTACAAGTCACTAATAAAAATCAAATTTCTGGTGGGAATATTTGTGGAAAATAAATATAAATGAATGTGTTCTAGAAGTACCTGAGAAAGCCTCTAGAACACTAATTTCTGTAAATGAGCACTGTGACTTCTGAACATAATACCTATTCTTGGAGTAAACAGTGAGAAAAACAGCCAAAGTGTATTCAAGATGATTAACCTTTCTTGTCTTGTATTCATAGAGTATTGATATTGTATATAAAATTTCCATAAAGCTTTTTAAATCATATATGTTTTCTATTTAGCTTCTTGGTACTTAATGTGGTGATCTTTTCATCTCATGGCTGGTATTGGGACTATAAGATTTTTGTGCTCAAAAGATTTAGATACATTAAAAAATAATGTAATGTATATAGAGTTATATAATGCATGAGTTGTTATTTTTCCATCATCTTCACATGTAAGTACCTAACTAACATCAATAAAGAGAATGAATGGTACCAATTTTGAATACATGCTTAAATATCTGTAGGATTGGAATTGTACAGAAACCTTGTAACAGGTTAGATTCATGCCCTCTGATTATCATTCATTATGTAGACCTAAGTTTCAGGTGCACAGTCAATGTGCAATGTTTGGTTTGTGGGTTTTGGTTTATTTCTCCCCCCAATACAGGAAACACTTTGCAACATGCAGCAGCAATAGTATTTTGAGACAGTTCTGCTTATGTGAAGGTCTTCTGTTTGGGCAGACACTGCTCAGTATGCAATTAGCAGTGTCCATTCCTGTTTTTATAAGCAGCATTTTAGCAATTAGGAACTTTTTAATTAAGTCGGCTGTGTTCTCAGCTTGAGGCTTTTTGGGTGCACTCTTCCTCAGGAAAGTGAGATAACATTCAACAGAGACTTTATTTTTCTGCAGTAGTTTTCCAGCTTCCACTCCTCAACAGGTCAGTGCCCTCTTCTCAAGACTTCAATGCAATTTTTATTTTTTATTTTTAATTTTTTTTTTAATAACTTGTGTCACCACTGCTACCATCAAGATTCCTCTTTCAATAAGATGCTGATTGGATGAATATGGCTTCCAGTAACTCAGTCTTTGTTTTGTAAAAACATTATTACAACATTGTATAACACTTTAGAAATGTTTCAAATTTAGGCTGGCGTGGTGACTTAGCAGACTAGGGGGCTAACATATGGAGTCTGCTACACACTAGAGACTGTGGTTTTATTGCTGGCACCACTAGTCAAGTCAGGATTAGCAGCCATAGTATTTTCAGCAAGATCTGAGATCACAAGGTCTCAGGTGTAGTTACCTAACCCTTGCCAGAAGTAGGACAAATATTGACAGGTGAAAGTAAAGACTGATTTAGTGTAATAGGAGGGATACTTTTGCTATAAGGGCTACATTTTTCTTAGGATTAAATAATTTCCTTTGTTTTCCATTAACTTAATCAAGGGGTTCAAAATTCAAAACATGCTCCAAATGGTAGCCCTTACTGGGTGCAGAGGCACCCGTCGGGACAGTGACCCTGGGTAGGATACGGCTGGAACCTCTCCTTGTCCGCGGCTGCAGCTGTGTGTGTGCCAGACCTTGAAAAACAATCTGAGGAACAAGCAAACAAGAAAACAAACAGATTCCTTTTCATATGAACTCACAGTGTGGGCAGGATCCCAAGCAAAATGTCTCTCATCTCAGCCCTGTCTCTGCTGGTGAAAAGCAGAGAAAAGAGGAAGAACTTCTTTGAGAAAGACAAGCTGGCTGAGAGTGGGAATAATATACTTTAGGTGTTGATTATAGTGTAATAAATAATGGTGAGATTTCATTAGAAAGTAAAAGAATGCATCTTTAGGAGAAAACGGATCCCATTAGAGAGCTGTGCAGAGCCTTCTTTTTATTTCATGGTTGAAGTACAAAGTGACAATATCAGAACAAAAATAAAATAAGAGGGGGAACGCATTCTCTATCTTACAAAAAGAAAAAGAAAAGTGGCAGCTAAAGCCAATAAAGTCCTTTATTTGAATGCCATTAGTGGGTTTGGCAGCCATCCGCGCCATCTACTTCAGAGGAGCACTGCACAGATTAAGAGAGGCTGGATGCTAATTTGCACATATGGAAATGCTTTTTCTCGCCGTTCCGATGCCTCTGTTGTGGACAGATGGAATTAGTGAGCACTCCAAAGCCGTGAAGGCAAACACATAAAAAAAAAGCCCCCTCTCCTCCTTCTTTCTTTCTTCCTTTCTTTCTTCCTTTCTTTCTTTCGTTCTTTCTCTCTTTCTCTCTTTCTTTTTCTTTCTTTTTCTTTCTTTCTTTCTTTTTCTTTCTTTCTTTCTTTCTTTCTTTCTTTCTTTCTTTCTTTCTTTCTTTCTTTCTTTCTTTCTTTCTCTTTCTTTCTTTATTTCTTTCTTTCTCTTTCTTTTTCTTTCTTTCTTTCTTTCTCTCTCTCTCTCTACCTCTCTACCTCTCTTTCTCCCTTCCTTTCTTCCTTTCTTCCTTTCCTTCTTTTTGATGAGAAACTTCAGACTTGAAATAAATAACAACAGCATACAACTTTCCTTGGCATTAATAAACTATTTATCATATCTCAATTGCAAATCATTTTTTTAACTAGGAGTTGTAGTCATCTTAGCTTAGAATCAAGTGTGCCAAATGAGGTTGGCAAATTAAGGACATCTTCAGATAACTTTGGCTTCATAGATGTATATAGATCTCTGTCCACTGTGCTTTGCAGTGCTCCCTTTCCTGACAGTGTACAGTAACTATGATTTGTATTTTCTCATTCCAGTCCTCACATTAGTTGTACAAATGACACTTTCAGCTATTTTTTGACTAGAATGTGTCCTGAGATCTAGCTAGGATGTGGGGCAGAGAGTGGCCTTAGAGGGGTAAAGGACAATAAGAAGTGAATCCTGATGAGGATGAAAATCCCTGCCTTTCCAACCATACAAAAACTACTTCATCTCTCTGCCTTTGGACTACTGGGTACTTCACGGACAAACTGCAGGAAGCAGATAGAAGAGAGCAGCCTGGACTCTCGCCCAGGAAGGAAGAGGAAGGAATTATTCCTGGGGCTTTCCCCTGGGCAGAACAGCTCCCCACCGACTTCAAAATAGGGGTGTGCCTTCAACATGATTAAAACACTCAAAAAAGGATCAATCCAGGGAGACAAGAATCACTTTTATCTAGCTAATTTACAAGGGGAATTTCATATGCACCTTATCTATTGGCAGTCAAACAAAGCAGATGCATCATTCTTTAAGGCAGCCGAAAGTCAATGACCTTTGTTGCCAAATGTCTGTCTAGCCATTTTTTAAAATTTCTTTGAAATCAGCTGGCACCAACAATTAGCACTCGACCACCCCCCAAACTTTGGATGAAGTGAGTGCCGGAAACCAAATCAGGATTCAAATATGGTAAATAACACCTCTCTCTGTGCACTGTGACTGGCTCGCTGCCACTAGCAGGAAGGTCTGTGCACAGTTCAGTCTCTTTGGGGGCCATTTCTGCTCTTCTTTAAGCTGCATCAATCCATTGAATAAGGCCATACACCCTCAGAACTAAAGGCAAGAATTGGGCTTTTGTAAGAGCACCTAACAGCATGCCTCTGCTACAGTGTGATGAATGGCTTGGAGGGATATTCAGGTGTCTTAAAGCTACTTCACTCTGGCCTTTTCTCTGGCCTTTTTCTTGTCCGTTCTCATCTCTCAACTTCTGAGATTGTCTCAGTGATCTTAAGGGATTTACAGCTAAAAACAGTGTTGAAACTCACCATTTACTTGACTTGTTCTGAAGAACCAGCTATGAAAATGAGTTTTGCTACCAAGTGATTATTTTTTTAAGGACAATATTCTGAGCATGTTTCTTTGGTGGCATCAATCACAGCTATCAAGTGAATTGGAAACATGTGCACTTCAGGCAGAGGAACAAAATGTTGTTTGTGATCAGTTCCACTTGGTTATTAGCTCTATTCTGAAGAACTTCACAGTTTCTATAGAAGATGGTACCAAAGAAGAGATGTAATGAATCACTACCAAAAATGGTGACTGCTCTTCTCCCTTTCTTTCTCTTTCCATCTTTTTATTTCTTGTTGGGGGCTTTTTGGTTATTTTTTTTCTTTTTTTCCTGCTCACCCACCCCCACCCCCACCCCAATTCTTTCCCAAGTGCTCTGATGCCAGAGGCTGGAAAGATTTTGCTTCCAAAGAGCAGCATGTGGCTCTGGAGTGACAGATTCCTGACTGCTGCTCCAAGGCATTGTTCACAGCGAACAGGGAGGCTCTGACCTCTCTGATCACACAGCTGAGAGAGGAGGAGAACATGCTACTCTTATAACTCTTGCTCCTCTCTTTGTGTACAGTGCATCTAATGGGGACTCACATTTATACTGCTCTCTTCCTTCAGAGAACAAGGGCCAGTCTTGAACTCTTTATTCAGGCTCTTCACACTCTCACTGAAGTCTGTTGAAGCCAATGTCCTTCAGGAGACTCACTCCTCTTGTGTTTCTCAATGCATAACAAAAGTATATTTTCCAACTGTAGTCAGAGACATTTAACATTTCTTCTTTCCTTTTTTTTTTTTGGGGGGGGTGCATGTTAGAGCTCTGGTGCTATTCTTTCCTTACCTTTTTGGGGTTTTGAAGGGAGAGTTACTCTTCTTCTCTGGTGTCACAGTTAAAAGGAGGAGAACAACTTGCAAACTCTCCTTTCCCTATCTATATCTGGTTGCAAATATGCTTTTTAAATAATCCTTTACATTATGATAGGTTTATCAGACAATTAAACTCATCTCCTTCTACATAAAGCACAGTGATAGTGATTAGACTCCTGGAATCTAGAAAGCCAGGGGAAAGCCTGCACCCTTTACAATAAAGCTGGAATTTCACTCAAGTTCCTTACTAGCCTTATAGTAACCCCCTCCCCACTTCCCTACGAAATGTATTGGCATTTCCTATATGATTTCAATGGCTTTGAAATTTAATCCCTACAGAAGAGGTTTTAAATTGCTGCTATTATTCACAGATAGAAGCCCCTTAAAAAAAAAATCTGAGCTTCAAGGAACTGCATAGAAAAAAAAAAAAAAATTGAGGCTTGTAATATAGGATCCCATAAAATATTTGTAAAAATCAATGCTTTGGGGAAATAATGGTGAAGATTTGTAAAACTTGAAAGTTTCATTTCTGCAGTGACTTTACAGGAAATTTAACAGCAATGTTTCATTTATAAGTAAAATATATGTTTTCTGAAAGTTCAGCACAGAGCATCTTCAGGGGAAAAGACTCAAAACTATTTGGGAGGATGATGGGAGCTATAAATTAAAACAAGAAAAATCCAACCCTGAAATGTTTGTGTTTCTTTTGATTGGTTTCTATTACAGCTTTGTTTCTCTTCAGTTTTATTCACTTATTTATTCTTTTAAAAAGTGCTAAAGTGGTAACTCAGAATCCCCCTAAAAGTGAAACTTGAGTAATAGAAGTTGGTGAAAGGATTCAGCATCAAATTATTTAATTTCTTATTATTTACAGTAACGAAGCTATCACAATAATGATAAACAAGCTCATAGAAATTTTCCAGTAAATCCTCTATATCCAAAACTGGAAACATAAAGGGAATAATTACTGACAAAATAATAATTATAAAAAAAAAATAAAGCAAAGAGTGGTGGGGTTTTTTTAATTTTGGTTTGTTTTTTTGGGAGAGAGGTGTTTGTTTGTTTGTTTGCTTGTTTGTATGCTGTTTTGAGGTTTTTTTAACTGTTTGCTCTCTGTTCTTTTCACTTATTCCTGCCTAAGAAATCCAGTTAATTCTGCTTGGGAAGGTCATGTAGCTGAACTTCCCAGAAGAAGACTAATAGAAATAGGAGAAACACAGCAAACTCCCCAAAGCCTGTGGTGGGAAGTTGAATTTCAGCCAACCATCCCACTTCTCAGCTGCCATCTCAATTTCTGAATCCTACTAGCATGATCAGGTTGTTAAGTAGCTCCCAGTGTCCACAGCCTGCACCAAAAGAGAGCAAGGAACTGTGAAAAATTAGCATAGCTACTTTGTGAAGAAGACAACCCTAGTCTGGGAAACCTTCCTAAATGACATGGATCCAGGCTGTGTTTTCCACTCATCAGGACATTGGTGCAAACTTCAGTGTACTTACTCACCAAGGGATTCCAGACAGCCTGAAGGAGTCTTAGCTCCTTATTGACAAGTGTAATCAGTCCTTTGTGAAGCAGTAAATGTTGCATACAAACATGAAATTTACCTGTGTTCTTTTAAAAACACCACCATCCAATGAAAGATGAAAAAGTCTATGCTGGTTCTAACAAACTAACTTCAATTTTGTCTTCATAGGGGAAATGCATAGAGGCAATGTTCTGAGATCAAAAAAACTTTCTTCCAGTTGAAGCTATTAATTACTCTGAGATTCAGGGCAGCTCCTGAAATTTGAACATCCTCCAAGGCTCAGAGTGAGGCTCTTCCCTTGAGTGGGAAATGAGGAGATGCACAACTTCATTATCCTTTGGGCTTCTAATACATTTCACTGTGAGGTATTATTGCCCTTCGTGAGAGGTGGTTTAAATTTTTCCTGGAGGGACACATCAAGTGAGCTGTAAGTGTGGCATGCTCCGCATCTCACCCTCTGCTGACCTACCACCAGTTTGGACACAGCCTGATGATTCAGCCTGCAGGGTCACAGATGCTCCAGTCTGTGCACTTTGGCCACGCCAGAAGCTGACCTCTTGGTCTTGCTCTCTGCATAAAGAGGCAAGACTGGTTTTCAGGGTATCTTCAAGAAACAGGAAAACTGAACACTGGATGCATTACATGAAAGTGATGAGATGTGATCTGTACCCTGTAAATCCTCTCCCTATCTGTGTATTCCTACCAAATAACTTCATTTTAATTTCTTTGTTTATGGACTCTCCGGGGGATTCCTCAATTCCAAGCAACAGTTCTTGCAGACAGAAATGTGACCCTGTTGCAGGGTGCAGAAAATGTGGGGTATTCTGGCATGAGCTGTTTCTTGTGCTCTTATCCCATGGCTGGTCTCAGCCAACCTTTATTTGAGTATGTGAGCTTATCTTCTGTTAATAACTTAAACCCAGTCTCCACAATGGAGCAGTGTCACTTTCAGAGATGAGAGGACTATGAATATTTGGCTTTCTGTCTGTCCACAGAAAGCAAACAATTAAAATGTCTAATTAGAAAGCTACATAAAAGTAATAGAGGAAGCATAAGTTGAAGGACCATCCATTACAGAGAGACTGAAGGATTCTTGGAACTGCACTGACCATAAGCTCCTGTAAGCTGCAATTTCAGACACAGTTTTAAGTAAATTCCCTTTTCAGCTTCACTTGTCCCACATGAAAGAAATGCTAACGTTAACACAGCAGACAAGAGCCCTTAAAATGAAGCAAGAGGAATTTTTTATTTAAGTGGAACATCATGGGGCTCATCAGAGTATTTAATAGTATTTTCCCTCCAGCTGTTTTTATTTATCTTTAAACTTCCAATAAAAGTTATGTTTTATTTCAAGAAGCAATCCATAATAAATTTTTCAGCTGATGGTAGTGGTTAGTGCCTGTGCCACCAACAGCGATGATTAATTCTTTGGAGAAGAAACGAAAATTACTTTTTGCTATGCAGTACCTACCTATCAAAATGAATTTGAGTAGGGGCATTTGGGCCTTACCATCAATTTTCAAATTAGAGGAAACAATAATCTCATTCCATTGCTCTGTGATAATGCTGGGAACTTGAGATGGATTCAGTTTCTTACTGGAAGGCAAACTCAGAGCAATTCCTGGTCTTGCACATCATTGCTTTTATTCCATTGTAACGACATGACTCCCTGGGCTAGGTGCTGTCCAAGCATGGCAGGAGGGACAGCTCTTGTCCTGAGCATGTGTTGCACCAAGTCCTTACGGACACACAGATGCTTTTAACTCCAGGCACTGTCAATCAAACCCTTGAATTGAATGAGATGTTTTACATGTGCCAAACCAAGCATATGTCAAAATATACATGGGATTTGGGCCATATAAGCATGGACCACGGATGAAGATTTTAACTATTATTAGAACACAGTAAATAAACCAATTCTTTTCACTTTAAGTAGAGATGGCAAAAACAGCAATGCTGCACATAAACTCCTCAGCTAAGACATGACTTCATTCAGGCCAGTCGCCACAAAACCAACTCCTTTTCTGACCCCACATCTCTGTCTCTTGCCTTCAGCGCATTGTCTGTTATAGCATCCTGCCTACTCCCAAAGGTCTATCCCATGGCTTCATGGAAACTGCTCTTCCCAGTACTGAACTAATACAGATGGGTTTAGGCATTAATTCTGCTTTTGTCCAGCTGCTGACAAGGAGGAGGAAACTATTGAGACAAGCTCAGTTAGAACCAGTGGCCTCTGAAGCTCACAGCACTGCCAGTTTCCATTAAGACAAAGCAGAATATTTACCCTGGTCAACAGTCTGGATGCTCATTTTGTGTGGGTCTTTTTGGCCAGAGTCTGAGCCTACTGTTTGGTACAGAAAGCTGATCTTTATCCACAAAGCTGAACCTTTTCTGTGCGAAGTTGCCTGCTAAAACTTCATTTCTATAGCAGACTATATTCTGAAGCAGAATATGCTTCATCACTGACTGTCGTACAGAATCTTGGAAGATGAAGGGCCTTCCAGATTTTTTTTTTTCAGGAAGGATGCTCAGTTGGAAATTTTGACTTCACTGTGGTCAGGATTGGGCCTACTGTAAAAATATTTGTTAATCTATATTTGGACTTTCCATTGGAGCAGAAGGACAGACCAGCTGACTGATCTCTTTCTACCTGGCCTTCCTTTACTTTCTTCTGTGCAGGCTCTCATATCCTCTTTATTACCAACTCGTGTCATACTCACAATCTGTATATTTTACAATGATGTTTTAAAGGAAAATATTATAGCATATACCACTGTTTACCTATCTTCTTTGTGTGTATGTGTGTGTGTGCACGCATGTGTTATAAAAGGTGAGGCTAATGAGGAAGATAAGATGATGAATGCAGGCTCGTTTGGGTCTGTTTGCACTAGTTTTGTATGAAGTTCCCTTCTCTATACAAATGACAACTGCACATTCTCCTCATGGAGAAACCCAGTCAGCCAGGGGCATGAAGTTGCCAGGGGCAGTCTGGGAACTGCTATTTCACTGATCTTTTAATAATATGATCCGAGGCTTTGTGAATAAAGGCCTTCAGACGAATGCAGAGTTCTGTGGGAATCCAGTGGAGGGAGCAGAGGGATTAGAGGACTTGTTGGAAAGATCTGCAGGAGTTTGTGTCTCTAAGTAAAATATGTAGCAAGAGTCAAAGTTTTCAAACTACTGACACGTACTGTCCTTGTGTTTGTTAATGTTATTCAAAAATAATAGTGTTTCCTCCAAAGAAAAACAAACAAAAAAACTTATACCAGAAAGCTATTTATTTCCAGAGAGCTAACATTCACAAGTAGGGTGAAATCATAACTCTTTTATCTTCAGTAGGAATATTGAAACAGAATCCAATAGGGACATGATTATGTCCTGGGCCATTTGGTCAACTGTACACTGGCCACAAGGCCAGGTATACCTGAGTTATTCTTCTGTGCCTCTCAGTCATATGCTTTGTAGATTTCAAAATTTCCAAAGGAAACTGTCACTTTTCTTGCCTTCTTTTTCTCTCTGTCTACATCCATCTTACCAAAATTAGGCACTGCCATAAACTTTGGTCTTCATCTGACTGTGGTCAAAAGCTAATTTAAAAGAAAAAGCTCAAACAAGATAGTTTAAATAAATGTTATTAGTATGGACTAGCTTCAACCTTATGATCTGATCATATTCCCATAGACAGCCCACCATGCCTAGATGTTGCATCTGTAATAACATTCACTGTTGTTGATACTTAAAGATAACACCGCACACAACAAAAGAATTATCAAATTTTTGCAGGAAATACTTCACTGATTCACTGCCAGGTTTATGGTTCCTTTTATTTGTTTGTTTTGGCAGTTGTACCCCTTCAAAAATTTGCTTCTGTATTTTAAAATGCTAAAGAGTATCCTTTTAATTAAATTGCTGTTTGGTGCACATGCTATACCATTCTTTACTTGCTTAAAAGCCATGTGTTTATATATGGGAACTTCCCTTTTGCACTGAGACTTTAACCGTAAGGAAAGCATATGGTTTAACTCACATTTTTTCCTAGGGTTTGACTGTGCCTCATTTTCCTATCTCCTCTTTTATATCTTCAGTTTATCTAACTCCAATGAGCCAGGTTAATGCTTCATTAAGTTAAAGAAAAAAAAAAAGCTCTGTGCTTACCTCATATTTTCTCAATACCCAAGGAAATTTAAGCAAAAATGTATAGCTTGTATCAGGTGTTTCAACTTCCTCATAAATAGGAACCTCTACTAAATATAACAAAAATAAGTTAAATTCTGGTGGGAGGATTTTAAGTTTCTTGGAATGATTTCTCTTGGGAAATCTCAGAGTCCTGGCCACTCCTTTTTCACTTCATTCCGTGCCTGAATTCTCGTCCCTTTGTCACCTGCCAGTGTAAGCTACAGGAACCTTGTGTTTTCTCTCTTTTTTTTTTGCTGCTTGCTTCTTTGAGGTGAAGTTTAAGAATATCATGGTATAAAATTTGTTGAATAATGCACACAAGTAATTTTTTTTTACTGTGAGAGTGCTCAGAGTTTGGAATGTGTTTTAAGAAGTCAGCATGAGTGCTAGGAACCTCAAAGGAATGATTTGTATTGATCGGTAAATCCAAACCAAGATACCTCTGACAAACTGTAACTCAAAAGTAACTTAAAGACATAACTTACTTTTTTCATACTGCTTATCTCCAACACACTGTCTTCATGTTAAGGCTGAGATATTTCAGGTGAAAATAATACTCCAAACAAAGTTAAAGACTGTACTTGAAATAAAGAGACACCATGTAAGGGACTTGGTTGTGATTTTTACCATGGACAATATTTATGATTCCACATCCCTATTATTGCATATTCCAACATATTGATTCTTCCATTGTTTCCATGGGAACATCCTGATGTCTATAATTACCAGAAAGGGTTCAATTAATATAAAGCACAGTGGTGAATCTTTCCTTATGTACTCCCATTTCCATGCAAAAGGTGTAGCCAAAATGCCATTTATAGAATAACAAAAATAGCTGAAATGCTATTTACTTGCATAACTCGTTTTTTCAAAGAAATGAGTCTCTGGGAGTACATTTTCCTCTGTTAATGCCTGAGCTTAATATTAACCTGAGTGCTTAAATGAATTTGCTGATCGCAGCTAAGACTCACACAGACCTTATTCAACATGAGTTACACACACTGTTGGCACCTGTAGCAGTGCCTGCTTAAAGGAAACCTAACTTGAAAGCAATACACAGAGATATTTTCTTTACTCTTTCCAGGAGACTTTAGTTTCTACCTTGAAGTTAGGTTTAAAGTAAATACACACTGAGCAGGAGACAGAATACAAGTTTTGCCTTCCCACTCTCTGGCTCACAAACAGAGTTTTAGTCTCTGAACTTTCATCTTTATGAACTTTTTACACCAAGAGTTTTTTGTTTGTTTAAACAATGTCTTTTCTAGCATTTAGATCAAAGACTATCTCCTTACATATTGCAGATGATTTAAAAAATGACCCTTTTTTAAAATAGGATATGACAATCTGATAGAATAATCTCTAATCATCTGTAGGAGAAATATGGCACTACTACTTATGCCAGGTAAAATGTCAATAAGACTATGCCCATAGTAAGACAAAGGATAATTAAGTGATTTCAAGTCCTTGATGAGTAAAGAAGTCTAGATTAGTTAGGAAAAGAAAGGAAAAAAATATTCAATGCTGAATTCTATGGTAACTAGAGGCAGACTGAAGCTGCAAACTTTGAATTCAGAGAGCTCGTTGAAGGGATATTTAATGTTTTAACATATGCCCACCTCAATTAAGAAATGAAAGATGGAAACCCACTGGTTTCTGGGTTTTTTTTAGCACTAAAGAGAAAGTATTTTCTGTATAATACCATTACTTCCCACAATGCTACCAGTATGTAGCAAACATATTACATAAGTCAAACAACCATTTGACTCAGGAAGGCAGAGGTCAGCATTTTGATTTCTGGATTCCTTGAAGACATTAAAATAAAGACATAAATGCTTTTCAAACTTTCACAGATATTTTGGATTTTAATTGGATGTGTGAATACTCCCTGCTGGAAGATCAAGCCTCTGTTTTTAATTTAGAAGTGTGTCTGTAAGCACTGAGGTATGAACTCCAACCCTTCACAGAGGCAAACGAATCCTGTGCATCTGATGTGAGGAATCTGGTCTCTGAAGTTTCTCTGTGGAGTCACGGGTCTGGAATATCATTCAGTACCTGATAACTGCACCACTTCAGTTCCTCCTCTGCCAGGCTCTTGAATATCCAGTATGCAATCACCAAGATGGCATTGCAAAATAAGTAAGTTCTCTCACAAGGGAGTAAAGAAAACTAGGTTAAAATATGTGCTGACATACAAGGTGCCATTCCAAACAACATCAATGGAGTTGTTTTTATTTACATCACCAGAGAGTTTGGAGTAATCTTCCTTGCGTTGTCACAAGCATGCTAAACAAGTTTGAAGATTATTTAAAGACATCATTTTAGATTTGTTGATTACTCAATCTCTGCAGTCATTTATTGCTCCAATACTACAAAGTAAGAGAGATTATCTTTTAATTGGGTGATTTTTATCCTTGTAACATCTTCAACAGCACTAGATATTCATTAAGGTTTTTTTCTCTCCCCCTGAAACTTTCTTGAGTCAGCTTTCATGTTTCTCTGCTCTTTTCCCTGGTGAGTTGTTGGTCCAGGGACCAATGAATGTCAGTAATACATCTATTTATGGCCTAATCATTATGAATATTTTTAAATGTACTTCAGAAAATTATTTGTAGGCTGTTCACTCAAAACTGCCTAATCCTTATAAATGCTTAGAATGAATAGTTGTGAAGTTCATCTATGTGTGGAGAAAACACTCTTTAAATTTTCTGTTATTCTTTGTGTAAAACTTCTCATGTACAAACATGAAACAGTATTACACCCAATTGTTAACATTTTTTTGAAGAGTTATACACATTCTTAGCAGGTTTGCCTGCCTACAGTGTAGTTCAAAAAAAGCCCTTTAAGATGTTTAGGAATAATGGAAGTTAATGATCCTATCTCTGTTTTGTCTATGAGGTGATATAAAGATCGAAAAAGTCTTTGAAATTAATGTAAAGATAACTGCAAGTTATTGTGCAAGTCTTTGGCCATGTTTTAAATAAATGTGACCATTCTTCTTGTATCACTGTTTGAAGTGTAGTATGAAACTCTTAATTGAATATAAAAATTAACCCTTTCCTCTCATTACCAATAGTTACAATAATAATTCTTAAGTAAAAGCTGAAATAAAATGCAAATTGTCCATAATTCAATGCAAGATAATTAAGGATTGACTTTTGGTCTCAATTAAGGATTTATTTGAAATTTAAAATCAATACAGGACATAGTTTGCGTCCCACCAGAGCAATGCAGAAGAGATTTTAAAAATTAAAACATTAATATCCAAAATCAACTGCACAACATTTCCTTCTGCCGCAAGCAAACGAGCAGACAGGAATTGCCACCACTGTAAGTATTTCAGAGGAGGTTCAACAAGGATCACTGTATTGGCCCTGCCTGGAGACAAAAGAAAAAGCTATCTGATCTTTGGAAGTCCTTCCCACACTTCCTTTCCGAGATTAGATGACTCAATTCATAGCCATTTGTCTTTTGGCAAAAGGCAGGTGAGTGGATTCTCCTATCTCAGATGACAAGTCCATGGCCAATTTACAGGAGAGGGTACACATTTATGATGTAGATAATGGGATGTTGTTATTGTTATCAACATGTCTCATGGTGGGTGCAGATTTGTCATCCTAGGCGACAGAACTGTTATGTTTGAGGAGCCACATTAGCATCTCCTGCAAAACAAGATGGGGGGGAGGGCAGTTTTGAAAAGTCTATCCCAAAATGACAAAAGCAGTATAAATGGGTAAGACCCTTAGGCTCCTCTTTCCAAGTGAGTGAGAAGTGGAAAGATTTTGACCCAGAATTCTTGTATCTGACAACCCATATTCTCCAAACTATAAGCAGCATTGGGAAGGCATTTCAATGACAAATGAAAGAATAGAAGTTGTGCATACTCCTAAATTGCTTGGATTGGATTTTCAATGAAAAAAAAAAAAAAACCAAAAACCACCTCTGAGGTGCTGAAGAAAATCAATTAATGTCTGCAAGACAGGCTGCTGTGGAGGGCAGAAATATTTTGGTCACAGAACAGTGTTTTGTGCCTGAGTAAGTCAACTTGTGCTTGGAGGCACAGAAATTCCCTGGCATCAAAACCTTTGGAGCCAACACTGGATTTGTGGCAAAATCTGCAGATGGCTCTGCAGGAGGAATGCATACAGTTGTGTACAGCTGGTTTATAGCTTCTTGGCTTTGTATTGGCAACCCAGTTAACTAGATGTCTTGTTGATGGTGGAGACACAAAAATAATATCCACAGTTGCTAACACACTCCCCCTCAGTGGTTTCAGCACTTGAACTCATAGCAGTAAACTTGTTCCTTACCTTAATAGAGATTTGCTGTTAGTTTATGCTTTGTCTTCAAGAGGGGGAGGAGGATAATTTGAAATAGGGTTGATACATTTCCTTAGTTCTAAAATATACTTGGAATTAGATCTTTCTTCATTTTTTGTCCCCTGAAAACACAGACATAAGTCACCGATAGTAAATTGGGATGGCCTTATTCATAACTTCTCTCTGGCAGCTTCTAATATCATGCATGAAAATATTCAGCTAGATAAAGTCCAAAATTAAAATGGTCAAAATGATAAATTTCTGACCTATGGGAAAATAACAACATTTTAAATTTTGTTCCTATTAAAAAAAAAAAAAAAGAAAAAAATTCCCTTTTAGAAACTTTTTGTTTAAAGATATTTTTTTAGTTCTGTAATTTTTTGTATTATATCAACACATACCAAAAATAGTCATGCATAATCCGCTGACAGATTATAATATGGCATTGGTTAAAATGTTCTATTGCTTTTCATTTGTTCATTGTTTTTGTAACAAAATGCAAACTTGTAAATTTGGGATGATGCAGAATGTTTCAATCAGTACTAAGTAGCATCTGCCTTAAAGTCTAAAAATAATTTATTTAAATGTTTTCTCATTTTACAGGAAACCTAATCATGTTCATGTCACTTTGGGGGAAAAAAAATGTCACTTGCCTTGAAACCTCTTTTTCTAACAAAATGTTCTGTATTAAAATTTTTTATATAGATCTGGTCAGCATAATTCTATAACTGATTGAACAAATGTTCTCAAAAAAGACTGCCAAGTTTATAATCCTGTTATTAACAGCCTGGGGCTGTTTCTGGACAGCCCCAATCTCTTTGGTCACTTTTAATTCAGATATTTCAGATCACTGACAAATGACTTTACAATGTAAAGACTTTAAACAGAGTTCTAAACCAAAAATTTTTTCAGTCTGTGGGAATCTCTCCACTGATGGTAACAGATGTTAAGTCTGGTCGTTAGTAGAGGACAAGCATGGCAAAATATTTTCATAAATTGATTTTACTGGAGGTGGATAAAGGAGCAGTGACTCCCATAATAACTTTTAATTCATACTGGAAAACAACCTGATTTTTGAGAGTTGCAAAAACATTTCTTGTTGCCAAAACATGAACCTTCTGCAAAGTCCATTGGGACTGTAGAAATTTTACTGGTTATTCAATGAAAGCAGGAGTATTGCAACTCCTCTGCAATGCCATGTGGCTAATCAGAATTCTGTGGAACAGCTTTTCAAAAAGGAGATAGTTCTCTCTCAACCAACTTCTCCCTGTTTAGACATGCGCAGAGATCATTGCTCAGGAAATTACATTTAACTGTAAGAGTGTGCAAGCATGTGTGTGTGTTCATGCACATGTGTTAATAGAGAGAGATGCACATGGACACTGCAAAAAAATTTGCTGGTGAAAAAGGATGATTTGATATAGTATATGCAATAAAATTAAAATGCACAAAGATAATTTCTCAGGAAAATAGCCTAAATTTAACAATTTCTTTCTGAAAAATTTAATTTTCACTTTTAAGCCTTTAGAGTTATGGTCTATTTATAATTGGAGCCAGAGCCTTCATGTATTTTAAATACAAAGAGAGGTTTCAACAGTCAAGTTATTATATTACTTGAGAGTTTAATTAATAACACACTAATTGCAGAAGCCAACATCAAGAGCCATATCATATTGTTTCCATTAAATTTTGAAACTTTTTGAAGTGATTTAGTAATTAAAAAAACGAATTTCTGGATAAAATGTTATCTTCTCATAAGGACATAGTTTACTCTAAGTTCTCTCACTTTGCAGACTATAGGATTCTTCACCAGGTTCTACACTGCAGTGTGCTTTTAGGTGTGAACAGTAGTGCATATTCTCACAGTTATACAGAAAGAAAAGAAACTCAGTCCAAAGTCTTTTGTCAAAGTTCAGCTAAGGTCCCCCAGAACAGAAATATTTAGTTCAATTGGGTTTGCATGGCCAGGTTTTTGGTAGCAGGGGAACTACAAGAGTGTCTTTTGTGAGAAGCTGCTGGAAGCTTCCCCCATGTCAAGCAGAACCAATGCCAGTTGGCTCCAGGATGGACCTGCTGCTGGCCAGGACTGGGCCTGTCAGAAATGGTGGGAACACCTCTGTGATAATATATTTAAGAAGAAAGAAAAAAAGTTATTGAGCAGATGTAATTGTGACCAAACAATACCAGAGTGAGAATATCTGAGACGAACAACTCTGCAGACACCAAGGTCTTTGGAGAATGAGTGAGACGAAGGGCTCCAGACAGGGCAGTGGGCTTCCCTTGCAGCCCGTGGTGCAGACTGTGGTGAGGCAGCTGTTATCCTGCAGCCCATGGAGGCCCCTGGTGATGCAGAGATTCACCTGCAGCCCTTCAGGAGACCCATGGTGGAGCAGATGATGCCTGAGAGGAGGCTGTGAACCTGTGGGAGGCCTGTGCTGGAGCAGGCTCCTTACAGGGACCCACAGACCCATGGAGAGAGGAACCCACACTTGAGCAGGTTTCCTGGTAGGATTTCTGACCCTATGAGGACCCACACTGGAGCAGCCTGTGCTTGAAGAACTGTACCCCATGGAAGAGTGACTCATGTTGCAGCAGTTTGTAGAGAACTGTCTCCCATGGGAGATACCCCATGTTGGAACAGGGGAAGGACTCCTCTCCCTGACCAGTGGCAGAAACAATGTGTGATGAACTGACCATAACCCCCATTCCCTGTCTCCCTGCACTGCTGGAGGGGAGGAGGTAGAGATGGGATGGAGGGAGGGGTGGGGGAAGGTGTTTTTAAGGTCTTACTTCACTTTTCATTATCCTGTTTTGATTTTGTTTGCAAGAAATTAATATCTCTAATTTGAGCGTATTTTGCCCATGACAGTATTTCATGAGTGATTTCTCTCTTTCCTTATCTCAACACATGAATCCTTATATTTTGTCTCCCTTGTCCAGCTGTGGAGGGGAGTGATAGAGAGGTTTTGGTGGGTGTCTGGCATCCAGTCAGCATCAAGCCACTACAACAGTGGGTTGATAGTCATTAAAAATATAAATTAGTGAAAGTTAGAAAATTTCTATAAGAATAAATCGTACTTCTTGAGAAAATGCATATTCAATTGAATGTGATTTAAAGACATATGAACTCACTTCTAAAATATTGATTTATCTTCATCCATGGATATTTGCACTAACCAAGTACGCAGAAGTGTCAGAAGATGTTCAAGATGGTGTAAAATCACTAAGATAGGTCTCTTTTTCTGTTCTCACTAGTAAACTGTAGCCTGATATACATCTGGGTGCTGGGACATAGGGCAGGGATGGAGCAGGGCCCTCCTTCCACCCACAGGCTGCTGCCTCCTTTGGGACCTGCTACCCTTCCCCCCAGCACCTCTGAGACCAGCAGCAGCTATGGCCTGTTGGGCACTGGGCAGTGTACAGGGCAAATACGCCAGGGTACCTTCCCTGACCATCTTCTCTCCCCAGCTGCCTTGTTCTACCCAGATCTGCACAAGTAGACTGGTTCTGCTGCCAGCACCCCTCCACTCCCCGCTCCTCAGTAACCATACTGCATAACAGTAGGATTTTGCCCTGAGCTGTTGTGATGACTCCAGAATTTCCAGTCTTAGAAACTCTCTGCAAATTGATAAAATATTCCTCCCCTTCCCTCTGCATTTCAAAATAAACATCCTACTAACTTAGTGCAGTCTTAGGGGCAATTAAAATGAATAAATACTATGGGAACCCGATAGTTTTGCGGTGCAAAATCAATACTAAAAATACATGTATCTTATTACAGGTTGTGATACAACAGGAGCATGATATAAGGGTTTAAAATTGCAGATATTATTGGAAAGATTGATATCATAACAATTTCTCATATCACATTAGAAAACAACAAATTTAATAACACAATGCATGCAAGCCCACTAATAAGATTCAAAAATCTAGTAATATAATATCTGGAAACCTACAAATTTGATAGGATGTGTCAGTAGTACTACAAAAATTAGCTGTAAATCTGCTTCAATAAATGCTGATCTTTTTTCTACTCCTAAAAATCCTGCCCTTTATTTCACTATTTCCAAAGAATGTCATATTATCAATTCATGAGAAAAGACACCAAAAATGTGTGAACTACCAGTTTACAAATGGTTATGATTTTATTTTGTTCTTGATAGAAGACCTACCCGAATTTATGCTTTGTTTTTCTAAATAGTTACAAGTGTCATTTGAAAACCAGCTACATTTTGGTTGGCTTCTCCCTTTAGTAAATGATATTTCATTGTTAAGTATTCCTTAAACTCATTCAGCTTCAAAATCTCCACTGTTCTTCAAAAGCCGGAAGAAAGTGGCGTACTTTTGCAGTTTGTGTGCCAAAGCACTTTGACCCACCAGCAGAGAAAACTGGATCCATGTCTTCTTTAAAATTTTTTCCTCCCCATTGGGTGAAGGACATATTGGATAGGTCAAGAGGTTACATTCAAATTCTCATAATTTTGAAGGAGTTCAATGCAGATACCCATTCCATAGAAGGTGTGGTTCATTAATAAACCAGAGATGGAAATTAACACAGGAAAAGTCCCCTGAAGAGGCTAAGGAAAAGAGGGACTTGGTACAATGTTTGGTTTCTTGGGGGAAGTTATAGTCCTTTTTATCAGCTCTCTTCATCCTCTCTACCAAGGGAGGCCAAAGGTCCCAGCAGCGATTTTGGGTCCAGGTTGGAAACTGTGAATGATCTCAAAAGGCTTTTTACTCTGTAAGGTAAAACTCTGTAAGGTAAAACACTTTTCTCAGACAATTTAATGAAAGTGGAGCCTAATTAAACCACACCTAATCTCTCTTCTCCTGCATGAAGAGGACAATAGGCTCCACATTACCTCACAGCTGAAACCTGAACTCCTGTTGACTGGGTCAGTGTGGCCTTCCATGTCCGAGAGCCAAAATCTGCTCATCATTGAGTATCAAGAAATGCTGTACGAAAATATCACTGCTTGCCGCATAAAGTGGCAATGCTTCCGGTGGATGGTCAGGATCTCTTAATCAGGTCAGCTTCAGGCTGTCTGAGCATCCTTTACCTGAGGCAGAATTATCCTGGTTGTAATCCCAGGTTTAGATACCAAAGAAAGCCTTCAGGGTGCCAGCTGTACACTGGTGATCCAGACTCTTCTGTATGGTCAGCAGACGGGAGGGACAAGGCATGGTGCATGGAGCAGGCAGGGGCTGGTGAGACAGTGCAGTGACAGGCTCTGGGGAAGTGAAGAGCACAAGAGGGATTTCTTGTGGTTTACCAAATGCCTCAGATAGGCCAGCCTTTCCTGAGTCTTATCCCTCAAGAGCAAAGACTTGGTAGGCTCTTCAAAAGTCTGGAAAGAAACAACACTCACTAGAAATTTCCTTGGAGAATGTTCTGGGCACAGAAATGAAACACATCGCTGAGAAACATCTCATGTACAGTAGAGCAGAGAACAGCCATATGTGAAATGGAAGCTAATTAAAAATGGATAGAATAAGGAGCTTGCTGTGTATCAGAATTAAAAAAAAATAAATGTAAAAAAAAGTTTGGAGGTTTCATTTTTTCATACCTGGTATGAATATTTTGTTGTTCTTGTTTAGCTGAACTAGTATTTCAGGTGGGACAATGAAAGTGGATAACAAAGTTTCCCCCATTTTTTCCTCCAGTCCTTCTTTGACATGACTATAAAGAGGTACAGTACATGACACTGAATACCTACAGAAAGAATTAAAGGTGAGATGTGGAGGTATCAACTCCCATGGCAAGGAAAAGTCAGACAGGGCCAAGGCTTTGTAATTTGCAAGGAGAACTTCAATTCAGGAGTGTGTAACGAGGGCGGTTGTTTCTCTAGCCTAGGTTCAGTTAACAGAATCTATTATTTATCAGCTTTGCCAAGTTTGAATACAGATCTGAATTTCCACGCCCATGTTTTATATGCATGTATAGCTGTATACCTCTGCAGGGTTTCCAGTCTCCCTTCAGAGTTATGCAGGCCCAGTTACTCACTTTGAAATCATTTGCACCTTAGCAGATCAGTTAATTCCTCTGTCTTTTGGTGATTCACATATCTGGTTGCTTGTTTTGATGTTTGCAACCCTCAGTTATGTGAAAATGCCTTACGTATATTGCATCAGTGAATATGGCTTAAATATATTCCATCAGTATTCTTTTTGAATTGTATCTGACATGCTTTTTGCTTTTAATAAGCCATAATAAGATTTCTTTTACTTCATGGCCTGGAGTTTTTTGTCTTCTCTCTTGGATTGCCTAGAACATCTTGGAGGTTTGTATGAGAAATACAGTCTTCCACAAAAACTGCTCAGATATCCAATAATATTATAAAACATGGTTTCCAGCTAACAAACTGCCCCCCACCCCCCTATATAAAAAGATTTTACTTCTTGGACACCAATTTTATCTTCAATGCAAATTTTTCACATTAGCAGTATTTAAAGCTATGTTTAATGATACTGTTGATGCCACAGTTCAGCAGTTAAGGTGATGACTAATCACATAAAGCTATGAAAACTGAGTGGATAACCAGGGAAAAGAGCAAGTTTACAGAGAAAGTTTGTGTCTCAGTCCCAAAAGAAATAATTCGTAGTGTATTCTTTCCTCATTTAAGAGGTGGCAATATCACAACTTGTGCAGTATCTTGGCATAATTTGATGTCTTCATTTGAAAGAGGCCTGGGATTAATGGGCAAAAATAAGCCCCTATAATGCAATAAATTGTTGAAATCCTGCAGCGAGCCTGTTTCCCTTCACTTTCATCCTGAAGCTCTTGGCAGACCAGCAGAGAAAGGAGTGATTCAAAGTAGAGGAAACCTCCCTATAGCAGAAACAAATGTGAGTTCTGCCATTTCCATAATCATGCTAATAAATCAAAGGCATTTCTTATTGATGTTTTTACATAATGTATTGGTTATATTTTGGTGGGCTATGCTTTCAAATAGCAAATTCTTTTGGGATATGGTCCCTTTTCTCACTGTGATTGTTCAGCATCAACCACACTTTATGAGATCAGCAGAAGCACAGGCTTAGGAAAGAACAGGTATACTCAGAGTATACTCAGTAAGACTGGGCCAGGATTTCTTCTTGCACCATTTTGTTTTAAGAAAGGATCAGGCCAGCAAGAGCACTACTTTGGTCTGGCAGCACAATTGCATGGTTGCTTATTCTTAATGGAGATGTCCATTTCTATTACTACTCAATCACTTCAACAGCCTCTCACAGAAAAATCCAATATAACTGAGCAGAGAATGATAACTTCTCTGTGGCATTTTGAAGCCAACCCAAAGGAATATACAGCAGAGATAAAATGTTACATTGAAAATGTGTATGTTGGTTTTAAAATGTTTTAACAAGACAACCCTTTTTACTAAGATCTATAGGTGTTGCGGTATGCTTTTTTTTAAATTGTTTTTTAAAACTCTGTTTTGTGGGACTATATTAAATACCATAGGGCTTTGCCATGAGGGTGCAGCAGCGAAACAGTGAGTGTCTATCTTCTAAAATCATCTGAGGCTCCTGCCTAACAGACCATTATAAGGACAGACACACAGGGGCACACACACACAACTGCCACGCAGACCAGAGTCCCTGGCCCCCACCTCCTCTTCCCAAAGACAACATGTGTGACCTCTGCAGCACACCCTGCTTCTCTGGCTCAGGGCGAGGAACCTGAGTCCTCTGCCATCCCGGGTGGGTGCTGGAGCTGCTGTTGCTGCTGCCTGGATGGGCAGCAGGCGAGCAAGGCTCTTGCAACGCCTCCCAAATCCTCCTTATGCCTGGGTTTTTTCTTACAGAGATTTGATCTACTCAGTACCTCTGCCTCTGACAAAAAGATTTGAAACATTTACCTTGTGTCTGCAGAATTCAAAAGCTATTTGCTTGAACAAGGTTTTAGCTTTGTGGACAGGCTCAGCACTAAGTATGCTTTTTTAAGCAAAGAGTTTTATAAGAGTATCAGGCACCCTAACTTTCTGTAGCACTCTGCAGAAAACTGTCCAGAACTCAGGAATGTCTTTATTGACCTGAAGTCAGTTAATATATTATGTTTATTGTTCTGTGCGTACGTATGTCAGTAACTGCATATAATATCACTTCAAGCATACTATCAATTCAAAGCAATTTACCTGGGAAATTTCTTTACAATCACAAGTGTGGGCTTCTTTGAAATAGAACAACTTCCAAACTGTCTTATCAAAAGTTCTCATAAGGAAAAATATTTCAATAGGGAAAAAAAGAGAGGAGATATTTTTTCAAAATTCAGATAAAAAACTAATTCTTAAAAATCTTCTTAAAAAAAAAGGACTGAAATGTTTGATGAATTAAAATTATTATTATTATTATTAATAATCTGGATTTGGCAAGCTCCACTTTAGACATAAAAACCTTTCAGTTTTACTTATCCCAATCAACAGCTTGAACATTCGCAACACTTGATTTTTAAGCCACTCTCATTGTTCTTGTGGGAGGATGGGAATAGGACATATGCTTTATTTTTCCTTGAAAAAGAGAGGGAAATATTTCCTTTTTGACCTCCAAATATGTTAAACATAGTTCAGCATGAGCTACAATTTCAGTCCAAAGTAGTTGGATGTTTCAGGTCAGAACGCAAAAGCTTTAATAGAACTGTGGGAATTCTGCACAAATAATTCTCTTTGTGGCCCTTCATCCCCAGTGATCCCACTGAAAGGATACTCGCTCACCCTACCCAGCTTGCCCTTAATTTAATCTATACTATCTGTATAAATTATAGAAAACTCACTCTATTAATGAATAAAGCTTTAGTCAAATGTCATCCTTAAAATGTCCTAGCATTTCAGATTCTGAAATTCAACCAAAAAGGGAGAAGACCCTGGGAACTGTGAGTGTCAATATCTCAAATTTTAATTGATCCTTAATTTCAAAAGGCACAGAATTGAAAGCTAGATTATTTTTAAGATGTATCAGGTTGGGTACTAGATACATCTGACATCATTCTCTTTCTGTGGACTGATAAAGTTTTATCTTTTGCCTAAATATCAACATTTGAGTATTGGGCTTTACTGCTAATCTGAATGTACCAGAATGGATAAGGGAGCTGTAACCTTTGCAGAAACTCTGCTTGATTTACCTCACCCTGGAGCATGTAACAGGCAAGTGACTCACACAGAGTCCCTCAGTGCCCAGTTCCATCCAGCCTTGCTTCCAGAAAACATAGATCTTCTTTTTCCTGGAGCTTTGTAGTGCCTGTGGTGTCTGTGGTAGCTGTGCCCAGGCAGGTTAGTGGCATGAGAATTTTTTCCTTGTATCACCTTCAGGGCCAAGAGTTTAGAGGACAACTGCAGAATTAGGGCTGGAGCACAAGCTGGACACCTGGTTTGTTGTAAGGATATCTGTCTCCTTTCCTCAGCAATTGGCAGAGTTTGGGGGCTATTCAGGTCTGTCAGCACAAGCTGAAACAAATGATGATGAAGGTAAGCAGGGTGGCACTGATTTTTGGCTTCTCCTTGTTGGAAATGACCTGTCTGTACTCACTCATGACTTGGCTGTGTTCTGGCACTTCGTCATGGTACTCAGGATCCCATGTTTGTGATTCCTTTGAGCATCTCAGACTTCTTGTACTTCTGTTTTGTATTGCATGCCAGGAAGAAGTTGTGTAGTAAACTAGGCAGATAATATTTTGTCAGACACTTAGCAATAAAAAGAAGAAGTTTCAAGAATTTTGGGTTTGCCTTCCAATCCAGGTGAGCACTGAAGGTAAGCGACCCTGTGGATTCTCTTTTGTCTAATAAGGTTTGAGAAGTATTTAAGTTTTTCTCTGAGAAAGGATGCAAAAAAAATCTCTGTCCACTGCCAGCTGTCTATTTTGACAAGACTTAGAGAAACTCAATATTTTTGAAACTCTATCCTAATCAAGTTTAGTCCAAATTAACCGTGCAATTCAAACCTGATGGGAAGAGGAGGGGAAGGATGGGAAGTCTCCAATAAAAAGTCAGTTTTGAAAATTGCTAAATAATATCAAAGTTTGCCACTACAAAAGACTGTTAAAAATATAAAAACTTGTTGTATCTTAATAAGTGCATCAGTGGCCAATGGTTGTGCTGCCCACCACCACACTGGGGTTGACATATCACAAAGGAAGGAAATTTTAGGAGCTACTTTAGCAGTGCTACAGAAGGGAGTAAACTGAATGTGAAATCTCTGTGATGTATCTCATAGCCCTGTTTCATGACACCTCTGTAATACTGGCTGCTCTCTGTCCAGGAAATAGGTGCACAAGATAGGGTTACTCTTATGCAGGGAAGAAAAGAGGCCGGTATTGGCAAATGATACCTTTACATCCTTTGTAGAAAAGGTGTAGTATGTATCTATAATTTCAGGAAGTTAAATTATAGCTTATGAACCTTTCGTAGGTACTTCATCGCAGTCATGCTCTAAACCATCAAAAAATCAATTCTTTTCCAAGACAATTGCTTTTTCCATTGACCACAAATATGTGCTGATCTTTGACAGTGACATTTTATCCAAAGGAGAAAGATGTGGATATCAACCAGAAGCTAACATAGTGCTATACTCTTGAGTCTTTTCTTTTAATTATTATTTTTTAAAAGGATAATTTACTAGAGAGTGCCCCAAGTTTCCCTGTTGCACCATTTTTCATAAGCCAAGTTTCCCAATGGGTGCGTTAATCATGTGTTTTACACGCTGTCATATCACATAACATTTTGAGTTTGACTTAACCTGGTGTGATATGTCACAATCCTACAGTATGTGTGCCCCAGGGAACTTTAAATCAGTTTGCTGAAAAACAAAATTAAGACCCACAGTGAATTGAGTTTTCGTTAAAACTGTGCACGTACACAAACCCACATATTTTTCTCTAGGAATCAGCACATATTGCCCATGAAAATATTGGTATCACATAAAGACTTTAGAATTTGCAAAGCAAATTAAAAATAATATTTTCCAATTGCTAGATTGTATAAAAAAATTACTTGTATGTAGTGCGATTTAATACTTGCAGCTATTCTTCCCATATTTAGGAGTTACACTGATTTTTTTTGTCCAGCTGCAAAACAATATTAGAAGTGGCACTGGAATATCTATTTAGATTGGTTTATCATTCCCTGATATTCTGAACACGGTCTACTTGATGGAAACCTATGGGCAAACACTTAAAAAATAAAACCTGCAAGTCAGGAAGGCTTTGAGAAGAACTGAAGGAAGTAGTTATAATAAACAGCATCTTCCAACTCCTATTTTCCAAAATGTACCTTTTACACTTATTTTTTAGCTGACCAGAAAGTGCCTCACCATGGTTGTGTGTAGTCAGACTTCAATGGCCTGATACTGGCGTGTGGGTTGCTTGGTTGACCTTCATGGGTTGCTTTGGCTTGTGTCCAAAATGAATGTGTTTTCTCCTGAAACTATTTGAAAATCATCTGCAGACCTGAACTCTTTACTTCAATATATAAATTGGGCAACAGTAGTATGTCATTAAAGGAATTTGATAATGACAAACACTAATACCTATTTTACAAGGTAGTCACAAATTGCTTTTTCATATTATTTATTCAGCTGTGGTTTGGATCTCTAATGATGCTTCTCACATTTTTATTTTCTATTATATGTTGTTGATGTATGAGTGGCAATATACTTAAATGGATTAAGAGCTTTTCATTGCCTGTGGAAAGTGTAGTTTTAAACACAAGGTGCTACTTTAAGCAGGAAGAAACAGATCTTTGTGTCCAAATTCATTTTACTGGGGTACTTATTTTTCATATGAAATGGGATGTGTGATGGTTTGCAATAGTAATAATGAAAAAAAGACTAACAAGACAACATACTGCCTAAGCATGTGGCCAGGTTTAACAGTACGTATTTTGACACACATGTAAATACAGGCAGAAGAAAACAAACATGTCTTTTTCACTGTATATGATAGATAGATAAATTCTAAGGGGAAATGACACATTTTGTTATTCATTAACATCCAGTGATCCTTTCACGCAACACCCTGGAGGCTGAATGCAGTGACAGCATAAAAAGGTATACACCCACCAGTACTTGGCATCAGGCATCAAGCAGTTTGCTGGAAAAAATCTGGCATATATTCCTTGATAATATGTCTCATAGTTTTTTTGGATGGCAGTACACTGAAGTGTCTGACCAGTAAATGACATACCAAAATGCTGACATTTAACCACGTGCACCTGTTGCCAGTCACACAAGTTTTCCGCAACTTCTATTCATTTTCTGCATGGAATCGTTGAAGTCCATGCTGACAACAAGCTGAGCCTAAGCAAAGTGTAAATACGTTTCATATGTGTTATGAAAGACAAAAATACAAATTTGCAAGGTAAGTGTGGAGCAGAGAATTGCATTACACTCTTACAAATTGAGATTTGACCTTATTGAAAATTACAGACATAACAACTGCTCTTTATTTGATATATAAAAAATATAAATATAAAATAATGAAACCTCGATTGTAGAACCAGACAGTTGCCTCCAAACAAAACAGCTTGTTTGTACAATGAAAAGGTACAGGAGGGTGAAATGCCTTTGTCATGTTCCTTTATAAGAGTTTGTGTCCTTGGCTGTAAAAAACCAGATGTGCATAAAGAAAAACAAAGAGAGAGGTACTAATTGCATGTGCATGCAAAAGTTGCTGTAATGGAGCTTTCAGATCACATTTAGCCAAAAAGTGCTCTAGAGTTAGGAAAGAAGAATCTTTTCTATCCTCATATTTTCAGAGAACTAGGACTTCATGCAGTCCTTGTAACTAAACAGGTAGTGAAACCTTCAATAAAGAAGTAAAAAATAATAAAAAAATAAAAAGGAAAACACAGACTGGTATATAAAATTTTATACCATAGTGTTAAGGCAAGTGCCCTTATTTAACCCTTCCCAAAGTGTGGACATAATTCTTGATATCTGAGAATCATTTTTGCAGAATATTATTAATGCAAATATCTTGATGAAATGTGTATGGAAGGAGGCAGAATTGACAAAGCACAATACCTGTAAGGAAGAATATTAGGATGGTCACAGAAGAAATGGGATGGGAAAGACCTGTAGTGAGCTTTGCAAGAGAACATAGAGAATTGAACTTGAGATCCGTCATATCTTTAAACCACTAGTACATTAATTGTTTCTTCATGAAAGTATAACCCAAATTTTTCTGGGTGTAACTTTCTAGAGATTCAGAAAAGGCACTAGCTCACATCTGAACTGGTGGCTAGTCTCTGGGATTTGTAACGAGGGGATTTATAACGAGGGGATTTATAAGGATAATGAAAAAAATCACTATGTTTTTGACATAAAAAATTAAACTTCTCTTATACAATGGTCTCAAATTTATTTCAGGATTACTAATAGCAGATATTTCATTTCTGTGCCATTTGTGGTCAAAATGTTCAGTGCTACCCTTTATTTTCGTTTATTTACTACTCTAAGTGCCATTGACTGAAAACCGACTTTGGAACTGACATTGACTTTGTATGCAGAAGCACTTCCTACATTCATGTGCAAACCTGTAAAGAAGCCTTTTGTAAAGGTAAAAGAAAGTTGCCTTTGTGTACGGCATGGCACAGACAGGCACTTTGAGCTAAAAACCTCAGCTTGTCACAGCACAGCCTGACTCTGAAATGGCTGTCCTAAAAGTTTGCCTGAATGGCCTATTTTCAGGCAAACTTCTTTTCCTTCTTGCCTGTAGTATATAGATACGTCTTCCTTCTTGCCTGTAGTATATAGATACGTCTCCCTGTAGGAACTGACATTCTGCTTAACTGCAATACTGAAGTGCTCTGCCTTTTCCGAGCCATGCTTTCTGGTCAAAATTTGCTTTCCCTTACATGTTACATGCAAAAGGACATTGGAAGGGATTGATGAGCCCAACCATTGGCAGTCACAAGTGACATCATTTGGGAGTAATACTTAGAAGATTAGTAACATCTGCTTTTTTAAATATGGTTAGTAGCAACCCCTCCAGCCTACTTCAACCATATGGGATGCTTTGTATGCACAGATAGGCACTGTACACTGCAAAAGCTATGCTGGAGAAGAAATGCTGCCTTCAAATAACACAGATGAAAAAATGAAATGAAATCTGTCTTTCTTGTTTGGTCAGAAAAAGCAAATGCAAAACCATAATGCTCAACTAAGTTTATTTTAAAATTAAAACCTTTACCTTATGTCTACTATTAATAAATATTATTATTACTGAAGTGTTTCTATTTTGTGTAAAAAGCTTTATTGCTCAACAAGACCATCACAGTAAGAAAAAGAAATTCTAATTTTAAGCACAGCATTCTGGTGATTTGCATCTTGGTTATCAGCAAGCTATTGTTTACAATTGTGAAGGAAAAAGCCTGACTAAGTGCTTCAGAAATCCAGAAGCTTTAGCCATTAAAACCCCTCAGCACCCCATTCTGTTCTCACTTCTTGGAGTGCAAGCTCCCTGTAATTCCACTGATTCTAAAAAGAAAGAAAAAAAAAAAGGGTATTTACCCCTTTGGGACATTGGAAACAGAATGAAATCCCAGCTCTTTAAAATGATAAAGCAAAAGATTTCTTTTATATATAATTGCTGGGAAGAGGTATTCGTTTAAAAAAAAAAAGTTTAAGAAAATTGGTGAGCTCTTGGTGGGCTATAAATTAGGGGTAAGAGGAGGAAGGAAAGCAGAATATTTGTTCTTTTAGAAATGCTTTTCATAAATGTTTCTTTCCCATTTCAGCAATTTGAAGGGATAGTAATAAAAGAACATGAACACAGTTTACTCTCATGTGTGGAATATGGGTTCCTGCCTTCCACAGCTCAAAGCAGAAGGTTTAAGGTTTCCAAATGAGCCTTAAAATTTGTAACTCAGTTGCTTTCATTGCAGCATGAGTTTTTACATTAGCTATCTTGCTTCTTTTCTTATGTCTAGTCTGTACAGAGTCCTGGACATTTTTGGCATAGGCTTATGAAAATGATCTTTTTTTTCTGAATTTGTGTCTAAACCAGTCATATAATTTCTATTATACAGAGCAGAATATCTTGAAATTTTCCTTAAACTAGTTTTGAATATGGTCCCATGCACTCAAACCCAATCTCTTCCATATCCCTAATTTCTTCTCTTGCATTTTACTACTAGGTTGTAACTAAAGAGTCTCCTTTGTTAATACTTATTACACTTTGATAAATTGACAGCTATTTTAGCTGCTAAAAATGGGCACATTTCCAAAACATCTGGTCAGAAGAGGTCAGGACTGGCCTCTTCCTCTTCTTGCAAAAACAGTTGGGGCTGATGCAGTTGTAAGCATTAGGGTTCCCAGGGGAACGTAACTTTACCTAATGTACTGGCCGGATGGCACGCTTCACTTCCACAACACCTGCTTACAGATTCCTCCCTGCCACTCAAACCCGAGCCAGCAGAGCATGGGAAATTAGTGATAAAAGCACATACAGAATAACTTGGGAGAGGACAGCACAGTGAACAGGAATAGAGCACACTGAAAAGCATAGACATACAATGAGACAAGAAAGAAAAATGTCCAGCATTGAAGAGGTACATGTTGTCTAGGTAATTGTGATAGACAATTATCCTTTCGTCCTACAAGAGCTATGTGTGGTATTGATTTCTTTTTTGTCTGTGATTACACCAGGGCACCATATCCTTGACCCACGAAGAACACTGTTCTCTTTCTAAGAAGTTTTTTAGTGTTTTCCCTTGCTATTTTTTCAGAATGGATCATATTATGCTTTGTAAATTATTAGGGAGACTTGAGAAGGGTCAGGCAGTTTTGGATTCAGCCTGTCAACATCGAGCCTAGAAATGCGAATAATCACCTTTGCAGACCACTAGCTCTGCCTGTTTGAGGTGGTGACACTGCTTGTAGAAACTCATTCATTTGTTGTAGTAGAGTGGCAGCTCTCAGCTTCCTCTCTCAGGTAACTTGATCTGATGGGCAGAGAAAGTGGTCAAATGGCAGTAGTCCTCCCTCTTTACTGCACAGGAAAAAAAATGAACTATGAAGGAGAATTAGTCTCACATCAACTTATTCTCTAAAATATCAGTGGGGCAGAGAGCTTGTAATTGGCATTTCTTTTGGGCAGGAAGAGAAATGGTATAGAGTGACCTGTATGTTTCTGCTAGACCAATATCCCTCATTAATATCTGTATTTTTACTAACCCATGGACTCCTTGTGAGCAGAGAAACACACTGTGAGCATCATCAGAGTGAGGTGTCATTTTCAAATTCTTTGAGTTCAGGTGGTTTGGGGAAGTAGGAGGTATTTTTAAATGTTGGGCTTTTTAAATTTTATTTTTATTTATTTGTACTTTTGTATTTTTGTTTTCCTTTTCAGGACTCCAGGGTAATTGAGTCATTTTCATTGCCAAAAGAAAGATAACATTAAAGGCTCATTTCAAATACTTTCTTACAGGGTAAAATTGACTGGGGTGGAATAGAAGCAATGTCACAGGGTGAGAACAGATACAGCTGTTTTATGACTAGGACGCACTGTCCTGTGTCCTTTCATTGTCTCTGAGGAACAGAATTTGTCCATTGCTATCCTGCTAAGCTCCTCTTTGCATGCTATCACCTAAAAAGGCAGACTAGGAGAAGGGCTCCAATGCTGTACAAACAGGAGGAAACCAGGATCTACTTGTGGCAGGTAAATAGATGATGGTGGGAGGTAGTGAGGCTGATTCTTGTTCTTGTTCAGGGGATCACACAGTGTATTGGTTTTGCACGACCTGGTTTTTGGTAGCAGGGGCATCACAAGAGTTTGATTCCACTTATGGTGTTTCAAATATGGGTTCAGAAGAAGTGAAAAGATTTTTAGCAACTTAAATTGACAATGCATTGTGAGGGGGTTTATTTACCATCTCTAATTTCCAGTCCTGGATGGAGTGGATCAGTATGCAGTTACTGGTACTGCAGTAGGTTTCCTGCATTCTGCTCTTGGCCCTTACACTCACTTTCAGATATGCTGTACATGAGGAGTTGCTAGTGACAGCTGATATCTTCACTGGAACAACCAAGGCAGTCAGTGGGCCTTTTATCTCCATTAAATTTCATTCAGCAGATTGATGTTTGTGTCTCATTATTCCTCATTTTCATGTAAAAGTTGTAGTTGTCTGGGTAACTTTTGGCAGACTACGAGTGAAGAAAGGTGTCCTCAGATTATTCCCTTCATGAAGATAAAGGTGTTATCTGTGAGAGATAAATATGGACTCCAGATTGAAGAAATATTTAAGCACTCTCACAAATACTAAGTAAGCCTCATCTGTTTATCTAGAAACATATACATACTAAACCATAAAATCTAGGTCCAAACTAAAATTCATTCTTCTCTCAGGTTTGTGAATACTAAAAACAAACAGGATCAAGTCACACTGCCAAGGTCTGGATTGAGGTTTTTAGAGTTTGGATTTTAGATTCCTGCCTTTAAGTTTTATCCACAACTTATCACAAGAATTGTTGAGCTGCAGGACTTGAAGAGACATCATTCCTTGTAAGTGAATGAAAGAAATTCTACCTGACAAAATTTAAAAGAGCTGTTACAAAAAACTTCATTTTATTTTTGGCCTTTTCAGATATTACTTATGAAATATATGGATCAATATGAATCAACTGCTATTCAACAATACCTTGCATTCTTCTGATAAAATATAAGATTTTCTTAATGGTATCAAATCCAATACTTAATGAAGCTTAGTTCTGGAACTACATATATTACTAAAGACCCTTATGATTGTACTGTTAATTGCTTTATAAACCCATTGCCCATTCAGAATTAAAGCAATTTCACAAAAGACAAATAAGGGTATAAATTAAATATTAGGAGGTCTGAATAGGAAATAACTATTTATGCAGAACAGCTTTTGCTCTCTGTTCAATCGTGGTTGCTTAATTTTGTCAGCACTTTCTGGTGGCACTTTGATTTACTGCTTTTGAAGTCAACAGCACCACCTTTACAGTGTATCATTGAGGTCTGTAAACCGTTAGGCCCAGAGAGATTGGGCAGTTTATTTTCCACATATCCCTGACGTGTCAACCATGTGCATCAGTATGACAAAAACACTGAGCACCCACGGACTTATAACAGTGTCAAACCTTGTCTTTTGCCAGCTAGCACAGTCAGCATTATGTTTGTTACAGGGAAAATGTCCACATGAAAAACAGGCTGGCCTCAATTTGCTTCAATTTCTACCTTTTTTTACAGTATTTATGTTAATTGGCTTTCCTGGAGATGATCCAAGTCACTCTTTGTTATGTTCTACATCTCACTTGGGTTATGGATTTAGTTTGACAAAGAATTCTATATTAATAAAAAAAACCAGAAACAAAACCAACAAAAACTCAAAAAAAAAAAAAAAAATTGAAAATGCAAAGAGAGGAGGGGCAGAGACAAAACCTACTGGCAAATGTAAGATTTGCCAAGAGGCATGTTAGTCTATGAACATCCAGAGGGTCAGCAGCTCTACAGTGACTGCTTGTGCTCACCTGATACCCCAGGGTAATGCTACCAGCCGTACTCTGGAGAATAAGTGGACAGATGCTTGTGACACTTGTGATGCAAGTTCTCCCCCTACCTTACCTCACGAAAATGTGTCAAGAGCAAATAAAACAATAGAAGGGGAAATTTCCCCTGAATTCTGCTGCAGACACTCTGCCCAGCCAGTGTTCATCCAAGATTTCTCATTGCGCAATTCAGTTTGCTAGCAAGGCATCTAGAAAGGCCCTCAGACTCATGGAAAGCTGAGGCACTGGATGGCTTTTTATACTTGTGTGAGTCCTGTCACTTTAACAAGCAGCTTGTAATCTTTGTAGTATATATCTGATAGATATTTAGTGGTAAGTGAAGTTGAATATAAAGCCACATCTATGCTGACACAAAAAAAATATACCAAATAGATACAAAAGGATGGAAAATTTTAAATAAGGTTTTAAAAGCCAGTGTAAAGAAATCAAAATAGGTGTAATACATTTAGTCCATTATAAACTTTGTGGTACTTTTTTGGTTTGTTTTTTTTTTTTCTCTCCAAACACCTGCCTCTCTTATAAATAGACCCTCTTCTAAAATATCCCCTATTTTCTTTTTTAACATCCAAAGTTTTTTCATCAGCATCTAATAGATTTCAATCCAGAAGTCCAAAAAAAAACCAAAGACATTTTTAAAGATGGATGAAATTGCAACAGAAAAATATCTTCTAAAAAAGGACATTTTTCTCAAAAAATGCTTCTCTCTTGACTCTGCCTTCAAAAACCAAAATAAGACCCAGAAAGTTTGCAAGTCTTTGACAGTGTTCAAGTAAAAATCTGAAATTTAGGCCATTTTCAGGTTCACTTCTGTGCTCAAAAAAACCTGTCTTAACTGAATGTAAATCCAATTGCTGTGACTACCTTCTCCTCCTCTAACTGTCACTTGCTACTGTTCTGTGGTATCTAAGTCAGACAGTTTGTGAATTAATTATGAGGGGGTGTATATTTTCTTTTTCTGAAGAACAGTGAAACTAACATTTCTCACTTCAAGTCTGCCAGTGTCATTACGTGCACATTCTTCATTCCTTTCCAATCAGATTGGAGCCTTGCTATAATTTTCTAAAAGTCCAGATCTGCTATTCATTCAGCAAGATAGTCTCTGGCCATGTACAGAACAAAATCACTGATCTTTCTGGATTTTTTTTTTTAAATAATGTAATTTTAAGTGCTTTAGACACTAATTGCACACAATGGCAGCCATTGCCTAGCTGGATTGGCTTAAAAGCTTCATGCAAAATGCTGATTTGCAAATTAACTTGCCTTGGCAACCAGGAGAGATGTCAATTTGAAACTAAGTGGCAGTATATCATTTCACCTCAAAAGGCCAGGGTTTGCTGAAAAGTGATACACACATTCTCATGATGAAGGATTTGTTATGCTATTGACCATTGACATAAGTAAGTAAGAAACCATTATCCCGAGGACAAAAATAAAAATAAATCAAAGCTCACTTTCCAGCTGTCTATGAGGAGAAGAACTTGCTATTGATGTAATTTCTGGCTAAAATTACTTAGACATGTGCCAGCTGCTTTGTCAAAAGTGAGGGTCTGCTTACTGAAGGCACTATGGCTACTTGTCCAACCAGTGATAAAATCCAAAATTAAGCCATGTTTAAGGCTCTCCTTACAAATAGGGACACCAAAAAAATTTGACACTGACACATGCGCAAATCTACACCCCCTTAATTTCTTTCAAGAAAAGCCTGTTGGTAAACATGATCTTTATATTGTACTTATGGGGTGTTGTATGAATTTAGAGTCAGAGAAATATGAGTTGCCCCATGAAACTGAGAGTTCATATTGGTTGTATTGAAACTAAATGACATGACCATGATTCGGATGGGGCTGCACTGTGAGTGAGTGACAAACAGCAGTACTATCTGCAACACCATGTATCATCTCACAATGAAGCTATGGTGAAAGGCTCTTTGTTCTGGGAACCCAGCCCAGGCAGAGGAAACTGTGGGGAGAAGAGATGAAACTTCTCTTGCTTTGTCTGTCCTCAAGGCTTGTCGACTCTGAGGCTGCTGTGTGCAAGCCCTGGCTCCTACAGGGAAGGGAGCTGGCTGACAGCGACGTGGAGCTCAGACCGGTCTCTTTCCCTGTAGAGTTTAGTTCCTATATCTTCTCTCAATCCCTTTCTTCCAGAGCAAAGCAATATTGCAACACGAACAGCCATGCTTGGCCCTTCAGGAAGATCGAAAAAGCAACAGGATGGGCAGCATGTTCGTGTGTGACTGGGAGTCCGTAGGGACGTCCAGGCATGTCGGTGCCCCTGGCAAACTGTGCAGGATGAATCCCACTGCAGGACCTCCCCCTGCAAACCTGAGAGGGGGCAGGAGCCCAGCCTCACCTCGGGAGTGGTGGTTATTGAATGCTCACATGCTGGACAAGAGAAGTTTATCTCAGCCCTTTCAACTCTAAAAGCTGCATTTGTAATTCGTCTGAATGGAAATATTGTGGAGAATGAGAAGGAGCAAAATAGACTTTTTGGTTTTGCTGACAACCCTGTGGTTTAACAGTGGCCTTGGACACAGAAAACCCAGGATTATGTTTCACCTCCAGATAACTCTGAGTAATCACATCTACAAATCAGTGGTGAAAATGAGTAATTTGTGATTCAGGTTGAGAATAGACTTTAGTCTGGGTCTTTTAGTGTTCCTGGCTGTGTTACGCAGACATACATTCACATGTGTGGGCATTTTCACCATATTTGCCAGGAAAAGGAACAAAAGCAAACCAAACAAAACTAGATACGAAGATGTGAAGTCTTGAAAATTAATGTAGCATGGAATTATTGTCCTCCAGTCAGCTTTAATTGCTAGTGCAACAATTGATGATTAGAATTCAAAAATTCATATCCCACAAGTATTCTTCAATTTTTGTTTATAATTTTTCATCCCATCAGATCCTCCTCACAGTAAGTTTATTTATCAGAGTGTTCATGGAAAGTAGAGCCCAAAGGGGATGTAAATACAAAGTAAGTGAATTTGTTTAAATATTTAAATCAACATTTGTGTGATGTATTATTCTAGCTCCAGTCAGTGTTCTGGAGTAAAGTGGGATGAAAAACAATTTTCAGAGGAAATTTTTAAAGATGGAAGTTAATTATAATTCAAATGCCTAAACTGTATTATGTAAATAATAATTCTTTTTGCTATTTTGAATTGAGAAATTTGTTAACATCTATTACAAAGAAGTATTTACATCATTAAAAAAATATGTTTAAAATTCAGTGCTTAAACTCGGTAACAAAAGTTTGAACATATATTCAAACTTGAAAAGTATTTCTATGCTTTCGATTATTTTATTTTTTAAAAATGAAATGCATCTAGTTCTATTTTGGACTTTTAATTTGTTAGAAAATGTTAAATTAACTTGAATATTTTCCAAATATGTTGAAATATGATACTAATCTAATGCAGTGAAAATTTAATTATAAACTCTGTGCAAATGCATTATAATAAAGTTTTTTTCATCCAGAAAGGAAAGTATGTGTGCTCTTGTAAGCAGACTAGCACTGTTGCTTAGTATCTCAATGTTGCCTTTCAGTTTTGAAAAAGAAAAGGAAATATTTTTAACTGTACTAAAAAGTTTGTGATGTGGGTGGGGAATTTTGGGAGGGTGACTGTAAAACTCCATGCTCACCCCAAATGTATTTATGTACAGCTGCACAGTTTTTTGTTATGAATTCATTTTAGCCATGTTTGCTGCTTACCTGCTGTCAACGCAGCAGGAACCAAAGTCATCTGTGTCTGCTGCAGTTATTTCAATTCTTTTCTTATTAAATGTGTGTTTCAAATGACTGGCACCACAGATTACATTCCCAGTAGACTCTTAGACTTTTGCTTAAATTCATGTAGATCGAGAGTTATCCTAAAATCAGCAAGACATTCTCATTATGTAAAGTTAAGCATATGTTCAAGTGTTTGAATTATCAGGGCTAATCCATAAAATTGAGAAGAAAATAGAATACACAAATATACAACATTTTTATAGGAACCTATAACTGTATAAACTTAAAGGGAATGGGTATTTTAAACATTAATCATGTATGTGTATGTATGATACATATTTGTATTAAATTGAACCAGCTCAGATTTTGAAACTGGCATCATCAGCGCTAAATACATGTCAGAAACAAATATATAACTCCTTTTTCTTCCCAAAAATGGGTTTCAGTAATACCTGTTGCAAGGAGATGTGATTAACACTGCTTGGGCCCTGTGGCATTATATTTTTTATTTATTTATTTCTGAGTGAATCCCTAATCCCTGCTTAATTTTATGAACTGTCAAAATGATTCTAAATATCTCTCTGGTTTGCATTTTCACCTCAGGACAGGAGTCCAGAGGTACAGATTTGTTGTACAACAGTGGACTTCAGGCAATTTTCATCTTTTAATACCTACAGCATCCAAGGTTGAATTTGTAATAATCACCAGATTATCTCTAAAGGATCTTCCTGTTACACTTGCAAATAGTTCTGCAGAAAAATGCAAAAGATATAGAAGAAAAATAATTGATTAGATGCAGGAGATCATTTTGTCACATAATCCCAGATGGAAAAGAAAAAAAATGTGGATTTCTTTTTATTTTTTTTAATGACAGTTGAAAGATATTATAGGAAAGATACTTGCTATTCTAGTTAAGTCATATGCTGGTTCCAGTCCCCTGGTTAGATTTTAAAATGCCATAAGAAAATGTGCAAAAATAACACTGTAGCTAGAATTTTATTTTAGAATGGGTATGGATTGTTCGAGTGGTGTGTACAACCATGACAGCTAACAAAGCAATGTGCCTCCACTGCTATTGATATGGCAGGTATAAAGAAAAAGAAGGTGCAGACAGAAGTTAACTATAGGTGAGATTATTATTCTTTTTAAAAGAATATGAAGAGACTTCCATTATATTTTAGGGAGCTATGAACTAATTGGGTGATATTTAAAGTGAGAAAGGGAAACAGAATATGGCAACAGATTCCACATAGTAATTATCTATATGAGAGTCAGGTGATGGGAACCACAAAGATTTAATAAATGTTGATAAATAATTTACATTTATTATTGGTATCATAAATGAGATCTAATTCAGGTATAATTTTTGGGCTGTGAAAATTTTCTGTAGTTTGTATTTTACTAAGAGATTGAACATCATCTCTTTCTCAGAGCTGGGATGTGATTCTAATTTTGCTCATATTATAAAAAATTCAATTGAATTCCACTTATGGCATCAATTGAAATTCACACCAAAATAATTGATCAAATCAAGGAAGATGGACTGAAAAAATTTTTAGGCTCTGCCTTTGATTTGAAATGTTTTTTTTCCTTTATGCACTCACATAAATCTTAACGTTTTAAAAGGTGAGGTATCCTTTGTTGGTCCAGGACAGAGGATGTATGGCACTTAGCCTGCTAGTACAGAAGCTTTAATATGTGAAAGTGGGACAGGGGAAGCCACACATGTGTGTCATTAAGGGGACCAAGAAAGGATGGCTCTCTGGGCAGGTCAAAAGGCAAAAAGAATTGATCAGAGTTTCTGTGTCTGAACACTGCATTTGAGGGCAAGTCAGTGTCTGTTGCAGAAGGAAGTTGTGAGTTGAATTACATGGTTAAAGGATTAGTAAGCAGGAATGAAAAATAGAAAAAAAATAAAGATATATTTCCTATTTTTCCTACATCTAAGGGAGTCAAGCTTCAGATGGGGTAATAGAAAGTAATCCAGAGGAAAAATACCTGTCTGTTGCCCAGAAAATACAGCATTTATTATTGTAAAGTAATATATCATACTGAAGTCACCCTGCATAACCTGTCTCCTGAAGCACGTGTTGGGCAGCCTGGAAGAAACGTGGTCTGTCTCCTGTAGAGTTTTCTTGCTGCTTAGAAAGAAAGGCAGGCTGTCCCATGAACCTTTATCTGTACTTGGAGATGAAAGAACAACACTTCTCTTCTCTGAGCTCCACCCTAAACAGCATGAAAGAGACCAAAACTTATGAACCTGGGAATAATTAAAACAGAGCCAGCAGCGGAAGGGTAGAACATGAAATCTTTCTGAAGCAGCACACATATCTACTCTCATCCTGCTGCTGAGGACAAAATGTCATAAACTTAGGAAATTCTAACCCTGATTTCTAGCAGAAGATTGAAATTTTTTATTTTTTTTCACTTGTACGTAGTTAAGAATGTTAAAATGAAAGTCAAAAAAACCCCAACAATACAAAAGCAAAAACCAAACCAGGATATTGAAACTGCATCTACTTTCTACTTGTATGTTTTGATGAATGTAGGAGAAAGCATTTGGGAAATTTGAAATTGGGAAGCCAGGTGATGAAATTATCATCTTTGTCCAGATATATAGAGACATTAGGTAGTCATCAAATATTGATGATGCATTAAAGGTATAAGGCAGAGCACTCCATTTGTTTGTTTTGTTTGGCCAACGTGTTAAGTAGAATAACTTACGAGAAATGTTAGAATTCATCCCTTCTACTCCTTTTGTTAACAGGTTAGCGCTCGACCAATTCATGTATCGAAGGCTTTATGTATTATTAATCAAAAGAGTTAAAAAGTCAATCCAATCTGGTTATATACAGTAGTTCTTGTGGTTTTCAAACCTTTAAATAATTTATGGTGTCATCACTTTCCCAGTGGATATCAGGCTAGTTGAGTGTCTGGAATCAGAATCCCACTGGGAAAAAAAGAAACATAGTCAGAAAAAGTAGTAATTTTTTTTTTAATAATAGCAACTCCAGCCTATTGTATCATCACTATCAGTCTCTAGAGAGGCCATTTCTCTGAAAGAGAAGTTTTTCTTATACGAATCCTTTTGGGATCAAACAATCCTGACGAATCTATACCTACATATTGTTCTAACTGGATAAGGGAGTGTGTGTGTGTTGAGCACACATGGAGGTTTGTTCTGTCTCTTTTGAAGTGGTAAGCCCCCACAGTTGATCATTGTAATCTGAAATGGCTATTTTTTTTTTTTTCTGTAAGTATGCCTCAAATTAATTCAGCCATTTTTGATTATGTGAATACTGGGGAATCTACTTTTGAGCTTTTAAATCTTTCTAGGTATTCAAGAATACAATAAAAAAGTGATTTAAAATAACACATTTGATTTAAAAGTATGTTAGAGAAATAATGACATTATTTTATGTGATAGAATACCAGATTCTGCCTTCCCAAGAAAGGGACTTGACTTCTATTATTGAATAAACTGCTACCATATATTTAACATATAACCTTCTTTCAGAATTAAAAACCTCCTTTCAACCCAGAAAATCATATATTCTTTCTCCATGCAAAACAAGGTCATTGAAGACCAGGTGTATGACAGGTACTCTGCTAGTTCCCCAGCAGATTATGAATTTTTATACCTCTTTGTTTTGCACTGTATCTTGCAAAAGACGTCCCATGCAAAGCCTTTTTTTTTTTTTTCTTGAATCTCTCAATAAAAAATTCAGGAAGCATCAGTGAAGAGAATTGTCCTGTGATCTTTTACAACAGCTGATTTTCCCTTTAGCTGCCAGCTGGCCATACCCACTGACTTCAACCAGGTCCACAGTTCTTCCTGCTGCATCCAGATCCTGCTTTCTACTTGTCTAGGAAACTTTGCCTCCTGACCCTACAACAGTCTGTACAGTTGTTAACAGAATGGAGTGAATGACAAGTATGCATTTCTGCATGCAGCCTGCCAGCCAAACTAGCAACCTTCTGCTGGGGTTCAGAATTATGCATTTATATAAACTAAGACTGGCCTTAAATGTAAGTCAGGGAAGTAATCTTTCTATGAATGTGAAATATTTATCCTACAATTATGAAGTGAGACTGAGAAAATTTGCTAGATGAGGGAAGTGGACATTTCACTTACAGAATCAAGATTTGAGTTCCTTTAAAAACAGAGACAAAATCTGAAACATAAAATTTAACAGTATAAAACATGAAAAAAAATGTGAAGGATTTAGGTGCATGCATATCATAAAACTCCCTCAGTACCACTAACTCAGCTGTATTGATGACACGTATTGACTCATATTCTGCTTTCAGCAACACTTGTGTAAATCCAGGGTACTGCAACTTCAGTCACTTCGGAGCAATTGCTCTTGATTTACACTCCTGTAACTGACAGCGTTTGACCCTTAGACTATACATATATCTTAAATTATGCATTTAGCTTCCTGAGCCACAACTGAACAATAAGGCAGTGTATATATCATCTGGTATGTACCATACATCAGTTTAATGTGGACATTTTAGTTCTGCATTTCTTCTACTCTTGTGCTGCCATTCTCATACTTGAAAGAGTATTAAATTTTATGCATGTATACATATACACACACACACATAGGCACTTTTAAAAAATTTGTGTGATTCTTAGATCATGTATGGCTCCAGAATGCTGTGCAGTTCTCTCATCTTTCCTAAACAATGTGTGCAAAAAAATGGTTAAGAACTGCATGAATCTTTAAATTGATCTTAATTAGCACTCTATAAGTGATCAGAACCAATCTTACTGTTCACAAGGATATTCCTCTCCTAGTTCCTATCTCCAAACAGGGACACGGTTGCTCACTGAACACATGAACATGTCTCAGTACAGGTTTACTGAGATGAGGAAGAAGAACAGAGGCGTCCTGGGTCCTCTGTTGGTTTTGGCCATATTTATGAAGCAATTTCTCCCTTTATGTGATGGGGTCATACCTGTGAATCTCTTCTTTTCCCAGGGTAGGTCTGGCTGAATTTCACAATATCAGCCTTATCTTGCCAATGCTCTGCCTAGTGCCAGCTTGCACAATGATTATCCTGCAATCACACTCCCAGAAACTTCTGCTGAAAACAAAAGGTGCTTCCAGAAATACCTTGAGAGACAATTAGCACATCAACTTAGGTGGCCTGCTTTAGCTTCCTCTGAAGACAACTCCTCCTGAACAGCTCCAAAACACAATGACCCCAAATAATTATTCTGTCCTATACTCACTCTTTATACAATGAGAACATTGTAGCCACAGTGAAGATGAGGCCAAGAGCAGAAAAATTATGTACACATCTTTGGAAACTTAGGAATGATCTTAAGCTTTTGGCTTCTTTTTTCTCTCAGTAATATAGAGCACTTCATTCTAGTAACACTTCACATTTCCACAGACTTCTTTCTAAAGAGACTAAACCTGCAGGGCTTGTGTCATTTCTGTGGTTCCTACAGGCTTCCAAGAGGCAGATATACTCTGCAAAAAAATTAAAAGAAGCAGGCATATTTTAAAATTGGATCACTAAGACATGAAAATAGGAATTAATTTTATTTGTAGGCAAAATCAGAAGGAAAAGAGAAGAAAGTTTAACAGAAAAGCAATAAAGTTTTGGACAGTTCACAAGGTCTAGCAGCCTGTGGGCCAAACAATAAGCAATTTGTTGAGGAAGAGAGAATAAAGACATTCTTTCAGGCTGGCCGGCTGGCATGGTGAGCTGCCCATTGTGCTGCTGGCTGCGAGACCTGGGATTAGGGAGCAACTCAGGTTCCCAGGCTTGGCACCAATGGAAACTCAACTTTATGTATTTAGTCTTTGAACAGAAGAAGAGGTCACAGTTCAGTACCATTTGAGAGCTGATATACCAAACAGCACTAGTACTGGCTCCAGAGGATGAATCTTCATCTGCCCATTTGGTCAAAGGTGAGCTGCCCTAATAATGCCTCTAGCAAGGTAGAAAAGATAAAAAAGCTTGGAAAGCATAGTTGGAATGGGGGAGGGACACTCTTTCAACTGATAGACTGTAGTGAAAAGGCAAAATACAGTCATAACAACAATCTGCTCTGTGAAAGTCGCTCAGTGGGTTAGAATCAAATAATACAGTATATAAAAAGATACATTAAAAATATTCTTGTTATTCATGCGATTTTTTAAAATCAGATGTATTTCTGCATTAAGAAAAGCAAAGGTAGAGAAACAAAGGGTGGTTCTTTGCTATACTAAAGCATGGGTTTTTTCAAAATAAAAAAAAAAAAGGCAGAAAAGCTGGAACGGAGTAATAAAATCCAAATAGTTATAAATAAAGTATATATTGCAAGGTTCATCACACCAAATGTATTCCTCAAGAGTCAATAAGTGGGAAAAACTAAACTACATTAACACCCCTAATGTCCAGAAATTATTACACTCTGATGACTATGAGGAGCACTAACTTAGGAACTGACATTCTCTCTGGATAGGCATTTGTTGTAGATATTCCAAAAGAGGAAAACTCCATTCTCTGAAATGGTTGGTAACCCTTGTCAGGGGAACTCAAATAATCAGACCTTTTTTGACTACCCCAATTAATTGAAATACTTACTGGAAATGCAGAGCGAATAATAGCAAAAATTTTATATTGATAACAGACAACTTAGTAGAAGAATTAAGTTCTTTGCTGATACTGTTCCTGCTCCTGTTTTGGTAATTTTATGCAGATCTAGGGGAAATTTTCATAAATTAGTGATCCAATCTCATGGTTATATTTAAAAATTAATTTTCTTGAGTCATGTACACTAGAATTCTACACTTAATGTTTTTTTCACTTCCTGAAAATATCCACAGGATTGAGTTTTTCCAGAATACATATTTCAGAAAGAAATGTTGATGCTTGCATGTGTGAATGTGAAATTTAGAAGATCTAAAAATTTAGAAGATCTAGAAAGAAATGTCGATGCTTGCATGTGTGAATGTGAAATTTAGATCTAGAAAAAATCCCCAAATAAGTGATCAACAACCAACAGCTGCACCACTTGAATGTTCAGGCTCACTCTGAAAAGAATAAGGAAGACAAAAGTGCCGTTAAGCATATAGGAAGACTTGCACATTTTTCCCTAATGAATACATTGGAGATAAATGAGTCTGTTTATGAGCATCTAGTGGACAGAAGAAGTATCTAAATTTGTCATCCTCTCTGGGGTATGAACTGAGTCAGGATAGCAAAATCTGGCCTTAGGAGAATTGCTCATTAAAGGCATTAAGTCCAGTTCTACCTTCTTAAGATAAACAGTAAATTTCAGAGTCAGGTTTTCCTGGTAAGAAGCTTTCAGGAGCAGCAATTTAAAAACTCTCCAAAGCACAACACTGCATGAGGGCTTGTGATTCACTCCACCTTTTGATTTTACATTAATCTCTTCTGTTTGATATTTTTCTCTTCTTCACAGACAGAGAAAAGAAATAGTCTTTTACAGAATGAGACCACAGGGTAACCAGGCTGAAGAATTATAACAACAGACATTATGAAAATCTGTAATTATTGGTTTGAGATTCCAGTACAAGAGAGAATGACACTTTGGGTTTCGGTTCTTCGGCTTCTGCTGATGTAAACTAAGCCCCAGGTCCAGCCCAGAAGTGGAAGATAGCACAGCACAGGAGTCATAGGACCTGCCCTCAACAGAGTATTTCTGCATTTGCTTCTGAACAGTGATCTCTGCAAACTGCTTGACCTCAAATTCTTGCTGTGAGTTTTCCAGAGAGTTGAAATTGGGAGAGTTTCTTAAGACAACTGAATGCTAAGCCTTCTTGCCAGTAGAAAAGCTGGAGAGAGGAAGGATGCTCCCTCAGTTTTGGTGGGACTCTTAACCCCTGGTATCAAAGAACCACCAAATTCTCCTCACAAGGAACCCAGTGACAAATGGCATGAAGAGTCAGTGGCATGGCCAGTGATGGCCAGAGGTGACATGCCTTAGAAAATTTGTGTCCAATGAGGTCATGGAGCTTGCTGTGTAGTGTACTGTTGATTCACGTCTATCCTAAATTAAACAGCGTCAGTCCTTGGCTTGAAAGTTTCTGTGCAGTAGATACCACATCCTCCTTTAGGTTTTCTCTGTACGTGCCAGCAAGGGAAAGAGGGAATACTACCTCTGCTGTGTCTGAGCATTGCTGTCAGAGTAATATGAAACAGCAGCAATTAATCATCTACTTTGGGAGCGTAGTTCAGATTAACTTTGTGAGGAACTTGAATGTGAGCTTGAAATTCTGAAAAAACCTTCAAGCCATCTAATCTGAGAGAACAAATCATCTACTAATGCCTTTTTTTTTTTTTCAGTATAGATTAACTTTATGTATAGAGCTTAGAAAGGGGTTTTCCATATCTTTCTTTTTTGGTCTTGTTGTGCTTTCATCTTTGCTGCAATTCTGCTCCCCTCCAGTGTCAGTTCTCACACATCTCTCATCTGTGCATTTTGATGCATGCCTGTCCTATGACTGCTGTCACCTGCATGTGCCTGGTATAGGCCCCACATCACACCCCTCCCCTTTTCTCTTGCTGCCTCTGTCTCTTTCTCAGACCACAGGGGCCACACGATCACCACTTTCTCAGTGTGGCATTTCCTTCTGTGCGTTGCTCTCGCGTGTTGTTTATCTCTCAGAAGGATTGCAGCTATAGATAGCATCAGTGGAACTGTATCTGTCTAGGAGCAGATGTCTACCTCTGCCCTATCATCTTAATTGCCCTGCTGTGGCTCACCTTCCAGAAGCCTTTTTTTTCTCCTGTCTTACTTTTTTTCCCCCCTCCAATTTTGCAAATGATTAGTTCAAAACCGGCAGGACTCAGGTTATAGTCATAGGACTTAGCTGGGCATATTTAATCTTTTAAGGAGAGAGAATGCCTTTGGTTCCTAACCTACTGGACAGTATTTTCTAAGGTCGTTGAAGTTTTGTCTTACATTTTCATTTTATAGTGAATTAGGTAAACATTACTGAAAGAGAAGCTAGAGAAGTAGGAAATTATTATAAAAGTATCAGTCAAAACCAAAGTGTTACAATCTGGACTAGGAGGATAAGCAACTAATGTAAATAACTATATATGACAGAGACATACTCTTACCTGTTTCTAGGGTGTTGATAATTTAGAGTTTGATTTTTTTTTGAGAGAGAGAAAATTGAATCACTCAGCATTTCAGAAGATTCTTCTATGTAAAAAAATTGAAAGGTATTCATTTGGCAAATTATACCTTTCAGTCATTCTAGTTTCACATTGATCAACAGTAAAATATGGATTTGTATTAGTTTGGGACTAAAATTTATATTATGGGAAAGTGAAAAAAAAAAAATGAGCTGGCAAATGATTTATCCATTTTCCATTGTAACTACTTTAGGCATTTTTTAGAGGGCTGAAAAAAGTGTTTGTATCAGAAAGCCATGCTTCAATTATCTATGTTTGCCATGTGACAGAGATAGGTTTGAAAAGTATCCAGGCTTCAGTTAGCTCAGACTTAGCCTGAAGTTCACAATAAAATTTGAATCAAGTTTCCTTTCAGTTTTTGAAATCATGCTGTGGAAAGGGTTTAGTATTCTCATCCAAAAATATTTGGTCCTTTTGATGAAGTAACACAAATACAGTATTTTAGCAGGTGCATACACAACAACATACACATTCACTGTCAGTGATAAATTAAAATTAATCAACTATTACCATGCTAGTATATAAACTACTACAATTATTTCCAATCACAGGCAATACAAATCAACAGAAAAGTAGCACTCTGATGCACCAAGCTAGAAGAACTTTTATTTTAAGTACTTATGTGCATATAAACCATAATTTGTATCTCCCACCCTGTCTCCTTTTTTTCATAGGAAGGACTTTCCAATGCAGGATGGGAATATCCTGTACCCAGCATCGGGAATGTGCCTGTCACAAGACATCTAACTTCTATCAGAGCTATTTACAGAAATTTTGGCAAAGTTAAATTAATTTTTTCATTCCTTACCCACTTCCCACCCCATTCCCCTTGCTCCTGCCCCATGACAATTATGCTCTCTTTTGCTGCATTTAATGTCTTCTTAAGATATCTCCTCACTTCTTCAGTATCTTGAGAAAAGCTGAAGCTCTTTGTGCTCTATTTCAGGCACTGCACTAATACAAGTTTCAAAATAAGTCAAATTCAGTGCAGAATCTTCATCTGGATTTTTTTTTCCTTTACTCTTTCACCTCAGCTTTTTAAAACAGATTAAATTTAGTCCAGAATTGCCCTTGCAAAGACAGTATCTTTTTACACATCATAATCATTTCCGAAGTGTCAGCAAAACAAGGATTTTTTTACAACAGCAGCAGCAACAGCAAAATCGTACAGTTTTGGGAGGTGAGGTTCAATCTCTCTTGGTATTTCATCAGAGCTGTTAATTAAATTTCACTTGATAATATTTACCGCAGGTCATGTTGAACCCTCCGCCCTCCCCTTTACAGATATACACACGCATACAGACACAAAAAAGTCAGACCTCAGGAAAGAAAGTGAAGCTTTTAAATCTATTTGCAATTGTAGCAGTTCTACTTTCAGAGTCTTCATCTGATTTTCAGAATTCTTAGTGACAAAATAACAAAACAGAAAGATTTAATCAAGACAGCGTTACAATCAGGTAAATTTTTAGTAAATATAAATTATTGATATTTAGCAGTTAAAAATAAACTCATAAATTCAACAAAAAGCCCCAAGAATGAGCCCCACTTATTTTCCTTAGAAATATTGGTAAAATTACAAACTTAGATAAAACTGTGGGTCAGACAGATACTTCCCAGAGTCTCTCTGATCCTGGAGATAAATGTAGTTCTTCATCTGCCTTTCTCTTTAGCTTCAAAGATCTCTAGACTGTTATGCTTGATTTCAAGCAAGTGTCCCTTTTTCTGTATCGACATCCCTTTTATCTGACCGCTGCAGCAGTACCAGACGGTACCTACATTTCTGTAAGTTCCTTAAGACCTGAGCTAGCTTTCCATTAATGTCCATTATTTACAGGGACTATATTTATTTAGATATTTGAGTTCTAAAAGTTCTGGGAAGCCTAGATATCTTTTCAGTTAGCTGCAACAAGAAATAACAGAAAGAAATAATTTTTGCTGCAAAATATTTGGGGTAAGGCGACCTGCTAAGCCTCCTGCTGCCTTGGGAGACAGACAACAGTCATAGACTGCTTCCTCAGCTCAACCACTGATATTCTGTGAGGTGTTTTGGACAAGTTACTAGACTTTTCTTTTGCTTCTATTATCCTTTGGAAAAGGATGTCAGTGATAAAACTTCTTTCCACCACCTTTTTTTTTTTTTTTTAATCTTTCCTTATTAGATTTTTTAAAAGACTGATGCTGGCTTTTGTGGGTCAGCAGAACTAGGCTATACTAGGCTATACTTAGAATTTCTAGCCATTCTATAATCCTAGTGATAAGAATAGTAAATATCTGAATGATTAATTGATGTGAAGAGGAATTTGGAGCTAATCTTAAGCCTCAAATGAATCCAAATTGTTTAGATGGCAGTAGTCCAGACATTCAGAGCCATATCTGAATTTCTTTCAAGTATGAAATGTTTGGGTAGTTCAAGCCCAAAGGACTTAATTATCTTCATGACTAAACTTGTAGTATCTCCATGGAATTGGAAATTCCTCCCTATTTATGCAGGCAAAATAGGGCTACATGTAAGAACAATGTGAATCAGGAGACTGGGATCAGGCCGCCATGTGTTCACTATCATGGGCCATAACTTAGGGAAAGTGAGCTGTAGAAGAAGCACCATTCAGGGAAGTGCTGCCCAACATCCCTTTCTGGTCACTTCTGCCTTAGCAGCCACCCAAAGTGGATCCATTTAGTCTCTCACTGTTATTCCCCACTGATAATAGCATTATGTGATTTGAATGTGGACAGAAGGTTCGTTCTTCACACCTCTTCCCAATTTTTCTTTTCCTGTTTCTGGTGTGACAATAAATTTTGGCAGCATACAGTGCCAACTGAGCCAGTATCAGCATCCACTATTATTACGCTGAATACAGTATCTAGAACCACTGTTGTATGTGCACATTATGAGTTGCGCAGGCCTGTGCTTCTGATGCTCACAATTCAGTGTGACAAAAAGGAAGAATTTTGGAAAACTCAATCTGTGCATCTAAAAGTGGGTAGAAGAAGCTGGGTAGCTGAGGAAGTGTTTCATAAGGCATAGGCACTATAAACTGACTCAGCATGAATGGATACCGACTATTCTCTGACAGAGAAAGGAAGAAGTGAATGCAAACCTGCATGAAGTGCTCTAAGACCTTGTTCTGTACTGCACTGGCTGACCTCCTCAGACAACAAGGCACTGAGGCTTTAGAGATGAACCAGCTTTCCCAATCCCCGAGTTCACCTTACTGACCAACTCTGTAAAATTTCAGTCAATTGTAGTGATTTCTGCAGATGAAGTCTGTCCATTTGGTGACTCTCAATGGGATAACATAAAAAAAAGTTTAACATAAAAAAATTTGCCTTCCACGTGTGCTAGAGAGTTATTTCTTTTCCCACTTTTTTAACTGTTATGTTTTTTTTTTCTATTTCGTCTTGTGTTGCCCCTGTAACATCTACAGTGTATACACACTTTTACTGGAGCCCCCGTACAATCCTTGCAGACTGCATTTAGAAGAAGACACTGGGATTGCACAGACCTTTCCCTGAATATAGCAACTGAACTTTGAAGTATTTGTTGGTCCAGCTTTAAAACAACCCCATACATAGAAGAGCACTTTTGAAGATGGCTACACTGTTCTATTACCTGTTTGTTCTGTGGGGACGACCTACTGTTCTCAAAAGCATCAAATCGGCTCTTCATATCAAGTCTATCATTAGCAATGTTTTTCATGAATTTATGGCAAGAAATTATGGAAATAACATTGTTTTCTGCATAGACTTGAAAAAAAAATTGTTTTCAAAAGGGTATTCTTTTAAATATTTCATAAGAACATGTTGATTTTAATGATTTCTTAAGGGAAATATTTCAGTGATTTAAAATCAAAATAAAATAATTAATTTCTGCTTTTGTCTTCCAAATTTATTCTTCTAACATTTGTATTTTATTTTGTATTAAAATTTTACATCATATATATATTTAATATTTCAAACTGATCAGTGAAAATTTTTTTTACTCTACTGAAGCAATTTAACGGTATCAAAACAAATGTATTGTTCCACTTGTTGGAAATAAATACTTTTGAAGTTCTCCCCTGTTGCTCTGTGAATGTGGAGTTCTACATTTTGTCCTAGATAGTCACAAAGGGAAAACTCGAAAAGTCAGGATTCATTCTACCATTCCTAGGATGAAAACTGGCTGTTTTCAGAAGAAAAATGGGCAAAAGAAATACCACAGGAAAAAAAAAGAAGCAACACCTCTTCATGTTGCCTTAGACAACTCACTGGCCTTTGACAATTTACCATACTGTCCAGCTCTGTCCCTTCAGTACTAAGGCTGGTCCTCATTTTTTTGTGTTTTTCATGAGCCATACACCTAACCATAAGAGAGCATTAAATTTTAAGAGTTGCTCAAATACATTTTTTCCACTAACCAAGTCATTTTGCAAAACAAACATCAGTCTTTTAAGTTAAGACATTCTTTATGAGAGGTGACATGTTTGAGAGAGAATAAAGTAAAATGTTATTTACCCACTGAATGATGGAGTCATGGCCATCAGCATTACACAGAAACATTTGTGAATTATACGAGTATCTCAACTTTAGAAAAAGAAAGATAGAGAGAAAAAAATAAATTACTTGGCCTGTCATTAGGGAAGCTCTAGCAATAGCAGCAGGGAAGAGGGTAAAGAATCCAAAAAATAAAAGACAGAGAAAGGGATAAAATCTGATTAATGGAGTTTGTAGATTGGAAAGCCTATCTGTGGTTCATTTAAACATGAATACCTAATGCAAGGCTAGGCAATCCCTTATAGCACTGACTTCTAGAAACTGTAAAAAAAGATCATGCTTTAGTCCTGCTATTACTTTGCCTTGATGATAGGAGAATATGAATGCTGTTTGAAAGATAGTACCATTTCTTTGATACATCAAAAAGCACTCTGCAGTAGACTACTACTTTAGTGGGACACTTATAGTCAAAACCAGTATTTGACTATGTTCCTAATGTCATATTACAATGACAGACGCTCAAGGTATATCAATTTAATCTTAGTTCAAAAAAATCTTTTAGTTCTGCTGTAGAGAAGTCAAAATGGACTTTTATAGTTTTTCAGCTTGAAATTGGACAACGAACAACTTTTATAGTAAAAATGAAATGCAGAATATGGCTGAAAGGGTAATCATATTAGGATTTAAAAAATAAAGCACTTGCTATTTATTTGGCCTAAAGTTTCCAAATAGGAAACTATGCTAACAAGAATGAGATTACACAATTAAAAATCAAGTCTTCTCACTACTAAAAGAGAGTGGCTCTTCATTTCTTGTTCACTTGTTTTATAATGTTTAAGGATAATGGATGCTTTGAAATGAATCCTGATATACCTCGATGGAAATGAGAACTAGGCTCACTTCGTAGATGTTTGACTTAACAGTTTTGTATATGGCTCAGTATAATGTGAATAAATTTTGAGTCAGCTTGTACTTTTTAAAACTTCATCAGTGTAATATTTTGTGTTAAAAAAAAAAAGAAAAAAAAAGAAAAAAAGAAAGTGTTCATTTGTAGAATTACAACTTGTAAAAAGTTCTTACAAAGGATAGGTGTTACCAGCCTCTGGTTTCACCAGATTGTAAAATGAATCGGTGGAGTGAGTCACACATTTCAGTCACAGTACCTGGCAGCCAATTCATTACTCACAAAGAGATACAGAAAAGGAGTGTACGTACACTCATCACCAATAAAACATTTAACAGGTTTTCTTGACTTTAAAAAAAATTTCCATGTCTAGATATAACCCAGCTCAAGATTCAACTATGTAATTTAAACGATTGGCCCTAGAGATCAAAAAACACATACTGCAGGTAACGTAGGTTCTCTCTGCATGTGTACAGCCTTTTCTAGGTAGCATTGTAACTGTATGCAAAGACAAAAGGTGTGAAATCATATCACTTCAGAAAGCAGGTTTCTTTTCCTGTCAAACACTGCACTTGGAGGCTTCTTGTTGTTCAATTTTTACAATATTTGCTATGTTTGATTGGGAAGCCTCATCCCAGGAGGAAAACTGCCTTCCAGCTTCCTCTTTTTCAGATCTATTGGGACCTCTTAGTGGTGGCAACAGTGACCAAAAACCCCCAAGCCCTAGCGATTCACAAGTCTGTACAATTTCTCATTTTTCCTTTCCTGTCATGGTTACAATAATGAAATTCTGTGGAGTATTGTGGAAGTAAACTATCCAACTCTTTGGTTTGCTTAAGAGGTAGTTTGTGGTTGGGTATCAAACAGACGTGTCGAATTACCTAACTTTAATTTCAAGTAATTGGTGAACAGAATTACCCTCAGGGTTGAGGGAATTATAAACAACGCAGCTCCTGGTAATTTTCTCCCCTCTGGATAGAGCCAAGTGGAAATTGCTGCTAGTGGGTATGTTACAGCTGCTTGTGACATTCTGAGAAGGTGGATATTTGCAAATAATACAGTTCATTTGACCCTCGCTGCTTGGCAATGAAAGAAAAACTATCTGAAGTACTTTCTTGGGGTTTTGGTAAGCACTATCCTTCTTTCCTGTGATTTCTGCAATAATCATTTAAGTGCTGGCAATAATTTGAGACAATTTCTTTTGAATAAGTTTTCATATGCGCAGCATTAGTCTAATAAAAAGGACAATCCAGACTTGACCTCAAATGCTGCTCTTTAACTAACATTATGTCTGCAAAAGAAACATAAAGCTTATACTGATTAGGCAGAAAAAGAAATAATAATATGCATGATATGCCCTGTATGCATTTTGTTTATCCTAATTGCTATGAAGGGGGCGATGTGGAAGAATTCATGGGATTTTCACTTCCCAAAAGATTTTCTGTTGTCAATTCAAAGGACCTGATTCTGGTATCACTTACACTGTATTTCCTTGACTTGAACGGGTTTAATTTCTTTTTATGTAGGAAATGTCAACATACTCTCTTCATGTTATTCTATTCTGGACTCTCAAAATCAAGAAGTGAGGATAAATTCAAATCAGTTTGAGATAAATACCTGAGCTCAAGTGGTCTCTTTCAGACTTGATTGGCATTAAGTGGGAACCCAGCAGGTCTGTCAAATCCTTTCTTAATATAAACCAGTCAGATTATTTGGGATGTCTCCATCTCTACACTTCATGTGTTGCTCTGTTTCCTCTGTTTGTTCTGATCACTGCTGAGACTGATGGGATTTTTGTTGCTTTTATATCAAACTGAACAGCCTATCCACCAGGCCACCTGTCCCCTTAAGGGACTTTATGAAACAGTCTGTTGACCACAAAACTAACCACCAGTTGCTGAGTCAGGCTCATATGCAGAAGCAGAGGAATGATGGCCACACAATTTTTAAGACCATGTTTAGAAAGTTAATGTTTCTGGACTGCTATAGCACTTAACAACATGCATATGGTATACATTCAAACCCTCAAACTGAAAACCTTGAAAAGCACACTGCAGACACACAAGCCAAAGCCTGATGACTAAGAATTCAGCAAGCACCAGTCAGAACGTTGTGACTATGAGGCCACACAGCCCATAGTTAAAGACAGGAGGGCTGAGGTTCCCCATGGTCCGACACTGCACTCCTGAGGAGAGCAGAAGAAAAAGTGACATAGTCCACTGTAGGTGAGTTAAAAAAGGCTTTCAGCGTATTAGTATATTATTGATAAAGGTGACAGTTGGTCAAAACTTGTAGATCCCAGATTTTGTGGAACAGCTAAGTATATCAGTGCTCAAAAGAAAAAAAAGCTTTAGGAAGAACAAAATTTTCAGTAGACTCTACTTAATATTGCTGCGACTTTTACATGGTGAATTGCTGTTGTTTGTAAGATGAAACAATATACTAGGGGAAAAAAATAGGGGTTTAATTTTATGTTCTATATCTCTTTTCAAGGCTATTGTTAAGGGACAAAGGAAACCAAGAACCATATTGTAAGGCATTGTGTGGCTGTGCCTTGAAATTTTTATTCCAAATAAAAATTGAATTTGAACTCTTCTAATACAAGAGATGAAAGGCATTACTGTGTTGACTTCTACATCAACTGCTGTAGTAATGAAGAGCAGCAATCCAGGCTCTCTCACTGAACAAAGATTTGGTTTTGCATGATGAAGTGTTTCTTTCAAGCGAGGGAGAAATCAGATATGAGATTTTTTTACTTTCTGGTGCCACAGGACATTCAGTGTCTTACTAGTTCAGCAGGTTTTAGTCTCAATTGCTTGTCAGGGCCTGTACACTGCCTCCATTTTGTTTGGTAACTGTTCATAATTTAAACAGGGATTGTGCTCTTTTATTTGCAAATGGTCTCTGCCTTCCTCAGTTTAGAGTGCCATCCATAAGTGTCTGTGAGAGTGTTTGCTAATGCTTAGTTATTCTTATGGACAAATATTTCCGTGCTTGCAAGATAAGTAGTTCTAGATAGACAGAACTATTTGTCCATAAGGACAGTGAAATTTGTGGGAGTTTTGTGGGGATGTCTCTAAGGAAAGCCAAAAATATCCCATGGTTAGTTTCTGTGGGTTTCAGATCGCATGTGAGAGGCTGAGAGTCAAGTCTTGGGCCTGCACATCTTGTTTTATTCCAGTTGAGATCAACGGGCAGATAGAGATTTGGCCCCAGGTGTTTTGAGCCTTTCCTTCCTTTTTAACTAGAGCTCACCTTATCACCCCCAAACTGTTTCAAACTCATCAGCTTTCAACTGTGGGAAACGCTGAACAACTGAGTGAAGCCCTGTCTGTTTATGGGAAGCTGCTGCTGTGAGTGTCTGTCCGCACCAGTTACACCTCAGCCCCACTTCCTTCTGGCAGTACCCATTAGCAGCACATGCCCTCAGCAAACCTGTCCCATCAAAACCTCTTGATAGGTGCAGGATAGCATTTCAGCTGAAGTGCCTGGGCTTTGACATTTCTTTTTCAGCTGGTAAAAGCTCTCTTTGGATCTTTCAGTTATTTGATTTTTCTTTTCCTTTATTTATTTACTACTGAGCTGTCTATGAGCAACTGGAGGAGACAAAACTCATTCTCTGGGATTTTCAAACTTCGAGAAAGCTATAAGACAGGAGGTTCTGCAAGCTGAAGTATTTCCTTTTTATTTTTTTCTATTTTATTACTCATTTACTATTTAATGTTAAAACTTCTTACATATAAAATCTTAGTTCCAGTGGCATATTTTCTCCAAACACTAATTCATTCATGTTTGTGGTATAGCTTAAGACTAAGTGAAGAACTTTCAGTTTTCTCTTCTTTTCCTTTAATTTCTTGATAATACAGAAGCAACATCACCAACATACTTTGTTCCTTCTTTTCATACTCCTTGCACTGATGAAATAAAGCACGCTAAAAATGTGTAAAGCCTCTAAAATGTAGGAGTGGCTTAAAAAGTGAGATATGTTTCTTTGTTTACAGTGATTTTAGAGTTTATATTCATCAAAATTTCAAGCTCTATTTGTTCAATGCATGCTAAAAACATTTTATTCTGTACTGAGATCTAAAATGCTCCTGAAAGCACTTGAGTCCAGTAGTTATGAATGTAAAACAATAAAAAACTCACAGTGAAACTCTCACAACTATCAGCAGGTCTCTCAGGTTAATAAGCAGAAATTTTTCATCAAGACAGATTAAAAAAAAAAAAAAAAAAAAGACCAAGCAGTTTTATAGTTTATATTCTACATTACCATTTTTACAAAAAGATAACTAGTGTAACCTACTACATTTAATTTTTAATTAACATTAAAAAGTGAGTTTTAGTTTAATCCTGTTCTCTGGTTTAGCTCAGAAGTTTATACAGAAGTCTTAGGAGTGGCTATGTCTCCTGATTTCCCCAGATCTGGTCATTCTGATTTGATATTCAAGTTCTATAATTCTGTACAAGTCATTTCTCCTGAAGTTTACAGTGATATTCTTTCATTGAGAAAACATCTTTTTCTCCTCCTTCTACTGTACCCATTTTAAGGCTAGTTAGAAAAAAATTAGTGTTAAATAAAAAAAAAACAGGGGCTATGTTTGCAGTGTCATAGAATCACTAAGGTTGGAAAAGACCTTTAGGATCATCAAATACAACCATTTACTTATCACTGCTAAGTCCACCACTAAACCATGTTTCCTAAGCACCACATCAACATGCCTTTTAAATACCCTCAGGGTTGGTTACTCAACCACTTTCCTGGGCAGCCAGTTCAAAGGCTAGACCACCCTTTCAGCAAACAAATTTTTCCTAATATTCAATGTAAAACTCCCCTGGCACAATTTGATGTCATTTCAATTTGTCCTATAGCTCATTACCTAGGAGAAGAGACTGACATTCACCTGGCTACAACCTCCTTTCAGGCAGTTGTAGAGAGCAATAAGGTTCCCCCTGAACCTTCTTTTCTCCAGGCTGAACAACCCCAGCTCCCTCAACCACTCCTCATAAGAGCTTCTCCAAACCTTTAGATTCCCTTCTCAACATGCTCCAGCACCTCATTGTTTTTCTTGTCGTGAGGGGCCCAAAACTGAGCACAGAATTCCAGGTGCAGCCCCACCATTGCTGAGTATGATCACTGTCCTGGCTGTGCTGGACACACTATTTCTGATATAAGACAAGGTGCCATTGACCTTCTTGGCCACCCGGGCACACTGTCCAGGTAGACAACATTCACAGCCTTTCCCTCATCCACTAAGCAGGTCACCTTGTCATAGAAAAAATCAGGTTGTTAAAATAGGCATAGGACCTGTCTGAAATCCATGCTGAATGGCCCTGATCACCTGGTTGTCCTGTATGTGCTGTGTGATGGCACTGAAGATGATCTGCTCCATCACCTTCCCTGGCACCAAGGTCAGGCTGACAGGCCTGTAGTTCACCAGATCCTCTTTCTGGCTCTTAATGTAGATGGGTGTCACATTTGCCAACTTCCAGCCAACTGGCACCTTCCTGGTAAGCCAGGACCAATGATAAATGATGGAAAATGGCTCTTTGACCACTTCTGTCAGCTCCCTCAGTACCCTTGGGTGGATCCCATCCAGCCCCATAGACTTGTGTATGTCTAGCTGGTGTAGCAGCTTGCTGACCAGTTCTCCTTGGATTATGGGAGCTCCATTCTGCTCCGTGTCCTTGTCTTCCACACTTAAGGAGCTGAGTACCTGAGGATAACTCGTCTTCCTATTAAAGGTTGAAGGAAAGAAGGCATGAATTACCTGAGCCTTTTCCTCATCCTTTGTCACTATGTTTCTCCCTCCATCCGATAAAGGATAGAGATTTTCTTTATCCCTCCTTTTGGTGCTGAGGTATTTACAGAAATATTTTTATTGTCTTTTATGCCAATAGCCAGATTAAATTGACTCTTCTAATTTCCCCCCCCGCACAACCTCACGTCATCCCTTTAGTTCTCCTGAGTGGCCTGCCCCTCCATTGAAAGGTCATAAACTCTCCTGTTTTCCCGAGCTCCAGCCAGAGCTCTCTGTTCAGCCAGGCTGATCACCCTGGACCAGGGAAGTTCAGAGAGGTAATAACCTCTCACCACTGGTTAGAGGCATTCATGCAGTGTAAACATGAGCATGTCCTCTGTCTGAGTCCCACCAAGTTAATAAAGGACATGAAGGGCAACGAAGAGCACTCATTTTGATCTGGCTGAGAACAAAACCACAGTATTATTTCTTTGCAGTCGTAGCACAATATCTTTTTCTGTTCTTTCAGCCAGGAAGACAGCGTTATGACTTTGTTGAGCCATGTTTAGTCATACACATTTTAGAAAAGGTAGGGTTTTTTCCTTTGATAAAGGTTTTTTCTGATTATGAGAGAACACAAACTCGGCTCTCCTTTAAGAATGTTTAATGTTCCAGCTCAGAAAGCAAGTTCAAAAAGAGCTCCAAAGGTGTTAAAACCCTACTGGATAACAATAAAGAAAACAAATTCTTATAGCACACAATAAAGCCAAGGCATTAAGAAAGACAGCAACACAGAAATATTGAGACTCACGTGATGCCAAATTATCAGCCACCCTCCTCTGTCCGTTCAACCAGAGACCAAATATCGTGGCTCTTCGTGAAAGGGGCCTGAATTAAAATATATACAACTCAATCCTCTGGAATATAATGCTTGAAACAAATATGACTAGGCAGAGAGAGGGTGCAGTAAGCAAACTGAAACATCAAAAAAAATTAAGAAGCTAAAACCAAAAAGTCCTTGACATATCACTAAAGGGTAAGAAACTCTCCACAATATAACAATTCTCTGTGCACAGAAACCTCACCTTCAACGATCTTTATAGTCTATATTGTGTATATTATTTACATCTGATCTTTCAGTTTAGTAAAACAAAAAAGCACCATCTGCCCAACCGCACTTTCCTTCCAGGAAATTGAAATGAGAACGGATGTTGTCTTTCGTGCTTATTTTCATTCTTTTTTTTCATGTTTAACTCTTTGTACAGTCAGCATACTCTCAAAATGAAATGTAAACCAACATATTCCTTAGCCACTCTTTCCCAATGCACACAGCAAAGGGAGAAGGAAAAAAAAAAAAAAACACAGGCATAGAAACATCAAAAAAATCCAACCTGAAATAGATTTCCATGCACAGTTATCACAATTAGAAGATGCGGACATTCATTGCCTATGTTCCTTGGCAGCTGTTTTTTCTTATAAGGCATATTAGGCAAGCAGATAGAAAACAACAGCACAGGAGAATAGTCAATTAATCAAGGAGTTATCACTCCTTAGAACAAGATAAATCCTCTACCTTTGAGATTCCTGAAATATTAGGGGTAACAGAAAGCCCCATCTTTCCTCCCATCCCCCAAATAAGCAGGGTTATGTGCTTGTGCTTATGTATTTAAGCATATATGTTAAAAAGGTGAAGAAGAAAGGCTTCCCATTATATATTGATGTGTAGGTATGGCAGTATGGCAGTTCTCAGAAAATTCTTCAACATCTGCTTGTCCTTTTTTTTTTTTTTGTGTTGTTATTCCTTGTGTAGTTACAATTAAGGAACAACGTGCCTATCAGGCATAAATAGTCAGGCTGCAATCATATGCTCCAGGGAATGTTGCTCTTCCCATATTCCTTTTACAGAAAGTATCTGTATACATGCAGTTTAATCCTCATGTTTGTCTGATCATCTGTGAGTGTCTACGAAGTAAGGAGGGAGGATGATGAATTGCCTCAAAGCTCCTCACCACTCTGGGGTGGACAGAGACTATTTTTGACACCCAGTTTACATGAGGATAGCCACAGATCTGCTCAAGCCTACAAAATAACTACAGCAGCTTACTATGAGCTGCTCCAGTGATTCACTACTGTCATGCTTTGAATTTACCTGAGTGTCACCCCCATGTTGGATATGATCCCTTCTTCACTAGATGTGAAGGTTTCCACCTCTGTGTGCCTATGCACTAAGCACACCTCCAAGTGGCTGCGGAATGGGAAGCCAGAGATGGCTCCAAGCACCATCCCAGAGCTGCACTGAGTGAATGACAACTGTGAATCGATGGACTGCTCCTTCCCCTTGCCCTTCTGGGTTGTCTGCTTTGTTCTTGGCAGAAATATTAACTTATGATATATAATTACAGCCCAGGTTACCGTTCACAGTGTGCCCAGGGATTGGTTGCAATACTGAGAATGACCAACTACTAATTTTGGGGTTTTGTGAGAATTCTAATTGCAATCCCAAAAGGCTTTACACAAAATCCAAAAATTTCTTCTGGTAGCAGGAAAAGAGAACACTTTTGAGAAAATGGTCCACTGAGTAGTCTGGCTTGAAAAAGTTTTTTTTCAGTGCTTACTTTGTTACAGCTATCCTGTATGACCCCAGATATTTCTTTGAGGATTTTTTTTTTTTTGCCTAAATGGTGTAACACAGGTTCCAAAGAAAGACCTCAACAAACAAAAAGCAAAATGTATTAGTGCAGATATACAGCATACACCATAGCTTTACTGCTTCTAGTACCCATGCCAGACATATACCCACGTCTCAGTTTCTCTGAGGCATGGGTATATATCCTAAAATGTATTTTGAATCCTAAATCCTAGAAAAAAGTATTCGAAATAAATTAGGTGTTTAAGCACTTTTGAGATGGAGACTTCTAGACCTTCATTCTCCATGTCTAAAATACAGATAATAGATGCTCTTCCTTACCCAGATGGCCTAAGGATATTCATTAATCACATTAAGATTGTGAGGTGCTCAGCTACTATAAATAGAGGAGTTTCATGATCTTCAAAATGGTGGTTACCTAGGAGATATATAGATCAACATATCCCTACTTTGCTTTGCCATTCCTTGAGGATAGCATGGCCATGCTTTTTACTGATCTGCAACCTCCAGCTTTTACTGCTGCTCTGGCCAGTGCCAAAACCACAAGTAGAAGACATATAAGCTGTGTTTTCTAATTTGCTGACTTTCCCCCTCCTCTCTTTCCCATAAGTGTAGAAAGCCTCAACTCTCTGCATTATCAATTTGTAGGCTTTAAAATGCCCTTCTGGAAATTTTACCTCTTTTTTTTTTTTTTTTTTTTTAATTGGAGTAGTGCAAAGTAAAAAGCTTGTAAAGCTATCTAGTTCTATGCTGATCTTTAGCTCAATGATAAACAACTTTGCTCACTTAAATCAATTTTATGTAAAAACAACAGTGAAGGCTGAGTGTTTTGCATGTGGAGAACCTTTTTGATGGAGAAATTGTGCAGCAGAGGAAGCAGAGAATTGGGATGTACCACTGTACTGAGAATTGCTCAGCTCTATGATATAGACCCTGAGCTGCTAACAGATATCCTTCTTTAGCTACAAGACTGTGCTTTTGGAGTAAAGAAGATCACAACTCCATCTGTACTGTTGCTGTGATGTACTGAGTGGGAGTTGTGTACAGGACAGTGAGAACTGTGAAGTTCGAAAGTGGTCATGGATTTATTATAAAGAGAACTCTCGAGCTGTTTGGTGGTGGTTTTTTTTTTTTTTTTTAACTTATCCTGAATGAAGCTTTTAAAATTTTTGATGTGCTCAGTTAACTATCTGAGAAATTGGTTTACTGCTTTTTTTTTTTTTTTACTTTTAGATACTAAGCAGAATCCCAAGAGCAAATATACCATGTAATGTGGCTTTTTTTATTTTCATGACAGTTTCTGGTTAGAAGTGGAAAACCTCTGGTAAGAATGACTTACAATATGAGATTTATATGCTAGCATCCCAAATTCAGATGCTACCTTTTGCAGGTTGACTATCACTGAGTTGGTAAACAAAGATATATCCTAAAGAAATTAATAGAAAGGATCTGAAACTCCTTAGCTGAATTTTATGGAGGTTTCCAATAGAGAGTTTCAGGGATTTAAAGCCATTTAGAATGTTGATATGGGCATGGATCTGATTCTAATGTGATTTTCAACTCCTTATGAAAGAATGCAAGAAAGCACACCTTGACAAGCCAACAGCTGGTTCAGCCCAGTGCTCTGTCCCCAGGCACCACAATTGCCACTGCTGGCTAGGGAAATCCCAAAAAATGTGGCAGAATCTGGCAATCCAGTCCCATCCACAATGATTGGATTAGGGCTATTAGAGGGTACACCTTCACTTAATCCATTTAGCATCCCTTTATGGACCTGTGGTCCATGATAAAACAGCTAGATTTAAAGCCCCTTAAAAAACCAGAAATCCTCTGGGGGAAACCCTGGCAAGCTCCTTTAGTCTGTTATCACTGTTGGGTGCTGCTTCAATCCAGGAGCTGCAGTCGCAATGTGCAGCCGGAGCAGAGCACGACAGCGATAGCGCTGTCATGTGAATGAGCTGTCCCAGCACTGCACAGCCTGCTCTTTACTGTGCACAGAGACACATCAATACTGAATATAGTGTGTTAGCAAAACAGAATGGAAATCTTTCAGGTGAAGAATGGCTTCACTGATTGCTTTGCTCTACCAGAATGGGGTGTGTTTTCAGGCATTCTGATAAATGTGTGCTATTTTTCAGGCATTCAGTGTGAAGTGCTGTAGGTTTCATATAAACTTTTATTGCTCACCACAGGCATGGAAGGATTGATTACATTGTTTGGGGATTTCCTAACTTCTGAGGCTGCCTTTTTCGTCAGACTTAATACAGTGTAAGTAGGGAACAAAATGCTACTGTGCTACGCAGTAGCCTGCTTTCTACCTTTGCATTTTTAGGATCAGGCCTTCTGGTTTGGAATGGGGTAGACAACACCCAGCCTCATCCACATGATTTCTGACCATCTCCAATGCCTGAATGCAGCTGGATTGCTAGTGATGACTATGATGATGTCTTGCAACTATAGGAACAAGGGACAGAATTTAAGGGTTATTTCATTTTATTACTTATACTTTGGTCAAACTGTGATCATTTCTGAAAACGAAGCGAAAGACTGACCTTGGAGTTGGGGTGCTGTCAGTGTCTGAAATGTACAAGACAATTTTGGTGAGTCTATGCTGAAATTTCCTTCCTGTGGGGAAATCAAGAGCAGCTGATAACTTTTTTGAGGCAAACAGCTTAATATGCTCAAGTGGGGACTCCTCTGAGTGGGGCACATTCATGCTGAGCCCTAACTGCTAACTTTTAGTGAATTTATAAAATACCTTAGGGTTTCTGAATCAGTTACCAGAGATATCACCTTCTCTCCAATTCTGACTTAATGAACTAATCATGTTTCACCCATTCCCTTTTGCATTTTCAGACCTCAGGCTTACTAGAACTCAGTTTTACCAGTTCTCAGGTCACATATTCAACTGAGAATTTTGTTTTTCTGTATAATAATTTTTACTTTATCTGTGGGGACAAACATAGAAACCCCGAACTTTTATCATTATATAAATTTCTTTTGATTTTTAGTAGGACTAGCTATAGCCCTCACAAAGCCATCAGCCTGGATTTCAACTACATCAGACCCTGAATATACTCAAATTGTACTGTAGTTTCATGTAGGATTCTTCTCACCAGTATTTATTAGCTATGCAGCACTCTAGTATATTCTTGATTACTGGGCAAATGTCAGAAATATCTCCGTAAAAACGAATGTTGCATTTGTTGGCAAAAATCTAGCAAAAGGAGACTGGTGCCCTAGGCATTATGAAAAATACAGGCTTTCAATAAATAAATAATTCAATTCAATTAAAACAAATGTCTGTCCTGATGTACCATAGTTTCTAATTTCTTTAATAAGCATTCTTGGGAGGTGTTTATCAGAAGTGATCCTCAAAAAAATCCTAAAGGAAGGTTCTGTCAGAAAGCAGAAGTTGTGATGTCACTTTACTTTTCTGCCAGGGAGAGTGGTGTAAAGCTCCAAGACAATTCCAGCTCAGAATAAGCTTGCAGAGTTGATGCTATGTATGGAAATGTGAGCTTGGACTACTGGTACACACAGGATCCTCTCTCCTGGAAACGCCCTGCTCAGAGAGACACAGTGGACAAAGAACAAGATAAGGAGCTAGGGAAATATGCAAATCCTGTGCTACTGTGTCTACTGATGGCCTTAGCCATGTGCAAAGACAGTGATGCACTGAAGTTGTTTGTAGCAGCCTTGGCTAGCTCTGAACACTCCCAGACTCCCACCAGGGAAGCCACAGACACAGCCCAGTAGACACAACACAGCCAACTGGCTGTGCAACTGTCTATTTAGGTCTCTGAGCCTAATATTTCCTACTGGCTAGTTGCCTCTGGAGGTTTAGCAACAGCCTCTGTGCACAGATATGGGAATAGAGTTTATGCTCTATCTGCTGGCCTGAGAACAGAATTTTCCTCATACATTCCTGGCATCTTCATCACCTTCCAACCTAATACTGTACCCTAACTTAATCCAAAAAACAGGGTGACTCAACAGACTTGCGTTAAAAACCCCTGAGGGAGGTTCACCATTCTGTTTTTCTGCCTGAATAGATATGTGGGAGGGAAACAATGTGTTGAAAAGTGAGAACATTTAGGCACAGAATCTTCCCAAGAGTGAATGCTCACACTGCCTACCAAAGCAGCTTGAGGGCAGAATCTGGCCCTTAAATATTGTCAGATATCTGGGCAAACACAAACAGTTTAGCTGAAACTGCCTCCATTTCTCTTGCTCAGAAAGACTTCAGGTGACAATATCAATTTTTGAAGGTAAAGCCTGGGTGAGTGATCAGATCCTTACCCTTCCTTTCCTCTGAAGGGAGATTTGTAGTCTCACTTGAAACCAGCCATCAACTCAAACTGAGATTTGCAGGGTACAAACCAGACTTATGCTGATGCCCCAAAACTCAGATCTTGATCTAGGTTTGAAATGGTGAGACTGACAGTGGAGTAAGAAGCCACCTAATCCAAACCCACATAAATCTATATATCTCCCTTTTTAAAAAAAACTTATCAATACACCACATTGATTTCAGCTTATACAAATTCTTTAGAAAATTTTCATGATAGATTAATTTGACTTTGTCTCATTATTATTTACTCTTCACATGCTGTATCACACAGGTGTGTGTTATTTTCTACAGAAATTCTTCACAGAGCTCTAAAGGAGAGTTCATCTGTACAGTGCACAGTATGCTACAGCCAGCAAAAGGGGAAAGGAAGAGAGAAAGGAAGCAGAGATGCAGAGAAATTGGTGCTATTTCTTGCCATACAGAGTTGCCAAGTACTTTTAATTTACATAAATGACTTAATGATGATTGTATGATATTTAAAATTACTGCCACCCACCACAGATGCCTTAAAACTTTTATCAATATGTCACTTTTACTATCTATTTGATTGTAAAAATGCAGAGATCATTAGGGAAAACATAGCTTGTTGCCAGTCCCTAAAACCCAACTCTGTGACCCTTCTGGATTAAAATAAAAAAAAAAGTAGCAACAAAGATTCTTCTACTAGTATCAACACGATTTACATTTACATGAACAAATAAGCTGTTTCACACAATGGAAACAAGTAATAAACTAGGACAAGAACTGTGACCAGCCTGGGACCTATTAAAGACCCCTCTAGACCTGGCAGGAATCTGCTTTTTCTATCTCAGGGACAATCTCCCTGTCACCCCTCCAAGTCTAATTACCTTTTTAAATTCATATCTAGAACCACAGGCTGCCTCATGGGATTAAGCATAGTATGCTTTGCAAATTGAAAATAAGATAGCTGTTAGGAATATATACTTGCCTCTATGATTACAGCAACAAACAATGGCAAAACACTAATTTACATCTATTATAACAGTGAAAAAAAGCTCAGGATTTCCTTTGTGTTATAGGCAAGAGATAAATCTGCAAAGGTGAGATTCTAAGAGGTGTAGGCTCTAATGAGGGAGATTGTCTTGCAGAGCAGGTAACTGGCAGGATGACATCAACTCAAAGTTATGAGGATTCAGTATATCATTAAATTTATTTACCATAAAATGGATTGAGCTTTTTTTTTAATAGCAAAACTATTCATAAGGAGAGGAAGTTTATATATATCTGTGGGTTGGAAGGCATTTGTGTGGGGTGAAACAGTGCAGAGCAGTGGCAACAGAAATCCAGTCATGCCTGGATCTAGGATTTTTAAAGGTGCTTTATCTAGTAGAAATGAATACAGCATTTACAAATTGAAAATAACTCTGTAAACTCAGATAAGATTGTCTTGGTAATATTTTACCAAGGAAGCAGTTCACCACTGCTTACTTTCAATTAGCCATCTAAATCATAGCCTATACAAAAAGCAATCCCTGCTGCCTTGCAGTAATAAAAAAGAAAAAAAAAAAAAAAAAGAAAAGAAAAGAAAGTTAGACTAGTTCCTAAGAGTTTTGATTCATGTTGCTGAATATAGATCTGTAATCTTCTCCTTGGAGCCTATAGTTTAATGTAACTGCTTGAAAGTACTTCCCTTCTGCTGCTGGCAAAGATATTTTTTTTTCTGAAATGAATGGTGATACATTATAGATAAACCTTCACGATTAATTTTGTTTTGACTTGAACTTCTGAATAAGAATATAAGCTCCAAAGTAGTTTCTCCCCAGATAGTAACCATGCTGTTATTTTTGGATCGTATTGTAGTAGACATTTAGAGAAGCCTAAATTTAGAATGAAAAAAATAATTTGATTGTCATCAAAAGTTTTAGCTGTAAGATTAAAGGTGGCTTTTTTAAAAAATTATTTTTATTAGTTATCTGCAATGAATAACGAATAGGCAAGTTCTTTGGAAACAGTATTCAACTTCACTGGCTCCACTGGTCTACAAAATCCACAGAACTAAAAGTCTTGGAGGGCTGATTGGTCAAACTCACAGGTTCAATCTGCATCTACACCTTTTCAGTGGTTTGCTGGTAGTGTGCTGGTAAATTTGAAGAGCCAAGCAGGATGGCATAGGAGCCCTTGCTGTGACAGTGACTTTGTGAGGGTCCAATACTGCATGAAAATGAGAATTTAGACAATTTCAATAATGTGAAGAGACAGTTAAGAGACTGAAGAATAGCCAGAGTTATTGTAAATCACTACATGTAGCATTTTTGCAGCAGCTAAATCTGATTCATGAATTTGTCTGAAAATTAGTTTCCCTTCCTTCTTTCTGACTGTTTTTTAACTAAAATAACTACTCTTTATTTTTGCCCAGTTCTTCAATTTCTATTGTAGGTTTTTTTCCTCATTTCTGTTGAAAAGCATTTAACCCTGCTGTACGGGCTGAAAACTGTCTTGAACCTGTCACCTGTTGTGGTTTTTTTCTTCTTTAGTAGTTCTGGGAGAAGTTTTAAAACAGGTGGAATACCCAGATCGTCTGAATTACCAGCAAAGCTCCACCAATTTCACCAACAAAGAGGAATTTTTTTAATTTAAAAAAATATTAAAATTAAAAATTACCTGTGTGCTATTACACAGTATCTACAACATACTGTATATAAAGGCTTTTGGAAAGCTGGGTGCTATGAAATGCACCTGAATGATTTTACTTGCCTTCATAAAAGGATGAATGGTGCTTGCACCTCCCTGAAAGCTGTTAGCCCCAGGCAGGAAAGGAGTTTTTCACTCTCCATCATTGTCTTCTGTTTAATGAGTGATTTACTACCAGCTAAGCACATGCCCAGTGTTTTAAAGCTGGTGGAGTGTCCCATTGAAATCAAGAGGTTTGATATATGCTGGGATTACTCCTTGCTGAAGAGTGAGGTTGATGTTTCACTGCCTTGCTGAAGAAAGATCTGATTATTGAAGACTAATTTGATCAGCAATTTGGTCACTTAAGACAGTGAAACAGGGAAACAGTGCTTGGGGGGTTTTTTGCATTATTTTTTTTTTTACCTAAGAGATTCAAAATTTACAGTAATGAATTGGATATTTTATCCTTAAACAAAAGTAAATTTTACATAAACCTTCAGAAAATTTCAGCTATTAAGAAGCACAAATCCACAAACTCCAAATTTCTCCTCCATCTGTAGATTATTTTGGCCTACCTGCATCATTTTGTTGTATGACTTCACTGAAACTCCATCTATATCTGCAGGTGAATCCACTGCTCAGATTATGGCAATAGTTTCTCCTCCTGCAAAGAAGCTGGAAACATCTCAAAAATTGCTGTGAGTACTACCTGAAGTGTATCTTTGCTTGCTGACCACTGGGCATTTTCAGCCACAGGCACTGATCACAACCAGCCTCAGGGTCAGCTGTGTGGTGCAGGGCTTCATCAGATCCTTCATCATATCCTGTTAGCTACCTCTATGGCTCACATGGTGCACAGGACCATTGTACAAAAGCAGAGACAGGCAGGGAGAACCCATATGAAAATGCAGTGAGAATTTATTTTACAAAGAATTTTTGTAAGCCTCATGACAAACAGAAGCCCATGGGCTGCTGTAAATAGTCCACCACAGATGTTCACTTGGAGGATACACAGACCTAATTCCTAAAGCAAAGTTGTTTAAAAAGGGAGAGGAACTAAAAGTGAGAAGCTGAGCCAGACTATTGCATTGATAATATTTTTGCTTATTTTTTGGATGTGATTTCAGCTTTACTTTTTGTCTTTTTTTTTAAGGACAGCCATTCATATTGCAGTGAAATAGAAGTCGAATATCCTACATATGCCATAAGCTGAGCTATAGCACAGCCATCCAGCTGTGATCTTTTCTGTACCTGAGCAACGTCTCAACAAAATCCCATGTGTATTATATGTGTATATATGGACAGATTTGTACCAACTCTGCATTGTTACACTTGACTTGCTCTTTTTTTTAATTATGTAAAAAAATCACATTAAGCTGAATCTAATTACTGCAATGTATATTAGAAGCAGGGCACCATCAAAATTTTATTTAAATTAATCAGGTTTTGATTTAAGATATTAAATTCAAATTAATCATGTAAAAATGGAAATGATCCTTGACGTGCTTCCAGCTGTGACTTCAGTCTGTTTTCTCGTGTGAGTCACTTTCGGGATGTCTTGGGGGGAACATTACGAAAATTCACGCCGGTGCTATTTCAATTAGAGTTATTTAGCAGGACAGATGTAAAGAATACGGTATAATTAAGAAGGAGCTGATGACATGGCTACAGACTTTCAGGATCAAAAAAAAAAAACTGCTAGTGAAAATTGACTACTGGTCATGTAGTCCAAGTTCAAATAGGCTGGGGTTAAGCACTCATTAATGATGGAATGAGGTCTTTAGATAGACCGTTGAACTCTTCCTCTGGAGCAATCTGCAGAATTCTGCCCTGGAAATAACTTTGAAGCTTCATTAGCAAGTAGATGATACCTGATAACATCATTTTAAAATTCTTAAAATAATTTTCCTCCCCTTGGTGCCTAATCCTTTCTGGCCAGATAACTTCAAAGGCCTTCAGAAAAACCTAGAAGTGGCATATAATCGCCAATATAAAAGAGGCATTACGCATATATGTACATGTATACACTCAAAACATTGTTAAAATCATGATGAATACAAGCTGCCAGGAATACTAAAATTTCTTCCAGCATTGTTAGTCTGTGCTACCTGCATGCTTCCTGACTGAAACCACAAAGAGGATGGGGGCTTTCCCACACAGATTCCTGACTTAGTACTTATTTATATCTGTTTATACCATCAGTATTTCTACTGTGAAAAGTGATGTGCACATTGTTTTTCTTATTCAAGAATAGGGCAACACAAACATTTTTTCTTATGTGCTGTAATAGTATACAGCATAAACTTGGGAAATATTTTACAAATTCTTTCACGTGAAATTAAATCTCCCAGGTAAAGCTCTCAGACTTTTCAACATGAAAAAAGATCAGAGAGACGACATCCGTTCCTTCTTGTACTTACAGATCTCCTGAAAATATGTGTATTTAAACATGCTTCTTATGGTTGCTATCCAGGGCTCTCAGTATCTGTTCCCTCCTACTGAGTAATAGTAAAAGCCAAGTTAAATTTAAAAAATGCACAGTACATACTGTACACCCATAATTCTAGATTAAATATTGATTTCCATGGTGTTTTTTCCACGGATTTTGCAATCTTTCTCTTCCCTCACCAATGTCCCATTGACACTTCCCTCTGCAAAGCAGCATACAACTGAAAATATTTTCTACAACTAAAACACTGCTTTTAACTAGAAGAAAAAAATATAGTGTATGAGAATAAAATAATCTAAATATCTAGCTCTGTATATCTGGCAGCATCTTTCAGAAGCAGATTCCAGAATCTGTAGAAGCCTTATTTGCTGTTTTAGGGCTGCCATACGCTTCAGCAAGGAGCTGTACCCAAAGGAGGAGCGATGCACCAGACCAAGCATGCCTGGCTATCCACAGAGGATTGGCAGTAAACAGCATATTACACTTACCACAGCTTACCTATTATGCAGATTTCAAGGCAGGAAACTGCCTGCAAAACAAGTATACAGTGAGCATAAACTTTTTTGTTATTGTGGTAGTTGATGGTGTTGTTGTTACAGCAGGAGAAATTATATGATTCATTGATGGTTTCTGCTTCCTACTCATAAGATATAAACCTACATAATGATTGTTCTTTAATAGTATTTAAAGATATTTTTAAACAAACTGTGTGGGAGTTTAAGATAATAATGGTTTCAGTTTTTCAGGAAGCACTTTTTGGAAAAGTGTATGACTATTTTAATATTAAAAATGGTTCCTCATAAGAAACAAGAATGCTGTAAGTAATTTGCAAGAAAGAGTATGATAAAAATATGCTCAATTTATTCACTTTTCCACTTAAAATTTATTTTTTCTTTCGGCATAACAGCTGGAAAGAACAATCTTTTTTTCCATAGGCTAGGCTGTTGCTTGAATGACTGAAATGCATTTTCCCAGGAGAGATGCACAGGTTCATTTCCCATCTGGGTATTTTTCCCCCCTCCTGTTTCTACCTCCCCTCCTCCAGGACCAAAGCAGATTGGTAATGAACCATAGGTTTCCACTGATATAACTCCATACACACCTAAGATATATGTCAAACACAACAGTGCTCTGTGTGAAGTACAGATCAGCCCAAAGATGTCTGTGGTCCTCTTTCTCAGTCCTTCCTCTAGGCCTGTGTGAGTGGGCTCTAGTAACCACATTTGTAGGATGAAGACACATGGACTTCAGACTGATATCTGGTCATCTAGGAGCTGGGGTTAATCACCTCAGGAGGGAGAGCACAGATTCCTGTAGAGTTCCTGAGGGAAGAGAGTTGGGTGGGGGAGCACATAGATGGTATGAGATGAGAACAGGAACAGTCCTCAGGGCAGTGGAGTCTCTCTCCTTACCAGACGAATGGCCTTGTCCACATGGTAAATATCATGTCCTCTCCAAGGCCACTGCAGTCACTGAGCTGTTGAACCCATGGCATTTGCCAGTGAAATGTTATGTGTTGCCAACATAGTGGAGAGGGCTAAAAACCCAAATTGTGGGGAACCTTTATTTTAATGAAGTAGAAGCTGAAACTCTGAACTGGGACTTCATGTGATGATGCTCAATCCACAGATTTTTTGCACAGTCCTGGTGTTATTCCATAACTTTTCTCAGTTCACTCTATGTGGAATAATGGCCACAGGATGAATATGCCTTTTTTATCTCTTTCCAGTCTGGTTAGACTGCAAACTCTTTGTGTCAGTGAAGGACTATGCATTTCTCAGGGCATTGTGTACCAAGGCTTAGTTAAACCTAAAACCAATAAGGTATGCAAATAATATTGGTAATAAACACTAGTATTTCTGTATCATCTCAAAATTATCATGCTCTAACATTTTTATAGAACCTCTATCACAGATGAGGACTTTCTCAGTCAAAGAGCATTTCATTGACTTGTTCACAGCCTTAATATCAATCTGTGAGAGGGCATGGTTCAGATCTATTAATTTGTGATGTTTCCTCTTAATTTTGAAACACTATCAGTATATCTTGGTTTAGTATATTTGTATTTAATTTATTTGCCTTACCCAAAATGTATAAACTGTTGGCTATTTCTCATTGGTTTATAACTACAGTGAGACAGATACAATATAAAGCTATGAGGTGTCACGGGACTCTGGAATTGACATGAAGACTGGTTAGTATGTATGAAAACTGTGTATGGAAATTCTGACTTTTGCAGCTAGAGCCTTCATTCTGTGGATGAGTTGAGGTGTTTCTCTCCAGAGGCCATTGACACAGGCACTTGGGCTGACTCAGCAGGAAAATCTGGTACTTTGGGAAAATTCTCTTGAGAAAAAGAGGTGTTACAAAGGTGAAACCAATATTTTTACCAGTCCAGCCCCTTTTGGAAAGCAATTTTGTGCAGCACAATAACATTTGGGTCCTGTAGTCAGTGCTTTCATTCCTTCTAAGGCAAGAAAGAAACCACACATAATATATTACAGAGCAGAGATGCTAATTTTAAAAGTGATTTTCCAGGCAACTGAGCATGTCCCATGGGTTCCACCTGCAAGCTGAATGTTTATGTTTAACTTTGGAAAAATCTTTTTCAGGCTACTGAGAGATGAATATGGCTGTGTAAATGTATTTTAGAGGCCCTGCAAAGCTCCCCCTCACTAAGTGATTAAAGCCATTTTCAGAGGAGAGGTAATCACTGCCCAGCTGTGAGCACACCGTACACCAGTGGAAGAGCCTGGGTGTGTCATCTCAAAGCAAGCAGTGGGCTAAGGACACTGGGAGAAATTTGCATGTTCAGCACACCTCAGCCAGCTCTGTACAGAAAACAGTACAGTACTTAAACCACCCAAAATTCTGAGCTTGGCTGTTAATTAAAAAATCAGGTCCCTGATTCTGAGCCACTCTGCTCTAAGGAGCAGTAAATATTGACACAGAGTAGAAGTCAATGCTGCGAGCCTTTCATTGTGGACAGCTAAACAGGCAGTGTAGTCAATTTTCCAAGTTGCATCAGGAATCATGCCATCTTTGGTGTTGTTATTAACACCTGTAGGATTTAAAGAAAAAAACCTTCTTTATTTTATTTTAGCAATATGTGCATTTATAGCTCTTCTGTTTGCCAAGTACAGTTTGAAAAAAATGAACGTTTAAAAGTTCAGTCGATTTTATTTTAAAGCAAATATTTAAGATGGGCTTTAAAATATTGTGATTTCTACACCAACTTCACATTATTTTGGGAGCTGATTCTGGATTTTTGGATATTGATGGCAGTCAATTTGGACACAAAATCAGAATGCAGTTCACATCCTTAACTAGGTGAGTGAGTGAGGTATTGGATAAATTTGAAATTGTAATTGGATGCCTTAGATCTGCATCTAATTCATGTAACTTATGATAAATATAAATTAATAAATGACCATGCTACATTTCTATGCACATGAAAAGCAAAAATCTGCAACCTATAGGATATTCTTCTGACCCAGAGGAAAGTAAAAATTCTAAACTAACATAATTCTGTAATCCTCTCTTTCATGAACACAGTCAAAGTACAGAACTACACAGGATTTAGTTCTGATTTTGAGCTTTTTCAGACTAGAAGATTCCCAAAGTCTGCTCAATGTAATGTTAGTACAGACAATAATTCAGATGAGTTTTTAGTAAGTTTCTCCTGTTTTGATGCTACTTCAGCTTTTGGACCCTGATAGCAGGTAATTATGGAAACACTTCTAATTTCTCACTGTAGGGTAGAGAGGTGTTTGAAATTCACACTCTTCTAAGTCAACTTTGATTGGAGGTAAGGTAATCATTTGAGGCTGAACAATGCATTAAAGAACCTTGGCAAAAATGAGATGCCCTCTAGACAAGAAAAGGGAAGTTTGGCTGAAGGTGTTCAAACAGGTCCATGAAGACAGGTGTTTGTATCTGTGCAGAGAAGTTTTTAGAATTAGAGATACAGTCCAAAATCAGAAATCTGTATTAATTTGTCCTCCAGATTAGAAGTCATAAGGAATCTTCTTATTTATCTTTAGAATAATAAAAAAAAAAAGTTGATCTGGAATAGGTTCTTGTCAGCTTTAAAGTACAAAAACCATAATCTGTGATTTTTAAAAATCAACTTAAAATATTTAAAATCCATCCTAATTGAGGCTCACTTGGTTCACTTTATTTTTAAGGACAATAATTCCTTGTCAGCTACTCTCAAATTACATATTACAAAGTCTTACCATTTTCCCGTGTAGAAGACACAACTCTAGATGAATTTGGTTTTTGTCTGGATTTCCCATCCTCCAATTTCTGATGTGTTTACATGAGGGTATTTTTAGGACTTTTTTTTTTTTTTTTTTTTTCCTATTTTTTTTTCCTATATTTTCCTAGTTTAGTAGCAGCAGAGTGCTGTGAATAGCTTAACAATTCATTGGAACTTTACACTATCTTAACCTGAGAGAGAAGACTCCTAATTATAAACTAAGTACAAACTGCAGCCTTGTCAGAGTGATTTTATTATCCTGATTGCATCAATTTTGACCCTCTATGTGTCTGTGTTTTTTGGGACATCAGGAGTCTAACAACCGAAAACAAGCAGAAGACAGCTGCTTTTGTCTCACAGAAGTCTCTGGATATATTTAGCAATTTAGCCTTAAAAGTAAGCTGTTTTGCTGGTACTATTGTAAGATGCACCGTTTCTCAGTGGGACCCACATGTTTGCCTTAATCTCATAGATTTCTCATTTTTGTTCTTAACCTACTTCCTTTCCAAGAGGTAAGGGAACTTAAGCAGCAGCCGCCAATAGCAAATGAAGTGGGAGGAAGCAAAGAATGAAAAATAGGCTGTGATTTATAAAAAGAATGTAAAAATCTCTGATTATATAATGATGTACAGAATATGCCAGCTACCAAAGAAAACTATGACATCACTGTTAACTTAGAGAACTCCCTATTTATCACTGCTCTGGCATAAAGACAGCTTCTGAAGTAGTTTGAAACCCATAATCTTTAAGTTACATATTGAGAAATGATCCCTCAGTCCAAACTGAAGTCCAAACTGTAGAAAGAGAGCTTGTTATCTGAGGCAAAGTCATCGATCCCAAGTTAGCTTTTATTTATTCTTGTTTAAATTAGAAAATGAAATGTGATTCCATACAGAGGTAGAAGTTGATGTGGAATGTCCCCTGGAGTTTTTGAATTAAGAAAGTAAACTAATGGAAGGTGGATTAAACCAAAAGATTTAGTTGTGAATTAATGTTAAATAATGACCACATACACCAAAGAGTTCTGAAAACCTAATGGCTCTTAGTAGGAGAAAAATCCTTATGTAGAAATATGGGCTTTGGCTCCTGTGGATAAAAGAGCAAGGGCTGGAAAACAGATCTGTATCTTTAAATGATTTCTCTGCTGCTCTGCAAGGACAGAGGGTGGCAGCTGTGACCACTCATTCCCCATCCTCCTGCTTTGCTGTATTTGCTGCTGCACTGGGAGCCCTCCTGGCCACAGGTGAGCAGCCTTGCCATCTGCAATCCTCAGTAGGCCAATCAAGCTGGCCCTGCATGAGGTAAGATGGATAGTCTCCTCGTGTGCCCTGAACTCCCTCTAAAATTTCAGCAGATCAATGTAGCTGTGGTTTTTAATTTCCTCTCCGATTCAGCATTATTTCATGGACTCACACATGCCCTGCAGGACACAGCATCACAGAGCACAGGTAAACAGCCACTGAGCCCCGGTGCCCCTTGAGGTGCTGCAGTCACCCTCCAGAGGGGAATGTCACAGTGGCAGTTCCTTTCCCTGGGTAAACTGACCTCAGGGTTTCCAGGCCAGTTTCAGCTTCAGCTGAGACACAAGAGCAGACACTTCACCTCTATGTTCTGGGGTAAGAGCTCTTATATTTCGTAATAAAACTTATTCCTGTCGCCAAGTGCAGGCACAGAGATCAGAATGGATGGTGGGGCTTCTGCTCTTCCCACTTCTTTTCTGAAGAGGAAACCAATCTATCCTTGCAGTCTTGTGCAGCAGTAATCCATAAATATTTGAGCATAGTGCAGCACCGGGTCCAGCCATAGAAGACATAGAAGACATCCTGAGAGGTGCTCAAACAGCCCTGGGTTCTAAAGTACTCACTGGCTTGCAAAAAAGAAACACTTCCTGAAGGCTACCTGCAGCACAGTCTGCTGCAGAGGTTGTTCGGACACATGTTGGCAGTGTTATGAACAGACTTAAAGAGAGAATACCTCTCTGTCCTTTCTTATTCTTCCCAAAATCTCCTGGTTATGTACAGTGACAGGAGAATGGAGCTTTTTCAGTTTAATTTGTGAGCCAATGGGGCTTATCAGGGAGACAGCACTTACCATGTGGGGAGTACAAACTAAACAGGGCTGCGGGAGGGAATATATGATGAAAAATATCAAATTTTGATTGGAGTTCTTTAGTAAATTAATAGCCAACATGTAGTTTTTGATCAATGAAGAATGCCAATATCACTGTTAATTGATATTGGGGTAAAAAATCATAAACTGTGGCCCTTGGAAGATGATGATAGAGGTCTGCCACCATGCTTGTAATGCAGCATGCAGTAGCTTTCTGAGGCACAGCACTGGGATCTGTGCATCAGCAGTGCAAATTCTCCCTGGGGGTAAGATCTTCTCAGACCACCACTGCAGAGGGAGACAGAAAAGATGAGGCAAAACACAAGTGCATGCTCTGTAGAAGCAAACAGACCTGGGAGAGAGCTGCTCACACCTCTCTGCATCAATCATTCATGGTAATTCCTTCCTAGCAGCAGAGAGATGAGAGACCATGACACAGAAGATGGTTCAGCATGTAACTGTAGGCATGTGAGCAGTAGTCTTGTTGGGAGTGATTCCATGTGGGTTTCGCAAGCACACACCCCTGAGCCTGTTCCACTGCTCCTTGTGTGGTGCTTGTATGGTCAGTGACTACAGTGTCGCAGAGACTGGGAGAGAATGGGCAGAGGAGGAGCTGCCTCCCCGGCTTCCACACACAGGTGCTTCACAGTGGACATGAACTTCTCTAGTTCAGGAGGCGTGAGGTAGAAAATGTCTCTCTCAAAGCTCACTCAATATCAGTGGATGTCTTTCCATTCTGTAATGTCTTTCTGTCCATCCTGCAAATGATAGGTACAGCTGCTACCTCAACAGACCTTTGACAAAGCATGGGAGAGGTCCTGTGTTGGCTGGTTATTGAGAATAGGAACCCCCTTGGCAAATCTGTATGTGCCTGGGCATGATAAAGCAGTATCTGTGTAAAAAGGCTCAGTGGATGGCAGCAAAGGAGATGATACTTCCTCACTTTAGCTCTGGTTCAGGTGTTGGACATCCTGTGCAGAAGCTAATATGTTCTTTTCCAGTGGCAGGTGATATGAGAAGAGAACAGGCTAAGCTGCTACTTTCATCAGTGAAAAAAAAAAGAATTCAAGGCCTGACTCTGGGTAGCTCTGTGCCCTTTCTTTCCCTCAAAATGTACTGGTTGAAGACTCTCTTTTCTTCCCACGCTAAAAGCAATATCTGTCCTTGGGTAGCTGGCACTAGCTGGCATTGCTCTGTGGAGAGATGTGATAGGGACAGTTATGAGACTGGGATAAGTGAATTCCTCATTCCTATTGGGAAAGAAGAAGATGAATACATTTAGTTTTACTCAGGAAAAGGGCCTTTCATTAGTTATATAGACCTGAGGTGGATCTAACCTAATTTTACTGATAAGAGGAGAATAAAAGCAGGTGAAGATGGGATGACCTAAATGCATAGAGCAAGAATTGGCTTTATGTTAATTGGGATGAGAGCATGGAGTCTAAAATTGTCATGTGAAGGCAGCTTGAATTAATTTTTTGAGAGGAGGTATTAATTATTGAGTTGTGGGCAGAAGAAATCATTTACTTATTAAAGCTCTGTGTATCTGGAGTTGGTTCTTGGAATGAAGATAATACATGCAGTTGACTTGTTCCACTGGGACTGCATGTAAGGCTTTGATAACCACTGCCTGACTGGATGAGATGCAGCCATGGTTAGACAGATAACCCGAGAACCAGATCAAACTGTAGAGCCCAGATTCTTATCTCAAATACTTGTCAACCGTATCCCTCTGTTTTGACCAGCTATGCATATTTAAATTCAAGCTTCCAGCTGCTTTGATTGGATGGGAAGGTTCCTCATCCATGGGAAAATATTGTCATGTTTTTCCTGGGTAATTAAAATCAAGTGGTCAGTTTAATGAGGAATGAGACATGGAGTTCCCTTTAGTTTCAACTGTTCTTATTTAAATACTTGCTCAAATAAAAATAGGGGCAATGACTTTCTGTTTTAGAGAAAAATGATCTCTGAGGTTCCCAAAAGGACTGCCAGTAGTGTCACATTTTCTGGAAATTTGGCTCCTTATGGTTTTCTCTTACAAATATGATCTGATATTTAAAGTATCTTGGCAAGAGGCCATTTGCCATCTTTGATCTGGATCCTGATATGTAATTTAAACACACCCAAATGTATGAAGCAGTTACCCACTTCAGACAGGATTTGCAAATGAAACTACAGGTACTGACAGCATTTTTTACTCTGAACTATCTATGCTGGGACAGAAGAAGTTAGTAGGTAAAGGGCCATCACCTGCAAACACGTCTGGAAGAAAATTCAAATTTTGATTTTGAAAGACCACCCAAAACCCCCCACTTTGTGCAAATTATCTGAATTTAAAGTCAAGTGTAACACTGCTACAGGCTTCAACTTGCCTGAGGGTTGTATCAGACAAAGTCACTGAGAAAGCTGTTTGTGTAAAAAGAAGGGGGGGAAGAATAAGAAGAGGTATATATTTCTCTTTCTCTCTCCCTATTTTTTGTTGATTATCTGCAAGTGATTTGCATCCTAACTATGCGTTGCAGAATTTACCTGGTGTAGCAGATTACTGCTCTGCTTCTCTGCAAACAGCACCCATGAAGGAGCATCAGTCACACACAGGATCCAGCAAACACGAGGGGTGTCAGGGAAGGCATCAGCTGAATTTCACACTAGTGTGTTGGGAGTGCTGTGGCTTGCACTGCAGAGTGGGCTCAGGGAGCACAAACTGGGTTTCTTTCAGATGAAATTAATATAGAAGTTGTGCTCTGCAATCACACCTAATGCATTCCACTTGTTAATGCACATCAAGTCCATGGGACCAGACTAGAATTAATTTGATGTAACCCCCAAAAAGATACATTGTGGACACGAGGTCCTTAGTACCAATTATGCACTATATCTATTTATTCCTATGCACCAGCTACTTGCAAATATGGTCTAAGCCAAAGAGGCACATTGAAGGATGCCATAAAAAAAATAGCTGAAGGAACTGTATTTCCACACACACATTATTATTTATAATTTGCACTGAAGCACTATGTAACCCTAAATCCCCCATTGTGCAAGGTGTTAGATACTGACACAGAACAAGAAGATGGTTCCTTCCCCTGAAGAATTAAAACCTGGAAATATTTTGGGATGGAGCTTTGCCTCACAATCCAGCCTGACATGTTCCCAGGTGCTGTTCTGGCATAAGAAAGCTGTAAATTCAGTCATGCAACTTAGCTCTGGGAAGGAGGTGGGACTGGGGAGAGGAGTGTAAGATTTCACAATGCTCACTTTTCCTTGTGTCTTCACTGGGTTGAAATGGATGGAGAAAAGCCAATAGCCAGCAGAAAGTGGAGGCTGAGGGAATACAGTACTGAACCAATATCCTGGTGACTTATGACCTTCCTGGGACACTGTGAAGAGTAAGTGAGTGACAGATTATCTGCTGACCTGTGGGATAGCTCATTTGCTTTTGTTCAAGCAGCAGTTTTTCTGTAGAACTGTAGATCCGATATATTTCTCTGTTGAACTGAGCTACCTCACTGCTAAATAAATATGTCAGTCAGAAATGACACAAGTTAGTTTCTCTGGTGGGAGGTGTTTGTCTCACTCCAAAGGGGAGCCTGAGAGGATGCACTGTGGAAGTTAGGAGGCAGGGACCCTAGGACAAAACAGAGAGCGAGTCAAACTGACAGTGGGGGCAGGCTGCAGAGCTACCTGGAGGTATTTGCACGCCACAAATGGACCTGTGATTTCTGACTCTTTGTAGGATTTTCTTTACTATTCTTTCCTTAAAGTTTGGACAAGTTTATGGTTCCTGCACTGAGGCTAGTCCTTCTCTCCTGGGGTCTCGTCAAATTTAAAAGCTGTACTATTCTTTTTCATAAAAAAACCCCCAAAACCCTACAAAACACAAACCATAAAGCTCCTTATACTGTCCCCCTTCACAGATATGTTTGACATGATCCTTCATTTGCCTACACCTGTTTAATGTTTATTTTTGTGAGATAACCCGTTCTGCTTTAGAAGTCTGATCTGTTAAAACTGGACTAAGATCATGATGCAGGAGTGTCCAGCAGAGGACTGAGGAGGATGGTCTGGCATGCTCTGTCTTAGTGTAACAACCACTTCCACTGGTTATACTTAAATTTTAAATTATTTTCATTTGTACCATTGGAACTGTAATGTTAATGTTTGCAGCAGAAATGGGAAGGCTATACAGAAGCTAATATTGCCAGTTTTTTTCAGAAAACAGTATTTCAGAAATCACAATTCTACTGGCTTGCTTTGATGTGAATTAACAGTGAATATTCATGGTCAGGCATATTTTGTGATCACAGACACAAAACATGGGGAGTAAAGCCCTGTACCACTTCTGACCTTGCAAGGGATCCAGTAACAACAACAAGGAAGAGTAAAAAAACATTTCTCTCCCCAGTACTGATTGCCTCAGTCTTGCCCTCTTAATAAGCATTTAAATAATGTAAATGTGAAGGGTGGTGCAGGAGAGAGAAGGGGGGGGTGCACACAAACGTTTCTGACTTTTCTTTTTCCCCTGAACACTGATTCCATTGCATAATTATATGGGTTGGCTTGAAAGAATGAAACCCAGTTCAAAATGTATGAGTTCATTTTTATGTTCTACTGAGAAAATTTATTCAGTGTGACTGCTCAGTAGCGAGAGCAGTAAAACACCTTAATCCCTGGTTGAAGAAAGGTAATACCTTGACAGATGTGTGCCTCCTACTTTCCTTGCAGCCATGTTTCAACAACAAACCTTTATTTCTGCTTCTCGGCTGTAGCAGAAAAAAAAAAATGAGCGGAGCAATAAAGCAGTCAGACAAATCTCAGGAGCCAGGCGGCAATGCAATAGTAATGACAGATTTTTAATGTGGCAGGAGAGATTGACAGGAAAATGTCTTCAGAGCAAACGCACGCCAGATGGAATGAAAACGGTTTATTGGAGTATGGAGGTGCTGCTGAACTGAATAGAGGGCGGGTTTAAGGTGGGTGTTTTATCTGCTTCAAGTAAACAACAACAACCAAAGAAAAAAAATTCCACTCACCAGGTATTGCCTTAGACCAGTCTTTGCACCGAGGGGATATTTTTTGTTTGTTTGTTTATTTGGGTTTTTTTCTACAGTACTGCACCAGAGAAAAACTTTAAAATCAAAAGTTCAGTCATTACACGCACTGCACAAAAGGAGAAGGCAAACTGGTTTGGTCTCAGCTTTTTTCATTGTTTGCCTCTCTTCCCTCCTTCTCCCCCATCTCTCCCCCTTAATCTGAAGGAATTTCTCACTCACTAAAACAGATAAAGATGTTTTGATGTGCTTTCAGATAAATCAGAATGATTTTTTTTTTTCAAAAAGAGAACGAGTAAGAAAAAAAAATAATTCCAGCTGATAGAGTAGCTATCAAATCTAGGACAGAAGAAGAAGAAGCCTACACTAAAAAAACCTATAAAAGCCAATATAGCTGTTTCTATATCAAGAAGAACAACATCATTGTGTCTTTTTCAACTGAGTAAACTTAACTTGCATGCTCTTAGTAATGATAATAAAGTCAAATTCAGCCTTACATCTCACAAGAAAACATAACTCTGAAATATTTCATACCCTCCATACAGAGCAAAGGCAGGAAAACAGCCATAAATGGGAAGAAATGGCACAAAAGAAAGGAAGAAAATACAACTCTAAACTGTGAATCTCCCTGACATCTTTTCATTATCAGCCTAGTCAATGAAGAATGCCACAAAGGAAAGGACAGCATCATATTATTGAAACATGCTGGTTTGGGGTTTTTTTGAAGGATGCACTTGTATATTCTCTGTGGGTAGATTTTTTTATTTCATTATATCTGCTATTATTAACGCTCTGTAATTGCGTTTTACATGCAGGGCTTGGATTAAGTGTTTTGCCTGTATCATATGCATTTGTACCATTCTTTTTAGAGTTTTTTCAGGGCTTTTTTCCTTATGCAAACACATCAGAGAGAAGCCATTGAGTTACCTCCTTTATTTGTATTATACTTTAAAACAAAACAAACCCACCCTTTTTATCTTTGACAACATGCTTCTTTTTTGCTAAGGAATATTTATTTAGACAGTAAAAAGATGTTATGGTTCTTTCCACTAGTAGAAGTGTATGCACTGAATATGCTCCAATGTAATTTGCAGAAAGTGAGGAAAACACTCTGGAAAAGTAAGCAGGGAGTTTTGCCATGTAGTTTCATCTGATAACTACAATACTACGATAACAAAGCTTTAGGCAATATGCTTAAAAATGACAGGAAAAGTAACTGGCTAAGTGTTGTAATGATCCTTTTATATTACATATTTTATAAATTTACTGATTGCTCAGAAAATAGGTCTTTTTTTTCCATGTTTTGTCTTGTTCAGAATCCTGCTATAAAGTTCCATTTAACTCTCCTTTTGTATTAGTCCTGACAGAGCTATAAAAATTGCTTGTATAATTCTTATGGTCTTTGGGGTTTTGTTTCAATTTCCTTAGCATGTGGCTAAATATTGGCATGCAGGCTGTTCACCACGATGCAAGAGAAAATATTTTTATATTTAAAAAACCTTTAACTGGTTAAATCATTTGTCCATATAAAGAACAACACAATGCCAAAAATAACACAGATAGACAAAGTAATGAAGGGCTGGTAAGTGATATTGTGTATATTATTTCCTTGTACTCAAATGTAACTCAATTATCGGTGAATGTAACTTTTTCTGGTTGGGTTGAAGCTGTTTTGTAAGTCAGTCCTGCAAAGGACATCACGTCACTAGGAGCTGTTTTTTTAGAAAACAAAAAAGTTGAAAGAAATTTTCAGTTTATTTTAGAATCTGTTTTACTAGCTTTAAATACTCTCCAAAATTAAACTCCGAATGAATATTAAAGCAATGTTGAAGATAAAACTTGACACAACAGGATGTGATGGCTGCCATTCTGTCCTTAAACCACCTTTTTGCAACACATAATACAGAATATTAATCAGTGTTTTAAAGCTGTGGCAGTTCCTAGAGACACAATGACAAGTTAGGGACAGAACATCCAGCTTAACTGCGAATAGCATTGCCTTATTCTGCACCAGAATCCTCACATCGTTTAAAAATAGATTTTACTGTGTCATCAGCTCCATTCTGGTATCACTAGTAAACTGCACGAGGTATAAAAGCTGCAGTGGAAATTGTACCAGCACAGACACCAAAGTTGCCATCGGTAGTGTGCAATAGCTTGAGTTTTCATTTCAGAAGACACTGAATACTGACTTTCAACCTCAAAATTTTTTTTTATTCCTAAAATCATACCAAGTATGTCAGCATGCTCTCACGCATCCCCGCACTGTGGAATTTTGATAATGTATGTCCTAACCGCTTAATTGATTGATTAGCTTACTGCAGCTTTCTGAGGCACCAAATTTATCTTTAATAGCCGGAGTCAGGCACGGCAGGCAATCGAGGGGGGGGTCCCTTGGCGTCGATTTGCTCTTAACTGGAAAGTCATTACCACTTAATACATGTAGATTGTGTTGAAAGAAAATTATGTGTAATGAAATGAGGGAAAAATTAGTGGAGTGTTATGGGCGAAAGCAGATGTTACGGAGGAATTATGCTAGCAGAGATAATCACCTTCGCTAGCATTGTGTGTGCTGGGGTGTTAACTCAGGGAGAGAGTTGGTGAGAGAGCTAAATAAATGCATTGATTTACACAGATCCACTTTTCAAACTACAGTATATGACTAGTACACACATCTACAAACACATCCATATATATACACGCACATATAGACATGCTCAGGGCTGAACTTTTATATTTCTGACGCTCTTTTTTAGCTATTTTCCAGTTACTCACACTATATTCAGAAGTCCTAGCTGGAAGCACAGGGAAGTAGCTGTTGATTTGCATAGCATTGTGAAGATGAGAATAATATCCAAGGGCAGAAGTACTCATATAAGCATTAAGATGAGACCTTGTATGCTTCAAACTCTGGACAACCTCTCCTGAGAGAAAACTCATGAATTTGAGAAAGGTCTTTGAGGGTAGCACCAGATATTTTAGAAACTATAAAAGTGAAATAAATAACAATTGCAAAAAAATTATAGAGACATAGAATGTTGTGCCTTTACTTAAACAGCCTGTAAATAAAGGAGATGGAAGAAAATAAAGGAAAGATGAAATCTTTCTTTTAATGCAAGTTAGGAACATGTTTTAAGGTAGTAGTTTTGCAGACAGTCAATAACAATAACACTCGGAATCAGGACAAGGAAGGGAAGAGAGATGTCACAGATTTTATTTTGAATGTATTTAAAAACCCTGTAAATTAACCTTTCACCTGTGGGCATCTCCCTGTCCTTTTCCAGCCATGACTGATATATATGCTTGATTATATTTCTAATATCCCAGCATGCAAGGTCACTATTAATTTTTATCTTGGGTTTATCTATTTCATATAACATGTGTTTGGATTTAGAATTATCTCTGCTTTATCACCCATTTCATAATAAAAATGTGGTCTCAGGAAGATATTAGTTTGCAAAATTCACTATGAAAACCATTGACAATTAGGGTTTCCTCATATATCGTTCTGTTCCTTTGCTACTAAATGAGTCTTTATGAGTATAGTTATTGCTGGTGATAATAATACAAATTTTAAAAATTAAAAAAAAAAAAAAAAAAGACTGAAGGTTTTATATTCCCAGTATTACCATTCAGAGATAGGAGGTTAGCAAAAAGACTGTCAATTTTCTGTCACTATATTAATGAGTTAAAGAAATGCAGCCAGCCCCTCATGAATCAATTGGAAAACTATGATGAATGTTTCAATAATTAAGAGAATAATTAAATTGCTGAATGTAAGATGGCACTAAATGAAATAGCTTTCGTAACAGCAGCATATTGCTGTTTATAAATACAAAGAGCCACGTTAAACTAATGCAGAGTCCAGCTCAGATTTATCTGCCTGTCTTTAACAGGCTGTGGGCCCAATCCTGCAGAAGCCCACCCTACAGACAATGTCCCTCCTGCCTTAACCCTGTGCACAAGGGCAATAATGGTGTGTGAAAAGCTGAGCACAGGCAGGGATCTGCTGCTCCATCGGAGCCTCTCTGTGTACCTGGAGCCTCCCCACCTGCACACTGCGACGTGGCCACCATCGCGCTGCCTCAGCGATAAGCAGCTAAACTTAAACAGATAACGAAGCCAGGGAATTCGCAGTTAAAGCTGACACTCTGATGGTAGCATGCATGATGCTTGTGGAAATATTTTTAAAAGGTGATATGTGTTAAAGGTGAACTGTAAAGCTGGAGTGAAAATTATGTTAAGTTCAGAAATATGTCCTGAATCTCTCAACTATCAGGCAAGTTTTACTGTAGCTTTCAAAATTCTCTTTCTCCTGTACAATAATCTGGCAGTTTCTCCTTTGATAAGGACATTCCCAAACATAACTTTGTGTGATATAACACATACCAGAACCTAGGATGCTAAAAACAAGACATCCTAGAAAATTGTCCTTCAAACCAGGGTGTCTCAAAGCAATGCACATATTTTAAAAATATATTATTTGGAAGGAAAAGTGTAAACCATTCCCTAAGCTAGAAAACTTTTATAAATCTTGGTGGGGGGGAGGAGTGGGTGGGTAATAGGTGAAGTAATTAACTGGTATGTACTTGTATTTTGTTTTGAAAGCATGTCACAGCTTTTTTTTTTTTTTTTTTTTTTTTGCTGCTGCTGGAATATCAGCATGTTTAAGGAGACCCTACAAATAAGGTAGGGTCATTTCAGGTGCAAAATTTAACCAAATGCATTTTGTTTTCCTGCCTATTAAGATCTTAAAGTGTGTTTTTTACTGCCCCATCTTTCTCATGTCCCTGTTTCACAGTTTGGGTTTTTTCCTTCTCTCTTTTCCCCACTCACTTCTTCCATTCACATATCTCCTTCTGTTTCACCATACACCAGTCCCTAGCTCTCCTTGCAGTGGGGGTAGGTTTTTTTGCTGCTGGGATAAGTCTATGGAAGGAAATTTTCTATACAGTTCTGAGTTAGCCCCTCTTTGGAGCTCAATCATCATGTCAGGCACAATTTCACCATCTTCTTCATCTCCTATGTTGCTGAATTTATTCTTCCTGTCTCCTTCAGCAGCATATTCCTGTGTAGTCAGAAAATTATCAATGATACATATATTTCACATTTGCCTTCATTCCTTTCCCATCTCTCTTCTACTGGACAGAGGCACCTCAGACACTCCCCTGAGCCCCATGCCCCCAGTATGTTTCTTTTCCACTTTCCTCTTCCACCTTCAATGCCTCTTTCCTACTCATCACATAAATATATGTTCTGGGGTATTTCAAAACCCAGCATTATGTACTTGGAAAACTAGTGATTTGAGGTGGAATGGAGAATAAATATAGCCATAATATGCTTTAAAATAGGTGAATTAGTTGAGCAGGAGACTTTTAATGCCACATGGGTGGTCAGTAAAAAAGTAACAATTACCATGAGATGGAATTTGATATACCACAGTTATTTCCTACTCTCGAGATAGGGCAGTACCATGGTAACCTAGACTCCACTGTGTGGCAAGTATTGTTAATTGTATAGATTTTAATGGGGATAATTATGCTTCTCCTGTCTGAAATCAACCTTTACTGGCAGTGACCAATACCCAGAAGGATATTCTCAAAGGGATGTTGCACGACCTACAGTTTGTACACTTCATATTTCTTCCTTATAGTCAGAAAATTTCACTCCATCAGCAGAAGAGGTGTGAAGTGCTTACCTTCTGATAAATCCTGTTAAGAAATTAACATATTAAAAGTTCAGGTGGATAGCTATTCATTCTCACCGTAGGTTAGGAATGCTACATATTGATGGGCCAAGCCCAGAAAAAGGAAAGCATCTTGTTTGTATTTGATGTTTAATTAGATAACTTAATTTTCCAGTATTGCTATTACAGTTTCTTTCTTTAATGTGGAATTTAGGTTTTTTTCTGAAATATCCACATCTATAATGAGGGTGGATGGAAATTTTCTTTGGCAAAATCTGCTTGAAGCAGATATTGCTTTGCCAGAATTTAACATTCAGGTCAGAGCTTTTCTGCTGTATGGCTCTGTTTCAGGTGAATATTCACTTCTGAGAACAAGATTAGGGAAAATATGTGCCAGTGTTTAAAAATAAATATACCTCTCAGTTGTTTCCTCAACAGCTCTGCAATTTAAAACTGTGCCTTGAAAACTGGTCAAACCTTAAGCTTCTGGAAAAAAACCCAACAATATTTATTTATGCTTATTAGAGGCTTGTTATATTTGTCAGAGTGTCTGTGGTCGATCAGGTTGTACAGTTACATCACATTTCCTAAGATATGTAGCCCTGTCACTTGAGCAGGTCTTTGGTCCTGCTTGCTGGAGTTGGTTGGATCTCTGGATCCACAACTAATGGCAGAGACCATCTCTCTCCTCTGGTTCTGATTGAGCCCAAAGGATATGCAGCAGGAGGAAAAAGCTTCACGTGGAAAGTCACTAAAAAATGAGAAAGAAAGGGTGTAGGGAACCTGGGAATGGAGAGCTCTGAGTGAGGGGGGTTGGAAGAGCTTGTGTTTAACAAGAAAAAAAGACCAGCCACTTTGGACATGGAGCAAATGAGCACACACTTATTGGTAGGTGTACGCGCTCCATCTCTGACAATTATGGAAAAAAATTGAAAAAAATTATGTTGGTCCAGAACACGACATATGAAATTGGCCAGAACATTGAGAAACATGGCAACCTTGAGACGTAGCTAAGGAGGAACACGTGGGTATGGACACTAGCCCCAGCTTTGAGAAGAATGACTAAATGAGCAGGAGTTGGATATGAGACTATGCAGGAATAAGAAATGTGAAGAAAGGTGTGCATGAGTGCTACCAGAAGAGAGGTAAGAAAAGGAGCAAAATGTTAAATGTTGGAAGGAAGAAGAGGAAATCTATTCCATCCACCTCTATGGAGCCTTAACATAAAATTTATAGGCCTGAATTCTGATTTCACTACGCTGTTAAACAAAGTAACTGTAACTTCCATTCAAATTGTTTTCCATCTCATGCTTAATAACAGGTTATGTAGAGGGTAACTGTCTTCTACCACTTCTGTGTGAAGGCCAGAACAAACAATTATATTTTTGCTTGTTCAATTCCTATACTTCCAAAACACAATGGAAATGCACCTATGAAATTTAAAGTAAGCAATGACATTGTGAGTTTTAGCACTCAAAAACTGGAAAATATCTGGATTAAACCTGCTCTGGTTGTGCCAGTTTGGCCCTTTTAAGGTTATACATGATGACTGCTGATAAGGACTGGATCCCATACTGTCTCCATGTCCCTGAGGTATGCATTGGTCACACTGAGGGGGAATCGCAAAGTCTCTGCTGGCTGCGACAGAGGGCAAGGCAGGGTCTCCTGGTTCAGGCACCTGAGGGTGTAGAACATGCTGTCTCACCCTATTGCTTACAACCCAGCCCTGTTCCTGAGAGTGGAGTTCCAGTTTGCCTAACAAGTGTAAATGAAACATAAATTTTATGGATAAAATCCCAAACAGGCAGAATTAATGGGGAGGTTTTCAGGTTTTCTGTTGATTATATAGTGAATTTATTCACTAGTTTTAACAGCCTTGTTTCAATAGCTACAAAAAATTTAGGTGCAAAGCAAGTACTACGACGATGTCCAAAGGACTGGACTTCACTTCTTATCCCTTTGCAATGAAGAAGCAATAATGCATCCTGAAGTGTTCACAGTTGTACACTTCTGATCCCTCATATCGTTCATCTCCCAATCCAAAACAAACCTTGCTGAAGGACCTAGATCTCTCAGCAAGTAAGCAAAGTCACCCATCCAGTGCCCTGTGCACAAGAAATATTGCACAGTATAAATGCTTTGGAAAATCTTTTATTTTGTCTCACAAAGTGAGTAGGCAAAATCTGATGATTTTTCACATCTTTGTTCTAGTTGCCCAGATGAAGAAAGGATACTACATCACTTTTCCTAGAAAATCATAAGGAATTTTGGTGAGGATTAGTTAATTTATGCCGTAGTAACAGTCTGCAGCTACAGTGAGGTTCTTGAGGATAGCCTTGCAGCTAGGAGGTAAAATTCACATTGAAGGTGCATTTTTCTCATCTGTTAGTTTTTATGCTCCATTATATATTTTCTATTATAATTTGGAGTGGAGGATCACAGAATAGAAAGCTGATGCATTTTAACAGGAAATGTTTGCTTTCAAAGAAGTGTACCTCTATTTACAGAAAGCCTGGCTAGAGTTTCAAAAGTACTTTTGTCCCTATAGCATCATATTATCTTTTATATTTCTTAATTGAATCCTCATCCTGGAGGCGAGTAGGTGCTGAACGAAATAGACCTCCCAGGTACAACTGCAATGTATTAAGTCTGGGCTTGAAAAATAGGAGATAGCTATTTGGTGCTCAAAGATATTTACTTTAAACCTGTGGGTTTGTTTTTTGTTGGTTGCTTTTGGGGGGGGGCGGGGGGAGGGGGAGGAGAAGTTTGCTATTATTTCCTTCCCACAGCTACTTCATGAGAAGAGAGAAACACAGGATGAAATGAATGGAAAGCAGAGTTGACAATATTTTTCACAGAATCTACTATAGCTGGCTAAATGCCATTAAAAAAAAAAAAAAGTGCCTTCAATGGAATTTGGAAATGGATTGCTATCAACCATTGTTCATTTACTGGAATTTGCAAATGGATTGCTCTCAACCATACTGTCTTCTAGCTGTGTTTGCTTTCTAGGGACATTTGTAGGATTCTATTACTATTGTGGCCATTCACTGAGAATTTCAGAACAGCATGCATAAGTATTGATGGAAACTGGGTATTAGATTCATACACATGAATATGTGCACACTGAACACATTGGAAAAATAAATCAACACCATGTGACTCATCAAAGCAGTCATATCTCACAAAGCTCAAGAAGTGATTGGGGAATGTTCACAGAGAAGTGTTCCTGAGCAATTAGAAGTACTTAGAGAGGAAAAAGGATCTCTTTGAATTCTTTTGCATAATAAACTCAAGGAAACCTCAGTCTGCCCATGGAGATCCCATAAGCAGAAAAAGGGCTAAACTTACTGACTAAACTATTCATTGTGAATCATTCCCTCTGCTCTAATGTCTGCACGGCATGGAAGCATGGTGCCAGCCCTGCTACACACTGTAATTTTACTCTTCTAGGAATAAAGTGGGAATATACTGCTGGGCATGTTAAAGCACTCTGCAGAGGACATTATATATATTTTCAACATGTGACCTGCCTTTGATTTTTGTGTTGGAAATGGAGTTAGCAACCTTCAGAGAGAAAATATTAGCCCACAGACAGTGAAATAAGATAATATTTTTTACTTTATTTCTGTAAAGTGCTATTTGGTACAAAAAACTGTACAAGACTGAAATGTAGATTTTGAGCAGTCAGAGCTCAGCACGGCAAAATTCAGCCAGATAATTTTTACATTTTTTGGGCTGACCATGAGTTAACAGTTACTGATTCCTTTAGCAAATTCCTGCCTAATTGTTATTTTTCCTTGATTAAATTGTCCTTTATAAGGACATCTGTTCTGTTCCTTGCCAAGGTGTAAGATACAATCATATCTTAGAATTTGTAAAGTACTTTGGACAACACAGTAATAAATATATTCTGATGATGAATCCTGCAAAGGAGACATTGTCCTCCCCCCACCCAGCTTAGCACATCTCACTGTCAGAATATTTTTCCCAACACTGTAACTCTCCTTCTCTCCTGATAAAGTATTTCCTCTGTAATTCATCCCTTTTGCCAGCCCAGATCCCTCCAGCTTCTGAACCTCCTTGGAACAATTGCATTGCTCCCTAATGCAGTGTGAGAGTCACCCCTGCTCTGAGGACCAAGATTTCTGTGGGTGGCTGAGTACCACGGAAAGTAATTGTCATTAAGGGGTCAAAGAAAATTGCCCCCTGAGTTACAATGTGAACTACCCCACCCTGAATTCAGGACAGCCCAAATGCTAATTCAAAGACATGCGTTACACGGGGATAGCCACGGGAATTCCTCTCCCAGGGAGGAAAACTTGACCTTTCCAGATCTTTTCAGCATGTAGAAGTATTTAAGACTGCTCTTGTGAGCTGTCTTGCACATGGGGCAAATTGCTGTATGTAGAGGTACAAAATTCAGAGGGGAAAAAGTTTTCATAGCCTGGGGATGACAACTCAAATCTAGACAGCATGATCTAAGGAGGTCTTTTAATATAACAGAGATATATTTCATAAAGATTGGAAAAACAGAGACTTGATTTTTAGAAATTAAATCTGGAAGAGAAACTGTGAAAAGCAGGTATGGTGCTAATAGTCTCCAGCATCATGCCACAGGGAAATAATTCTGTACAATGGTGAAGAAACAATGGCTCAAAGAGGTTGCATTTTTGCTATCCTGGGCTTATGACCAGACATCTGGACACTGATATGAGTGGATAGTCTGAGATGAAAGGAGTGGACAGAAGGTAGCAACCAAAGATAAAGAGATAAATGCTAGGGAGCCATCAGCTTTGTGACAGTTGCTGAGAGTGAATTAAATCATAGAGGAGTAAAACCCAGCAGGAGATGGGGAAGCATTGACAGAAAACGGGAAGGCAGAGAGAATACTGAAGAAATGATTGGAACATTGGAAAATAAAACAACGAAGCATCAAGTTGTGGAAACCCATGGTGGGGAAAGGGAGAGTTGTGGGAGATGGGATGATTTGCTCTCATCTTCTAAAGGCTCCCCATTCCCATGAATGCTTATAGTTTTGCATAAATTCACACGCAAAACATAAGGAGCAGATTAAGCTGAACTGGAAAGGAACCACAATGTGGGGAGGTAATAATTAAAGGCAGTTGCTGGGCAGCTAAAGCGTATGGGAGATTGATTATAAATAGACAGAGATAGGTTTGCTGAAGTGGCTAACGTGCCAGTGAGCCTGAGGGAATGGACAGCAGCTGCAGGCAAGTCCAGGACAAGGAAGGTACTGTTCCTCTTGCCCCACTCATCACAGGCACTAGCCCCAGTCCACTTGTGAATCTTGAAACAGGGAGGAGGTAGTGAAAAAACCATGAACTGTGCACCTCTGAAGACAAAATAATCTGTGGCTGTGTACATTGTTTGTGATATTGAGAATGACATCCTAGCTCACACTCCTTAGCAGCTTTACCAGTATAACCATCAGGGCTTTGGCCATTATAGGGTAAAGCTAGCATCACCCTGGGTAGCATCAGAAGAGACTGCTACCAGGAGGACCACCACTATTATTACTAGCTGCAATAAAAAAAGCACTTCTTAAAATGTTTTTTCTACCTAATTGTCAAAACTGAATAATATTATCAGCTTTTTTATCCTTTGAGTATTTTTCTAATAAGAAAGCGCAGAGATGCACTGCAAATAAAAGCAGAAGATTCGAGGATGCAAAGCAATCATGCAAAATGACTTTCATATCAGTTTGATAAGCAGCTGAAATTTAATAACTACATCTCTCCTATGGTGCTGGATGAAAGTTTAATACTTTATGCTTTTGCTTCTTTCTTCCGCATGATGCTTATTCAGAATCATAACTTTTCCTTTTATAGACACAGCAATGCTTAGGTGCAGTGGATTAATCGAAGCCTTACGAGACTCCAGTACAGTCCAGACTATAGTGACTTATAATCAAACCCTAGGAGAAGACTGTCAGGGGTCATAAGGGAAATGAGTGGAGATCCAAATGCAAAAGTAATATTTACTGAGGATAATGCACACAGATCTTACTGTCCCAGTAGGCAACCCAGTTCCAAGAGATGCTGGATGCAGGAGAGGAAAACGAAAGAGGAAGGTAAAAATGCCTCTCAGAATTTGGCCCACAGATTTTGGCTTAAAATGTGATTCAAAACTCCAGGAATGTGAGACAAGGCAAATTAATATAATAAATGAATAAAATTCAGCCACCAACAAATAATTGTGACACTGGGAAAAAACAAAAAACACCACCACCCCCCCACCCCCCAAAGAAACAGCACACACCGCTTCTCATTTGCAAACCAGTGCTGGTAGCATTCAGTGCAGAGGCTGCTCCACCGTAGGTGACACAGCCCCCAGGACGGTATCCCCACCTTGGAAACCAGCATGGGGCTAAAACAGATGCAGCGGGGACCTCTGAGCCCTGCCCGATGGGTTTTTCCGATGGAAGCTTGTGGTGGGAAGGGTCACATGGGCAGAGGGTCATGGCCAGGCGGGTGTGGGTCAGGAGGAACAGGGAGCCAGGAGCGGTGAGGGGACGCGAGCAGGGGCAGGGGGGTAGGCAGGGGGGCTGGCAGGGGCAGAGGACGGGGCAGAAGACAGGGGCAGGGGGCAGAGTGAGAGCACAGGGCAAGCAGAGCCCTGTCAGGAGCAGGGGCAGGGAAGGAGGCAGACAGGGCAGGAGCCTGGGGCAGGGAGAGGAGCAGAGGCAGGGGCTGGGGCAGGAGTAGCGACAATGGCAGGGGCAGGGGCAGGGGCAGCCAGGGGCAGGGGCAGCCAGGGGCAAGGGCAGTGGCAGTCGGGGCAGGAGCGGGGCAGGGGCAGGAGCAGGGGCAGGGGCAGTGGCAGTCGGGGCAGGAGCGGGGCAGGGGCAGGGGCAGGGGCAGGGGCAGGGGCAGTGGCAGGGGCAGTCGGGGCAGGAGCAGGGGCAGGGGCAGGCAGGGGCAAGGGCAGTCGGGGCAGGAGCGGGGCAGGGGCAGGGGCAGGGGCAGGGGCAGTGGCAGGGGCAGTCGGGGCAGGAGCAGGGGCAGGGGCAGGCAGGGGCAAGGGCAGTCGGGGCAGGAGCGGGGCAGGGGCAGGGGCAGGGGCAGTCGGGGCAGGGGCAGGGGCAGGGGCAGGGGCAGGGGCAGGGGCAGTCGGGGCAGGAGCGGGGCAGGGGCAGGGGCAGTCGGGGCAGGAGCAGGGGCAGGGGCAGGAGCAGGGGCAGGGGCAGGGGCAGGGGCAGGGGCAGGAGCGGGGCAGGGGCAGGGGCAGGGGCAGGAGCGGGGCAGGGGCAGGAGCAGGGGCAGGGGCAGGGGCAGGGGCAGGAGCGGGGCAGGGGCAGGGGCAGGGGCAGGGGCAGGGGCAGGGGCAGGGGCAGGAGCGGGGCAGGGGCAGGGGCAGGGGCAGGAGCGGGGCAGGGGCAGGAGCAGGGGCAGGGGCAGGGGCAGGGGCAGGGGCAGGGGCAGGAGCGGGGCAGGGGCAGGGGCAGGGGCAGGAGCGGGGCAGGGGCAGGAGCAGGGGCAGGGGCAGGGGCAGGGGCAGGGGCAGGAGCGGGGCAGGGGCAGGGGCAGGGGCAGGAGCGGGGCAGGGGCAGGGGCAGGGGCAGTCGGGGCAGGAGCAGGGGCAGGAGCGGGGCAGGGGCAGGAGCAGGGGCAGGGGCAGGGGCAGGGGCAGGGGCAGGAGCGGGGCAGGGGCAGGGGCAGGGGCAGGGGCAGGGGCAGGAGCGGGGCAGGGGCAGGGGCAGGGGCAGTCGGGGCAGGAGCAGGCCAGGGGCAGGGGCAGGGGGCGAGGTGCCGCCTGCTCCGCTGCAGCAGCGCCCCCTTCTGCCCGCTGCTGAGGCCGCAGCCGCGCTCGGCGCTGCGGGCAGCTGCGCATCCCTCGCATCCCGCCGGCTGGGAGGGAGGCTGGAGACACAGGGGAAATGTAGAGCATGGTTGGGGTTTAGAAAAAAGGATTTAAAAATAAAAAAAAAAAAAACCAAAAAACTAGAAACAGTCGTTTGCAGGCGGATGATGGGAAGTCTCCGGATTCACTGGTGGATGGGTGCGTGGCTTCAGTTTCGAGCCTGTGTGTGAATGTGTGTGTGCAAAAAAACAGAATTAAAAAAAATACAAATGAAAGAACATCTGATGTAGTCATCAGATCTAACTACAGCACTTTAATATGAATTGCTACTCCAGATGTTGTCTTAAGAAAATGAATCAATTAGACAAATGAGGTATCTCTTCCTAAATCTTAACAGGAGAAAATAAAGTCCAGTAGCTGCAGACCATTGTATAAATGTCCTAATGGCTTTCATTCTTCTCATATACCTGTCAGCTTTACTACAAGGCTTCTCATCGTTTAAGTTGTTGTTTACCTTCCTGAATACTGGTTTGATTTGAAAAAGTGTTCTAAATGTTCAACACCTTTTACCCTGAAAATAATAATACATCAGCCTTTAGGAGTTGAACCCAGCAGAAACTGGTGTCACTATTCATAAAATAATTGAGTTTACACAAAAAGTGATTTCTGTAATAGCCCCCTTTTTACAAGTATGTACATTTTATTTAAAATTACTGACTCAAAAAGCAAGGTAGGAAAAAATCACCTCCAACAACTTCCTGTAATTGCGAATTATTGTGAGGGAAACAGAAGGAAAAGATTTTGAAATTATGAGCCATTATGCTTGAGAGAGAGAGGGAGTAAGTGAGAGAGAGGGAGAGGGAGAGAGAGAGGCAGTGGGAAAAAAAGACATCTCGGCTTCATGAAACACAGCTGACAAGCTCGACTAAATTACCCCCGGACCATTACAAAAATCACTTAATTGCCAACCATTTTGTTAGGTCAATTGACTCTAATTGAAAAAATAACAAAAAGCTTATTATGCTGCAAATGCGGCCGTGGAAAATGAGTCTTCTGTTAGGAGGAAACAATAATTCTAAATTTCAGCTGCTGCTAACACTACAAAGTTCAGTGTTTCCTTCTGATAGAATCTACTGCGCAGGAGAAAGTGAATATGCTCCAATTGATTGATATTTCTTTTAATGCTGCCCCCTCTTCCTTCTTCGTACTCACAGCCCCTTCAGCTGACCCACCCACCCTGCTCAGTTTTATTTCCCTTCCTTGCTGCCTCGTGGCTCTCCTTCCCGTGGCAGGGTCGATGTCAGTTTTTGCTCCTAAGGCGCTTGTGGTTTGGGGGTGTGTGAGGCTGCTGTGACTCCTCTTTTCAGCTTCTTCACAATAACCTCAAAACCCAGGTGAGGGGTTAGGAGGGGCACCTTGCTAAATCCTCCTGGCCCCCTTCGCTTTCCTCTTTTCCTCACACACTGCAATTTTCTTTAAAGCCTGATAAGAGAGAATTGTTTATGTATTTTCACCAACAAAATACCTTAGAAAGAGTCCCCCCAATGTAAATTAAAAAGCGCAAACCTTGACTGGAAAATAGAATTGTAATTATTTATAATGATCAAATTTTTAGGAGTGTGTGCATCAGTTTCTTCATTTCAAAAGAAGATAAACGGGCTGGAGCTCCACTATTGTCCCAATTACAGATTTGAATACTGGACGTTCATAATGGGATGGATTCTGCTCTGTGAAAAGTAATTATTTGTCCATAAAACCACAAGGCTGCAGAAATGAACTCGGATGGCAAGAGCCTTTTGTTCAGCTCCTTTTCAGTGAAGAGGTAGTGAATGGAAGAAAGTTCTCAGTAGCCACAGTGCATGATTAAATATTTCCATAATCATGTCTATATGTTTGCCTCTTGCACTGTGTTCAGAAAATTCCTTTTCTGATTTTATCCTTTCAGGGAAACTGCCTGACTGTGTTGCACTTTTGCAAGGCCCAAAACTCTTGAGCTGACTACAGTAAAATGGTGAACAAAAAACAATGTGATACAGCAGGATGTTCCTTCACAGTATTTTAGAAAAAAAAGAAAAAAAAAAAAAAGCAAAAAACTTTGTGCGTGTGTATGGGTATGTTTTTGCTTTGCCTTTTATAGCTACGGTAGATCTTCCAGTGCTTTACAAAGCAGTGAGTTAAATACTGGTGGCGTGGTGCCTGTGTAGGCAAACGGCACAGCCATTATGTGCTCAGCATACGTTTTTATTGTTTCTTTATATAGAACCCAATATCACTTACACAGAGGGGGATACAACAAATATATCAGACCATGAAGCACACATATGTGCTGTTTCTTTCTGAGCATCCGCAGCTGTATATAATCAATGGAACATTCCTTTGGAGTGCGCCACAGGTCAGCAGGAGCCTTGATACACAGCTGAATTTATGAGTGATCACATTGTTTTAAATATGCATCACTTAGATTTCTACAGGTGTTTAAAGATTTCCCTCAATATTCCCTTTTTTTTTTCTTTTTTTTGTTCCTTTTGTGAAAGGCGTGCACATGGAAAACAGAGATTGTATAATTAAGGCTTCCATTTGAATGCTAAAATTGATATAATTTACCATAACTGACAACAGAGAATATTATATCATCTCTAAGAAAAAAGCCACTCAAACTGCTAAAAAAATTAAAATTTGCGTGAGTGAAATATTGCTTCTAATCAGGGACCAGAAAACCTCGAAATTCACCAAGCCTTGTTGAATGTGGGGGACTTTGTAAAGCATTAAGAAAAAAAAATTAAAATCTACTTTTATACTTCAAAATATATGTCAGTAATTTTGTCTAAAAGTATACATCAAAAATAAAAATAAACAACACATTAGAGAAACCCTATTTGAAATATGTGATTTAAAATAAAACAAGCATTATTAATCTGCTTCCTTTATAGTAGAAAAGATATAAAATTAAATAGATAAAATCTTAAGAGAAACCAATGTGCATGTATTGAGGAAAGACAATGAAGCTTCACAGACCGAATAGAACCAATTCCTTTCAAATAAGTGGGAAAGCCCTACAGAGAGAAATAAAAGTGAGGAATGGTGAATTCTGTAACACTTGCCAGACCAATGAGCTTCATCAATTAATCACAGCAAAATAATCACCACCTACATTAAAGAATAATACATGAAAAGGACAGGGCATAGCTTTAACTTATTCAGAAAGGGCTGACTCCCTAATCCCTCTGAGTCTTGACATGTTAACTGGGTAGCGACTAATTAGATGTCAAAAATTCATAAGCACTCTTTAATATTGCATATATCTGCGGCAGACATTTCAATATGAGAGTTGTATACACAGAAGTCACTATAGCATTAAAACACAGCAGGGTGGGAGAAATAAAAGGAAAACAATAAAAACAATGGCCCTTAAAAACCCAAGAGAATGCCTCCTTTGGAAGTGTGTACTTTCTTATTCAGAAAAAGTATCACCTTAATAAGAATTATAGGCAAAGAGGTTTCACTGTTCCATGCTGTGTGGACGAAAAGAGGGAGAAAAGACTGACTTATCAAAGGCACTGGCAGGTAAATAGTAATTTACTATGCATGCACAATGAACATTACACAGTGCCTTGACACAGGGCGATAATGAAAGACATGCTATTGTGGCATCCATCGAGGGAATTTTTTTCTTCATTCTTCCTTCCCTTGTCTCTCTTGAGCAAAGAAGCAGTGATGTTTCCTGGCAGCTGCCTCCTGTTTCAAGCCATTTCACATAATATAGAAAGAACTTGAAGTTTAGTGTATTAAGTAAGTGAGTTAGTTTGCTGGTTTGGCGATATATACATTGCTTGTGTGTGAACTTATATTTCAGATGCAGGGCTCTGTATTTTTATAGAACAAGCCTTTTCCTGTCTGAAGAATTATATGAACCTGTTATATAAAACAATGCAGCAAGATTAAATACAATACATCATATAATACACTGGTTTATGACTTGCATCCTTTAATTGTAGCTCTCAGGAATAAAAAGAGAGGAATGTGTTGTTGTTTATAATGCAGAATTGCCATTCTCTCTTTTGACTAACAATGTGTACTGTACAGGGTAGTAGTCTGTGGAGATTCCTCTATTTTCTCCTTTACCAAACAGCAAAGTTAAATCCCACTTTTTCAATGCTTCTAACTAGCTTACAGGCAGGAAGCCTTTGAATTTAGCCTGCATGCAGTATGGGAGGCTGTGACTGTAATCCTCCCTTAGCTGCTGCTGTTTAAATGTGACATGGCTGCAACTGGAATGTTTTAATTATTTTAAAAGTGTAAAATCTTGTAACATGATGATATAAGGTAAGCAGTCTCGTGCAGAGAAAAAATTATTTGTTCATCTCACGGGAGTAGCATCTAAAGAGAATGTGGCTCTCCTTGTATGTTGCAGTGTGTGTAATAATGATATTTGCATGTATCAGCTGATTAGTACTTTCATAAACTGACATCTCTCACTGTGATGGCAACTTCTGGACTGATGTAGTACAAGAATAAGAATGAGATGCAATTTAATGACTGCTGACCATGTTAGACTGAATGGTCACTTGTTGTTCAGTTATACCTGGCCTTTCCTTTGAAAGTTGCTACGTTAATTTTATTTCCAAAAGACCTTCTATAATCAACACTGAAACTGTAATTAACTGCTTGCATTTGTCATTATTACACTATTCACACCTTTTTCTTGCAATTGTAAATGTGTTACCTAGCACTTATGTTTGTCCATGTCTTGAGTGTCCAAGGGTGTTTTGTGGGCACACACTTTGTGGTTTTAGACTAGAATCAAAATATTAAAGGCAACAATTAATTAGTGATTTCAATCAGAAGGTGATGATCTGCAGTGCTGGTAGTAGTTTTTGACTCCTTTTCTTCCTTTCTGTCATGTTCCTGCCTGTTAGATAATAATGCTGATGTTAATGTGATACTGCTCCATTTTCTGACACACTTGGCCGGCGAGATGGTCCCAAAGCACTCTGTGCATTCTCCACTTTGCTAGAGTCCAAGCACAGACTGGCTCACTTGGATGAGATCTAGCTGATTGTGTAAATTTTTCCAAAGGAGTCCAAAGATGCTGGGATAGTTTCTCTGTAGCCACTGTGGTCTGTTTTTTCTGTGTGACCCAGGGTTTGTTTGGATGTTCAGGAGCAGGAGGGGCTTCCATACTGCAAGCGGTCTGCATCTGCAAAGCTCTTATCTACAAACCCCAGGGAGCTCATATGTACCATGGGTGCTTTGTTCAGGGTTTCCTTACTAATTGGGGCTTCCTGATTTTTTGATTTGATCAAAACCAGCATCCTACCCACATCATAAACATTTCATAAATTATTCCTAATACCCAGTATTTATGTAATGAAACATGTGGGCTTGGAAGCATTTTGGTTGGGGGTGGGAAGGAAAGGAGAAGGAAGAAAAGGAAGCTCCTTCCTTTCGAAGACAGGCTTACTCTGACAAGTGATGTTGAATACCAGTATCTTTTTGTTTTTGGCAAAATTCACATGGCTTTCAGAGGGTTGAGGCCAGAAATTACATGAATTCAGTACACCTCAGCAAACAGGTTAACTAATACCTCCTTGGAAAGCTGAAAATAAAGTGGTGTAAGCATCCTTCATTCATCTACACTGCTCAGATATCTCCAAGGGTCACTGATACAAACTAAATCCTCATTTATAAAAAGTCAGGTTTTCCAGGAGGATGTTTTATTTTTGTAAGAAACCTGGTTTTCTAGTAATACTGCTTTACTGGACAAGTCTAAATCCAAAACAAATGTATAAAAAGAGGCATGATCCTACCTAGTGCCTGACTGCCAAGGAAAATTCTGCAAGCTCAGTATAATGCATAAGTCTGATCATAGTGTGACCTTAAAATAGGCTTTCAGAGCTGTGGTGGGGGAGAAAAACAATATCCACATAACTTATCAATAGCTGAGCATCCCTTTAGTCATTCCACACTGTTGTGCACAGGCAACTTGTGAGCTGACAAATTTGGAATTCTGTCTACAAAATGTTCTAAGCCTGAAAAATGAAGTCATGGCAAGTAAAGGTCATATCCAGCAACTGCATGAAGAGGGTAGTGTGATTGTGGTTTATTTTAAGGGATAAAAAAGATATAACTGGGGAAAAAAAGTGTGGATAGGAGCAGTTTTGGTTCTCCTTAGACCATACTAGGCCAGTAAGTTTTGTGGAGAGTTAATAAAGGAGATGGATGTGTTCCCAAAGGGAAAGGAATATGAATCACAAAAGTGCCAGCTCAGTCAAGACTGGAAGAGCATCTGCTAACATTTTAGCCTTTTTAATGGTCTCACACTGGTTAAAAACATCCAGAAAGATGGAAGGAGTAAAACATAAACCAAAAGAGAAGAAAGTCCCTTTCATTACATGTTCCTTGAACCAGTGAAATCAGCTAGTGGGAATGACCACGGCAAAAAGTTGTGCGTGTGAATTCCTAAAGAAGCAGAAAAATCAGTCTAGGCCAGTTTTTGCTCTTTCTCTTGTTCTGTACAAACACTGTCCTGGGCCAAGATAGAGCTGACTGATGCCACAACACTTCAGAAGCCCAAATTATTGAGAAAGCTGAGAGGAACAAATGGGAATCAGCAGAACGCATCACCAAAAGGACAAATAACAGATGGACAAACATAATTCCAACGCAAATGCCAAATACTGGAAGGAACAACAGAGTTGGGTAACATACTGGAAGAGAGGCAAAATAGTTAGATTCAGAGGACCAGCACAAATGCCAAAAGGCCTTTAACAGAAGAGAGAAGGTGAAACTAGACAGGCAAAAGAGAAGCTGCTTTCAAAATTCAGAGTATTTGTAGCACAGAATATTTCTATCTGTTAGGCTCTTGGTGTCTCATCTTAAATATTTCCATTAGCACTGTATTTTCTACTGGTTCAGAGCACTGTGCTCTGCATGCTGGAGCTGTACGTGGACATGCTGACAATAAAGTATGAAACTGGGATGGCCCAACCCAATTTCAACCATGTAGCTCTTTTGAATTCCCACGGTGGCCACAGCAATGTGTTCATTGTGTAGACCAGCTGTGATCCAATGGATGTTACCCCAGGAGCAGCCCACAGACTGAATGGACACATGTTAAGTCAAGTCTGCTAAACAACTGCCTTTGAGATTCTTTCTGTCATTTAAGTGCTGTTCATATAAATTTGTAAAAGTTGTTAATTGTAAGGTGCTCTCACTCAAAAAATTGTTTCAGTAAACAGCGTCCTACATTCAGGACCCTGTTTAGCTGTGCTCCAAATTACTCATACAGTTCTAAGGGTTAATGACAGAACAAATGTTCTTGTAATGAATTATTGGTGTACCTTGATGTCACAAGCCAAACAGCTGTTTGTGCAGAAGCATTATAAAATAGGCTGTAGTGCTATTGAGACAATATTAACTGAGGTAGAGAGCTGGAGAGTTTGGTCCCTTTTCTACCCACTGTTGAGGTCAATTCTATTATTTATGTGGTTGAAAGCACAACAAATAGATACTGTTATAGCTCTTTAACCAAAGCTTGTGGTGTTAAATTTCTGATTACACTTGGTAGAGAGTGTGAAAACCCCAAAATCTCCTGGTTTTCCTCTTCTTGTTGCCAATGGTTTCTGAATGTCATTAAGGACAAGAAGTACATATGACAATACCTACATGACGATTTTATTTTTGCTTAAAAATGTGGTAGATTTCTTGCTGACCCTGTCAACAACTATGAGTACTAATTTGCTAGCTCAATGACTCATCATCAGTTCAGTTTACATGTAGCTAACAAAGGTCAGCCCTGAATAAAAAATATTTGATTTCAATACTTAATTCAAGGAGGTGTGATATTTCTATGGGGTTTTTGACTGCTTGATGTAAAACCCTCTAATTGCAGAACCTGAATAGTTCTAGGTTCACTGGTTCATTTTAAATTAGATTTGAGAATCATTAAGTCAGCTTCCTGAAAGGGTCTGACCTGTGTTGGCTGTGTACAGTACAATCGCAATGTCGGACAAGGGGTTCTGCAGTTAGAGGTCACATATTTTCATTGGGTTCTGCTGGCTGGGGTCAGGAGATTCTCTTTCTGAGTAATTCAGCACAGTTTCAGGCCTCAGCTGTGCTGCTGGGGGTCACTGTTCTTGGTCAGGTTGCCATGGGGAAGGGATAAGGGAAAAGTGGACTTTTGTGCTTCCTTCCATTTGACTGCACAGCTTGCTGCTTAGCACAGGGCACTTTGACAGGAAGTGGCTGTGAGGAAGCCCACACTTGTTCCAGTTCATCTATCACAACAAGAGTTATTCTGGAGTGAAAGGATACAACCTAAGGGATGCAGAAATTTCAAAAGATCAAAATCAGAGCATGTGCATGCTCCCAGAGAAAAAGCTCCCGTGTAAAACACTGTAAAGCATGAAAAATGTGGTATTGGGCTGCTTAGGGATGGTATTCTGTTCTGTTTACGTTGTGATTCTTTTTTCCCTTCAGCATTCAGTATATTGGATTTAAGTGGTCACCACAGAAGCAGTTAGTATGCAAATGCCAGGACTAGCATGGATGGTTTTGGTGCTGGTTCCTCCCTTATTTGACACTTGCACAAAGCCCTACAGCCCAGGAAAGCAGCCAGAGCCCCACATCAGACCAAGCTGCTGCTGCTTGTCTCATTCTAGCAGTAGGAAGCTCCATGGACGGTGTAGGCCAGTGAGAAACAATAATCTATATAACATATATATTCTAATAGGAAGAAATCATTTAGTAAAAAGAAATAGAGACATATGCTGAAGAAGAGATAAAAAGATAAGTGCCCTGGCACAGGTAAGTATAATTTTCACTTGCTTGTGAAAGCTGAGTCCTTAACTTGTCAATAAATTGGATGAATTGCAGCCCCAGTAATAATGTTGTAAGCTGTTATAGGTCTACTGGTCCAGAAGCATATACTCTTCACTGGCTCCCACTCCTTTGGCATCATATTCTGCACTTTGAGAGCTGAGGACTGAAAACAGTGAATGACATGATGTTTTATGTCTAAAAGAAGAAGAATATACTCCTAGCTGTGACTAAAACACCCTACATAGGATAGCAGGAAGAATTTTCAAAGGTGGAGTAGTATTAACCACCAGTAACTACTACACTAAATAGATTCAACTATACTTAAGTGTTTTCATAGCATTATTGTGCCAAATACTTATTTGCTTGTCAGGAGACTGTATTTGCTGGAGAAAAGTTGAAACTTTTTTATTCTGATTTTAGGATCCCTCTTGTCCTTATGTCATATGAATATTTTATTTTGGCATTTTTCAGGTGAATCTAGAAACCATATTTTAGCCAGGTGTAGGATCTAGTTTTCTACCTTGGAAATTATAAAGTAGGGACATTTCAGGTAACTGAAAGGCAAAAATAGGTTACAGATGTTATTGTTACAGTTACCATGATTGCCATTACAAATGTACCACACTCCACCCACACCTGTATTTCCTTTTTCTCAGAATTGGAAATTTTTGCAGTCACTTAGAGGTTTGAACTGGAAAATGAACAAACTGCAATGCTTCTGAATCCCATGATCTGCCTGCAGCCCCCTGAGCATACACCCATGCAGGAATGGACCCAACAGGGAGCAGCTCAGAGCAACCTTTGTTCAGGGGGGCTGTTGCAAAATCAAACTGTGCCAAGGCTGGCAGATCAGAGCTCAGCACTGAGGAAAGAGGATTAAGGATACTCCCCATTCAGTGAAAGTATGTACAGAACCTCCCCCAGGGTCTGAAATTTTGCTTTTAAAAACAACACATAAAGTTTGGCTCACATTTGTAGCACTAAAAGTGCTCTCTTCTGAGGAGAAGATCCCAGTCCACATAGCAGACCTTATAATTCACCATTCTAGTCCTTTCCTGTACGTAGTTGTGATGCTGTTGGAAGATACTAAAGACTTGGAGCTTTTAGAGGTAATTCAATTTCATTAAAAAATATGCAAATTTATGTTTTCATAGTATTTTGCTGATTTTAACTGAGATGGACAAAATTTCTACACAAATAATGTCAAATGATGCTTGCTTCATGTTCTTGAGGTCAGAACCACTGACCTCACTGAAGACATGTTTGGGAGATCCTGGATGAAAGCACAGGATTGGTTCAGTCTGTGTAACAGGGTCCAAAGTCACCAAGGCTTTTTTGACTTGCTTTCCTGAGGCTTAGGAAGCCTACCAGAGAAAGCCATTTATGTTTCTTGTTCTCCCCATCTCTTGTCTCTGTGAATATAATTTCAGTAAATTAAATCAATGTGGTTAAGTGATCAGATATGTTAATACTTGACAAGCTTTGTGAGACAAATGCCCCAACAAGTGATTCCACTGCAGGAAGGGCAGTGCCATGAGCTCAGCAGTGTTGCTCTCTGGGTAGCCAGCTCGCACACACTGGCTGGCCAAAAGGCACGTGCAGACTTCAGGCATTACATAGGTAATGACAGGATCTGGAAAGGCAACAATGCTAATGTGTATTTAGGATAAAAGATCAGGGCATGCCATAAAGGTCTGAAAATATAGTAATATAGCCACCAAGAGGAAAAGAGAGATTACAGTAACTTCAGTGAGACCATGGAAATATTAAGGATGTGTTTGTGGGAAATCACGCTCTGAACGTCCATTGCTTACAACTTTTTCATTTTGACAGGTAATGCTTGAATCTACTGACTGTCTAACTTGAGACCTTCTGGGTTGTGTTTTGGTTTTTTTTTTTTTTGTTTGTTTTGTTGGGGTTTGTTTGTTCGTTTGTTTCATGGGTTTTGGTGGGTTTTGGGTTTTGGGGTGTTTTTTTGCTGGCACCCTTATCCTTTGTAATTCTAACACAGGATTTAAGTGTTAATGTCAAATCCTGCATGGATACATTGACGTCTTTTCCTTTTACAGAATTTACAGATGGAGAAAAGAACCCTACTGCACAGGAGATTTGAATAGGTGGATAAGTACCAGTGAAAGTATTTGCATAAGGAAAAGAATTCTATTTTATAACTCAACATGAGAAGCATAGATTACTTTGCACATACTTATTAAGATTAGTCCATAAGAATTCATTACTGGCATCTTACTGGAGAAATTAGTTATTTCTTTCTCAGTCAAAGATAACACATAAAACTTTGTTTGTACAGCAGACAATTAAGATGGAGGCTATTTCCTAACACTAATGAAAGTTCTCCCGTAGAACCATTGCAAATTTCTATGGACCTCTAACCTGTCATTTTCTTCTGTTTAGTTCATTGTATTTTGCAACAAAGAAAACTGTACCCGACTGTGCACAGAAAAAGAAAAACCCTTTTTCAGACAAAAGAAGCAAAACTCTTTTGTTACAAAAAATAGCACAACTTCAGAAAAGATATTTCCTAATAGAGATCACTTGGCTATTTGACTGTTTTCAGCATGCAGAGGGTTAAGCTCAGCTGAGAATGCCAGACATACCTGTATTCATTCCATTTTGAATAAAGTGACAAATTCCTATTCTTGGTCACTGGAGCAAAAAATTAGCCCTGTGCTTCAGTGAAAGGTCAACATGGGAAGAAATAAACAGGAGGTGAGAGGTCATGACCTGTGTCTAGAACAGCAAAAAATGGCTGAATAAAAAAAAAAGTTAATTCTACTGTACATTGTACTTTCCATATAGTCAGGTCCCATTTGAAATGCAAAGCACTCCTAGAGTGTTGTTCTGGAAAAATCAAGATTGAAATGTGTGTATAATTATTTATTTATTTTGCTATTTTTGTACAAGCCCCATTGGTTTGATCTATTTTAATAATCCCTGCGTATACATATATATTCCTATGATCAGGGATCCAATGGATCCAGGAGATGTTTAACTGAGCAGGCCCAGAGAACTCTTTGGCTGTCCATGTCTTTTGGTCACATCTTCAGTGATTACTGAAGATCTAGAGACTCCGTGAAATGCTCAGGGAAGAGAACCAGTCACCAGTGGGAATGAGAGCCTGAATCAGACATTGAAGGTATTGGAAAGAGGCAACACAAATAGTGTTTAGCTCTACTGCTCTTGTTTGTGCTCAGCCTCTGTCACTGACAGACTAATCCTGTCTGATGCCGAATATCAGTTCTATCTAGTCCAGGAGTATAAAAGCCATCTCGTGTGCCCTAGGTAGATGTTGTGGACATGTAAGCACCAGCAGCAGCAAGCAGCAGACTATAGAAATTAAATAAAAGCATATTTATTCAGTCAAAAGTGGTGTTCAGTGACACACCTCATGCACTGGGAGCTGTGGAGAGGAGAGCAAATCTTCTTCAGAATGCAGCACTTCTGGGACATCTTGCTTCTCTCAGCAGCCTGGGGATACTTCTCAAATCACTGCTCAAGAAGGTGCAGGTACAGGTTTGGGGAAAATATCAATGTCCACTTCTTCAGAATTTTGATTGCAGTTAAAAAAAAAAAAAAACCCAAAAAAAACCAAGCATGACAGAAAAAAGCCTTCTCTGAATGTGCATATGGTTGACAGAAGGGCCAACTAAGAAAGAACAACTCTGCCAGAAATGGTTTTCTCTTTAAATACCAATTCAAAATCAAGGTGTTGAACCAAAGAACACCTCCATGGACAATGAAGTATTGATTTGCAGGGTATTTGACTTTGCAAAAAGAAAACATTAAAGGTGGCAGAAAAGTCATTGTTCAATGTGCAATGCTGAGCAAAAGGATAATTTTTTTTCCATTTCTTCTTCTCTTATAAACTGTCTGGGAGGGTTTTTATGAAATATATCTTCATCATGAAACAACAATTCACTGCAACCAAAGCTCTAAGCAGTACAAGATTGATTTTAGCTAATTTTCTGTCTCCCAAAATATTAGGAACAAATGAAACCAAAATAATTGAAACAACCTGTTTCAACATTTTGAAATTAAAAATCCTCTTTTTCATTTGAAGGTACTTTTTATTTAATAAGGTAAGTATACTTACATGAGAGAAGTGAAAAATTATGAAGATAATTTTTTTAAGAATCTGAAGTGAATATCAGCTTATCTACCTTTCAAGAGTTTGAATTTTTATTTTCAAAATACATTTATCAGAGTATGAGAACATGTCTGCAGAAGAGCAAAATGCATCCTGCCGAGTTCTAGTTGTGCAGTTTCCTAAATGCCCCTGGATATGATGACCACATTGTATTAGGATGCAACAAATACCTTGAGCAAGCCACATATTTAGTTGTATGGGCTTACAGTAAGAGATTACAACAAAGCTTTCAAAAACATGAAATAAGAAAATTTTTTTGTGTCTGTCTTATTTTGGGGTTGTTCATTTTATTTTTTTCATTTTTATCTAGTGCCTTACCAATGCTTTGCTAATTTGATCATATTCTTTTATTCTGAAATGGATATTTGCCTTCTGTTTGCTTTATTTTCCTTTCTAGGACTTGCTTGTGTTTTTGGCTTAATATGTCTCATATTAGCAGCAGAGTTGTACAGTGTTATGCCAGTTGGCACTTCATATTTCAGCAGGTTGAAGAGCAGTATGAGGTCTTGTGTGAAAGATATCCACCCAAATTAACCAGTTACCATCCTTTAGCAATTGTTTGTATGTATTAGCTACTGCACATCAGGAAACAGAGTGGTTCTGAGACCCCAGAAATGATTTTCCAGTGGTTCCCAAAAATATATGAGCCGAGTGAATTTCTGTTGCAGTTCAGAGAAGGTGGTAGATATACCAGCAAGACATATGTCAAAAACAGAAAAAAAAGGATGGTTGAAATTAGCATTACTATTTAACATTAAATCTGCTTGCATGCTGTTGTGAGGTATATTGTTCTTTTGAAACCAAACTATAGCATTTATTCTGATGCTAGGAGAAACAAAACCAATCATCCCTTTTCTCCCCATTTCTGTGTGGCAAGTGAAGATAAATGCAAGTAAAATATGAAAAATTTTGTATGATGATAAGGCTGTGTGATCTAGTAGAATTCTTCAGTGAAATTCAAATGAATGGATTACTTTGGGTGAGGAGAAAATACCTCTTCTGTATATCTTCCTGTGTATCTTCTGCATATTGATGTCTATCAAGTCTGTTCTGCTATGGCTGCACATGCATGACACCATGTCCATGTGACATCAATGCTCAGAGCATAGTGAAGACTGATGTTCACTTTTTACAAGACTGGATGGAAACAGAATAGAGGGCCAAGTAACAAGAATAATTGTTTAGGTTTGCTCTGACATGCCTAGTTCAGAGATCTTGATGTCAATTTGTATGTGGAACTGAGAAATTATTGTAGTTCTCAAACAGTCTTGAGCTCTGAGGCAGTGGCTTAGATAAAAAAAATTCTTTTCTCTTTACCTGTCAGCACTTGAATCCACAGCAGACCTTGGTACAGTTGTCCAAGATTTGACTCTTGGAAACTGAAATGTTCTCTCCTTTGCTGCAGCTTGAGATTATATGCAAAGCCCAGAGAATGCAGCACAAGGTTGGTTGTTCAAATGACATTTCAAATAAAGAACTTATAATGCTTCATCAGGCCTTGCTATCACACAGGTTCAGTTCTCAGCATTTCAGACACATTCCTGCTGTATGGCACTTTTTGCCCAGAAGGAAGCTAATAGTGTTTTATCATACCAAGGACAGAGGTGCTTTTGTCAGGAACCAAACCATTACTGGTGTGTTGGCTATCAGATAAGGATGCAACCACAACACTGTGCCTTGAGCTACCCCTCAGTCCTGTCACCAAGGCCAGGCTGCACCGGAGCTGCGGTTCCTCCAGCACAGCCCTTCCTGTCATCTCTGTTCCATACACAGGGCGATGAATATCTAAACCCCCTGCTTTGTTACAGCAAGATGTTAGTTCATCTCAAGCCTATCCCTACATGAATGGTTTCTCTATGCTAAAAGGGTAACAAAACAAGGTATCAGATAAGAGCAAATCCTGAAATCATGAGTCAGTTGTTGTTCTGTCTGCATTCAATGGTCTGACAGTTGCTCATCACCAAAATGCTGAATAACGCCATGTTATGTGAATAAAATGGCATTCTTTGCTTCACTCATGTTCATGTGTAACTGATTTCATTGAGCCTTGAAGGGAGGTGGGTATAAGGGAAAGAATAAGGTTGCAGGGAAGGTCTGGGGTAATTTTCCAGTGGTGTGCTGTGGGTAGCACATTTCGGATAACACTCCTTTGTTCTGTGTTCACGTGGCCAAATGTTTATTACTTTGAAGACATCACCAATGTATTTGAACTTAACACACTGACAAATTTTTTTTTTAGTAGAATAAGAATTCCAAAATTTGAAAAAAAAAAACAAAAAGAAAAAAAAGAGACAAAAATAAGTGAAATGTTAAATTTGTATTGCAAGAATATTTTTTATAATTAATTTTATGAACTATTTACATCAATAGTAAAATATACTGATTGTACCAAACTGGAAGTGTTGTTACACAAGTAGCTGCTTTTAACAAAGGTAAAGGTATTAATTATCAATTTGCAGAAATTGCTTCTAATAAGACAGAGAAAAACTGATCAGGAAAAGCTGACACTTACAATGTTCTGTAAATTACCAGTTAGTTGGTTTTTTTCTCTTTTTTTTTTTTTTGGTTTTTTTGTTTTTGGTTTTGGTTTTGGTTTTTTTGTTGTTTTTGTTTTTGGTTTTTTTGGTTTTTTACATCTGCCTTGGATGATATGAAAAAAGGTGTCAGAGACATAATTACTAAATACATCTAAGATACAAACCCTTTTGTTGTTCTTTTAATCATTTGAGGGAAGAATATTAATTCCTTGGAAGATTTTTGTCCTTTTTTGCAAATAACAGGTAAAATTAACTAACGGCTCAATTATTTTGTTAATAAGGTAGCTCCCCTCCCCACTGGCATGAATTCAGTTTAATTTTTTTTCTTCAAATGTCTTCTATTCTACTATCAATCAAATATCTTTTTAGTGCATAATCAGGAAATCCTAATGGAAGGAAAAACAAGCTGGAGCTGATGACAACTACAGTGGCTTACATAAAACCACTGCCTGTCACACATGCAGCCATGCTAGTGATTACAGGTTGACTAAGGAAATGGAAAAGTACTTTAAAAACAAGGCAGCGATAGAGGAGCCAAAGTTGATGACTTTTATGAATATTTAATTATTTACTCTATATAAGTTAACCACACCACATTTAAATCCATTGCCCTATCCCAGATGTGTCTTTAATGAACTGGGTTTCATAGCTTTTAAGAAAAAGCACTCCAAAATGATGCCTTTAGTTACCTTTTTCATCCACATTAAGCACTTTTAATGAGTGTGTCCATTTTCAGAAGTGGTCTTTCCACTGACTTCAGGGAGCAAAAGCAGAATTATATAATTTAAGTGGCAATCAGTTTCAAAGCAATAATAAGCCAATAGTCAGTGTGAACAGTTCACAAGCAACTGACAGACTAAAATATGGTTGCTTAAACTAGTCCATGAGTACCTTGAAATAAGAATTGTGACACAAATATAACAGCTCTGCCCACCACCACCAAAACCACCAAAAACCCACCCAGAAAAAAAGTAGAAATAAATTTAAAAACCATGCTCGCTTACTAGCTAATTCACAGTAAATATTTTGATTGTCCATAACTAATGTCAAACAGTGCCTAGAATGGAAAATTACTTCAAAATAAAGTTGACAAGAACATTCTGAACTAGTTCATTTCCTGGCCATACATTTACAATTTCCTGAAGCGTGTGCTGGAATGATCCTGCTCGCAAGTGACGTATATGGCTGGTGACAGCATGGTCAATATCTGGGACGAAAAATTGCAAAACACTGGCAACTAAAAAAAGTTTAAAAAAATGGTGGCCAGTGCTGCTGTCTAGACATTAGGAAGCATCCAAGGATGTAACTCCTGCAAAAGGCAAATGACGACTTATGGGTACAGATTCTTGTCATTTATTTTAGTTGTTTGAACTGCCCAGCATTGTTGAGGTCTAGTAATTTAGGTTAAAATACCCTCATTCAGAACCACAGGACCTGAAGCTAAATATTTACGTCACTGCTGCTTACTGTACTGAACTTTATAAATAGCAGAGCAGAACCCTACAACTTATTTAGTAAAAAGAAATAGTTGCAAATTAACAATATTCTACTCTGGACATCTGTAAAAATTAATAATGAACATAATAGCACAGTCTTTGGTATCTAAAAGATACTAAAAACTAGAGCAGACTCAAAAATCTCAACTGATATTTTAAATCATGTCCTAATACCTTTGTAAAACTTTCCATGTCATCTACTATTCGGCAAGGAAATCATTAGGAAAAAAGAGAAAAGACATTTTTATTTGGAGCTGCATGTTTTATTTGGTCTTCCACAGATGGACAGGCTAAAAGGATGGGCCAAGACCAATGGCATGAGGTTCAAAAAGACCAAGCGCTGGGTCCTAGACTTTTAGCCACAATAACCCCATGAATTGTTACAGAGGATTTTATTGAATTTAGAGTCAGAGATGAAGTTTTTTTTCTCATTTCTAACAGAATCCTTTTCCTGACACTGATTCTCATGGGCTTATGTGATATGGTATCAAATATCAAATGAAAAGAATCAACTCAATCTGAGGTTCTTAAGCTGCTTCCAGAAATTATTTTTCCAGCATGTTTACCTTAACATTCCCCTCCTCTGGAAGTAGATTCAGACTTCAGTGGCTGACCATTAATTTCTCATCCACAGGAAAAAAAAAGGCAGAATATTTGCCTTTGTGGGAGAAGGAAACAAATACAACAAAACATCCAAACAAAAAAAACTATGCTGCATGGATCATATCCAATATCTCTACGAATCTATTTATCCAAATTCACATTAGATGTTTTGTCCTGAAACTGTCTAAATATATCCTATATCTAAAGACAAGATACTGTGTTTGTCCCTGCTGAAAAAGACATCATACCCTTGTTCTAAGGAAATGCTCTTTACCCTAACCTTATTTAAGAAGAAAAAGTTTGAGAAAATATTTTGCTTCTTGTCATATATTAATTCTATTAATATATTCTGTCATATATTAATTTGTAAACTGAGCAAAAAAAAGAAAGGGAAGGATTATATGGATATTTCAACTATTTTGTGGAAATGAGATCAAGCACACACCTTGTAAAATAAGGAATAAGGACTACTCATTTTGTGAATAAGGAAGTATGCAAGAAAGAAATCTACCTTCATTGGAGGTTTTGTGATACAATAAAAATTAAAGAAATATTATTGTCTCTCATTTAATTTTTCTATTAAAATCTATTATTGTTTGTTAAGAAATTAATTAATACCCTGAAAATAATAATGGATTATTTATGGAATGCACACAGACCCAATTCTTCTTGGTAAAGGCTCACAGACAAGTACAAACCCAGTTACAGAATAACAATATCCTATTTTACAGCTGAAACAAGCCAGGCTTCTTGTATAAGTAGATTCACTAGCAAAGTTAATGCAATTCAGTAGTAATGCCAGGCATGCAAAAAATATGTTAAAAATAGCAAGAATAACTTTTTTCTTTTACATGATTCAGTAACCACAAATAAGCCATCATTACTGGCAAAATGAATCAATCAGCCTCTGGCCACAAACTTCAGGGGACATATCAGCAGGTAAAACCCACCCTAACAAACATAAAAGCTGCCTCTCTTTCACCCAAAATGAAAACTTATACAACATGAAATGAAAGTGACTCTACCTCTTGCAGTGGGTCCTGTCTTCTGATGATCCAATAGCCTAAACTTTAAAACCCCTTTAAAGAAAACCTTAAGGCGAAAGCACAGGCTTTTATATTGCTTCCCTGAATACATGTAAAGTTATTGAAAACACTTACAAACAATATTATTATACATTCATTGCAGAGAAAAATTTTCTGGAAAAAGTTTCAAGCTCACCTCCACTGTGTACTTTAATAGGGTTTACCTCTGCGAATTTTAAAATGGAGAAAACTTGAGGAAATTGATGGTCCTAAGGCATGATGACGGTGTCTAAAAAAATACTTTTGAGTTTCAAACAATTGGAAATTAGTGATTTTCTTTAAAATTGAGTCAGATATGTATTTTTTTCAATAACATGACATATGGGAACTTTATTTCTCGGAGTAGCTTTCAGAAGTCTCTAGTCTGAAACACTGATGAAAAGGATATATTAGAACAAGTGCAGTCTTTAACAGACACAAGATAGTTTTGTATTTGTGATGAGATTAAGCACATAATTTTGTCTGACTTAATGTTTTGGAGATTAGTCCGGTTTTCATGTTGAGTTTTCACACTGCCTATGGCGACCTGTGAATAGCATTTTGAATACCATGTAACTTCAGTTTTGTTTGCACTTTTTCTTTCATTCGTGCAGGATGTGTAACCGTATAAAAATAAGTAGTGTCATCAGTGATAAATTACAATAGAGTCCTAGTCATTAGTCATTGCTCTTCCTCAGTCTTGCAATTTAGACTTAAGATATTGAAGGATAGATTCAGAAAAAAAGATCCTTTCAGGTAGATAACATGCAAATTGATTGTAGATGTTCAGATCTTTCCTATTGGAAAGTTATGCAGATCTGCTGAACTCAGAAAGTTTACTCCAGAGGATAGTATCTCCCACTCCAATCAGAAAATCTTAATAGTTTTAAGAGTGGCCTCTAAAAGAGTTGAAAAATACAGTTACTCTTTCTGCTCCTGAGGTAAAATCAGTGATATTGGTAGAGTGTTTTGGAAGGTTTTTTAGGTTTTATTTCCCTTTTAAAAACTTATGGAAAGATTAAAGACTCCTTCACATAAACTAGGAGTAAGTTAAGGTTAGGTGCAGACATGCAGAACCAAAATGTTAGTAATGTGGAGCTGTGGAGTCTTGAGAATAGCCATTCCTCTTCTGATTGAAGATGAGGTGCCAGAGGTGCTTTGCTATGGTGCTCTCTCCTAACTGTAATGAAAGCATGAGATAAAAATATATATACATGGCTAGGAGAAACAACCCAAATACATTAATGGAGTGGTGTTTGACCTAATAGGTATAATAGATAGTTTCTGATTCCCCTAAAAGAGGCTAGAATTTGATAACTTAGTAAAATGTTATCTAGGTAAAATTATATGCAAAACCTGTGTGCCTTCAAGCGTGTGATTAATGCATTCATGGGTGCTGTAAAAACATATGGGACTAGAAGGATGGCAAAAATTAGGCATCTATGACCCTACACCATGTTTACATACTAGAATGACTTTGAAATGGTGAATGCTTCATGTAAAGTCATTTTATGTTGTTCCAGAAACAGCCTTGGTTTTTTGGGTGTTTTCAGCAGTAGTGGAAATACACTTTTATAATATGCAATATCAAACGTGATGGGAAACATGCTGGAGGCATCAGACCCAGAAACATCTAAGATGGATGACAGCCAAATGAAATGGGATTCCTTCCCCTCATTCCTCCCAGTCTTTGTCCTCCCTCCCACCCCCTGCCACACAAAATGAATCAAGAGATGGTTGAGATTTTCCTATTGTTGTCATCAATGAATTCAAGCGTCAGTAACTAAGGAATCAAAGAAGTGAATTCCATTTGGGCCAAAATGACTAAAATACCGAGCTTATCAACTTTATCAGTTTATTGGGAACTGATAAAAGAGAAATTGACCAATAAAACAGCACTGTATCAGGGAATGCATTGGATCTGTGATTCAGTTCTGAGTGAATTGCTTTCGTGTCTCCGTGTCCTGCACATGAGTAAGTTGGAGATGTCAGTAAGGGCTTTCTTCTATCCACTGCTGGAACTACAGCTACCAATATGCACTCTACCTCTATCCAATACTGACACAGGCCCTCGTATACCAAAATATTTTTACTGCTATTTCTGGTGCCATCAATAGGATTATGAATAAGTATTTAGAGCAGTAGTGCTACATCTCATGTCCAGTAAATCTCCAGTGAAACTCCAAGGGCTTTTGACATATTAGAGTGCAACTCGCAGAACATGCTCCCTGAGAATGGCCTCAACTTATCACATGTACATGTTGCTATAGGCAGAACTCCTCCAGATGTGGATGCTTTCTAGGAGTCTCTAGAAAAAGCAGAATTCAGGTTTACAATTCATTGTGGGTAAGGCCTGAGTGTCACATAAAAAGTAGTGATAAAAATTCCAAAGGAACTCAGCCGAATGTTGGACCCAGCATGCAGTTGATAAGGCTCAGTTATTCAGTACTGACACAGCATGGCAAAGCTATGAAGACATTGCTTATTTCAGCTTCTATTGCCAAGGTTGGGTGCTTGACAACTCAATCAACAAAGGATGAAATTGGAAGAAAGAAACTGAATCACTGCCTTATGATGAGAAAGATATTCAGAATGATTTCTTTGTTCCTTCCTTTCAATAGAAGACTGTAGGGGAAGGATTAAGGGAAGCCTAAAACCCCAATGTGTTACCCTAGTGAGATGCAGATCAATATGCAGTGGCATCAGCAATGGCAGCAATGACCAGAGTCCAAGGAGAAATTTGGTCACTTCAGACACTTCACTTTCTTCTCTTCTGTGTAATCTTTCTTCAGTTATTCTCTTCCTGCATATTCCTTCTTTTACCTTAGTCTACTAAATACCCACCTACAGAGTGCATATTTTCCATGTGTCAAGTATGCAACCCTTCTCTTAGGCAGTGATTTTCTCACTCAGCACTTCCTCCTCAAATTCTTTCAGTGTCAGGCTCCCACCCTCCACAGTGACTGAAGATAACTATCATCCTGCTATTCAAATCAATGCAAGTAGATACATAACCTTTCCCCCCTTGTTTTCTCACATTTTGGTCTTAACTGGTTGGGGCAGGAGAATAAAGACAAGCAAATAGCATGGGGCCCATTGCCCTTGGAAGTGAGCTCAGCTGCCTCAGAAATTAGCATGCCTGTGCATCTTCTGCCCAGTGAAACATCTGATCAACGCTTTTTGGAAGAAAATGACATCCATACATTTTCAATTATCTTTATTTCTGCTTGAAAAAGTATTACCCGTTGTTGGGCTCAGCCTTGCAGTGATAAATCCGGGTTTCTCAGATGGGACAGACATTCATCATTCAAATGATACTATTACAGTGCAGTGAAGGCAGAGAGCCCTTATGCTCCTTGCAGTACAGAAGTTATGGGGATTATTTCCAGAGGAGGCAACTGTGCAAACCAGTATGGAGGAGATTTTAAACTGGCCTGGTAGAAAGCTTGGTCCATTCTGGTGTGAATAGTTTCTGGTTCCCATTAACTGAAATGTGCGTAGACCCCTGTTGCACAATTTCTCTTGGATTCTTTCTAGATTACCTACAAACATAAAAAAGACTCACAATATTTAAAAGCCCAGAGCTGAAATTCTCATTAGTTATCTACTGACAGCTCCCCAAAATTCCCTTTTGTCTATGTGTAACCAGTTTGATGGCTTGAAGTAGCTTCAGGCTCTTCTATGTGATAAATCAGTATGGGGCATGAGTCTGTCTTTGTTTTTCCATCATAGACCATACTCTCATCTTGCTCCTACTTATTCTAAATTCTATGTGTACTATTTATTTAAATGGAGATACTTGAAATTCATACTTGTATGCACTTTGGCACAACACAAGCTGCTAATATTTGTGCTTTTTTAGTTCTCTGTCCCATGGTCTGGCCAAGCACAGTGTACTGATGATGTTATTGGAAGTTGGAAAGCTATCTCTTTTGTCACTCCAGGCTTTACATAGGAATAAGTACAACTATCAGAGCCAGTGCTTACACCTCAGTATTATTTTTATTTGTACCATTATGTAGCAGTTGCTACTCTTGTGGAACCATTTAAAAAAAGGCCACACATTTCAAATGATAACTGCAAAGCCCTAGGCATAAAATGGCTGATTTAAGGGTGCTTTAATGTTTCCTTAACATTACTTCAGCGTATTCATACCTCAAGCATTATTTTCTAATCAAATGCAACACTGCAGAACATGAGAGTGTTTGCACTCTCTTTCTATCAGTAAATGCACAAACTGAGAAGAACGTTCAAGTCCTGTTTTCAAATAGAGATGCATTAGTGGGAAATAGGAGTGGATTTCCCTGCTGTCCTATGAAGCCATCAAAAGCTGTTGAAGCATTTTTCAATCATCCACAGAGCTGACATGCTCTGGATCCCAGTGCATTAATAAATCTAATTATGACATTTTAATAAAATATGTTAGAGGCATTTATCTGAGTCCAAAATCTGGAAGCAACGCAGAACATGTTCCAACAATAAAACTCCTACACCTGGATGTTAACCTCTTCAATGCCCTATGGACATATGGCTTCAGTCCAGAAAAGCAGCACCTGTAGTTCTCTGTGAATGTCTGCCATACATCCAAATATTGCAGAAAGTTAAATATGACATATTTAGTAAGTAGGGAAGCACACTGACTCCAAACATGCAGAGTTTACTGGTGCTGTAAGATCAGTGAGCCAGTAGAGATAGCACATAAATTGTTCACTTACAGCTTGTTAGATGAGAGAGCAGGGTTTGGATTTAGCCTCTTCATGTCCTTTATTATTCTCTGTTCACAAATACTTATGTGAGCAAAGCAATGTTCCTACAAACATCCACAAACAGCAGATTTGAGCACTTGCCAAAGGAATATCATCAGAAAACAAAACCTGTTTTCTGATAAAATGGCATTCATTTTGGGAGAAAGCAATGGCTTGTAAAGAACAGACCATCAATATGGGAACAGATATAACACCACGTGACTGGTCACAGCACTCAACTAGAGAATCCTAACTACTGAATGCTCAGCTAAATGCTTTGGATTGTCCAAAGCTTAAGAGAGATGTCTGCAAACAAGGAGCAAGGACAAACCACGGTCTTCCCTGTGCTGTTCCTTGGAAAAGGAATTTTGTGAATCACTTTTGGAGTACTGGATTTTCTTCCAGGAAAATTAAGTTGTCCCTGTGATCTGAATTAGTTTGACAGAGTTTATTTGAATTACACAGATATCACATAATAATTCTGGAGTTTAAAAATATGGGGATACAAGGTGGGGGATTTATATGGCAACAGATTTTTCCTATCATACTCAGTGCTAGAGGCAACTGAAATTTGCAAATGAATATGCAATTAAAAATCCCACACAAAATGTAAAGAAAAATATTTTTATTGTGCTTTTTCTGTGCCAATATCACAAAGTAATTACACAAATGCTTAGTGAATTTCACTGCCCTGCTGCTTTACAGAAAGCAGTGTGACAATTTATCAACAACAATTAACATCTTTAAATTTATTTAATTCCATTTAAGAGTAAAATATGCCATATATGGGGTTATTTTTCCAGTCTTTTATAGATCTGTGTTTCACTCTGTTTCTGTTTAAGATGGACATTTCTGTACCTTTAAGCACAAAATATATATATATTAATATTCTCCAAAAAATGTGAAGCCTTGTTTGCAATCAATGCATATTCCCCTTTTGTGTAAGAATAACAGATGTTGATAGAAATAGCCATTGGGTTTGTAAAGAACCCATTTCACGTGTCAGAATAGTTGTGCCTCTTCTAGATGAAATGTCAAAAGCAGGCAGATATCTCAATGTGAAATGACCTTAAGAAAAACCCGACCTCGCCAAAGATGACCTTTTTCCAGCAAGAAACATTAAAATTACAACCATATTGATGCTTCAGCTTCAAAAACAATATGTATTTCTTTTTTAGTGTTTTTCTGTCTTGGCATCCTACGTATTTTAAATAAAGATGTGCAGTAGTCCACTTTATACTGTTTCTGTTGAGCTGATTTATGGTCATGAATTTGTTTTATAAATGTATTCATACACAGGGACATGCATAACAATATTTTCATAAATGTAGATATACATACAGACACATACGTAAATACAATTATATACATTCATAAAGGTTCAAACAAGATTATCCTAATTTCTCAAGGGGTCTAACATTTTTTTTATGTCCATATTACATTAGTAGAATGTATTACTTACTGTAACTGAATTAAATCTTTTCACAGTATCTTCCTTTTCTGAATTTTTAACAAATTCCCATGGCCTCACTTTCTTCAAGGAAAATATATCTCTTATCAAAGTGTTAATCAAACTGAAGTGTGTAAGGCTCTTATAAAGTAACACTGAAGAAGTATTCACATGTAATAGTGTATGTGTGTTCATGTGCCATGGCTGATTAATGGCATGCAGTTTCTCCTTTAAACTAGGAAAACAAAACACAATATAGCAAAACAACAACCACAGACAAAAAAAAAAAAAAAGAAAAAAACAGCAACAGCAACAGCAACAACAACAACAACGACAAACAAAAAAAAAAACCCCAAAAACAAACAAAAAAACCCCACCAAACCCAAAACCATCCTTTACTAAGTACTGGAGACGTAAAATTTCTTTTTTGTGAGTGACGCAGAATCTCAGTCTCAGCTTTTGATCTAAAGTTCACAGTGATTTGAAATTAAAGGCTGAAGATCCTATACACTGGAGATCTTCAGGAAGGCACCAGATGTTCTGAAAGTTCTCATCTGTGTACAGGATGATTAAGGAAGTACACAGGGGTTTTGGAGGTCAACAGTATTAAAAGTTTATTCAAACTCTGCCCGTATAAACCAAACCTTTCTCACAGCCCCTCCTTAGCTGATCTGTACCTCCAACTGCCTTGTTCCCCAGTTCCCTCTTTCCCTACCCACAATCTGTGCCCTGTCCTTCCAGATACAGTTCCCACCTCTCTTGAAGTCATTCTGTTGACTGAAGCAATGGGGAGTACTCAATATATCCTCACAAAAGCTGTGCTGGGAAAGGACAAACAAAATTTCAGGAGATGTTCTGTCAGATGGTTATAGAATAATCTTTTTTGCTCTTTTTCCTCCCTCGCCTGTCATCTCCTGGCAGAGATATAGAAGTTGCCTCAGCTCCTCTCTGTTCAGGTATGTTTCTTGCACTTATTTCTCACCTCACATCTCCAGCCCATTTCAAACAAATCATTTCTTCTGAAATCATTAAAACAAGTCACTAAAATGCCTACAATTTAAACTCATCTTAGATTTGGTTCTGAGAAGGCACTGCTACCCACAGATTTCATAGACTCATATAGTTGTTTAGGTTTGAAAAGACCTTTAAGATCACCAAGTCCAACCATTAACCCATCACTGCCAAGCCCAGCACTAAACCATGTTCACAAGTACGACATATACACCTCTTTTACGTACCTCCAGGGATGGTGACTCCACCACTTTCCTGGGCAGCATGTTCCAGTCCTTGACCACCCTTTCATTGAAGAAATTTTTCCTAATGTCCAATCTAAAGCTCCCCTGGCACAACTTGAGGCCATTTCCTCTTGTCCTATTCCTTGTTACTTGGGAGAAGAGACCGACCCCCACCTGGTTACAACCCCCTTTCAGGGAGTTGAAGAGTATGATAAGGTCACCCCTGAGCCTCCTTTTCTCCAGACTAAACACCCAGTTCTCCCTCAGCTCATCCTCATAGGACTTGTGTTCCAGACCATTCCCCAGCTCCGTTGTCCTCCTCTGGACACGCTCCAGCCCCTCAATGGCCTTCTTGTCATGAGGGGCCCAAAACTGGACACAGGACTCAAGGTGCGGACTCACCAGTGCCGAGTACAGGGGGATGATCACTGCCCTGGTCCTGCTGGCCACACTATTGCTGATGCAGGCCGGGATACCATTGGCCTTCTTGGCCATCCGGGCACATGTTGGCTCATGTTCAGTCAGCTGCTGACCAATGGCCTTGATGAATTGCCATTATATCTCATACTGCCTATGTTGCTACATCAATAACTGCTAAACTTTAATTTCTCAGTATAATGCATAGTGTTCAGTATTTTAGCTTCAGTTTTTCTGAGTCCCATAACCCAACACAGAAAGCATCCTTTACTGTCTTCCAGGGGAAGAAAAAATTGCTGACAAAATTTATTTTTTATAGTTTCTTTTCATTCTTGGAGATCTTTAAGGTACTTAACTATTTAGTTCTTGTACATAGACACATTCAGGTAACACACTTGTTTTGATTGGGACTGTTTTTAGTAAATAATTAATTCAACATATCAAAGTAGGGTTTGTTCAAAGTGGGAGAATTTAGATCTCTCAGTGAATAATCAAGCCCAGAATATACTAGAGCAAAAGTACCTGCCCTCTAGCCAGGACAAAAAGGATGAGAGGTAAGCAGCCAGGGAAGCAGGCCAGGAGAGGAAGATGGGGATGGGAAATAGCCATGCAAGAAATTTGGGGTTATGCTAGCATCTTTGCAGAATAATTTTGTTTTGTTTGTTACCTAGTTTCATGTCTCTGATTGGATAATAGCATCTTTTCTTAAAAAAAAAGAGTGGAAATTCAAGGGAAACTCAAGAGGACAATGGGACATTTCTGTTGCAAATTTTAATGTGCCAGAACCACATGGTACAAGTATCTGCCTCTGTGTCTTTACTCACCAGGTCCACATTCCTTTTAGCTGACCACTTCCTTATTACTCTTGTCATTGCTGAGTTGCCTTTCACCAATATGAGTGATGGCCTGACCTGGCTAGGTTGTTCAGGAAGCTTTTCTGCTTTTAAAGGATGCCTTTTTAACCTCAATAAAGCCCTGTACTTCTCTGCTTAACCATAGTTTTATTCTCACCATTTTACTTTGTTTTTGTTCTCAATGATACACAAACCATCTGTGCCTCTAACACAATGTTCTTGAATAGCCTCCAGGCTGTTTCTGTGGTTTTAAAGTTTTTTACTTTGCCCTTCAGCCTGCTGTTAACCATTTTCCTCATGGTTTTAAAATCTGCCCTTTTAAAGTTTTTCACTTTTTTTTACTCCTATGCGGGAATTTTACATTGGGATTTTGTGGCAAGGTTTTGGTAGCAGGGGGACTGAAGAGGTGGCTTCTGTGAGAAGCTACTAGAAGCTTTGCCTTTGTCTGATGGAGCCAATTCCAGAGCACATTCCAGGACAGACCAGACACTATCGAAAACCAAGGCCATCAGCAACAGTGTTTGTTACCTAGTTTCATGTCTCTGATTGGATAATAGCATCTTTTCTTAAAAAAAAAGAGTGGGATCGCTGAGATAAGGTATTCAAGGAGAAAAATCTCCCGTGCAACTGCAGCCAAAGAGAGGAGTGAGAATCTGTGAGAGAAGCAGCTCTGCAGACAGCCAGGATGGTGAAGGAGAGGCAGGAGCTGGTGCAGGCACCAGAGCTGAGACTCCCCCGCAGACCCCAGTGCAGCCCATGGGCAGGCAGCTGTGCCCCTGTAGCCATGGAAGTCCATGGGATGCAGAGATCCACCTGTAGTCTGTGGAGCACCCCACACAAGCAGGTGGATGTCCGAGGGAGGCTGTGACACCATGCGAAATCTGTTCTGCAGCAGTCTTCTGGCATGACCTGTGGACCATGGAGAGAGGAACCCATGCTGGGACAGGTTTGCTGCCAGGACTTGTGACCCCAGGCGAACCCATGCTGGAGTAGCCTGTTCCTGAAGGACTCTACCTCATGGAAAGGATTTCTACTCTGATTTGATTGGTGATATATTAATATAATTTCCCTAATATGAGTCTGTTTTGCTCATGATGGTAATCACTGAGTGATCTCTCCCTCTCTTTATCTCAACCCATGAGTCTTCTCTTATATTTTCTGTTGCCTATCTAGTTTAGGAGTGGCAGAGCAGCTTTAGTGGCATCCAGTCAAGGTCAACCCATCACAAATTTCCTTCTATTTTGTCACAAAGCCTGATTATCCAAGGATTGCTGTTTGCCAATGAAGTTCAATTTTGTAGAAATAGAAAATCCTTGAATTTGAGATGTTCAATTAAGTCTATATTTAGGGTCAATGCAGTTTGATAAAGACTGCATCAAAATTTCCATGGGTTTTGTGATGACTCAAAACCCAAAGAAATGTCCATTTGGTAACAGTAACTTTGCCTTTCTATCAATCCTGATATTCCAAAAATATTATTAGCCTAGAGGAGGAAGAACTGTCTTATGTTTACAACATTTAACCCAGAATCTGAGTGGACTAAGTTCAGCTTTTTATACTGCCAGAGTTTCTTTGGGTGACTTTGACCCATCAATCACTTTGTGGTTGTGTAACACCACTTACCTGAGTGAGGGGACTCCTGGAGTGAACCCTAATGTGCTCCCCGAACTCGGCTGCTCATTTTAAAGTTTCTGCCATAAGTAGCCTCAGATTACCCCAACTCAGTTAGCCTGTAAAATCCAGTGGTCCATGTCAAAAAGCAACATCTAGGCCTTGCTGTGAAGGACCACGGGAAGGACTGTAAGGACAACTCTGTTGTCTGTTTATCTTCAGCCCCATAACCCCATGGCAAAAATGAAAGCCACAGCTGGAGGTTGTCAGATCAGGCCCAAAATAAAGTGACATACAAGAAATCATATATACAAATACAAGGCTTTCCTACCCTTCTTCCTAAGGAGAGCAATTTGGATTTAGCACAGAACTGACTCTGACAATTACAGAAGTGAGGTAGTCACGGGGTCTGCTTTTTGCAGAACAGCTCAGAAGCATCCCCATGGACTGGGGACAGTGGCAGCACCCTGACTCTCCAGCAAGTGTACGTTGTCTCCAAAAACAGAAGTCCTAAGAGTCCTTCTAACACAGGGGTCTCTACATCTGATGGTATAATATAATCTGACACCATTTTTTTTTTCATGGTAAAGCTATATTTCTTCACTAAATCATGTTGTAATATGTTATGAAGTGAATACTACAGTAACTAACCTTTCCCTTCCCTATTGTCTAAAAGATTTGAAATTTGTAGTGGCAGATATTTTAACTTTTCCCCTATTTTCTGTGGATAATTTTCAATCCTTTCTTACCTCTGGCAGCCTATCTGGGTCAGGATATGATGATGCTTCTAATTATTAGTGTACTTAAGAAATAAATTGTTTAAGGTAGCAGATTTAGGCAGAAGTGCTTCCCTCCAAACCTCACTAATTCAGGTGTCCTAAAAGGACAACAGGAACATGTACACACACATGAATAAGAGTTTTCATCATAAATAGGGATTTCCAGATATCAGATTCAGGATAGGTCCTGCTACTTCTTTGCCTTTCAATAATAAAACTACTAAGATCCAAGGTATAAGTAGGAGAAAGCTGACGTGCAAAGCCACCTTAGGATACCTGGCAGACACGGGCATGTGAAGGAGGTGCAGGTATGCATAGTTGAGCAGTGATTCCAGAATGTATAGAAAAATTACCCTTATTTTATGGAAAAGCATAAGTCATATGTATCCTCAAAATGTTATATCCCTGGGATATGGCAGCAAGAACCTTTATTTTAACAACTATATTTATTTAAGCAGAAGACAGGGCTTGAAAGGGAGACATGAGGTGACATGAGGGGAGTAAGCTTCATGGTATAAGAATGCTGACAGAAGCAGTCTGCCTCTCCTTTAGTCCCTGGAGAAAGTGTATGTGGACGCACTTGATCCAATTTTCAGCTATAAATCAGTATCAATCAATCCACTGTAGTCAATCCGTTTGTCATTTTCACTTGCTTTTGGTAGTTACCAAGGAAATTGGCTCAGTCTTCTTCTGAAAGTTCTTTTCATGAACCTTCCTTCCTATAAAAGTGTGCTGGAGAGAACAAGATTAATTGGGCATGAAATACAGAGAGTAAAAATGAGAAGGGAAAGGAAGAGGGAAAGTTAAAAACTAAGGAGAAAAAAAGAGGAAATAAATAAACCAGAAAAGACTATCTAAGGCAAATCCAAAAGAAGAGGTGCTTCCCGGACTATTTTGGCCTTGTTAGGACTGCAGCCACAACAAAGAAATCTGTAGAGCCTTTTGGCTTGATGCAGAGACAAATCCCATCCACTCCTAAGCAGCTGTTGTAATGATGTCCAGAATTTACTGGGCATGGCAGCCAGGGATGAAGAGAAAGTTGGCCACAAAGGAAGATGGGGGAGAAAAAAGAGAAAGAGGAGAAAGAGAACCTAAAAGCTATTAACTAAGTAGGGAAAATATCAGCCAAAAATAAAATTTAAGAAAATAGGTGAGAATACAGAATTTATAACCAATTCAGTATCATTATTTTTCTCAAACATGAATATAAATATGCCTCTCATGTACAGCCTTTGTGCATGCATGTGTGCATGCATGCATACTTTTCTGTCCTTCTCTCTGATGGTGCTTTAGGATGAGAGTAGGTGGGAAAACTATGGTTAAATAGCTGTTTTCTAGTGATTTTCAGCATTTTTCCTATTAGATTTTATGCCCACTATTCCAACTAGATCAAAGGATCAGATACCTAATACATGAAGAAGAGGACAGTGCACTTGAGATGCGGAGAAGCAAATGCTTATGAGTATGTGGGGAAAATGAAGGGAGAAAGCAAAAGAAAATGGTAGGTGTGGTGTCAAGAGCAGGTGAAGAGAGGCCCTGTACTCCTTTCTTAATGGAAGACAGTCGTTCACATGATTGAACAATGAGTTTCAGATACTTTTCTAATCAACATTCTGAAGAAACCAAACAATGTCTTAATTTTCAACAGAAATCCCTTGAAATGGCAGAGTTGCTGCACTGCAACTCCCAAAAGAAAGTATGACCTTGTGTTATTTCTGGCTGTCTCTCTTTCAGAGCAATACTTACTGGAGGTCTGTTTAAGCAAACCAAGATATAAATATGAAAAGAATTGCATTTCACATAACTGACCTGTTCTGCTCTATGCAGCCAAGTTAGGAATTGCTGGATATTTGTGGCTCCTGGCACAATGAGTCGTTGGTGTCAAAAGAAGCCATTGATACTGAAAGAAGAAGCAACAATATTGTCTGTCACATGCTAGAGGAAGAATTGAGAAAACAACTGAAAAGGCAAGAGATGAATATTCTGAACATAACAAATGCATACTAAGAGCACCATCACATTATTTCTACCACATCATGTCTTTCTCCTGCAGTTTTATATATTAATCCTTCCTTAGGTTGGGATTTTTAATCTGTTCTGCTCCATTGCACAGTTATATCCACCCTGAACTGTTGAGAGTATCTCTGGTTCCCTTAATGTCTAGCGTAATTCTCTGTTTCTTGAGACAAATCCAAACTTCTTCTCTAGTCTGTAGCAAAGGATCATTTAATCCAATTGATTTATATTTTTCCACCCTGACTCTGTAGTCAGTTATATCAGACCCCTTTGGCCAAGCTCCCTCATTTTTAGTTTTAAGGTGCTGGTGTTAATGCAAAGACATTTTTATATTTCTATTTTACAGCTAATGGTGAAGTTGTCATTACTCCTTTTAGGTGAGACTCTGAGGACCTCTATTCTTTACTCTGAGGCTCAGGTGCTTGTGATGTGACCTTGGGTAAATTATTTAACCTCCCTGGCTTCTGGACTGGATTTTTATATTGCCAGGGTAACTCAGAAGGGGCTCCAGTGAAATTTGTGCAATTTTAGCAAGAAAAAAGGAATTTGAATGGGGGAGACTTTGTCCCCTGTACTTCACTGTTCAAACCCAAAGTAGGTGTCATCATCATTTCCTTCTAGGTTTGTTTATAAAACGCTGAAATCCTCCTGTGAAAAGTACTCCACTGATCCAAATTACTGTACAGATTATTGTTTATGGAAAGCAATTTCCTGTCCCTTATGGTTTTAATAGTGTCCTAGAAAGCTAGCACAATCCAAAATGGTGTCCTGGTTCCATCTTACCACCAGTGCCCGAGAGTTTCCCTAAAGACAGAATGACAGCTGTGCACTCAATACATTGAACTCTTTGGTTCTCTGTAGGAGATTTGTGCTGGGGCAGACCAGATGTATCCTCTGTCATGTCCACTGGTAGTCAGCCTTCAACCCTTACAAAGAAACGACATGATGGAGTGAAAATAACTGAATGATTTCATGGAGGTAGAATGCTTAGTGCTTTTGCTGTAGGACTTTGAAAATAGGAGCAAAAGTGGTGGTTTCTTTGCTTAATCATAGGCAATTTTTTAGTGGAAAAGATTTTCTTCATTGCATCAAACTGGTGCACTGACAGTCATGTATACAGAACTGGCAGGTGGGGTTAGGTTTCATGCATTGAGGGAGAAATTTACTCTTTATTTTCATATATAGATAATGTGGAAACAAGTTGGTTTGGTGGACATAGTAAGCCAAAGATGGTTGAGATTGGCATTTGAACTTCTGTTTTCTTTTCTGAATAAGTAGTCAATTTTTCAATTATGGCCCCCAAAAAAAAAAAAGGGGAGAGGGGGAGGCTGGAAAAAACTTGGAAGATTTGATTAAATTTATATTAGCTCAGATGAAACCACTGAGAGACCCTTTAGCTCTGAAATAAAGTAATACTTGGGGGCTGGGCTGTTTGATTGTTGGGTTTTTTCATATTTGTGGGTTTTTTCTTTTTTTTTTTCCTAAAGATGCCTAAATTATACCCAAGCAAAGCTGAGCTACATTTTTTAGAAAAAAAAATGTGAACAGCAACCTTTCAAATTTATTCAGACTAATGAGCTAGTCTAAATTTTGAGAATACTAATTCACAGAAGTCGGTTCTGTGGTGGGAGAAACACAACAAGGTTGTCACAGCCTGTGAACAAAGTGAATTGGTTATATGACTGACAGTAAAGATTTCTTTTAACATCAGTAAAAGGAGGCTGAAGTGACAGGTAAAAGGACAGATGCAGAATTCTGCAGCACTCTGAGAGTTTGTGTACTATCACTAAGGGACAAGTTGACTTGATACCAACTTAATAGGCTCAGCAGGGGCTGAGCAAAGGGATGGAGACTGTAAATGGGTGTAATAGGGCATCTATACTGTATCAGCCTAGGCATGAAAACTATCTAGCTGGTTTTGGCTGAGGAAATTAATCACATTACGTTTAAAGTCAAGCTTGTCTTTTAATCTACGACCTGGTTGGTGTACAATATTTCACAGGAAACATGCACATAATTTTAGTTACTTTTATGCATCTCCAAAATGAATTTAACATCATCACAAGGCAGCTTAGATTCAACATCATCTCTGAGAAAATGAAATACTGGAGCAAAACTATAAATGGAAACCTTAAGACCAAGGGGGTATAAGCAGGCATACAGCATTTAACATGCTGTATAATCTGCTAGCAAGAATGCTTGCATAAGAAAAGGTGAAGGTTTCACACTTTTCTTGTACATTTTCTTGGCAGGTCCAGTCTAATGAGCCTCTGAGAAAGTGTTGGCTACTGCTTTCAGCAGCAGATGAATTAAGCTGGGAGATTCTTGCCATCAGAAATAATTCTACAGTGGGAAGAAATCCTGCTGTGCTGAAAGTTGACCTCTTGGACAAACATGCTGCAATAAAAAGTGCTATTTGCTACGAGCGCATTGAGAGTTTTAAATCATCAGCCTAAAGTACCCCAGGCTCCAACAGTAAAATTTTCATTCAAAGAAGGGCTCAGCTTCACAACACAATAAATTATATATGACTAGGACATATAAAACATTTAAAGATATACAGAAACTCACTGTATTTGTGTTCAGTAGACGAGTTCATCTCTTGAAGTACCTTTTTATGTCAACCTTGCTTATTCAGATGCAGGTGGGGGGAGTCTTTTTCTCAAAACAAGTAGAAGCAAAATAAACTGGCCGTTTTCCACCAAGTGTCTGAATTTAATTGCTATACAGGTGGTTTTTTGTGTATGGTGAGAAACTCTATGCAGAAATTAGGGATGGTATGCACCTATGTGGGGAGATTTCATTGCCCATTGTAGTAAAAAATTGAAGGATGCCTGGAAATCTTTAGCAAAATCTTGCAATAAAAAAAAAAAAAAATCAGAGTGGTGTACACAGATGCAACTGAGTGGGATATGCAGAAGAAATGTGACCAGTAGCTGTCACATGAACCTGGTGACCTCCTGGTGTGGCTGATTTTAGGCATTACTGCCAAAGTGAGCAGAGTGATGGATTCACTCTACTGTCACACAACCACTGTCCCCAAACACACCAAAAAAAAAGCATATTTTCTGATGCTTCCACCACATACAAAAATAAAAAATCAAGTTATCTGATGCAGCATCTTTGGGGCACTATTTTTTCTCACCCCCTGATTTCAGCAAGTACCAGGACCCTCTTGCTGGCACGAGAAAAAATAATTGCTGTTAAGAAACCTTGAATTTCCAGGGAAATCAGGAAAAAAAGGTGAGGAAATAAAAAGATTAAAATCAGGGAAGGGTTAGAAATAATTTAAATGTAGAAGAAGAAAATCTAAGTTTTGGGGTCAGTTCTCCACACCCTGGCAAAACTTTCCTGGAGAAAAACTAGTAAGATTTGGACAATAGGCTCTTTTAGAGCATAGATGAGCTCATGACTTGATTATAAATCAAGGGCGAGGCCCCTCTCCTCTGCAAGTTCATGCACAACATGTCTGCATAAGGAAAAGCAGAGGAAATTTCTAACCATCTCACATCCTGTGAGCCAGAGGCATCCAGGACCGTCACGTGCTCTTTTGTGCAGGACACATTTGCTATGGTGTTCCCAGCTGGAGATGTACCCAAATAGAAATGTTCCTCTGACTCTCTCTACCATTAGAAGCAAAGAAATAGAGTAAAATGGCTTTGGCCTTACCTTGTAGATGTAGGGCTAATGCATAGGATCCAAATTATTAGCACATACATGGAAATATACATGGAAAGTAACAAAAAGTAAAGTAAAAAGACAGGAAATATAGTCAGAAGGTAAATTCTTTAATAGCAAGCAATGACTTTTCCCCTCTGACTGTACCACGTCCCCACAGTCATACAGAGCCTTAGAGAATATAGAAACCAGTCCAATGGACACTAATAAATAATCATTGCCCAGACATCTTAAGCCTGGATTAATTTACATTAGCCTGAAATGTAATTTATAGTTATTCCCCTAAAAGGGGGCTGTGAGTATAAGTGAGGCTGTATCTACACCAGTAGCATAACTGCAGCAGAAATAAACTTTGACTAGTGTGCTGCTCTGTCTTTCCTCATGGGCAAACCCTCATGTGCTCACAAACCAGTGACTTTCAGCTCCCTTAGGCTCTGCTGAAAATTCTTGGTTTATGTTTAATCCACTGTATGTGTAAGTATATTCCACATATTATCTGTTAAGTTCCATTAATATGTGACCAGTTCTTCACCGCTGGTCTTGTGGCTTTTGAGTTCTAAGCTCAGGTAAATTTACATTAATAGACCTTCAGCGTTTTACACTGAGATCAGCCTCCATTTCCCAGAGGAACACTGATTTTTAGGAATAACTCCTGCCTAGCTGCCTTCATGCACCCAAACATGTCTTTGTCTGCTGCTTCTCCTCTTCTTCCCACTCTCTGATACATGTAGGACACTTGTCACCTCACTTTTCTTCTGGGGATGAGGAGTTTAAATCAAAACAGACAGACTCAAACTATATTCAACAACTCCAGAAATAACACCTTTTTTTTTTTTTTTTTATGAGAAAGAAGTTTAACTGCAGTGTCTAAGTATGCAGACAGATTCATTCATGTGTGTATAACCTCTTGCCAAACCAGCATTCCAGGGCAGGTATTCAGTTAATCACAGTTTGCACAGGGACTTCAGCCAAACCCTCAGGTAGCTTTGTTATGTTTTAGTCTTTTATTTGCTATAATTCAGTATCCTACACCTGTGTTGTCTGGAACCTACCAAAATCAAACTGGGAGGCATGATAAGTAAACCAGTTATTTACTCCCTGAATTCTTTTTTCTTCCATTCTCTCGCATGAGGTTTAATATTGTGCCCAATCTATATAAGACATAGAACATCATAAACGGAGGGGGAGGTATAACACTGGCAAGGGAGAGAGCTCAAAAATCAATCTTTATGGTCCCATAAATGATTTTTTTTCCTATTAGTCCTCTTAAAAAAAAAAAAAAAAAAAGTTATCAGCATGGATTTCTGCACCTGAAACACCTATGCTAGAATGAGTTGTAAAAAAAATGTTGATGATTAGATGATTAACAGTATTTCAGTTAGGTCTTCAATATGTTTTCCAGACAATACAAACAATAGTATGTTCTGACAGCAGAGCAGGAAATAGGACAGGAGACAAGGCTCTTTACTGATTGTGTATTTCACACCAAAATAAATTGTAAGGATGCAAAACAAATGAAAGATTTAGGAAAGCAATAAAGCATTCTAGAAAGATTATTTCACATATACACATACTCACACACAGAGAGACAAAGAGAAGAATTAAGCTTGAAATCCACTCCGTTCACATTAAAGCCAGATGTTTGGACTTCGTGCAAATGGAGTGTGGAACAGCTGCAGAGAGGAAATCCAATCTGAATCTGCAGCCAAGCTGAATGTGGGGCCTTCATGTAGCCCCAGTACAACTCCTTTCAGAACTGAGGGGCAGAGGTAGATTGTTCTTGCAACCTCTGACTGGCACCTGTCCTCCTCTCCTCCATCAGCGCTCTCCCTTCTCACTGTAACTGCAGGCACCATGAGGGCTTCAACAAAACTCATTTAGGATACATTACTCTGAACTGAATTATTTCACCAAAATTAATTTCCCACATATGCATTCAGAGTCAAACTTCATTAAAAAGAATGAAAAGTTGCTCCATAATAATTATCAGAAAGCAGATTGTTTATAAAATGTAATGAAGTATTTATCCAGTTTTTGTTTTGCTTCTGAATTCTGAAGCAACATTAAAAACATGTCTTGCATCTCTTTTGAAAGGTTCAGTGTCTCCAGTATAACACATTCCAGACTGACAGAAAAGGATAAGGATATTTGTATACATAGATATAGGTGATATTGATATACAGCTGTAGACACACACACATATTGCATTGTTTACATAATTTATTTCTCAGCTGAATCTCTTAAGGGTCCTGATACAATGCAATAACTCCCTTATTCAGAATTCTGCACACAATTTCCAACAAGTACTTAAACATGCTTTAATTTTATTCCTGGAAATCTTAAAAGCATTTAGAAAGCTGTTACTCTCTTAGAAGAAGAGCCCACAATATGAATATGAATACTGGATTAACTATTAAGGCTAATGTAACATGTTAATAATACAGCAGGTTCACACTGCTGGTTGCTTTTAATAACACAGCAATACACTGAAATTCATGATACCTGGCAGAAATTGTGTCCATAGCCTCATATAATCATATTTAGGAGCTGCTTTCAGACTGCATTGGCTCAACTCAAATTTTAGACCAAAAAGAACCCTTTATACTTACATAGTATCTTACATCTGAGGATCTTAAAGTACTTTAATTTCCCATAGTATTAAACTAATACAACAGTCTTCTCATATTCTCTTTTATTTGTATTTGGTTTCTTCCCTGCCTTTTGTCTTCTCTCGTACCCACTGCCTATATACATTTATTCCTGCTTCTTTTATCTGTACGTGTATAGATTAATTCCTTTTGATATGTCCATACTGCATGCACTTGTGTATCTAGAATGAATTCCTGCCTTCAGATTTATATCAAATAAAGAAAAACAATTTCTAGAATTAAAAGAAATACACACAAAACCCAGGAACACTGTTCTATATCTTAAATGTCTGTCTTTGTAGTTTAAAACATCAAACCTCATTACAGAGCAATGGCTGAGATTGTTGGTAATTATGGCTTAAAAGAAAGATTTGAACTTTCCTGACATAGAAAGCTCCTTTTTTTCCCTTTTTTTTTTTCTTATATGTTTTTTTCACAACCTAAGCTGAAATTGTTGAAGAGCCAAAGGGTGGGGAGGTTCTGGGATCTGATGAGGGAGCAGAACCGACCATGACACCAGTCCCATTCCTCCATAGAGGAGTGTCTGATCTTTCAAGATTCCATCAGCTGGAGCTGGGAATTTGATTTAGAAGAGACCCTCCATATCTCCATATACCTGCAAGTGGTCAGAGAAGTTACATCCAACACAGAAGGTGCACCTGAATATCCAGGAAGTCAAATGCAGCTCAAAAGACGTGTTGACCATCTTCAGTATGTAAGTCCTAGGGAGTTTGGCTTGAAAAAGAATTGTAGTTCTCAGTTGCTTATTTTATGAGAATTCCCCTGTTTTTCATGTAGAAATCTGAAAAATGAACTTGTGGATCAGGTGTGTCTAGCTAATTCGGTTCATTTTTATACAAGATGTCAGTTAAAGGCAAAGGCTCTGTAATAAATAATAGTTGTGGAAAAAAAATTATCTCCCAGAAATAAAAATTTCCTCCTCTCTTAAATACACTCAGATTGGCTAACTCACAGATTCTACTTTAACATCAAAATCTTTTTTATAGAGTAAGATTTCATTGGGATAGTCTTGTTATCTATGTACATAGCATAATCCTTTATAAAAAATTAGTTTCCTGTGCAAATATATCTCTTGTGGCATTAGCTCCTGCTGTCTGATTAAGAATGATCTATTGTCAGTTTTCTGTTGTCTCTCATCAAAAGCTTTGAATGTCTTTTTCTCATTTTCTTGTAAGACATAATAGCTAACACATAATAGACAAAAATAAAAGCATTTTATTTGCTTTTGGGTGGTGGAAGTGTAAAACACTGTGTTACGCAAATAGTCACAGGTGTTGTATTAATTATTATGTAACATGTACCTCTTAATTAAAGAACCAAAAATAACCAAACAAAAAACAACAAAACCAAAAACAGTAAAGAGAAAGAAGTCAAGGAGTCTAGAAAGTGCCCATGGAATACGATGCCACTCAGAATCTGTTACAAGAAGAGCCTTAAAATTTATTTTGAAATTAAAACCAGTTTTATGCTTATTGAGGGAGGGGGGTAGCAAGGATCAGAATATGTGTATTTAAACAAAGTATTGGGTTTTGTTGTGGGGCAAATCCAAAACCAAGAGAAGCCTATTTTTCTCATTCTGGTTTTCATATTAAAAAAATGTTCCAAGAACAACTATTCTCATGAGGTTTTGGCTCAAGATGGCAAGAATTTTAGGAAAAAACAGATGATCTCACAAGACCTCCGACATCCAAAGCAGAAAAAAAAAATATCACAAGTCAGTTTGTGCCACATGCCACTACTCAGGGCCAAAAATCTGCTCAGAACAGTCTAAAGAAATGTTGGGATATTGAACCAAAAATAAAAATTTCTGAGTTTTTTTACTCTCAGGCCTAAAGTCTGAACACAAATCTGACCACAAGATGAATATGGTCTCCTCAGAGAGTAACTCTCACATCTGTCATTGATGACCGACTCTCACATCTATTGTTGATGACCTACTGGCTGAAAAATAAGCATTCAAAGAAAGAATAAAGCAAAAGGGGAATCCTATTACAAAGATGGTAGTATTCTTCCATGTCCAATAATTCAGCATCAAATTGCAAATGATGAAACAAAGTACCCAGATCTTTATTGTGACAAGATGCGTGGGGAAGGAAGAGGGCAGAAGACAGTTTCATCGTAGGTATGGTGGAATTGATTTTGTACAACAATTTTGGCAAGCTTAGAATACTACCGTCTTCAGTTTCGTGGTCAGCAAAGGCTGATAGGGTTCACAAACACCATTTAATTTACACACACTCAATATCACACACACAGTTGCATATGAATTCAGTCTGAACTGTGTGAATATTTACGAGTCTATTTTCAAAAATAAGGTACTCGACATGTAGTTAACATTAAATAAAATCACAGTTAGGTGGGTCTGAAAATTATATAATGCTATAAAAGTCTTTCAGCAACACGTTCTCTGAACCAGAACCTCGATAGGTGCAAGGTGGTATATATCCATTTATTTCAGTGTCTATTTTATGCCAGTTTTGAGCCTGGTCTTATATGTTATCGTACACAATTATATTCTCTGACTTTCTAAAAATAACACCATACGATCGAGAGATGTTGTCAGTTTTGGAACAGGATTTTCTGTAACATTTTGAAATTTTACTAAAGTGAGAAAATAGAACATGGAATACTTTTTGGCAGATTTTTAAGCTATGAGTCAAGAGACAGGATCATAGAATAAAATAGTATATCAACTCATGAGTGTAATACAGATATTTATGACATGATTCGCTGTAGCCTGGTAGAATGAAAGTGGGATTAATAAAATGTGTGCAGAGGAGTGTGCAAACTGTTGCATCCTCTGAATTCATTGAAGATGACGTGAAAAAGTTGTTTAGATGCTTTATTATGTGTGGATATCCTATAAAAAATGTTAGTCTGGAAGTAAAAGCGGCCAGAGATAAAGATGAGCATGATGGGGTTGACAGTCCAATTAAACTTGAAAACCTCTTTTTATGTTACACATTAAAAATCATGTTTGAACCAATAAACAGAATGAATAAACATAGTATCATTGTATGTGTATTATGCATCTATAAAAGTAGAACACAAGACTGACTATAGTATTTCAGTGGTGTTTAGTTATTATGAGAGATATGAGAGTATTGAAGGAGAGGTTTGGGATAAAATAACCTTCAGGTTAATATATGCCCTTAAATAAGTCAGTGGAGGCTCTAATTTTCTCAATCCAGCCTTATTAGGAAGACTCCATTCTCTTAAATATATTACATAAGAAAAACAGATTAGGTTGAAGAAAGCTCAATAAAGAACAGATAGATCTCTCCAGTAACTGAAGGATCCCTGGGTACCACTGAGTTTAAACCCTGTGTTTTCTGGTGCCCTTTTTCCCTTGAGACTTGTGCAGAGCTGATTTGCTGTCCCTCAGGAGGTGCTTGGTCCATGCTTCTTTCCAATAACACCGTGGCTGTTGGCACTACTCCACCAGGAGGATTCAAAAGGGCAGTCTGGGAAGGACCTGGGCTGAAACTCTTATATGACTGAATTAAACAGGGAACCACCCAACAGAACATAGCCAAAATAGCATGCAAAGATAAACACCTTTTAATTAGTTCAGGTGGGTTGCTGCCAGCATGTGAGATACCTAACTGGAAAAACTCATGACTTTTCAGATTAATCCATGGATGAAACAAGATACCTACTTCCATGTTATTCACATGAAGGAACCTCAACACCTCTGGCTCTAACTCTGACTATAATTGCAACATTTTCTTGCTGCAGTGGCATAAAAGCATAGTCGGTGATTCCTTTATATGGCAGAGGACAATTTTTCAGACAGCCTAAGGCGAGACACAAGAAGAGACAATTTGGATTATTTTCTAGCTGTAAGTGTCTTGTGTGCAGCAAGATGGGAGTAACTTAGTTCTCCCTCTGCTCCCCCAATGCTGCCCTGAGATGCCAAACACTGGAAGTTTCAGAAGGGAGGCAGAATATGATATGTAACCAGGCATCTCTGTGTTATTACCTTTTTGTCCCACCTTGGATAGGTGGGGGATACACTAAACAGGTGTATCAAAAAGGCAATGTAAATGAGCTGATTTGCACATACAGTTAATGGATTAATGCAGTCAACTTTTACACCTACTCCTCATATGTTATTCTCAGAAAATATTTTTCTCCCTAGTGAAAAATATTACTAAACCAATTTTTCTCATTATTTACAGTTTTCCCTATGAAATTTTTCTATCAGTGTCCAAACTACCGTTTGTCTTTCAGCAGAAATGGGAAATTTTAAACAAAAAACAATCTTAAAAAAAAAAAATAAATTTACCATTCAACTGAAATCCATTATCCAAGAGAAAAAAAAAAAAACAAATACTGCATTAGAATCTCTTGACTGACTGCAGTTTTCAGCCATTATATGGCTACTATTATTAATGCTTTTGTTATTATTATCCCTGGTTGTTTCAGACATGCAAACACTTCCTAAAGCAACATTATAGAACAATATTTCATTAAATTAAAATCACTAAAATCTCTTAAAAGACATCCTATAATGGGAAAATATGAGAGAAATGGAACACTGGGAAGGCTCACACTGAATTTTAAAGCCCATCTGACTGTTGTGTGACATATAAGCACATTGTGTTGTATGCAGCATTTTTACCCTACACAATGGTTTAAAAATATTATGTTTTAGCTTTTTTCTCCCATTAAAAATTTCATACAAAGTCATGCACATTAATTGAAGCGGATGTGAGTGAAATGCAACGCTTGGATTTTATTATGTGAATTTAATTCAGGAAAAGGAGGAGGGGGGCAGGGGGAAAAAGGCGCCTCAACAAATTGCTGTGGATTTATTTTTTTCATTTATATTAGGTTACCCAGAATGAAAAGGTGCCCAATGGATGTTAGATATAATAGCTAGAGAGTTTAATATGATTTCTGCTGCAAGAAAAACTGGACTAGATAAAAAAATCCATATCTTAATGATAGGTAAATAATCCTTTAGTATCTCAGATGTACATGCTACAGGCAGGAACTCTGTGTTCATGAAAACTCTTTTATTCGTGTATGCCATTACTGCAGAGATATTGCTATATTGGTAGATATATTCCTACACTGATAAATAGACTGCATAAACAATATGCCCCCCCATAAGCAAGATAATGCTAGTACATTCTGGCAATAATAGCTCCCCTGCAGGAGGCTAGATTTTTCCCTTTTTCTAAATGCTAACAAGAACAGTTCTAAGGTTATCCATGTAATGAAAAACAGGGGTAAAATAAGTGTGGTGCACAGAAGTCTCTTTCCCTCATCTCTTCTATCTCAGGTGATAATGTCGCAGATTTCCTCATCCCCATGTACTCTGATGGCACGCTTGTGTTCATGCCCCTCTGCGCATGTGTATAAGTTATTTTCTTATTCAATAAATAAATGTGTGCACTTCCCCAGTGTCAATAAAGTTTTATCCACCTGTGAGATCCCTGTATATATTGGATAGCTACTTCATTTCAAAGATTCTGATGAAGTCCATAATCCACGGGAATGTAGCACAAGTCCCTGCATGAGGTACTGTAGGGTAAACTGCTAAGAATCACTTGCAGCTCTGCATGGAGCCACATAGTTCTCTTTGATAAGTTGCCCGACCTGAGAAAGCTGAAAATATGTCCATTATTGTGAAGACTGTTGAAAGAGTATTGGATTATTAGTCTGGGTAGTGACAAGATCCTGGAGACTGATTTAGGTAACACATTGTTAATCACGCTTTTAAAAAAGAAGTCTCTTAATTTGCAAGTTACTAAAAGACACAGATTTTTGAATGGTAGACTTTTAGCATCAGAATTTATGTCTTCATAATAGTTGTCTGGAGGACCTAGACACAGAAACAACATACTGGTGTTAAAACTGCATACACAGCTTCTGTCTCCCTTCACACACACAAGTGCAGCAAGCTAGCCCTGGTTTAGGGATACTTCCAATCTGTGCAAGCCGACGAAAGGACAGTCAAAGCCATTGCCTTTGTTTTGCTCCACCTTTCTTCGTTCTGGAGGAAATGGGGTAGAAAAGTGCAGTCACATATGCAACTCTCCCATCAGTTTACATGGCTGTATGAATGACTGGCTAGGCAGAGGACTGTTGTGTTTTGTACCTGGACTGTGCACTGGGCTTTGCACACCTGTGTTGCTGCCTGAAGGACGTGGTTCTTGCTGTACTGTGCACCCCAGTGCCTGCTGCTGGCTCTTGCCGCTGTCCCTGTGGTAAGTGGTCTCAGGGCTTGCTATCACCTCGTTTTACACCATGCAGGTGGCCTGTAGGACAAGGCTTCCCATGGGGTTCAAGGCAGGTTCAATACAGAGTGTTGCCATATCTCATCACACTCTGAGATCAGTAAAATTCCACCATATGGAAAATTATTTTTTCCTGCTGCATAGGGTCTAACATTTTGTCATGAACCAAGTAGAAAGAGGAAGAGGAAGGAAGAAGGAAGAGCTGGTGCAGAAAACAGCCACTGATCTGGGTATTGCTTTGGAAATGCTTTGCTTTAGAAGCACCCACATTGTTATCCATCTGCCTCTCCTCTCATGGAAACCACAGTAACAAACAACAATGCATTAGCTTAGGGGTTTTTAAGGAAATGAATCTTGTTTTCCTTAAGTATACTCCATTCTCTGCTTATAAAGGAATAGGGGTTGAGAGGAAGAATGTAGGCATATGAGTAGTTTAAGTATCATCATTCACAACACAATGTAAATCCATTTTTATAATTTCTACAATATAAAGGCTATCCCAAAAGGCTTTACTGTGTTAAATAAAGAATTTATAGAAGAATAAAAAAACATTAATAACAAGATGGAGGTAATATTCAGAAAGTCAAACAACAAAGCTTTTTAATTTTTATTTTTAGGTTACGTATGGAAAATCATGGGTATTCAGGTAGGCAGAGAAATGGCTGTCTCTTCCAAATGACTGCAGATAGGAGGAGGAGAACGATTTTCACCCAAGAATGGGAAAAACACCGGTATCAGATAGCACTAACAGAAAAAAAAACCTAGAAGAAGACAAAGGGGCAAGTGGAAAAACACGGACAAGAATTCATTCAGACCGGATTAAATTCCACACAGTGGAAACAAGTTTTCACCTCTGGGGTTAGAAGCCAAAGCATTTGGATGGACATAGTATGTAATGCAAAACTTGCTTCCACATAAACTTCCAATAAGTTTTCATGAGAAATCCAAAACTCAGTCTGAGTTTGCCATAAAATTTAACCAGATTCATAAAATTTTTCATTCAGATAAATCTAAGTTCCCTTCTGTGCATCTCATTATCCTGGAAAACAAGTTATAGAGGCTCTGAAATCCCTACTTGAATGGTTCTACACCAATTAAGCTTCAGAGACGCAATTGCTCTGTTCTCCTATTCATCAGGTTTTGACAACATTTCCCCTCGTGAAACATTAACACTATGCAGAAAAAAGATATTCTACCTCACAAAGGAGTTTAAGAATTCAAAACTAGTTCTGACTTTGAGGAAAAATTAAGTTGTTGTCAAACTCTCCATGAAGTGAAATAATTAGAAAGTAATAATTTCAGGGCATTCACAATATAGTGTTTGCTTAATTTTTAATGTTGATACAATTTATTATCTGAATTTTAAAAAGTTGGGGTTTTTTTCAAGTGCCAGGTCCAAGGGTTTCATTCCAAAAATGGGATGTTTTGGCATCATCAGAAGAGTTTCCTGTTTTTCTTCCTAAATGATGTTGTTGCAAAACCTGCCCAGTTTCACAAAGCTTTTCATTTTTTGACAGAATCTTAGATTTCAAAATAATACAGGTCTATTGAATTTTCTTCAGCCTGCTATGAGCCAATGGTGTATTTCCAAATATTAATATTACCTCATAAATCAACAGAAAATCAGATCTGGCTGTTACTTTGGTTTCTTCCCATGATTTTCCCACTTTTGCTTCTTCCTTTGATTTTCCTCTCCTTACTTTTTGGCAGCAGCAGCAGTGGTGAGATGTCTTTTTTTGTAGGGCCATGTTCAGGACACCCTTGGGTTTGGTAGCTGCTGCTCAGCCTGGTGGGCTGTTTGCACACCCAGTGTTATAGTGCTGGTAGGAAAGCTGAGTGAGGTGTGTGTAGTTCACTGAAGTTGAACCAGATGTAGGCTTTTGGGATGTGAGATGTGCATCTCTCTTCTCCCATTATTACAGGCATTAACAATCCTCAGGATGAAATTCTCCCTTGGGAATTTGTGTGACTTTTTTCAGAGGGGGTAGAGGAAGAGAAACGAAAGGTAGAATACAGACCAGTGCTTGTAATATGGATCACACATCTGCTGCATCTGTCAGCTTCCTTATCTGCTTAGTGCCTGCCTGGTGGCCAGCAGGAGTTGAGGGTGGTCAGAGGCATTAGGGCTGACTCCTTTGGCCCACATGATGAGAAATGCCTTCAGCGGGAAAACTGTGAAGTCCCATGGCTCACCAGAGGCCATATCAATCCACACAGGAACAGCCATAAAACAGCCACCCCAAAACCAGCATCACTATCCTCCACAGTCATTCGGAGCAGTTGTTTTTGCCTGTTTCCTCTGTTCATTAATTTTTCTCCTCTTTCTTAAGCTTTTGTTTTACTTAGAACCTTCCATGTCAGAAAGATGAGGTTTGTGTTTTTCAGGCCTTCAAAGCCAGCATATGGGTTTTAGGATATAAAAAACACTGCAAACTGGAAGAGGAGAATAAGGAAGTGAGAGGTGGTGATGACAGAGACAGGGATATATTTGTCAAGAGGCAAAGAAGGTGAAAAGGTTAGATGTTGTCTTTAAGTCCTTGCTAAATAACAATATTACTATATTATGGAAGCAAATATCACTTCAGATTCATGATTTGTAAACAATTAATTACATTTAATGAATTTTTTGTTTGCAGTATATTACTAGTACTATGCTTCTCCATTTTACAGGAAATGAAACTATGCAAAACTTTCTCAATAAACTGCCACTGGAATTCAAAGTAGCACGTAAAATCTTTTTCTTTATCCACCAGCAAAAAAAATTGATGTAACGATCATATAATGAAAATTATCTTCCAGACCAATGATGAATAAAATACAAGAGTAAAGCTACACATTGCTGGGAATCTACCATTTCAAGTGGTAGAGAACATGCAATAAAAGCTGATCCCAGCAGAACTCCCCAACGTTCAAGCCCTGAATAACCTGAGAAACATTAGATTCTGGTACTGCTGACTTTGCAACTGAGTGACCTCAAATCTACAGGAGAAACTAGACCTCCTGTGCTGGTTCTGTGTACTGTCTCTTCAATACATCATTACTGAAAAAAGAAGCTACATAGGAACTGAAATTCTGGTCACCCACTGCCTGTGGCATATATCATTCACAAATTTCAGTTGCCAGGTTGTGTATTCTTGGAGTCTGGAAAGAGATGATACATCAGAACTAATAAATACAGAGAAAGAATTGTTTAATTTAGGTCATTAAGTTACTCATAATCTATTACAATACTCACAAGAACTCGACAACCTTGCATTTCTGTGAATTGGTATATGTTGTATGTATTCCTGATACATTCTTGTTAGCATTTGAACACTCCTGGGCTCTTGTACCTGCTGCCCTCAATTACTTCAACAAGGAATAGCTCTTTCTTGGCTCTGTTACCACTTCCACCTACTGGAAAGGAGGGAAAAAAAAGTCAGTGTATGGGTAAATGGGAGTCCTGAGATATTTTCACTTACTGAATGATGGAAAACATCAGAAATCTCTCCCTCTTGAAAGCACTAGAGAACAGAGCTGTTGAAATTGTTATCAGATTTTGAGATATTTAAATTCTATAACCAAAAAGCTTATTTGTTTTGAAACAGAGTTGACTGGTGCACAACAACATGGCTGGTGTCAGTACCTCCTGGGTTATCTTCTTCTTGCCATCTCTGGCTCACTAGCTGGCCTTGGACAAAGCTTTCCATCAGGATTGGGAAAACTTCAATCCCAGTTTCCTCACCTGTAAAACAGCTAGACTGATAAACACTTACTTCTCCAAGACAGCTCACTGGGCTTTGTGGGATTCTCTGGATGATGCTTGTAAATGTAAATGAGTTCTGTGAATGTCAAAAGTTCTTACATTATAATGTCATGACTTTACGTACAGTTCAGGAACTTTATATACAGATCCCAGGGCAGATGTCATCCTGGGAAATAGAAGGGCTGGAGGAAATATTGGAGCAAGGAGGAAAGGATGCTTGAATGGAAAAAAGAAAATTACTTGTGGGGGAGACAGCACCATGAGAGTTTCTGCTATCTGCAGTCTTACCCAAAATAATCATCTGTGCTGCCATTCCAGCTAGAAACAGGTTGCAACTTCATATAAGCACTCACAGAATTGGGGCTTGAAGAAAACAGGAAATAACACACATTTTTTTTTGTGGGAGAGATTCTAGCTGTTGGGAGCACTATTCACTTCATGGTGGAGTATGGGAGAACCATAGGGTCCTGTGTGGGAGTCCTCCGAAAAAAAAATCCCCTTTACAGTCTGTTTCATCTGAGTCATTTCTCTTTTGAATCATGAGGTTGATTACACTTGCCTTTGGCACTTTACTAACCCATGATAAAGATGTAGCTTGAAATCCCCTCAGCACTTCCTCTGGCTGGTTTTATTGAGCATATGGGGGTAGACAAAATCCTAACCTGCCCAAATATATTCTTTTTTGAGGAGTTAGACACCTACCCCCTCTAGAATTGAGAGGATCCTGCCAGACTGTGTCTGTCCCCTCTGAATAAGGTGTAATTTTCCACAAGTCCCTCCCACCTTGGAAATGATTTTGTAATGCCTAAAATAGACTGCTGCGTGGCCTACCTGTCAGGGGAAATGGAGCTGAGAGAGTAGAGACTGAAAATAGTTGCATGTTTTGTCTGTTGTGGTGAGTATAACTTTAGTGAACCAGTACCATCAGCCAAGTTTCTCATTGTTGCTTTCTAACAATGGTACTCTAATCTCTGCTTGCTTATTTATTGAACCGTCCTCTCCATTTACCTGGGTTCGTGAGGCAAAGAAGGCAGGAAATTTATAAAGCTGGAGTGTTCCCATAGATTTGCTATAGGAGAACTGCAGCTTCTTTTTTTGCTGAAAATAAAGGTCCATTTGAAAAACATTCTCTGTAACAGTGAGGTGTGCACAGTAGATGGAAATTTTTGATGGTTTCAGTGGGAATTAAGCATGTCTTAAAATTGCATTCATAAAACTGTAATCAGCTAAAACTGTATAGGATGTACACTTAACCTTGGAAATTTCCCTTTATATATATCACCTGAGGAAAGGATTAATCTTGAATTTGAGACATGTGCCTCTCTCATCTGTAACCATGAGGATAATGTTTAATATCCAAGAAGGAATTGAATATCTTGCCATTTTAAATAAAGAATTAAAACTGTTCTAACAAATATCTTCTGCTTTGCTAAAAGAAAATGTGGTTCTTATGGAACAGAATTGAAATAAAACCAGATCAAGAATAAGTATTTCAGATGTGGCAGAGAGCAGAGCATGCAAATACTCTGGGATGTGACAAGAGAGCTTCATGATCTTATAGTAGTAGGTTCATAGTGCTGACAGCTCTAGTTCAGGTTGTTAAACAGTCTCCAGTGGAAATCTGGTTTCTTTTTCTCACAGTTTTTTGCTTTTTCCTCTTTCAGGTAAAAATTTTCAAGCCTTATTTGAAATCTTACATTCAAATAGAATTAGGAGTAAAAACGAAATGGCAAAAAATAAGCATGTATCCATTGTTCTGCAGCATTGGCATCCGTGAGTTTGCCATGAGTGGAAGGGCTTTTAAAGTGCACTAAGGCAGTGCATCTAGCCCCACAGCCTGTCTTGGTCATCTGCTATTTTTTGCTGTCTCCCAGATGAGGACCCAAGTCTTAAGAGAGGAACTTTTAGGCCAGGGAGACAGGTATTCTCCCTGAAATTGCAATATTTTCTGCTTTGCAGCAGTCATCCCAAAATCCTCAAATGTGAAAGACCACAAGTAGGACCTTCTATCAGGAGCTGATACCCATCATTCAGCATATAATACATATAAAACATACCATCTTCTTGAATAATCTGTCACAGAGATGGACCTGAACTACAGGTTATATTAAATATAGAAACGGACAGCACAGTGCTCCTACAGCTCTGCTCCTGAGATTTATCTGAAAATCTGCTTGGAGATCAGCACTATGGAAGTTGGTCAATGAATCTGCTTCTGTTGTTTTAACACCTATCCTGCCTAGAGCAGCGGACTCTTTAGAAGACAAGAGGGTCCCAGCAAAGCTTTTCTTTTTCTGCATTTGATTTCCTCAACTCCCTCTTCAGAGTGCATGGTTCTGGTGTATTTGCAGAAGCTCCTAATTAAACCAATATCAATGATAGTTTTAGGGGGCATGAAGCAAATTCATTTTCATATAGAATCAAAGGGGAATATTATGAAATGCTGAAAATATTTATGTACGCAACTGGAAGGGAATGCTTGATCTTACTAGACCTTCTAATTTGGTAGATTTTTATATAGTTTGGGAGAGAGGAATAAAAACAGTATATTTTTTTAGGGCTTTCTTCTCTGCCTAACTTTTGTCTTTTGATGGCCTTTGTTATTTATGCTGCATTGACTCTAATTCTCAGGCTTATTGGAGTTGTGATATTTGTTTCCAAGTGTCATTTTAAGAACAATACTAGATGTTTTCCTCTCAATAAGGTTAGCTTTTCTTGATCATCTGTAGGCAAAAAAACCCCTGAGTCATTATTCTGTTCTCTCATATTTAATTTGTGACTTTCGTTTGTGGCTGGAGTACAATACTGCAACACACAAACATTTGTACGCACTTGACATCAGATGCTAACACCACTTAGGTGTTCCTGATCGATAGATGAATGTCATCTTTACCTGTTTGAAAAGTTTGGGTATTTTGTTTTGTTTTGGCAGTTTTTTGTTATTTTTTTGGTTTTCTTTTAGCTGGAGATCACCAAAAAATTGATGTGTTCCGATTACAGCAGACATTAGTAAGAGGAGGTAGAGTAGCCAATGGATGCACCTTATTAAGTGAGCTTTCTTTTGTTCTTTTTCTATCACAGGAATTTAGGCAACTCACTAAATTTCTGCATGAACATTTCAATTCTTTCTATGTTACATATGAATACAATCAATTATTTGATCACATAGTCTAATGTTCATTAGATCTTTCAAATATCTTTGAGACCCTTGAAAACTAAAGTGAATTTTTAAGGATAGGTAAGTGTTATAGTATTACCAGATTCTTGTGGCGGGACAAAGCACACATCATTCATCCCAAAGAAGCAAGGTTCTAATCCTTATCAGATTTTAAGAGGCAGAAAAAAAAAAAATGTTAACAAGTTGTAAAAACTGGAATTAGATGCCTTGTCAGCATGTAAAAATTTCAGTTAAATATCTCTTTATGGTTTGGGGTTTGGGAGGTGTTGTTTTGTTGTTGGTTTTGGGTTTTAGATTTTACATAGTGGGGAGAAAAACTTAAGAATATGAGGGTCTCATGAACCCTCATTCTTGCATTGCAATAGTGTAACCATGCTCTGGCAACCACAGCATTGCAAACCTGGAATAGCATGAGGAAATATTTAATGTATTTTTAGATACCTTTTAATATTACTCCATAATTAAAGTAATTTGTAGGATACTATTATATTGGCTTTTTGTTCTGATTTTTGATGACTTTTGTAGAAGAACCACAAATAAGAGAAAAATAACACCATGTTAATTAACAGCATCAATTCAGAGTGAAGTTAATGGCACTGTTTGCATTACTAATGCAAGCAGAATTTGGCCCTTAGGAAGTTATTTCATATGGCAGTTACATGTTTGTGTCTGAAGTACCAATACCAGCTGCCAGGTTCTTGTGTATGACTGGGAGGATGTTTCTGCCCTCTTGAAATCATGGAAAGAGGGATTTCAACAATGACCTTGAGAGTGGAAAAACAAGGCAGAACAGAAAGACCAGGAAAGGGAGATTAGCCCCAAGACAGTAATCAAGAAAATGAGAGAGACTTGAAGGATAAGGAATCATCAAACCAGCTAGATAAAATCTAGGGCTGAAGGTAACAGCAGAGACCAAAGCCATTAAGTCACCATTCCTCACATCCCTGCTCTCTTCCTAACACCTGTTAAAACAAAGACAATAATAAAGTTGATTTTTATAAGTGATCTTTTATCTTTGAACACAAAGCTCTCTGGCCTGAATTTTAGAGCACTCCTGAACTTGTACCTATATTCTCAATTCATTGTGACTCTTTCAGACCATGATAATGAGTGAGGGATCCTTCAAAACAGAGAGCAAGAGCAATTATCACCTCATCTGCTTCCTTCTGTAACTGAAAAGTTCAGCTCTATCTATTCATTATTGAGTTCCGCTGTAATTTGTAATGGGATAAAAGGACTAAAGGAAAACAGTTTGGTTTACATTAGGGAGATATTTTAGAGTGCTGGTTCTAGAGCATAGAACAAACAAGTATTATTTTCAGTGTTCTTATTTAAGACCCTAAAAGCTGACCTTGCCCCTTGCTTTAAGGTATTGCAATCACTGTAATGATTCCCCAATCTGTGTAGTAGATCTCCACAGTCACAAGCCTAAAGAACTCTTTAAAAAATCAAATATGTTCTTCAAAATATTCTTCTTCTTTCTCCTTGTTATATACCTTCAACGTTGTGCAAAACTGTAAATGCTGCATTGTGAATGGGTATTCCCAGCTGGCAAGCAGTCTTTATTGAAGGAAATGTGATACTTTTAGAATATTATCTAGCTAAGGATTTTGAAGTCTTTTGGTAACATTAATTAAATAATTCTCTCAACAACTCACTCACAGTACTATTATCAGTCCCACCTTTTAGTTGAGTGAATTGGGCCTGCCTTGTCCCACCTCAGATATCACAGCAGTGAAAGGAATGAGTGAAGAATAATGCCAGACTTCTTCATGCCTTTCAACACTTCAACTTGCTTATTTTCAACTACTCTTTTGTCACTGCGCCATGCAACATTCCTCAGGCCAAGAAGGCCTGAGGGGAACTTTGCCTTTAATATAGTGGAAATTAAAAAAAAAAACAGAAAAAAAAGAAAAAAAAACACCAACAAACCAGAACATTGCAATTTGGGCATAAATATTTTGAGGCCAATATGTGAGCATTTCTAATAAAATTGCAATTTTACAAAAATTGTCCATCAAATTCTCCTTCAGTAAGGAATGAAAGAGTTCTTCATAAGCTGCCTATTCCCAAGTTTTTCCTTAATGTTTTGGGCCAGAAACTGTTTGGGGGTATCCCTAGAGGCTATGAGCACCTTTGGCCAGTCACAACCAGGGGAAATCCTCCCATTTAAGATGAGTGGGTGGATATACTCCTGAGACATGGATGTCCCAGCAAGTGTTTGTCAGCTGTTGATTTTCAGGAACTGCCAGGACAGCTAATTTTCCTCACTCCAACCAGTGTGAAACCACTGAAAATTAGTGGACCAGACAAAACAGGTCTGCAGACCCCTCAGGTGGAAGAGGATGTTTGTTTACTTAATTGCTTGAGAACTACTTTGCCCAGATGCGTGCAGCAACCGTAGAATAAGACAAGCAATTTCACAGAAATGCAGTTTATTGCACTTCCTCTTCTCACCTCATCTAGAGTACAGGTCTCCCCTCTGTGATCTAGTGTGTACACATCTAAGGGTATGAATTGTCAGTATGTGTTGAAAGTAAATAATAAATGTAAATATATACATTTTTGATACTGAGATGACAAATTAAAAAATAAATCATTTTAGAGGAGTGCTCATCAAAACATGAATCTAATTCTTGGCTTAATTTCTGAAGTCTATAGAACTTTTCAAGTTTTCTTCCTGTTGTTAAACAATGATACTTTTTGCTGCTATATGACCCTCTCATTCCCGAAAAGAAGCTTTTATCTTGCTAAGTCAATCCCTACAAAATCAACCTACTTCCTGAACCCATATTATTATTCTTTCCAACCAAAATTTTTTGGTAGATAAGCTTTTTAAGAAGAGACAGAAAATAGCTCTGGAGCCTACTTCAACCAAGCATCTTTTCCATAGGGAATGACAGAAATATTTCCACTGAATATCTTCACAAGAGAAGCAGTTTATATTTTCTGGTACATAGCTGGTCTCAAAATAAGATAAAGGATGCTTTCTACTTATTAATAAAAACAAAAACAATAAAACCCCACACCCCCCCTCCCCCCCCCAGCACAGAATAACAAGAAGGGCTTCTACATTTATGTTAACCAGAAAATGAAGGTCAAGACCCAATCAATAATGCTGGAAAACTGATAACAATGGATGAAGAGAAGGCTGAGGTATATAAACAACTTTCTTGCCTGTCTTCAATGGCAATCTCATTTTCCACAGCTCTCAAGTAGATGGACAGCAGGATGGGGACTGGGGAGAAAAGTGCTTCCCACTGTAAGTGGCTCATGACCACCCAAGGAACCTTAATGTATATAAGTCTGCAGGATCCGATAAGATGCATCCCAGAGTTCTGAGGGAATGGCTGATGTAGTTGCCAAGATACTCTACTTGATACTATACTTGAAAAGTCATGGCAGTCAGATGAAGTCCAAGGTAACTGGACTTTGTAGCCATTGTACCCATCTTGAAAAAGGTTAGAAAGTGGGACCCTGGAAACTACTGACCTGTCAACCTCACCTCTGTGCCTGGGAAGATCATGGAACAGATCTTCCTAGAAGCTCTGTTATGACACAGAGAGGACAAGGAGGTAATTTGGAACAGCCAGCACAGCTTCACCAAGGATAAGTCCTGCCAGATAAGCCTGTGGCTCTCTATGACAGAGTGACTGCATTAGTGGACAAGGAAAGGGTCACAGATGTCATTTATCCGGACTTCTGTAAAGCCTCTGACATGGCTCCCCACAGCATCCTTCTCTCTAAACTGGAGATAGATGGATTTGATGAGTGGGCTGTTAGATAAGAAAATATTTGGACAGTGATATCCAGAGGGTTGTGGCCAACGGCTCAGAGTGCCAATGTGACAAGTGGTGTCCCTCAGGGGTGCATACTGGGACCAGTGTTATTTGATATCTTCATTAATGACATAGACAAAAGGATGAAGTGCAGCCTCAGCAAGATTTGCAGATGACACCAAACAGAATAGTGTAGCTGGCATTCCCGAAGGACAGGATGCCATCCATGGGACCTGGAAAAGCTCCAGCAGTGAGCCCATGGCAATCTCATGAGTTTTAACAAGACCAAGTTCGAGGTTCTGCGCCTGGGTCAGGGCAACCCCCGCTATCAACACAGGCTGGGAGACAAACAGATTGAGAGCAGCCCTGCTCAAAAGGACTTGGGTGCTGGTAGATGAGAGGCTGGACACGAGATGGCAAAATGTGCTTGAAGCCCAGAAAGCCAATTGTATACTGGGCTTCATCCAAAGCAGTGTGGCTAGCAGGGCAAGGAAGGGGATTCTGCCCCACTACTCTGGTCTTGTGAGGCCCCACCTCAGTCCCCAGCACAGGAAGGACATAGACATGTTGGAGCAAGTCCAGAGAAGAGACACCAAGATGATTAGAGGGATGGAGCACTTCTACCAGGAAAGGCTGAGAGAACTGGAACTGATCAGGCTGGACAAGAAAAGTCTTCGGGATGACCAAATTATGGCCTTCCAGCACGTGAAGGGAGCCTACAAGAATCACGGAGAGAGACTATTTACAAGAACATATAGTGACAGGACAAGGGGAAATGGCTTCAAACTGAAAGAGACTATGTTTAAACAAGATGTAAGGAAGAAATTCTATACTGTGAGGGTGGTGAAGCATTGGAACAGGTTGCCCAGAGAAGATGTGGATGCTGGATGCTCCATCCCTGGGAGTGTTCAGCGTCAGGGTGGATGGGGCTTTGAGCAGCTTAATCTAGTGAAAGGTGTCCCTGCCTATGGCAGGGGTGTTGGAACTAGATGATCTTTAAGGTCCCTCCAAACCCAAGCCATTCTATGATTCTGTGATACTTTTTTGGATTCCAACAGAATGGGCAGTGATCCAAAACATGAAAAGATGCTAGTTAAAGCTTTGCAAGAACTAAGTACACAGGATGCTGGCTCCTCAGCTGCATCCATTCTAACTAGAATGTTTGTACACTTTCCCATAAACCTGAATGGGAACACTATAACTCAACCTCCTCCAAATGCTCCTCAGAAAAATGCCACAGACCACTGCTTTGTCTCCTGGCTTCCTCTTAGTTTTGCTGCTTTACATTTTGCTTTTCTCTTAATGAATCAGATTCCTGAATCACCATCTGGATATAACTACACAGTCTACCCATCATTCCCCCCAAAGGCTGAGAATAAGGATGTGTCCACCAACTACAGTGAAGAATGAGATATATGAGAGTTAAGCTGTTTCAGTCTAAGCCTCTCCAGTGTGCTACCAGCCTGAAAAGAAAAAAAGGAGAGAAGGAGAGACTGTTAAATTTTTCCAGTAATCTGATGAGAAGAGAGAGAGACAGACAGAGAGAGTTCACTTGGTTAATTTCCTAGCCAGCAGCTACAACAGTGCTTCTATTAGGAGATATGAAAAGAGACAAAAAGATATAATAGCTATAGATTGGCTTTGTTGGCCAGAAGAAGTTCTAACTATGCTGGAGGGATGAGGAGGTACAGAGGCGTGCTCTCAAGGGATATATTTTACTTTAATATCATCATTTTGGTGCATCTCTAGCTGCACATTCACTTAACACTGACTGAAAATAAAGGTTTTAACAGATCACACAGCCTGACCAGAAAGCTGAAATGAAAGCTGGAAAAATGCATTGACTTTGTGTTATTGTCCTTTGCATTGACTTTGTGAGATTCAGATTCAAATTTTTTGGCCTAATGTTTTGGGCAGAAACCTTCCTTCAATAGATACAGTTGTTTCATCTTATCTTCACTCTGTTTTTTCCCCTTATTAGAGAAGATGGGAATGTGCCAATTTGCTTTATAGTCTGCCCAGTCCATTGTCATTAGATTATTCTCAAACTCATTTGTCAAATCCCTTGTCCAAACCTTTCTTCTTGTACTACTTCATTCTGAACAAGAAACTGCACATCACTTGTCTCTTTCATTCATTCTAAAGCTGAAGTTGTACTGTCTCCCAAAGCACAAGCATTTGAGAGTTACACATTTTCACATTTCTCATCCATGTTAAATCTAAGATTATTTTGTTCCCCCTTACTGCCTCCCTCTTCTTCTCCTGACTGCTTGCCTGGATAAAAATAAAAATGCCTTAAGCAAATCCTTTCATAACTTTATATATTGGGATGGTTAGACCAGAGCTCCTAACATGAGAGAACACATTTCCAAGAATGGGTGTGTGCCTGAGAACAAGAAAATAAACAGGACTAGGTATCTTGCAAACAGCCCTGTTTTCATGAGCTAACTAACATCCATTTAAAATACTAAATTATTTGATTTTATTTCCATGAGTATCTGACCTTTGGAGAGAGAATCTCTTACAAATTTATGTCATCCAATAACCATTGTCTCAGATATTTTTCCTTCCTGCAGATATGCATATAACAAAGAAGGTGAGCTAATATAAATGAAAAACAGAGATGCAAAAAAAAGAGACTCATATGTAGACCTTGTTTTCTGAGATTTTCATGTGATTTTGTGCAAGTCAGAATTTTTCTGGGCCTCAGTTTACCCAGCTATAATTTTAATTACTGTCATCTACAGTACTATAACAAGAGTGAGATTTTGCTAATTAAGTAAGTATGCCAAATACAGTGGTCATCTAAGACTTCATTGCTATGCTGCACAACTCAGAGAACCTCACTCTTACAGCCATACAAAATTTAAATATTGCTAGATACTGGCTCCAAATCTTGTGCATTTTTAGGGTTAGGTCTACAGAGAGATTTGGGAAAAAACAATCCAATTTTTAAGCACTGCAATGATCCTTAACATCTCACTTATCTGCTGCCAAAATCTGAGTCTTTAATTATATATACAGTGTTTAACTTCTTTGCTAGGAGCAATTGAACACTTCATCCAGCATGTAAGATAACCAAGTGATTTGGACAATGTCCTTGGATGAGGAAAAAAAAAAAAGACAGAAATAAAAAAAAACCAAAAACAACTAAAAAACCCAACAAAACTAAAAAAAACTCAGTCTCTGCTCAAGATCAAAAAAGATAAAGATTTCAAAACTGCTCCCTGACAGAGACTTAGATTGAAGGTGTATTTGCTTCTATGCACAACACTTCACAAGGAAAGCCTAACTCAGGACTAGGTGCCCAGCTCCCTTGTGATTAGGAATCTCAAGAGACCCCTGGTCCCTGAGAGAAGAAATAAGCCTCTTCTTGTCTGATATGCACTTTGCGAGATGCCTAAAGCTTCCTGGTTTTAAAGGGTTCATCCCCAGGTTCTATACTTCTTGCATTTCATGTGTTGCCTGTGACACTGGGGACTGCGAATTTCACTAAGCTGTTAGGCACCTAAAAATTGCATGTTGCATGACCTAGGTCCTTTATGGATCCAGCCCCCAGTTCACTACAAATTCCCATGTTAAGACTAAGCTCATCCTCACGTACCTGGGCTCACTGCTAACAGCCTATGACATACAGCTGAGGTCATTCTAATTCCCTCTAGTACAAGGTAAGGGATACACATGCAGGAGGTAGTTCATTATGGTATTATAATCATGCCCTGCTTATACCCCAAAGTAATTCACTTCCATTAAAGGCCAGGAGAGCGACTGTGAACTGAATCCCGAAATGAGTAAGTAGCACTGTTTGGGAAGAAGGTCGATGAGGTCATGGTGGTATTCATGGTGATGGCAGCCCTCATGAATTCACCTATTATTTTTTATTTCATTGCCTTCCCAGAAATCTTTCTGAGCTTTAAATAATTACAACCTGTGACACTATTTGTTTAGGATTTTGTTTCATTAACCAACATATATTCCTACTCATTCCTCTTTTTTCCTAAATTTAAACATTTTAAATTATATGCAGGTTAAGATGCTGGGCTAAATGAGATTAGCAAAACAAGTGGTGATAGGAGAATATCAGTTTTTACCATCAATGCAGTAACGACTGCAAGGATTGTCCACTCAAATCATTGCCATTTTCTTCTTTAACTCAGGAAAAGACATATACATGAGTCCTGAAGGATATTGCCTGGAGACTATGAAAGAAGAAAAGACAATCACCTGCATATGGAAATATTAGAAGCATTTTGATACTTACCCGGTTTTTGTGTGAGTGATTTGCACTGCACAAAACTTTTGCAGAATGTGCTGGGCAGAGGCAATCCTAGTGGTTGTGTGCACCAATGGGTACTCCCAGTTGTTCCTAAGTTGGGAACTATCAGCCACTTCAGGTCATCAAGTGGAGAGATCCACCAAAGAAAGGGCATAGTAAATCCAAACAGCCCTCACTCATCTGCTTAGGTTCAGTTCAGGCTATTTGATCAGGATATAAATTTGGGTAGATCAGAATTCTTTCCCTCGCTTCACAAAGCCTAAAGAAGAAAAGCAAACTGACCTTAAAATCAGATTTTCTGGTTTTGTTGTGAAAGATAAAGATAAGAAGAATTTTCTAAAAGGAGATATGTTTGGAAAGACTGTCCAACTTTCTACTCTCACTTATTCTTTCTTCATGAGACATTCAGTAAAAGAGAAGAGGAATAAAGCAAATGAGGTCATTGAAATTGCTATTGAGAGTTATAGGTGACAATTGAAAATGGGAAAATAAAAATCAAATATGTCACTTCCCTCCTGGAAAAATACGTTTTCGAGTCACAAATCCATTTCAAATACCTTGATAGCTACAATTCAGTATTTCCCCAAAGAAAGCTAGAAGGCCAGTTCCTAGGTATGGAGGCCATAAGAACATTGTACTGTTTAACTTAACTGTCAGATCTCTAGGTAGGGAGACAACACCATTCACTGTTAAAAAAACCCAGTGACATGCAGGATTTGGTTAGGGGCACTACAGGAAAACATTGTAAAATGATGTAATGTGCAACGTGAAAAGGAACCTTATCCAGGGACACTGCAGAAGGAGACTTAGCAGAAAGAGTGTCAAAGATTGATTTGGCCAATATTGATCAGATTAAGTAACCAACAGTCAGAAGTCTTTTTGCAGATTCTAGCTGGCACTGCAGTCAAGCCTTGTGTTTAGTATATTTATTTTATATGGCATTTATTGTTTATGGCTGTAAGTGGTCAAGACCTTAATTTTATATCTGGTGGTACCTGATACAACACAATGTCCTAACACTACCATCTGTTAAACAGAAATGTTCCCTGACAGCCTGCCATTTAACTATTGGATTAGTCCAGCACTGCTTAACTCATGAGTGCTGACAAGATTCCCAATATTAACTTATATCATTAATTTATTATTATTAATATGATTGGCTTGTGGTTACTCTACCACCCTGCATTCCCAATAACAAATAGAGCCCCATTGTCCTGTGCACTGTAGAAACATTACATAAAATAACGTCCATAACTCTAGGCCATTACAAATGAAATAAGCAGAAATTAGATAGGCATTGAAAATACTCTAATTAGTCCCAACAAAAAATGATGTAGTTCTTGTTTGTCACAGAAACACCAGAATTTGCCAACAGTGAACTTACTGTATTGATCAACATGATCCTACACAGTTAAGAGTACGAGATTATCAGGCTTGCTGTAACTGGGGGAAGCAGCCAACTATTTCTGTTCCCCATGTGTAGCCCCATTCTTTGCTCATTTAGCCCAAGAGATGTGAATTAATGGGCCAAACACTAGATAGAGCAGGGAAGGAACTCATTAGGGCAAATTCACAAGCTCCCAGGAACGCAACAATATCCAGGCCAATGTGCTCCTTCTCATTTTAAATCAAAACAAACCACAAAGTGCTCCAGCTTGCCTTTGTGAGAAAATAATTCTGGATCATACACTGATACAAGCCAGAAAGTCCAGAGTGCCACTAGCCTTCTACAGCATAAGGAGTAAGAAGAGCAAGTCATAACAAAAGCAAAAATGGAGCCCTTGTGTATGGTTTGATTCCTTGAGTTATTTTGGGTTTGGTTTAAATCCTTGCTTTGGGACACATACAAACAGTTTAGCATTCTGAAATCTGTTTTGCTGAAAATAGAGACGGGAAAAGGGAAACTTACATCTTTAATTACTATCCTATTGTTGGTAGAATTTATAAATTAGGATATTGTTACCTGAGGGCTTGCTGACAGACTGCATCATTTCTCCTCAGTCTGGCTCTAATCCCAGCTTCTATTTTTTCTTTTAAATCCGGGAATGCAGACAAAAAAAGGGTTTCCTTTCAATAAACCAACTGTCTGAACCCAGATTACTGTGCTGTATCACTAAAATAAAGGATCTAGCATTAATCTCTTCAGCTTTCAAACAAAATATAAAGCATCTACAGTATTTCCTAGTCTCTTCCCCAGGTAATGGAATTTATTTTATACAACGATCCTTATGAAATCAGAGTAGAGCTGAGACTGGGCTTGAAACAATTGATTTGCCTGGATATTGTACCCACCATTAGCTCTTTAAACCCTAGTCAGTAATTAGCCAAGGTTTACTTGCCCAGGACTCAGTTAGATGGAAAATTAAAGATCAGGTTTTTTTATTACTTGAGAAATGCATTGTAATACCTACTTGTCATAAGTCACTTCCAGTGCCAGTGTTTTGAGAAAAGCAAAAAGACCTAAACATGAATGAATGGAAATATTATCAGGAAAATAACTGGTTTTCAGTGGCAGGTGGATAAGTAAAAAGAAGCCATTGTTGAGGAAATCTCCTTCCAGTTAATTTTTTGGTGTCCTGTGCAGTCATCCATCTGCATCATGGTGGAATAAATTCCTCTCCAAAATGCAGTTCCACTGCTATGGATAACCTGCAGAAATCACCAGCCCATGACTTGAAGGAGTGTACAAAGTGTGCAACTGTGCCTCCACTGTCAAAGAAGCAGCGTGAGACTTTCCAGAGTCCTACAGGAGATGCTTCATTTCAGCTTGGATGGTGATTGTGCCTACCTACAGAGTAAAAGCAGTGCTGGGTTTGGTTATACAAAATGTATAAACCACATGTGCTTGAAAGTTTTCAAAGCTTTCACTCGGCACACAACTCATTTCATCCGAACTCTGTATAGGGGCAATCCAACATGAGCTAGCAGCTCTGTTGGAGATGTCTTCATTTGGGTGAATCCAAGCCAATAACTCATAATCACTGAAGATGACATTGCTGCAAGCCTAAATGCTCTAATTCCTGGATCCAGGCCAAATTTACTGTTGATTATTTCCACTCCTCTTGGGTGAAATGCCTGCCTGGCTTTCAAATGGAGACCATAAGCTTCATCATCTAGAACACAGCACTCTCATTCGAGATAATACTGTGGAAAAGCATTCGGACAGCTTATTTATCAGGACAATGAACAACATCATCAAACTTAATTCAGCAAAAAGGTACAGCATAAAAAATAAGAGAAATAATTCTTCCAAATACTTGCTGCAATTCTGCTCTGTATGTAGAGTGGAAAATATTACAGTTACAAAGCCCTTTCTTTTACTGGAAAAAATTCTGTGGCACTATAAAAACTACGTAGTATTGCCCAGATTTTATGCTCTGATCTTTCCTGTATTCAAATTTTTAACTTGGATGAAATCAAACTTCTTTGAAAGTACTAAGCAACCAAATCAGTTAGACAGAAACAGAATCTGAACCTCACATTTACAGCATCATTTGAAAATCAATGCAGAGGAAATTAACTCTATGACTTCACAATTAAAAAGACCAAACAGACTACTTCAGAAAAAGTTAGTCCCCCAGGGAAAAATGAATGTAACTGTCTCCAGCTATATAGAAGACACCAGACTCAGAAGATGCAAAACACTGAATGTTTTTTTCTTCTTTTTTATGGTCTTTGCTGCTACAAGCAGAGAGATGGGAATTTGAAATTCCCTGGGCCCCTGTGGAACTCAAATGTATCCATATTCCTGTAATGCAGTTTCTCTGTATAAATGTACTAACCTCCCACTAAGAAAATTAGCTCTTTAATCACTTGAATCCAAATAAAGCATTGTTATATCCTAAAGGCACTAAAGTTCTGCACTTTTAAGATAGTGTCTGAACATTTCCCAAATACACTTAGAGTGGGAGAAGTTCTTTTATTTAATTTTCTGTAATTAAAGAACAAGTCAGGTAGAAACCAAAGCTGTATTTGTGATATTGCTTGCTAAAAGCAGAAGGTCTGCCTTCCACAATCCTTATATTGCATAAAAACCAACATCAAAAAAGAGAAAAAAATTATTGAAAACTCCCCATGTTACTCCCCATGAAGGAAACAGACTAGATTGAGACAGTAAAATATATCTCATATTCTTTCTAAGTGCAGTTATTTATGCAACTTCAGGTTACAAGTTTGGCTTTTCAGGTTTGAAGAGAATGCTTGGATTTTTCACAGAATAATCTGAACGAAATTGCTCCTTTATTCATAATTATAATGTGCTGACCACAGCAATAAATTAGGCATGTAAAAGTGGAATGTAAAGGGAATAGCTTTGGAAGTCCTAACGTGACCTCCTTCAGCACTTACAGGCTTTGGAGATCTTACCATCACACAACCTTCCTAACATCTCTCTTAAAATAAGCACCCTGCTCAGATAAGCATACCATAGAGAGTGTCCATTGTCCTGATATATTGATATGACACTAATAATGAAGGAACTGTCTCTTTTGATGGGTCTCTCACAAGTTTGGCCGGTGATGGAATTCTTCACACTCTACTGCTTTCAGCAGTTTTCCGCACTCTCAATTTGACTTGATTCCCTTGGACTTCATGCTCAGGAACTCTCTCCTTGCTCCTAAGAAAGAACACTTCATCTTTTGAGCCTGCTACATAAAAACCTTCCCCTTCAAGTCAGTGGACACAAAGGATTCATGGAAGGTAGCTAACTTCGAGGCAGGCTGATCTCTGCCTGAATATCTGCACATATACTGCACAGACAACCTTACAAGTTGCCTCAGTTCTGAACAGCTTGACAAGTTTGGTATGATTACAATTGGGATCAACATTTCAATACAGCATAATTAGTCTGTCAGGTGATTAATTCATTGTGCATATTAGACTATCCAAGCTGTCCTCATTAAGGCTGTATTTCACTAACTTGAAGCTTAATTTTTTAAGTATAGGACTAGTACCCTTGAAATCTTGGGGCTCTTCATATACATAATGCTAAACGCATGCATAAGAGCTGTAATAAATAGAGGGACTGGCCCTTTTATAGTAGTTTTTTTTAAAACTATTTATCATCATTACCTAATATTTATTTGCAGACTAGTTTAAGTTACTTTTTTTTTTTTTTTTAAGCTACACTATCCTTATGTCCTTGCTCTGCTATTTTTAGCCACTCACTCGTAGTGCACTAGTGCTAAGATCCCTAATCAGGGATCAGGGTCTCATCCCATGCTAGGTGTTGTACAAAGAGAACCTCATTGCAGAGGGTTTTAATCTAAAAGCTACACATGGATATAGCCAGATCATGAGCACAAGGCATCTATGAGAAAATGCACAATAGATATACTAAGAATAATATCAGCTCTCAGTCAGAGGAGCCAATGGTACATGACAGGGTGGTTTGTTACAAGAGATTGCAAAGTTATGTTTTTCTTACCTGGCACCTGGATTGCTGTGTTAAGAAGCATAATTCATAAATATCTCAGGCATTATTTTCAGTGATAAGAATACGAGGGTGGTACTAACCAGACCTGTTCACTTCTTAGTTCAGCCATATAGCTGATGAATGCCACTGCACCTTTGTGTGATGATACAAACTGGAACAGTCTTTGTCTTATTTGGAAGTAGAGTGGCACAAACAGGCAATGTTTTTAAGTGAGGCTCTTACAGGCTACAGCAATATAAAATATTTAGTGGGGATAATAATAACAAATGTAAATGGTATGTTCATGTGTCCACACTGCAGTCTATTTATTTGCAGCCTACGCCAGTAGATGTATGCATCCCTGACCCACGGGATTTCACCTGATTTCAGAAAGGCTTACATGTCATGTGAGAAAGATCGAAAGAGGATGGTTACTCTAGGTGGAGGTGATACCCTATTTCCACATAGAAAAAAATCTAGCTTGCTCCCTATGTATATAAAAGTAGAAGTTAAGATCAAATAAAGCAACCATGAAGACTGTTCCTAGTTTCATTGGGGTCTGGATGGATACCTTGAAGAAGCAACTGGAAGTCACTGCATGTATTGCTCTCAAATATTACAAAGTCACAAACAGCTGTGTATAAAACACAAAGGAATAAAGGCACAAATATATGTATACCACGCTCACAAACACACATGCTCAGAAGTACCTACTGCAATGTACATCTTCTCCTTCCTTAACTTCCAAAATTGGGTACTAATTTCTTTATGTGGCTTTAGTTAAACTTCCTCTACTGGTTCTGGCACTCATCAAAAATAAAAGAGTTGAATAGAGGGGGTGGAAATTCTAATTAGTCCCTGTCACAATTCATGCTGCTGTTGAAGGAATTCACTGTATGCAAAGCAGGTTTGAGCTGCCCTAAGCGCCAAGCTCTGTTATGGCTGAAGGAAATCAACAATTCTTGGGTTAAAAGGCAAGAAAAACACACTATCTTCTCTACTTTACAGATAACATCTTTTTGCTTAGTCAGGCTTAAATTGCCCATTACAATGAGAAAAATAGAAAGGTAAAGGCTTATCTTAATAAGTGACAGTAGTAGTAACAATAACATCATACATATCTTCTGCTCTATAGCAAAAGTATAGTCTGTTATATTCAGACTTAAAAATAAATAAGCAGCTAAATCAAAGAGAACTGCAATGCAACTTACTATAAATGCTACAGAGGTAAAGATAACAGAGAGTTAATTCTATGATAAATGATTGAGCACTCTAGGCATAACATCACTTGCTGATGCTGATTGGTTGCTGATATGAATCAAGAGTAGTTCAGGAGTCCAGAGTAGATCAAAAAACAATGAAAATTAGGATTTTTGTAGTTGTCTTTTAGTGATCTCTCTCTTTAGTACACTCCTAACTACAAATAACTTCCCAAAGAACAGCTTGGTGCACATATTATGAAAAAAACAATCTTTATTATACTCACCCATACGTTATCCTTTCACTTAAAATACTGCACAGAGCACACTGGTTTTTGTGAACTTGTGCTAAACTTTTATTGCTTACAACACTCATTGAAAGGGAGAGGGAAAAAAAGGCCTGACGCATTTATTCAATTCTACATGGTCTGAGGGTAAGGAGGAATTAGTACTGGTAAATAAATATTTTCATCTGAGCCAAAGATGTTACATTTTCCTGGGCATTCTTTAATTTCTGGAGTGAAAACTGCAAGTGGCTTGGGAGATGATCCTTAAAAGGAATTGATGTTCACAACTTTGTCACCAGCAGCTGTAGTTACTCTATACAAGGTTTTCTGGGATATATGTGTTATAACTGCATCACCACTGAGACTGTACACGATGACATCCTCCATTTTGGAAAGTGAGCATCTGGATTGCTGATTACAGAACAAATTGGTGAGCTGAAAGACACTGCAATCTGTTACTCTTGTATTTATACAAGCATTAAATCAGCTGTTGAATTTGGGCTTAATAATGGCTTCAGAAGAAGACTGACAAACCATTGATTTTTAAAAGAGGGACTTTTGAGGTCTTCCTGTAAGCTTGAGTGTTCTCAAGTTCATGAGCCTGTACTGCCTGTCTTACAAAACCTTCTTTTGGTTGACTCCACTATCAGCATTTTATCTCACTTGGTCAGAGCTACAGGGGAGACATACAACAGACTGGGACAAATTACAGTGATCTGAGGTGTATGTTGTGGAAAATATCAGGACTGACATCCTCCCCCTCGCACAGATTTCTCAATGTTATACTGAAAGAGGAGAACAGAATTCTTTGCATTAGATGTTTCTACACGTGCCACCCAGAGCACTGACAGCCCCTGGGTTAATTACAGGGCCACAACTTCTACCATAACTATGTCCACTAGCACTGCTCTCTCTGGTGCACTGCTATCCAAGGTAAATTGGACCATTAATACACTAACCAAAAACATCTTCATAGCCATTATTGTACTAAGAGCCAAAGTGTTCATAAAAAATCAGGACAGATGAATTTTCTTAGTAAGTGGCTAAAACATACTTGGCATTTCTAGAGCTATTTTGCTGCTCAAGGGTTTTCAATATGATGCTCTGATGATAGAAGAACCACTTTTATCAAATATTAAGCTACTGTAAATTTACTATAATTGAATAATTTGCCTCTTAGCTTTGGTTCACTAAAACTGCAGCAAGGTTCTCATCTCTAAGTGATCGTTCCACCGTCTGTTTCAATATGTGTCATGTTAGACAAGGCTCATATATAGTACCATTTGAGATTAGTAATTCCAAAGCCAAGGAACCTTGTAAAAGATGTGGATGATTGACCATAAAGTATGTAAGTATTTAGTCAAATTAAATTGCGATTAGGGCTTTCAGCTCCATATTTAAACACAAAAAGTTGGACAAATCTTTGCTACTTTAGAGAAGTACTATCTATGAATTCAAAAGAGTAAAGCAAATTCCACAGAGACTTTTAGGAAAAGGAATTAGGGAAAACTGGTAATTTTCTGTTGCCATTTCTGTATAACAAAAGCATGTACACAGGTTTTTCCAGCCCTGGAAAAGAGAATGGTGACTGCAGAGTAACTATGAGACCTTTTTTCTCCACGAACCCTATCTTAATGTTGAATAGGTTTTTAGCAGCTTAAATTAATGAAAGGGAAGACCTTACACAGTTTGGCAAGACAGAATTGTGCCCAGGTTTTCCACAAATAACTGCAGTACAAAGTAGAGCTGTCCTCACTCTCTGTGATGTAAGTTGCGGAAGAACCCAAGCATGCCAAGTAATCACCTAAAGACTGTCATCTCAGAGAGTTTTCAGGTGTGCTGCTGTAATCCTTTTATATCCAGTTTCTGACGGAACCTCAAAGCCAGGCACTAACTAACACTAGCAGTTGTAACCGCTGGACTCTGCCTGGCAGGCTGCTGCTCCCTGAAAGCTCAGCGAGGGTTTCCTAGGGCCACGCGAGCAGTCACATCCCAGAGTCCATTTCGGACAGCTCCGGCAGCTAACACCATTCCAACGCAGTGGATGGTAAAGAAGGTAGAGAAGAGTCTCTCATGAGGGTTTGAGATGGCTTTAATCACAGCTTGTCCCTGTGATGTTCAGAGGTAGAGAGACCTCGTGGTCTTGGTGCAGGATGGTTTTGTCAGGGGCCCAGGGGCGGTCCCTGGGCGGGGTTGGGGTACAGAACAAATAGGGAGAAACCAAGGGAGTGGCCAAGGCTAGGGAGGGAACAGGGGGAACATAAAGAATCACGGGGTTAACTGGCCACCACAATTAGCCTCCTATCCTGATTTTTTTTCCAGGAGTGTTTTTCTGTTGTTGATTGTTTGTTTCTTTGTTTGTTGGGGTTTGGTTTTTGAGGTTTTTTTTCCCAATGTCTTTCTCTAAAAGAAATGGCATATAATATTTCTGTTGTACTTCTGTCAATTCATGTGAAATTCCCATGTCTGTAATAAGTTATTTCTAATTTCAGAGGTAAGTGTAGATATTGTATTGATCCTACATGCTGTCTACCTTCTTAAAGATATCAGTGAACAGTAAGGACAAACTGTATCTCTCACAGGTAATCAGTCTAGTTCTTGGAAATACCAAAACTGAGGGAATTATTAATGCAAGATTTGATCCATATCAGAAAAATAACTCACTGAATGCCATTGAACAATTAAATTGAATTTATTGCAAACTTTTTATAACAATCATTGTTTTTGCAATATTTAAGATCTGTCTGCAAAGAGATGTGACAACAATTTAGTGGAAACTTCTTCAACCTAAATGAAAGTATTGGAAGTAGTCTGCTAAAGGCCATTTCTGTTCTTCAGTTTTCGAGAACAAAACTATTTGGTGGGTTTTGAGTCACTGTGATATGTGCTTAAATTTGGGGTGCAGTAGTGAATATTTTGCCCAAAGCTACACTAGCAGTAATAATGTGTATCTAATTGTTCTTTAGAGTTTATTTTAACAGGAAGAGTAAAAAACAACATTACTGAAGCAAATTTTCTCCCTTCTACTGTTCATTGCTTGCCATTGCTTGGATGAGAAAGTAGAGGACATTAGAAACCATTAACAAGTAGCTTTTTTTCAGATGAATTTCTCAGTATGTGATGGAAAGAAGGGGGTAAAAATGTCAGAAAGGTTGTGTGACACGTTCCTTCATATGTGTACACTGTGTGCTCCCAAGAGAACATTTTAGAAACTGAGGTGTAGGGGCAGGAAAAGATTTCTTTTTTCTCCCAAACATACCCATACAACACATGAGATTCCTGCAACTGTCCAAAAGAGATCTGCATCTCTAATATGAGTGGAGGTTATTGCAGATCAGCTCCACAAATATTCACCTGAGTTTTAAATTAATTCATTCTGAAGGTCTGCATAGCCCATATCTCCATATCCACATGCACTGGCAGGACAATTGACTGAAACCAGCAAATTCATGTTGAATAGTGGGAACATATTTGGAAAAGTCACTGCTGAATTGGTTAATAAGTGAATTAACACAAAAAAAAATTGGAATGAATTTGCTTTTCCAGTTAGAAAAACTGACTGTGTTCAATCAAAGATCACAATTTAAATACTAAAATGAAATCCAGCTGTAATCATGATCATTCTTTCCTGTGCCAAATCTATAAACTTTAAATGTTTTCATACTCTTGGGATGCAAAGTACTTTATTGCTATTCTCCATCTCTTTTTATTTATCATAATCAGAATTGCTGTATTTAACTCCTAATCCATCCAGTCCGAGGGTTAAGTGAAGCTTATTCTGTTGCTAACAAATCAGGTTGGACGGAGTACAGTGGAGTAGCAGAGAAAGTTCATTTACCAATTATGCCAACTGCCTTTTTATTAGATTGTAATTTTCTGACTGCTGTTCAGTGGTGTTAAGTAGTTATCAGGGTATTTGCTTTGCTTTAGAAAAATATTTTTACATTTATCCGTTAAAACTCTGCTTCTCAGTTAGTGCAGTTTCTAGTAGTTCAATCCTTGCTTTTTTTTTTTTTTTTTTTTTTTTGAGTGTAAGAGACTGGTTTTAAAGGAGGTTGTGGAGAGCACTGGTGCTGTTTCCATCAGAATCTTTCAGATCCTACAGCGGTGTTAAGTCAATGAAGCAGTCAGTCTTGTCTTAGGCAATTTTGATCTAATCAAGCACTGTGCTCTAACACCCTTGGCTGCACTTGTACTTCTATCATGGCAACATTACGACTTTTTTTTCTTTTGAAATAGCACATATGCTACTATGCACTGAGAAAACTCTGAAAAAAGCAGCCAAAGGCCAAAATCTACTGCCAGTGATGTTGCTGTAAAGCTGGAATCACAGCCCTTCACTTCAGTAAAGCATCTCCAGATATACACTAAGGTACCTGAGAGCAGAATTTGGTGATACATCTACAACATTTTCATAAGATGTGAAGTCCTGCAGACAAGGTCTTTTCTCAGCATTTTTACTGCACAAAGATGGGAATACAGCCTCACTTTGCCAAAAAGGGTAAATCCAGCACATTACTCCTAGACTGCCAAGTTCTCTTCTCATGCATCTTAGGAAATATCTGAAGCAACTGAAGTGGTTGGATTTTTTTTCTCTGTAATTGGCAGGCCAAAAGGTTAGACACTTCATGCCAAATGTATCATTCCTAGCTTGGTAACGGTTGAAAAAGAATCAAAACTTTTGGATCGTGGCTTCTGGATCTTTCCCTGCACTTCCTTCCTTTTGGAATAAAGCAGGACAGAGCACAGATTGGGCCTGTGTCTGACAGTGCAGAGCACACACTGCAGAGCTCCCATCAGGTTTGCATGTGTGGACCTTAGAGCTCCTGGTTCAGGTCGTCATCTCTATTCTGAGAAATCTTGTGGTCAAATTCAAAAACGAACCTCGGGGACTGATACAGGACTCAGATAGCATTGAATAACTGGACTTGTGCTCCAGAAATTTCCCACTGGGCTAGCACGGATGTGCCTCACTTTGGAGACCTTGAGGCAGCATCTTCCACATATATATCTATTTATCTATTTATATATCCCTCCAGATATTGTCTAGGGAAGATTGCAGATACCCAGAGACTACATCTTATGGGTCTGGACTCTTTCCCATCAGCCAAACGCCAACAACTATCTCATTGTCTAGCTTTAAAATTAAACTCTCTTGCTTAACTTTAAACTATTTAAATCTTGAACACAGATATTTTGTAATGCATATGTCAGAATGCTTGCTGAATAAGGATATACATCTAAAACTTTTCACAGACTGTAACCTATACAAATGACCACTAATGAGAGAAAAAAATATCTTTTCATTGAATTGTAGTAGATTTGCTGTAACTAACCTAGTTTTCTAAACAGTCCAGAGTTGTGAAGCCAAGGTGGCAGAGAGATGTCATAAGAAACTGTTCTAGCCTTTGCTACCCACAGGCTGCAAGCCCTATGTTATATCATTTAGATGCACAATTGTAATTGCCCTTTATCTTCATTACAAAATCTTGAGAAAATGGCTTGATTTCTTTGTCTCTGTTTTTATACTGATACATGTGCATAAACAAAATATTTCCCTATTTTAAAAGAGCTTTACATGGTTTAATTTGTGACTGCTCTTCATGTTCTTTGAGATCTTTAGAGAAGGGAAAGATTGTTAAAGTATTATGTGTCTGTGTTATCAGATAACAAAATCTGACAGGAACCATGCAAGTAAATGCAAAGAAATTTCCAGTATGTCTACAAGGAAATGTCTTATATGTAATTGGATTTACATTCTTGGGAAGACTCTCAGATCAGGCCTAGGATTAGCCCCTAAAACGCAGGTTGAAATAATATAATACTGGAGACTTTTATTTTACCTCCTGCTGTTGCTAACTGATTAAATTTAAACTCTGTTTTTTAAAAAATTACTCCTCTCTGCACATTGAGTATCTGCTTCCATTACAATAATAAAATAAATCACAGAATGATTTTGATCAGAAGGGACCTACAGAGTTCACACAGAGTTCACCTGACCCATGCTCAAAGCAAGGCCAACAGATGAGCTTTGAGGCCAGCTTTGTATAAGATCAAAACTATTCCAGGTTTAATTTTATATATCTGGTATCCTCTTTGATTCAATTTAATTTTTTTACTTTGAAATTTTTGAATACTTCTATTTTCATTCCCAGACCAAATTAAAAAAAAAAAAAAAGTCTTTTGAATAATTTCATATGACCAACTGAGTATTATGAGAAGGCAGGAAGGAAAGAATGGATTTTAGGTACATATTAAAAGATTTTAAAGATGCATGGATTTTGCATTTTCTCAAATGACCATCATGTTTAGGTAGAGATCAGTATAAAAATAAAATATCAAAATCTTTAAATCATCCTTATCAAAGATTGCAGATTAAAATTTGATTCTTCTACCTTGTGAAGTTATAATATTCAATTCTATTTTGATGTGGTGCTAAGGGGCCATTGAGAGAGGATACTATTCAGCAGTCTTGAGTATTTCAATTCTTGCACTGAAAAGGGTTAATTGCCTATTATATAAAGTTTTTGAGAGAATGCCATTCTTCTGTGTCAAATCCTATTTTCATTGCATTCAACCTTATTTTAATGACATAGAACTGGACAAATGGGGAAAAACACCCATGGCACAATTTCTACCAATGAATATTTCAGCAGGTGCCTCTTGGCTAAAAGTCTAGATAAAAGCCTTGCTCCAGGCAAATTAAGAGTGGAAGAAAAGACTTCTAAGTACTGAGAGCTTATGAGAAAAGAACGAGCATAGAACCCTAGACATGATCCTTTCAATCAAAAATCTAGAGATCACAGCAAAAGGCAATTACAGTAGCTCCTCCCTTGTGTTGTAGTCTGTGTTTTGCTGCTGTGTACAGCAAAAGTTTCCAACTAGGTGAAATGCTTAGTCTCCTCTTTCATTTTAGATATTTAGTTATGGTAGTTAACAACATTTTTTCCTATTTTTTAGAGCACAAACGAGACTCTTACAGGACTCCCTGTAAACACTGGGTGCAGGTTTTTACCTTTAAACTCCTCTGAGATGGTTTGTTCAGGAGACTACAGAAAGGATTGTGTTGCTGTAACACATTGATATTATAAAATAAATCCTGATAGGAGCTAAAAACTGGGCTTAAGCTGGCAAATGCATAGCCCTGGGTAGCCTTTCTTCTCTGGGATTTCCTTTGAACTCTGGCTTTGAGAAGGTTCTGAGTGCTGCTAAAAAGCACAAAGGTGGGATCAGAACTTGGGTAGCAAAGGAGAGCTGCCACAGAGAAGGGAGAGCTGAAAGGGGCATGAGTTACAGCAGTGGGGTTCTCAGGCAAAACAAAAGGAAAAGGCACAGAAGTGTGTAAGCACTATAAATACTGTGGGGCAAAGCATGGTGAAGTTGGAGAAGTTGGGGCGTACAGTAACAACTTGTGAGTAAAACAGAAAAGCCTAATCATAAGCCCTAGGATTTTCCCTAGGCTTACAATGGCTCTGCAATTCTCTTCCTGTGCCTTGTCTTGCAGGGCAGTCCAGAGTTTTGAAGGGCATGATAAAAACCACATGAGGCACGGCTGGGGTGGGCATACACTGCACCCCAGCTGTGCCTCAGCTCTACGCACAGGATGGCACCTGCTTTCTTCTTGCCATTTGATATACAGGCATTAACTCTTCCTATTGATTTCAAAGATGGCTCCATTAAGAAAAACACAAATTGAAGCAAACCAATGAACTGATTACCTTAAACACGATGAGTTTCTTGGCAGACCTAAAATGTCAAAACCAAAACTTCTACTATCTTTACCAGGAGTCATGAGAAGGATGTGGTTTTGCCCATATGTTTTTGCACCATCTTTTTTCCATTTATTTGCTTTTCTTGACTTCTTGTTATTTGTTCACACTGATCACTTTCCTGTCCATTAAAATTCTCCCAGACATATGCCATGCCACTTCTTTTTTTCATATTTTACTTCCCAGCTCTGTTCTTTTTTTTTTGTCTTTTTAGAACCCTTCCTCTTCCTGTCTTCAGCCTAATACTGTAGAAATTGTTTTGAAGGGAATTGTCCTTTATTTCCTTAAAAAGGACCCAATAACTATGTTGTCTCCTTAAAACTTCCTGCCAGGAAAAAAATATTTGCTCAAATTTTCATCTCTCAAAGTTTTTGTATTTTGTTCTGTTGAAATATATCAGCAATGTAAAATGTTCCCCCAAATGACAAATCTTCTCACAAAAAATGTTGTTCTGTCAAAAACACCATTGTCTTAGGAAAAAAAATATTTGAGCATGACATCTTTGGCCAGCTTTACAGAATACTCTTTCCACATCTCCTTACCTCAGGGTTCTTTCCCTTGCTTTCAACTTCTACAACACCCTTGATATTCTCTGCATTATGTTACATTCTTCCACAATTGCATCATTCCTGTATCCACTACTTTTCTTTGCTGTCCTCTCTGCCGTGGAGCTGGATAGGAATGGTTGTCTGAAAAGAAGGATCATGCAGTTTTGTTTGATGCCAGTGAGTGTATGCCTATTTTTCTCTATACTCTATTTATGTGTTATCAAAGTCAAAAGTTGTACACAATGCCCACTGAAACCTGTCAGCAGTGTTTCAATTCCTAAAGAAAAACGTTGAATTACAGAGGTGTTAAGATGAGGGAGGAAGCTTTGGAGGAAAGTTAATATTTTTTTGAGCTGATGAAGCCAGATTCATTTAGATGGACATTTGATATTACATAACTGTAAGAGATTAAATACTCATTAATATTTTACTTTTAACAAAAGTCAAGATTATAACATCATTTTCAATCAAACATAACTAGGAGTTAACCCACTGTAGAGTAGCTGTTCTTAAATTTTAATTTGTTGAAAATTGTATTCTTGCTATTGTTATTATTCCACAAAAGAATCACTGAAGCTTCAACTCATCAAACCAAGCTAAGGAGTGTCTATTTTGCCTTCCTTAGCAGTGCCCTTCAATTAAGTCTTTATGAAAGTGAACCACAAAGTCTCCAGCAGCATGGAAAGCAGCTGATGTTTGTATGTTAGCATTATGAATAGCTTCTGTAATTACTTCCACAATAAATGGCCCCCAGATGCAGAGCATGAGGGAAATATGGTAAGGAATAAAATAAACATTGCTAAATTTGACTGATTTGAAGAATATTTATTTTTATAGTGTTTTTCGTGTATTTTTAATAAATAGTACTTAGAAGCTTCACCTTTAGCAGGAAGACTAATCTTGTTAAGTTGCTAGTACAGATACTAGCACAAGAATGGAGTTAAACATTTCTGTGTTTGACAGGTATCATTTGACATCTAGCCATTTCACTGACAAACTCTAGACTGTAGTGCTATAACAAAAACTCCAGTCACTCCTCTTGACTACTCAGTCTACAGATCCACTTTTATGTCATCAGCAATCATGGATTCCATTGACTATTATTGTTAATATGTCCAAACAGAAACACACAGGTTATGACCTGAAAAGAAAGCCATGTGATGTACAATATTCCCCTTAGAGTAGTTTTGTTGCCATGGCCCCAGCCTGGGTATATGCTTTGATCCAACTAAAATTTGCTGCCCACTGGCTATGAAACACTTCAGGTCCGCATCATCATCATCATCAAATCCTTTATGGTCCTTTACTGAGGCAAGCCAAAATTCATATATCAAATTAACAGAGAGCAATCAGCACAGAGACAACACGGTGTGTGCAAGCTTGGGAGGATAAATAGGATGCTGGCTGCATGGAGAACAGCTGTAATCAGAATTAAGACTTTAGCCTGTGAAACCTTATTCAAGGCAAAGGCAGCAAATTATTTGTGATAGAATTGAATGTATGACATATCCAAGATAGTATTATGGTTCACTTGTACTGCAGCTGTAATCACACAGAGCTTCCATTCTAGGACCAGAAAGGGAAGCAGTATAATATACAGCTAATCATCTATTTCACCTTTTTGTCATTACTGCTTCTGTTGTTTAAAATGGCATTCCTTAAACAACAAGAGATGGTTCTTGGGACAGAAAAAGGATCCCAGATTTGTGTAGTTTTCTGGGTGCAATAGAAGCTTTTGATTCATGACTGAAGGACCTTATTTGTAATAAAGAAGAATGTATCTCTTTTTTGGAAATAAATGTAACTGGTCTTTCAGGTACAGCAACTGAACATAGATTATGAGTATTCAGTTGCACAGAAAGCATTCTGGGCTAAATTTTCCACATATGTAAGTAGCTAAATTTGTAATTAGATGCTTAAGCTTCTTAGGTATTTAACATCCATTGAATACCAAACACTTTTTATAACAGACTTTGAACAGGCACTTTTGTGACACCTACAAGGTATTTAGCTGGAACTTTAATTCCTTTAAAAACAAACAAACAAACAAAAATAAAAATAGAAACACCCCAAACCACACATACACAAATATAGATATTTTAAAAATAATACTATTTTTAATTATAAATTGAGCTGGTTTATTGTTCAGTTTGCCTTGACAGTTCAGGGGTTAAAAGCTCTACCCTTAGCTGCCAGGTGTCCTCGAAGATGCTGTTGGGACTAAATACAGGGAACAGCCACATTATCTTCTGGCTGCCTGGAAGGGGACAGACAGCCTAATTGAAGAACAAGCCTTCTGAAAGGAAAGTGTTAACAAGCCTAATTGTCAGCACCAGCCTGATTAACTACAAGGTGAAGTGATATAATCCAGAAGCAGAGAAAGAAGTAGGAGAAGGTGTGAAGGTTTAAATAAGGTTTAAATAAGGCAGGTAGGCTTGTTTCTCAAGTTTTTTTGGGTTTTCTTTGCTACTATTTCTTCTACCAGGGCTACAGACTGAGAAAAGAATTGTATTTTTGGGGAGTGGAGAGCATTAGCTGAGAAACCAAGCTTTATTTTAAGATGTTTGCTGTTTGAATAAAACCTGATCTTTACCTTGTCAGGCAGCTGGCAAATACTTGACCTGAAACCCTATTGTTCCCCTTGCATTCCTAACGTGATTCAGCAACAGAAACTGAGCCTGGCAACTAGTAATAATGGCATTGGAAAAACTGACTGAGAAGAATTTTCATTAATACTTTCTCATTATGTTTTCCCGTACTATCCTGGTTGCACAAATCAGCCCTCACTCAACCCTGAGATTGGTGAAATGCATGACATGAATGTTTTCCATCTTACTGCCTCTAGCCCAACTGCAGAAACAGAACATCACAGCTCATATAGCTAGAAAATCTTCTCCTTAAATGAAGTAAGGTGAAACTGCTGGCTGTTTACTAAATCTTTTAAATGACTAACGAGTTCCCACACTCAAGCATAATTGCTCAGTAGGTAAGCAGTACCGAAGCCATTCCATTTATGGGGATAGAATAGATATTTGATATTATACCTCTGGCCCATATGAGAAAGTTCCAGCTCCTTCTGTGGCAGAGGAGCCCACAGCTGTGTGGAGTCCATTTTACTACTTAATGTTCCTTAGTGACTTAAACAAAGACTCTGGGTTCTTGACGAACCAATGAGCCTTGTTCTGACCTGCAGGATGCAACAGTAGCCAATATGTCCAGCCATCTCCACTTACTTACCTTGAAAGCCCAAGCTGCTGCTTTTGCTCATCCCATTTCGTATATCCCTTTAGCCCTAATTGGATTGCTCCAGCTCTCACGGATGAGTAAGCTGGATTCGGAGCTGGGGCTTCCGCAGTTGTAGTGTGCTGGTGCAATGGCAGCAGTTGGGACCATGCAGAGACAAGTGCTTTACCTGCAGGAGAAACTCCTCCACATCCCATCAGCCCCCTCACAGCACTGTACCATGCTGTAATGGCCAATTCTAGGCCACTCATATAAAGAAGGAGGGAAATGGTTGTCCAGGCAGGATGTTTTCCACACAGAGCTCTTCCTTACCTCCTCAATGGAAAAATCAGCTGGCTGGTTTTGGCCCAAATGTTGCTATTTGGACCTCATTGCTTTAGAGATTTTAATCTTTAGTACTAATCCCAGCAATATGTATTTTCAGACAGTTATTCTATCTTTTTTGGTACTTTCTCGACTATGCTAAACAACTTTTTTATTTTTAATTTTCTTTTTTTTTTTTTTTCCTCAATGGACTGCCATGTGATTATCTGCTGAATAGCTCTCTTCCACATCTGTTCCCACTGATATTGAACAAGGATGTTCCAGTCTTTCTGGGAAAAAAATCAGAATTCAACATAGTAAGTCAGACTGGTGTTTGTCAAAGCCAGTGAGAGGTGATGAAAAACTTAATACTTTCTTGGTTCTATTGGTTATACTTTTACTGGTATATAATAGAACTCTACAAATGGCCCTCTTGGAGAGATTCAAGCCTGCATCTGTCCATTCTTTCCTGAGTCATTGTCAGCAAAGGCAGAGCTGTTTTGGTCAACTGCTCAGTGTGTGATGTGATGAGTGAGGACTGACTGACACATGCAGACTATAAACTTCTTTTGAATTAGAGCAGTTGGAGAACAAGAAAGCAAGCAAAACTGTTGAAAAATGACAGTTATTAGAGCTGGACAAATTTCTGCTATTAGATAATGTAATTATTCCCCAAACTGTACTTAATTATCAGGTACACAGATAAATTGGCATTTTTATTCCTTTTTTAAATATTGAAAATTAATTGAAAAAGGCTTTTAAGAAAGATAATTAAACAAATATGCTATGAAACAAGGCCATGTGCAATTTCATTTTATGTGTAAATTACATGTAGGCCCAAAGGGGATGCAGTCTTATTATACAGTTTGTTCCTCTATTAGCATTTCAATGGAAAGACTTTTCCTCCTGGTTCAGAGGAAAACAAGGAAAGCAAGAGATATATGCTCGAGCTACATATATATAGAGGGCCCAGAAAAGCTCCGTTATTCCTCCTCTCAACCCCCCGAAAAAGGAATGAAAGAGGATAAGGTTGTGATCTCTACAGATGAGAGGAGATTGCAGAAGTGTGAAGTGCAGCTGATTTCATTCTGTAGTAGACTGGACTGCAACTTGAATCAAGTCCTAAGTCTTGATACTGTAATGTTAGTTCCCTGCTGGAATCTGTTCGTGGCAGGACCTCAGTACAGAGTACAAAACCCAGCAGAAACAGTTATATTGAACCTCTCTGCTTTTCCAGCACCTACCTTCTTCAGACAAATAAATGCAGAATTCAGAGAACTCTAGCTACTAATCCCAAGTGTTTAAACACAGTACAGAGCAGTTGTATTTATAGAAAATCTGAGAAAATCAGCTTCTGAGGTTTTCAGCTTCAGCTCTTCCCTTCTCACTAAGGAGATTCTGACATCTCCCCCAGCCAAATGTGGTGTGTTTAGCCACATAATCATCATCCCCTTGTGGTTTTGTGCACTTTAGCTTCAAATATATAGACTTTTGTCTAAAGAAACAAGCTACGTTATTCATTTTAAGTTCACACTGTCAGAAAGGACATACTGTGTGTGTATCATCGTGGACACCTTAATTTGATCCAGAGAGGCTGTGGAGTCATATCTCTGGAGATATTCACAATCTGTCTAGACATGATCCTGTGCAGCCTGCTCTAGGGGAACCTGCTCTAGCAAGGAGGTTGGACTAGATGATCTCCAGAGGTCCCTTCCAACCTTAAAATTCTGTGATTCTGTGAAAAGTAGTTACTACTGACAAAAGTGGCAACATTTGCCATAACAGCAAGGAGAGGACAAAGCAAGGTGGGTTCATTCAAGTGCTGTATAATTTAACATAGCAAAACATGCTGTAATCTAGAACAAGCAACATTCATACTGAGAAATGGGCAGTGTATACTGACTCTAGTTTTTCAGGAAGAGATTTAAGAGTGGGAATGGAAAAAAAGAAAATTTAGTCTGAAGATGAGAAAAGTGTTTTGAGCTGAGATACTTTATTTATTTAAAAGCTGGTTGAGAATTGTCCTGAATTACCTTCCTGGAAGATGAGTCCAGCTGCCAATGAACATTTAAATCTAACAGAGTAGATCAGAACTGCAACAAATGACGGGCAAGTGAAGCCAGAAAACTTAAACTAGGAAGATATCAAAATATTTAACAGTCAGGGTAGTTAGCCAGAATAACAAATTAGCAAAAGTAAATGAAAGATACTTCATGTACCAATTTTTCTGCATCAAGGCAGGACAACTCTCTGCATTAATTCAAATATATTATTTTGATTAATAAAGAGATAATTAAGAGAAAATAGATTGCCTGAGATATTTGAGAGGTCAGGCTAGATGATCTGCTTTCAGGCCCTAATATTTGAAATATGGGAATTACTTTCAATTTTTTTCCATACAGACAAAATAGGAAGCTTTCTGTGTTTCTCCACTGGGGAAAGTCATTTTCCAAGTAGCTGTTAAGAACACTGCTACATTATGGGAACTACAGACAGATCTAAAGATAATGATTAGCAGCCTTCCAGATGTACTATATTTTGCATAGAAGGCTAAACATTGACTGTGTAACTGTTGACTACTGTTTACTGCAATAATCGTCACTGTCACCCTCCTTGTCCTCCTCTCGCATTGCATCTACCTGTTGTCTTTCACTTTGTATTTGGATTGAGACAAGAAGTTTTTGGTTTATTTTTTTTTTTATTATTAAAATGCAGACTTCATCTCTGCCAGGAACCTCCTGCTATATCTAACAGATAAATATACAATAACAAGTAAGTACATAAGTACTTTCACCTCTAATGAAAGGTGTCCCTGCCCATGGCAGAGGGTTTGGAACTAGATGATCTTTAAGATCCCTTCCAACCCAAACCATTCTATGATTAATAGAGGGGAAAATTGGGTGAAGTCTTTTTTTTACATTATCTAAGACATTACTTTCTTTCCAGCGCTCAATGCTGTAGCCAGCAAATGAATGATCCAAAAGTACCATTATGTGTTTGTGCTGTAAAAAACTACTCAACTAACAATTCTTTTCAAGTCCTCAGATTATCCTAATATGATTTGTGGTTTGCTTGGCACTTTCTAGGATTACCTGTGCTCTCCAAACTTTGTCATTGGCATCATTTACGCAATAATATAAACTGCAATAAAGTGAGGTTGTACATCACCATGTGCTGTCAAAAGAGAAAAGTGGCAGTAATGACACTTATAATAACAGTAATGATGTCATCAGTTTCCCCCTTCCCAAAGCATGTAAGAAAGAGCTCTATGAGAAAGCAGAACTTGTGTGATATCTTCCAGCTTTTTATGGTGCTGGAACTCAGTAGCTTTTTTTACTATATAAAAATGCAGCATATCTTTGACATGGTTGAAGTAGACTTCCCCATAGTTCTCTGCAACTAATTTGTGTCTATAAAGGTGGTTTTATTGGGTGTATATCAGCTTGCATATGTTGTATTTTTCATTCTCCAGGGACTGAATTTTACCCTTTATTTCCAAAGGCTTTGTGATTTCAAAAGTATAGATTAAGGTTCCAGTATTTTTATCTGTGAACTCACAGTTTGTTATCAACATTTCTTCTCAACACTGGGGTAACATCTAATTATTTTACATCTAATAAATTACTGAATGAAGTCACACATTTTTAACTGAATGGTCAAGCACCCTGGTATTCCACTTGCTTTGTAGATGTTTTTTTCGTGAAACATTTAATTGATCCAGACACTCTCATTTGTCTCCTTTCTGGAGAAGGGTCAGCTGTTGAGATCTCAGATCTCCTGTTTTCCAACAGATGCCTTTCTATGGGCTTCTGAAAGAGGGCAGTGATAGCAAATGTGCTCCTTTTTCTGTATCACAGAAATGTCCAAAATTATTTCCTCCATTTTCTCTATTTTAAAAGGGTTGTGGAGATGATTAGAGTTTCAGTCATAAGCTATAGGTGTGATTTCTGACTATTTCTGCTTAGACCTTAGAATCTGTTCTGTAGATTTCCAGTCTCTTGCATGCTCCAAAGACATTTTCATCAACAATTGCTAGCAATAGCTTTTTAATTTCTTTGCACAATCACTGAACATTGAAAGAAGTCAGAAATTGACATTAAAAATCCCATTCTGAATACACAATCAATTAGTTTATTAATAAAAGACAAACAGCACTTGCACTCAAAGGCATGTTTTGTTTAGAGATATATGGCTATCTCACAAATGAGAGCTTTCCTGAAATGTGCCCTCAAAGATTTATACCCTAGTTGATTAAAATAAAAGGTCTAGCAGAGTCTTAAGACCTTTTCAATTCTGATTTTGTGGTACACCTATGTGCTTCCTCTGCAGGGAAGGTGAGGAGGAAGGTTGGTCCTGCTGAGTACTTCCCAAGTTGGAGCCCCAGGGACACACCCCAGAAGAGAGAACTGGGCAATATGCCCAGACATAGTGGTGGTGACAGAGCCTCTCGTGGCATACAGTTGTGTATCAATGGACAAGAATAGAGTGTATTGTTGACTACAGCATTTTCTTTCAGGTCTGGAGTTTAACTCTTCCCAATTGTTCTTGTTTAAGTTTGATGCCTAGTGTATATAAATCACTGAACTGCAACATTAGAGTTAAGAAAGAAAAAAACCCAAAACTTCTGAAGAATCAACGAGTGTTGGGGAAGGTGAAACAGGAAAGCCTTATAAATATGATTGCCTGACAAAAGATTTTGGGAATATGAAAACTATAAGCAACATCGAAATGAAAGCCACCTTTGAGATACCAAGTCTTAGTTACTGAACAACTGGAAAACAATGGTATGGCCGACTGAAGGTAATCCCCTCTTGATTGAACAATACCCTCTGCTTGCAGGCAGGTCCAAGGGTCAGAGCAGACCCTACTAGCTCAGCAGAAGGGGTCCAAAGAGTAGTTTTTAGAAGTTAAGATGTAACACTCTATGGTAATATAAGAACTCTTATAGGCTGTATGTAAATGCTATAGGATTTGTATCTTGTATTAGATTGGTTAGTGACAATTAGAATATTCAGTACAGAAGATGATTTATTGTATTGTAACCAGGACTTCGCACATTCTCATTCCTCTCTCTCTCTCGTTCCACTCTTACTCCTCTCTTAATCCACTCTACTTACTTGCTCTTACTTTTACACTCTTGCTCTCTCGGGCCTGCTCCGAGCTGCGGCTGGCAGCTCTAAGCAGTGCCCCTGTACCCACGCCCTTTGCAATAAACCGCATGTTCCAAGATCTGACTTCAGAGATCTCTCGTCTCCGTCAGTCCCGACCGTCCGAACCCACACTTAGCACCCACAAACGAGTGATTTAATTTCAGCGATTTTCAACATTTTGGATATGTGTTGGTTTTGGCTGTAGTAGAGTTAACTTTCTTCCCAGTGGGTGGTACGGGTGGGACTATGTTTTGGACTTGTGCTGAACACAGTGACAAAAATGTAGAGATGTTTTTGTTATTGCTGAGCAGTGTTTACACAGAACCAAGGCCTTTGATTTCTCTTACTGCCATGCTGATGAGGAGACTGAGGGTGCATGGGAGGCTGGGACAGGTGACCCAAACTGACCAAAGGGATCTTTCAGACTGTATGGCATCATTCTCAGTATACAAAGTTGCGGAGAGAAGAAAGAGAAAGAAGCAGGACATTGGGAGTTATAGTCTTTGTCTTCCCAATTAAGCATTACATGTGATGGGACCCTGCACTTCTGGAGGTGGCTGAACACCTGCCTGCCCTTGGGAAGCAGTGAATTAGTGCCTTATTTTGTTTTACTTGTGTGTGTGTCTTTTACTTTCCTTATTAACTGTCATAATCTCAGCCCAAGAGTTTTCTGCCTTTTTCCCTTCCGATTCTCTCCCTGACCCCACTGGTGGGACACTGAATAAGCAGCTGCCTGGGGCTCTGCTGCTGGCTGGGGTTAAACCACAGCAGGGTAATATGAAAAAAGCCAGGGACAGGGTACTGAAAGCAACAGGGTACTGAAAGCTACAGGATTATCTTCATGATCAGGCGGCTAAAGAGTGAGAATGTGACTTTGAGGCCAGTTCCTGTCAACATGCAAAATTCATCTATTTATTATAAAATAAAAATTCAGAGCAAAACATAATTTAAAAACAAATATGATATATGATGGTATTAAAACTGAAAAGAGGAATAGAGCATGTCTCCATATATATATGTATACATATATACATAGAGTTTATGTCTATAGTCTTTCCAGTGAAGAATCTGCCAGTCCATGCCACCCTATTAATTATAAATAGATCTTAACCAAAGGATGTATGTTGTGTCTAGATTTAAAAGCATATGAGGTTCAGATATTTATGGGCAGAAGTTTTCACAGTCTGCATGAGCAAGACAAAGCACTTTCAGACTGGAACTTGACACTTGTGATATGCATGCATGTCTCAGTTACACAGTAGTCAGAGGGATAGGCATGCAGAGAAAGAATATTTTATAAGTCGATATCAGTAAACTTCAAAAGCAGGCCCAATGATGGAAGGGAAAGCTGTTCATAAGGTACAGTGAGCAAGAGCACACCTTTAAAAGCTTGGCAAGCAAAAGCCAGAATGTGATAGATGCTGTAATTCAGAACCAGAGGCCAATGCAGCAGAGATACAGCTGGAGTGATGTACTGCCTGTTTGTGCTGCCAAGGTCTCTGTGTGAATAAGATGAAGTTTGAAGATCACATTTCTAGGAGATAGTTCAGCAATCAGTTCTGGATCCTAGGCCAGATTAAACTGCCAAATAAGTAAGTGATCTCTATGACTATTTTAATTTGAGTTTATTCTGTGCAGGACCCTAATGTGATTTAATTTTTATTCTTATTTTATGTTTTTAGGATACACAAGCTCTCTTTTTCTCCTTGAAACACTTACTGTGAAATATTTTTTTAATGACTGTCCCCCAAGGGAAGTTACAAGTTGATTTAAACGTATATGATTAAGAAGAACACAGTGCAGAAGAAAGGCTGGTTATGTGCAGTATAGGGAGTGAATCAGGTAATGGTCCCTCTACGTGACATTACCAATAGCAGAAAGTCACCAAACAGCAAGGTTTCCTAAAGCTTCTAACAAAAATTAGTATACTCGAGTTGGAAATTTAGCTACAAATGTTAGAGGAAACATCAAAATACGTCAGACATTTTCAAAGGTGTAATCACTGCAGTCCAGTGGAAATCTTGGCAGCAATCATCCCCAAGAGAATGGATTCGAATAATTCAGATGCAGGTAGATTGAAATTGCTTGCCTGCCAAAAGTTTCATAGTACAAAAACTTCAATTTGTTCAGGTCAGGACATTCTGTAAACCACTGACTACAATCAAAATGTCACCATCTTTAAGGACAATGTCCTTGTTATGTTAAGAAAAGAAGATGGATGAATTGCATTAATTTTCATAACACCTCATTTCATACGGCATTACTGGAAAGATTTTGTTGATTCATTTAGTGGGTTTTCTGTGTTTTTTAGTTTTGTTTGATTTTTAAAATTTTTATCCAGCTTCTCTTTTGTACTCAGGGAAAAAGTCATTTCACCTAATTGTGTTTGGTGATGTCATGGTATAAGTGGAGCAAACTACCAAGAGATTCATCCCCTTCTAAGATTCGTGGGATGAATCATGCTCTGGAGGTGTCTGTCTCTCTTCACTGAATACAGAGGCAGCTGAGATAATTGGCTTAGACTAGGTGCCTAATTTTTAAATGATTAATGTTAGATGAGGTGGATCTTACCTTAAGAGGGTATTTTTAAGGGCAGTCAGTGTGTATACAAATGTAATTAGTAATGCCATTATGAAAGTCCTCCATTTAATCAGAGGGATTCAAATGTGATGCTTCTCAATGATAATCAGTATTCAAAATCAAATACCTTCTTAGTATGCCAAAGCGTCATTGCAGGAAACTATAGACTAGGATCCAGTGGCTTTTCTTTCAATATCTTATTTACAGATAAAAAAAACATGTTCTGCTGTGCCTCAGCTGTAGCCATCAGCTGGTCTTCCATGCTGCAATGTGACATCCACTACTAATTTACAGTCCCAAAAATGCAACCTTGAGGAAAGTAAATTGCTGTATTCTGCACCTATGTTAGGAAAAGGTGTTCCAGTGAAATGGCTCTTTCATTCTCTGTTCGAGCTAATGTACTAAAGTAGTTGCTGTAAGTAAGGTATAGTCCAAGGGCATTTTGAGGAAAATAGATAACTGAGTAACTCTGACAGAAAACAACCTAAAATTTGTAAGAGTGCCAAATTCTTCCAAACATTAGGCCAGGACCCAAAACAATTCCAGTTTGCCCATGTTCCATGATGCAAACTGTAGATAAACTCAGAATCAGAATGCTTCTACTAAGCTTTCTATCCATTTATTTTTACTGGGGGCAAATCAAGTACACACATACTTAAGAATTAAGAAGGCTTTCATTTTTCTTTTGATTCAATTTATTTAATTTATTCTATTACTGAATAGTGCCAAAGGTAATTTTGAAGCGATCAGGTTAAAATTTATGTGAGCTAAAACAAAGAGGTGGCTTAATTGAATAAGCACACTTAACTCATTAACCCTGTGCCACTGGGACTAATCAGTAAGAACCCAGGGCCGCTAATAATCATAAAGGTAGCAAAGTTCTGCTTCTTGCTCTTGCACAGAAATGAAGAGGGGTAGAAACAGGCAAAGGGAAAACAGAGGTGGTCTGTAGGTATTCCTGGAGTAACAGGGGAGGCGAGAGCACAACATAAAGCAATTAGTGCTTGGTTCTCCAACAGAAAATCCTGCATTTAAAATAAAGCTGGTTTTCCCTCCCACTCTGAACAGAAGTTATTAGTTAGAAAGTGGAGCAGACAGCTGCTGCTTTCATTGTCATGAGTTATGGGAATGTGAGAAAGGTTGGGTAGTTTAAAACAAGAATGAAGAAATACTGTAGATCAGTGACCTCGTCTGACCTGTCTTAATATAAAGAGGCATTGGAAAAGGCTGGTGTGACAGTAGTCTCAATTTCCACCATTGCTCAGGATGAAGGAAGGTAGGGACTGAGGGGAGCTGTGGGTCATCTGTAACTGTTTGGAATTGTCAATGGAGTGTTTAGTGAGCTGGGAACAGGTCATAACTGCTCCTTTAAATGCCAGTGGGACCATATCAGTTCTTAAATGTTGAAATATAGAGAAGGCCTTACAACAACCCCTCTGTTAAAGATGGAAATAACATTTCATGAAACATTTCATAGTTCTCCAAAGCTGAAAAAGGGGTTTCATCTCATGATGTCCATAGTTTGCATAGTAGTTTGAGGGCACTGGGAGGAAAGGTATTATTTAAAGGATACATTTGAATATCTGCTACAGTCAGAGGAGTATTTGGTTCATGTAAAAATGCTTAATTCTTACAATAACATCATTATCTCCTCACTGTCCCAGGCCACTGGATGAGACCAGTGCTCATGAACAGATTTAGCTCAAGCTCAATCTAGGCAAGGTGTTAGCAATACCACTGGAAAACGTAGATACTTGCCAAAACCACAATACTCCAGTCAGGTTGAATGTTTTACTTCAAATTCTTGGAGGCCTCAGTCATCCATGATCTCAGGACCTCCATGCGTGTAGTGTACATAGGAGTAGGTCGTATGAATACTAGAAGAAAAAACTGGTTAGTCACGGAATCCATTGAAATTCTAAATTCTGTGATGATTAGCATTGATTGTTAACTTATTAATTACATACTTTAGCCAAGAACATATTGCTTTTGGGAAAGAAACAGTTTTAATAAACAATTTGACTTGAAAATATTTTGGGAAAAGAATTTTAGGTTAATTATGTTTCATATTTTCTAAAAGAGAAATTGTAGCTTCCCTGAACATGTGCTTAGAGAAATAATAAGAATTACAGAATTTTTTTACAAGGTTAACTGAATATTTTTGATTTTAAAAACAAAGCACTTATAATAAATCCTTTTTTTCCCAAGATTTTTTTTTTACAAAAAAATAATAATGATTTTCAGTATTCTTCTGCAGTCAGGGCTGTAAAATCACCACTGAAATCCAGAGCTCCATCACTTGTGAGTCACAAGAGATTGCCCTGTCCAAGATCATAGCTGATGCATACTCAGCTGTGCCCATGCTATCCCTAATTGGAATTTAGCCTGAAAGAGTGCCAGGAAGGAAGCTTGTAAACCATGAGCATGTGACCTATTCCTGCACACCATCTGATTGAAGTTTTTTCTGGGTTTGGGGGCTTTGTCCTAATATTCAAGTCCCATCTCCACTGCTGCAAAAGGAGCTGCCTACTGCTTTCCAATCTCTGGTCAAATTATCAGCAAGGATGCTGCTGCCACTGCTGCTGCTGAAGCTCAGGAAAAGGACAGTCTGGCAGCTAGTGTTTCCAGAAGCTTTAGGTGGGACAAGCCCTATAAATCACAATGCCTTGTGATTGATTTAAACTAGGAAAAAAAGATAAACTGAATTAAGGAATAGAACAAATGTATTTGTTCCCTGTCTGCCTGGTCTTACCTAAACAAACTTGTTACCTTCCAACATTCTTCATGGGCAAAAATCTCTTCAGTTTGCCTGTGAGTTTCTGAAGACTACATACTTCAGAGTACTCCCAAAGCTTGAGAAGTATAATCAAAGAATTATCTCCTGTAACTTATGCAGGGTAGACCCCCCAGAAAATTGTCACTTTGCAATGGCAGCAAATTAATTTTGTTTAGATAACAATTATTAATATAATACAAATATTCAGGAATGAAAAATATTTTCCTATCCAACTCAAAGCTGATCACTCAAAGCTTATAGCTTGCTGAACGTGAGCTTGATTAAATACAGCTTTTTCTGCACTGAGCATGACTCTCCGTGAGAGAATGGCATCCTTGGAATAGTGAGTGAGGAATAGCAAGGGTAAGATTGATCAGGTCAGGAAACAAAGATCGCTTTTTCCCATCTTTTCATCAGAGATTGGTCACAAAAACTTCTTCTTCAAACTGAGAGTCTGTTCTGTTCCCAGCGACTTACTAGAACAGGCAGTTAAATGGCAGTATTTTTAGATAATTCTTGAGATAACACAGTACCATGAAAGGCACATAGATTACAGTGCAGACTCGGTAAAGTCATCAGGTTGCATTCCTTAAAATGACTAAATTTATACATATTTTACCTGAGTAGAAGCGGAATGGCATGTCTTGGACACCTCAGAACTCCTTATTCTGAAGAATAAATGACAAGGTAGAAATAAGCTTAAATTGAGGAGGAAAAAGTCCACCTGTTTTTGCATTTTATATAGAATATGTATTTATAGTGCCTTTAAGGGTCATTAGCAACTGAAAATATGGAACGTTAAAATTCATTAAGAGGTGCTCATTACTGACATGTTCAGAGATTTTCAGATGCTGTATCTAAATGAATTAATTCAAAGTGAGCCCAGGTAGATACAGTTGCATTTTAAATTTTTAACAGAAAACATGCCATTATTTATTTATTATTTTAATATTGAAAAATGCCAAGTACATCCTTCAATAAAACTATTCTTTATTTTAAGACTGTGGCCAGTGTCAGTGAGTGTGCTAATAGGATGGTTGACAGCTCCTGTGGAACATTTTCAGTGCAGATGCATTATTGGTTCATGAAGCATTCCCTCAAATATTATGAGTGACAACAAACCTGGAAATGGTGCAAGACAGGCACTTCCAATCTATAAAGACAGCTCACGTTTGAATTCTCCAACACCAGACCATTATGCAGTCAACCAGCACTCCATCTGTACTGTAACCTCATGTCACAGAACTGCATTGTCTTCCTGGGAAGTGAGATACATCACATGCTTCCTAGGACCAAAATAAACTGCCTTAGAGCTGCAGGATGTTTGTTTTGTACCTGGCATATGTTAAGACAGCAGTTAGTGGGTTAATAATTTTCATTAGTTTATTTGCCTTTGGGCTACACTGGACTTATTGAGCAGAATACCCAGAGGTCAAATCTGAGTTGGTTTCTCTATTTTCTTCATTTAATTCTAATATTAAAGTGGTAACATGCTATACTGAGCTTTCAAGGGAACTGCAGGCATACTGCTCCACTGTTGTTCTTAGTGTTGACTAAATCTCTGGCATTTGATCTTTGCTAAGGAAACCCTGCTGGGTGCTTTATGCTTCTTCAGTACTTGTTTTGCATCTCCCACCCTTCTGCTTTCCTTGCAGAAAAACTTTTTAATGTTAGGTTAGCCCACCTGGTTTGGAGTCTGTAATGGTAATTCTGTTTTCCTCAAATGGGAGGCCAGACTTGCAACATTAAAGTGAGCCTTGAACTGGTGTGGTGTGGCAGTCAAGCACCTTAAGGCAGCTTTTGGAGGATTTGTGCCTCCTACCAGTCCACATTACATAAGTGCCTTCAGGCTCTTCAGCAAGGCAACTGGCTTAGGGATTGAATTAATTTACCTTATATTCCCTTTGGAGTTGCAGAGAGAGCAAGGCTCCTTAGGAAATGGTCAGCCTCAGGATGTTGTTACACTGCTCAACAATTTGCAGTGCCCCACTGCTTCAGGTGTGCACCAAACAGGTGGAATCACAGCTTTCTTCCATGCTGTAGTGTAGATTTCAAAACCAGGCATGAGCTGGTAATACTCTGGAAACAAAAGTACTCTGCACCATTGCAGTTCATGTGCACCCTTACATTTCCCTACCTTCTTCAACCTCCATCTGCACTTTCAGCATCCAACATCAAGGATCTTCAAAGAAACACCTCTGTTTTCTTTGTCTTGCTCTGATTCATTTTGACCACCACAGTAACAGTGGGAGACAGAGACTGTATGTACATAGTCCTACGGTCTGACCTCATGGCAGATGTATTTGCCCTTGAGAAAGTACTAAAGCACAAAGGTCACCCACAAAACCAAAAATAACAGCGGCTGAGGTTGGCAAGGATCTTTAGAGACCAGATAGACCAAACTCCATCTCAGAGAAGCATCAACTAGAACAGGTTTCCCAGAACCACGTCCATTTGGGGCTTGAATGTTTCCCAGGATGGAGACTACACCACCCCTCTGGGTAACAGGTTCCAGTGTTTGATCACCTTAAAGGAAGAAAAGCTGCTTCTTACACTTAAATGTTATTTGCTGTATCATAATTAGTGCCTGGGATTTTCACTATATAATTCCAACTCAGTTTCCTAGAAAATGTTTCTACACACAATAACGCACATGAAGAATTTAGCCCCATGTTTGTCCATAAATCTATGTTCATACAGCTTTATAAACACAATTTTTTTGACTGGGGCTGGTTGATTGTTCTGGGTCTGGTTGGATGGTGCCCCACGATCCCATTTAAACTACTGATGTGGACAGATGGAGTACGTGCATTGTGCACAGAGTAGAAGAGGGGCAGATGATTACCGTAGATTTGCTAAACTAAGTCACAGCTATTACCTTGCTGCTATATTTTTATAACAGGCCAAAATTTTCAGGTTTGGAGCTTATTCATCCCTTTAACGCTCTATCTGCTGGCAAGAAAATCCTTTACCTTATAGCTACAAACATAAGGCAGAGGAGAGACAAGCTTTGGTAGGGTAGTTTTCTTTGTTCCCTACAGGAGCAAAGGCTAGGATCTTCAGTTCTTTCTTCCTATTCCTTTTCCTATTTTATTTTCAATTCTAATTGCAAACAGGATCATCGACTGACAGCAGATGAATTCTTCTAAATTCAGTAAGGACTGTCTCATAAAAGAAGAAGCCATCTGATTCTGAGGGTTGGTTATTTGTATTAGAGGACGGTGTGCTGGAGTGCTCCTGTTGGAGACAGAAAACGTGGTTTCTGTGCTGGCCCAGAACCAAGGGTGTGGTGCTGAGCTCCAGCAAGGTTAAATGAGGAGAGAAGTGGTTCTCAGCCTAGAGGATAGGTGTGTGCCTGTGGTTTCTGAGAAGCTGTTTGGCATAACTTGGAGGAAGGTTTTGAACCATTTCAGGTTGGCAGTTTTAATTCAGGATAGGAAGGGAGACAACTGGTAAATGAGTTTGTGGGCGAATGGATGATATACTGGTGGTAAAAGGACAATGGTAGACAGATTGGAAGAAGATTGATAGACTAGGCCTTCTTAGAAAAAAAAAATTGTTAGAGCCATGGCAGATTAATTACTGTTTTCTCACCCTCTCTTAATTTTCAAGAAACCATTTGTTCCCCTGCCATTTTCATATCCACTTCCTGTCTTTCTTTGGGTAAAGAAAAAACAGAAAAAAAAAGGAAGGAACTCATAAGATCTGTTTGAAAAATAAGCATATGTGTGATTTAATAACCTACTTTCATGTCATATATGTACCATAGACAGGGAGAAATAGCACAGTCCATGGAATCAAATATGATTTACAGCCAACTTAGGGCCATGTCTCCTGAGGGTTCTATTACACTCAGAGAACAATTAAGATGCTTTAAAGATTTCCTGGCTCTTTATTCTTCCAGTAAATTGCAGAAAGGTTCATATAAGGCTGAAGGTGGTTGAATAGGCATTTTAAGATTTCTAAGTTTTTTTTATTTTTATTTTCCCTTAGTGGAGGACTGAGGACAGGAAAAGCCACGAGTTTAAAATAAAATGACAGAAGAAAAGAGAGAAAGGGTTTATAAATACCGTTGAAGTGGTGGATAACGTCAGTGTATTTTAAATGGATAATGCATGTTTTGAGAGGTGGCCTTTACAATTTCAAGGCAAGTTATATCTCTCAGCTTGATTCTTTACATATTTTCCTTTTGATAATTTTTATTGGAAGGAATGTGGTTAATGCTTTGCAGCAAATATTCAGATTTTCCTTCACTGTCTTCTCCTTTTTGTGCCCAGAAACTCATATGTTTCTAAAAGAACTCTAACTTGATGTTTCCCTTTAACATACTTATTCAAGAGACTTCAAAATATCTGGGTGTGTGTATTCTGTTATTTACTCTATTTGTCTACCATTGGCAGTTTGCATTCTTGTCTCTTATTTCTCATTATTGACAAGAATTCAACATTGGCTTTACATATGAATTGAACCTTGGCTGAGTTTTCTTTTGAGATTTTCCCACTTGAGAAATGTTCAGGTTTTTATGTTAGATATTGTATATGTTTTTTTGTTTTATGCTAATGCTTACCCAAATTTTAAACATCACTGTAAAATTCCAGGACATACTTGTGTATAAATTTTCCTTGTTAAAAGCAGAGGTGAATTTTAGATAACTCTTCTTGTGTTTGTGAAAGATCTGGAACATGATTGTGTATAGTCTTTTTATTCTGTGGTCTACTGTCCAAACCCTAATCCAAACAAATTATTAGGTGTTCAGGCTAATTTTAAATGCAGCACACTGCTCTAACAAATCAAACTAGGGTGGCGGAGAACTGTTCTGCAATAGAAAATATCTAAAATTTCTTAGAATGCACATAGTCATCTTTATGGTGGCCTTCTACATTATATCACAGAGACACAAGAGAGCAGAGTCTGGACCCAAATAGGATGAGAAATCATTTTCCTCATCAAGGTAAAATAAAATAAGGAACAAGAACAGAAATATAAAAAGTGTTCTCAAATAATTTTGATGGAGAAAAGTGTGCATGTTAGTCATCACTTTTTCTTCAACAATTCCAGACTTTTTTTTTAATTTTATCTCTTAAATTCTCTATTTTTCTAATATTAAAATTATTAAGATCCCAAAAGAGAAAATTATCGCTAAATAGGAAATTTCATTTTTCACTTAGAAGATATAGAAATGGAACAGTATGGAACACAACAGTGATTGTACTTTTTTCTAATTCTAATTTGAAATATTTCAAGATGAATTTCTCATAAATCCCATAAGTTTTCACAAATTTTTATGGAGACCATACAGAGGACTCCTCTGAGGTACTCTTAGGCCAGCATGCAGGTAAAAATTACCATGCCAAAAAGATGACAGAGCTTTTTCAGGCTGTCTTCTAAAAATCTGGGGCATGACCTTCAAGTTTTCGCCGTTTTACTGCTATGCTTTGCAGCCCCAAAGAAGTTCTAATGTTGTCCACATCACTGTACTAGCTGAAAGTCCCAGAGTAGTCCATTAAGCAACGACTGACATTGTCACATGTGCTTTGTTCTTCCACTCTCTCCCCTAGGGAAGAAACGGGGCGTGCTGTTTTGTTTTGGTGTGTCATTTTCACACATCCATCATCATGTAATACTCCTCCTTCTACAAACTTCTCATGAAACTGGTACAGCTCCTGAAAGGAGCCTGTAAACCAGAGCATCTTCCTTATCCCTCACTTTCCAGTCATGCCTGTCTCAGCAGCAGCCCTCTTTCAGCAGACAGTAATACTGAAGTCATGCCAGAAATTGGCACATTCAGGCAACCTGGCTGTGCAGTGATGAAAGCCACCAGACTGATGCAATATTTCCTTATAAGAATTCAACACAGAAGTGGCCATGCAAGGTGTTCACCAGTTGCACTGTGCCTTGATTGTTAATGAATTGTCTAAATAATGAGAAGAGCAGCCCTTTTACCCCCCACAGCTGCAGTAGTGGCATCAGCATTATGGCATCTGTCTCATGTCAGAGACTTTCAATGCTGCATCTCATTTGGGGTTACAGCATTACTACCATTATACATCCTGGTCACAGGTACATGCACCTTTTTCAGCACAAACAGGTGCTGAAATGGCCTCTGAAGTAACCATTGACCCTTGGGGGACAGAAGAGAGGAAGAGGCCTTGGTGGGGTGTTTGTGTTTTTTCATGATATGTTAAATATTACCAGTGATTTCCTTCCTCTACAAAAGAACATAATGAAATTCCTGACTGAATTTTCCACACAGCAATGACAGTATATCTAGGTTTTAAAATTTTCTTGAAGTTTCATGTACGCAAACTAGATGAGAAAGCTGAAAATATTCCCTCCTCATTAGAATACTGATACAAATGAAGCACTGACTTACTTAATATTCCCCCAACATTAATGGCACTGCATGGATTAGGGGTGTTATGATAATTTATTGAGACTATACAGCAGCTGTTTTACTTTCTCCACCACCATCCCATTTGGATGCATCAGGCAAACACAGAGTGAAAGATGTCTTGTCTGTGTTTGCAAGTACGAATTGAGACTAGAAGCAGAAGGGCAGAGAGGTAAAGTGATTTCCTAAGGACACCTAGAAGGACAATGAAAAGTTGGAACTAGAGTCCAGGTTTTCTCCTGACCAGGTTAACAAACTGTGTCAGAAGGGTCAGACCTGGACCTTGGAGAGAGGCAGGAAATGAGAACAGAAGGGTGGAAAAGAAAACATCATGCATGGTGCTTTCAAATTCAAATAAGAATATGTAACTCTGCTTCTGGTTTCTTTAGAAGGTGACGCAGGTAAACAGGACAGTTTGAGCTAGACAAAATGTCCATACTGACACTCTCAAACTGCACAAACCTCTCTTCAGGTTTAATCATTTCAGAATCACTGAAATGATGGATCACTGGAGGGTTCTTAAAATTTTTTGCCTTAGATTTATCCAGGGCAAAATTTCTAAGAAAACTGGACACAGCCTGCTTAATTTTAACAGAAAAAATCATGTTAACTTTTTTCTGAGAAAGTGGCTGTCAATTATAAGTTTTCCTTATTTAGAGATGACAAAGTTGAGTTGAAATGAAGCAGAGAGGTGATTAATACAGTAAATGACTAGAGGCTACACAGGGCAAATAAATAAGGCAGTAACAAATAGATCTAACTTTTCCCTAAAAAATTAGGCTACCTGATATTGGAGGGATGACAGCATTGTCAGAGATGTTCTGACCAAGTATCTGATCTGTCATGTGAGGAGCAAAGAATGTTGGAGTCAGGCTTGGCAGATTATGTATCAGGCTTCCTGTGCTTGTTGCTGCTTGCACCTGGGACTTTGCCAGGGAAGGTAGGAATGAAAACATCTTTACTAGTTATGGGCATTTCATAAATGAGGGAACCTTGCTCTGGGTGTGGGTGGGAGAAGACTTGCAGTTGTCCTTTGTGAAACAGTGTTTGGATTAGGAAAATTTCCTCTTGGTTTCAGCGTTCTGTGGTTCATGGCTGAAAAGAATTCTTAGGAAGTTTATCTGGCAGTATTACTAGCTCCTGGATGGAAGAGGGATGGGATGTTATTTCTGCCTGTTAGTGGAAAACGGGCTAAATTTTAAATGCACAGTTGCTGCAATGATTAGTTTGCACGCTCCTGCTCCTACGTTTTGGCAGTGAGTTACAGGCATCAGTCAGTGGTGTCTGGATGGTAGCATAGGCGTGTGCTCAGCTTTAGTTTTATAAGATATCTGGAACTGGCAGCTGAGGGATCTGTAAGAAACTTTTCTAGTAGAGAAAAGGCTGAGGAAAGCTGAACTAAGCTTGTCCTGACAGATTTTTTTGAACCCCACTAAATTTAATGACCACAGATGTATTTGTGGTAAAGGGTAGTGCTCCCTTCTCTGAACCCCCAAGCCCTGTCCTTAGTGGCCAGCTCTGCTCCTCCACTCTTCTAAACTCAGATTAAAAGAGGAGCGTGAAGCAGGGCTAGGGGAGAAGAAAGGGCAGAAACCTAAATAAAAGTTTTCAGTGCGATCTTTTGACCAAAAGGTCTGAGGTGATTCTGTGATCTATAAACAAGGGACTATTGAGAGAGAAATCTTGGCCTCTCTGAAGTCAGAGACAAAATTCACAACGACTCCAACAGCATTTGGGATTTTTTTCTCTCTCAGCCTTCAGTGTACAGATCCTATCTTCAGGATAGAATAGAGGGGAAATATGAAATCAGGTATTCCTTGTTATGCTGAAATTAAGGCACACTAAATAAATCCTTTGCATTATTTCTGACTGGAAAAAATCAAAAAAAACCCCAACAACAACAACAAAATTCCACATAAATTCAAAATTATATGCTTATTACAGGAAAGTCCCTGAATTTTTTTTCCTGATTTTTAATGTGTTAGGGATGAGAGGATTTTTGTGGAAGGATGGGGCAGGGAGGTACTTGCTTGCATCAATAAGCAAGCTTCTGGTGTCCATTTTATTTGTTTAATAATTTATTGCTATAAGGCTAATTAAGGTATTACTGAATGGAGTTTTATTATTGTGACTTTTGTGGGACTAAGTGTAGTTTTTGAGTACGTCAAAGCTGCTTTGAGGAAAAGTTGCTTTCCTAACCCCTGGACTGCCACTGCTTATTGCATGGAATGCACAAAGTGGTGCATTAATAAAGGTTTAGAACCTTTACTGAAGGAATAATTGTAGTGTATATTGGAACATTTTACAGCTGCTGAAATAATCACTTTATTTATAACTGTAATAAATTTGCTTGCTAAAATGGGGTTGTTTAGAACTATTTTGCTGACAGAAATGAGAACAATATGAATATAAGCAAACAATTAAAAAACATGATTCTTTTAAATAACAAACCAGGAAAAAGTTAATATTTAAATTATTTTACTTTGACAAGCAAGTGTATAGGATTTTTTTTTGTCTTTAAGATGCAAGACAGCTGCAAAGTCTGACAGTAAACCAGATATCATTTTTCATATATTTTAATTGGATTCAGTGCTGTTGATTTAAAGTAGTATATTTTTTGTGTCTCATTAAAAGATGAAAGAGACTATGAAAGCTGCCTCTTTACTTGAAAATAAATACTTCCTGGACATGCTTTTTTAGGTGGAGCAGCAAAGAGAAATAAATATGATTGAAACATGTTTTTCACAGCCAAAAAAAATCTTTCCAACAAATTTAGCATAGCATTGCAGTGTGTGAGCCCAACCATGAAAATTTTGGGGACAGGTAACAGTTGCACTTGTAATTGCACACTTTGTCAGATCACAAATCTGACCTCTCCAGTGCAACTGGACCAAGCAGTGCCTGGTAATGGGCTCTCAGGAATGTTCTCTGTGCTGTGCTCCCTTCTGAGGACTGCCCTCACAGGGTCTGGCATATAAGCTGCTTCCGGACTGGGGTGTAAGGAGGGAGGACTGGACTAAACGGACGATGTGCCAAGCATGTCCTTCAGCCATTTCTGTAAGTAAAAGAGCCCAAGAAGGACTGATTGGTGGCTGAGCCAAAGCAGAGCATGTCTGAACCAGATTCATAGTGGCACAAAGACTTATTTTTTGCTTTGCTTTCTCCCTTCTTTCATTTTCAGTGCCAGAAATGGGGAAGACTGAAGCACTGAGTTGTGCTTGGGCACTGGAAGTTTACATTTCAGTTACAGATTTCTGACCATGTCTTACACCCAGACACACACTCTGCCAATTTTCCTAGTGTCATAGGTACACCCAGCTCTGAAACAAATGTTATGTGCTTTAAGTTTTACATGTCGTGCTTAACCAAATGATCTCTGCAGGGAAAGATGTTGAGAGGCACCACTGTGCTACATTATCCAGTTTCAGTTTTGGGGAATATCTTGTGCCTAGACAGTTCAAAACATCTGCAGAGTAACCTCTCTCCCATCTGCCCACAAAAGAACTGTCCAAGGCTGGGTCTATACAGTCTAACTTCACTCTGGGTATGTAAGTAGGGGAGGTTGCTGGTAGGGACAAACACAAGCCATCATTCTTGTTTCTCTTCCCCATACAGCTGCCCCAAGGCTCAGTGGAGCTGATGGAAATATTCACACCAAAGTTTGTGCACAAACTCTGGTTTAGGTCTTTCTATATCCAGAGAGGCACAACTCATTCTGGAAAGGTCAAAATCACACCCATCTACCCCATCTTTTTTAACAGCTTGCTGCATGGATCTGATGCAGCAAAAGCTGTACAGAGAAATCTCTTTTAGCACTGATGACAGCAAAGTCTGTAAATTTAGCAAAGTTTCCAGCAGTGACATGGAAATAGAGTAGATGATTTAAACAGGATTTTCCATTCTTGCTTTTCATTTGTCCATTTTTCTGCTGAAACCTCTGAATACAATTGTTAATAGCCAGAGGACTGGTAACTTGGCAGGTCTGAAAAAGGCTGGCATGGAGAAGCCTGCATGGGCAGAGGGCAGATTTGACATCCAGGTTTTGATCAGATCTGAACAAGAATTTTAATGAATCAGCACAAGTATTTACCTCCGTTGGACAGTTATAGTAAACATGCTTGGGGCTGGTTAGTATCAAGATAGGTACCTTCCAGAGGAAAATAAGGAAGAAAGAGAGTGAGAGGGAAGAAAAGAGGCACCACTCCTTCTTTTAAATGTCTGATAAACTGAAGCCCAGACTTCATTAAAAAATGCATCTCTGTTAAAATGCCTTCTTCCAGATAAGATACATGTAACTGAGATACAAGATCACTTGTATTAATTACATTGAAACTTGCTTATTTAATACTGATACAACTGACACATGAGGATATTAACAATATGGTTTTGCTATCAAAGAAATCTGTTTTAAAACTTAGCTAATAATGAGAAACAGTATTATTAGTACTATAATTAGGAGATGTTTTTTCTGTGTCTGAACCTGTGAAATGTTCTTGAGCTTCTGTCATGCGGAAGTTTGGTGAAAATATGGGGTTAATATTCTAGGCAGATTCTTTAATCATCTTTTTGTATTTTTTTTTTCTTTTTAAAATTTCTTTTTCACTTCAGCATAAATACTACTTGTAGAATCTGCCCCTAAGAAGCGTGTCTCATTACTAGCAGCAGTAAACTGTTACGAGGATCAATTATGTTTACCTGTAGTCATTTTGGTTTTTTTAATTTTTATTCACTCACTTGGATGCTGGTACCCCAAAGCAAGAGAGAGGTCTTATTTTGCTAATCATTTTACAAATGCTAAAAAGATGCCCCACACAATGATTTAACAGCCTTAACATGTCTTCCTTCACAACCTTATGGTGTGAAGGTTAGTAGTGGCCCAGTCCACCTCCAATTAAAATTGCCAATGAAATGCTTCCTAGTAACTGAGGCTCTGAATTCCTGGCAAAATGTGGGGATGCTTCCTTTCCCTTTGGCTGCCCTTGGAACATCAAAGCATTTTGCAAGAATATTATGGTGGATATAAGGAGTGAAGAAAAGGCCCAAAGAGGTCAAAATTGAGCATTTCCCCTACATACTGAGGAGGGAACTAGCTCAAGTAGACTGCTTCTGCACAGCCCAAGAGCTAACCCACTCTTTAGAGCCCGTTCCTATTTCCATTTGTAAGAGGTGCTTCCTATACAGTCAGCTCTTTGGTGCAGAGCAGAGTCCATACTAAGGGAGAAATGAAGCTTCTGGGGACACAAAGTCAGAGCAGATTTACTGGTAATGGTCATGGATCTTGTGGGCTGAAATGTTCACCAAGGACCTGCCCTGGGTCAGACAAAAGTACTGGGTCACTCTGTGCCTCTCAGTTTGTGGTGAAATACACAGGAGAACGATCAAGGGAAGTAAGATATGGCTGAATTTAACTTATACAGGAGAAAAAGTGAGGATGACATGAACAATTTTCCAGATATCCAGGATGAAGGGACCGTGGTTTGCACATTCAGAGTTAACTGGCAGTTTGTGGCTAACACAGTTTGGAATAAATGGGCAATGTAAAATATACATGATCTGTTGGTTTCTTTGCACAGAAATTTCTTTGATGTTTGCTATAGTGTCTATTTATGAAACTTGTGCTTCCAGGCGGGACAACATGTGATTCTTTTTTCGCCCTACAGCATTTCAAGTACTTTGTTTCATTATTAGATTTTCTTTAAAATTAGGAGAAATACAAGAAGAAAATCCTAGCCCTTCCAGGCCAGTTGCAAAGATCCTTTGTTCATGTTTTTACGCTTCAGGTTGATGATAGAGCTACAATTTTTATTTTGAATAAAATGTTAAGACTTTCCAACAAAAGAGACAAGAGACAATACTTTGAGTGTCACAGCTCTTGGACATAAGAAGAGATCTTTCAACCCTATGCATTGGGTTGTCTTATATGACGATGTCAATTGCCAATATAAAATGTATTTGATATCTATCTTTATTACTGTTGATCTCAACAGTGTCAGATAAAAAAAAGTGATGAGTGGCAGGGGAATTGTTCTGTGTAATAATGTAAAAAATAAAGGAATTAAATTAAACAACCAATCAAATATCATCATTATTTTGAAGGAAGGAGTTTAACAGGAAAGTCAGGAAGAAAGAAAGATTAGGAAGAACTGAACTTGGAAAATATTTTTGCACAGAAATTAATTAAAAAATAAATGAAAGAGATTTTAGTATATCGAGTTGTTTTTAGAAATTAGTAACAACAGTGCAAACGACAGAAAACCCAAACAAATAATTTTAACAACAACATCATAGCAAGAAACACACTTAAGAATACTTAGAGCTTGAACGTATAGCTCTTCTGGGAAATTACACACTGGAGTTGCTGCCAATAATGCCCTCTTCTGGCGATGCTATTGCAGCTAAGGCGACGTGTCAGTCATCTCAGGACCCTGCATCTTCAGTGTGCAGGGTGAATTCGACTGTAGGCAGGGAGAGACTTTTATCTGAGTTAAAAGTCACAAACCCTTTTTTTCCCCCCCTCGGTTCCAAAGACTAGCTGTAGGTAAATTATTTTAATAAGGTAAGAGATACCACAGTACAGTTTTCTTTTCTTCCTTTTTTTTTCCCTTACCCCAAATAATGCTCTCTATGTCATCTGTATATTTATGATAGCTCAAAGACATGGGTGTGTGGATCTAATTAAAAATGTGAAAGGGTTTAGCAGCCTGCTGCTTCCCTGTGAGTCTCTTGTTGCCAACTCTTGGCAGCTCTGCTGTCACTGAGCCAAATGTTTAGTCTTCAGCTGAACTACTGCCAGTGAGCTGCGCTGCATTCTGGGACCACAGAGCCTCGAGGTACCGTGTTAAACTATCTCACATAAGGATGTGCAGTGAGCTGGACTTCATATTCAATCACCCAAAAGAAAAGTGAAGGAGAAGCCTACTTTTGCCTGGTGAGCCTTAACAGTGTATAAGACACAATGACCAAATCCTCCAGGATTTTGCATCAGGGAAAACAAATAGTTTCTTGAGGTGGATCAACCCATGCATTTGTTTAATGTGCCTATGCAGCAATGGCAGTAGTTACATTTAGCAAATTTTGTTTAAATCAGTCTACTCTGGATAGGGAATTTAAAAAAAAAAAGAAGTAACAAAACTCTGCTTTTCTGCAATGGGTCTCTGGCCTTCACGTAAAAGACTCACGTGAAACAAATATGTTCCAACTCAACTCCATGTATCCTTAGCAAGTATAGGGCAGTTTGGTCCAGAGTAAAAAAATAAAAAAAAAATTGGCATATGTACATTCCAGCCCGCAGCAGGAAAGCTATGTTGATAGAAACATGCTTAGCACAGTTGCATTGGTTAATAAATTCAGGTATAATGTGGAGATAGATGGGGTTATAGGCTAAGCTGGCCTGTAGGCTTTGATCAGTGCTCCAACTCACTTAGGGCTTAAAGTGGACTGGAAGAATTGCCAGGTCTTATGAGTCAATGATGGATTTCCAGCAGATCAGAATTAAATTCTCCTTTTAGCTGTTCTCTCTGCACTCTTTTCTGCAAGGGAAATTACTTCTGCTAACAGCAAAGCAGTGTGTGTGCCTTCATGACATTTCTTTCTCTTTTCTATTTCTCTGTTGTCCCATTTCTATCCTTTGTTATCAAGCTTTTCTCACTTTCACACCAATTTTATTCCCTTCCCTTCCCTTCCCTTCCCTTCCCTTCCCTTCCCTTCCCTTCCCTTCCCTTCCCTTCCCTTCCCTTCCCTTCCCTTCCCTTCCCTTCCCTTCCCTTCCCTTCCCTTCCCTTCCCTTCCCTTCCCTTCCCTTCCCTCTTTTATTTTCACTCCTCTCATAAGGTTTTTTGCTTCATCTGCCTGGATTTCACATCACCCTTTTTTTTCTCCTTAATTTTTGCTATCCTTCTCTACAGTTTCCCTTCAGTATCGTAATGTTCTACCTGAGAGAATGAATGAGCCACCACTAATGTTAGTTCAGGGACTTAGCAGACACTTTATTCCTGAAAATATTTTCTTTGTATGTTTTTGAAACCAGCACAATGGCAAAACAACAACAAGGTGCTGCTGATTGCACCGTTGCTCCAACTCTTAATGCTGGGTATTTAAGAATAAAACTGCAGTAAAAAAATGTTGGCTTAATATCAAAAACTTGTCTGCATTCATTCATAACGCTAAGTATAGACTAGACACACAGCACTAAAGGGGCAGAGAAAGAGGTAAAAAATAAACATTTACACTAATGATCATGCATTTTTTTAAAAAAGGTGTTTAAAGAAATAGGAGCAGGCACAAGTGTGTGACACACCTAAACTCTACCTCTTTGATCTTTCCTCCAGGGTCGTTTTTGTTGCAGTGGGCCAGCTCTGGGAAGGAGGCAGGACTCAGAAGCCGCTTGGCATCCAGCCCAGGCTTTGTGGGCCACTGGAGAGATGGATAGCTAGGTGCAGAAGTGCCCTGAGGCAGGTGTTAAAATGTTGTTCTTAGTTCCTTGGTGGTAATCATTGCAAAACAATCCTGTCTGCTCTATTCGTATCAACAAGCTGCTTTCCATGGCTCGTTGCTAAGAGACAGGACTGTTGCTTACAAGTTGCTTAGTGCTTTAGACTTTCATAATTTATAATTCATTATCTTAGAATAAAAATTTGTGGGGGTTTTTATTTTATTTTTCCACCAACCAAGTAATTGTTACTTAAACAAAGGTCATGTATCTACCAGAGTAGTAGTTGCTCTTATAATATACTTTGCCTTTGTATGGTTTTGGTTCTGTGAAAAGAAAATGCTATTATAAACTGAAGATGAATATCATTTTTGTCCATTAACTTCTTGCATTATAAGACTGGTTAGGTCAATGGATTCCCTCAAGATTTCTTTACTATTGAAAACATGTTTCTGTCCAACCAAGAAGGAAATGAATTGAAATGATTTGAATTATCACACGAAAGACGTCAGCTCTTGCTTTACACTTCAGCACCTAATAGTTCAACTCAACAATCCTACTTTCACAAAGTTAGTCGTAGAGATGTTTAACCAATTCCAGAAATTACTTTTGTGCATTTCTCCAGCTTTGTGAGTATACAAACCTTACCTTGCTGAAGTGTTTTTACTAAACACTAGTTATATCAGCTCAGTGAGGAGTAATGCCAAAGAGGAAATGAGAATAATTTGCAGACTTGTTAAGTTGCAAAATAACTTTGTCACAGTTCACCAGTTTAAGAGAGAAAAAAAAAAAAATTATTCCCCCTGGTGGAAATTAAGGATACTGGCCTGGGGTTAGGTTTTACTTTATTGTTTAACAGAAGAGATGTACATACAGCTGATGCTGTGGTATTAAACTAAAACATATCTAAGAGCTCCACCAGTACAAAAACATTGCTACAGTTAATACTTTAGAAAAATGAAGGCAAAGTTACTTTTTCCCCATCATTTCAGTGAACTGTTTATGCCAGTTAGAACCAAGAACTGCATCAAAGAGAGCTGTAGAAATGGCTCTGGAAATGGTTTGGTGCAGATAGTGCTCCCACTGCAAAGCTTTTGAGGGAGTGCCTATCCAGCAAAATAAAGGCGTGTTTTCCAGCATACCTGACCTTTTTCCATCCAGCAACAACAGTGAAGTTGGGCTTGCAAGCACAGGGCAGTGCAGCCAGGGCTAAGGCATGTATCACCACACCTTGCTGTCCTAGCTAACTAACGTAAACAAAATTATGTGAACATGTCCTATGGTGACACCTACATTTTGTGTTGTAAGAGTATTCTTGAGTGCTTCAGCAGCTTAATTCCTGTTTAGCTGTGCAAGTCAAGTGTGTTTTAGTCAGTCTAAATGCATTCTGGAGTTGGTTCTCTAACCAATGAAGGTTACTCAAGGGGTAGCCATGCTGATCAATGCCTAAGATCACTCAAAAGCCCATCCAATCTACAGTCAGAAATTTTCCATGACTTCCAACAGTCCATAAGAAATTTAGTTCTCCTCAATAGTGTGATGAAAGATACTGCCTTCAGTTTAGGAGGAAAATGCAGGTACAGCTTGAATAAATGTGATGCTAAGAACTTGTGTGCTCCTGTAATCCTCTGAAATCCTGCTCACTAATTCTGATTTAAATATCTCCCCCTGCTTAAGTAAGTATAGTTACCTAAGCAAAATGGGATCCAAAACAACATAAAAGAAGCCATAGAGAGCTGTTATTCTGTTACATGTAGAGTTTGAGTGATGTGGAGTTAACTTGAGGAATCTGGGTGAGGAGAACATCCTCCTCTTATTTTCCTTGTTTATGAGTACCTTTGGCAACAATACCTCATTTCCCATAAAAAAGGGGTACTTTATATGCATGCAAGTGTAATGACATGATCCATACCTCCTTTATATAAGTTCATGTTACTTAATTATTACTGCTGCAACCATTCACTCAAACATCAGAAGAGATGAATAAGGAGGAGGAATATAATTTATGCATTAACCTTCCTAGAAGGGCACTCCTGTTGACTCTATACATGCGTCACAATTCTCCACAGAACCAGCTGGAGCATATTTAGCGAAAGGAAAAGGTGGACTCACATGCTAAGGAGCTGATCTGTTACAGGAAATTCTGACCAAAATTATCCTTCAAATCCAATATATATTTATCCTGCTTTATTGAGGGGGCTGGTGGGGGAGGATATAATCAAATGGCGATAACTGCTCACTGTTTCTTAGATAACATGAACTGGAAAATGCATCAACAGTAATATGTCTACAGACAGTGACTTGACCTTCTGAAAGAATCCTTAAAATCTGTGAAAGAGGATTTTTGGATTTTAAAATCTTATGGTTGTTGGGAAAAGAAACAGATTTATGGTTGGCTGCTATGTTAAGGTTCTTGGGTGAGCAATAGGCACCAAATGCTTGGAAATCATTGTGCAAGCACAAAAGGAAGAAGCTGCAAAAGGTGTTGTTAAGTGACAAATCTACAATTTTAGTCCTTAGGTGAAGTTTGGTGGGAGAAAGAATCAGAGATTTGAACTTATGATTAATTGTACTGGAACCCACAACTGAAAATATCCAGATATTCTTGAGGGGCAGTTGTCACTTGTTCTCTCAGGTATGTCAAATCCATAGTTTAATCTGGAGGTTCCTGTCTGGGGCTCTGTCAGAAATCTGAGGAATTATTGTATCATAGGAAAATCAATGCATGTTCAACAGGCCAGATCCTGGGGTTCTGGAAGGGTTGAAAAAGAAAAAAGGGAGGGTTGATGGATCATTATCTGGGTACAGTTCTTGCATTAATAGGTTCGTTTGTACTTTATCAGGACAGTAATAACAGATCAAACAAGTCATGTGAATTTGTTAGATTAAATAATCACAAGAAAGTGAAAACACCCTGAGTTTTCAGCAAATCAGTTAGATGATATTAATGCTTTTTAAAGGTGTGGGATGGGGTTTCCGTGGCATTTCTTTTGGGGTTTTTCCCCCCAATCTAAGTTAAATCTTTCTCTGTTTGGACAAAAAACTCATTATAATCTGGGGAGCAGATGTTGGTCTGAAGGACTATAGGACAAACATGCTGCTGTGTCAAGAAAGCCCTCCTGGCAGCTTACAACTTTTGGGTGAACAGAGGAAATGTTTTTCTCTTGTTTTTGGATGCTCTGTTTTCACAAGAAACTAGTATTATTTATCTAAAGTAAATAAAAACTTGTGATTTCAAAAGAGTTTATAAATAAAATCATTTGATTGAAGGTTTGCTTTAATGGATTAACAAAACAAAACTGAAAAGACAAAGCTCATCAGAAATCACAGTTTCTTAATCACCTGATTAATTTGTCCTAGGGGTTACTGAAGCTCTCCTGAGAAGATACATGGTCCTGGGCCACCCAGAAGCAAATCAACATCTTGAATGCTCAGGCCCCTCTTCAGGGAAAAGCCTGAAAAAATAAGGAGGGCTCTTCACTGCTCCCCTGTCAGGCAAAATGCCTACTGAATTCAATAGGATTTTTGCATGAGTAAGTCAAGCAGGATTTGGCTCTGGAAGGACATAACAAGATTGAGCAGACTTGGTTCCCAGTAATGGTGTCCCATTGTGCTGTGGTATGGTAGAACACGCAGTGCTGGAGTGCATTCTGTCAGTGCCTCCGTCTTCCAGAGGATATTGTAATATCTCATTATTGTGAACTAGAAGAAAGGGATCTGGTAGAATTAGGACTGGAGATTATTGTAGGGTTTTCAGAAGTACAAAAAAAAAAGCAAAGAAATGTAGCATTATGAATACAGGATATTAATAGCTTACTTTTGCTCTGTGAACTGTCTTTAATTCCAAGCGTATTGAGGCAGATGACGTTTCTCAACGATGCCTAGTGGCTCCATTCTAACTTATGGATACATTACAAAAACTCTGTCTAAAAAGCCCAGCTTGTGAGTTGCTGATTGTCTCCTGAGAGGATCTAAGTGATTTACCTCTCCTTGATCTCGTTGACTTGACAGAGCTGGCGTGTTGTGTTGGATTTGAGAAGTGAGGCATCTGAAGGAGGTCTTACCAAGCATGCTGAGAGCACAGCTTCAGCAGCAAGGTGAAGTCTGGTATTTTCCCTGGCTCAGATCTGCGCATTCCTATTGGTAGACACTGGACACTTGATCAAAACATGGTACAGTCACTCTTTTGTTGGGTGATCCAAGCTCAGGTCACCCATAAATTCCACATGCCTTGCAACGTGCTACCTCCAAGCCATTTCTAGATGGGCGCCAGAGCTGAGATAGGTGACATGAACCACAGGTTTTGCATGTCATGAGAGCATGCCCTGCCCATCCATGGAATGGGCTGTGGTGTGCTTTGGGCCATGCTTACTCCTGTATGACTCAAACCTTACACCTACTCAAAGACTTTTGTCCATGTGATAGAATTAGAAGTTGACTGTGAACATAGGCTGGAACTTGAGTGAAAAATATTTGCTCAGAATATGGTTTAGACATGTCCAGTTTGCACCTACAAACACACCAGTGTTACTAGATGTACAGATTCCAGACCAAATCTTTCACAAATCCTGGGTATTATGGTGTTTGCTCTAGACTTTTAAGAGATACTTGCTGAAGAATATGTCTGATTTTGCCAGGTCACCCTCGTACAAATGGGAATAGGTACCAGATTAAGGGGTATTTCTGGAAGGTATCAGGTGTGTCCATGACCTCACCTCAACTGTGGCCATCATCACCTGGTGTTCCCACTATTTGAAGGAAGTCCCAACAGGCACAAGAGTTGCACAAGCCCACAGGAAGCTGGAACTTGCCTGTAAGAAATATCTCTGAATGCTGTAGTCAGAGAAATGGGGTAGTCCATGGGGTTTTTTATGTCACCCTGATACAAACAAAAATCAATGGTTGTCCTGTTTGGGGTGTTTTTTAATTGATACAGTGGCTGCCATTTTCTGCTCAAAAAGAATTGCATGTGTAGGTCCTTTGACACACACAAAGAACTTTTTTCAAAAACACTCAGAAAGATAATAAATAACTTATAAAGAGTTTATAAGGGATGTGTGCACACATGTGTACACATACACAAATAAAATATTGGTGAGCTGAAAAGTGGAAAGTATCAAACACACAGTGAAAACCACAAGGGCCAGTATGACTTAGTGATATTATCTAAAAAAATGCAACCATTTCTGCATTTACAGAGTCTCTGAGACTTTCAGTGGTACCTGGAAGGCATAGCATGAGCTTTTATTTAATACAGACCTGCCTCTGATGTGCATTATTAATTGATATTTATAGAGAAGTGCATTAAGAGTTATCTGAGTATAGGCACTACTCTAAAGCTATAAATATATTTAGCTAGATTTTATAGTTCCTTAAGATCAGTCACCAAAGACAGAGAATTATATATATTTGATATGAATAACATCTGTATTTGTGTCTAAATAGAGGAGGAAATGCATCTGTCTTTAGTAGATCTCTTTTTAATGTTTCAGCCTACAAGAAATGCACATTAATAGCAGCTTCTTCCCTGAGGAAAGTTTTGAACTGGAGTACTTTAGAAGAAACTTACAACAGAGCAGCCTAAAGTGCCACCCAGTCTCTTTTAATTAGCACATATAAGTCCCCCAACATCCAAGATCTGATTGAGACTTTCTGCCATTTCATTTTAATATCAGTGTTATATGCTAACGTTTGTCAGACTAAGCTAAAAAACCACTTCTTTTTATGTTGTTTCCCACATGCAGAGCAGACCTCTTACATTTTTGTTGGCTGCTAACGTACTAAGCGTTTTTTGGCAGCATGCGGTTCTGGATTGAAGCCATGCATGCAAGTCTTCCACAGTAAGTATGGCCCAAAGGATTAGAGATCAATGGATTTAGTTATCTGGTGAAGTTCCCCTGCCTCTCTGGTGCTATTAAAAGGTTTTGCTATTGTAACGAGCACCAGAACTTTTCATTTTAAAGTTGCCCAACTGAGGCTTCCACTTAGGCTGCAAAGTGTAAGAAAGTTACTGGACTTCTGCAGGCAGATTTACTGTCATGCCACTGAAATCAAGTCCAAGAAAAACCCCAAACAGATATTTCATACCTTGGAAGAAAAAAATTGTTCATAAAGGAGGAAAAAAACAACAATGTAGTGTGTTTTCTCAATGTAATCAAAGGATGCTGTCTTAGAGAAAAGTGCCTTCTAATTAGCTCATAATCAAATCCTGAGAAATGGGGTAGAGAGTGTTAGAAAAAGTCTGATGCCTGAAGCACTGCCAGCCCGAGGAAAAGGAATCCTCAGTCCCAAGAGCTCAGGGGCCTCCAAACCACAGACCTGGCCCACAGCTGGGCTGCTGCTGGCTGTTGGCTGACGACTAGTGGACATTGCTCATTGCTCCCCACTCTGACACTAACTCTGAAGCTTTTGTGTGCTGTCCAAAGCTACCGATTAGGGCCCCAAAGCACCTACTTCCTCCCCCTTCCCTCCACGAGGAAATGTGAACAGCTGCCACAGAGATTTTCTCTGCTGTGCATGTGTAGAAATTCCTCCTGTGTTTGGCGTCCCTGCACAAGAGAAATGTATCATAAAGCCCTTCAGGATCTGGCCTATGCTGTGTGGGAATATCTTGACTTTCAAGTTTGAGGGACTAAACAGTTTTTTCCTTTTCTTATTTTTCAACACGGGACTTCCTGAACAGAGAAAAATTCATAACCCGGCTGATTTAACACTGGTCTTTTTAAACTGAACAGGATAAGCTACTCCAGGCATTTGCTTTTGTAGTGGACATAGTAGGTAAAAATGCAGCTTAAGTTTGGGTCCACTCTGTGTGTACAGGGAGTGGAAGATAAGCAGGAATTGTTCTGCACTCTCCGACTAGCTTTGCCCAGGCCTCAGTACAGATTCAGGCTCCGTTTCTGCAGTTACCAAACTTTATGTATGGCACTGTCACGAGTGGATGGTAAAAGCTGATAAAAACTCACAGAGAGTCAACAGGACAGATTCCAGCTTGAGCCATAGGTTGAGACTATTAATTTTCTGTGTCCAGAGCTGTATCTTACATGGCACTGTACAGTTACGAAATTCTTTGCAGCTGAAGCGACCCACACACATCTGGACAACCCCAAATCACACCAAGATGGCCCTCCTACTCCATAATTAAAGCAAGAATCACCAAGAGCAAAGAATCCACAGCTGTTAACTCAAAGTCTTACCAGGGTGACAGCCACCCTAGCTCAAACACTAGCATCTTTGCCACCTCAAAGTAGAGCATAAACCTGCCAAACAAAAGACAGGACAACATATGGTGGAAGAGGGCACCATCCTGAAGAGGTGATCTAGTTCTGATAAAAAGCTCCCTGCTGATTTCAGGATTTTGCTGTCCATGAAAAATGCCATCAATTGCCAACTGTCCTGAAAAGCTCTTCAAACTAGTAAGTGTGCCCAGATACAGACTATCAGGCTACCAGGCTCCCTAGGGAAGCCACATTGTTCTATATTGCAGGGAACAAAATGTAAATGTACTCTTCATAAGGGCAGCCAGATAAAATAAAAGATAATCCAAACACCAAACCAAGTCCAAAACCTTTGTGAGAGCGCAGATAAACACTCTCGAAGTTATCCATTCAGAGTATTGTTCAGGCATAAAAAGCTCATCTAACTTTACTGCTGACCTAAAGTCCTAAAAGAATCATCTCCTGCAAGCATCTACCATTTCAAAATGATACAGATACTTTGGAGCTCCCATTCACACGAGATGAATTTTTGGAGCCTTATCCAAAGTGAATTTCTGAAACTTCTGCAGTTTTAGAGGCTCACCCTTCAATGGTTTTTTTTATGTGCTTCTGATTCTACTCATTTATCAATAACTCCCACCCCCACCCAAAGGTTTCATATTCATTTCCATTTTCAGATCTTTGGAAGCCCTGAAAATTGTTGCACAAGTAACTCTCTTTCCCATAGCTAGACTGCACTAAAAGTTTTCCTTGTTACAGTGTCTGCTACTGAAGATGGTTTGAAGCTGGGAAGCAAATGGGGATCAGAACTTTCTCAAAATTGGAGCTGGTGTGTGTCTGAGGTTTACCCCAGTGCAGTAGATGTAGGAGCCAGACAAATGCATCAGATCTGAATGTTGCCTGCTTTGGGGGAGAAACTGTGTCTTGAAGTTTCTCTTCCCAGCTATGACCCTTTCCCATTTGTGATTCCATTCCTAAGGCAGCACCCAGCCCATTACACTGTTCTTGGTGTCAGCATCTGCAGGTGTCTCCAGGTAGAGCTTGTTTTGATATTTCTGGTGTTCTCCTCTACTTGTTTTCTATTTTAAAACCAAAAATACCCTTTATTTTATAATCTTTCCAACAATCTTGTTGAGTGCCTAGCTTTAGTGTTCCCTAACTGAGCTTGCATACACCTATGTTTACATTTTTGTGGCTTTTCTATGTGTTTGCCTATTTCCTCTTGCTTTTATTTGCTTTTAGTGGTCTCAAAGTCCTAAACCATGCAAACAGACTTAAGAGATGTGCAGCGCTGTCAGGGACTGCAGAGGAAAAGGAAACCCAGCCAATTTCAGCCTCTCTGCCACAAGTGTGGCTAGAGGAAGAAGTGTAGACTTAGGGCCGTGGTGTACGTGGTGGCTAAAAGTGAGGTTATTACATCATGTGTACCATCATAAAGGATTCCTCCCATTCCCTCAGAAGAGTGGAAAAATGTATCTAAAAAAATAAAATATAGTGTTCTCTAGGAGGCATTGATTTAATAAAAAAGGGTTGTTTGGTCTGATCTTTACTAAATTACATTAAAAATTTTCAGTTTTCTTTGTTTCTTGCTTACCAGTGGGGGAATTGTGTTTAATTTATTTCTCAACAGCTTACAAAGGAAACAAGTCTAGAAGCAAGTGTCCAAAGTTGTTTTCTTCTATTAAGTGACTCATACTAATATTACTCTCAGTCTGTTTATATTTTAATGCAATCATACCTATGTCCTTCCCCTGATTTCCTAGCATGTTTTCTTTCACTACTCTTCTTGTATCACTCCCCAATGATTTGCCTGTATCAGTCCACTGTGACTGATTTACACACCAGAAAGCCTCTGAAAGCATAAAGATGCATCATGCATAGTACTGCCTCAGTTTAAAGCAGGGACAAGCACAAATTAATTCCCATGATATTTATGGGAACTTAAACATAGAAGGGCAGAGAATTAAAAACAGAGATGCTCCCTAGCAGGCAGGGAGACTGCTGGCTAAAATACTCCCTTGGATGAAATCTCACCAGGAAAGTGTTTGGAGCCTAACCCTAGACTTTACACGCCAAGCTCTTCAGTCTGCTGCTATTCTAGATGTACCAGTTCAATCTGTGGCAGTGCGTGACTCAGCCAGACCTCACACAGCTGAACTGAGCTTGGAAGCCTCAGCCTATGAATTCCTGGGTTAGACTTCACTTTCTCTGCCTGTTTTCTATTAGCTCTGTGGGTTTTCAGGCTTTTATGGCAATCCTCTGACTGAAAATTACTGCTGCCCAAGACAGCCTGACTGCCAACAAGGTTGCAAACACAGAAGATCTTTTTCAGTAATTCTTTGGGCCATGAAAGGTCGGGTATTTCCAAACTTTTCATTAAATGTACATTTCTGAAAGCTGAAACGTTAATTTCCATATGCTACTCTCTCTCTTTTTCTCTCTCCCTCTCACTCTCCTTTTTGAGCTGACATCAAGAATTCAGGCACAGAGACAGAGAGAGAGAGGGAGGGAGTAAAATTATATTTTTCATGTAACTCTACTGAAGTCAAGGAACTTGCACTAAGGAAAATCTGGGGCTGCTTTGTTTATTTTCTTACTCTTGGTTTGCTTAATTTCATGCCACTTAAAATTACATTTAATTGCAGCAGTTCTCTATTTCATTTTCAGTTGTGCTGCTTTCCCAGCATGTTCCCCAGGACATTGGAAGAAGAGAAAAGCTGAATCAGTTTGGAAAAACGTGAATATTTCTGAATGTGTGGACACTTCTCACTTCTCAAGTGTGGGAGGAATATTTCACTGCCCACCTAACCATCACTCAAATGTCCTGATCAGGTTATTGAAATAAATTAACCTTAAGAATAATTATCTGAGAAGAATTATCTCCCTGTCTCAAAAAGCACATCTACTACCATATAAACTTTTTAACCTAGGTAGCTTAGGCTGATTTCAATAAATGAACTGAGTGCTGCCTAAATCCTCTGAGGCACTCCTCAGTACTCAATAGATCTGAAATTGTGTTACTGGCAAATAAAAGTGTTCCCTCACTCTGCTCTAGTTGCATTTTTGAAACAACAGCTTGTACTAAACAAGACATTTTTACTCTGGAAACCGAGGCCCTGACATGTGGCCAGGTCCACCTGGGCTGGGGGAAACACAGATCGAGGATTTTGCTAGAAAGCCTCTTGCTGAGGTTCCTTGGCAGTCATCAGCACAACCTCTTGGACCACATTCGGTCTTACTTTCATTTCCAAATTCAGTAAGTACTCACATGGTGGAGCTTAATTCTCTTGAAATTCATGGCCAGTGAATTTCAAAGTCACATGTAGGAATTCACATGCTTGAGTAGTCACATAGGAGATTGCTCATACACCAAAGAGTGAAACCATGCCACGTGACTTAGGGAAGCACTCATAACTCAGTTGCACATCTTGAATACTGTATATGGAATATTTGAGACAGCTGTTCATGATTAACCCAGAAAGGTTTTAAAATATTTACATTCTTCCTTGTGGCCCTCATTCAGCAAGGTACTCAGGTATATGTGTAACTAAGCAAATAAATAGCAGAACATGGCAGGAAAGTACAGTGTAACGAATAACTGAGATGCTTTACTCCTTCTGTCAATGGATATCACCTCTCAATTCATAGATGGAAAGAAATTTGGGTGTAAAAAAACATACAGGTAGGAAGAGGACAGTGGTCTGGAAGTGGAGTGTTGTGACCTGTTCACATATCAGTGCTGGTCCTTAGAAATGTGGAAAAAATCACACAAAAGAATAGAAAGCACATGGGGTAATTTTGAAAGGAGTCCCAGCTTAATATATTTTTAATGTCAAAACCCTTTGTTGAAAGTAAGTTTTGCCTCTGGATTTTTCATGAGCAGGAAAAAAATGATACATTCATTGGATGATTCATGTATTTCAAATTATTTGCTCAGCTCACTACAGAATGAATTGATACACTGCAGAAATCCATATTACATCTTTTTCACCTTCTTTCAGCTTTGAGGATACATGGTAAAACAGCTTTGCTTAATGCTATATTCATGTGTCCTATGGGAGAATAACTATTTTTTTTGTACTTTTTCTGCATCTGTGTATTCATTAAAGACACACACAAACACAGAGAGGCACTGAAACATGAAGAGAACCCCAAAAGCAAAGCAATCTGAGTTGGAACATATTTCTGAAGTTGTTTGCAAACCTGAGACAGTGAACAAGTCTCAAAAAATAATACTGCTGGGTGAGACTGGAAAGTTTTGGGGAAGTTCTTTGAACACATGTAAACATGATGTGTGTAGGCAAATGTTTAACTTGCCTTTTTTACTTCTACAAATTATATTATGAAATCAGACATCTCTGACTTCTTAGGAATGTCAAATCAATGTATTCCTTCAAAACAGATAATTGCAGGGAACTGCTCTGCTTCTCAGCTTCTATAGTTTTGATTGTTCCACTTTCAGACTGAGAATGATCAGACACTTCAGTTGTTTTAGCAGTTCATTTACATAATACAGGTAGTTTGGGAAACATCACCTGCAGCCCCAAATGTAGTGTGTTAGACACTGCAGACTCTGAACAAAAATGAAGCAAACACATTGAGTTTATGCAACTGGAGGACAGAGACAAATCTTGTGCTTTCATTCACTGCCCTTTGATCACAGGGACCTACATTTTAATCCATCCCAGGCAGAAACATGGAAAATGTATTTGATCTGATAGCTGTATCAGCACTACTTTAATACGCTTCTTTCTCAGATTCAGGATTGAAGCATCTAGATTTAAAACGTCCTTCTGCTGCCAAAAGAGACTGAATTTGACAGGTGAGGATTTATGAGTGCTGCTCACATGTAGCAGAGGTCACCTCCTATGGTCACTCCTATATTGTTCCTACGAGGGAATGCGCTGTAGTGGTTTGGAAGTAGTAATATGAAAGATATAGTGTGTGTCTTGTTACCACACACATAATTAGGATCTTAATGAGAAGCTTTCTATTAACATTGTATTAAGGCTAGTGACCTAGAGTGATACAAAGTCAATGGACCCATTACATTTTGTGCCATACTGTACAAAGTCCCACTGAGAGACACAGAATATTGAAGGACCATCCATATGATGCCCTCAGGGTCTATTCTCCCTTTGATGCATATGTATAACTCTCATTAATGTTAATAGAAGTTACTTCTGAACAGTTAGGCGAGGACAGACCCTCTGTTTAATATGAAAGTGTACTTGGAGGAGATTCCACAGGAGCTTTGGGATCCCAAACAATGTCAACGAAGTTATGACAAATCAATAGGTGAACAGCAAGTGAAATCAACTGGACATAATGCACAGTCCATATTATGGGCCCAAAATACATTGGACAGAAAATGCTCCCCTCTTCCAAACCTCCCCCAGAAAGATGTGTGATATATTCTATAACGGAGGCCACCTAAGCCAGAACTGTCATATTCTTTATTCATCCCTTCCTCTTATGTAATATGGTCAGGAAATTACCCTCATTTTACAGACAAGAAACCACCTCATCTAACTTTCATAGTCTAAATATCAGTTTAATCTACTTTTCTAGACTCTCTTTATGATTCACAGGGACCATAAGCCACCTAAAATAAGTAATAGGTTCTGGTTGTGTTGAGACAAGATGATTCAGCCTCTAGGGGTGCAAATTTCCCCCTGCTGGCTGCATAGGAATGTACACTCAGCCATACTACTCATACTACATGAGGTGTCTGCAACCACTTTGTGGTCCTACAATACATATGTAGCTGCATGAGGTCCTCAGCCTTGGTTTTCAAGAGTCAGTCTAACTGCTGTAGCTACCTTAGTGCTTTCCTTTCTTGACAATGACTCTAGGTCCCTGGAAGCCTTCCTATCTTTGAAAATGTAGTGTTTGCATGAAAGTAACTTCTGTGATGCTCAGCAAGTTTTCTCTGAAGAGCAGCATATTCTCTGTGCAACAGTAAAGCATTGCTGCAGAGGCACTGCCTGGCACACGTACAACTATAATCATGCTCTATATGGATACTGTGAAGCAGTGGTTTATATTATTTTAATTAAAGACTATAACTCTGAAAGTTCTCAGCATCTACCTAAAGTCTCCTGAACCCCCTGGGCAGACCCTCTATGACTGCCAAGGACCAGGAAGAACAGGGAAGCTGGGGCAAAGCAAGTGGGGCAGTGTGGGATGAGCTGTCCCACCGCATCCAAGCAAGAAGAAAAGAGCAGATCCAGTGATGGTTACTGGTTCAACCAATGTCCAGTGATCATCCTTAAATCCACATAGGTGAGGCAGGTCCAAAGTCAAGCCAGAAAGCCAAGTCAGCGTAGCTCAGGAAGAGGCCAAATGTGAGGGCCTGAGCTTAAAGGTGTCTCTCAATCAAGGAGGAACAGGCCTCCACTATAACTGCAGTTCAGACACCTGCCCCATACCTATGCTGGTCTTGTGTCCAGGGAGACAAACTCCAGGAAGGAGTGGAGCAATGAACTCAGGTTCTTAGCAGCATTGCTTCATAGTGGAAAATTCAAAATTAAATTTCTAAAATGTTTATGCTGTTACACTTTGTCCATGCAATAAAAGTGATCAAAGTTACTCTGAATTGTTAAAGAAAATACGGATGATGTGTCCAACTGTGTGGCTAGAGGAGGGCCCTATCAAGGCATGCATCAACCAAGGCACTTTTAAGTCATCATGAGAATGAGTCAAGGAGTCCTCGAGGCTTTATGCTACAGTTCTCTTCTGCAAACACCCATGCTGGCAGTGAACCACTGTGTGTTGTGTCATTAGACCACCTTGGAGCTAGGACAGGCACAAGAATAAATCTGAATTAGTGAAGGATGACAGAATGGGAAGATACTCTACTGTCAGGTCTTCTCTAGACCTCACCAACATATCTGGCTATCACTTCATTTAAGCATCTTCCCATCCCTTGGGCAATGACTTATCTGTGATTACTCTATGACCATATTATCTTTTATCAGGCCCCTCTCTGACTCACCCTGCCCTGTTCTGTACCTAGGAGCATGTTCCCAGGAAGTGGGGACTAGTCATCAGTTTCAGCACACCAAGGTTCAAAGGCATTGTTAACATCCCTGGGTGAGATCCTCTTACTGCCTGGTTTAGACCTGTGCAGGAGAGCAACCACGAAGTCTGCTACCATTGTCAGTCTGAACTCCTACACCTTAAAATAGTCCTTACAATCTCTAACATGGCTATGAGGACTACATAAGTTTCTACCTCATTGTCACACTATACCTTTATTTTTCTCATGTAAATACACATATTTGTGAAAACACACAGCAGTGACTGTAATGAAATATTAAAACTCTAGAAACAAGAGTTTCCACTACAGTTAAAAAAAAGAAGTCTATGTTTTGAAGTTTTTCAGTGTTTCAGGTAATCACAGTCCTTGTGCTCGTGCTGAAAAATATATGCAAGACTGAAATCTTTTTGAACAAAACCAAGCTGGAAAGTAAAATTACTACGTATGTGTAGGTATCTGCATACAGACATGCCTAAATTTGGCAGTGCGTGTTTGCACATATGACGTTCTCTCCCTTTTTATGACTATACATTGAGATACATGCAGTCAGTGTGTGTATATACTACATTTTGTTGAAAAATAAAGACTTCTATTCATATCTGCCTTGATAAATGCATAAATGTACAGACAGTTTCTTGGCCACAGCTACTGCATGCTTGACAGATATGGTCACCTCATACCAGACCTCACCTAGACCTGGGGCAAAGACAAATCCAGTTTGATTGATTGGGATATTGTGTATTCATTCATTAGTCCAGGCTTTGGCAGACAAGACCTGGCAGGTATCTTCTTGTAAGCAGACGGCTTTCCTGGTGTGGTCTTGGCTTTTCTGGCAGCTTAGCTGTGAAATTTTATACACTTCTGTGGCAGGGATTAAGGCTATCAGGACTCCAAGATTTCTCATATATTAGACAGCATATGCGGATCAAACTCTGTGCTGTATTCCCTGTCCCTAAGAAAGTGAAGTCTGAATTGGTGCTTTTGGGCTGTCCTATGTAGGGTGTACCTGGGCCCATTTCTCAAAGTTTCTTTTTACAAAGAAAGCACCTAGGATCTGCAGTGAGTCTGCAGAGGTATAATAAGTATCTCTTCCAATTGATTTCAACACTGTCCCCCAAGCCTGGGCTGGGTTTTAATTTGCCCTCCAGAGAGAATTAAAATGAAAAAGAGAAACAAAATTGAGGACCAGAAACCAACCCAAAGCTTCCAGTAGTAATGTCTGATTTATAAATCAATTGCAAGTCAGAAGTACAGGTTTCCCGTTTTTGGAGATAACTTATCATTAAGGTTGGTGTTAAAATCTGTAGGCTGAACAACTTTGGTTACTGAAGCAGACAGAAGAGGAAAACAACTCATACTGGCCATTTAAATTCTTTTTTTCATTCATTATTTTCACTAGATCATAAATCCACCATTTTGTAAACTCGCCAAGAAAAATGTAAATTGGATCACTCTGCAAAGGACAGAATTTGTTCAAAGTGAGGAAAGTTCATCAGTTAAAAAGTACCAATGAGACCAAATTAAAATAAATGTTCTCAAGCCTTACTTTCAGAAAACCTATTTTATAGTATTTAGATGGTAAAAAAATGCATTAAAATCCACTAGAAATCTCGTTATGTACTACCAGAGTGGAATAAAATGCCTTATTATTAAATAAAAATCAGGACTTGAATTTTAAGGTGGTTTTCTGTAGTTCTAGATTGCTGGTGTATGAAGGGCAAAACAAGAATTTGATAAATTTGGTCTTTCCTTTTAAAGAAAGAGTTAATACAAATTATGCACTTACACTTTTAAAGTGTCCAAATATATTAGGCTGTGAGAATGAAAGCAAAACATATAAATATTGCTGGTCTGCTTCTTTTTTTTTTTTATAATTCAGTCAACATGTAGTCTTTGTTTTTAATTAAATAAAGCTGACAGTATTATAGTCTCTGCACTCCCATTCTTCCAATGCCAGATCAGGACTAAGCACAATTTTAGACTCTGAACCTGGAACAGCTTAGATTAATGCTTGACTTGATGGGTATGATTTGTCTATTCAGTGGGTTGTCTTCAATACAGCTTCTCATTCTTCAAGGAGTTAAGCAGGCCTGTAAGTAACTACAAGCTCAAAAAATGAATACATTTATTGAGGTCACTATGACATGGCAGAGGAGGGAGATCAATATTCTTTTGAGGGGATACAAAGTAGTTGTATTATTATTAAATAATTAAAAATTACTAAATGATTCATGCTTTGTTTTGTTTTATTTATTCAATGTTTAACAGGTAGGATTTTCTACTATTTGATTAAAGACAACTACATTTCTTGTGAGAGCATAGCTAAAATTATTGTGTAACATTATCAAATAAAAGATTTGATAAAACAGACCTTTTGCAACTGCTTATTGAACATACCTAACTTCTGCTAGTGAGATCTTTACTCACTGTGTTTCCTCTAGTATCTGGGGTGAATAATCTTCCCACTGTACTAGGAATGGATGTTCTGTAACTACTTACCTTTTGGGTTTAGTAACTTTTGGGGTGTGATTGGTCACATGCTATTCTTTTTTTTCATTGGATGCCTAAATCCAATGAAAGACTAAGCTTTCCCATTTGCTGTAGCTGGCTCTGGATCCCACTTCTAGAGGAAACTTAATGGAGTGCAATATAATTCATACACAAATATGTCCACTGAAAATTCTTCCCATTGCCAACAACAGCACCATCCAAGGCAGCAGGTATCATAACAAAGCTCCTAAAATTCAGTAGTCTCACAAACACAATATAATAACAAACCCTACCAGTAATCTCAGAGAACTAATCTCCAACCCTAGGGGAACTTGGAATTTTTTAATTTAGTAGTAGTAATAGTAGTAGTAGTAGTAGTAATAGTAATATATATTTAGATAGCCAAGAAAATAGTGAAAACTATTACCTCAGATAGCAGCAAATTAAAAAATGAGTGTGGTTCATTATTTATTATAACTACTTTAATTTAAGGGAATCCACCTATATTTTGTAGTTGTGTTGAGATAACTGCATGTGCAATTGATTACTCAGATATAAAAGACATATTTTCAAAAATTGCTAGAACAGTTGTTATGTAGGTAATCAGATATTCGTGCATCAAAGGACAGACAAGGCCACAAATAAAATGTAGTTGTGTAGATTGGAATAGAGATAAGTATAACATGCCCTGCTTATTAAATACATGTTTGATAGATAAATGCTGCATCCTCGAGTGAGATTTATGAAAATCCCATGGAAGAATATTTTTACAAACCAGATGAAACTACTGTAGTCTGCTTGTTTAATGCATAAGCTTTTCTCTTTTTTAGGATGACTAGCACAAAAGCCTTGTTTTTTAGTGCTGCACCAGAGTATGTGTAGCTAGCATGGAAAATTCTATGTAAATAATGCCATAACAAGGATGTGTTCCCATAGTAAAATTGGCCTCCCTGCTATATGTTTGTATTTAACTTTTTTCACTCGGGGCAAATGTTTTTAAAAAAGCAAATATTCCAGGGAATTGATGCTTGACAGGCAGGGCTGTCCCCAGAATTGGCTACCCCTTGGAGTACTGAAATGAGAGAGCTTTGGTTAGTGAATGTCATTGCATCGCCAGTTCATCACCTGCTATTATGTGAGCAACTTATCAAAGCAGGGCTGCATAGCCCCCATAGAGAAAAATAACATCCTGACAGGAGCAGACTGGTTTATGTTCTATCCAATCTAAATACACAAAGTTGAAGAGAACTTAGAAATTGACTGTCCTTCCTACCACCAACTACAACATATATAAAGCCAGTGATGACAATTTTTCCCTCTTCATTGCTTTTCTAAAGAGCAGAGGCTTGTCTGAAAGACAGTAGGGCAAGGAGAAACATAGGTCCTTTTCACCTGGTGAGCACAGATGAGGACCAGACAGGCCAGTTTGATGGGACATGATAATCTGCTGTTTTGGACTGACTGCCAGTGCTAGCCCGTTCTGGAAATAGGAATGGGCCCTGATCAGCAGAGCTGGCACAAGCACAATGCTGTTTGCAATGGTGGCATGGCTGCTGTGCCCTTGCAAAGCATTGGTGCATCCTGCCTGCCACAAACAGCAAGGCTGCAGGAGGTCCTGCTACTCTACTACTTCTCTTCCTTTCTCATCTCTCTTCAGTTCCCAGTTATGTGGACTATGAGTTAATGCCATAATTGACCCCACCTAATTAATCCTCTAAACACTTCTCTCTTAAGTGCATTAGTAGCCTCATTTTGCAAATGGTGAAAATGAAATAGATCAAGTGGTTTGTCTATGGCCACTGAAGAGCTCTCCACTGGTTGGGCTCAGTCCCAAACAGACATGCAGGACTGACTCCAAATGTGCAGTACACTATTCTCTCAAACAGTTCTATAAGCATCAGTTGCAGTGTAACTTTGTTCTGGTACCTGGTTTTTGGTGTCTCTTCCTCAGCTAAAATTTCCTTTATAATTGATAGTGGGGAAGAAACTGTGAAAACTTCACGCAAGAACGTAATATGAGAGAGACCTGTGAAAAGAATTTTAGGGCACGTTTACTTGGGAAAGATAGTAGTAACTTCCAAGGTCAAAGGCTAATTCTGGACTGAGAACTGAGACACAAAGGTCTTGAGCTGCTTACCCGTAGGGAGGCTGTGGCATTGTTGGTAACTGAGCCCAGAATTTCTGAATTCCAGTCAAGTTCCATGGCCACAGGATGACTCCAAGACTAGCTGTAACCTACAACTGCCCCTGCCCAAGGATTCAGTCAGGTGCCTTTTGATCAACGAGAAGAAGTTTATTCCTTTGATGAAGTACAGATAAATTTGTAAATAAGTGCCTTAGTCAGTAGGAACCAAGTAGTTTTCCTTCAATGAGACATAACCTGACATACTATTGTCTTCTCTTCCAGAGCACTTTGCTTCCTCTTCTGGAGCTCTGTGTTTTTGAGGTTCCATCTAGTCTTGAAGGCATAAGGCAAAACTGGGTCCCCCCGATCCAAGACAGAGATGAACCTTCTTTAGGGAATGACTTATGTTCTCTTCTCTTATGTTATGACAGAGATCGTTTTCCAGGATTTATAATATGTCAAGATATTTTTAGGAAATAGCAGCACATGCCAAATGTTTGCCAGAGTGTTTTATGACCCTTATGGTGAGGCCTTCTTAAGGGGAAGAACATTAGCAAAAAATGGTGTAGAATTCCAATAGAGAAGTATTAAAAAAAAAAAAAAAGCACATATATATATATATATATATATGAGATTAAGTATTATGTCAGAAGAATCCAATCAACACATCCTTGATAAAAACTGGTATTCCTGGGGGAAAAAAAAAAAAACAACAAAACAATACACACACAAAGAAGCCTAATAATTTTCCAACAACAGATTTTACTGGAGGGCTCTCCACTATAGAAAATTTCTTAATCTTTAACTTTGCCTAATACAGTGCCTGGCTTCCCTACAACAGACTAAGGTGATCAAACCCCACTGGAACCAACTACTTCAGCAGATTCCTGGCCTTGAACTCACAAATGCTCTCACCAGCTAAATATAATGTTAAATTATTAAATATCATGCTAAATTAACAAGCAACAATCAGAAGCAAAAAGAGGCAGAGCAAGGAAACAAACTGGAAAAAAATACCTGTTTTTAATATATAGCTTTAAAGCTGGCTGTGTTGAATGGAACTTTGAGCAACCTGGTCTAGCAAAAGACATCCCTGCCCACATTGGAGGGGTTGGAACTAGACAATCTTTAAGGTTCTTTCCAATCGAAGATATTCTGTGATTTTTTGATTCTATGAATTTTCATTAAGAATACTTTTTCTTTGAAAGTAAATCAAATTCTTCCATGGTCAAGGTGCAGTAGTAATACTACAGGCCTTTTTCATCCTTCAGATTATATTTCTTGTGAAACAGAATTAAAGGAATAGGAACATTTAGAGAAATATTATGGATAAAATCTTATGGAGTCAAATTACTTTCCCCTTCACTTTTATGTGCACTAATGCTTCCATGCATAGAGGATAGAATTTGTATAAGGCACCTCTTTGAATACACACCATAAGGTCAAGCTTAACAAAAAGAGGTTATAAGTACCAATTCTATCAGTTAAGTGGTATAGGACAGTACCAGACAAAATCCAGGGCACTAGAGCTTAGTATTGTGGCTGAAATCTGAATTAAACACTGGGCTCTATTTTCCATAAATTTCTTTCCATGCTTCATATAGTGGAGAAGATTCCATAAATACTGCTACTTCTGATCTTCTTAAAATTAATATGACAAGCTTCATGGAAAAGTTACTGAAAGAAAGGGAGGAAAGAAAAAGGGAAGGAAGAAAGAACGAAAGAAAATTATTCTGTTCCCCAGTCTAGAAGCAGGGCTTCAGTGAGAAACTTAAGCACTTGTTTAACTTTCACTGCATATGTGTTTCTATTAAATTCAATACACTCTGCTGAATAAGACAGCTCGTTTCCAAAATTTCAATTTGTGATGCACTGTAAGAAGGAAAAATATTGAAATTCAGGTTTGCCTGGCACACCAGGCTGTCATTAATCCCACATGGCAAGGCCACAGTGTCTTTAATTAATAGAATATCACTTTACTAAAACTAAGAATAAAAATTATACCTTTTTTTTCTTAACTTTCATATGACACCTGACCACTGCTACAGGGAATATTTAACTGGAAATGAGTTCATATAATAGTCACGTATTCAAGAGATAAAACAAATATTTGTACAGAAGAGTAGGAAATATGCTTACCAAAACATATTTACAATATTTTTAATAACACTAAGTTTTCATGAATAATCAATTGACATTAAAGATGACAGGATAGATTCAGTACATACTCATTCTACAAAATAGTGTACTTGAGTGGCTAGAAGCAATTGAATTTTCACCAGTGCTTTGCATAAGAAACTGTACTGTCATATATTCAAGGTTACTTAATGACAGGGCTCTGGTATTTCCTCTGTTTAGGGTATGTTCTCTGTACATCCATATGGGGCTCATCAAAATCTACCGTGGAGTGACTGATCCACATTTTGGCTGAATACAAGAGCAACTGAACTTTTTCTGTGATGCTGTAAAATGAAATGAGTAATGTTACAGTCAAAAGTAATTTACAGTCTGTAGATTTAAGCCTTGTTTATATACATAGTTGCTGCAGTTTAATTAAACTGGTGCCAACCTCCATTTGGACATCCTTCTGTTTTAGTTGGTTTAGTTTAAGCTTATTTTAAGTGACTTACAAATAACCCAAAATATGAGGGTCCTCACAAAACCTTCTGTACTATCTTAACCAAATGAATTTAAAGTCAGATTTTTAATTGACATCAGTACAGCTCAGCAAACAGCCAAGTCTCAGATACAGAAGGGATTATATGAAGTGATGCAAAGGATGAAGGTCCACCTGATATCTATTAGTGGTAAGTGCGATGCAATAATTTAGAAGCAAGTGCTAAAGGAATACAGATGGAAGACATTAAGCGAAACTAACAATAATTACAAAGATTAATAACCAGAACAGAAAAACTCAAATGAGGTTGAACCAGATTCATGGCCTTGTGTGCCTTCTGTGTGCTGGCCACTTTCAGCCAAATCCCAAGTAACTATAGGTGGGTATGTAAGGCTGTCTTCTCAAGATTCATATCACTGCCCTTTGTGATGATAAAAGAAAATCTGGAAGATGGAGGAGACTGTGGTTGAAGCAGCAGGCACTGGGATGGGATTTCATTAGGCTCCCTGGTTTGTTATCTCTGCTTAGCACATCAACAGCACCTGCTGGTAAGAGACACAGCTTTTTCAGATGGAAGACTTCAGTTTCTTGCAACCTCACAGTTCCCCTGGGGCAGAATGGAAGACATATATTTATAGCAGGCAATAAAGACTATGCATAAAGTCTCTTTGGGTCAGCCAAATACATTTTATTGAATCAAATCACTTTGGATTTCCCTGAAAAATCTGTAACTCCGGCCTTCCTAAGTATATTGGCAAAAGTTCTTCATCCTGACAGCAATAAGGTTGTTCCACGTACATCTGCACAAGAAGCTACTAAAGGGTTCCTACAGCCTATTGCTTTTACTTCTGGCGAGCTCATTCACTTCCCTCATCCCATCATCACTAACTGTGGAAGCAGGATGCCAGCACATCATGTCAGAATTTTCCAGAAATATAAGGACTGGTACATACTTTAATCCCATCTAATTCAACAGTGGTGGTTTGCACTCACTGCCAGATGGCAAATACTCAAATTTTTCATTGATGTTAGGGGGAAGTTGTGTAGGCTCATAATGTAGGAGAGAAGGGCTACTGAGGAATGGACTGAGATGTAGTCTAGCAGGGCCTTTCAGAAGCTGATCAAATCAAGACAAGATCTTTTCAAACCATTAGAAAAGAGAATCAAACCAGCTGGACTTTCCTGATAATTTAGGATATTACATTTATCCCATGGACATATACATTTTGTTTTAAGTGGTAGCATTTAAGAAGTTGAGGAGTTGTAATATGGATACTCCAGAATATCATTTATGCACTGTAGGGTCCTCAGCATCCCTTGCTTCATAAAGGCCATACAAAACATGAAAGCATCAGACTGTATCAAGAAGGCATATACACATCAACTCACAATTATCCATATTGATGTAAAAAATTAAACATTTTCATAATTTAAAACATTCACTTAAGAATGATTCTCAGGTGTTTTCCTAGCAAATAGCCTATAAGCCTGGAACAGAATATCTATATTATATAAATGTTTCTAAAGACACCAAAACCATCTCACAGGTTATCACAGAATGGTAGCTGAAAGGGTACACTGGCTAATTACATTTGAAAGCTGCAGGTTAGGCAAGCACTTCTGTGGTAAAGATTGTGGAAAATGATTGATTAGCTTTACAAATTGACAATCATGTTGAGATCTGTATGAAATCAGACCCTGATACTGTCTTCCTTGCCCTAATGTAATTTATGTATTTGATGGCCTTGGCCACTAGAGAATACGTACTTAAAGCATAGCCTACTAGAGTCAGTGCAAAGAAAAACAATTAACACAGACTTCATAAGAATTTGATTTTCTTTCCTAAGCAACAAAGAAAAAGGGATCAAATCCTATCATTGTGTTGACCTTAACAATAAATATGCCAATGTATTCATGTACTGTTGGAGTGCAATGAAGAACAGACTACCCTGCTTTAAATAGATAAACAGGTAATGGTTAGGACTGTCTCCTATGCAAAGTCATATGTTATACAAACACTGTCATAAAACAATATTTTAAGCTTTGTTTTAATCAAGACTAACGTTAGGACATATACCTTCCTTTGTCAAGATTGCTTCTGTCTTCAGGCAATTGCATTTTTACACTTGAAAGAAAAGGAACAAAAAGACATTAAGTTGTCTAAAGTTTTTTGCCTATATTATTCTTTCAGACATATTCAGTATGGGCAATTCACTGTGCTGCAAAGCTAAAAGTTATCATATGTTAAGGCAGGACTGAACCAAAACCCAATTAATATATGCCAATAAACAGAAGTCTGGAAAAATCTTAGTTCTAGATGCTCATGCCCAATTCTACAAATTGCTTATGTAATCTAAAAAAGGATGTGGTTGTGAGTGTCCAGACTTGAGAGAGGTCATTTTATTGCATTGGCAAAAGAGATGATCTATTTTGTGTCTGGCTCAAACTCTGTTGTGCATGTTTCCACTTTTCAAACTAATATGTCAGCCTTTAGGGAGGAGAAGGCAGTGGTGCACATCTTCTTGGTCATGTGGATGTTTGCTTGAATCCTAATCAGAATTCCTTAGGATTATACTATATTTTCTCTTTGGCCACAACAGCAGTTAAACTGCTGATTCCTTCCAAATCTGGCAACAGAGAAGTGTGAGCCCAGAGGCAATAATAGAGGAATGCAAGGTGATTTTTTTACTTTTTTTCTAGAGAGGAATATTGAAAGGTAGATGGAAATTATTTTACCGCAGAGGATTTGCATTCATGGTTCTGAGCTTGTCCTGAAACAACCAGCAACATCCAGGAACAATAGGTGGGCATACTGTCAGTCATGCTGACTCACTCTGGGCTGTTGTTTTTCACACTTCCCTCTATCAGTCTGTCTTACTGTGTTTTACATTTGGACTGCAAGCTTTGGGGGAAGAGGTGGGGTTGGAGAATCTGATCCGTGTTTGCACATTGCCTAGGATAAGGACAGTAGGCTACAATGTTAGGCCTGCTGGGGGGCTACTACAGTATTATCTCTGCTGACACCGAGGCTGACAACAGTGACACTATATGCAGGTAATTAAAACACAGAAAGATCCAAAACCATGTGGCACTGAGTCATTTTCCTTCCTCTTGATTTGAATGAGAATGCTACTACCAAACACAGGAAACTCTTAAGCCTGCAGGCTTAAAATGCACAAAAAAAAGAAAGTTTGTTTTCATACAGCAAAAAAATTAAATTGTGAAACTCATTGTCATGTCACGTAAAGATAGCTAAAAGTAAAAAGACAGCTAAGAATGGATTAGATAAATTTATGGATGATAGGACCATTGCTGTCTATTAAGCTCAGTGGGGTAGATGCAAGTCCAGGCTCATGAAATTCTTCAGATTATGTCAGCAAGAAGCTGGGCAGTAATACCTTGGGAGGTATTACATCTTTGTGTAAACCCTGTGCTTTTTAATTTCCTATTTATCATCTACTCACCACTGTTATAGAATCATAGAATCATAGAATCATAGAATGGGCTGAGTTGGAAGATACCCACAAGGATCGTTGAGCCCAACTCCTGGCTGCACAGGACATCCCAAGAATCACACCATGTGTCTGAGAGCATTGTTCAAATGCTTCTTGAACTCACACAGGCTTAGTGCTGTTACCACTTCCCTGGGGAGTCTGTTCCAGTGCTCACCCATCCTCTGAATGAAAAACTTTCCTGATGCCTAAACCAAACCTCCCCTGACTCCACTTTATGTCATTTCCTTGAGTCGTGTTACTGCCATTTCACTGAGTTGTTTCATCAAGGAAAGCAATTACAATGAGAGTGAGGAGATATAGGCAGAAGAGTAGTTCTAACAGACTAATGTTCAAACTTCAGCCTGAATCAATATGTGTTCTTATAGACTTAACTGCCTGTGCTTAAGATTTAGCCAGATAGGACCAAGAAAGTGTATTGTGGTTTTAAAACTGCATTATTTGCCTATTTCAGTCATGGTCTTGGTACTTCTTTTCATCCATATGATTATTGTACCATGAGTGTCACAGAATCACAGTACAGCAGAACACTTGAGGTTGGAAAGGACCTCTAGAGGTCACCTTGACCAGCCCTCCTGCTGAAATAGGGCCAGCTAGAGCCAGTTACACAGGATTATATCCAGACAGCTTTTCAATATCTTCAAGGATGGAAACTCCACAAATTCTCTGTACAACTTTTGCCAGTGCTTGCTCACTCTCACCATGCAAAAAACCTATATCCTGATGTTCAGACAGAAACTTTTGTCTTTCAGTTTGCCCACTGTGTCTGGTCCTGTCACTGGAAACCACTGATAAGATCCTGACTCCATCTTCCTTATACACTCTCTTCAGATATCTGTACACATTGGTAAGATCCCCCCTGAGCCCTATTTTCTCCAGGCTGAATAGTCCCAGCTCTCTCAGTGTTTTCTTACGAGAAATTCTCCAGTCCCTTAACCATCTTCATGACACTTACTGGACTGTTTCAAATAGCTCCATGTCTTTCTTTTACTGGGGATATTTTTCAGCTACTGGGCAGACCAGAACTGGACACATTGTTCCAGGAGTGGCCTCACCAGCACTGAGTAGAGGGGAAGACGCACCCCTCTTTGGAAATACTTTGTCTAAAGCAGCCCAGGATACCTGTAGCTGCCTTTGGGGAGAGGTGACATTGCTGGCTGTCATAGGTTAGCAAGCATAGTCCCGGAAGGGACGTCCTTGCTGAGGGGTGCTTACAGTTTCCTCTGGGAACTGATAGAACCTATCAGCTGGCCAGTTTGAATATGGACAATTCTCTAAGCCACTTAAAGTTGTGACCACCTCTGTGATCCACATTTAAGAATAGGCAAACTCCCCCCCAAGCTCTCTCTCGTTTCCGGCGCTGGCACAGGTGGCTGCGGGCCCCGTGTGGGGGCCAGCGGGCCCAGCCAGGCCCTGCTTGGGCCAGGCCGGGCCGGGCCACGGCCATCCTGGAGCCATGGACCTGTTCCAGCCGTGGAACCCCCCCCACTGCCTTGCCGTGGGGAGCCGGAGCGGCTCGGCTCTCCCCCCTCTCCACTGCGATAAGAAAAATTCAACATTCCAGCTGCAAAGCTGCAAGGCCGAGGTGAGATTAACCCTTTTACTGCTGTGAAGAGCTGAAAACCTGAGGGAAGAGAGAGAGGAGATGCTTAAAGCTGAAATTCTGTTGTGAAGCTGTGATATATCAGAGTATCCCATTGTAATTCCATGAAGATATGGGGGCTGGAGTGTTCAACTCGTGAGCAAAAGCACCTGCACTGAGATAGGCAGATGCTGACGCAGCTGTAATTTCATGAGAAGTTTGGACAGGGAGAGATGAACCAGATGAGGACTTTTGCTCCAAACGGGAAAGGAGAAAACCTCAGTCCCTAGAGATGAACCTGATGAGGACTTTTGCTCCAAATGGGAAAGGAGAAAACCTCAGTTCCTAGAGATGCTCCCAGAGATAGTCCTAACGATGAAGATGATGAAGACCCTTTGCTCCCAGGGAAGAAGGGCCTCTGTTTTTGTTTCTGAACGGCTCAACCTTAAAATTGTACCCCAAAAAACTTCAAGAGTGGACCCTCGAAAGCAGTTGCGGGAAAAGCTGCAAGTCGGGGGAAAGGACTCACACGCAGGCAGAGAGACTCCTCTTCCTAAATGGACTGAACAATATTTGGAAGTGGGCGGCTGTCTCGTTGTGATAATGTCTTCATAGCATGAGCAAGAAGAGACTTCTCTTTCTAAATGGACTGAACAAGGTTATTATGGAAGTGGTAACAGACTGAACATCTCAAGGGTTGTCTTTTTACATTGTCAGTGGGAGAAGGGAGGAAGGTGGGGGGAGGAGGAGAGTTCTGAAGGTGGTATAATTTTTTTTTCCCCTCTTTTAGGTCTGTTAATAAACTTCTTTATATTCTTTCAAGTTTGGTGCCTGCTTTGCATTTCTCCTAATTCTTATCTCACAGCAGATAAGCAGTAATGAGTATTTTGGACCAAACCACTACATTGGCTCATGTAAAATGATGTAGATAGCATGTAGGAGAGAACACATTGTCATAAGCATTCTAGTAGGCTTTTACTTTCCATGTATGGTCAATAGTGTTTTTGCAATGGTAATGTAAACATGCATATATAGTGCTGTGCTATGATAAGTAGCCAGCTCAGCTACAGGATGCATGTAGAAGGGTCAAATATTGCCCAATGCCATCATCATTTTTGAGGTAAAGTGAGCTGCTCTATCTTTACATAGGTTTACTCCTTGGTTTCTGTGAGGAGACTGCCAGCAAGGCTGACAATTAGTGCCAGTTGTGAAGGACTTCTGAAGTTGGCCAGTAATTGGTGGCTAACAGGTGCCACTTGGAAGTCTGGGAAATTTGTGGTCTCATAACTCTCCCTTTCGTCCCCATTCTAGCCCTGCCATTTCACTGAGTTGTTTCATCAAGGAAAGCAATTACAAAAGCTGATAGCAGTTTTCTCTAAATTGTTGGCAGGGAGCCAGCATTATGCTGCAGAGGTGCGGTGCACTGCATCAAGTGGTTGCACTGAGTGACGCTCGGTAATGATGTGATGTGGCTATGTGATTAAATACTGGCTTCCTGCCGAAACATTCTCCCTGGGAAACAATTGTCACTGCACTTAGCATCTCTCCCCATTTGAGTGAAATGTGCCCTGCTTTTACAACAAGGAAAAGGCTTTTATTGCTGAGGGTGAAAACCTGATATCTTTGACTGGTGCCTTCTTTAGCTAAGCTCTTCCTGAGGCCAAGGACATGAAGGTTTGGTCTCAGAAAGGTTTTGTCAGATACCATTAAAAATAGTGAAGAAAACCTACAGGAGGGAAAACTCAATTTATGCTGTTGTCTGTCTAGTCCTTCCACTTGTTTTCATCTTCCATCCTCCATATACTTTCCACCACCCTTAACCCAGGGCCTTAATCCAAACACTTTCTGAGTAAAAGATAATTTTTTAGGGTCTGCTTCTATATTTGCTAGGACTCAAAGAGACTGTTCAAACAGGCTCTAATACCCCACAAAAAATATGGGCAAAGCTCATTTCTCTGAGATGCACCACTCCCCTTTCTACCTCTCCAACAGCCATTCACTCTCAGACGCTCCCAGTCCTCTATCAGGCTGGCTTTTGAATTATAGGAGATTCCTGTATTTTGTGAGAAAGAAGCTTACTTTCTAGAAGACTTGATAAAGGACAAACCTCCTTCTGGTCAAAGATGAGACAATACCAGAATAAAGCCAGTGGTCCTCTACTTATCTTAAGTTCCCTTGAAAATGCTGGGAGAACAACAAATCTCCTTAGTGTTCATAAGAAACCCACATGCAAGGTAAATCCAAACCTCTGGCAATTCCCTAATTAATCCCTATTGACCTATTAGCTGTTAGGGACAAAGCAGCTACTCTGGATTCCCAGGACTCAGTGGATATACATCTCTTGCACTGAGCCAAAGCACTCAGGGTCCTTGAGAGAGCAAGGTCTGAATCGGAGAAGGAAAAGAGGGGGCACCTCTTTTATACAGCTAGCACCATCTAGTGACAGCTGCTAAAGGGACCTCCAGTAGGCGGGAACACGAGAACTTAGGTTCTATAAAACGAGCAGAAATGCAGAAGTTTGCAAAAAGGAAAAAGTATTACCTACCTGCATGTCCTACCTTTATCAAAACAGGTTCCACATGTACAGCTTCATGTACGTCTTCTGCAGACGTAAGGTTGTGATCACGTGTGATCTATGAAGTCTGTCCACAATCACACAGCTGACGCGTGCTTCCAATATTAGTAGGCAGGTCAAGCTTGCCATGCACACTGCTCACATGTTGAGCAGTGCAATCAGTCCAGGAGGCGCTGATAGGTATGTGCAAATGTACAATACAAAGACAAGATCTGAAGCAGAGCCAGAAGGAAACCTCCGAGGCACGGATGCCATTGGCAGGCAAATCTGCTGTTCACACATGTACAGAAAGGTGAACAAACCCCTACTCCATCAGTGGGACGCAACTGTGTTCTTACAGGATTCTGTACTTTCTTAGATAATTAAAAAGTATGATTGTATGAACACACATGATTCCTGATTCTCAGTGAAGAGTGTCTCTTTTATCGAGGGGGAATTGTGAAATGTGATGGCACATAACAATCCACCAGGGTCATGTTGCTAACTGTTGCCTTTGGAAATTACGGGTAGAGTAGATGTTAATACTTTGCTTGGCAATTCATTTATTTTCTCCTTGCAGTATTCTCTTGAATATTCTTTACAAAACCCGCCTTGATATCAATAAAGAGGATGCTTATCATGCAGTGAAATAGGCAATGTTTTCTTAAGACTTCCTTCAGAAATAAACCTAACTTCTCCTCTAGGTTACAATTTGTGTGCTATTTTGAGTTAAATTTGAAAAATATCCTTATACTATCTTAGAATTCTGTTCTTTCTCTCATATTATTTCAGGAACTAAAAGGCTCAGTGTCCCTACTCATTAGGAAAAAAATGGAACATCATAGTTGCCTCCACATTTATGGCTAAATAAGTGAAATATCTTATATTATTGTAATTTTCATATTGATATTATATGAAAGAAAACTTCATAAACAGCAAATACTTGCATTACATAAATTAATTTTCATTTCATCTTACTCTACCACCTTTCAGACACAGTACTTGCTTATTACAAAATGAGCCTAGCCAGACAAAAGAGATTTCCCACATATTTAAAATGGATCATATTCTTAGATAGGCATAATATGCCCCATATGAGAATCTGACCTCTAGAGTTGAGAATAAAACATTCACTATAAAGAGATCATCACTTTCTCCATTAGATTTTTTTTTTTTTCATAGAGGTTCTAAATAAATGATTCTGTGATTTATTTAAATATTCTCTTTTTAGATTGTTGTGCAGATTTTGTATGGAAAAAAATATATATCATAATGGGAGAATGCCTTGACACACCTCCAGGCGTATATGTCCACAACAGCCCAAGGAAGCTTTATATTAGCTTTACAGCCCAAAGTAGGTCTGCTGACAACTTTTGATGCATGAGGGATTTAGCCCAGATCTCCCCAGTACACTCCTTGGAGAGAGGTGCTCACTCATTTCTAATGCAGACCTCTGTACACGTCATCTAAACTTTGATCACAATCTTTTCTGTTGAATATTCATCCAGAACAGGAACTTCAAGACAGAAATGAACCAAAAATAACCCTTTATTCTAAAATAACACATTGTGGATTGCTATATTTTTTTCTGTCTTAAAAAGACCTTTGGAGAAAGGGATTACCTTCATTTTTTTCAACCTTACTGCGTAATTCCAAATTAGAGGCCTTGCCAGATTGAGTACTATAACTCAGCTTCTATCAAGAATTTGTAAGTACATGCATGGATGATTATGAAGGCAAAAATAATGGGGAGGTGAGCCTCCAGCTCTAACACTCTCTCATGTCATGGCTGTTGCTTGTCATGCAACTGCGTCACTGCCTGCACTGTGCATGAACGGGACTGTTGTTCCCTTCATGGCAGAAAAATTACCCCTTGATGCCAAGCATTTAAACCAGGTGTCAAAAAAAAAAAAAAAAAAAGAAAAGAAAATTATATCCTACTTGACACTGGACCAGAATAAATTCATTTACTATTGATTTCCTTATTCAGTAGCTTGATCTTCCTTACTCATTTCTCATACACAAATGGGAACCAATATGCCTCTTCTGCATAAAAAAAAGAAATTACAGTATTAATCAAAATCAGATAAATGAGGCAAAAAGCTCAACCCTGCCCTTGTGCCTAACCAATTATTTTGAACAGCTCTGGTCTGTTCACCTCTGTGCTGAGTTGGTAATGTATCCCCCTTTGGTCGATTCAAGATCTCTAGCAACACCTATGGGAGAGTCTTTAATTAATCCTCTGTTACTGTTGTAATTGCATTATCCTGAGGGAAAGCCTGACTAGCCAGGAATATTATTTTAAACGTATACTGTAAACAACATATGTCCTCAGGAGAGTTCAGTTAATACAACCATTTTGACCCTTTCACTGCTGGGTGCTTAACAGTTTATTTTCATAACCACTAAAAAGGACGTTTTCCTTTTCATGTGGAGCTATTTTGTCTTCATGCTTAAAAACTATATAGTGCAATTACATATCTACCCACTAAATAAAATAATTGCTTGCAGGCTGCTCAAAGTATTTCCTACTAAATGAAGGAGGCATTGACATTTTTCTCTGTTCCAGTTTACTGTCTCATTATGAAACACAGCCCTTTGTGAAAACAGGTTTCTCTAGCAGTGGCATAACCTCTGCCTCTGTTGTACCTTCCATACACGCTGCAAAGCAGTATGATATAGCCCAGCAGGATTACCTTGCTCTCCTCATTTCACTCACACATTTGATATAAAGGCAGGATTACACATCTTTTGGAGCAAGAGAGCAGGAGCCTGGAGTGCTACTCCCAGACTCGCAGTTCTTCCATGAATTTTATCAATTGTAATAAGTTAAAATATTTTGATTTCTAAAAATATGAGGACTTTTTAAATATCCCAAACTTTGACCAAAATTGGAAAGTAATTAATTTTCAGTGGTGTTCTCCAGGCTTCATTTCACAAGCTTTCTGTTGTCAAAAAAGACATGCAACTTCCTTTGCTTTCTCAAGGCAGAGATGGGCAAAGTATCACCTGTTATTTCACCAGCACTCTGGGAAGCCGTGCAGTGTCAGAGATTCTCCCATGGAAAGTGTTATGCAAGTGCTTTTAGCAAGGACATGAATAGGACTTTAAGGCTGGTTTTTATTAGATGCCTTGACCATTTTTTACTTCCCTGATCTACAGATACCAGGTGTGACAGGTGCAGTGTAATGAGATCAACATATTAGATTAAATGTAGAAGATTAAGGAAGGTCAGTCTCTCAAACAATTTTTAAAGCTTTCACTTATTTTAGGCACAAATATTACCTCTAAAATATGGATGGATATACCTTGCTTTCTGGTTTCAAGTAATTACATGACAGCCACAGCTCGTCACTTATTTGTGCCCATTTCTCCTCCTAAATATTTTTCTTTCTTGTTTGTGAGACAACCACTCTATAAACAACAGCTATCGCAGTGAACACTCTCAGTGAACATCGTTCTGCTCTTTGAATCTCAGCCTATCCCAGGACCTCAAAATGTTCTTAACATGCATATTCAAATGAATGCTCAAGCATACCTCTTCCCTTTTCTTGCTCATTTTCTTTTTCTGAAGTGTGTTGATACTCTTTCCTGAGACTTCTGAATGCATATTGTTTTCAGGACAGACATGATGAAATAAATCTCAGTGGCTCAGTTTTGGAAATTAAACATTGATTGGACTGCACCCAGAAAAGTATGAGGAAAACATACAACTACAGACAAACAAAACATGAGTGGCACAGACTCATTGCCTGAAATGGGTGAATTAAAAGGCTCCTAGGCTGAATAGGACTAAGCTGGGCCCTTCCTCACAACTCTTCACCTTTCCTCACGACTCTTCCCCCACAAGTACTATCTTTTCAATAAAATCAAGAAAGAAAGAAAACTACTTCAATGACTTGTATAATTCCAAAAAAGGCACTGGATATCAGGGGGAAAAAAAGTTTTGTAGTGAAATCATATTTTCCACAGTGTGAGACAAAGATCATGACCACAGTTAAATCATACAGGATTAGGCCATAATGTATGAAAAACCTTTTTACAAACAGAAATATTTTCTCTGGATTTAGGAGAAGGTTCAACTGCAATTAATTTATAAAAGAAAAAAGCAAACACTTCATTTCTTAAACTAACAGTCCTGAAAAGATAGTATGTGTATCTCTCTTCGGGAAAATTTATTAAGCACTAGGAAACAGGGGAGAGAGAGAAAGAGAGAGACCAAATTGAATCTCTGTGTTCTTGCCAGTTTTTGCTGCTGTGGTGAATTATCACAAACTTCATAAATGTAAGTGAAATGGGACCCTTGAAGTCTCAGTCACTTTATTTCAACAGAATGTAACCATATTCCAATTTGCACTTGAATTAATGGGAGACTACATAGCTTTGAAAGTCTTAAAGTGCATGTCACACCTATTATAACACATTTTATTAATCAGTGACTTACATTAAGAAAGACCATCCAGCCCAGCATTCTGCAACTCTTTCAGGAGAATAAAAAAAAAAAAAAAAAAAAAGGGAAAAAAACCCCAAAACAAACAGCCTCATTTGTTCTTTGCGTACAGTAGCTCAATGATATCACAAACTGGCTCTGTTAAGCAGACACATTAGGAATGTGCTAGGCTGAACATTTCAGCTTTACTTAAATCAACTTCACTAATAGTTAATGTTAGATATTTTAAGAACATTGAATGTTAGTCTTTTAATATCAAGGGCTTATTTTCTTCCACTCCTTCTTTCTACACTTCATCCCTCATTTCCAAGCTCCATCAGAGCAAATGCATCCTATCTCCCTTTGATGTTGTCAAATATTAGGATTGGATTTTGACAATGTTGATATAGTGCTGTTAGTCAATATTCATTCATAGGTGTAACATGAAATGTTCAAGAAGCCCTTGATACATGTTGGGAGCACTGGTGATACACAGTGTGTTCCAATGGAGAAAAAAAGATTTTCTACATACAATTCCGAGCAATCCAGGCATCATCACTTTGGATGCCCTGATGCTGGTATATTTTCATGAAGTAGAGAAATATAAACATTTTTCTCCTATTCTTTACATCTGGATGCCCGGGAGAGCAGGACTATGCAATTGCTATGCACGTAATAGCAGTAGTATTAATAACTTCTGTGAGCATATATTATCCATATTCATTATAACAACTATAGACTAGAGGAACTATAAATAGAAATTGCTGTTTTGCTGAAATGCAGTGGGAATATTAGATCTACATAAGGAAAAGAGCAATATAAAAGGATTTGAATTGGCAACGAATCCAAGTCTGGGAATGTTTATCCACATGAACTTTGTCTGATAATATTTATGTACAGGAGGCACAGCAGCCCACAGAACTCTTCAGAAACTTTAGTGAGACATTTGACACTACTTCCAAATGAAAAATAAATATTGCCTTGTAACCTGGATTCTTTTTATAGGTTTCTCTTTTTCTATGACATACCAGTATCATTCCTGGCTAAACAATTCAATGGGTTTTGTTATAAATGTTTGCATACAACTGTCAGGTTAAACTCTACCCTCCCAAACATGAGTGGCAAGGACTCATAAATGATAGCCTATGGCAAGTAGAGCTGGAAAAGATCCAACAGCACAAAATGTTCCAGTTCTATCTATACATTGGAGTGCTTTGTCCACTTCAAGTTTAACTTGAATCAAGCAACCAAGTCCCCTCCTTGGGGAGCTGAACAGACTTTTCTACCAAAAAAAAAGCTTTCTGATACAAATTCTAAACCTTCTTATCCTTAGGTTCATCTCTTGTCTCCCCACTACATCAATAAACAAAATAACATGCAAAGAACCTGACCTACCCAAACTGTAATTTATAGCACTTTCCACAATACACTGTGCCAAAAAAACAGGCAGACTATAAAGACAGTCATAGATGCTTTTAATTTTGTTTATTTTTCATTTTTTTCATTCCATGAGGCCTCACGTAGCATCTGTGGCTGACCTCGAATTAAATTACATTCTCACTCTGCTTACACATCCTTGATACCCCAAACAAACAGGAGAACACAGAGCATGGCATTTCAGCATCTTTATCACCTCTACCTACAGCATCAACTGAAAAATTTCTTCTTGCTTCTTGTGGAACATTGACATGCTGTTGAAATTTCTTACATCAGAAAAATGGGCTTTATTATACAAGAGACCGCTTCATAAGTGCAAACCTTTTGGGATGACAAAAAACCCACTGAATTCTCCACTTTCCACCAAAGCTGCCAGCAATTTCCTGGTTTTGGCAGACTTACTAACAAAATTCTGTTAGTGAAGGCAGAAATTCTAAGCCCAGGTCCAGTTGCTGCCAGTCTGCCACACAGAGAAAACAGATCTCAACTTTCCACATCTGATCATTGTTTGAAGGGGCATTTAAAAGCTTACATTTGGGGGAATTTCTTTCTATAGTCGGAACATTTAATCCTACTGATATCCAACCCATTTTGAAAGAGAAATAAGTTTATGGCAAAGTCATTTCAAATTAAACTGTTGTATTATTTAATTTATTAGGTGAAAAATGAGGGCCTGATCCTAGGAACCGTCAATCATTCTCAGAATGGAGGGCTCAAAACAGATTGTTGAAAATACCTAGCACCTTCCAGGTTAGAGCCCTTAATGCTATTAAAAATGTTTTCACTTGCCACACACAGAGGAATATGTGTGCTTTAACTAGTCTTAGACTTTCCAGGAATATAGTCAGTACAGATTTACAGTGCTTTATAATGAATAAATTATCCTGTTCAGCTTGCATTGCAAAACTGCTCTCAGCGACTGAGGTTGGAGATGGAGATTATGACAAAACAGAACAGATCTCTATACTCAATTTCCCACCCTGAGCTCTCATCTTTAGCATGTAAATGGTGTTGTTTGAATGGTCAGATAGCTCTGATACGCTCAGAGATATCCATGGATTTTTTTATGAAGCCATGAAGACAAGAGGGGAGTATTAATTTCCAAGAAGAAAGGTACAAATAATTTAGAAAGAAAAGGTCCATATTTTCTTGACCTACAAAACCGCTCAATAGGTTGATTTTGTTTTCTCCCCTGAGAGAAGCTATAGTATATCCATTTCCTTTATGAAAAACATATCTTTTGCTTTGCAAGGAAGTGGTACAAGTCTCTGGGAATGTTCTCTTTGTGTAGAGGTCAGGGAACATGGCTGCAAGTCTAGACCTAACCTACTGGTTTTATAGACAGCCCATGGCTTTTCTCTCTGAAGAAGGCATGCTGAATTTTGTTCCTTGTTCATGGCACTACAAAGGAGGCATGTATCTGCCCCCACAGTTGATGCACTGCTACTGATTGCACCGTGCAGAGATACAAGCTGTGACGTGAATCAGTTGTGGTACTCACTGGGTTTAAAATCATTCTCATATCAAAAACTGCACAGCACCTCAAAAGATTGATAGCTAAAGACAGAAGAGGACAGAAGGAGTTCCAGAATTAAAAATAAATTCTGAGTCTTCTCTGACAACAGGAAATTTGTGCAGAGCAGGCTAAAGAGACATACAGTGTCTGGAGAAGAAGAATGGCCTGGAATAAAAATGCAATATAAATATTTATAATATCATGGAAAACCTAATTTTAAGGGAATCTAGTTAGTACCTTAAAAAATCTGCCAAGGTTAATTTTTTTTCCTGAATTAAAAAATGTGTTGCTGCATTAAAAAATGTGTTGCTACAGAGGGGTAGGTAGCTTTCCAAATGTGTGTAAAAGTGTAAGAAACAAATAGTAGGAGTTTGAATATAAAAGACAAGTGCCTTAACTAAGCATGTCCCAAATTATTCTGGTTTGTGGTTGGTTTTGGTTTTGTTTCTCTTACAGATGAAAGAAAATGCCAAGTTTAGATTGTTTAAGGCACAGCGAATAGGGTCCTCAAGAAACCTCGTCAACTATTTGGCTGAAGGATTGCAAATATTTAGTTCCTATGGGCTCAGGATTTAAAGAAGGATTTTTCTTTTTTTTTTTGCAGTTTTTCTAATACACTGGAATTTGTTCTGGATTCTTTGTATCCAAAACAGTCAAATAAACCCCACCTTTCTTCTTTTTATGTATTTGCAGCACACACAGACTAATGAAAATGGAAAATAAAGATCAAGATACATATAAAATCTTAGGGCTTAGACTTTGTAAAATACTTCTATCTAAATGCAGATTTTTGGAAAAATGTCCTAGAAAATTTACATCCCACATGTAAATCCATGCTGTATGGAGAATTTCCAGTCAGAGTTCTTTTAACTAGAGTGAGACTTGCATTTGGGTATGTAGGAGATCTGAGAAATGTCCTGTTTTCTAGTTATCCCTGGCCCAAGTTCAATGTAGCCAGTGTTAAGATTTTCTGTAATAACCCTGACTTGTAGGTTGGCTTAGATAGAAATTAGTCTCCTTCTTAACATGGTGATAAATTTGTTAGCATATTTATTACCATATTCAAAGCATAACTACCAGTCACCAAAAAAAAATAAGCTAAGAAATAACCAGCAAACATCATATATGTCATAACTACATTGGCTCCAAACCATTCAGACTGGGTTTAAAAACAGTCCCAGCTCATTTTATTATTTAGAATTAGTGATGCAGGGCTCTATTTCAGCATAAGAAGCTGGAGGAGCAAGGAGGAGCAGTAGCAGAACACCTGGAAATTTGTGAAACCACTGGACTTCATGATGGGATCATATGCATAGCAATACCCACTGTGCTTTTTCTGCTGGTACCTCTTACAGGTTACTGCAACTAGCAATCACTCCTTGGTGTATTTTAAAATGTTATGTTCCCAAACTTTTCTAGCCTTTTTGTTCCCCACAACTCATTCAAATTAATGTTTGGTGGTCTGGGGGACCATCATGGTTCAGGGATCCCTGAGTTCTATTTGATTTGACAGCTATGATTTATTTTCTAGCTTTAGTTATTTTGTAAAATGACCTAAATATCTGCAAGAATGTTGTCCATGCAACCTAGTTGTCCATGTTAATGGGACACTACATTTTTTTATATATAAATACATCTCATCTACATATCAGGACAACAACATTCTTATATTGAGACCCAGCTGGCCACCTCAAATAGCTGCAAAAACAAAGTGGGCAACACTGAATATGCTGAAATACTTATGCTGGAGGACTGAACCACTTTTAAAGCTACATCAAAATCTTGAAATTTGGTATAAGTGAAATTGTAAACAGTTTCTAAGTTTTCTCACTTTGTTAGAAAATGTCTGATGTACACAGGCCAAGCAAGAGCAACATCTAGCAGAAATATTGGTACAGTATACTCTCAGGTTAGGGAAATCAACTCCAAATTGACAATAAAAAATTTTGATTTTTAATAAAGTTTGCATAATGGTCTGAAAAATCTCTGTGAAGTTGATAAAGTCAGTTCCTTCAGAGTGCCTGTAATCATTAGAACTTTCTCTGATCATCCTATGAGCTCCTGCTGAAGTGCTCTCAGAAGTCTCAACATCTTCACAAATTATTAGTGTAAGTAAGATACACAGAAGAACTGGCTTGGCCAGTGCTGACTCAAACACACTGAATGTTCAGACAGAAGAAAAAGAAAAAAAATAAAGATACTATATGAAAGCAACTTCAGCTTAAATGGTTGAAACAGGCCCAAAATCAACAAAGCATTTTAGCAAGATTTCACTATGGCATAAGCATATGCTTACATAATTTTGTTCAGCATAGGTTTAGAATAGAGTGCAATTTTTCTTAAAATATCTCAAATAAAACCACCAATTTTATTAATTTCCTTTTCTTCTCCCCTTTTTCTTTAAATTAAGGGTGCTGTGACTCTGCAACCAGTACAGCTTGCGGTACCACAGTGATATAAGAAATCCATGCCCAATTGGACACGATAACTTGACAATTTTGCTTTGAGTGTGAAAGTGTTCATACAGCTCTACTATCTAACACCACTGACACTCACTTATTCTATCTCACACTGCAGCTGTTTGCATGCTGTTTCTTCTCAGCTTCACTGCTGTTCTCTACTTTCTGACTAGCTAACTGGTGTTGGACCCAACTGCCACTTGAATGCTTTTCCCTTCCCTCTGCCGCCAACAAAGACGGCACAACCTAGCAACTTGCTTCTAGTTTCAGATTTAGAATATAAGTCTGAAAATTTCCAGTCTGACTCTATCAGCCAACAAATGAAAATGATAGAGTAAGCTTCATCCCTGGCACCATGTGCAACTGCTTTTGAAGTTGAAGGGAGCAATGTGCTGCAACCGAGGAACCTGTTTGTCCCTCACTTTTTTAAAATGTGTCTGATCTGATACAAGCTCCAAGGAACTGGACCTTTTTATGACTTCATTGACAGACTAATATCCCAGATGGACAGACAGAAAGAATGGTCACCCTGAAAACTAAATATTTTCTTTTCATAGCATTTTTTAGGCTAAATACATGAACTGCTGTATAATTGTCTGAGAGAGAGTGTGGTCATCACTATTTGCAGTAGAGCATCCACTACCTGTACAGGTTATTCCTATTCTGTTTCTGAGAACTGAGAATCAGAAAAATACATTTTTTTTTCCCTTTTGGACCTTCTGCAGTGTGTAAAAGCAGTTATTTTTTAAATGACACTCACCAACTGTTGTCTTAATATTTCCACCTCCACTCCATTTCCGCACCATGCATGCACATGTACACACGTACGAACACTCTGCAGCCCTTGGAATTGGAATCCACAGTGAGATTTGATTTTGCTTGCAGAGGATACTCTGCCATGACTGTCACCAAAGTTATATAATTGGAAGGAAACAATAAAATGACAGATTGCTTGTTCTAAATAATTGGATAGACAGGGTAGCAAACAGTGGGTTATGAAAAATATTCCTCAAAGGATGTCAAACTTCAATAACTCACATAACAAAAAGACACTGATATCTGTCCTCCTGTCACAATGGCATATATTTAAGATCAAGTTATAATTTTCTACATAAATTTTTAAATCATTTTTTAAGAAATAGGAATAGAAAAGCTTGAGGGTCATTGCTGAACTTCTATTTTAAAAAATGGCACCAAAATGCTCAACTGTGTATATAGGGTAAAAAGTTTCTAACCTTTAAACTACGTGAAAACATCAAGCTCAATACTATTAATTAGTTTTCAGTCAGCAGAACACACAGAGACCCTGACTGAAACCACAACTCTGGTATGAGAGGTTCTATCCACATATTTTGTGAAAGATAGTCCTTTCTTACAGGAGATTTTGTCTTATAGACTGTTATTGGGGTCAAAGAAAAATAAGTGGTTTAGTCCACTCAAGTGTGTTGACAAAAGAGCTTGGAATAAAATCCAATGTTCTAGCTGCCTTATCAAGTAAGCTGCTGTTACTAGGTGTTTATTTTTGTATATGCTAAATACTGGTGCCTGTACAATACCCCCCAGGTAACAGCTAGCATGATTGAAAGGAGTAAGGTATTTCCGTCACCCTGTTTTGCTGTTTCCACTTTAGAAACAAGCCCCACAGGTTTGCATCTTCAGTGACATTCTTCCAAGAGCTGCACAAAAATCTGCGAGTAAATGTCACAATCAAAGTTTGGTCTGCACTGTTATCTGCAGCAATAGGACCAACTGGAAAGAAACTGGCAATCTTTCCTGGTCCTGGAGACATCCATCTTCCTCAGCTGGAAGCTTTTTCCCATTGTGGTTCCTCTGTCATAGATCAGCAGTTGACCCCACATACATATATGCAAAAAAGATTCACTTCACTGAAGTCCGTAGCCAGAGACAGTAAATGTGAAATCTGAATTACGATTAAATCTGTGATATCTCTGTGATTTTACGTGGATTACAAAACCATGGGAATACATGCAAATGCTTCCACTGGCATCAGTATTCTCCAGAGCAGTTCTTACTTCACTCTCTGTGTAGCATCAGACTTTTCACCAATAAAAGATTATTTATTCACCAGCAAAACATGCTATTTTAGTACGTTTGTGTGTTCTAGTGTTTTTTCTAGGATAATACTCTTCTGTTGAGAACAATATGTGCACCAGGCCTTAAAACCCTTTTCCTGCTCTTTACTTCTTCATTAATATTTTCTGGAACTGTAGAGAGTTTTACATTACATTCATTTCTGTGACAAATTAGAACTGGAAGTATAGGGTGTCTCTCTGTCATCTCTCTCTCCCACACACTTACTCCTTGAGTGAATCTAACTTGAGTTGAAATTCTGATATGGCCAAAGATTACACATAGTGCTTCCTGTAAGTAGCTGCTTCATATAAAGATTTTTTTTTATATTGTTTCATTTTGTACTGTGCTGTGTGATTATCTCTAAAAATGTGCATGCTAGTTTAGTTTTATTTGTGACACTGACTCATCTAATTGAACAGTATCTACCGGAAAATATTGTAAGAGGTGGGAAAAAAGTTATAAAGCACTGCTTTTCAATGTGGGTTCTCAGCGCACAAATGAATCTGCAGTAATGTTGCACATTATCTAGAGAACAGGTGGGAGCAGAGCTTTCGAACCTTAATCAGAACACACAGAACTGGCTGCAAGCCTCTGGAGAAAAAAACTAAGGCAAGTTAATGATAAATCATAAATCAATAAGAATAAACTTTTATTATACCAACTCACAAAACTTAGAACCATACAATATCTCAAGTTGGAAGTGACTCATAGGGATCATGGAGTCCAACTCTCTGCTCCTTGCAGGAGTACCTAACACTAAACCATATGACTAAGAGGACCAAAGAACCTTATTTGGATAGCCACAAAGCAAGATAGTCATAATTTCCCTCCTAGATTTAAAAGCAAGGGATCTCAGAACCTTAGTCTATATGTAATTTGCTGTTTGGAGATACTAAAAAAGGATTTCATTAAGGAAGAGAAAGAATTGCATTGAACCCTGCTCTTTATAATATTATCGCTTCAAAGCAACCTCTAGAACAGGACTGGTCTGGGACCAAGAAGAAAAAGGAACGAAATCAAGCAAGCAAGCAAGCAAGCGAGAACATGTCTCTAGGCAGAAGATATGGCTTGAACAGCCTGAACATGTTTAAAGTGCTGCTGTGTAGTAGCATGAATGATATAAGGTGGTGGTCCGTATGAATTGCTCATCCCTCTACAAACGAAGTGCAGTTGCTGCCAAGATATCATGGTAGTTTGTGTTAACTGCCAACCATAGTTGTCTCCAATAGGTTACAAAAAAACATTCATGTTTAAGATATATTAATGGCACTGCGTTATCTCATAATAAAGTACTTGCAAATATGTGTCATTGCTGAACACCCACATGGCACTCTATTCTAGGGCATATGGTACTGTATGCTTTTACTAGGCAGCAAGTGGACTAATTAGACTGTGCCTTAAATAGGTATTTAGTTTTAAAGGGCTTCATGGTATTTAAGTATACATTTGGTTTAGTGAACAGAAGATGTGTTTTCCTAACTGGGTTCCAGACTAGTAATTCATATTTCTGACCGTATATTTTGGTAAGCATCTCAGAAAAATGAGGTGTTAATTTTTAGAAACAATTATCATCCTGACCTTGATGATTAAGTATGATAATTAAAAGACGTTGTGAGTAATATGTTTTATATCATAAACATTCATTTCTGATTTACTTACTGAAAAAAATGCCATTTTAGAAAAGGAATGAGTATTTTTTTAACATGATTAGCAAGCCATCTGTTGACATTTCAGAACGGTCTCTTATGAAAGTCCCTAGCTTACTGCTTCAGTTTTAACATAGGAAGAACCCAAAATAGTAATGCCTTTTGCAGTTAAATCAGAATAAGGTGATTTAGAAAGGGCAGATTTGAGAGAATAATAAAATACATAGTTCCTCGAGCTCTGGAGAACTTTCATAATGAAGCCTGAAGACAAGGGGAATTCACCCCATTTGGGCTTTTTTTTCTGTTTTTCTTGCTGGAAACTGGTCCAGATTCCACAAAAGATTAGCTGATGCTGGCAGACTTTTCAGCTAACCTCATGAGTGTTTCAAGACATCTTTGCTAAGATTCAAAGTTTCAACCTGGGTGATACTTGGGTGAAACCCACACCGAGTGGTAGGGTTTGCCTCCATAAAGAAAAAACCTACATGACTGAGTAGATACACTATATATTTCACTCTTTAGTATATTGCACACTGAAAGACAAAGGTGCTTGAGCAAAAGTGCTTCATGCTTCTTCTTTGAAAGTAGAACAAGCTATCCCACATTCAGTCATGCTGAAAGTTTCCTCATAAACACACGATAGCAAGGTAGTAATTCACAGCCTCACTTAGCACACACAGACTTCTCCCTAAACACATGCTGAAGATGAATGAAAAAAGACTAAAGTCAGCACACCCTTACTCATCTCATAATTACACACCAGTACCCTCACAGTGAAACTAATGGTAATTTCCTCAAGCCCGATTCACCACCGTGCTAGCCTACTTATGGAAATGTAGATTCTCCCTATCGAATCCCTGTCAAAGAAAGAGGACTTAGCTGAGGTGTATATTATGTCCCACATGCTGTCCATGTCTGCACAATCCCGACAAGTGCAGTTTTATAAGTCAAGCATTTAGCATTAGGGAATAAACTTCAGAAGATGTGTCAGAATTGACCGGTCTTTTGAAATAATCCAAGTCTGCAGCACCCCACCACACAGCAGTAGATCTCCAGTGATGCAGCTCTTTGTTCTGGGGAAGGGAAAATACATCCATAGAGCTCAGAGACCACTGCAGAGCTTGGATCAGGAAAATCTGACCCATTTCCCACTTGCAGAAACAAAGATTTTCTAAGGACCCACAAGACAAAAGCAAACACAGGAGCAAAATCCACTTTCATGGATTTCAAGCCCATCTCTGAAACTGCCCTGATTCTCATTTAACTTTAAATAAACACCTTTTTTTTTTTTAGACAGTGCACTGAGAAAACCTACTTCCATTTCTGAAGTATTCAGAAAGCTAAATATGCTTCTCAGCACCCATTCTCATTTCCTGATATAGTTCATATACAATTTCTCTTCTCCCACCTGCTCTCAATCTCCCCTCCCTTCTCTTATTTCCTATTTATAGGAAGTCATGCAGGAAAGGAAAGGGAAAGGCAGTAGCCAGCTATCTCACAACTAGGAAAGGAAAACAGAGAGGAACTGGCAGTATTTTTTTATTTATTTGCTTGTCCTAATTTTTCTGATAAGCATCAGTTAAGCAGAGCTTTAGAAAGACAATGTTGACTTCCCTATTGTCTGTGAGACTTTTGCAGATAGAGAATAGCTCCAGGGCTACTCTAATCTCCCCAAGCCACCCAATTAGCATTCGACCCATTGTGAGAAGCCTGTGCATTGAATTTTCAGTCACCTGGGCCTGGCGGACATCTGTGGATGATGAATGTTTGCTTGTTCTCACGATACAGGGGTCCTGAACAAGTGGACAGCATATGTACCATAATTTCCAGGCTAAACACTGCAGTTCTTTGCTAATTATTAAAGATGCAGAAGCCTCTTTCTCTCTACAACCCTCTCTCCCTCTGCCTCTCTCACTTTCTTTATGTCTTTGTTCTGAGCAGCAGCCTCAGCAATGGAAGAACGGCAGTTTAGACGCCACAGCGTCTTGCTTGATTGAAGTGGGTTGAGTACAATATCCTCTCGTTCTGTTATATTTACAAACCAGAACAGCTGAACTCTACATCAAAGAGCAGCCAAAACATTTCTTCTGTCACTTCACAGGCACTGTATCTCACCAAAGTCTGCTTGTATAAAGTAAGCAATTAAGATTGCATTGAACTCCTCTAAAATGCTGATACACCTACTTTGGGCTTCAGCCTGTCTTAGATCCAGTCATCTTAATCTAATGAATTCGGTGGTTTATGCTAGTGTTTTTCTTTACATATATATATATATATATATATATATATAAATGTAATTTAGTTTGATTTATTTCTGGTCACTTTTGTAATTGAATGTACCTGGGTAGAATGGGATTTAAGAAAATGTTAGACAGACTAGGGCAAAAGGATGAAAGGGCTTTGACCCAATGCATCATTACAGTCATATCCTGCTTTTAATCTTTTCTTCTGTGCTGTTACAAGAAAGAAATACGTCCTAAAATATAAAATGAGGTAGACATTAAGGGCTCAATTACAATCCCCAGCGCGCAACAAACAAAAAAGCAAACTTGCCCTTCTTCCCGTGTGTGGTTTACTTGCACCATGACAGCTTGCAGGATGGCAGTGGGGAGTGAAATCAGTCACTGCCTTGGAGGAATGGGGAAAGGGCAGGCAGTGAGCTCTGAGTCCCCCTCAACCACCGCTCTGGTCCTAAACCAAGAGACAGGCAATGGAGCGTTAATATGGTTGCCACACTTTAGCTCCCTGCTGTGATCAGATTGCTGTGTTCACTCTGATCTGGCTTCCATGAGAGCTGTGCAAGCTCTGCCAAGGCTCAACCTGATGGGATGGCAGCACCCACATTGTCACCTGGGGACAGGCATAACAGTGGCATGCCTGGGGCACGACAGGGATTCACCAGTGAGTGCAGCTGAACTTGTTCCGTTTTTAAGTCAGCTCAATGCTTAAACCTTTGCAATGAGTAGGCCCGTCAGCATATTCCACATGTGCATGAATGTTTCAAACCCAGAAGATTGTAAAGAGTGAATTCCACTGAACTCCTTTTAATGTGGTCTTTTGGCTGCGGTCAGAAGTAATGCACTCCATTTAGAAAATGTTTCAAATGCTTTCCATGTTCATTATGAAATAACAATGTCCTCTGATTAAAAAGCCATATCAAAGCTGAAGGGGTGGGTAGCACAGCTTTCTCCAAAGAATGTTTCAATTAGATTTGAAATGGTATCAATAAGAGAAAAGTGACCCATGCACAGAGATTTTCCTCTCTGCTTGTTCCCTTGCTGGGCCTGTGCAGACACACTCTTCAGAGAAACTTTTTTCTTTCAGAGGGATCTGTATTTGTGTGTGAGTGTTCATGGGGCTGGAGGGGGGAGCAGGGAGAGGTTAAATTGCACAGCAGCTTAGCCAGACACAGCTCCTTTGAGGTATTTAGATGACCAATCTTCTCTATTTAACAGAGTTTTTTAAACCTTTTGAGCACTACACAGCATGTTTTATTGTTAAAACAATAACTTTCTAAAGGAAGTGTTGCAGAGCCCTTCTTTGTATCAGTGAAAAATGGTAGTAGCTGGCTCTGAACCAGCAGGGTCAGTGCAGGCGACTGTGGGCACAATTACCACTGCTCCTGCAAAAACACGGCGACCATCCCTTACCTTGCACTGACCTGCACAAACAATGCATCAATCAGAGAGCAGATCTGTCTATGTACTTACTTGTCTGGCTCTCATTGCTGTGTGGCTCTGATCATCGCAGTAGTATGAAACCTTTCCTAATCCACCTACTGTCCCTCCTCTTTTCTCATTCATTTTGACAGTGATAACTGCTTGAGCCTTCCCTGTCATCATTTGCCCTTGACTCTTTGGAAGAGTTTGGAGATCTTTCAAAGGCTTGGCCTGTTGTCAGTGTCAGACTGCAGCAAGGAAATGGAAGGTAACAACATACAGAGAGGTCCGTGCTGTGGAACATACTGCACAATTAATTCATCTACTCTGCCTGAAAATTAACAATCCTGAATCTTTCTAGGGGCATAAGTGTTCCAAAAACACACATGATGTTGAATGGACTTTAGAAACATTTCTAATACCTAACCATCAAGCAACAAATTCTGTTTGCCTGGAAATTACTACAGCTTATTAAAATATTTTCCTTTGTGGTGTATCATACAATCCCATAAGTCCACCTTTGTTTCGAGTGTGTGCCTCCTTTTTTTTAAGATGACATTGCAGGTTATTGCTGTTTGATGCAGTTGGAGTTGGCATTTTAAAATATTCATTTCAGATCAGAAGTGATGTATTTGCTTGAGACGTGAGTGGTTTATAACTGCCAGCATTGACTTTAAATTTAATGACACAAAGAATGTCACGTACATGTGACACAGTCATCATTCCCTTCATTGTAATGCAACTTTGTGGCACAGACGACATCATTTGTATGCAAGTTTCCATGCAAATAATGTCATTTGAATCCTTTTAACAGGAGATAATGACACAAAATTCCAGGAGAACAGGGTACAGGCCATGAAATAAGGACTTTCAAGTGACAAATGGCAAGTTACCTTCCTTATTTACATTTCTCTAATTTTTCTCCTTTTTCTTCTTGCTCGAGGCCAGTTGCACCCAAAGGAATGGTCAGAGAGGGAATTAGAGCTACAAACATCTTCATGTCCCCACTAATACATAGTCTGGATAGAGGGGCACTCCCTCTGGGCTGCACTCAAAAGTTGCTCTGATAGTTTTATTCCATTCAAAGTCTAAAAAAAAAATAAATAAAAAAAAAGAAACAAACCCCAAAACTTTCCACCTTTCACAAAAGAAATGTCACTACCTTTTACCTATACAAGCACATCCCCATGATCTCAGCCCACCTGGCTGAGGCAGTAAGTACCTCAGTATGAGTCTATTCCTCCCCTCTTTGTCCTGTCTTTATTGCATCTTTCAGAGTATAGCCAGATTTCTGGGACTCCTGTAACATCTTGTGCCCTGTATTATGCCATGATGTTTCCCACAAAGCGAGGGCCTGATGCCTATCCTGGCACTGTTTCGTCCAGCCATACCCCTGCTGTGGGGAACTGAAGGCTTGGCTCCTGCTGCTCGCCTTGCAAAGCTGCCTGCAGCCCCATTGATCCAAGGAGGTCAGGTATCAATAAATAACAGCAATGTCCTGGACTCCTCAGCCCAGCATTGAGAAGTAGAGCTCTCTGTGCCATCATGCACAGGACTGATGCACAGACAGTGCCTTTTGGATAGACTGTGTTCAGTTAGTTCTTGTTTATTGATTCAAGCGTGTCTATTTCTGAGTGAACTGAAGTGCATCATTAACTGAATGAAAAAATAACACATAAAAGCACAGCTCTTTTTTTTTCTTTCCTGTGTAATTTTACCAGTTTTAAGCACAGTGGTTTGCAGCTAATACTAGTGAACAGAAGCACTATTTTGGAATTTTTCTCCACTTCCCTCCCTCTTTAATTTATGCACACATAAATCTTTCTATCCTTAGCAATCTTTTAAGCAGAAGGCTGACTATGTTGCCTCTCTTCACTCTGCATCCTGAGATGGGATTTGACACAAGGAATCAAACCACTGATCTATCGTGCCCCTCACAATGTTTTCAGGGGTGCTTGATGTGTCAGTGCCAGCAACAGAAGATGAGTCTGTTCCTTTTGTCCAGTAGCTGCATGTTTAAACACCTCTCTCCTCTATGGATATGTATATTGTCCATAAGGAGACACATTAGGGGCTTGACATGGCAAGTCTCAGCATCCAATTTGCATAGCTTTCTGACACAAAAACTAGCTCTCCCTACGGAAACTGAAGGGGTCAGAGGATTGCATGGGAAAGGCCATTATTCATGAAAACGTGTTTGTCTGTTATGTCTTTCATGGCTTTAGGATCCAAAACTTCAAATACAGTGATAAACAGCCCTCTTGAGGTAAAAAGAAAAGGGTCAGCACTGCGTCTTCACAGAATGAGAGAATAAATCACTTTTCTCAGAGTGGTACAAACATGTTCCCAAATTTGAAGCTATTTTGAGTGTCTACCTGGCGTTATTTTTGCCAAACTTTTCACATCCCTGCAAGAACCATCTCATGTTGTCTGTGCTGTTTGGATGGCTACCTTCACAGCACTCACCCTGTCTCTGGGTACCTGGCTCTCCTCCCCGCTTGCACAGCACTGCCTGCATATGGGAAGAGGCAGCCCATGGACTGCCACTGTTTATGTTTCTGTAACTTCCAAGGCATCAAGCAGCCCTTGGAAGCACCATGTCGAGCATGATAGACCACTGTTTGGTTGCTTTTGACAAGTCCCATCTCAGGATGCAGAGTGTAGGACAGGTAACATCACCCTTTTAGGAAAAGCTACAGCATGCTGTGATTGAGGTGTTGGGGTCTTCCATTTTTTTCACCAGATGTTCTCAGTGCTGGGCAGAAGAGGAAGGGGAGCACCCTGACAGTACCTGATCTTGCTGCATTAAACTGCTGTCTGCTTCTAAGATGTGTTGCCTTGCAATGTGCCCCAAACCCCATATATCCAGTGTGAAAACATGGCAAGATTGCCATGGATCCCTTTGGTCTATCAATTTAGGTTTCCTTCAGGGTGAGGTCATGGCTAGTTATAACGAAGAGCTAGGGTTGCAACTTTAAAATATCTCAGGCACACTAAGGCCCCATAAGCACAATGGGCTTTAAATTGGAAGCATATGAAATGCACAGATTTCAAGGCAAGCAGTGTAATTCCATTTTTAGCTTGTAGCATTGGGGCAAGTGCTGTAAAGTTTGAAATCTGTGTAACCTGTGAAACACATCCATTTTTGCTGTGGAGATAACAGCACAGCAGCTCATATGCACTGAACTACGGTAGCATGAGGCAAAATGATCCTTAACCTACAAGTCCGGGGCCTTCCCCAGCTGCTGCCTGAGACAGCCTGTATGCATAGGTTTCTCACCAAAATGTAATTAAAAGTGCCCTTTTTGAGGTCCTTATGAAAGAGAGATATATGCTGCCTCTCAATTTTTTCCAGACTTCAGGGTCAGACGGTGACCAGACACGCAAATAACAGTCAAATTATACAGGAAGTTGTCAAAAGGGTCCTAGCATAGGCAGAAAGGACTTTTGACCTTCCTGGGTGTCAAAGGTCTGGTTCGAGTTTCTTTATAGTAATCTGTAACTATGGCAATGAAAACAGACCCTTTGAGTGAATCAGTTTGTAGATTTTGCTTTGAAAGTTTCTTTGACTTTCATATTTGAATTGAATTTTAATTAAAAAAATTGCTTAAAGCTATAACCCAAGAAAGACTTTATTTACAATAGAAAAAGAACTGGGGCTGACAGCTGTAAGGGTGGGCTCAGGAAAAAAAAAAAAAAAGAAAAAAGGACAAAGGAAAAGCACAATGATGCCTCCCCATACCAGAATTAGACCAAGGTTTCTTTTTTCTCTCTCTCTTCCTCCCTATCTCCCTCTCCCCAACCACTTAGGGAAGAGGTTACCTGCCTTACACTTTCATAGACCCTAAAAATATTTTCAGAGATATAAGTAGCCTGTGAGAAAATCAGTAGGATGTGCTGACAATGCCTTCAAAGTCAGACAGAAAAAGAGAAGGCTAAAGGTAAATTAAAACGGTTTGCAAAGAGAAAAAAAAAGGGCTGGTTTTTTTTTTTCTCCTCCATGGTCACTTGTCATAATCAGAACCATCCTTATTTTTTTGTTGTTGTTGTAGTAGTAGTTGTTGGCTTGCAGATTCATTAATGCAAGCATAGGAGAAGATTAAAAGAGTTTAGATTATGACACAACTATCGATATTGGTGCCTGACAGCAATATTATCACCTCATTGATATAAATGCTGAGCATAGGTGATTTTAAAAGTGTGACTGATTAAAGCAACATAAATAGTGGTCTTGGCACTAATGCTGTCAAGAATAAATCTTGGACCTTGACAGTATTGTGTGAACCCAGCCTCTGACTGGCCTGAAAGCCTCCTTTTATGCCTCATCGGGAACATGCCTGTCACCTCTCTTTTTTCCCATTTTTAACTGAGGACAGCAAAAATTGTTTTATTTTTCTGTCTTTTAAGTGAATAGTATCAGAAGTTTGTCCCTTGGTATTTACCATATCTTACCTGCTGATTTTTTAATTCTTTAAAAAGATGAAAACTGATCAGTGCTTGCCAAGACCATGCTGGAGAAACTATGAGAGAGGAATGTGATGCTGCCATGTTTTGTAACCAAGGAATTGTTCTTCATGAGGCTCTGTAATGTCCTCTTTTTGGTAGGTGTCTTTCTTTTTCCTCTTTGAAAACTCTCTGCTGATGGCTGCCTGAACAGGAGCATAGTGTAGATGGTCTGTGTTCAATACATCATGTCCTTGACTCATTAAACATGTGCGCACATGTCAGGAACTGCCCCTGAAGGTGAGGGTAACCCAGGTTCTTGTTAAAATATCCCTTGGGGTGGATTAGAGTGAAACGACACTGATACCCCATCAGAAGGGATGAATACCCTCAGGCCTATGTGTGAACGTGAATGTTCCGTGTGAATGTGACCTTCCTGGGGATGGGGAATGGGTGTAAGGGAGGACAAGTGGTGTGATAAAAAGCACTGCCCCACCTTCAAGATCTGCCTCTAATCTGGCTCAAACCCCAGTTTGTAGCCTTTGGTGGTAGGTGTTCACCCCCTCTGTCTTACGCAGACCAGAGGCTTTACCACCACACACCCTAAAACTCACCTCTTCTCCTTCAGGGGGTGGAAACCCTGCTTCAGCAAAGCATCCTGCCAACTCCAAAAATGGGAGATTGTTTTGAGTGATTAACCATTAGTATTTCAGTCTCTCACAGCATGGAAACCCTCTCTGCAACATTTGTAATAGTTAGTCCCAAGTGGACCAATCAAGATCATTGTGCGTAAATTTCCAACATAGAAATTTAGGACCAGTACAGCATACATCCAGCTTTTCCTTCACTGTGTTCTCTACCCTCCAGCCAAAAGCAGGTCAGGTGCACAAAGGGAGCATCAGTGAGTGCAGGTGGCGATGGCGGGGAAGCTCTCCTTGCTTCATAACTTGGACTCAGCCATTGCTTGCTGAGTGTTGGGTGAAATCTCTGCTCAAGGCCAGAGGTATCCAGAAGACATATCACACACTGACATGGAAGGGAAGCACTGAGCATCCAGGTGGCAATAACATTTCATCGATGTGGTCCAGGAGACCTGGACATGAGTTTCTCCTGAGTAGGGACGAGATGCTTTGAGTCAGAGGTAGAGCTGGGCTGCAGACAGGCATGGGAGAGGACCAGATGAGTTAGTGTTTCTACACTGGCTCTTGTGCCCTTTACACCTCAGTAGATACAGACACCCCCAGTATCACCCATAGCACGTCTGCACTAATAGAAGAGGAGTGGAGGTTAGGAGGATAGTTTTCTATGAAAAAGTCATCCAAAGCTGTCCAAAAATATATTATAACAGGGCCTGTTCTTTATTTCCCATTGCTTTTAAGATTGGGTTATGGTCCCACTCTTTATCACATTCACCCTCCAAAGATAGCCAAACAATTGAATCAGACACCCGATTACAACAAATACTAGAAACCGCAATATCCGTGCACCATGTGGCACAGAGGAAATGGTATTCCTGAGATCACTGGCCCTAATAAGAGAGGAAATGTTGTCTTAAAGTAACATATACACATACTGGGTCCTTTGCAGTGAAAACATGCCATCAGGTATCTAAACATGTTCTGTTCAGGTCCGTGGAAAGACTTTGTGTATTTTCCCTTTATACTTTACAACATATTTTGATTGAGGATCTCCTGATAACCTTGCAATTGCAAATGAAATTGTGTTCCCCACACACCCTGGAATAGTCAAAGTTATTCCTTTTTTTACATATAGAGGACTGGCTTCTGACCTCAATTATGCTACAATTATTTTAGTGGCGTGTTTATTATTTTAGTGGACCTGTTAGCACTTGAGACTCTTGGGCACTGACGAAGCAAAGGTCATTTATTTTTTTTCCTTTTACACTTTTGTGGATTAAATGAAATGTGTGTGTGCCAAACATAAATAATCTTAGAAGACACAACCCAAACCGCCAAAGGAAGGTAGGGAATGGTAGAAAGAAGGTTATTTATGAAAAAATATCTGTTAAAAACATCTGCATCAGATTGAGCCAAAATTTCTAGATATTGTTCATCAAAAGAAAGGAAGAATAAGAGCACACTGTGACTACCACACTCCTTTACATGCTCCCCATAGTCCAGCATATTCTTCCATTACAGAACTCACGTGGGATACTGAAGATTCACATTCGGATCTTCTTAGAGCCTGATATGGTGTGCTGATTTTAATCTAAGTCTCTTCCACTTCAGTGAATGACCAGCGAGTTACAGATTATTGTAGGGCATCTCTATGAAATCTTCCTCCCAAAAATTCTGTCCCAGAGGAGATAAATCTTTTTTTGGGCAGTCAGTATTTTGGGAGATAGCAAAGAGGAGAATATTGAAGAAATCCTAACCAACTCCACTTTAGAAGTCTGAAAAGATAAAAATACCCCCCGAAACACAGCACCATTCTCACTCAACAGTCAAAGGATAATCACTGCAAATCATGCAAAGTCACAGAAAAAAATTGTTCAGTGGTTGAATCCTGAGATGACTGATTTTAAAGCCCAGATCTGTGTGTTTTAAAATACTTCTTATCACTTTGTTTTTTTGTTAAAAGTCACTGAACAGGAAAAAGTGAAAATTTAAAATACAACACATGATCAGTGTTCGACTACCTGATTCTGACTGTATTTTCACTCAATTAATTAATTTCTGCTTTTATTTAAACATTTTCCTATTTCCAATGCAAGCAACACATGGTTTGATGCTTTTCAGTCTGTCTTTATGGCCTTATTTTCTAGATTACAGTGAATGGGAGATTAGCAGGAGCTAGCTTTGGTCAAGGCACGAGTTCCATGATGGTAGCTTTAGACTAAGAGGATACTCAGACCTCTTGTAGTTCTTTCCCTTCTAATTTTCTCATGTTTTCAAATTTTAGGAGCAAGTTAAATATTGCATGCTGTGATTTTAATAACTGATAGTAGCAATGTGCTAATAGCTATTTGGATGGAAATTCACTATAGCTGTCTTTTTTCTTTCCAGTTCCTCTGAGTCATGCAGTCCCAACATTTTTGCCTTTGCAGGAAGTTGTCTGAAGTTGATGACTGGAAAGGATAGCAGCTGTTTTATAGGAAGAAAGTTACTGAAAGAAATGAAAAAATAAAAAAAGAGCCTGATTTTTTCCTTTTTTTTTTTTTTTTTTTATATACAGGGGCTAATTACAGTTTTGGCAGGCAGCATGTAATGGGACAGACCTTATTTAAAGTGCCCCAAACAGCCTTCCACTAAGCAAACAGTAATCAGGTTTAAATGAATATTTTTGCTCTTTGTGCCAAAACAGAGAATTGTTCTTATTCAACTAATAAGGGATACTAAACAGTACTTGGTCTTGTGGATTTGTCTGCTGCTGTTTTGCAGAAGGAGAGCTGTCAAGTACAACCTAGGCTGCTACAGTTGCAAGAATCGTCCTTTGAAAGGATGGTTAAACCCAAACACTCACTGATTAGTGTCAGGCAGAGAGCCCAATTCCCTGAAGTACTAATTTTGCAGCTTGAGGAATAGAGGTGGTGCTGTGTGTAGTTCCTGCAAAGTGGAGGAGAATGGGAAGTCTTTTAATTTCAAACTTAAATGAGAACTTAGAATCAGAAATGCCTGCCTCTCTGTTAACCTTTATGATAAAAATGTACAATTTGCATTAAGCAAGAATGTGTATAGCTTGCAAGTTCCCAACCATCTGATTTCAGCAAAATAAGCAAGTAGGGCACTATTTAAAATAAAATCTCAAGTCAGTGTTTTAATTTGAATCTGAGAAAAGCGTGTCAGGCACCTTGCAGTCTTCTTGGTCTGTTTGATGATCTAAGTGTACAGAAGGATTCATTTATAGAGAGGTGTCATGTGAAAACCAGTCTGGTAGACAGACATTAAAACTGAGGGGACTAAGGGTTTTCTGCCACTGCTGCAATTCTTTCCACAGTTGACTTTACCCTTTCCTTTTTTTTTTTATAAATAACTGTTAATAGGAGGCTGAAAACTGAAGTCAGAAGAAAAGTTTGACATTGCTGGGTTAAAGATCAGTTAATTTGATTAACTTTCCCACAGTACATGTTTATCTGTACAGGTCTCTAAGGTCAGTGTCTCTCTGTGCATCTACCAGATTATAGCACACTCATTATGTAGAACCTAAGCATATTTTCACTATCTTCTTCCAGCACAGCTCAGATTTCCTTTATTTTTCATTTATTTCTCCATGTCCATGATTTTTTTCTCCCAGTTCTTAATAGCTCTGAGATCTCTACTTTCCAAGACTCCTACAGGAGGGTGTAACTTCGTGCAGTAACTTAGTAAGAGTCACTTAATATGTCCACTGAACCATCAGAGATGTCTGACCTTTCCCACTTAACAGGAATGTACTTTTGATCAGACCTCCTTGTTTCAGTCAGAAATTTAAAACTGTGATGATGAAAGTGAAAGCTAGAATTGGAGCAGTACATTTCAGTTCTTCTCCGTGTTGGTGCAGATCCTACTCTCTTCTTGTTAAGAGATTGCCAAGAAAGTTAAAGTAAATCTCTAAAAGGCTTAAGTAAGAGCACATTAGTTTAATGTGTCAGACTCCTGTGTGGATGCTTTTATTCAGAAGCAGTCTGTGTTTGCCTCAGCTTCTTCCTGAAGCTATGTTACCTTACCCAAAGGCCCTTGCAGCAAGGTACCAGCTGTCTAGATATTCTTGAAGAAACAGAAAATATCAGAGAACTAGGAGAATTTCAAAGTTCTGCACAGGTCTTGATTAAATCATATTACAATAATTTAAAAGTGTAAAATCTGGAGAACTAGATCCCTCTGGAATTATTCATCTTCCCAGAGTGACTTTGCTCTTGCTGAAACTGATCTCTCACTTGTGCTGATAGTGGTGCAAGCTACAAAAAAAGAGACATTTTTCTATGTTGATATTTATTTTTTTGTGTGTTGAAGAAAAGCTTTTTCTACAGAAACAACCATTTTAGTTGCTCAAACTTTCTTTTCTGTGAAGGAGTTATGCATTAATAAACCTTTTCTGCTGGTTAACTCCACGTTCTGCCTTCTACTCCTTCCACTTCTCCTCTGCTCCTCTTCTTTACTGTCTTTTTTTTTTTTCTCCTGTGTGTATTTCCTGGTCAAGGTGTATTTACCTTAATGTTGTAACATAATAAGAAGTGGGTTCCTGCTTCAGTCTGATTTTTTTTATACTTCCAGAATGTAGTACTGAACATTGCAATTACTTTTGCTTACTGGCAGCAATGCTTACTCATTCCAGCTCACAGAGAATGGGATCAACAAGGTTCAGGAGCCACATTCGGAATGCAGACGCAAGTTTTTTGTTTGATGTAGCCAAAATTAATGGGGCAGAAGTGAGGTGTGATTTTAGCAATCCTGTGCCTAAATGACCTCCACTTAGGTCACCATTCCCATTTTTCACTCAGCTGTGAAGTGTCTGTGAGTAGAGAGTCTTTGTTCAATGTCTAGCCAAATGGCCAGAAACTGATCTTTCAAACCATTCTCCTCGACTTCTTTTGCTCATACCTATTCGAAAGAAATACTATTAAACAGAAGGAGCAGAAATGTGAGGAGGAACTTTCTAGTCACCTCTCAAACTCCAGTCTCATTTGACATCTCTGTCCCTGGCAATCTCTGGTTTTTGGTAGGGTGCTGTCAGTGAAACCACTGCAAATCCCCCTTTTATTTTATAATGTTCTAGTCTTGACATTTCTGTGTTTCCCAGATCAGACATCCTCCTGAATGCTCCCACAACCTTATGCCTACCTGGCTTGTTTTCAGGGGACATAAGGTTAGCTGACCACACAGGACTCCATGGTCTTTATCCTACCATGCATGAGGTCCTCCCAGAAACAGCATAGACAGAGCAGAAAGGGCTGGAAATTATTTCATCTCCCTCTGATGTCACGTCATTTTAAATGGAGTAGGATGGACAATGGGGGAATGTCATGCCAGACAGGTGAGCAGAGGACATGCATAGTGCCAGGCAGTGTGGACACGTATCATAGCAGCTGGAGGTCCAGGAGCCTATTAGCTTCACAGAATCACAGACTCATCTAGGCTGGAAAAGACGCCTGAGATCATTGAGTCCAACCTTCAACTGATTACCACCTTGTCGGATAGACCATGGCACTAAGTGTCAAGCTTACTCATCACTTGAACAGCTCCAGGGATGGTGACTCCATCACCTCTCTGGGCAGTACATTCCAGTGTTTAACAACCCTTTCCATGAAGAAACTTGTCCTGATGTCCAGCCTGAACCTCCTCTGGTGCAGCTTGCAGCTCTGTCCTCTTGTCCTGTCACTGGCTTACTGGGAGAAGAGACTGATCCCCACCTTGCTGCACCCTCATTTCAGGTAGTTGTAGAGAGTGATAATGTCCCCCCAAGCCTCCTTTTCTCCAGTCTAAACACCCGCAACTCCCTCAGATGCTCCTTATATGACACTCTAGACCCTTCACCAGCCCCACTGCCCTTCCCTACTCATGCTCCAGCACCTCAATTCCTTTCTTCTAGTGAAAGGCCCAGAAATCAACACAGTACTCAAGGTGCAGCCTCACCTATGCCAAGTATAGAGATACAAACCTTTCCCTGATCCTACTGGCCACACTACTCGTGATACATTTTCCAACCTGCCCCCAGCCTGCCTCCATGACAGCACAGAGCTGTATATTACTGTGGTGGCACAGCTCGTGCCAAAGTTACCAGCACTCGCAAGATGACCTTTGTCCCCTAGGAATTAGCCATAGTAGGAAGGAGCAAGATCACCAGCAGCTCTCCTTATGCACAGAGGGACTCCAAGTTTGAAAAGCATCACAGAACTGGGATTTCTACCCTGAGTGAGGTGTCAGTAAGAGTACGTTATCAGGTTAACCCTTTTACCTTGAACCTTCAATGAATAATTCAGACCCTTCACATTTAATATTCATCCACATAACCTCAGTTGTCACTCAAGGGTCATTACTTCCTATCCATGTCCAATTTTATTTGTTTCTGAATCTTTCTCTAATATCTTTATTAAGTGGTCTCCAAATGTGGCAGAGATGCACACAATCTCTTGCTAGCTCCATCCCTGAAGTGGAGAATACTACATCAAGCTGCTGGGAGTGTGATTTGTATGTTCATTCATTCTGCAGTGGAAGACTATGAAATCTGTTGCAGAAAAAATACATCTTAGAACTGGCCATGGTATTCAAGTTACTTAAGACTGAAGAAAATAGCAAGTCAGGAAGGACACAGCTCCGATCTTATACCCTAACTACAACATTAAGTGCCTTTGTCTGATATCCTGGGAAGTTCTTTCTTACCAGCCTTTCTGTCAGGCTCCTATCATTGCATTGATCTAGATGCTTAAAACTAACACTGAGATATTTTCAGCTATAATGGCCTTTGCTGTATGTTAAGAAAGAAGCACATCTTGAACACCTCCTTAACAATATCCATGAAAGATCCCAACGTGTCTCTTCAGTAAGCATTTACAATAGACCCGCACAAGTGGCCTCACTGAGTTGCTCATACCAAGATGAATGTGAATAAGATGTAGTGAAAAGAGAGATATAACCTTGCTGAACCAGACAACAGCTGGTTCAAGTGACAAATATAAACAAAGAAAATACAGCTTTAACAGTTACATTAATTTTTCCCCCATACTCTATCCCAGACAGGCTGTGAATGTTCACTGACAGCTCATTGTGGCATTTAAAAGAGAGCAGACAAAATTGATGAATAGTAAAGTATACCCAGAACTAGTTTACAGCTGCAATATATCATAACAATGTAGAGAGTTGAAAGCAGGACAAGATTTGCCTCCCCTGCCTGCAGAAAGAAATCTCCTCTGAAGATACCACAAGAACCAGTGATTTCGTAGCCTTACAGTTCTTCCACTTCCGTTTCCAGCCAGAAACAGCAAGTGCAGAAGTTCACAAAAAGGCAGTGATGGAAAAAAAGTCTGATTGACCTCCACCAAAAGTGATTTGATTTGATCCACTTTCAAAATATGAACAAAATTTTGCACTGAGTCAGACTTTGCATTGTCTGGAGTGTCCTTAATTTAATTGAGATGTGTGTTAGTGGTATATAGTGAGAAGGGAGATCTTACTACACTGCAGCTTGTTCTCAGAAATAGCTAGCTGTGTAAAGGGATCTCTGTAGTAAAGGTTAAGTGTACACTATATATTATCTCTCTTTCCTTTTTTTTTTTTTTAACAAAAAAGAAGAAAGAGAAAAAGAAAAAAAAATGTTGTGAAAGTTTAAAAGTATGACCTCCAGAACCAGACATGCTGAGACTGGGCAATATTGAAGCCAGAAACAGAAGGGGTTGGATAAAAGGCTTTGTGATATGAATCTCTGTCTCTCCTGCCCTCAGCAGAAAGGCTTAAATATCTCCTTCTTGGACAAACAGATCAATACAAGCTTTTTAACATCTTCAATGAGAGCTCATTAATGCTCTCATGGTGTCCTCTTTTGTGCCCTGCTGACCTGGTGGGAGCCAGGGAAACTGAACTGCAGCTTGGTAATTATCACAGCAATAACACTTCATATCATCTCCTAGCGAAATGTGAATTGTTTTCCTAATTATTCAGGACAGCAGCGAGCAAAAGTGCAAACTAATTGAAAAGACATTATGATTTATTTGAGTATGTGAGATTGGACCTATTAGTTTGGGTTAAATGTTAACCAATAGAATATTTGCTATCTCTTTGAAGAGCTGAATGCTAGGAAAGCACAAGAACAGAAAACTCAATTTCCTACAATTACTTCTTCATTATATGTGGTTTATGGGTTTTCTTTTGCCACTGGATGCATCTGGACATTTCCCCTTATACTGCTGGTATCCAGGCTGGGTTGAGGATTTTGAAATCTTTTGAGGATATGAGTGGGATGTAGAGTGACAACTTTTGCTAAGAAAAATAGTGAAAGAAGTGGGAGATTTATATGACTGATATACAAAATAATTGAATAAATAATATTTTATTGGATTCAATAGCAGATGGGATTTTTTGAGGAAGGTTTCTTGTTTGTTTCATACAGATCAGTTGCATGTCCACATATTTTTACCTCAGTTTTAGTCTGTAATTAATTTCCACATAAGTGTTTGAAAATCTTCCATAAAGTAGAGACAAAAAGAAATTTTCAGTTTAAAATATTTCCCTTAAACTAAAAAAGTTACAACACATGCACAAGAAGAAGAGATTAACAGAGTAAAAAATCTCTAATGTAAAATAGTCTGTGAGGTTGCTCACTGCATAGGTGTGACCTAGCATCCAAACTGACCTATTTGATTGAACTCCTGAGTGACAGGGGAAGAAAAGAGGCGCTCAGACATTTTAATGAAGTTGGATCTTCCATAAACACTGAAAATTAGAAAATCAGACCCTCTGCATATGTCTGATTTTGAGCCCTGGAAAACTAGAATACCCAGAATCACTCACCGCCTTTGAAAATTGGAGCCATGTAGTTGAAAATAGGTATTTAATTTATGTAAGAAGTTTGCTCTTTCAAGCACCTGTCTCAAACAGCTTCTTATTATCGACAATGTAGGTTGCCACAGTGCCAAGCTATTACTACTGTATATTAGCCTGAAAATAACACTGTACTCATAGAACTGGGAAAATTCTTTTCATTTTCACAAATAGTGTGTAATTTTTGGGGTGACCCATCTCTTAGCCAGGCACGTAATAGCTAATCAAGATACAATGCAAAGATACCAGAACCCATATTTCTTTCAATTAAAATAAAAATATCAGGGAAAAAAAAATAAAAAGCACACACACAAAAATGCCCTGATCTATTTTAGTCACATATTATAATCCTGTTTTTAGTGCAAGAATTTAATTATACATATTTTCATCATTTCTCATATTCTGACATATTAATTAAGGATGCTCTGATTCAATTCCAGTGGCACTATTGGCCTATCCTGTAAAAATATTTTCCTGTTTTGGTAAAAATACAAAAATGAAGAGGAAGGTAAAAGCAGCACCTCAGTTTGCTGCCTACACGCTGCTGTTTCTTCTTGTCATGGAAATAGCAGACTAATTATTTTATAAAGTGATAGATTCCCCCATCTGTACAGTGTTTGGTGGAACTAACACTTAATAAAATATATATGGGAAAACAGCAGTCTCCTTAAGGCTCCTGTGCTGAAATGTGTCTGTCTGTGATGACAGAGCCACAAAAACAAGGTGAAATGCCTTATACTTCTACTATGACTATACATGGACTCTATCCCCATGACACTGTCTTTGAAAACTTTGTAAATAGTAGGTAAGGTTAAAGGACTTGTATGTCTTCTCAGCTCCTCCTTAAGGCCCTTAGGAACTAGAAGGCATCACCTTGGGGGTAAAGTAGATGGCTAAGCTTGGTTTCTATTGCTTTTGTCATAATATATTTAGTTTTTCAGCTATGAGTTCAAAGTATTGCAGCTTCAATATGCACAGGGGGATGTCAGCAGTACCTAATGCAATGATGTGACAGTAAACAGTACACAGATACACATAATTTTACAGTTATCTGCAGTCAGATAACTGTAAAATCAAAGTTGCCATTCATGATTCAAACACACCAATATCTGTAGTTAGTCAGCCTTTAGAAGCAACTGCCCAGCACCAACTCCAGCCACTTGAGACTAGAGCTGAATGGACAAGGTTGCCATAGAAAATGTGACAGCTGGACCTGCCTCACACCACAAGCCAAGAGCAGAGCCTAAACTGATGTCATCAAGCAAAAAAAAACCCATTTTTTTGCACCATGAGCACAACCTGAGGATGATGTTCAGTCTGGGTGTGTGTTGCTTGTCTGTTCCAGGTTGGTTTGCATTGAGGAGGCAGGGAAGGGACAGGCATGCAGCTTTCCTATTCCGACAATTGCCCACCACCATTACTGCTGTGGTGCATGTCAAATTGTGTTCATGCTGGGTTCAAGTCAAGCCACCTCAAAATGCACAAGGGGATAATGGGTTCATCAGTGACTAATGAGGGTTTTAGGACAGTCCTGAATCTGAACCCAAAAATACTCTGAGAAGCACTGAAGGGGACAACAAGGCTCACATAAACACTGACACATGCATGCAAGGGAGAGAACAGAATAGCCTTGGACTTTTCAGCACTGGCAGGTGAATTAATGTCTGCAGAAGTTGCTCAGACTATCATTAACATACACCTGATAAGTATGGCAGTGGGATCTCAAGGACTCCACTGTAATCCTGCCTTCTTTTAATTCAAAGGAAAGTGTTGTACCTTAAAGCAATGCAGACATGCAACAATCATTTAGCTGTCCCCAGTTCCTGTCAGAGGGACATGAGCTGGTTGTGAATCATTCCCTCAAGAAATCTTGGTAATCTTGACAATTTTTGCATTTCTTAATATATTTTGATTTAAAGCCTAAATTAGACTTAAGCCAGCGATAGTGTGTCTTGAACCACTTTTGAAAATAAATGAGATATGCTGATGCCGAAATGTTGGTAAAAGGGGATTAGGAAGACTAGGCTGCTTTCCACCCCAGTGGCTTTGCGTTACTATTAAGAGAGGTGGATTAATATCAGATTTCTGGTATCTGGTTCCTCAGTGATACTGCTTAATTATCCAGATAAGTGATCAGAGTCAAAGCATGAGTGACAGCATAAATATAAAGAACATCATCTTATAATTTTTTCCCTTAAATAACATGTATATTAGTTTTAGTATCATAAAGATACATTTTTAAACTGCTCATTAAAGTTAAATTTTTAAGTAGTTTTTAGATACTCAGTTTTGGTTAGTCATCCTTTAAAAAGTTGCAGTTATTTTTTCATTGACAGGCACAGACATGGCTCACACTGAAAGACTTCCAAAAACACTGGCCAGCTTGTCCCTGCATTAAGCAGCTTCTCCTACCATTTCCCCACAGTCAACTCTTCCATTTTCTTTGTTTTCACTCTCACTGCCCTGCTGCAGAGACCCCACCCTTGCTGAAGGGGGAGGGCCACTGAGGCTGAAAACATCTGGTCTTCCTGCTCAGTCTGTTGAGGGGAGGTCTATAGATTCCCAGGTTGCTTCTCAGTCCAGATCTTTATAGTTCTGGTCTCTGTTGGATGGCAATTTCATCCAGTAACACATTTGATATGTGTAAGTGTGTGAATGCACTTGTGTACTTTCAATGTAGACAAGTACTTGGACTGATCAGGATCTTAGGATGGGAGAAAAAGCTTTGGCACCTATAATTCATTCAAGCAGAATTGCTTTGGCTGTGCTTTTTTGCCCCTTGCTAAGTCCTTTTTCAAGAATCTGAGATTGGTGTCAGACATGAGGCAAGGAGTTAAACATGATTTTAGTAAAACTTCCTACTGGAAATTTTTATGTAATCTATGCTTGCCCTTCCTAACTTGCCAGCAGGGCAGGATTTCCAGATATCTTGAAATTGAAAGGTGGAGTGGAAATTTCTGTGTTGGGGGAGAATGTTTTGCTCAGTACTTTGATGACATGAAAGATAAAAGATTTTTGCTGGGGCAGGTCCTCCATTCTGTAAGTAAGCAGGAAAGAGAACAAATTGTCCATATTCACTAAGCTTTAACAAACAAACAAAATGCCACAGAAGAATATTTGGACAAAAAAAAAAAAGGAAAAATCTGCAGACAAATCTGAATACAACCTAAATCAAGAACTAGAGTACTGTTTGCTTCCCCAAATGCTCAAGGTTCTTCAGCCATATATATTTTAGACTTCATTTCTGTACATATTTTAGACTTCATTTGTTTCTAATAAGATTTGCATGCTTGTATTATGCACTGTGGCACAGTGCAGCTAGATTTCATGCTACAGAGCAAATCTTTTTCATTTTCTTTTTCCGGTGTTCTGAATTTCAGACATTGCAACTACTGCAACTTCTTCACAGCCTTTTCCTCCAGGTCATCTTGAGAAATCCAGATGAGGCTCCAATTCACACTTGCCCTCTGCTGTTGCAAGTGAATAGCAGTGCAAACAGGTGCTAACAGAAACCACTCATACAGAAAACTGCCTCCCTCTTTTTTTCCCTTTTTTGCATCCTCCAGGAAGGGTGCTAAAACCTAAGGTGGATTGCAGGTAGAAAAGAGAATTGAAAGCTGTGGACCTGAAAACTCCACACATATTGATAGCAGTCTAGATCTCATACAGTTCATTCCTGTACTTCATTCAGTAGGCCTCATCTGACAATGACTCAGAAATAGGGAAGACTCTTCATCATACTTGTTCAAATTTGAGTCTATAGTGGGAGGAGGACTTTTGCTATGGGTTTAGCACCTTCATTTCTGCAAGTGAGGTAAACTAGAGGCTGGAGAAAACATCTTGTATTGTTGGTTTTGTTTTTTGGTGGTGGTGGTTTGTGGCTTTTGGGGGGTTTTTGCCTAGTTTTGATGCTAACAGGAAAAAGGCAGTCTGAAATGATCCTTATGTGGTGGACACACCAACATATTGGTAAGTAAACATAAGACAAAATGCAAAATATAAGTAGAATAGAGTTTCTCACAATGGTCTACATGGGGTATTTTATATTCTTTTCTGTGACATATTTTTCTCCAAGATTCATCTTACTAAGGATCAACTCTTGCCAGTTTCCTTAATCAAATAGGTCTGGTCAGCTGTTGTATTAGAGAAAGCCAAAGGAAAGCCCTCTAAACTGCTGTTATTCACTGACACTCACCTGAGTTAATAACATCATAGCATGGTGTTAAAGACTCTTTAATGTGGGACTCTTTAATGTCACACCTTTTGAAGAAAATGTGATTAGTCCTTGGCCATCCTCTGCCGTTTATCCCCCAGTATTCTCTGGAGTGACTGTTCATATGTCATAATTTAATTGCAGTCAACTGTTATTCTCAGTGCACAGCTATACATGCTTTTCACCTCATATCAATCTACACGGTATTTCTTTTTTCATGTGGATAAAGCAATATAATGGTATATCAAAATATGTGACTTTCAGTGTTAGGAAAATGGTATGGAAAGTGAAAAAGTCTCTGTTCAGTCCTTTCTATGGTTCAGCTCTGTTGTCTTCCTGGAACTTTTACAATTTAACCTTGTAATGAAAGTATAGAAACTCTCCTAGATTTTCACAGATGCTGCAAGGGCTGATGTAGCTGACCAGGACACTTAAGTGCTCACAGTGCACATTCTTCATTCTCAGTAGTCGAAGAGCAGGGGATCCCATGAGTACCTGTCCTCAAACACAAACACAAGACCATATGGCTTTAGCACACTCCTGAGTCATCTCCTAATGCCACCCCTGAACAAAATGCAATAATAAATAATCAGAAAATTAAAGCAGCAAAATGTTTTCTACAGCAAGACTTCATGTAGTTTCCTGGAAATAAACTGGTACTGCCCATCATGCAAGAGAGATGGTGACCTTGGTAAATTTTCCCAACTGCAAAAGAGCCCCTCATATAGCTTAACTTGTAAAAACTGTCGTATGGGCTGCTGGGGATCTCCCATTGGGCCATCCAACCTTTCTCAGGCTATTTTAAATTGAGAAGTTTTTTCACCTGAAAATATGTCAGACTCACTCTGCAATCATCACTGCTTGTCCTTGTTCCTAAGACCTTGGAAGCACAGGCTGACCAGAAGGAGCCATTGAGATCTCCAGTGTGTATCCAGTGGGCAGAAAGGGTGTATATTCCTTGAAATGCAGCTTTCTCCATCCTACAGCTCTCACCTTTAGCTAATCATCCTGGACCCACGAGAAAGTGCGCTCTTCCTAGTTTTTCTGAAACTACCCCACCACTGGGCCTGGAAAAACAGGCCCAGCTTACAATATTTGTATCTCTCTACATAAGTTAAATAGTGCCAGAGCACAGGTCTGAATATTCCCGTTTAATCTGAATGGCATACTTGTTAACAAGCTCCCTGGAAAAGGATCTCTAAAATGTCTAGGCATTGGAATATCATATAGTACAGGATACAGGAGGGATATCAAGGCACGTGATTAGCAGAAATTGTTTGCATTTCTAAGTCACCCAATTATTCTACTTTACATCTAATTTACTATATTACCATGTCAAGACAGGTTCTGGACTTGATCAATTTTATCTCAATTTTAGAGGTACCCAGAATCAGAAAAGAACATTTCCTGTCTGACAGATAAGTCTTAAACCTCACTTTACATAAATAAAAACAAGTAGAAAATGCATAAAGTTATTAACTGCAGTATTTTTCAATCATTAGTGTGAGTAGATATAAAGAACAAATGAGATTTGTGTCAAGTTTATTGCCTTGGCCACTAATATGAAACATGAGTGTTGAAACATTACCCAGCGAGTACGTTGCATATGCAAGCACCTTGTGCCTGACTTTATTAACACCATCTACATTGACTTTGCTTGCATATACTCTGATATATTCAATACACAGATACAGAAACTACACTAATAATATCACAAGTATAAAATACAGACTGGGGGACACACTACTAAAGGCAGTCTCGTCACAGAAATATTGTCCCAGTATTAACCACCTGTGAAGCTAAAGATTAAATACATTATTTTTTCCTGAGTACACTAGCTACAAAAGAAGACAATATCCCCCCTAATTTATATAGTTGTTTGTGTCAATGATAATTTAACTAAGGCCAGGAAATATAAGGAACATTTTCAAGAATTATTACGCAATACTTTTCTGAGTTTATTTTGATCTGTGTCTGACTCATCACAATGTTATTTTATGAATAGTTTGAAGAGCTCTTAAAGTTTCATCTAAGTAACAAGATTTACTTCTCCAGTTCAAAGTCTGTTTGTATGTTGCTTTCATTTGGTTTTGTTGGAATAATCATTTATTCTATTATTTCACCTTCAACACCAAAATATCATGGCTGAAGTTTTAAGCAGTCACATTTTCTAGAGAAAAGACATTGTAAGAAGTAACATATTGGGATGCCTATCTCTGTGGTGTATCACTATAAAGAAAGAAATAAATACAAGGTCAGCTGCTCACTACGAATAGCTGATTTTAGTGGAGGTGTGCCAAACTATATCACCTCCAAACCTAGACTGTCCATAATGCTTTTGTCAACAGAAATAGCAATGAGATTTGGGTAGAGCCTATGCTTCTACAATAATCCAGAGATTTGACAAGGGCTCAGTGGTGAAGCAAAGCATTGAGGTGTCTAGCAGGACAATTGAAGGATCAATCTCTATTTCCCTTATAATAATTTACAGCCCAGATTTTATACTGGCTTCACCCCTTATTTTGTGGCTGTTGTTTTCAGAATTCACACCCTGTGTAGTTACTATTCTCTGATACATCAAAACATCATTTCAGTCTCAAGAACTGTTTGCCTAGCAACATTCACAAGCCCTCAAAGAACTTTAAACCAAAACAAAGACAAATCCATGGAACTCTGATAAGAAGAGTGAAGAGTACCTTTTCTTCTTTTTCTTCTCCTGAAGAATTTAGGGTGTCAGGAAGTGTCAGAAATATTTTAGTAATGGCAGAATTCCTTCACACAGCAGTACTCAGCCTCTGCATAACAAAATTCTGATCTCTCAATAAATGTTTCTTTTTTTTTTTTTTTTTTTTTTTTTACAGATTCACACATTAAAGTTAGATCTAGGGCTGATGTAAAATCCATTTAGCTTCATTGAGGTTAATGAACCGAAGATGATATACACCCATTGAGAATCTGCCTACGTGTGTGATCAGTTACAATGCTATTTGTTTTTATTGGCTTAGCCATTGATGTACTACTAGGTGGCTCTGAGTTTTTTTAATCAATAAGAGTTAGCATACTTGAAAACTATGCTTCTGTGAAACTAATGTCTGAAAAAAGCTCTCTTGAAACTAGATTTCCTTTGAGATGGAGGTATGGTTATATACTGCAGGAATCAGAAGATTTTAAACTGAATTTTCTGCTAAATAAGTGAGTCAGCACACATTTATCCTCCATGAGAAACAGTGGAAAACTTGAAAAATGAGTGCATCTTTCACCCCTCATAAGCAGTTATCTTGCAGTAGGGGAATGTTAAGAGGAAAGAAATATCTCATGCACACAAGATTTTTAAAAAAAAGCATAAATTCCACTTTATAAATCAATGCAAAACAGTATAAAAATAGCAACACATTATGAATAGACACCTTTGGAAATAAATTTCAGAAGCGTCCAGAGAGCTTGAGAAAATAACTAGCTTGCACAGCATTAAGTGGAAGGAGTTCCCCTAAGGGAATCAAGGGATCAGAGATATCCTGTCTTGGTTAGTCTTTGATAAGTTTGCATCTGTGTCTTTTGCACACTGCTGGTAATAAGCTGAGAGATGCAGTGTTACATGGAGGCAAATGGCAAAATTGTTTCTTAGGTTGTGAATACTAAAAATGATTGATTTTATTGGAATTATATTAGCACAATTTTACACCCTATTCAAAATGCACAAGGGGAAATGGATTCAGGGTTTGCTTTCTCCCCTTCTCATGACCTCATTGTGTAGCCTCGAACAGAAGCGCTCAAAACTGCTTCAAGCACAAAATGAATCTGTGCTGATGAAACTAAACATAAACCACCCCTCTTTGCTGATGTCTATTAATAGTTTTTTACAGACCTAGAGAAACATCACTCAGTTTCTTAAATATGCTTAAAATAGAGCAGGATATGTCAGCACATTTTTATAAGTCAAAAAGTTCGTAACTCTTGTGGGTAGATGAAAAGTGCAGGATTCATCTCACCCAGCATCAGGCATGAAGAGAATAGATATTTATCTCTAAGCTAGTCAGTCTAGAGTCCATTTCATCAGTAGAGACTTATAAGAACTTTTAAGGCATGAGTCACTGGACTTATTTCAGAGGTCTACCTTTTAATGAGATACACTGCTCAGAAAAATACCTCTTTCGTTCTGTTGACTATTAAGGAAGCTTATATTGATTAACTCAGAAACACATTTTAGACGTCCATATTTGGTTAGATGAATGTCACTTGATAAGACTGGAAAATAAAACTGCAAATGACCATAGTTTGTGAGATATTTCTAATTGTCAAAATGATCACCCTTTTTCCTGAAGTCTGAGGTTTCTTTTTTTACTTTATTATTTTTAAAATGACAAGTGTAGCCATTTGATCAAGTCTCCTGGCTTCCTTTCATACCAGAAATTAGTGACAGAGGTCTGCATCAAGAAGCAAATCAGACCTGATACCTTGCCTAGAGCTGCATAAAGACCAAGACTAAATAAGATTTAAATCTAGCTAGGCAAATCTATGTACCTGCAAGCTCTGATTCTGAGGAACTGAAATACATTAAGTCAGAGATTTAAGACACTTAGTATACTAATAAATACAAACACCATAACATCTATATCAGCTAATAATCTCTGAAATTTGCTCTTTTGAAAACTGAGCTGCAGAATTCTAAAATGGAGCAAAATCCACTGAAAACTCAGAGAGAGAAAAAAAAATATTGCCAATATAATTTTCACATTTCTGCACTCTTCTTTCGAATATTTCCACACATTGCTTCATATAAGGAATTAGTATTACTTGAATTCTCTCCCCTTTTCATTGGTATAAATCAATAGTGACACAATACTTTGTGGAAAGATAAACCATTGTTAGAGCTCTTGTAAATTACTTGATGTTACATATCTCTTGTAGGAAATGAGAATTCATGGGAGACAAATTCTTGGAAACATTTCTAATGTGAGGAAGTGTCACCTAAAAATTATAATGATACATTACAATAAAGTAGGAAAATTCTTTTTTGACCACTGCTGTTAGCTGTCATCTAGAAATACTATTGCATTGGGATTAAAAATAAGTTAAAATAGGAAAACAAGCAATTTTATTTAATCAAACATGGGAATTAAACAAGAACATTTTATAATGCATAAAATTTGACAGCATTTGAAGATATTGACTTTGTTTATTTTGTGTAAGAGAAAAAAACCCACAATTCTTACTCTTTAAACAAAAATATCGCTCTTCTTTCTACCTTGTTAACAACACAAATCTATTGTGAATGAGAGAAAAATCACACACCTAAGAAGCCAGGAAGTCATTTAAACCCATACCCCAAAAGACCTAATTTTTATGGCTCTAATTCCCATAAAACATTTCAACGTGACATAATTTATTTAGATGCTAGGAACTTCATAAGGACAAGGGAACGAGATGTAGAAAAGACATGAAAAATGAAACCCCTACAGAAGCCTAAGCATGTTAATAACATATTCCTGTAATAACGAGAAAAACACAATATGCACTGTATGTTTTGCATGAATTATTTATTTTACCTATATCCATATACTAGTGCACAAAAAATTCCTTCCCAGATAATTGTGTGTTGATAATGGGGAAACAGTACAGCATATATTTTGGCAATACCTTTCAAAGTCAGAATACAGAGGCCACTGTATTCACCTGAAGAATTCAAAATAACCGAAAATGGCGGTACACCAAAGAATGGAAATATTTACATGTGGCAAGGTTATAATGCAACCCAGCACTATCTAACTGAAGTTAAGAATTACCAGGCACACAGTGAACACAAAAGCACAGGAATCTGCCTTGCACTCCCCTCCCTGTGACTTGTTATCAGAGAAAGATCTTAGCGACACAGAAACAGTTTTGTCATTGACTTATCAGGGACTGAATTTCAGTCCTGAAATTTCAAAGAAATCCACGACAAGTGTTAATAATATATCAGAATATAAATAGGCTTAACAGACGGTACCTCCACCTTCCTGCTTTCCATTATCTACCACCATATTTTACCCTAATTCAAATACTTGCCTTATATAAAGACAGAGCTTCCAGTGAAAAACATCAAAACCATCACAATAGTATCAGTAAATTTTTTAATGAGACCAGATGGGAAAAAATATTTGGAGGTGGAAAAATGAGGGTATCACTCTCCTGGGCTTGTGGCAGGAGCTAGAGGGGCACTGACAAGAGCCTTTACTATCTTTGACAGCAGCCCGATTAAGCTTAATCAGGCTTGGATGCATTCCCCTCTGATTTTGCTCTTTATTAGCCTCCCTAAAACTCATCAGTGACATCTAACTTACAGAAGCTGTTCATCTGCTGGAGCTGCAAGTTCTACACATGTATCTCATATTCTGCTTGCAACTCTCTTTGCTGTAAGAAAATTATTATAATGATGAAAAAGGGAGGTAAACTTCCTATAAACTCACTGCAGACATATTTATTTCCATTTCAAATGTGAATAGTATGTATAAGATGTATTGTCCCAGTTTCAGGTACATTATGTTACTGCAACATGGCAAACAATTTAAAAATAGCATACACAAAAAGAAATGCAATAATACCTGTGCATTTTATGCAGTCTGTAACTATTATTCCATTGTATAATAATAAATGTTATTTGAGAGTCTTGAACCAATACTGAAGAATGCATCTGTGTTTTTAATGACATTTTTTAAAGGTTTAAGCAATATCTATTTACCAATGTATTTATACAAGCCTAGTAAATGTAACCAATGATAATAAAATAACAATTATGGAGGAAAGCCTTTCCTAATATTTTATCTCATAGGCCATTCTTGCCTAACAAAAGGAGCTTAAATGACCTAGTTATGTGAGTTCTTTCCTTTCTGCATCCTGACAAGGATCTACAGGCCCTAAAGGAACCTGGATCGAGCATTTTCTTCCCTGGAGAAAAATTATTAACACTAATCCTTGTCTTTGAACACAGCAACCTTTTGATTGGTGTAATTGAGCTACATTACCTCACTTTTCTACTTCTGTCACAGCATCCTATAGATGTAGCACAACTGAATTCATGAGCCTCACACAGAAAGGGTCAGAGTATTAATATGTTAATAGTGTGCTGGCTTGCAAATTATGTTTTTTTTATAAAGTCTCAGTTAATTACATTGCAAGGTTTTGAAGCCAGACTGAATTTTACTCCTGTAAATTTGCAATGCTAAGTGTCCTTAAGTAGACAAACCGAGATAATTTCATAAGAATTTGGATAAAATACTTGGACCTGATTTTTACAGAGACATCTGGTTTTATAGATGCCAAATTTCATGTGCATGACTAGCTGTTACATGCCTGAACACGTAAAATGAAACATGCTTGCTTCTTTTCTTTTCATATCACATGTTGAAAATAAAAAACCAAAAAGAGTAAAGATAGGAAGGATTTAAATCCTCCAGCCTGGGCCAGAGTGCTGTGAGTCTATCCACCTGAAACTATTCATCAGTTCTTTTAATTAATTTTAGATTGATAAAAAATAGTAATAAACACTGGGATACATGTCCACTGCACTGATGGGATATGGCAAAAAAAGTTGGTACAGCAGTTTCTAGATATCTCATTAAAACTGAAGAAAGGAATATAAGAATATACCATTCAAAGTCCTCTTGATCTAAGTGTCCCAAAGGCAATGGAGGACTTTTCAATTTCCATTTTTCTGGAGCCTCCTGACTTCCGTATTAGTCAGCTTTTGGGAGAATTTTGTGCTATGGAAATTATAAGGGCATCTCAGCGCAAGACGAGGAAAACATTCAGGCTGGACAGGGTTTCGAGCAATCTGATCCTAGTGCAAAATGTCTGTGCCCATAGATGGAGGGTTGGAAGTGGATATCTTTAGAGGTTCTTTCCACTCTGTGACTCTGTGAAACAAATGTGCTTGGGGGAAATGACCAATGCTGAGAATTAAGAAAAAAATAATGTAGGAAATCTGGAGCAGGGAATTTCCCACCAATCTATTCTGAAAGTGACAAAAAACATTTTTAATATACAATGGCTTCACTCTGAGTCATACATTTAAGGAATGTGAAACCTCTCTGATTAGAATCTATCCCCACACACTCTCAATATACAAAATCTCTTTGTGACTCTGGTGTCAAAAGAACTTCTAAAAGCATTTACCTTTCTCCAGGTCAATCTTCTCTTTTCATCACTGTTTTTCAAATTAGCACAGAAGGAAACATCCAGGAAAGGGGAAAGGAGAAAGCTGGAGGTGCTTCTGGACTTGTCTCTCATGAAAAGGAAGTCAGGATCCCTACGGTTAAAGACAAGCAAATAAGAGTTCAGTTTAGCCCTTTCTCCAGGTGATGGAGATAATATAAAATTATGTTCCTAAAAGCAGGGATGGACAATCTCATGGTTCCTGGTGAGAAGCTGAGCTACAGATCTGTCTCTGTCCTTATCCCACCAGAGAGCTCTGCTGTGGCCTGAGACAGGCCATGTCTCATGGGGTTGATCTCATCTATCTTTAAAGATCTGCAGTGTAGACACCTGAGCCAGTTACCCATGTACCTTTTATGTACCTTTTAGTGTCAATTGAGAGAAACAGGCATCTTTAGGGAATTTTTTTTTTAATCTATCTGAGTTTCTTCTTTAGGAGGAGCTATGTTGTGTAAGTTACAGAAGCATGCACTTTATCAGACTGCTTCTATCACTGGATTTTCCATGTATTTGAGCCATTTCCTAGGCTTTTACCTGACTTTGCTATTTGGATTCTCTTCACAAAAGATGAGTGCTACCAAGATGCAGCTGGTTTGCAAAAGGTCAGATTAGCTGCTTTCTCCATTCAGCTGGAGAGGAGGTGACAAATGTACTGCCTGCAAATCAGCAAAGACTTTAATTTGCATTAATTTTCAAATAGATTGGTAGAATGGAAATGAAATTTCTGATTTTGGCTTGTGTAGGAGTAAGAATATGTTTATATCTAACATATAGCACAGCAGGGACTCAACTGTAGTTCAGTTCCTTGGCTTATGGAATAAAAATTGTATTGCTGTAAGATATTTAAGTCTGTGGCCACTACTATATATTTCTGTACTAAGGAAATTTGAAATCTTAAATCAATCATTCCAATCAGTCTTTCAAATAATGAAAGCCTTACTTTTGCTACATCCTTCGATTCTGAAGTGTCTTCATAATGACAGTGTTCCAGCTATTCTAAACAGGTTAGAGAAGACTTTTGTTATCTACAGGGTTATATCTTGGCATTAATGATAAGGCAACAACCAAATATAAGATGTTGTATAAAATTTAGCGCTGATCCTCAGAGGTGCCTTTGAGCTACTAGTTCTGAGACTCAAAAGAGTTTACATGCCTTCCATGTACAAGTCTGCAAAGAAGTTTAGTCTTCTTTTGCCTTTGTTTTCCACCCCAACTTTTATCTATCTCGTGTAAAAACTGGAACTCAATGTTTGCCTAAAACTAAGTGTATATACAGCACCTGGCTCAAGGAGGCCAAAACACACATTCGTGGCCTCTTCTGTAGTTGTAACTGCTTCTGAAGATCTATCAAATGACCTGCCACTGAATGGAGATGAAGTACCAGTGAATGTACACCACAACGTGTTTGTATTCTTATAAGTCACTCAACAATTGAAATTATACTGCTGGAATATAAAATTCAGCTCTATCAAGCACTAGCTTCAAAGGTTTCCTCTTATGGTTATGATATTGAGCAATCATGGGAGATGGTCAAAAAGTTTTTCACTCACTCCTGGGCACCCTCACCTTCTGAGAGGTTCCTGCCACCATGCAGTGACATGCTAGCTGATCTCATAGCAGCCACTAATTCCATATAAATTGGAAGCCAGGACAAGAATACATCTTTGAAAAAGCAACATCTGTTGGGCATCTTTCAGTGGATACTAGGTCTGAAAGAAAGAGAAGGCCCAGACAAAAGTAGGAACATCTGCAACCCATGGAAAGCTATTCTTCCTTGTGAATATCAGGTCATGTTGTGAAAAAAGACTTTCCTCACTGGAAGCATATATTTTAATAGATGATTTTCTGGTCTGCACAGCCTCTAAAAAGCATATCAAAACCAATAGCCAATGACTTTTTATCAGGTGCTGATCTAGGCTGGTGGTTTTAGTGGTCTTTCTGATTTGCAGTGTCAGCTAACTACTAAGCAAAAGCTGTACCTGGTAAATTGCTGCTTTCTCACCACAGCTAATCTGCTGGAAGACATGCTGAAACTTTGTTGAGGAGCAATAGGTGGAGGAATATCACGTTGTCCCACTGTTCCAACCTCACTGCAGTGGTGATAGGCCTGGGTGCACCCTAATGGCCCATATAGCGATCACACCCTACCACAACACCCTCACCAGTAGTACAGTAGTGAACAGATTGCCACTCATTTAAGAACAGATATAAAAACGTGAGCCATGCTATCTGTTAGGAAAAAATTCCTGGAAGAAGCAGGGATTTGTGTGTTTCATGAAGAAAAGAACTTCTGTATTTGACTACTCAGGCAGATTAATACATGGATCTACAGCAAAGGGTTCAGATCTGGAGTTGGATATGAAGGTACTACAAGTTTTTTTGGTGATGCAGTGTCACGGTGCTCTCTGGCATATAGTATGAGCTGTTTCCATCCTCACATATGGATCAAAGGATAATGTAATATAGGGGTGCAGAATTAAGCACAATGCACTCTGAGAGGATTGCAAATCTCAGATAAGCCAGTATGTTTCATGTGGACCATTCAGTTTGTATATGTGAGCCCCATTCTGCACACTTGGTATCAGCAGTTCTTATGCACTGGAATAGCTATAATGCCATCAGGTCTGCTTCTGTGGTTAGCTGTTGTAAGAGCAAAACAAAGCCATTTGTCTGTGAACATTTTGATAGCGTTACCCCACAGTGTGGGGCCTGAGCATCTACAGTTTCAAACTACTGTTTAGTCTCAATATATCATATGCCAGCACTTGTTTGTCTAAACACATCATTCAAGAAAACACATTAGTGTTTTTAGTCAATTATCTATTCCATTTGTTTTCTTATCTGCATGTGCTTTTGAATGGTTATCTTAGCTTGTTACTGTGGTTATGTGAGGTGTATTCAACACTTAGAACAATATTTCTCACGCTCACTGAAGCAGAGAAAAAAGAGCTGAAATCAGCAGCAATGAATGCATGTAGTTCTGCTGCATTCAGCATGCATGTCTGGATCTGAGTCTTCCATTTTTTCATAACAAAAATTCCTAAGAAATCAGAGACAGTCTTTACTGAATCTAAAAGCCCTGTAGGATCAGGATCATTAAGGATCAGGCCCACAATGAATACTTTAGTGGCTGTGCAGGCGTACTGAAAATAACTTGGTGCTTAGGGATTTCCGACTAGTACTGGTATGACTGATGATTGATTGGTAATTTTGTGAAAAACCAGAGCTTTGTCTGGGCATAGAACTTCTTCAATCTTGAAGTCAATGGCAGATTTTCCCAAGTTCATAGAAAAAAGGGCTGAAAGGACTTCTTCTGCCATGTAGTCTATCAGCTTGCAATGCTGCGGATTTTTTTCCCCTCGATGTTAGCAATAGTAGAACTACAGGCAGATAGAGGGCAGCCCTAAGATTTAAGTTTCTGCAGGACTCTCTTATCGTTCTTGCAGAAATTGGCTCTGAAGTGCCACAAAAACACAGGAGTTCTTGTTCTTCACACTGTTCAACAGGCTCCAAGGAGTGAATGCCACATCCTCTTCATTCAAGATCTCAGGATGGATTTGAACTGAAGCTGCTGAGGTGAAAGAGCTTGACAAGGCACGCTGCTGCCTTCCTCTAAACAGCTGGAATAGTGTCAAAAATCTTTCATTCTGTGCATCTCTCCCACATTTTATTCTGGAGGAAAATAATGCACTGTCTAGTGAGCTGTATTTTTTAAGATAATAGCAAAGTATGTCTAATTCAAACCAACTGAACTAATTGGACAAAAAAGGATGCAAACAGCCCAGCCTACCAGACTGTATTTAAAACAATTGTTAGCAATCAATAAATCCTGCCGGATTGTTTGATTTCATTAAAGATGTATTTGTTACTAAGCAGCTGGCACCCAAACAGCTGCTTTAAATAGAGAGATATTTTTCCTGCTCTATTTTATCATGGTCTTCATTATTTTATTTGCACATTTTCAGAGACAATGACTACTGAATAGCATCAAAATGCAGATAAGCCTATCTCATCCTTGTCTGAGCATGTGGTGGGTCAGGAGAATGCATAGGAGAAATGACAGCCTGCTTCCCTTTCTACTATCCCTGAACATTATCTTTTAGGCTTTCAACAGTCAGTCATGAGTATAAAACCAAGCCTGAGACTGGCTCACTGATTAAATAATAAACTAAAGATATCACAGCTTCTTTTCAAAGCCCTGAATTTGGCTTTCTGTGAATACTGACCTGAACATTCACATCCATCGAGCAGAGTGGTCAGAAAATGAGGGCTCCCTGGTGTTATAATAGTGCTACACAGTGGAGTTAGTTCCTTTTAAAGACCACTTTAAAGTATATTAAACTGAACCCTACCCAGATGAAACTTCTACCCCATTATATAACACATATAATGAAGGTAAAAATTTTTGTGTTACATTTTGATAGCAAACCAGGTAGCCTTCCCTTGTGGCTGTGCTGTCACCAAGCAAGAGCATTAGCAGCTAAAGCAAGGATAGCTTTCAGAAGGGAAAGCAAAATCAGACAATAAAACAGCCACAAATTTGAAATCAGTCCCAGTATCACATAGGTGCATTCAGTTGAGCCAAATTCCAGAAAGTAATGTGGAATCAAGGCAAACTTAGACTTTCTTGATTTCCAGTCAGATTTAGCCTCACTGTGGCCATTGGGATGCTCTCAGTTCTGCACTCACGTGCTCAAGTAGGAGGACAGTCGGCAGAAAGACCAAGGTGGCATTCCCTGCCAGCAGTCTGCCAGCATGCTTTGGGCATAGAAATGTTTGTTTGTACCCCTTCTTCATGTTCCAGTAGAGCTGGGCTTTGAGGCTACAGATACGTTTGCAGCACTGTTGTCATGCCAAGGGAAAAAGGTGTCCTTTGCTGTCATTATTCCTAATGGTTGCAGAGGATTTTATTTCAAATTTGAAACCCTTACTCTACCTCAGACCTTCACTAATCTCACATCTTCCTCTGTTTTCATGGTGTTCATAACTGTCTGCAATGCACATCCATCACCCTCAGTTAAGACGCTTATGGTCTAGAGTTTATCCTCTCTTCAAGTGGCTAAGAGTGGGTGCTACATGCTTCCTCCAGGGGATCCCCAGCAGTTTTCCTCAGTGGTGTTCCCAAACAACCCAGCAGCTGGGAGAACAAGTTAGGTTCTCAGTCAACGTGAAATCATAGTTATGCCATTCAGAATATAGTATAAGATGAAGGAAGGAATTTCTTTTTAAATTAATTATTTTTTGGATTGCAGAAATTATGTAAAGCAAAACCTGGAATGGTTAGCGAGCAAACAAAAACTGAAAAACCAGTCATAGTGAACATTTGCACAGTCATGTGATATGGATAAATCCATGGTTGCCAATGGCCAATGTGGCCAATATGGCTCAGGTGATATAGATTTAGATTAGCACTTTACTGAAGTTGTGGAGGTAGTTGGATCAAGGCATTTAATTTTGTGCGTGTTCTATGATCAGCCCAAGCAGCTGAAATCTCAAACTAAACCCAAATTAGAGTGATCACTCCTTGAAGACAAAAAAGGACTGAACCACATTGATGCTGACTTATTTTAACTTCCCTTTGAATTTTATGAGGCAGATCGTGAGCTGACGTCATTAGAGCTGTACTGATGTGCATGACCCCAATCCAAACAAAACTGAAAAGCCTAATTACAGAAACATCACACAGCACTTTATTCTTACAACATTTCAGACTCTTTGACAATTGGGTGGTGGCAAGAACCTCCTAAGAATAAAGCTTGTCTGTCAACCCTTTTTCTAGACCAAAGAAGTTTGCGTGAACACGCAAACTTTTTGGGCCCACATTGCAAACATTTTGAAGTCTGCCCAACACTAATTATCTGTCACATCTCAACCTACGGCCATGCAGGTTGTTAGCAGAGAGCGACAAGAAAAAGGAAGCAGTAGGTATTTTTTTTTAATATCCATCTATTCCTCTGTAGTTTGAAAAAATAAAAATCCTATTTTAGATGGGCAAAATGTTTCAATGGAACTTTAGATTCATCCTAACATCTTAGGCCCTGCTGTGTTGACCCTCCTCTCTCCCTCTGCTCTCTGCAGAATTTGTATGCAAAATCTACGAAAAGATTTTGGAACAGGCCATACATCCAAAAGCTTTTGACAAGGAACGGGGACTACTTGAAAGAAAAGGTCTTCTGAAGCAGCTTTTCTTTTCTCCTCTCCCCTTTTTCCCCCTGAATTCATGCACCTCTTAACAACTTCACTGGTACTTTAGCCTGTGTGGGCTTCGTCCAGCACAATAAATGAAAGACTGCAAACTCTCTGTGTTTAAGACACTGATGGAAGGCAGAGGCTGTGTATGCCAAAAAAGAACCTGTCTTGTTTAAGAAGCATGTGCTATATCCGGTGCTTATTACTTCCTGTTACAAACCAGAGGACAATATATTTTCATAATAAGACACACCTCTAACATAAAACTTTGGGGCAGACATTTGCAAGCAAAGTCATCAATGACAATTTTTCTCAGTGAAACCTGAGCAAGAGTGACTTTCAGCAAGAATTGGAAGAATGGCTTTTCACATATTCACATAGATTAAGTAGGGCATGTAGAATTAAGACGGGGCATCTGCCCACATCAATTTCAAGCAGCTGACTGTTACATCTTAATCCTTCAGTGTCCCACCCGTTGCTTTCAATGTGCATCCAAAAGTTTAGTAGATGTGTCTAAAGGGATCATAACACCTATGTAAAACTGTTAGGTCCATTGCCTCAGCTCAGTAAATCAGCAGAAGATGATGCTAAAACAGAAGGAACTTTCAGGCATTATGTTTTATTCCTGGCTGATTTGGAAAATGGCTGAGCATTTTCTACAGCCTCCTAAATCCTCTGTGCTTTGCCTGCCCTATAACATCCCAGTAGCTAAAATAAATCATACTCTAAGAGTCTAATACAACAGAAAGCAGCAAGGAGCAACACAAAGCAACAAGGAGCTCAAACAAATATAAAAGTAAGGTAAAGTAATTTTTGTACATACATTATGGACCAAGTTTGACTGCAGGTTACATTTTGAGCCATATTATCTTTTGTAAGAGTTCAAGACCTGACCATCTGAAATTCTCATTGACATGATCTACTACATTGCTCTCCAGTAAACCCTATTGGTGTAATTTACTTGGCTTAGATATTATGTAAATCAAGCCTTCATACACGAAAATACTTCTATTGAAACCTCAGAAATATGGTTAAGTAATCTTAGCTTAACGTGTTAATGTGTGTCAGCTCAGCTGAGCCATGTACATTATGTTGGCTTTTAAATACGGATATGGACTTAGACACAACTACATCTTGAGCAAATATCTCATTCACTTGCATTTAGTGTGGTCTAGCTGTGTCCTAGAGTAGTTATGAGAATTCAGTTTATGCAGTAATTTATTACATAATAGAAATACATTAGAGTATAAGATCCAACTTAAATGGTGTTACTTTAACTGATTGTATTCAGCCAAAGACCCCTGTTATTTCAGTTTAAAGGTCACATTTGTCAATTTAAATTAACCCTGTTAAATTAAGGTTTAATCTCTGTCAACAATAATCAGACTTCAATCAAGTGGAAAAGTGTCCATTCTTCTTTTGTTCCTGCTTAGCTACAACTTGGACTTTTCTTGAGAGAGATGTCATCTTTTGATTAACATTGCCCTGACTTGTGTTCCTCCTTGTCTGCATATGCTACAACAGTCAGGTAGTCAGTCCTAGGCAAGGGTATGTGTCTGGAGCAGTGCCAAAATAGTACAGGGGCTGGTGAATGTTACCCACCCCCTGTCTCAGAGGTGGCAGAATAACAAAATATTCTATTGACCACAAATACAATTTCTACAATGTGGTCTGGCTTAGAAAAATTCAACAGTCTTCTACCAGAAATACTTAAATTAACTAACTCAGGTCTTTGTTACAGGCCTATTTTAGGTTGTAACTAAGCATGTCTCTTAAGTGAGACAAAAGGAGCAAAGTTTTGGTCACAGAGATGAATTTAACCGAGATAACAGAACAAAAGTACAGGCTCACTTTTCCTGTGCTCACAGCTGTGCAAAAGCTGAGCAGCTATTTCGCAGTGTGGAACAAAACAGAGGCCAGGCTACAATACACTGCATTTGGGCAGCTTAAATCTAGGACAGTGGGAGAGCACATCTGTCCAGAGTACCTTAGGACAGCCCATCTTTCATGAAATGGCAAGAGAAAAAAGATGAAATATGGCCAAATTGTAGGAGAATATGCAACTCACCTCTGTGTGTCAGGCCAGCCACAAACAGAACTGTGTGAAACACAGTTTCATAAAGTTCTAACCTCCACCCTGACTAACATATTCATAGCTTTATCCACTTCCCAGACACTCAGACTCAAATAAAACTAGAGTGTTTCCTGTGCCTGATTCACAAAAGGCTCACCAGTCCTACAGAATTTAGCAGGCAAAGAGAGAACAATTAGGAGGAATCTTTAAAAGCGTTCTTTTCATTATACTTTGGGGAAACATTTTTTTTTCTAATTTCCTCGATGATGTGTTGTATTGTGCTGTCACTTAGGGCTTTGTCAGTCACGTCTGCTAGTGTAATACAGAATGACTGACACAACATGTGACATGTCACCATGAAATGCATCACTTGGAAACTTTGGCAAACACATTGAGGAGAAGGGATTGCAGCAAAAAGGCTGACTGCTTGCTTTCTTGCTTTATTTTTCTTTTCTTTCTTTCTTTCTTTTCTTTCTTTCTTTCTTCCTTTCTTTCTTTTTCTTTTTCTTTTTCTTTCTTTCTTTTTCTTTTTCTTTCTTTCTTTTTTCTCTTTTTCTTTTTTTCTTTCTTTCTTTCTTTCTCTTTCTTTCTTTCTTTCTTTCTTTTTCTTTCTTTCTTTCTTTCCTTTTTTAGTTTCTCCTCTTTTCTCTTTCTCTTTAAAATAAATGGGGAAACATTTATCTTAAAGATAAAGGCATAACCAGCAATAGCACATACAATTATTCTCTGAGAGAGAGGACTTGTTAGCCCTTTATTAACCATGGGAGAAGCTGTGACAGCAAATCAGCAGGCTAAGAAGTTAATTTCCACAAGTGGCCTGAAAAAAAACTTATGCTTTTTAATCTGTCTTTAAGTGGTTTTATTAAAATATTTTTAGTTGTCATAATAGGTAGTGAAGCTTCTATAAAAGCAAATTCTAGCCTTAGTGAAACTGCTAATACAGACATAGAGAGAACTTCACTTTTTAACAATCTCATCCTGATGACAGGGTGGAAGTGTAATAGCCAGAGAAGCACCCAACTGTGACACTGACATCGGCTTCTTTAGGCTGATGGAAATCAGGACAGTTTTCATTTGTTTCTTTGACAATCCTGGAAATGCCCTGATTGCAGGATCTGGTGGAGACTTTCCAGGAGTTTTCCATATTTCACTCTCTGGATTGTAAATTGTTGTAGCACACAGCACTGTGCATTTGTAATAAAAAATGTATAAATACTTCTGAAGATATGCAGGCAGACCTGCATAATTTAATTAATGTGAAGAAGTTAGTAAGCTTCTTTTTTGAATTCTTTGAAAAACTGTGTGTATTGTGCTTTAATGACAGCAGCATCTTAGAACTGCCCAGCATTACCCAAATAATCCCTCCTGACCCATTACTCTCTAGTTTTGAACTCAGAATGCTTACTACATTCCTTTATATCCCTCCACTCTTTGGAGGTCGAAAAAAAATCTTGATTAATAGATGGTACTACCCTGTACCCCACAGTGAGCATAAATAAGGGAAGAAAAAACAGTGCAATGATGCACAAAGTCCATGATGAATGTCTGACAATTTGTTGCTTTTATTAAAATAATTGTAAATTTTACACACTCTGTATGTGTTTAACCTTATGCCTGGATATTTTTGCTTCCTTAACTTTGGAACTTGCCCTCTAAATTTCAAGAAATATGCTGGGTATATAAATATATATGCTATATATTTTTGTTGATGGGAGTTTAAATATAGCATTTTTAATTTTTTTTTTCCTTTTTTTTTCTGTCTACATTAGACTTTTCACCAAACCTCTACTACAAATGTCAGTCAAGTATCTGTGCACTGTTAACTATGTAGTCCTAAAAAAAAGTTTTTTAACAGTCTTTTTAACTTGCTGTAGGAAAATGTTACCAGTTTTTTTTGGAGTCCAAGATCTGATGGTAAAACATTAAATTGTTTTATTTTTTCGGTCTATGATGCAAAACTTGGATGCTGATACCTGAAAATAGCTCTTCTGTGAAGAGAAACTTTTTCTGCAATTTACCTCCTTTTTTTTTTTTTCTGCTGCACTTTAATTGGTGATTCTTATGTGTGATGTGCTATTAAAAAAAAAAAAAAAAAAGAAGAGTTTTCTTTGTAAGTAACTACTAAAATAAGAGACACCATGAAGTTTAACTGACTTTATTCATTACCGTGTGAACGTCTTGCAGGTTTGCATTACAAACTTTTCTGAAGCAGTTCGTGGGAAAGGTATGAGGAGGGTTGCACATCGTCTGGTAAAGGAAGGATATTCAGTGCTGCTGTTCTTACATACTTGTACTTTTATCACTTCCTATCATCTCACTGGTCGTTAACCTCATAAGTAGGACAAACTGCTAGAAGTGCTATTATGAGGCACTTCTAAGGTATCACAAAATGGTTAGAAAAAGGAAACAGTGCAACAGTTAACATCTGTATTACAAGGCAGTGATACTCAGCAATCATAGAGTCCACTCTTCCTTACTGCCCGAAGTGTTTTCACCTGTTTTAATGAAGAATAAGAGGGCCTTGGCAAATGCCTGGCAGCATTTAGGCTCTTAATCTGCAGTTTACTGAGCAGCTCTATGTTGCTGCTGTAAGAGTCCTTCTGGGGTTTGCATTAGAAGGCCAGAGTGCTTGCAGCTTTGTCTAAACACAGAGGAGAGCAAAAGTCACCCAACACCTGTAAAAAAGGCACTGCCTCTCTTAGTGCTGCCTTGAAACGCAATCAGTGAGGGAGAAGGCAGATATTAGGGTTTAAAGAAAGAGTGTGTGTGGAGGGGCTGGTCTCAGTGGATTGAAAGAAAAAAAAAGAAAAAAAAGAAAAAAAAAAAAGGGAGAAAGAAAATTGTTTTATACAGGCAATAGCATTTGAGCATTGCAGCTTCACCCAGCCTGAGGGATGCAGACAGCAAGGAGTAGTGATCCTGAGAGGAGGGCCATTGTACATCGAGGAGTCAGTGATCCACAGCACAGCTGGCCTGAGTCTGCCCAGGCACAGGCAGCGTGGTCCTCAGGCCTGGCTGTGCTGCCCACATAACTGGCTGCAAGGCAGCTGCTGCCAGAGCGCTGTGCCACAGGAACCTGTGGGCAGCTCCGTTGGGTACTGGCCCCCTCACCACCTGCCTGGCCTTGCCTTTCCCTTACAGTGCAGCAAGAAGTTCTCGTGGGAAAATCCTTTCTCTTTGACTGCAAAAATGACAAACAGAGTAGTTTCCTTCTAAGAAAATCCTATAGTAACTTGAAAGAAAAAATCTGAGAAACCCTGCAGTCATAGAATCATAGAATGATTTGTATTGGAAGGCATCTTAAAGATTGTGTAATTCCAACTCCTCTGCCATGGACAGGGACACCTTCCACTAGACCAGGTTGCTCAGAGCTCCATCCAACCCAGTCTTAAAAACTTCCGGGCATGGGTCATCCATAACTTCTCTGGATCTGCAGGGCATGCTGCACATGGAACAGAGTCCTGTTCTGTCTTGCACCACTCGAGGGTTCCAGAATCTGAAAGGCTGTGTGGTTATCTGTGCTATTTTCATAATATTAGCTCTAATAAATAGCATTTAAAATAATTTCTCATATAATCCACATCTGTCTTTCACAACAGACCTGCGTCTCCTGATGCATTACACAAAGCAGGATGGAGACTTGAATCGGGGGCTGGGGACCAGCTAAAAGGGGCCAGCGCAAGCCCCTCATTCAGGTGATGATGTGATGAGAATGGGCAAAAAGATTCTGAATATTCTCCAGTGAAGTCAAAAACTGATGGCTGCCATTCAAACCATGAGCCCTAAAAAATCCTCTCACTCTTCTGAGAGAAAAGATGTCAAGCTCTGTCCTTGCATGCAAAGTGCCACTCTAGACCAACCAGACAGTAACTTCTGTTCCCCATCAGACCCCTCACTGGGTTGTATAGGCTTTATGGGCCCTGGTATAAGAATCATATGGCACAAGCTGTCAGAAAATGTAATGCTTTGGATTTGCCCTGAAAAAACAACTGAGTTTCCTGCTTCTAATTTCACAAAGGGGAATAAAATCAGGGAGAGGGAAATCAGTGTTGCTTGACAGTTATTTCAACACTCAGTAAACCACGTGTATGAAAACAATTACATTTAGATGAAAGAATGATGAGTGCATTAAGTGAACATAGGTAGTAGAAGATGATCATAAAATATTCCATTGTCATTAATGCACAGAGTGGTTAACTAGAGAAATAAAGAATTAAGAGGTTAGACCTCTCATTAATAGTAATCTAGTCCTCATGTTTCTATATTTTACTACTATCTGGTGTACCTGCATATATTTAATTTACAGTGTTGGCTAAGTAATGCCCACTCTAGTTAATGTTTTTGGCACAGCCATATATTCTTGAAAGCTTATTTTGGGACTAATACTTTTCAATATTGTCCTTTGATCTGCAATTAATTTATGTTTCAAGGAGACAGAGGCTAAAATCTGTGAAACTAACTGATTTTTCAGTTCTTTGGCTGTTACACAAAAATTCATCACAGCTCATATGTACGTACTCTGTTGTTTTGGAGCATTCTGAAATTATCATTTTCAGGATTCCACTTGGTTTGCATAACAGTACTTCTGGTTGAAACAAAAGGTTTCTTCAGCCTAGAACAAAATGTTTCAGTTAAATTTGGTGTATTTTAAATTAAATTAAAAAACTTAGGAAATGCAAGGCTACCCTCATAATGAGATTCACGTATTATGACCCAGAAGGGGCTATGCTTCTGCCAATGAGGCCACGTAAGAGGGGTTATTTGATGTGGTGGAGGCTTCAAACTTATATTTGCATGATTCAGCACAGGGCTTTGGGTTCTTGAGCACTCCAGGTGTTAATTCTGTGAGTTACATATTTCCTTAGCCACCATTAATAGCATGATGGGGTGATGTGGTGGAGGCTTCAAACTTTTATTTGCATGATTCAGCACAGGGCTTTGGGTTCTTGAGCACTCCAGGTGTTAATTCTGTGAGTTAAATATTTCCTTAGCCACCATTAATAGGCATTTTTCATGCTCATCTCTTAGGGATGCTTGTGTTATTGAATTTTGCAGCTCTGGTGTGCTGTAAAAGGCAGTGTACTTTAAAGCACAGTGAAGCCAAGCTCAGTGACAGCTTATATTTGGGCAGGTACAATCCTAAATTCAGAGATGCTTTCTCAGGTTCTGAAAGCTGCATGGTCACATTACCTTCAGGATGCATCTGAGGTACGAAGTTCTGCCTCTCAGGTAGGATGGTAGCTTACTGCCCCTGAGACTCATCTAGTCCCATAGGTAGTTTAGTTCTGCACAGTTCTAGCACTTCTGTACCCTGCCGAGTGCAGTAGTTCAGAATTAGGTCTGTCCCCGCTTTCTCCAGGCACATGTCCAAGAACGTGTACAGTCTCCCCACTGCAGTCAGGTCTGTCCCAGGTCACATGCTCTATCCCCTAACGAATTTAGCCCTAAAAAAACTCAAATTCTGAAATCCTTAAGGAAATTGCTTTCAATGTTTCTCATTCTTTAATCTTTCACCTTTGTTACCAAATGAAATTGATATGCAAACACCAGCTCCAGGTGAATATTGGAATAAACGTCTCTACAAGGACAGCCAGGCAGTGGAACAGGCTGTCTGGACAGGTTGTACAGTTGCCAACCTTGAAGGTTTTCAGGACAAAAATGGACAAAGCGCTGAACAATTTGGTCTCACAGATGACCTTATTCTGAGCAGAAGGTTGAACTAGAGACCTACTGAGGCCCATGCCAGCCTGGATTATCCTGTGACCCGAGGGTCCTGTCCAGATGTTCCCTTCCTTCAGCTCCCACCAACATGATTGAGAACTTCCATTCTAGAAACAGATTCACGAGATCAGGTCTTGCACTGGTGTAGAGCAGCAAAGTTACTGAAGAGGCAGCATTACCCAGTGAACAAGACTCTGTGCCAAGCCTCAGATAGTTTAGGCATCACCTGAGAAAGGCTCCTTTATCTTCTATGCCTGCATGTACATCTCCCTTCTTTCCTCATAAATATCAACAGGGACATTCTTCAGAGAGCAACTGAATTGCACTTACAGTCTATAATAAAGCTAGGTTTTAATTTCACTTGGGACTTTGTGGCTCAGCTATTAGGTAAATAATCACAATTCAAGGCTTTCAGTGGATCTATGCCAGTTTTCACCCTCTTAAGGGATAGTGAAGGCCAGAGGGATCATGTACTCTCTAATTATATACACTGACCTCCAAAAAAACTTCACTCAGTCCTTCAGAAAGTGCAAATAATTACTACATGTTTGAGGCCCTGAAATAATATACTCTTTGTTGTTCCCAAATAAGTACTTAAAAATTTAGATTTGTCACCTTAAGATGTCTAAGCACAGGTTACAAAAGCCAACCCCAAATTAAATGTTAAAAAATGGCCTATCCATCAGTTGGTATCTGAGAGTACACTCAGATTAAATAGATTTAGATTTAACAAAGATAGGCGTTTTTAAAAGTTGACTAGTGACTGGGAAGGACAGCGTATTTCAAATATTTGCCTGAAACAAATACATGCAAGTGCATGGGCTGTCCATCAGCATCCATGGCACAAATTGCTGCCCTCCATCAAAACTAGTGAATCCACACGCAAAGAGTGATATGGGGCAAAGTGGGGCTGCTGCAGAAAAATGTACCTGCAGAGTTCATATCTGAAAAATGGTGCTGCCTGGCAGCCTCCCTCAGGAGAGAGGGATGGATCACACTGCAACACTGCAGAAAGGTGAAGCTTAAAATTATGAAATGGGTTAGCTTATCACTCACCCAGGCAGACTGCAAATACTGTAAAATTCTCTTTGGCTGTAGTTTGCAACAAAGTAACATGGTTCTATATTTGCTCAGTTTCAAAAGAGGAAAATTCCTCCTGCATATTTGCCCTTAGAAAGCAACCCAGTCATTAGACTGCCTGCTCAGTAAGAATGCTTTGTGGTTCAAACTATTTGCAGATCATGCATACAAAATTTGCAAACTCTGTCCTGTCATACCTTGCTCATATGAAAAATCTATTCAGCCAGTGAGTTAGCTTCAAGGCATTCAAAATCAAAGACTGATTATTGAAAGAGCCCACCCTTCTTAAAATCATACCTTATAAACCTCTGTGTCTATCTTGCATATATGTATAGACAGATGTGTATGCCCAAACCTCAGCATCTATATTTGATTTACAGAAAGGCAGAGGGCTTACAGAAGCTAACAGGCAAGTCCTCCATCCTGGATTTGGGCTCTTTGGGTTTGGATTTAATTTGGAGTGGTGTCATATACCAGTCATAAGTCATGCTCCTTTTACATAGTTCAATTAAAATCTTGCTTTCAGAAGCATTATATTAATTGATGGTTCAAAATTACTGAAGAGAGGTAAAAAATATTGCCAGGTAGCTTTGTGGTCACTTATATCTTTCATTCTGCCTAAAATACTTTCCAATAAAGCTTTAAAATACCATACAGAAACTTTCTTATAGTATTTCTACCTGCTATTTCACTACTTTAATTGCAGCAGTCTGAGATGTCAGTGGCCATGGAAATCCTGAATAAGAGTGGGGGGAAGAGAGAGAGAGAGACAGAGCTTTGTCTAAAAAAAAAAAAAGTGGGGGAGGTGGAAAGTAAAGTTAAAATTCATCCAAGGAATTAGTCTCAATTTCAAAGTAATATTCATAGACCATTTAGAATGTCATCATGCTTCTTAAAAACTGTGACTGATGGCATCGGTTGGCAGGATAATGTAACATGAAAAAGAATATTGGACTGTATTACATTACTTTTCCCATTCCTCTTTTTTTCCTCTTTCCAAATTTGTGGGTGAATTCTAATGTGTCTGGGAATCAGGGGACTGCTAGTGGCCAAGGGTACTATAGTCAGGAACCGAAAAGGCATCTCTGTAAGCTCTGGCACCATGTCCTGTTTGGCCCTTCACAGACCTACACACACTGCTTCCCACTACCACTCCACCTCATGAAGGAGGCTGGTTTTGCTGAGTGATGCCAACTCAAGCTGTGGTTTTATGATGTGATTGGGAGTGAACTAGAACTCATGAGGTGACTTTACTGGAGCAATATTATTGAATTTCATTCTAAGAGTTGTGGATGAAAAAAATCTCAAATATTTTATTTTGTAAATATCTAAAGCAACATTTTATTTCTTGCTGCTGTAATCTTTATTAAATGATTAACAGACTTAAAGAGATTTAAAGATATTTCTCATTTTTGAAGTAACCCTACCTTGTCACTTTATGGAGTCAGGCAGTTACTAGGAGAAAAAAGGGACCTAGCAACATGTAGAAATGAAGGGCTCTGCTGCCCACACTTCTCATGACCTTCCTTTACCTTTTTCCTTCTGATCTGTGAAATCGTATTTATTCCTTATTGGTGAGGTTTCTTCCCTTTACTGCCTTTCTTCTCACACTGTTCACCCTTCTCCCCAAGTTCTCAATACTTTGCTGGAAAGGATGCCACATAACAAAACTTGTCTCAGCAAGTGCCACAATCTCTGTCTTGTTCCGTGACCCCTCTACTTGAAACCATTTGTTGGTCTACAGATGTTCATGTGAGACAAAGGTGGACATTTTTTAGTCACAGACCAAAGTACTGAGGGAGACCCAGACAGGACAGTCTTGTGAACCCCAGACTCATTGTGGATGCTTGCTGGGACTTTCCTCTGTGTCCTGTTTCCCTTCTGAAGAAATTATTGTGGTTTGAAGGGTGTATCAAATATGAAGGCTGCCTGATTCCATGGCACTGCCTGAATGGGTTATGAAAGGATGCTGCACACTGGCAGAATCAGGAGACTGGTGCAAAGACCCACTTGGGCTTTAGATAGGTTAGGATACACAAGAGTCCTCCACTGCCTTCTGTATTTGCTATAGTAGACTGGAAAGGAGCTTCACCTGCAGGCAGGTGCCTTAGTAGAAGAACATGAATGAATATGTCAGTGCCTCACAAGGGTTATCTCTGCAAACTCATTTTTCTTCCTGAAGGTGGTGAAGACATTGTGGTGGAGTAGACAGGAATATTGCAGGTAGGACCATAAAGGTGTTACTAACCAGGAGCTGCCTTGGAACTTGTTTGGAGTCATCTCTGCGCCAGACTTAATAAGCAGACAGAAAGCCAGAAGGATTGGCTTGAGCCCTCACAGGTACAATATTTCATGGGAAGAACACTGTCAAGAGGCTTAAAGCAATGTTGTTTGTCAGGACTGGTTTCATGCATAAGTGATACTGGCAGCTGCGCTGTGAATGCCACAGTGGGGTTAAGATAAGCACTCTCACCATCTCCAGGCTCTGGCAAGGGGATTCAAGGTTTCCAACCAGAAACACAAAGCAAAATGCAGACGTTGCAAACTCATGCAAATTGAGACTGAAACAAAGGTCAGTATGAACCCTTGTGAACTACTGTTAATCTCTGAGATTCTCAGGGCTCTGATTGTGCATTTAATATATTGGAAAGGTTTTCGCTTTAGCAGAACTAATCAGGACACTGACTGGATCCTACACCTAGAGAATCAAAAACCTTTTATCTCCCTTGACACTGCAGGCAGAACCTCAGGATAGTCAAATCCAGTCCTGAAGGATTTCAGTGATTGAAATTCTGTGTTTGCATGCCAATTTTCCAGCTGATAACTCTTAGAGTTGTCAGGACATAACGACCTGAAAATGAGCACATTTCTAGATGACCATCACTGTATAATTAGTCCATTAAAATTGTCAAGATGCTACTTTTGGTTAGTTAAAAGATGCATCAAAATCATTCTATTGTTTAAAAATAGAAGACTTTTTTTTCTCCAAGGAGAAAGCAAGCTTATTCCTTCATCTGTGATTTATGATCAGGGATGTGTTGCTGTAATAACACTCTGTTGACACCACAAATGGGCTTGCTGGTAATATGAAGTGTAACTGCAGGTAAGCCAAGTTTAAGTCAATGAGAGCTGTGCTGGGAATGTGTAAAATAGTAAAAAAATTTAAGCCTTCAGAAAAGAATCAGACTCTAGATTTTTCATTGTGAACATTCAAAGACATCTTTTGACTGCACCTCAATCCCCATATGTAAAATGGAGATGATAACAGCGCCTTGGCTCACAAGGTTTCTGTAATGATCAGCTCATTCAGTTTGTACAGAACAGAGGATCAGAACCGCCAGTGCCCCGAAGCTCCAATCTTTTACATCAGACAGTGACCTGGCCTCGGGCAGAACATCATTCATGCCAAGAATCCTTCTTAATTGGTGGCCATGTAACAGTGACATGTTGAACTAGTTGTGCTGCGATGCAATGTATCGTGAGACATGTACATTCTCAGATAAGAAAATGTGTTGCAATGAAGCAGATTCTTGTTTTTATATCAATAATTACATTTTGATTGTGATTTCATTCTGTGAACATAGTTTTGAATGAGCAATTCCTGTGTTCACAAAGCTCATAAAAAGCATGTACAGTGTTATAGGAAGCCAGAGGAGCTACCTGATTTGAATTCATAAGTTCCTTTTATTCCTTTTTTTTCCCATAGTTTTTAATAGGTAAACACTGAGAACGGATGATTTGCAATCATCAGCTGTGCAAGGGTTGCTCTATATGCATGGCATAGTTTTCCCGTGAAAAGCTTTGTCTGGAATGCAAAAATTTATTTCTGAAAAATTATACATATAAAATTTCCAGTATATATCCAAAGAAGGATTGCAAGAGTGCCTCTGCCAGGTTGGCCCCAGAAGTCCCAAATCTGCAATGCTTGTTTGGACGAATTTGTTTTATTTTTGTCAAACTTTTTTCTCCCCTATCCAACTTGTACAAACTCTTTGCATATTTTTTTAATACACATGAATAAAATATATTCCTGCAGACTGAAATAGTACACAGGCTTACCAGATCAAATGTTTTCCTTCTCCAGGTGAAATGTGGAAATGAGAGATAGCGTTGTCATTACACTGTATTATTTGTTTGTTTGAACAAATATGGCCAGAGCAATCATTTTCATCGATTTTCTAAGAATAACAGTTTGCTTTTTTTTTTTAACAGAAATCAATAAATGCAAAATTTTCTGTAAAGCCTTCAGTTAAAAATATTCCTCCCTCAACCTCATGTATATTAAAGTGAACAGAATATGCTGACTAGCATAATGCAATAAAAGTGATTACTGGGAGGCAGTGGAGGTGATTAAATATCACACAGTAGTCAGAGTTACCTGGAAAAATTATGCATCCAACACTCAAGAGAGGGAAAAAACCACCACTTCACAACAAACAAGTTCCTTAGAAGTTTGCAATTCCCAGCCAGCCACCCCGCTCTATTCATGGCTCTATGGATGGGGTTCTAATGGATGCATGACAGCAGGCATTGTCTTACACAATGTGAAAAACTTCATCATTAGGAAGGAGGCAGATGAATGTCCATTGTAACACATACTTTGACTGGGAAGTTTTAGATTCTCCTGAGAAAACAACATAGGCAAAGAATCTGCCTGTTTACAATTGACATGGTTAAATATTGAGGAGCTCGTTCAACTGGTTGCTGAGCAAACTGGAGAATTTACTTTTGGCGCTGGGGAGACTAATTCCTCACTTGATGACTGGCTGACTTAGCCATACGTTTCTAAGTCCGAAATACAGTAATGATTTAAAGCAGGGAAAAACCATCAATTAGTCATTTTTAAACTCCCTCGAGGTATTGAAAGTATGGAAACTATTATTTGCAGTGGGGAGAAGTAACTTAGAGCAGAATATGTTGATGATGGCATGAAACTTTAACAAATACAAGATTCTTTGGTCTTCCAACTAAATTTATTGTCAATATGGGTGAAATCTGAGGAGGGAATATGAGTAATGAACCACAGATCAGAAAAATCCCTATAGATACTCTTCTATTCATTAGAATACACATTCTCTGTTGAAAATGTACATATTGGAGCTGATTCTTTTTACTGGACCTCTTCTTCATATCCTCCGTCTCCCTGTAGTACCAGACTGCAGCTCTTTGTCTCATTGCAGACTCCCAATTTTAATGCAGTACCAGCTTGCCAATCTAGCTTTTTTTCAAAACTCTCTGAATCTTAATTTATTCCAGATCTCCCTTTAAATGAGAAGCATGAGAAGAGTAACTTAAACAATGGGTCTGGTCCCAGGAGTTCTTGAACACCTCCAAATCCATGATAGTGTCAGAGAAAAGTGTAAGGTCTCATCTCGCCTTTTCCAAGACCTGACTTCTGATTATTCCTAAAAATATTATGCTGACTTTGGACCAGGGATCTTAGGTCTTCTCAATTTCTTTGCCATAAATACACTCTATTTTATTGAAGCTTTCTGCGTTTTAACTGTCTCACATCCATATGAATTGACTAATTTGATCAAGATTTGCGTAAGTAACACTTCTTTACATAGATTGCTGCTTCCTGGAGCCCTGAACAAAGTTACAGATCAGAGCTGATCCCTTAAAAATGTAGGTTCCTAACTCTTCATGCACAAAAGCATATGCTTAAATTAAGCCACAGTGCCCAACTAGGAAGAGCTCTGCCCTGCTGCTCAGCCCTGCAGACCCGTGTCCACTCAAGCATGGCTGAGTAATCCCTTGCCTCCTCATATTCAGCTTTATTTTAGATCCAGAGACACATATTTAAATTCTCTGGAAGGACAAGCACAGCTATAGACCAGTATTCTAGACATTCCTCTGAGCAAGAAAAGTTGTGCAGTGCTCCAACAACTTTTTGCACATTCTACTGGGTACTTTTTCAATCTGTAGTTCAAAAATTACCCTAAAAGGAGAATTCCCAAGTCAGAGGTTTGCTTGCAGTATCTAGTGGGAACAAATGTTGGAGAAAGATTGAATTAAACCATGCTTTGCTTGAAAGATTAAGACAAATTGCAAAATCATCCAAGATTAGTAAAAGTCAGTCTATTGGTGTCTACTCACTGAATTACATAGATTTGGGGTTACAATGGGTGAAAAGAGTCATATCTGACTTGTCTTAAAAACAATTTAACATGTTAAACAAAAACATGATCCCAAAGCACCTGTGCTCACAAAAGGTTTCCAAGTGCTTTATGTGCTAAAGGTCAAAGAATATTCTGAAACCCCAGTGTATAATGGGAGAAATTTCAGATAGGAGTATCATGTCACAGGTGCTCCTTACATAGTCGAACTCAAAGGTTTTTAGAAAATATTGCATAGTTTCTTGGGGTTTTTAATCTCTGCAACAAAGATATAGTTTCTAAGCCTTGCTATTATTACTATTATTATTAGTTGAGCCTACAGAGGGAACCTAATGACTAGAAGGAAATCTGAGACAACAAAGTTTAGGCCTATATTTTTCTTGTAACTTTTATTAATATTCTCTATAGTATTCTCTTTCATATGAAAAGAAAAATCACCTGAAACTTCTTTATAAATGTAAGTCTGGCCTTCATTTTTAAAACAATGCCATGCTGAGGCCATGTTCAAAGACAGTGAGACAATGGCAGCAGCGAAGCTTTGATTGTGTTTCTCATTTGTCTTAATAGGATGATAACTTTAAAGAGCAGAGCCTACTTCTTTTTACATTTAACTCAATGGTAAATCTTTCAATGGGACATGGCCTAAGCCCAGTGAACTGAAGGTGCCTATTGTGTTCAAATAATTGTTATGAAATGGTAAAATAATTTATATTGTTCCCTTGTCTTTTTCTACTGGATTCAAAGGTTTTGCTTTTATTTGTTGTAGCTGTGATCTATCAGAAACACAGTGTGAGAAGAATGTTTCTCTCTGTAGAGCTGGGCCACTTTGAAGGGAAGGAAGGAAGCTGAGCTGAGAAGGTGAAGTGATGAGCCTGAGGCATTTCACCAGTATGAACAGGCTGCATTACAACCATCTGCTTGATATGATCAAACCAGAGCATGGCCATATTCTGCCTTAGCTGACCACAAGCATAACCAGTTCTTCGGGGCTGCTTTTCAGGCCTGAGAGTAGCAGTTCAGTAAGTCTGGGTCATGGGTGACACTAGTGATCCTTGGGTGATCTTAGGGCTTCACTTGAAAATAATAATGTCAGAACCACACTTTTTTAACTTCAAGCCTGGGTGCCAGGTGGAAAAAAAAAACCCACCAGGTACAGACAGAACATTTTTCTGAGGTAAATATGGATAGATGCAGCTAAATAAAAACATCTTTTGATTGTTTTTAAACTTTAGTCATTGTTTTTGGAGTGAGACAGCACAAACAGAAAATGCAAATCACTACATTATTGGGAGAAATCACACTATAAAGACAGAATTCCAGACGTCTCACTCTAGAAGATGAAGAACATAATGCTGATAATTTCCATATCAGAAGGATACAGCCACACTTTACTTTTACCCTTCTCTTCAAATATTTTTTTTCACTTTCCAAGGCTAAATTGAGATCTGAGGTGTTTACTCTTTTAATAATTACTTCAGAACACTATGTCTTTTCATTATAATACCAGGCAAAGCCCTAAAGTTCATACCCACCTTACTACAAATCACCTCATTGACAACACAGTTTGTAACTTTTCTCCTCAAAAGTTCTATTCCAAATCCCAATTTGCTTGCATGACACTTCTAGTAGACCAAGAAACAAGACCAGATGTGGAAGCTCTGAACATTTATCTGCATTTATGCACATTCAGAACTGCTGGACATGGACTGTTCTTGACCCAGAAGCCCAATAGCTATGTTAATCCTGCACTGTGCTAACCAAACCTAGGTTCCTGAGACTCAAGATAGGAGTATTAAAATGAGGGGAAGTGAATGGTTACGAAGAGCAGGAGAAAGACAAATATTGTTTGAGCATGTGAGTAAAAGGTCATGTTGGAATGCTGGTGTAATGAAGCAGTAAGGCTGCTTTTATTGAAAGGTAGAGATAAAAACCACAGCTACAACCCAGCTTTGTTATGAATGTGATAAGAGGGTGAGCAACAAGGTTAAATGGAAACAAAGATCAAAAATTACCCCAAATCCCTCATACTGCCAAAAGCTGTATACTGCTTGGCAAAACATCTATATGTTGTGTGTCCCGGTCAGCTAAAATGTCAAGAGAATAGTCTTAGATTCATGTATGCAGAATTTCTCTCCAAGGTGTGATCTTAGCACTGACCTTTGGAACAGATCTGGAGTCATACCATAATCTAAAGAAAAAAAGATACTGCTGAGTGGATAGAACTGAAATCTGCAATCTAGGCACCTCTCATCGGAAGTTCAGACAGGTCTGGAAAAGTGGCAGAAGGCTGTGAAGTCTATCCAAATGTCTTCTGAATTACCCACAAAATGTATGTACCAAATTTTCCCTGCCAAAAAAAACCCCAAATAAACAAATAAAACAGACAAACAAACAAACAAACAAAAAACCAAACAAAAACAAAAAACACCCCCCCCAAAAAAAAAACCACAACAAAAAAACCAAAACCCAAAAAACAAAACACCTGGCAGACAAGTAATTTCCTAATCTGGGCTGTTTTGAAACTTCTGTAATGTCTGGGGTTTTTTTTAAATCATCATTTATTCCTTTTCACATCAATCCTTTGGGTTCTATTCAAGAACGCAGAAGATCAAACACTTCATATTTGTCTCAATGAGGTAATGGTGTGCCAGATAGCCACAGAAATAGGGCAACTGTTGTCTTTCTGTGCTATGATATGGCTGACCCAGAATGCAAGACGAAAAGTGCTGTTAAGTGACCGATCAGAATCTCTTCAAAAAAACTGCTTGGAAGCAGCTTGTCTACTAACACAAGAATAGCAAAAGAAATGTTAAAAATTATCTCATGGATTAAGTGTGATCCGAAATCTTCAAAAGGAAAGATTCCTGTGAGTCTGAATGGATTTTGAGCTTGGTTTAAAATCAATTACTCATTAATATAGGCGAGAATGTCAGAAAGTAAAGCACCTTGTATGAATAGGCACACACTGAAATGAATTAAAACTAGAGCAGGACGTATGATGAAGTATGATTGATACTGAATTCAAAAAATTTACTTTTGATAGAGAGTGGGATTTTGAGAAAAGTTCACACAGTATAATTGTATATGTTCAATGGAGGAAGAGAATGATATCTTATTAGATACAATATAAGTTGTGGGAAAAAAAGCCACACATAATTTTCAAAGAAAATTATTATTAAGAAAACTGTCAAAATGACTTTATGGTAACACCACCTAAGGGGCAGCTGTCACTGCCGGACCAGCAGTAACCCACTTCCTTTGTGTATACCACTGTAGTAATACAATGGTTTCTACAGAAATGCACTTGCCATGGGAATTAATATCTAGTCATTTATTATAGAATTTCCCTCTTAAGTTAAAGAGCAGTGACATAACATTTTTGTGATACTTATTCCCGCATTCCCTGAAAAGTACCTCAGCAAACTTTTGCATACCTGTTTAGACATTGCCTTTCATAAGTTTGTGTGTCAAACTGGGCATCACATGAGGCAATCAACATATCATCAATTATATTTATTAAAGGTTTAGTGGTCTGGGTTTTTTTTTTTTTTTTAATCTATACTTCACATAATTGTACGTGTGAGGTTTTGGTATAAAAACGAAGTCCGAAAGCTTGCAATCTGCTCCAACTTGCATAATAATTCCAGCACAGTGTCTTTACTCTATGATGTCTTTCCCAGTCTTCACATTTATGGCTTGTTGGACTAGCAAACTCATGCCCCATGCTTGTGTACAGCAAGACTCATTCACCTTGCTAGACGCCAGAGGTGTGCATGATATGTTGTTATTCAAAATGTCACTCACTGTTGTAAACTACTGTTTGTGTATTTCACAGAGCTGGACAGGTAGAAGTGCTTTTGTTGAAAAATTTTTTTACAATTCTTCCCTTGTATATATGTTTCCTCAATATGATCCTGTTGCTTTCCAAAGAGCCACCTTTTTTTGCAGTAGGGTGAACTCCAAGATACATTTCTATCCATGCTAGCAAGCTACAAAGCCAGGCCTATTGGCTGAACACAAAAAAACTTCCATTCAAATTTCATGCAATCATAAAATACTGAAATTCAGATTAACCCTTGGCTTGATGAGTCTTGAGAAGAATTCCAATGACTTGAAGCTTCTCACTGGAGTGTATTTCATGAAAACCCTAAAAGATTCAATGTATCAAAAACCTGTTGGCAGAGTGATAACAGATAAGGTAAATTACCTCCCTGACTCACTTGAGTCATGAACCACTTTCTCTGTAGTGATTATTTGTAGTAATGATATGCAACATATTGGCTTGCTGTTATCACATATTAATTTTTATTATTAAAGATGAAAAGTATATGTGTGCTATATAGATGCAGAAACATTACAATTGGTGACTGTTGCATATAGCTTGGAAGGTTTAAGTTGAAATGAAAGGAGGAAAAGCTGGATGAGTTCAGCAAGTCACTGTCAAATCCCACACCTTTAGTTTCAGCAGTATAAATACAAGAAATCACTCTTTACAGAGGAAAGATACTGGGAAAACAACAGTGTTACCTCTCTAAATACCTCATTATGTGGTCAGTAGTAAATAAACATTCATAACCTCCTGGTATGCAGGGCACAAAAATGATATGAAGATTATGATAGTCTCCATTTGAACATGTTTGTTTCTATTTGGATTTACTCAAAAACTTATCGTGAATTATAGGCAAGAGCAGTCCAATGTTTATCAGAAAAAGTTCAATCATTATGTGGCACTTAAAATAAGGACTATTTGTTACAGTGTCAGTCCTACTCATGATATCAGATCAGAATGCAGATTAGCTCTTTTCTGGATGTGGTTACCTGGTATGTTTTTATAATTGCCTTCTTGCTGAATACAGATTGTTGACTATTTGTCATCTAGTTTCTACTTTTTAACACCCGACATTAGACTTCTCAATTCCTAGGGATCATTAGTAAGGAAACTCTCCAGCACCTGAATTACTTGAGGCTGATAACTCACAGAAACTGTTGAAATATTTTATGAACACATGAGGAGTGTATATAAGCACGTTAGGGTTTTAGTTTAAACATGGTAGTAACATTTGATTAAACGTCAATATTATGAAACCTTCTGTGGTCTACAAATAGTTTTTCAAAGTAGTTGTATTTTAAACTGAATTTACCTACACATAGACCTCCGCTCCAAGCAAAAGAAACCTAACTGGAGCTGGTAAACTGAATGCTTGTCAAGGCACAATCTCTGTGCTAAGTAGAAAGAAGAGGAAGGAAAGAAGTTTCTGAAAGATATCCCAAGTTCAGCCTGGGCAGTTTTATGTCACTGGGCATCTCACAGAGAGAAACTGTCACATACATAGGGCAATAAATTTACATGTCTGGTTAGAAACAGCCCTAGGAAGCTGTTTGGGGTAGCAGTAGTTAACAAACAAATGCAAATACCACAAATTAGAGGAACCAAGTTGCTAATAGCAGAATGTGAAAGAAAGATTATCCTTAAATACAAAATAAGCTAAAGGTGAAATACAGATGGCACTACTAATGAAAAAGAGCAAAATGAGAATATGAGAGAATTGTTTTCACTTGGTCATGAAAATCTGGACTTTGGAGTAAAACTCTAAGATTCCCTGTAACTTCACAGACTGTTCATTTAATTTACAGAGAAGTTTTCCCAAAATTATGTTGGGTGAGTACAAGGAAATTCTAAACTCAGCTAATCATGTGAAGGAGAAAAAGAGCTGTAACAGTGACTTTCAGCACTCATTTTGAAAAAGGCCAACAAAGTTATAGATCTGCAGGACTTTCTGCATAACATGCAAGGCTTTAAGCTTGCCTTGTGGGCAAACACTTTGTGTTGTCTGTGCCACCAACAAGAGCCAAAATATGAGATGAAAAATTTTTCTTAGAAGCCAACACAAATGTCACTCAAAGGATATCCAACACAGCCTTTGCTTTTTGAACCCAAAGTTAATAGATGAAGAAGGAGCACAGGATCAGAACACACTATGATTTTCATTCATACTGCTTGCACTGCAGTTCCTGAAAATATGAATACAGAATCATAGCATACGAATCCCTGACTCAGCTTTTTTGCTACCTTTGGCCAGTGGCATCACAGAGCAGTGCATGGAGTCAGACTGGTATGGGAAAACACAGCAAGGGCATGTGTATGTTATCTCAGCCTCCTCAACAAGCTGTGGTTGTTAAGCAGTCCTTCCCCAGTTAAATTAGTCTCTTTTGAAGACTTATGTCTGGTTTTCAAATATAGATGTAATAAAAAAAACCCAGTAGACAGATTTCCAGTTGGCCTGCTAAGGGCCTGAGCTGGGAGAAAAAAATGGGGAAGGCACTGAGACCTGTAGTATGCAGGGAAAGAATGGAGTCAGGCAAGAGTATGATGCCATATGTCATTGATTATCACACTGATTAAAAGCAAATTTCTTGTCTCACCCCCCTCAACAAGCCACTAACCACAGCTATTTCATAGGGTCTGTCTTTGCCCTGCTATTTCATCCACACAAAGACAACTGCTGTGGTTCAGACAGTTTACATTTTGTGTGTTTGAAGAGAAAGGGAGAAAATGTCCCACTGTTCCTTATGAGATGCTGCTGGTGCACAGATAGTGCTCCTGATTTTAACTATCAGGATGCAAAAGCTTCGTTGCCTCACTTGGCGAGTGTCTCTGCTCTGTGTTGATGGAATGCTGTAGGATCGGAGGGCTTTCACCACTGGGGTACAATGCAGCGCCTGACGGGTAAGAATTCCGCACATGCCACAGGCGTGCAGCTAAACACGTCAGCTCTCTGCAAGAAAGATCACAGCCGTGGTGCTCTGTAAGCTTCGGAGGACTTACTGTAGACACAAAGCAAAGCTTGAAGCAAAAAATCCAAAAGCAAGTAGAATAACATAAACAATTGCTCTTAAATCCTGTGGTAGGCATCATTTTGGCATATTTTCAATGTTTATTACACACTTAAAAAATATGTTACTGCCACAGAACTGTGTTATCATGAAGTTACATATCAACAGAAATTGTGAATAATAGCTGTGCATTTGTGGGGGCTTTTGGAATTTGAAACTGACTCTCACTATTTGTTTATATGCCTTCTGAGGCATTTTAATGCCTTTGAAAATCTGGTCCTGGTCTTAAAATCCATTTAGTGTCTAGTCAAGGGCATAGACTCTAAAACTGAAAATTAGTGATCATAATGAGTTTCTGCTTTTGTCACAGACTACAGCTCAGTGATTCAGGCAGAGTGTTGTGGTGTTTGAAAGGCAAAGTGTGTAAGCAAGGGACCCAGAGCATTCCCTCCCAGCATTTCAGGAAGTGAAAGTATAGGATTTTCATAACTGCAGCATGCAGCAAATAACAGTGGGGAAGACAAAGTGGACAGTTCTCAGACACCAAACATGACGCCATACCCCCAGCACACAGCAGAGCAAGCCAGCTCCTGCTCAGCTTTCTAGAAGATAAAACAACACAGATCCTGAGAGGAGGAAAGCCATGTCTGGTTTCTCATGTACCCCTTATTCAGTATGTCCATGCCTGGTTTGAGGATCAGTTGTATCATACAAGAGGTAACCAATGTCAAGGAATGTTAAATCAGTCTCAGATTATACGTCAAGTGATTGAAACTGAATGTTTGTATTCCATGTTACAAGAAAAAATATTTGCTTCTGGAGCAGTGGGCAAGATATGCCCTAATTAAACATTAAATTCAGTTTGGGCGGTTAACAGTAAAAGAATTGTAAAATTGTAGAAGTCCAGAAAATAGAGTTAGGAATATAGAAGGATTTGCATATGAAGATTGCAAGAGCTAGGATGATTTAATGGTGAAAAAGAAACACTAGAAGGCATTTAATTAAAGCATTTAAGATTACGAAGGGTAGAGTCAAAAACTAGCCAGTCCATCTTTTTAACAGTGTCTCAGAACACCAGAACAACAGCAGGGTCACTTGAAGTTAATGACAGGTAAATGTAAAACAAAAGAGAGAGAATAATACTTCACACAGCATGTAATCAGCCTGTGGGATTTCTGTCATGGAGGGTCACTGAGTCAAACACTTCAGCTGAATTTTAAAAAGGGGAAGGTAATTTTATGACCAAGATGATAATTTTATGAACAATGGTATTTATGTTTGCTGAAATAGGGAACATTAAAATTCACGTGGTCAGGCATAAAATCATTACCAGGAAGGAATTCACTGTGCCTCCCTCACTATCCACTCTTGACTTGTCTCTCATGACACTGCTGCTAAAGGATATTTTCTGATGCAATCACTATTGTTTGAGACTTAAGTTAAATGCCATCCCTAGAGAGGGAGATTATCCACTCTAGTGCAGAGACTCAAAAACTGGACTTCTGAGTGCATTATAAACCAAGTATTTTGCTGTTACAATTCTCTGTAGCTTTGAGGATACCATGGACCAGATGTAGCTCAGGTTCACATCAGTTGAGAAGGTCTACCAGTGAAATCTGTGTGGTGTAAAGAAAATTCCATGTAGAGTCACTGTAGCAGATGGACTACTTTGAAAACTAAATACTTCAATTGAGCTAGAGGTGATTGCACATTGCTCACTTAGAGTGCAAGAAACAGTAATTTCCTCTGGTACAAGAAATAAAGAGTGTTATGAGTCATGTGATGATAGTCTGAATACACCACCATAATGCATACTTCTATGAACAATAATTTGCAATTGATCTTTCTGTCTGTTGTCTTATGATCACATCAAGCTTCTTAAAATGTACTTTTCACTGCTTAGTGCAACAAAACTATTTGAGAGTTGAGATGATTGACAAAGTGGGGATAGTTCATTTTAGTCACCTAAATTTGATTTATCAAAGCAATTTTAAAAATAAACTTTCTTCACTGTATCTTCCATCCATGAAAGGTCTCATATTTGTGTATTTTTGAGACAGTCCTGTGAATAATTTCAAAACAGCGTTTTCAGTGGGAACTCTTTATTGCCGAAAAGCTATTCCTCAGAAATACAGAAGGGCATCCTAGTGGTTTATTTAAAGTTTATAGGTGAACTACTTAGACTGAAGGCTGCTAATGTTTAGATGTAGTTTTGAGGAAACTTGTACAAAATCTAATGACAATTATGTTCAGGAACATAACTGCAAGCTGGTCTGTAATGTTACTTACAGATATGATAGGAAATAATTGGTTCCACAGTACGAACCTTCCAATATGTTTCATTAGCAGCTTTATTATAGAAACAAAATTAATTCCCATAAATAAACGTCCATTAATTTTGAATTAATGTTGCAAATATATAGCAATTATGGAGAGGAAGGTGAAGGGGAAACCTTATTAAAATAGCATGAAACATAAATAATAAAAAAAATTTAATATCTTTAAATTCTCAGCTTCACAACATGGATCTTGATCCCAAGATAATAGCATTATTAATTTAACGTTTAATTGATAATAAATAAAATAATGGTGATTATTAACATGCATCTAAAAATCTGTTTCCCTACACCAAGAGTTTACATTGTGCCTATAATCCCTGTAATGAAAAAAAAAGTTATAAAAATAAAATAGCAATTAATCCAGAACATAAGTCAATAACTGTGGATTGCAGAGCTTTGCTTGTTCTTTCAGTACTTTCAGCCCATAGAATATGTTTATGAACAAGGTTGCAAATTCGGGTTACCACTGAGCAATGTGATTACAAGCCAGGGCTGCTGCAGTCAATGGCTTTTCAGTGTGATTTGAATCACAGAGCAACTTGTCCCCAGCAGAATTTAAAATCCTAATCATAGTACTGACACTGGAAACCTGTGTCTAACAGTTACACCACTCCCCCAATCAGGAAAAAGAAATGTAGTATGTAATTATATTTCCAACAAACAGAGCTCAAAAATGAGCTACAGATTGAGACTTCTTCATAATGTATTGTCAGTAAAGCAGTAAGAGCAAACGCATTTGAGAAAATCACAGTTTAATCCCAAACAATTCACAAAAACAAAACTCATTCAGTGAGCAATTTGTTAAGATACATTCAGTTCTGTTTTATGCTTACATGAAGCTTTTAATATTCATGAAAAACCTATCATTTTTCCTGTTCCCTTTTTTTTTAAGAAAGTTAATTTTCTTTATTTCCACTAGAACTGTTGTTACAGCTTCAGCCATATTCTGCATTTTACCATGAACAGATGCTACCTGTGGGGAAAAAAAGTTTCCATTTTAAGGTAAACATCATTGCCCACCCACAGATTGTGATGTTTGCTTAGGAAAGTTCCTTTTTTAAATGGAATGACCTTGCAATGATGACTGAAAATGTATAAAATAAGTTTTTCATCTCTGAGGGCCTGATTCTATTAAAGTAAGTGCAAGTGATTCCATTGACCTCTGTGAACTTTGGAAATTGTCCTAAATTGAGAAGGGTTTAATGTGTGTGAGTGTGAATAGATGAAACATAAGCTGTGATACAATTGGGGTGGAGAAAGTACCTTTTGATGATCAGAGAAGTTCACTGAACAGCAGTAAGAGTTCTAGAATGAGTTAGACAAACATCTCCCAAGAATGACATAGGTGTGACTTACTCTTCTTTGAGAGTGATGTTAATGCCCCAGCATGATCTAGGAACCAAAAGACTTCAAAGGACCATTAAAGTACAAGCCGAAGTATTTCAAAGAATTGCTTTTAAAATACTGAAACTATTATTCAAATAATATAGTGAATTAATTTTAAAGAGTCTAGTGTAAACATTTTATTAACTGGTATACATAGAACACCATTTTATAAATATAAATACATTTTAAAACAAACTAGTGACATTTACAAACTTGGCAGCATTTCTTAACCTGCTAGGAAAGATTATTTGGAGGCAGTGTGTTAGAACTAAATTTTGCCCAGGTCTCAGTTGTTGCATTTAAAGGCAGCACAGATCTCCTTACCCCTGCAGGTAAGAATCTCAAAATGAACACAGGTTCAAAGCAAGGCAAATGTCAATCTGAAGCAAAGCCTTCTTATCGTTATCTAATTATGGCAAGTGGATGCACTTCATTTGTCATCCTGTCTTTGGGCAGATTGGGTCTAACCTTTAGCCTGAGTTTTATATCGTGTGGTTACCTAAACCAGTCTGCTCTTGGTCTGCGGTCAGTTCTAGCTGTGGAGGTGAAAAATTAATTCTTCCTGTAGTCTCTTGTCCATGACCATTTCCTTTAATTCATCTTGTTTTGACATTTCTTTATGGCCTTAGCATATAAGTTGAAGTTATACATCATCTAAAGAACTACTGAAGATCTACAGCAGTCTCTTCCCACATTCCCTCAATAATTCTCTACATACCTTTCCTGATTTTTGAGGTTAATAACAGACTTTTCCTGACTTATACACACCTGAAGTAACAGCCTTTTGGTCTGTGACTGGGGTCCCAGAAGGATCCTAAATGATGTCTTGCATCCCATCCAGTTTTATTTCTATGATTGAATAAAGCATATTACAGATAAAATTAATCTGATACATGAAATTAAAATGCAGGAAATTGTGAAATCCAGACTTCTGTTCTACTCATTAGATCTGCCTTCTGGTGAAACTTCTGAAAATCAGAGAGCAGGCACTGAGAATACATGAAGGTTTGAAGTCGGTAGGAATCAGGCCCCAATTATGTTAGCTGCTGGAAAAATGCCAGGCTGCAGCCTGCTTTTGAATGTGTGTTAGTCTAGTATCATTCAATTTGAAAGATACTGACCATGACAAAGGGATTTAGGACCGAGTCCTGCCAACACTCCTTCTGGTGTTCAGTGGCAGGTGCTCCCACAGACTCAGTGTGATTGTCATTCTGCCATTAGTCCAAGCATAAATGTTTGAAGGCTCAGACCATTAGATAGTAGAGTAAATAGGTGCTGTGGATTCCCTGAACCATTCTGATAAATATGTCCCTGACTTACCTATCTAGCACCAGTAGAGACATCATCAGCTATGAACTTGTGTTTAGCACCATTAAAAAAAATTTATTATTTTCTTGCTGAAAGGCAAATGAAGTAAATATAAATATCATCCAGTTTCTTTCAATACCTTTGTCTTTATCTGAACATTTATCATAAAACTTTAAGATACCTCTGTAGGGACTCATCAACTCTCTCCCTTCATAGTTCATATACTACTAACACTTTACTTATCTGCCTTTAAATAAAAAACTTCTGTCTCAGGTAAGGTGAGGTTGTTTTTGTATTTGTTTTTCTTGACTCTGCATTTCTATAGTGCATTTTTAAATAAAAGTGCTAAGTATCATTCTCTCAAATAGCCTCCTTTCAGAAAGTGTATTGAATGTTAATGTCTCTTAAATTCAAGACAGACTTTGAAATTTTAATTCTTCTATTCTTTATCCCATAAATTATTTTAACTGGTGTTCTATTGAGTACTATTTCTCTCTTGAAGAGATCAACACTTCCTTTACAAGCAATAGTTCTTCCAAAATCGCCAATACCTATCTGGTAAGAAGTTCACCAGAAGCAAGCCAAATAATTTGGATGTGACATGCTAGAGCTGTGTAAGGAGAACCTGTTGCGGCCCACACTTCTGTCTATTGTCCTGTAGCAACGGAGTTCCCTGTCTCTCTTAATCCTTGTTAAGATCTGTCACTTAATCCTTGGTATAATGTAAAATAAAAATTGTTTAAAAAAAAATCAGTAAAACATTAATTTACTTCTGTGTTAGATTGTTTTGTGGCATATATATAATACATAAATAAAAAATAAAAAATCATAAATAATCTTAAAAAATCAAGGAGAGTCTTCCCATAAAAAACCCAGGAGCCTAAGGAAGAACTGTCAGTTCTGCTGATTATTCAGCACAGCCCCAAAGCAGCTACTCACAGTATCAAGCCACACTGATGCATGATGTTCACTCACTGAGGTGAATATGATGGCTATATAGAATAGTAGGTTCCTCTGTTGGATCTGCATTCCTGTGGGGATATTAACATTTGGAATTGCACTGAAAGTCATTCTGTAGCTCTCAAGGGCATATGTCTGAACTTGTATGGAAGATCTCATCCTTGCATTTTTCCAATGATAAATGAGCACAGTGTAATGAAAATCATAATATTTTTTATTGGGAGCCACTATACTGGCAAAATTTTATTCTGCAAGCTCTTCCCATGAGGTGGCATGCATTCCACCCTCATTTGAATGTGGTCAGATTGTTATGAGAGGTTAAAACTCTCTCTTTTAATGGAAATGTTTTTTACTGTGTTTACTTTAATTAAGAGCCAAAGCTGAATGGCTCCTTGACAATGCCTTGAACTCTCTCTTTTTTTGGTACTGAAGATGATAGTTAAAGTTATCTGCTCTGCACTTTAGATGAATAGATGAAAGAAAAAGATAGTGTGCTAACTGCTGACATCACTTATGACTTCTGCTCCAGGTTTCGTTAACCTTTGTGTGCCAGCAGTCCAGAGAACACACTGGTAGGAAATTGAATCTCAGACAGCTTTTTTTCCGTTCCTTTTCTTTTTCTTTTGCTCTAAATAACAAAATTAATAATTCACATTATTATTAATACAGTCAGTGGAAACGTATTTTGACTTTATGCAAAAAAATTATGGCTGAGAATTGTAGTGGTGTTCATTCATTGCCAGTAAGAATATTAAACCTAATGCATGGCTGTATTTTGTCACTTTTTAAAAAATGGCATGTTATAGCTCATTCCCCAAAGAGTTCTACTGAGTCAATGAAGTTACTCATAAATATTACACATCACTAAGTACAGAAAAAATTAGCCAATAAAATAAAGGTATCAATTAAGGTGCAAAAAAGAAAGACAAGAAACAGATCCTTAGGAGGGTATCTGTGAAATATTTGCCTTTTTTCTTCACCAAGATTCTACATAGGAACAAGCTGACCTTTGCACCCAACCCCACAAAGGACCAGATTTTCACAAACTTAAAGAATCAGCTGAGTATGAATTCCAAGTACCTTGAATGAGTGATCAAAATGATGGAGAATCAAGACATCAGTAAATAAACAAGAAACACACATTAAGTCAGTACTAAATCCAAGTGCTATATCATTGTCACTATTCATGTACTGCTAAATGCAATATATTCAACTGTCCTCAGAAAAATATTGGTTACTAGGATGCTCAGAGCTGGAAAGATATTTGACTATTCATCTTGCCTCCTTATCATAAATATTTTCAAGTAGACTTTACAGCAACATCTCTGAAACCAAAATGGTACAAGATGCCAAAGATGCACAGGAGAATCTGTGAATCTTGTAATTAGAATTGGGCAGAGCAGGTAGTATCTACAGACCCATATCTACTTATCTATAACTCTTGTGATAAGTATCATATAAAATATTTTGAGCATTGACTGGAAGTATATGGACATTGAAGAAAGTAACTCTTGTCGGTAAGAAGTAGACTTATTATGCATAGGTTGTGCATTTAAGTACATTAAATAATAATAATATTATTTAATATTACCTGGCTGAACTTCCAATTTTTGATCCCAAGATCAGACCTGAAACAACTTGAGAGCACCTGAGTGCTGCTACAGCAGGCCAGATCATAAGAAATGTTATGGGCCAACATTCATGTCTCAGGAAAGTCATTGTAAATAAAGCTGGTTTCTTGTTTGTGTGGTCCTCAGAATAAGCAGCAATGGCAAAGGAAATCTCCTGTTTTTCATAGGAGACCCTTAAACCAGAAAGACTGGTAGAACAGGGTAGAGATACCAGCTGAGAGTTTCTTTGGTTTTTAATCAGTGAACAGAGGACACCTATTTCCAAATCAGTGCCTTTCACAGGCGCTAATTACAGTAAAATAATGTGGAGCAATTCTTTCTATTGAAATTGTATCATTCAATATATCAGAGGAATACATTCTCTTTTCAGGATTTTAGTTTATATCCTGGCAGCAGAGCAAATGTGATTTCTTTGACTGATGGCTTGTTGCATTTGTGTGCATATTTAATCAACAATAGACTCAACATACAAACAGTCTATGTCTCTATGGAGTCACTGTCAGCCATACTCTGCTGTCAACTAAGCCAGGGTAATTCAGGAATAAATGCCACTGAAATCAGTGGAGTTTCTCTAGATTTACAGTGGGGTACCAAGGAGCAAAATCTGTTCCCCTTTCTTCAGCTGCTGAAATACAACCACAGTGTACACCAATAATGACCCCAAATTAAAATCCCTGATCTTTAAGTACATTTGAATTTTCTACATCTGCATTTTGACTTTAAATAATTTAAAAAGAGGAAAGAACTAAATTATAATGCAAGTTAAAGCTTCAGAATTATTTTAATAATCTAATTAATTGGAGGGCTGAGGGAGGTTATGATTTGTGTTTCCGTGGCACAGGCCCCAGTGGCTCTATCTTCTCTTTTGGTGGAAACAGATCCTGATGATTCCCTGCTTCCCCTCAATGACAAAAAAGGTCCAGGAGCTGAAAAGTCCACTCCCTTCATCCTTGCAAGGAAGACTGTCAGAGTGAGGATGGCAACTAACAGTCACAGATGGGATGTAGCAGTGACTTCACTTCCCCTCCACCTAGGAAGTACTATTTTTCTCCACAAAAAAGATGAATGCTGGCCCTGAAATGGAACTTGGGCCCTTTATTTATTTATTTCAAAAGTAAACTTGAGCTGGGTTTTGTAGCATTTTCCTATGAAACTCAAAGTGCACTGAGCATTTCATAATTCTGCAGCTGTACATGCTTTCTTAGCTCCAGTGAGGGCTGATTCAATAAATGACTTTTATTCATTCCCAAGATTCACACTTCACTATTCAATAAGGGCTTTAATGAAATGTTTTCATTGTAACAAATAAAAAAAAAATGTAATGGGCACTGAGATATAAAATCCCATTTTCCATAATAAGGTCATTCAAATAAATCTAGCATGAAAGAAAGCAAGTACTCTGTGAAGTCCCAACAGGAACCTAAGTGGAGAGTTTGAATTTACAGAACTGGTCTACATTTCAGACTGAAGTGCAAGGTCTTTCCTCACCCCACCCAAGCAGAGAATGTTAGGAACTGTTTACTGCAGTTACAGATTTGCCAGATCTTTTTTCTGGGTCTGGGTACAGCAAGAGTTTCAGCTATTAATGTATCATCTGGACACAAAAATGTGCTTTAATGTATGAACTGAGCAACTTAAGAAGTTGCAAAATTAACCTTCTACAGGGAAGTCTGAACTTCTTTGAAATACTGGCTCAGCCATGACACAATCTCTCTGGTAACCAGCCCTCCCTGCCCTTTTCTGACCATATAACACCCTCTCCTTGAGAGCAGAAATGTATAGGTTTACACAAATATGTGATAAATCATGTGGCAATGCTTAGTTTTAGGACAGCAGTTCACATATATTCTTAACAAGTCTGTGGTATAGACCTCATTGGTACTGTTTTAAAAAGTTTTTGATATAGACAGACAGTGAGAAGACTGCACCAGAAAGTATTTCTGAGTATTCTGTATTCTTTATCAGAATATGAACACAAGAAACTGTGCACAGGACTCGGATGTGACACCCTACATTTGGATAAGGATGGAAAAAAGAACCCTGTTCTGACATGAGGGCAGAGGGTCCACAACTAATTTTCCTATGACTACCCCAGCTGTGATTCATTTACATCTTTCTGGATCCAGGTTAGAACCTCATACAACATGCAAGCTATGGGCCCTTTTGTGAAAAGGTTTCCTACACTCCCCTTATGCCTGATCAGAGTTTAAACAGCATCTGTCACTTAATCTTTGTTAGTGTCTTAAGTATGCCCTTGATTTAAACTTCCTTGAATGGAAAATCTGTTTGTGTCATACCTTTCCAAGGACTGGATGAATTTATTGAGTTTCCCTAATACTTTCTTCCTATGTATCTTTAGTTTTCTAAGCTGGCATTCCAAAATACTGAAGTGAATGCTGCAGGGATTGTGAGCTCTACATTCTGACTCCCTTCTGAATCTAGATATTAACTCTTAACACTAGAGCTCTGTGAATAGATGCCTAGAGTATTGCTGTAGGGTACAGAATTATACCATGCTGATATGCCTTTAATGTGCTTATAGTGGGTAACAACCACAAGCTATATGTCAAAAACATCTTTACTAATGAATTCAAAGCAAGTCTGCCATGTGCTGCTGTCCAGCTACTTCATTTTTCAGAAGTGAAGGAGAGATCAAATATCTCATCACATCCTAACCTTCTAGTCCTTGTCCTGACTGGCTACACATTTGTACTGGCTAAACGAGTAGGAATTGACAACTTAAAGAAAAGTGAAATAGGTAAACCAGAATTCTCAGTCCTACTGTTTTTGTGTTGCACTGGCATTGTAGTGCTCATCTTTTCTGGTGAAGGTATCGGTCCTTGTTCCAGACAGTTGTTCCAACTGATTAAGACACCTTCATCTTTCCCAGATCAGCTCATCATAACCACTGGAAAAGTACAATTCAGTTCCTGCTTTGTGAGTAGTCTATGTTGCAGTTATTTCATCATCAGTTATGTATTGAATGCCCATAAACTGCAGGTTATGATGCTATGATTGTATCCCAAAAGCAGACAAATCTCTGTCGATCATAACACAGAGCAGTGTTACTCCACCCACACATGCAGGAGAAGGGGTCACACTAAAGTGCAGGGACCATCCACTTACTGTGCTAAAAATCTTACTGTTTTATTAAATGCTGCTTAGATAGATATTTTCCTACAGCAAATTCCATCTCTTTTTGTCCCCTCCATTTTATTAATTTATTGATTCTTTATTAGAGGATACTAGCCAAAAGATTAGTCAGCACAGTCCATATTTCTCATATCTCCACGGTGATGTTGGCAAGGCAAATGGAGAAAAATTGATAAAAGTTTTGTAAAGATGTCAGCTGGAAAAAGGTGGCATTGCTTAGGAAGATATGTTATGCTCAGCTCACCTCCCTGTTCAGAGAAAGAGAATTTCTCAGAATTTCTCAGAAGTACACCAAGGGCCATTTCTCAGGTAGGTGAAACATTTCTTAATGTTAAGGTCTATTTTCCTTATGTGTAATGAATGCTATTAAATTCTTCTTCCTTCAGTACAACATAATCATCCTTCAATATTCTAGCAGGAAATCTCATTGACAAGTTCCCTGAAATTCTCTAATGCCTTTTTTAACAGATTTTTTATTTGCAGCAAGAGAAACCCAGCACACTGAGCCACTCTGGCTTTCACTCAGATAGGCCTTTGCCAGCATCATTCCTAGTGCACAGTGTGTGCCAGTTCTCTTCTACTCCCTGGCTGATATACTTTCTTGCCTGAATAGGCTTATCACCTGCAAAATATAATACCTCTGCCTTCTCTCCCTTCTTTATTAGCCCTAGTAAATAATAACATCTCTGTACCCCTGGTGACTTAATTTTTAGGGTATATTTCTCTGTATCAGTAAAGTTTGCACTGACATTTCTTCTCCGTATGTCCAGGTAGGTTGTTTTAGTTTAGGTTGGGGGGGAGTGGGGGTGTGTGTAGTTCGCCTTTTTTTTTTTTTTGTGACTAAGAAGAACAAAATACACAGATTATGTCAGAATTGGCCATGCTGTCAACAGTGTGGTCTCCTCATCTCCACCAGTTTATCCTCCTTTCACTGCCTTCCAGGAAAAGTTAGTCTGATTACTCCTCCCCTCAAAATGTTTTAATTGATTGCCAAGAACTCTGTGCATGGTTTCTTCAAGGCTGGTTATTCCCTGGACTAACCAAAAATATTGCCAGCACTCATACTCTCTGACTCACCTCTGGATCCCAGCCGTTGTGATGGTTCTGGATTGTGATTAAGTTTGGCATAGTCCCAAATAATTATATGGGTTCCCTGTAGCTTGCGCTAGTATATGCAAAAATCCCAGAAGATACTACTTCTGTAGCTCTGAAAGGACTTGAAAGCAGAGAAGAAACATAAATCAAAAGGATATGGTCTGAGACTAAGGAGTCCCAACTTCCACTGATCTAGGGGATTAAAAAGAGGAGGGTCTTGGAGTATCTCTGAAAGGAGGCAGATTACTACTGGAAACTGTTGTTCACTGGCACCCAAAACCTTTTTATGAGTGCCAACAGTCTGCACCGGACTAGAGGTCCTGTTGCAAAGGCCTAAATTCCATCTAAACACCTGCTGCTCCTTCTACAGCCTCTTGTTTGCTTGTGACTCACTCAAAAGCATTCAGCTCTCTTCACTCCCCAGCACAGGGGATGCAATACATGCCATACACATGCAATACAGCCAAATATTTACATGCCATCCTGTTTGCTCTTCAGATTTGAAAATTGTCCATCGTTTCCTCTACCCATGTACCCATTATTCTGAGATCAATGTGTGACCTCAGATTTTAAGGTCAAAAGGAGCTTTTAGATCATCCTGTCTGACCCCGTTTACAATTCAGAAATTATAATTTCATTCTATTGTCCCTGTATGTGAAAGCATAATGCACATTCTTATGTAATTTCTATGCATAACAAGCAGTACTGTGTAATTTAATAAATAGCAATAAAGCATATCGAAATGGCAGCTCTGTATAAAAGAAGGCTGAATTCACCTTGCAATATTATTGGCCAACTGAGAATTTCAGGCATTTGCTGGAAAGTTTAATGCAAGCTTTGAAATTTGGAAAGCATGCTTCTTTGTTAAGAAATTCTCCATTTCTCATCATGAGCTTCTCAGAAACCATTAACATTTTTTATTTAAAGTAATAAGCTCAGAAGAAGGGGATATAGCCATGAGATAATAGCCTTTGTGAAATCACTAGGTGTGCTGAGGTGAATCCATGGGTACTCAACATAATGACAGGATCATCAGCTAATGCCTACTTTTATAGAGTTTTAATATTCTAATCACTTTTCCAAGAAATAATCTTTATATTTAAAGGTATAAGGACAGTCTTAGAGCCAAAAATGTTAAAATAATATTATGTTACCCTGTGAGTCTTGTAGACAATTAGTTTTAATAGAATGTAATACACCAATCTGATTCACTAAGACAGTGAGGTTTTCAGCTAAAAGAATTACAGAGGCTATGCCTGCTCATTATATTTCAGCTCTAAGCCAATTCAGCTTCTCTTCCTCAGAGTCCTCAGGCTCCTCTGCTTGGTGTCTTGATTAAGATGGCAAGGGAGACCAATGGTCCCTTGTGCATGGTGTTATGATTAAGCCCCTCCTGTGGCTGAGTTTCCAGCATGACTGTGGAAGTCAGGACACACATATTTGACTCCAGACTCTCACTTACATTTCATGTAATCCCTATTTCTACCCATTTAAAAAACAGAGATAAAGCCATACCTGAATGCCAGAAGTCTTAAGGAAGTGATGACTGTGCAAGTTTGAGACCCCTAACAATACAAATATCTGTACAAAGTGATGTTCTTAGATAGCCTGAAAGGAAAAATTGTTACTATTAAAATACTAATTTCTTCAAGCACTGCTAGCTTCTTGGCTGCTAAGGAGGAGTTAGAAAAATCTCACTGTGGAAAGAAAAAAACAGTTGGGGAATCCCAATATATAATGACATACTTCAGACCTTACTGTGTTAGAGCAAATCCCCACATTGTCAACCATTTACTCTTTGCAGGTGTGAGTTCGCTGTTTCTGACAAGTAATGATAAATTCATAAGATTACTAGTGAGGTTGCAACCATCTAATAAGTATCTAATAAATATGATTGTTAAAAAGAGCAAGATATTTCAGAATAAGAAAGCAAACTTCTCTCATCATTTTGCAGATTACAAGTTCATATATATTTTCAAAAAAGAAAGATCTTTGCATCTGGGATAAGACTGTTTATGACAGCACAAGGGAATGTGACCAAATAAGAGAGGTTTATTAACTGTATTCTACAACAAACCTACAGTCATTTTACTCATGTGCTTTCAGATTCGATTAAGTAGCAGCCATGGGGTTATTTTCTGATTATTTCTGACTGAAAATTCAAATATTTTAAGTATAATAATGAGGATTTTACTACTCTGCTTGTGAAGCTACTGAGATCCAAGTCTCCCTGTATTAGAGCAAGCAAGAAACATAACATTACTCAAGTTACATTTTCCACTTGAATTGGCAATGTGATTGTGCATTCCTAAGCCACAAGAATAAAATCTTTGGAAACCAAAAGCAACCAACAGTACATACTGGGATGTCAATGAGCCATAAAGGCTATATATAGACTTATATAGCAGATAAATATTATGCTGTCATTAGAGAGCAAGCAAGGGTTTAATATTTGGATCCTCTGTCAGATTTCTGCAGAACATTACTCTCCAACAGAGAGTATAAAAACCTCTTCCGTAGGACAGCAAATCAAGAGATAGCATTCAACAACCAGGCAGCCAAATCAGCCACATATTTCAATGTTAACCTCAGATGGGATCCAGTGAGAAGTTTATGATGTAAAGGGACCAAAAAAATTATCTTGACCCCTTCTGTCAGTTCCTGGTAAACATAGCAGACAGCAATATCATCAGTTCATGTCACAGCTGGTATGGCAAGTTCACATTAGGTGCTCAGGAAAAGTCATCTCAATAGCTTCAGTATTTCTGCGCTGTGTTCAGCTACAGTTCATGGTGGCTTCCTATTATAGAATTAGTGACTGTCTTAAACAATAAATCCTTCTTTGGGGTTTTTTTATTTTTCCTTTCATGGAAATTTTCTGTGGGATTTCCCATTGTTCCTTATGGTTAAATTAGGCAGATATGAAGAGACTATTTCTGTTTTCCATAACCCAAGAGGGGTTAAGAAAGTTCATCACTGTAAGGGGCCAACCACTTATTCTATCTATTTTCCTTCTATGAAAGTGAGCTCAAATCAGACTTTCTCTTTAAGTTTTTTTTCCTTCCTGTTACCTAAATCAGTCTTTCTGACATGCACAGAAGATCTAAACAAATGTCCTGTTTCATCAGGCCTTTTTCTCCTGCAAATATCAAGAGTTCTTTTGCTACAATATATTGGCCAAAACTGTATTACTGAGCTTTTTTCATCAAACAATATTTCTGTACAACCTTTGATTCCAGACAGCATATAGGCATCCTAGTAGTCATCCATTTGTATTTAATTTTCTCCCATAGTGATTATGATGGTGTTATCACAGGCTTTAAATTTGCTAGTGGCTAAATTTTGTAGGCAACCTTGTCTCTTCTGTCAAATCTATCTGCCTCCTAATGCTCTCTCTCAAGAAATGTTAAGTTTGTGACTATTGCATAATGCCTTAGTCATGTTTTATTTTGAGCTGAAGTCTCTAAGCTGGTTTTCATAGAATATGGAAGCCTTGCAGAAGGTCTGCCTCTGTCCTAGACATGTGTTCTCATCTTCCAGCAGTGGAGTCATAATCCTTTCTTACTCTTCAGCATCCTCATGAACTTTTACATAACTTCAACAGGGAAGCATGAAGAGACCTTGTACTTAGAGCATTTCTACCAAATAGCCCCTGTCTAAAGATTTTGCAAGAGTTTTGAAGAGTATAGATTGGCGTGGGGATACTCAATAATTTTGTTTTTCATGAAGGTTAAGGTGGATGTAAGGACACATACTGTCACTGAGACAGTAGGAGTGTAAAAGTCTGCAACCTGGCTATGGGCTGTGTTCCAGTACTGAAGACAGAAAACTATGCTGGTCTGGAGGCCAAGGACTCTATCCTTTTCCAACCCCACTTAACTACTAATGTAAAGAATGAAATGGATCCTATCCAACACATATAGTCTTGGCTAGTCTATCACACAGAAATCTATTGATGAAGTACACAATGCAAAAATTATTCTAGAATTAAATTGAAGGACCTACACATAAGGCTCTTGCCACTATGTGTTGAAATCTTATCTCTTATCGATGTTGCCCACAACTGAAGTTAAGGTAATGGCATTTCCCAAACCAGTAGCAAACCATAGACTAGTAGCTGGACAAAGCATGTTTCATGATTTGGTAAGCAAGACTAGTGGTGTCACCTGGGCCTCTCACATAGTCAAAGCTCAATACTTCATAATCTGAAATTGGTTAAAAATGTAGAGGGAGATGAAGAGAAGGAAAGCTTTCCATTTTAGTTTTATAATTTTCTGTTTTCCTCAACCTTTTCACTCTCTTGTGAGTAAGATTCTTAAGCTTTAAGTGCTGAGCTTATTGCTTTAAAGAGTCAAAAACCAAATAAAATGAAAATGTAAATTATTTTCATTTTGTTTTCAGGTTCTTCTGTTTTTTTGTGTTCATACATTTCAGAGAGACAAAATCATCATTTGATTTCCATATATTCAGACACCAAAATTTTATGTTTTTTAAATCTACTTTTAACATTATATCAGAAACTCTATCTGTAATTTAGATGCAGATTCTCTCATTGACTACTCAGCAGTTCTATCAGCCCATACAGTATATCCTCAGTTGATATATCCTTAACAACACCTCAGGAAGAACTTCCTGGAAAATTATTTTCCCAGTATTAGAAAATTTTAGTTTGTCATCACAGAATCAAACTAGGATATGTTCTAATAAAGACCCTTAAAAATATGAGGCTTTATTTTCTTAGTTTAAAAAAAACTAAAAACCTGAATCTTTCAAAAATATGTCTTTAATATTCAGTTCTCCTCCACTAAAAAGTAGTTTGAGAAAACTAGGGAGACTCCACAATATCAAACACCAGACATTTTTCTATAGGAATATAGACATGATCGTTTCTAAAATGCACTTCTCATTTCTTAGGGTGACATGGGTTTAAAACTTTGAGTAGGCAGGAGAGGATAAGGGCATTTTTTTCTCCCCTTAATCTTGTTTCTTCCAAAGATCAGGGTTTTGCTCAGGAATGTACTCTTCTCTTGAGGATACATAAACAAAAGGCAAATAGCCCCTGAGTGTGTGACTCTTGCATGGTGAGGTCAGCACTAGTTGAGACCTCTTATTGATCTGTTGAATCAGATTGGAGAATATGAAATTCTTAAGTGTGATCCAGCACCCATCCATGCCCTCCAAAATCTTTGTCTTCACTGAGCAGGAAAGATAAGCAAATATTTATGTAAATATTTATTAAGGTTCTTTTGCTAGCATACACTGAACAAAGTTTATTTTCAGTTATTGTATTTGTTATCAGAATTTCTTGATTAAGCCATTATTTTTACTACATCCTGTAAAAGCAGTTCAGCACTCACATAGTTTATATAGAACTATTCGCCTCCAAAACAGACAAATTTGATTGCCTATATAAACACCTCCTTTCCATCTCACTATGTTACTGGTTAGAATTGTACAATTGTTATTGTACATTATTATTACAATTATAACAATGGTCATTTTCAAAGAATTATTATTAATTATATATAACCACAGTCATTTTGCTTAGATATTGGTGCAATCTTAAACTTCTGGTTTTGGAACTATTTTAAAAGTTCTGGAATTTTTCAGAGAATTAGGCTGAGAACCTGATGAGGTTAGGCCATGAGAACCTGATGAGGTTCAACAATTCCAAGTGCAAGGTGCAGCATCTCTACCAGCGCAATCCCAGACAAGAGTACAGAAGAACTCATTGAGGTCAGCCCTGCAGAGAAGGACATGGGAGTGTTGGTAGATAAAAACCTGGACATGACCAGGCAATGTGCATTTGCAGCCTACTGTGTCCTGGGCTGCATTAAAAGAAGAGCAACCAGCAGGGTGAGGGAGGGGATTTTGCCCCTCTACTCTGCTCTGGTGAGATCCCAGTTGGAGTGCTGCTTCCAGCTCTGGGGGCCACAACATAAGAAGGACATGGACCTGTTGGAGTCCAGAGGAGGACCACAAAGATGATCAGAGGGATGGAGCATCTCTCCTATGAAGACAGGTTGAGAGAATTGGGGTTGTTCAGCCTGGAGAAGAGAAGCCTCCAAGACCTTATTGTGGCCATTCAGTATGTGTAGGAGTGTATAAAAAACAGGAAGAGAGATTTTACAAGGATATTTAAAGATAGGACAAGGGGGAATGATTTTAAGCTAAAAGAGCAGAGATTTAGGTGCTAGGAAGAAATTCTTTACTCAAACAGTGTTGAGGCAGTGGAACAGGTTGCCCAGAGAAGTTGAGGGTGCCCCATCCCTGAAAGCGTTCAAGGAATGGCTGGATAGAGCCCTGGGCAACCTGATCTAGTGGATGGCATCCACCCACGGCAGGAGTGTTGTAATTTCATGATCTTTAAGGTCCCTTCCAACCCAAGCCATTCTCTGATTCTATGAATAAGATATGCCTTCAGGAATCCCAGAGTCCTGAGAACAGTGAGAAAGTTTGGGAAGAAGGAAAGAAGACCTACTCTCAGTGAAAAAGGATCAGGTTAGGAAACATTTAAACAAGTTGGACATACACAAGTCTGTGGGATTTACTAGAATACAGCCACAAGAACAGAGGGTGTTGGCAGATGTCATTGTGAGGCTACTCTCGCATATATCTGAAAGGTCAAGGTGATGAGGAAATGTTCCTGAAAATGGGAAGCAAGCAAATGGCATTCCTTGGAATTTTCAAGTTTCCAAGGAAGGATGAGAAGTCTCCATTCTTGGAGATACTCTAAATTTGACTGGACACAGCCCTGGGAAACTTTTTCTGGTTGACCCTGCTCTGAATGGTGATTGGATTAGATAATCTCCAGTAGTTCTTTCTAGCCTCAACTCTTGTGTGATTGTGTGATATCCTGTGGAAGTTTTAGTGCTAGAAAAGTCTGATAGGAATTTTAAATAAAAGCATTGTGAACCTTGTCATACTTCCCACTTCAGATGGAAAAAGGAAAGAAAAATTAAAAAAAAAAAAAAAAGGAAAAGAGAAAAAGACCATACCATCACCACCCTCTTGGGTGCCTGGGTGCCTCTCAATTAAAAACTGATATTTGTTTGAAGTAATTCTTTCAGAAATCCCAGTGTGCCTGAGACTATTATAAAAGCTTTTGTTTACATGCATTAAATTACAACAGTTTTCCAAGAAATCTGTTTTCATTCAGTTATTTACTCTCAAAAACAGGTTTCTTGAGACCAGGGAGAAGGCTTCTTGCAACCATATGGAATCTTCTGGCCAATACAGCTTCTCCTTAGAAGTTCCCATCTATCTATATTTTGCAATCAAATCAAATGCAAATCAGTCTGACTCCATAACACTTTCCAAGGCAATAAAAGTTTATAATGCATTTGGAGGCCACCACACAGGAGAAATGAACACTTTCCCACTACACTCCCCGTTCTGTCTCATCTCCCAAGGAAATCTGAAAAAATCTTCTAATACTATATATTTGCACTTGAACTAATAGTGGTTATAAGTATGATACAAGCCTGTAAATTAAGAGTGTCTAACTCATAAACCCAGCATCCCCCTCTCTTTTATTTATTTATTTTTTTAATTGAAGCCAAATTCCACTTTCAACCAGCAGAAATTCCTCGCCCCCAGTACTCCATTGTTGGGAATGTCTGGAAAGTCCAGATGTTGGAGGCAGTAATTCAGGGGCTGAAGGAGTGCCTGAAATACCCACTGCCGTCTGGAGGACAAGAGAGAGGCTGAGCTGCTGGAACCTTCCACCAGTGCAAGCTGTAATGCATTGTATGCTTCTGTTGTGGTTTTGCCTAGAATAAATGGGGATTGAAACTGGAAACTACTTAATGGTGCAAAAAATTAACATAGCCCCAAAAGACTTGGAAATTTAAATCTGAGTTTGTACTCACTGATCTTCTGTGGTGTGTCATGTTAATTCATGTCCTATTTTTATGTCTTATTATGAGAAATGTTGCTTATTATAGAAGGGAAAAATCTGTCAGATATGATTAATGCCTTCATGTCTAGGAAAGTAGCCTTGTAGCCATACAGGCTTAGGATTTAAAAGAAACAAAGTTTTAGGGAGAAGTAATTTTTTTCTTTTAAAAAACCTGATGCAGGTGGAAAAAGAGCACACTTTTCAGGCACAGTTTTTCAGTTTTTAAATTCCAAGGTATTGAAATTTGTACAGATGAAGTAGGGCATAATTGATGGATATCTTTAGTCACATACTTAATAAACTGGAGAGCCAAATTAAAACTTAATCTATAAAAAAATTCCCATGCTATGAAAAAAGTGGAAAAATAATGAATGATGAGACAAGATCTAAGCGGATGAACAACCATAAAATGTCATAACTCTTGAGATTTACAGAAACATTTTCAGGTAAAACACAGCATTTCTGTTTTATATTTATAACTCCAACATCAGAACAAAAAAATGCTTCCATATTTTACTTTTCAGTGTAGCTACACAAAGTTAAATAAGAGACAAAACCGTCTTATCACCATTGTAAGACAAAAATTCCAGTGGTGGTACACGCAAACTTCAGAGATAAATTTACTGCAAACAGCAGTGAATATGACTGGTCCTTTTTTAATTGTAGTAGATGGAACACAAAGAGCCAGCACAAATGGCAGAAAACAAATAGGATTTTTTTTTTTAAATTGAAGAATTTTAATAATTGCAATGAATTAAGACACAAGTCATTCTTGAAAAAACCTCAAAAGCCCTTGAAAAATGACAGATTAAATAGCCTGACAAACAAGATCTAGTAAGAGGCATAAAGTCCTCTATTCCATCCAACATTTTAAGTCATCCATAATGATCCTAACACAAAATATTAATAAAGTGTAATTTGTTCTGGAAGGGTCTAATATTTAAAACAGAACATTTGTAATAAAACTTTCCAAGATCCATTCTCATCAATAATGCTTTCTTTTCCTCAGAAAAGAACGGAGGGCCATGAAAGCATTAGATTCTGCATCTCCAGGAGGAAGCCTCCCTGAAAGCTTTTTTAACTTATTGTGCAAATAGATGATCCACATCTATTTGATGGAACAAGATATACAGCTACCACGAACAGCAGTACTTCCTCTCTTTGTCACTCCCTTCCTCCCTCAAGATCTGCATGGCTTCTCTGGCTCCCTCGAAAACACAGAGCTCTACTGAGATCTTATGGACTACTCCAATACACACACACTGCTCTCTATGACATCCTCTGGCCTTTCTGAACCCTCATCCACTTTGTCCTTACTGGATTCCCTCAGCCCTCAACACCTCCCTGTACACACTTGTTGAATATTTTGTGTCATTATCACAAAATTCAATTTTGCTCTTTGGGGAACTGGAAGTTAATGTTGCCTCCAGAACTGAAAAGCCTTGAGTGGGTCCTGGCACTACATGAGGAATTGTATCATTCAGTGAGGAATGCGATCTGAAGAGCCCTATTCAGCCTACAAATCATTTACTCAAAAGACTACAATAGACACCAGGCAGAAAATAGTATGAATACAGGGAAAAAAAAAAAAAGGCAGCCTCAATCCTGCAAACACTTATGTGTGTACTTAATGTAATGTGGATGAATATTGATTTCAATGAGAGTGCTTATATGCATAAAGCAAGGCATATGCATGCTTATAGGATCAAGGCCAAGATTGTTAAGTACTGCAAGCTGAGCTTTAATGACTGATAAAGCAACTTAGGAATACACCAAAATATGTCAAGGAAATATTCAAGATGCCCGGCTGGTTTCAATACTTATAAAATTGTATCTCTGCTCTGACTCTGAAATAAGAGAAATAATTTGTTAGTAAATTAATGACAATCACATAAAATTAGAATGTAGTATAATGTATGAGCGAAAGGAGTACAGATATGTGGCTGAATAATTCTGCCTCCTGCTAGAATGCATCCATTTCTGTGGCAGCTATTGAAAAATGTACAAAAACATAACAGTTTATGTCAAAGAGGTGAATGATCCTCCCATTTGCAACAGCCAGGGAAAATTAAAGTTGAAAGGGAATTGCTCACAACAGAATTCATCCTGCAAATATACAGACTGGGAGTTGCAAAGCCAATGGGTGATCATTTCAGACTCCACTGTACAGCTGGGTTTTAGTCTAGGTGGGCATACTGGCCACAAATTCTCTCATGCTCTCTGTCATAGTACATTCTGAAACACTGACCTAACATTTTATCAAAATTAATTTTTTCTTCAGCCTTCTATGAAAAAGAATGGATGTGAAACACTTTGTGGAAATGCACACTCTGGTTTCTGTTTAAACGCTCTCAGGGAAACTTTAATTGCATAACCAAAATGACAGTTTGGGACAGTGACTGGTAACTTAATGCTGGAGACTTTGAAAACCTACGCCTGAATTCCCCACTCAGTAACAGCATAACTAATTTAGCAGTGATGAACATGGAAAACAGACTCTCAGCTCAGCCTGAATGCCGAACAGATACTGTTTTCAATTATGGCGACCGCTCTGGTCTGCAAGGATCTTGAGTGCGAACACACTGCTTGTGAGCAGTGCAGTCTTGGCAGTGGAGAATACTCCAACTTTCCAGACAATACAAGTCACACACCTAAAACATTTTTAGGATTATACTGCATATTTTAGAAAGACAAGCTGAGGGGAATTCTAGAAGTAGCTCACAGAAAGGAGACAAGAGTCTTCCAGGGAAAGAGGCTTGGCTGAGCACTCAACTAATGTGCAGAGAGCCTTGTGGTGAAGAGGCTGTGGTGTCTCTAGCCCTGAAATTAAGTGGTGCAGCCCTGCCAGATTTGTGGTGTCCACACTGGATACAGTTCAGAACTGTCATGAATCTTCTCTGAATGTTAGATGATGGATAAGTGTCTCTTCAGATCTGGTCAGCTCTGCTAATATGACTAGCTCATGACTGTGGTGAAAAATTCACCTTCAGAAATTCCTCAAGAATCTGTATGAGACTAGGATTCCTGCTTTCTGTATGCTTTGTTCTAGGATGATCAAAATAATAACAAAATATAGTGACAAATTTCTAACTCTCCACCTACAGTGCTTCATTGGCTTAGGAAATAACATGCCATCTACTGCACAGCCTGCTTATTCCTGCCTAGCTAGGGGACTATGGTGGCAGAGCACTGGAACATGCTGTCCAGGAAGGTCGTGGAGTCTCCCTCTCTGGAGATATCCAAAACCCACCTGGAAACATTCCTGTGTAACTTGCTCCAGGTGATCCTGCCTTGGCAGAGAGGTTGAACTGGATGATCTCCAGAGGTCCCTTCCAACCCTAACAATGCTGTGATTCTCTGACTGCTGTAGAGGCATAGACTTGCATTATTTTAAACTCAAAGTAAGTTCTACCCTGGTGTGTAAAGACTTTGGGAGTTGTTAACACTCTGACTTACCTTTTTCCCCCTCTCCCTTCCATGTGGCTGCTTCAGCACCATTCTAGTTTTCCTTCTATGGTTTAACTGCAATAGAGTCAGTGACTGCTGTTTATCAGTCTGCAACACACAGAGTATCAGTGTAAGAAAGGCTATAGAGAAAAAAATTAGGGGCAGAAAAGGTAATGATTTTTTTAGTATGTAAAGAGGCTATTTAAAAAAAAAACCCCTTTGTTTGTACTGGCCAGTGTAGAATTGTGCTACTTTTCTTCTGAAGTTACACTTTAACATAGCATTCCTTGACCAGCCCTACAGTTTTTATTGTGTCTAGATTCTTCAAGAAAAAATAAAACAATATAGGAACAGCTCAGTGAAACTACCCCAGAGAGAACAGAAAAAAACCCAAACAAAACCCAAGCTTGTGAACTTTGAGGATGGAGCTTCAAAATATATATGTGTACTTTAAAACCAGATCTTTAGCTGATGAAAACCATCATGCCTCCACTGAAGCAAATGAAATTACGCCAAAACACACCAGGAGAGTATTTGACACTCAGTTGTGTGCACAAATTCCCTGGTCTGTGGCTGCTTTAAGAACAGTTGAACTGGCAGTTTGTTCAGGCAGGTTTTCGACTTGTCCGTGGAACTGCAAGGATTTTCTCACTTCTCATCGGTGTGGATCTGCAGCCAACATCTTTAAAAATATGTCCCGATCTCATTCAGCTCAAAGCTGTGTAATGAAATAAGGCAAGCCCTGAGATGAATTAGAGGCAAAGGGCCCCTTTGCACACTTGAACTCTATGTGCAGCTTTCGTTGACATCAGTGTGAGCTGTGTCTGCAAATCAGTGGCTGCCTTTTGTTATGGAGTAACAAATCTTTAGCACACAGCCTACTTCTGACAGAGTCAAAGTCTTCCTTTTAAAAAGCACATTCTTTCCTTAGATTCATGCAAAGACATCAACCAGCATTGCCAGATGACATACTCAGAAAATCAAGATGCTATCCTGGACCTGCAGTGCAAAGACCAACTGGCAAGGACTGTGCAAATCTGGAAAAAAAAAAAAAAACCTCTTACTACTTATATGAAATATCAGGAAAAATACTTCCAAAAATTCCAAAATAAGAACATCCTAATTTTAATCATGCTAACTAAAGCCTAAAGCTAACTAACTGACAGCAACACTAATGACAGCAGAAATGTGTCTGAGGTGTAGGAAAAGAGTATGCAGGGTCATAATTCAAATTTCTCAACACATTCAGTTAAGGCCATATTTTGCAGGAACTCATTTAAGCAATGTTAAAAGGATAGGTTTTTTCAAGCACTCTAAGCATCCAAAAAACTTCTGTTCTGACTTAGTGCGTAATCAGATTTTCCAAATGTTTCTATTTCCCAATTCTGAGAATTTTTGCAGGCCTGAGTCTCAGTCTGAACATTTCTGAAATGTTGACCATATCATGTAACTTACTCAGTTGAGAAAGGTACATAGTCCTGCTTTGGCGTCCAGTAAATAAACTCCAGTCACAGAGCATACCCTACTCACACATAAAGAGAATCCCTTTTGTTCTCTGAACTTTTAGTCATGAAATGGTTAAAAATATTGAAGGGCCAGAACTATCAGCACTGAGAGAGAGAGAGAGAGAGAGAGAATGGAAGGAGGAGTGTGGTACAGCACTTTGCAAGCTCAGTAGTTCTTCAGATGTGGTCTGGCATGTAGTTCATAAAGTCAAGCAAATCTCATTTCAGTCATACAGGCACATATGCATCAGCAGACATAGATACATAGATGCAAAGCCTCTGGAGAGTGAAATAAAGCAGTGTCATGTACATCTTTAGTAAATCAGCAGTAACAAAGATTTGAAGTTATAAAAAATTCATTGCTTTGTACTATTTCAGCACAAAAAAAAGCTGAAAGTTTCAGGTATGTGACAGCTAGGATAGGTTTTCTCTAAGAGGACACTGATGATGATATCATTTGAACTTTCTACTTCACTTTGAGTTTCTCATGATTATATATATTTTTAAATGGAATTTATAGGAACATGATAACAGAAAATACTTTCATCCAAAAAACATTGCTTCATCAGAGCAAAGTAATTTCATTGAAACAAAGGAATTTTAATTTTTTTTGGCTAGAAGTTTTTTGAGCTCTCTCTTTTTAATTCTGATTAGGAAAAAAAAAAAGAGAAAAGCAGATGGAGGGGTAGAAAACCAGAAGAAAGATGGATGTCTACATTCATGCAGGAAAAAGTTTTTTGGCAGAATTTTGGGCAACTGGATGAGATGAAGAAGTAAATCCCAAAATGTTGAAATACAAGAAGGAAATTGATTTTTTTCTTCCTAGGTCTGCTTCACTTTTTTATTATTAGAGTGCAGAATTTCTGGTTCTTCTGTGTTGTTTCTTTCAAATATTCTGTGGAATGAGGGATTTCATGCACTATGCCAGACTCAGCAATGCCCATGCAACCAGACATAGCACAAATGTTAGATTAGCCATAACAGCTAATTAGAACAACTTACAGCAGGGACAGTATTGTAGAATCATCAAATGGTTTGGGCTGGAAGGAGCCTTAAAGATTATCTATTTCGTACTCCCCTTACATGGGCAGGGACACCCCCCACTAGACCAGCTTGCTCAAAGCCCCATCCAACTGGCCTTGATTTTTATCAGTGTGTGACAGGAAAAAAGCGTTTTTCAAGATTTGGGATGGGATAATAGGATATGAGGTAATGATTAGGGATTTTTTTTCTAAGCAACATGAAGATATCCCAACTCAACATTGAGGGATTTAGTGAAGATTATGAGGTGAACAGGTAAATCTCTGGAGATTGACAAAACATTATGACTTACCAATATAGGCCGTAGATCTCATTTCCTTTGTTTTTCATCAAACAAATAATGAAAGAGGAATTTTTTTAATGCAATGGAAAGCAAGATGCAGGTAGATCCCTCTCCAAACTGAAGCTGTTATGAAAGATTGTAAACAGAGTGAAAATGTGTGTGACTTTCTCAGTCTGCATGAAGCAGCATCTGATTTTTCACACAATGTCATGCCAACTTAGAGTAATAAGAAACTATTCTTTCTACAGAAAATGGAAAATAGCATCTAAGAATAAGATAAATGCATCTTTGGCTGGAACGTCCACATTCACACAGGCAAGTGTACAGTGTTGCACAGGCCTTCTGTAGTCTGCTTTTTCCACCTCCTTGAAGAAAAGCAGTTATGTTGTGCTACCTAAAGTAAATGTAGAAACCCAAAGCTTCTGCACTTTTAGCATAGATGGGCCCAAGAGAAGCCTATTTAATAAGTTAGATGTGATGAACCATAGCCATTTTTCCTACCTACTCCTCTTTCCATCTATGCTGGTTATCTGTCTTCTCTACATCTCGGTTTCCATGAGTATGTTGTGGATATTGTCCTAGTCTTAAGGTAAGAATATTATTCCTAGCAATGAGAAAGAACACAGAGAACATTCAGCAAAAATGATAGGTTGTGAACACAGCATACTCTTAGCCTGGGGAGGTGATTACCACAAGGTCACTGTGGCCCAGTGGTTCTGGTTTTTTTGAACGGAATTCAAAAAAAGCTGGGCATTTTTGGAGTATAAAAATACACTGGTAAATATTATTGCATGTGTGTGTCCATATGTATTTTAAATACATACATGCATAGATACATATGCTTATATATACATAAAAGAAATATGTGAAAAGCGAGGCATGATTCAGAATTGAAACCAATCTCTATTGAGAGTAAGGAAGGCATGTCATTGTGATTGATTATTCCTCAGCTGCCCTGTTCCATTTTCTCCCCTAAGGCAGCCTGCACTGATGGTTGAAAGAGATCATTTCCCTTGTGTTCAAGTTCCTGAAGGCTGTCAGCAAAAGGTAACTTCTCAGACTTCAATGCAAGAACCTACCATGCTACAGACCTTCTGCTTTAGCTGTCATTCTTTGTGAAGGGGAAGAACATACAGACCTGCAGCTTATGATAGCCAAAACCCTAGAGACTTCTGGACCAGGCCAGATCATGGAAAGAATCATAGATGGATAGAGTGGCTTGGTTTGGAAGGGACCTTAAAGATCATCTAGTCCCACCATGGGCAGGCATGTTACCATCAAATATCACGTCTGGTTTGTCAGAGCCTGGATTCCTTCATGATGTTGCAATACACACCAGTGATGACGGTTGGTGATATCACAGCCTTAGAAATCAGTTTAGGAATCTTGCTAAGCCATGCCATTCTTTGTAGCTCATGATTCACACTTCCACTGCACGCTTCACAGGGCTGAGTTTCTGTAGCACAGATGAACTTCAGGCTCTCTGTATGCCATCTTCCCTTGCAGCCTGTGACTCTGACACAGCTGAATCTCAGACACTACAAATTTCTTTCTGGCTAATTCAGTGTCTTGATGTCAACGCCTGGGCAGGTGGGTAGAGATAGGCAGACAGTGCAGGGAGAGGAGAAGGCATGGCTGGACCAATGAAAGGTGCTAACAAGAACCTTGCATTCCTAGAGATGACCCATCTCCTGGACTTCAGTCTAAGCTTGTGTCCAAGCAATGTTGAGATAGCATTTGAAATACGCATAGTTTTCATGCTAAAATCTTTACTTATTGTAGCTAATAAGAATTTTAAATTTAGTGTCATGTCTAATTTTTCTATTTGATGAATTACCCTCTTTATTACCAAATTGAAGTCCCCCATAAACTAGCTGCAAATTATCTATTGATACTTTCTTTTTCTTCTGTTTCTTTTCCTCCACAATACAATTCTCTGCTGTATAACAATTGTATTTGCCTGGGACTATGGGAAGAGTTAGGTAAATCAATTTTAAACAAACCATATATTGTATGCTTATATAGTTTCATTTCCAATAAATAACCTGGATTAGCTAGTCAGCTTTACATGCAATCTTAATTTCAGTTTCATATGCATAACGGAAGCAAGGAAAAATGGGACAGACTTGAGAAGGGAAGAAAGATTATATGGCTACAAGCACAGTGCGATGTAAATTCATTTACAAGGGCATCTGCATCTGTATGTCCAGTCAAGTGGCACAGTGAATTGCGAGGGGATTATTGATTTCAAAATGACTTAACTGCAGTCATGCAGTACTGAGAATACCTTATTGCTTCCCTTAGCTTCATGTACCAATTTGATCATATTTTGTGTATGTCTCAGCAGTCACACATGTAAGTCTGAAAATAAAACAGCAACAATCTCACAAAAATAAAAAAAATTTTAAAAAAATAGCAAAAACAGGGTCTCACCACATAAGAGATCAGGTTTGCTCTTTATTTTCAAACACCCCAAATCCTATACTTATCTATTTGAATACCCGTCTTGAAACAATTAAAATGCAACTTACAGAAATGCTGAGCAGAAGCCCTCTGAAAATCAGGTCCCATCAAACTGGAGTCATCCAAAGAAATTTATGTCACTTTTAAGGTTTGAATTTATAACTTCCAAAGTCAACATGGATAAAACTTTCTGAATATGTGCACAACATGGAGCTAAGAGAACTTTGATACGGCACATTGCAAGCTTTTAAAACTTCCATGTGCATGCAGGCCTGATAACTTTTAAAAACTGTTTTTCAAGGAAAGGAGCAAGAAATAAGAATCATCTCCCCTAACATATGGATTAAAACTTTTACACTGTCAGTAATTAAAATACCATGACAAATTAAGAGCTGATAAAAGGCCACAGCTAAAGATTTATGTTCTTTTTTTTTAAAGCTTCTTTAAGCTTTACCAAATGTACTGTGCTCCATGTACTTCATCTCTAACATCTGAATCCAGTTAGCAGTGATTTTCAACTAACAGGGTGTTCCTTTGCATCAAAATGTGTAGCAGGATCTCTGTGTTACGCATGTCATTTTATGACAGTCAGTTAGCTCTCTTGCTGAAGTGCATTAGGAAACTGTTTTAAAGAGCTTGCACCTTTTGTCAGAGTGGTTAAAAAAAAAAAACAACATTGTTTAACAGCCCTGTATGTCTTACCGTTATACTCTCCACCTTTTGCAAAGGTCAGGGAAGTGTCATTTTGTGACTGTACTAATTTATTCAGAAGCACAGCTTAACTCTTCCTGTGACTTGTTAAAATCATGACAACACCATATCGGGTGGGGGGGAGGCAGGATTCAAAGTGTAGACAACACACGTTTAGTGAGTAGCTTTTTACTTGTGTCTTACATCAATCACTCCTGACATTTCCAAGGAGAAATCCTATCTGGACCCTAAAAATCTATTTCCTTTTCTCATGACAGCTGTGATTAAGGCAGGGCAGCTTGTACCATGCAGCTCTTTAATGATGAAGGCAGTCCTTCATGTCAACTTTCTTCTTAAAGTTGCACTTATCAGAAATATTCCAGTGCAAAGTATTTCCCCTTCTATTTGTTCTGTGCACACTTCCAATAAAAAATGAGGTTTGTTTGGGTGGTTTACAAAACTATCCCTAGAGGTCCACTGCAGCCAGTAAGAAAACAAGCTTCAGGTTTTCAAAACGTAAAGCTGGTTGCTTCTCAGCACAGCACCTGGTGTTTCTAAGGAACAGAAGAGGAATCATAGTGCCAACTTGTCATTTGGAGTCACCCTCGCATTGCTTTGTATAAAGTGAATGGGACGTTAGAGTGTTTCAGTGCCTTGTGTTATATTAATGTTCTGCTCAGGGCAGTGTAGACTCAGATCTCATTAAATATGGTTGTTTGAAATGACTTAGACACTGAATGGCATTGGGTCTGTATTATCAGCACTTACAGTAGGTCCAGAGGCTCATTGTCTGAGTTGTATCAATGCACAGTTTCACTACCTTTCTTCGCTTATCTGAGAAATACCCACACTAGTTAAAATTAGAAATGCTCTGACAGTGAATTACCTGCTGCTCACTCCTACCCATAGATGATGGCAAAAATAAAAAAGGTCTGCTTTTTATTGAGTTAATAATTACCAAACTTTTGGGGAAAGAAAATGATCTGTCTTTATATTTCTGATATGCTGCAACACAGTCCTCCTTGTCACATGATTAAGCATTCAACAACTAGACTTCAGGAGGCAAGAACAAGTATTGTGCTACACTAGAAGTCAGAAAAACTCCCTCCTTTTTCTCTCCACTCTCACTAGGTTACTAAAGTTTATATCAGAGCCATCCACTGGTTACTGAACATTTTCCAGCACTTCTGCTTCGGAAGTTTTTTGTACTCTTTATGAAGGGCAGTGTAATTCTGTTGGGCCTCAGATGGGTTTTCAATGTCAACCTGAGGTCAAGTGTGTGAATCTGAAGACAAGATCAGGACACATCTGGAGGACTGTGCATTACTGTCCTACCCTATTAAAAAGCAGCAGCAACAACAACTGCTTAGGAGTTCCTGGGGCTGAGCCTGACAGCGAAAACAGATGGATCACACTTCAGGATTTAATTTTCAGATGTGATTCCCCCATGCAGATGAATGGTTGGCAGAATTTATGATCTTTAAACAGTTTAATTTTGAAAAGTCAAATTCTGTTCTATGATGTACGAGACATCATAAGAAGCTGTGATAGCCTCTTGTGTGTGACATGTTATACAATGGAACTGTGTGGTGCAGTATCTCCACTGGAAAAAACTCATGGAGCCTCATTGTCTGTGTCAGTTTGGGTAGCTGCTGACCTGGCTGCTCACCTTTCACCCATGGTTTGCCTTCTTCTACCCACTACAGCAAGCAGTAAACCAAAACTCATCAACATTATAGCACCTTCATAGGTAACTGCTAACTCTGACCCATTTTAGGCAAAGACAATTGAAAATAGGAAGTAGGAAAATAACTACACAAAGATGATCAGGTTCTAAGTGTGTAGTTTACATACTTGCCTCCTTAGATGTGGCTCAGAAAAGTTATGTGTTGCTCATGGAAGAAAGCCAGTGCCTTTTAAACATTATTCATGACAAAATTCAGCCTGCCAGTCAACCACATGCCGCAGATGAATATAAGCCTAGGGCTTGCAAAGGTTTTTGTTGGGGTTTTTTGTTTAGATTGGTGGGGTTTTTTCTTTTTCTTTTTTTGTGCTAGAACTTTATGCATGCTCTCAATATAAATATGTAATAGAGAGGCTGCTTGCTTAAATACCCTCACCCCCCACACTCACACACAAACTGCTCCACGCATCATTATCATGCCATAGGGGTAGGCAGAAAAAGAGAATGAATCCCTATCTATTTGCCTGAAAAAAATGGGTTTATTTCATAAAAGCCATCAGTATATCCTGATGACTTTTCTGCACTGTATTTCAAATTAGGTACCAGAATGTTTTCTGAAGTTTCTTATGGTTCTTGATAAGAATCTTTTAAAATCATGCTTTATTCACTTAAACAGCCTTTCCTGAAAGCTGTGCAAATAGCAAGTATCAGACCAAATTCCAGGTTGAATGGTACACCTTTGGATTTTACAGTGATCCATAAGCCCCCTTTTTTTTGTGTAATCCTGACAAGGTCCCAGAAGCTAATGTGTGTGCTTTCCACTTTGGCAATATAGATTCATCTGTCATGCACACCTGTGCAATGACTGTTGGAGAGATGAAAGCACAGATGAGATGTAAGCAGAGTCTGGATCTACAAAGTCTTTCCTCTTCTGCTTCAGCTTTGCAATAATTCAGCTCTCCATGACTCTATCCTGTTTTTACAGTGGCCCATGTGGAAACAGTAACTATTGAAACACTCAGGTCCAATTCTGCAGTTGTCTACCTTTCAAGTAAGTCAAGGGAAGCCAAAATGCAAAAATAAACAAAAAGTATCCAAGAAACAAGTTTCTGCATCATACTAAAGAAAAGGATTATAATTTTGTTAACAACAAGGTCTATCAGTTGTCACTTAAAAAAAATAACATTTGTCAAAGAATTACCATCTGGGATAGAGAGTTTTTAACAGTAATCAGTGTGTGAGGAGTCTGTAAGATCTTAACTCCCTTAAGTTTATCTAAGCACTATCACACTTTTCTTGGATTTAAAGCTAAACAAGTCTATTTTAAGTAAGTATTACCCATTATTCTTCATTTCCTGTTGTACCTGGTATTTCTTCAATTAGCCACATATGTCAAAGCTTGACTTAATGATAGCTAATCTTCAAGCACTATCTGTTAATTTTCTTTGTCTGTTTCTGGATCAAGACAGAGAGCAGGGAACTACCCATTAGCTAATATATCCTTCAAGCTCAAAAGCAGAAGAACAAAATAGAATGGAGAAGTAGACTCAAATGACGTTTTCTCACTTCTGCAGGAAATAGAAATCTCTTCTAATAACTTAGTGTCATGTAGTCATCTGCTCCAGCCTGCGTGAATTAGAAAGAAACAAGCATAATTATAAAGCAGGAAAACAATAGTCGTTTATTCCACTAAAGTCAGAAAGTTGAAACTTTCAGAGTACTTTTTCTTTTTTCATTTTCCCATAGCTTTTCTATAGGACAAAGAGAATTCACATTTTGGAGAAAAAAAATTGAGGGTAAGAACATGGGACTTTTTGTTATGAAAAGGAAAGGACCTCTTCCATATTTTTCAAGACTCCTGGCATGAAGTTCACATGAGCAAATATAAACAAGAGAACCAAGGTAGTCACATAACTCCTCAAACTACCACAGGGATTTTTCCCCAACTAAGTATTACAAGAAACGAGTAAAATTTAACAGAGCACAATCATTCCCACACATCTCTTGCCAGCCATTGATATCAACCCTGAACAGCTAAAGTCAAAGGCCCAAAGGCTTACATAACCAAATTAATCCATCTCTTGTCATCATAGGAATCTGTTCTCTGATATCTGAAAGTACAGGGAAATACAAACCTATATTGTGGATTAAACATATATATTTCACATAAACTGCAATATTTATGAAAACACTTATTTGTCTGAATACTTGCAGTAGTTGTTGCAGTTTGGAGAAAAAGGAAATTAAGGGTCCACAATATAGTCATTAAAATTTAAAATGCTAAAAACATCCTCCAATTTTTTCTTTCCTTCTGATAACATTTATTCTTATCAACAATATCTCACCAAGAATGCACTTGGCATACGGCAACAAGACAGGATAAACATGCTCTGCCCCTACCACCAATACAGTTTTACATTCATAAGTGTCCTAGTTCCCACCAGAACAAAATTAATATTTTTACAGTAGCCAGGCTGAGCCCATCGGGTCTCTTGAGCTTGGGATTTCTGGTCTGCCATGTGCTGCGCTGAGTGGGCATGGCCAAGACCCAAATGTTGTTCGATACCATCTTAGGTCATTGCCAGGGATTGGGAGAAAGGGATTCTTTTTTTCTGGCTTCTGTGAAGAAAGGTGTTCCTATTCCTGAGGGGAAAATGTGGCTGCAGTCAGGTTAGGCTTTGAAATGAACATTTTTGTACACTTTTGTTATTAATATAGTTGCTATTAGTGTTTGTTTTCTTATCTCATTGCTGTTTCCAGTAAACTGTTCTTAATTCAACCTGCAATTTTAATCTTTTTGTGCCTTCAGTTCTCAAGTCCATCCCCAGAGTGGGAAGGGGAAGGTGGGGGGTGGTCAGGGGAAGCGAGTGGTGTCTGGTTTAAGAGAGTCTTGGGGGTGAAGGGAGGGGGGGCACTAAATTTGAGGAATGCCATTCCTAAAACCACAACAATAATCCACATATAGACAAGATTTTCTGAAAATAACTAGCAGTTCCAGCTACCCAGCCTGTGACACTTAAAAATAATATGGTTTTCAAAGTGCAGATGCTTAAAGTCTTAAGTTGCCTCCTTCCTTGAACCCTGGCCACCTCAGAACTGAACTGCTCCTAACTTATTATCTACATTTAAAATGGTGTTCAAAATCAGTTTCATCCAAATGAATAAAGAAAGCACACTATTTTCAAGGCAATTTGTATATCATAGCTAGAACATTTAACGGTTAGTTTTAAAATGACAGGCACGAGATATTTCTGACCTACAAGAAATGGTCTTAGAACCCCCAATACCAGAAATATGATGGAGAGTTAGAAATCCACACAACTGCATTTAATATAGGTTTACAAATATTGCTGAAAAAATATACCCGCACAGTATTTCCAATATGTTTAATTCTCTTGAAGGGCTGAAGCCAGTAAGTATCTTCAGCTAAATTTCTCAGCCAGTAAATGATAACTCAAAGTGAGAATTAATAAATACACTTCAAATCAGTCTTTTTTTCTATGAGCCCACTCAACAATATTTCTTCCAACTAATTCCCATAAATAACATCATGACTTGCACTAATTAGTTAAATTTTCTCTTCCCCCCGCCGCCAATCCTGCTTTGTGTTGAAGTAGTTGCTATATTGTAAAGTAATTGCTTCAGGGGTTAATCCCTGGCTTCCTTTCTGTCTCAGAGGCAAGAATATACAAATATGTCCACTCTTTAGAATGTTATCACAGTGCCCTCTCTTGTCAAAAGTAAATCAAGAGGGACTAACAAGAGATAAAGGGTGTGGGATTTGGTTTTTTGGTGAGGGACGAGAGGGGAGGGAGATGTTTTGTTTCAGTTGGCTGTTTTCTGAGTGTTTTTTACACACCAGATTCAAATGTAACTTTCTCTCTGAAGACTCACTAAGCAGAGACACTTTAATGAATTGCTCAAATGTGTTGCTAAGCTGCATACGAAGAACAGACATTCAGGAAACTGACACCAGTATCACATATGTTTCATAGCATCACATTTTATCCTTAACCCTGAAATTCAATTATTTACTTTAAACTGGAACAATAATTGCAAGATTAATCCAAGCCTATGATACAAATTAACTTAATTTGTCTACAGTTGTTTAGGAAATTATAAACTTTTGAGTGTATAAACAGTTGCAAATGCCGGGAATAATTCAAAGGCTTGTGAAGGGGAAATTTCCATTACAGTTATGTCAGACAAATTTAACAGGAAATAAATATAACTAAAAACGCCCATTTTCTTTTAGCACATAGAACCAGCAGAGTTTTCAACAAAAAAAGAAAACTGTTTTTTATTTGTGAATTCTGCAAGTTAAACTTGCCACAATGGTGATGTGTAAAATGAGAAGGAAGATAGATAACATGGAGTGACACACCTGAAGGAAACAGCTCCCTTTATGGAGAAATGAGGATTTAAGGTATAGTCTTTTCCCCAGGTTTCTGTTGGAATACAGAGAGGTGGACATGATTGAAATTTGCATTTAAATGGAAATGGTTAAAGGTAAAGGCACAATGTTTAGAAAAATGAGAGTATCCATTTTTCTAAGAGGGAGGCATACTGTTATTGTATACCATTAAGGTGTCACAGAGCCTAAAAATGTTTAGAAATATTAGACACTGCTGCAGAACAAAGAACAGCAAAATGCCATTTGGAAATGACTATACACTGTGAACGAATCTGACCGAATACTACATCATATACAATTGTCTTTAATGTTTTCTGCTGCCATTACCTAATGTGAGTCCTGTTCACTAAACAGTAGAAGATGTATTAGATAGCTTTCTGATACTTTTCAACTGCAATATAATCCAGAATCCATTCATCATTCTATCCTGGTGATTTCTGCAGGTCTTTCTCCATAGGATACCACCAGACCCTAAAATGTTTGCCTGGCACACTTTCCGAGAACACACTGTGAATTTTAACTGTGTCACATGAAAACCCTGATGTGTTTCTGTAATACCAAAGATGAGACACACATTTTGCTGAAGATAATGAAATATAGAATGCAACAAGTCATGGAACTGTTGAGTGGAAATTGCCTTAGTGAATATTTGTGTGTGAATTTGAGACAGACACAAGAAAATATTTTCAAGAGGAAAAGTAGAAGACAGAAAATTCTTCTCAGTCTTCCTTTCCCAAATGAGAAGGCAGAAAATAATGCTGCATATGTGTGGACTCTTATTGATACACACAGGCACAAATATACAAGTATTCTTGAGAGGATAAATGTGTGTGAATGCATGTAGACAATAAGAGACTCACTAAATCATTCTATTTTAAAAGGTTTGGATCTTTTCACATGTAACTTTTTTAAGCAAGTGAAAATGATGAGATTTGAGAAAATTTTGGTGTTTGACATTTTTTCACGATTATAATTTTTCTCCAGCCTTTTTCTCTCACCTCCTCTCACCTTCTCTAGCCTCTTTCTCTCACTAGTTTTCAGTGATGTTAACCCTCTACTTTAAAATAGCGTTGTTGCAGCTAAAATCAGAAGGTACTGAAATCTCAGTCAGCAGGATCATTTTCAGAGCATTTCTTATCTGGGAGAAAACAGAAAAGACCAGAGTTGTCTGCAGTAAAGCTCCAAGTAGAAACTAGTTTTAGCAATTGCAGCCCAGCTCAGATCCACATTTACCCCAAATCTACTATCGGATTTTTAGAGTCTTTCTTAGCCTTTCTGAAACCATAAAGGTGAGCTGCAACTCACCTATCTTCTTTCTGTACTGACATGAAGAGCTTTCCTGTTTTCCTGACTTACATCATCCTGATGTAAGGATACATACAGCCCGACAGAGGAGGTAGAAGCCTTCTCTGGTCTTTTCCCACAGATCCAGGTGTCCAAGAGCTAAAAGGTATTTATCTCAAGACTTTGTCATCCAGTTCTCAGAAAACTGGATACAAATATACACCATGGACACCAAACAAAGTCAGACCAGCACCTTTGTGATTAAGTTTTGGTCCTTGCACAACTGGTTTAGTTAAGGCTGACCCCTAGAATGAATCATAGGGGTCAGCCTTAACTAAACCAGTTGTGCAAGGACCAAAACTGTTAATCACAAAGGTGCTGGTCTGACTTTGTTTGGTGTCCATGAGTCATTCTAGGGGTCTATGGACCTGCAGACTCCTAAACTAGGTCATTATTGCTAAGGAAAAAAAAAGGTAGAATAAAGGACATCTTCAAATGAGCTCAAACAGATAGGCCCCCCAAAAGAGTCCACATTTTTATTTAAATGTCATGTATACCCTGCATGAAAAGCCACATAGTTCAAATATATACATCTCCACTATTAAAGATTCTTTTTTTCTTACACCTGTGAGTGTTTCCACTTCCCAAGACTTCAACTGTCTGCACTGTCAGGGACCAAAAATAAAATTGTAATTGAAATACAGATAAGATAGAAACCTTTAATTTACCTTCTCCCTGAGCAACAGGACCTTTCCAGCTGCATCTGATATACTTTTCTTTTTAACGCCGGGGCTGGTGCAAAATTATCTTTAGATAAAATATTTTAGGGATTTAGGGATTTTGTGTGCCTCAGGACAAAGGACAGTGTTTGTGAGAAGATCACTGCCCTCTTTTTAAGGCAAAATTCCACCCTTATTGAAATTTCAGTGTAACAGAAAAGTATGCCACTTCATTACCATACTATCTGTCGTAGACTGTAGTCACTTTTACTACAGGAGTGCTTGAACATCAACAGCTGAGTGTCAAAAAGGACTGGTAGTAGAAAATGACGTGTATTTTCCCAATAAATCCATTGGGCATTTTTTCTTAACTTTTTGATTTTCTCATATAAGTGGATGTTTCTAGCACACTACAGAACTATATGCAAAACTTATTCCAGGAAAATAGGATTATGCTATAACTTGTCTGTCTGATAACATTGGGTCCTTCAGTACACATTTGTGAATCGATAAAGAACAAAACCAGAAAGTGATGGGGAGACAGAACAATGGTATGACCCCCATTCAGGACTGAAAATAAAACATTTCTACTAAAGCATTGAGTAGGTTTGACATAAACTCCTGGAAGCATATATTTTTAATGAAAATATATGTCTGCAAAGCTTTTCAGCTAAACAAAAATATAGACCACAGTAAAATACTGTAAATATGATAAAACCAACCTTGAGGGAATTTATGCTGATTTATGGCACCTGATGATGCCAATAATTGAAATCTGCATAATTTAATCTATTTCCCAGGTAACATTTTCAGGAATTACTCTTAAGAAGTAGTTCTGTGCTCTTACTTTATTACTTGTTTTATGAAATACACCTCTGCTGCAGGTAGGCTAGATCTTTCCTTCATGTTCTACATTCTGGTTAATAACATCAGGGACAATTCAAAGTACGTTGCTATGACAAACACCAGTTCGCAGTCTTGAAGGGCAGAGGCCGAGTGATTTAGTAACTGTCTCAGTTCACTTCCCACATGTGTGCAGTGCTGTATCTGATCAAAACCCCCCTGCAAAGTAGTGGGAAGAACAATACTGAAACATCTAAGCTGAACTTACTCGATCTTTTCAGGTCTCAAAGCCTATATCTGATTTATTGCATCTTCCCATTAGATATCAGAGGAGCATCCCTTCTTCCCACCCCCACCCCAATTCCTCTTTATTTCAGATAATAGAAATAAGAATGTTTTCATTATAAAATCTTTCAGGAAAGGACAATTATTGGTTCCTTTAACTGTGTAGCACCTATCATTGTAAAGGTTCCTTCTCTGATCAGGCAATGCACCAAATCCATGAAAATCAAGACATGTAACAAGTGCATGACTTCACTACTCAGGAAAGAAAGACAGGAAATTTCACCCAGCATCTCAGCTGGATGGCTGATGCTCCAGACTGCCTAACACCACAACTGCAATCCATAGAAGAAACGAGAACACTCAGAATAGTATAATTTCCCTGTTTATATCTACACTCTTATTCCTGAAAATACGGTCTCATACTTTCACTTCCTCATGATGTTTGGCACTGAGCACTGCAATGTTAGTACCTGGATAACAAACATCCCAGCTGTTTTAACTGCCTAAAGTCCTTCCACAGAAAATCAGATTTCCTCCATTATTCACTATAGCAACTGTGACAAGGGACTCAAAAGTAAGCAAAAGGTTTTTGTCGTAGTCTTCAGCAGATATCCCAGACACTATTTCAGACAGACTGAATAAGCACTTCTGCTCACCCTTCATTCATTCATTCCTCTTTTGGCCATAAAACTGAGGATTAGGATGGAAAGATATGACTGAAGAAGTCATGCCAAAGCTGTGAAGGAAGGAAATTTCCCTTTTCTTCTGATAAAACCATACAATAAATTATTGCCTTCTTCAAACACATGTAAACTACACAGTTGCATGCCTTACTATTTAACCTGGATGTGTTGATTTTACAAATATTTATGCATCAACCCCCCCCCCTTTTTTTTCTTTAAATATCAAATGTTAATCATGAATGATATTCTGCACTGGATCTATACTCCTTTGAAATTGGGGTGTTTTGACTCCAGGCCTCCACACTTTAAAGTATCATTTTACTTTTTCCCTGAACCAGTCTTTGTTTCCTATTTATGTGCTAATGTGTTCCCTGAACAGTCAAAAATGAGTCCTTGCTGATTATTTGCACTCACTGAAAACTTAGCCTGTTAATAGCTGTAAAAAGAAGGAAAAGATAAAAAGGGAGAGAAAGAGCAAGCAACAATAATAGATAAATAGATAAAGTTGGGGGAAAAGTTTATGCAGAGAAAAGAAAGAAAAAAAGAAAAAACCCAAATGACAGATTATTCTTCCTCCTGCTGTTTCAGTGATAGCTATTAATGTGTTTTAAAGTCTTCCAGATTGGCCTTAAGAAATCAGTTATCCTAGTCCTTGTTTCAGTAGAAAGACTCATGGGAGCTATTAGCAGTAATCTAAGTTAATAAACTGTAAACTAACTTTTTTTTTCAATAGGAGGAAAAAAACCCTACAACCTTTGACAAAATAATTGCACCAGTTATAAAGCAACCAAATGCTGGTTAACAGTCACATCAAGCCACTGGGGTGGAAAGAAGATATCCATAACCAGGCTTCTCCCAATGAAACTGTTTGTTTTCTCTTATTTAAAGTGTTCTTTAAAAAAAAAATAAAATACTTTCTTTGCAAGCCGTAAAATGTTTGAATAATGTCTGATGGTGCTTATCCACTGGCTAAAGTCTCCAGTTAAAATAAAGAGAGGATTTAGGGCTTGATTCACAAAACACTTATCTGCAACTTATAGAACCCTTTCAGTTAGAGAAACAGGGCATTAGCATGCAAAAAGTAACAAGCACTCTGAATCACACTATTTCCTATCCACAGAATAAAACTCATCATGTGCAACTCTTTTGATATCAGCTACGGTCTCTTGCCTACATATGAGAGGGAAACAATATATCTCCAAACAACACAGCTCCCCATTGTCAAATATAACATTTTCTTTCCTTCCAGACAGCAGAAATATTGACACAAACATCAGAGATTGCAATGGTAACAACTAGATTTGAAGGTACTGCTGGGTCTTCTGATGATCCAAAGAACAAGAAATGGGAAAATTGCACCTTGCAAGCGAACTTGGCCTCTGTGTCTGAGAGGATCATGGAATTAAATTTGTCTTGCCTAGATAATTCCAGCAAGATTAATTTTGGGAATTTTTTTGGTCATATAAAAGAAAATATTTGAGAGTAAAATCAAATTTTGGCAAAACTTTTGGCTTCAGTAAACCATTTTTTGGTTTTCTGAGTGGTATACCTGGGTACTCCTAATCTTTTGAACTTCAAAAGAGAGCTGAGATAGAGGTGTCTTCAAAAAAGGCTCAGCTCCTCTCCCTCCATGCCAGCTTTAAAGGAGGAAACACTCTCATTTTGTGGTTTTGGGAAACTCTGGATGGAGTTTGCTCATTTGGATATCTTGCATAGAGACAGGAGGAGAGAAATCATATAGACATGAATGGAGTTCAATCTTCCAGCACACGTAACACCACTTAATGCTGGTCCAGCAGCACATAAAAACCAAAAAGCTTTCAAATATCTCATCTGGAAATTCCCCTGGCACTAATGCTAGGAGGGAATGAAAGTGAAAAGGTGTTACAAGGAAAAAGTGTCTTTTCATCACCAGGGATATATTATTCCTGGCATGACCTAAAAGATTAATTTAGCCTAAAGCAGTTCAAGGAATCCTAAAGACCAAAACCTTTTTTGCTTTCCCAGTTAACTTACCATTTTTTGTACATCCATATGTAGGCTGTACAGCCAGAATGATCTTGCCTTGCATGCTGCATATTTAACCTCTGTTTGCTGGACAGTGGCTGGTCAGTGTTCGGCCAGTGCTCAACCAAGGGGTTTAAGCAGTTTTCTCAGAAAGAGATGAAGATGGGAAATATTTTTAGCTGGGCTGCACCCATTCTGGTATTTCTGCAATATACAAGAGCAATGAGGTTACAAACTGTTGTGCATTGTTCAATTGATTTACTCTGTATTTCTGGGATCTACTTACAACCTGGATTTCAGAGCACTGCTGCCCTAAAAGAGTTATAAAAGTAACTCATAAAAATAAGTGCAGGCCCTGTGGTTCATTAAAAACTATGGAAGACTAATGTACTTCTTTTCCCTAAAAAACCCATGCTTGACCACAGTACATGGAAATAAATGTATTAGAAGGATGGAGGAAATGTTATTCCTTCTTTGTTCAAACACTATCTGTACTCAGCCATGTTTAACAAATTCTTTTGCAGCCTTGGTGAAACAGTGCTTAAGGGCATGATATGGCAAAGGAAAATGGTCCTTATTCACTTAATTTTGGCCTTTGACCAACTATTTTTTTTATTAGACAGCTACAATAACAAATGCTTTGCACCAAGGTTCTGAGCATAGAAAGTATGCATTTATGGCCTAAATCAGGTAACAGGGCTATAGACACTTAATAGTCAAACACTTCTGCTTACCGGCCCACTGAGACAATCCAAGCAGAACACCCTTGTCAGGGAAATTTGATATCCAGAGCAAATAAAATAAACTGGCCTACTCATACCAGGGGTAAAATTTTAAATCCACCCCTAGTCGTTGTTAAGACTCTTAATGACTGTGATGGAGTCATGATTTCACTCCAGACACACATGATATGAAGGACCTGTGGTGACTTCCATGAGTTTAGAGGAAACCGGATGCATCTGCTAAACCAGGGCCCTCCAATACCCCGCAGCTGCCTTGCATTCAGCTTGGCTCAATAGAAAACACATCAAAAGCAATGGGGTCTTTCAATTGGCTGCTTCTGTCTTTGGATTAGGACTACATTGAGAAGGCAGATTGTCATTCTTCCTTACTAAAGTATTGAAAACCTGTCCTTTAATAAGACTAATTTAATACACTCTGACTACTGGTAAAACTCTGGTTATACATATTTCCATCTGGCACATACCTTGTGGAAGCACAGCTCAGATTATGTATCACTCTTCCTGGGGGCTTAATGCTTTGCACTTCTTGTTGACTCGAGCCATTAATGCTAAATTATCTACAAGGGCCCGTTTGTTTTTAAAACTCCCCAGTCTGCAAGCGAGCATGAGGATTTTAAACTCTGGTTTGAGAAGTCCGAAGTTTTCTATGGGGATTATTGAATTTTTACATCACAGCCAATCCGAGGGGTTCTAAAGCCTTCAAACAACTGACACCATATGTCTGGGTACAATGGAATCTACAGAATTATCAGCAACAGCAAAAATGTCTCATTACACACCGAGAGCGACAAACACATAACAAGTATATTGAGTAGCACGTATAGTTGCAGAGAAATTAATCGACTCAGATGCATACAAAGGGATTTCTAAAGTGCTAAAAGCATATTTCAGTGAAGAAATGCACTATGCCAGGCTGTGATTTGCAATATAATAAATAATCCTCCTAAAATTCACTTAACTTTCACTCTGCCTAACGTGAGGCTTCACAGATTGTAGAGAATATGCTTTGTGTGACACAATGTGAGAAAAAAAATAAAATAGTTTTTCAGGTCAGGAAAATATCTTCCCAGAATCCTGGTAAATACTGCAGAATGTATTGTATTTGTATTTATTCTGTTTACGTATTTGTTTGTTTGTCACATGCCGGCAGAATTCTACCAAACATTCACCTCAGATACTTAGCAATGTCTACAAAATTATAGCTGTGTTTTCGGGTGGGGAATGCAAAGTGACGATTCACATTTAGAAATCTGGTTTCATGAGAAAAAAAAAAAGAAAACAGGATAGGAAAGCACTGGCATTATTTATTCACTTATTATCATACAATCTGGACTAAGTCATAGGAAGAGAAATTTTTATGAGCAACTTAAAAATAGTGAGATATGAATGAAAATAATAATAAATGGTAATTAGCAGTGTTTTTCACTGTAATATCACCTTTTATCCACAATTATGCAGCATCTTAAAGAAACAGGTTATGAATTCTGAACCCTTGAATATTTTATTCACACAAGTGAATGAACAGTTCATCCATAAAAAATGTGGGCATTCCTTTGAGTAAGTGCTCCCTAACATGAAATATAGGGTTCTCATTTGGCATAAGAGATGAGCCCTCCAGTATTTCTGTGTGGGGTACATACTGCTAAACCTTACAGAGAAGATGAGCAATAAAAAGGATAAACACCTTGCAGATCTGGTTACATATTTTTTTAAAATGCAAAGGGTATAAATTTGAACTGATAGTGAAATGATATCAGATGTTTCTTGAAAGCATGTTAATTTTTACAAATGGTTCAGCTTTTCTGAAAGTTCATCATATTTATTTGTATTTGATTTTCATCATATTTCATTTCACCAGAGGTAAACTTCTTTTAACAATCTAATACTACTTTCCAGAAAGTTCGGAGCTAGTAGTGGCTGAGGCAAGAATATCACTTGCCTATTGAATAACAGTGAACAGTAAGCTGTTCATTGTCTTTAATGTATCTTGTGGATTTTAATCATGGCACAAGTCAAAGTTTCTGCTTCCAGACAGAGTATTTCTTCCTGTAACACCAGGCAAACCTCTGTGTTTCTCACTATCACCTTCTATGAGGTGTTATATGAGAAGAGTAATAGAGGTGAGCCTTGCAAAAGTCATCTGTAAATTACCGTACAGTTTGTTTTAAAAATTTTTATACTGAATAATTATTAAAATGTATTAGCTAGAATTAGAATTAATTAAATTAAATTTTCATTGTATCACAAGTGGTAACATTAGTGCTACCACTGATAGGAAATATCAGTTGGGGTCTAAACTGGTCTTACTCATTCACAAAGGGGAAGAAGATAAAAGAAAAGTATTCGTTTTTCTTTTTGCTGCTTTGTCTATCAAAGTCTTAATTTAAGACTTAAAGGCAAGAAGAATAAAAGTGAAGAATACATAAAAGTTGAACCAAGACCCAGAATTTAAAGACCTCATGCCTTTCAGAAATAAAGTTATATTTCCAACTTTACTGACTTTTCATGGCACAGAGTATGAAGAACACTGTACAAAAATGGCTGTTCCCAAAAGATTCTCAAACACAGCTTGCAGCATGGTGAATTTGGGGGAGGTGGAATACCAAGGCTACAGGCTTTTACTCCTAACTGAACCAACAAAACTTTTAAAGTGAATTTCCTAAAGATTTCAGCATTATTTTCTTTCCCATTACCCATTACCCCTCCACTACTGAGAGTGTAAATTTCATTCTTGAAGGAAAATTTTCTTATGCCTAATTGCAGTTTGCAAACCTACTACAAAATAACCTTGAACAAAACATCAGTTCACTCTCAACGAAAAACCGCAGTAGAGAGAAAGTGTCACTAGCACCTTATTTTGCTCTATCAGTGGGAGATGACTTGGGTTGTGCACAGCAATAAAAGTATTCCTCTGAACTTTTGTGAGACCAAAGGGTTAGTAGCCATGTAACTCACATGGCAAGTTATAGGTGACAACAAAAGGTTCAGTTTTGGCCCTTGACAGTGAAGTAAATGAGTACTCTTGTATCAGAAGAGATGAGTTTCTCTTTGGGCTGGGGACATTTTCTATTTGAATTACCTTTAGGATGTGGCTGGGTTGGCTGCTAAGGGAACCCATTGTGCCAGCAGGCAGTAGAAGGAAGCTCTGAATGGGCTCCAGGCTCAACACACAACATTTCAGACTCAACACAAAAGATTTCTTTTGTAATGCCAATGGAACAGCTTTAGATGACAGGGTCTCTGAGTCTCAGGCTGGATGCTTTGCCTACCGAGCAGAAAGTCCAGATCACTTATCCTCTGCAAGGTGCACATCAAAGGCTCCAGCTTTTGACTATGCTGCCACACAGGTCAGAGAGACTCTTATGCTTCCTTGTGGTACTGTGAGTGCAGCCTGGCATGCCAGGGATGGACGTTTATGTCTTTATGGGCCCAGCCATCCTCCTCTTCTGTTATTGCCCCTCTGCAGATGCTGGCTTTTCCCTCAGCTCACTACTGGAGCAGAGAGCAGGAGTTTAAGCATCTTCCCACTACAGAATGAAGAAAGAAATCCACCACAAAACATGTAAAAAGCACAAATCTAAAATGAAATAATATTGGAGAAGAAAACTAAACACTAGGAGTAGAATTTTAACATCTTGAAAGAGGATGATGATTTTTCATGCAAAACAGGAATGTACAAGATTTTCTGTTCTCTCGTTAGACCTTGATTCTACAAGAGAGGGTCAGAAGGTGAGACACACACTCACAGAGAGGGGAGTTTCCCTTACAGTGGCCACAATGAATGTGTTTGCTGAAGGAAATATAAACAGAGAACAAACACCTGCATTTTTTATATTTAAAGAAAAGCAAAGCATAAAAACAATTCCTTGGGTTCTAACATTTTGGAAACAAAAATTGTTCAGTTCTAATTCAGTTTCTTCAAAAAAGGACTTTTGTTACCAAGGTTACTTTTTGGACCAAAATTAGATATCTGATTTACAGAAACATTTTTAACAATACTGAAAGTGCTGGCGACTTTATACATTTATTTTGAATTTTAAACTATGCTGTCTAAACAGCAGTGTCCAAAAAGTAGATTGCCCTTTTTGCCCAGGCATTTGTGTTTGTCATGGCTGCTAGGATGATTGGTTGTGCTACTGTAATTTAGAAAGCTATCCAAAGAAACGGGAGAGCCATCAACTTTGGTTTATCAAGCTTACTAGAGTAAACTTACTTAGAATGTTGGGGGCTATTCTGAGAAACTGTACATGTAATTCAGACTCTTTCCAACTATGTAGATGCCTCATTGCTATAAAGATATCATATTAAAGGATCACAGACTTTTAATACACTCTTGCCAAATTATTATTTGACTTCTTTTTCATGGCTCTCTGTGGATACTTAGTATTCAAGTCAAAGTAGTCAATTAGCATGATCACGCTAATTCTATGATACCTGAAGAGTTTCCTAAGTTCTAAAAAAACTTTCAGTGGTGGTGAGTTTTTTAATAATAGATTTTTTAATTATAAATAATCTATTATTTCAACTAAGATTTGCATGAAGACAGAATAAACTTAACTTTCTGGATTTTTCTCTGGAGTTTTCAGAGACCAAGTAAACTCTTGGAAGGACACAGTCTTCCATAAAAAAAGGTTTGCAAACCACATGGTAAACTTCTCAAGGTTTGATTTGTCTCCTTTTTCATGCTGCATAATGGAATTGTTTCTGATATGACATGTTGCAGGTGGAAAATGGTTTCATGCCTGCTCTTCCCACTAGTAATTGATTCCAATGGATTTCTGAATATGGAACTGAATAAAGACTGCAAATTACCCATTAGATTGCCATTGTGAGACATTTCTTTGCATATGGCACTTCATTTGACTTAGTTTACATTTTCCTTATAACTGTTTCCATTTTCAGTTTATTGTGGAGTATTGTAGTTTTCGCTGTAATCCTAAAGTCCATTTTTTATCTAACTTTTCTTCTTGTACATTTTCATTTTTCCTAGAAGTCTTAAAAAACCACCTGCCCTATTTTAAAAACCAATATTCAATGTTCACAGTACTTGAGTATCACTCTTTAACACTTGGCTCAGCATTCTTCCCCCTTGTGCCACAAGTGAGATGGATCAAAAAACAGCTCATGGTGGATCTGAACGAACGGGATCAGAGATAGTACCCAATTTGATTATCTCACTTACACATTACCATCCCCAGATCTGTGTTTGCTAATTTTTTACTTCCCCTCTGGGAGGTTGGACAGAAATGATGGTGGTCATCCCCTGGCATTTTGTTTAGGCACTGGGTCTTCTTTCTGGAACCATTTTGAGTCTCTACATAGTCTATATGCAGAAGCCAAACAGATGAGCAGCCATGAACTTGCTAGTTGTGTTTAACTCCTCTTTGTTAACCGGAGGATTCAAGATGTACTGCTTTTTTCAGTCCAGGTGTTACCAAAATTTACAGCCAGCCCATAAAGACTGCAGCCAGCAAGTAGTAGGTTTCTGCTTGAGAGTTCAGAAGTTCAGTTTCAGACATTCACCCATACACCCCCACACACCCAATTATCTGTTGCTTGTTTGCATTCAAATTTTAAATTATTTTTTTCACCTACATGCCATTTTCTGACTTGTGTTAGCTGATGTGCTTTCGCTGACTTTCTCTGCATTGCAATAGTTAAGAAAAGTGGGACCTAAAGCCATGTGTCTTAGTCTGACCTTGTGTGGTCCAGAGCATTCTCCCCACCTGCTTTTGTCCGATTAAATGGAGGATTATATATATATAAAAGACCTTAGGAAAGGAACATCCCCCATTCAGGCACCACATAGCTCAAGGTGGGGCTGCCCCAGCCACTTCAGACCTGCCTCTGGTCCTCAGCCTTGTTAGCTCCCCCTAACAAGGGAAGAATTGAGCCACCATGTTTCAACACCTGATGAGTAAAACAAATAAAATTTATTCTGTGGTAAAATATGCTTGAAGGACCTGTGCTAAACAGGGCCTAAACTACACTTCAGTGACTATCACTTGAGGATGTATTTACAAATACTAATATTGCATTTACTAACTGAAGAATCAAGTAAAGAGATAAGACAAAAAAGGGGGAAAAAACCCTACACATGTTTACTTTCCTGATCATAGTTAAGGAGTGACACCCGGGGTACAAAACAAAACCCCAGAGAGCCACCTTTATCTGCAGAGATAACTTTATGTAGGTCTGTGGTCAAAGCCCACAGGGGCTTTACTCTAAAGCTCACTAAGAAAACACATTCATGTTTTTGATGTCTAACATTCTTACCACATAATATTTCTGGGTTTTTATTTTTTTTCCTGTAATAATGTTCACAGTCTTCACTGATATTTCATTGGTCAAAAATGAAAAGAGGGGAGCAAAAATGAAATAAAACACCATGGAGAGAGGGAAACTTAAATGGAATGGGACTTAAAAATTCAGGACAACTATGTTTGATGTTATCATTAAAAAAAAAATAAAAAGAGGGAGGAGGGAGAGATGGATGACAAAGTGAAAAGAAAAAAATGCAGCAACTCTTTTATGTGAAGATTACATTTAAAAATAACCAACTAACAGTCTGCACTTTTCAAAAGACTGACGTCCTGAAACGCATTTAGATTGATGCAGCCTGAGCCTGAAGTTCTCTTGCTGAGTAAACAGTCAAGTGTTCTTAATAGGAATTGCAGTTTCTCGACATCTGTTGGGGAAAAGGGAATGGTGAAACAACAATTTAGACCGAGATTGGTTTTGTTAAATGCATTTAAATTCCAAGATTAGTGGTGTTCTTTCTTTTTCAATTAGCATTTACTTGCAGAAAGGTTACAGATGAAGGGACTGAGAAAGAGTTCTTTGGGGGAGGGGGGTTAGCTCCCAGGGCAGTACAGAACACACTAAAACGTGTAACACAGACTAGCACAGGACTTTAACATAAACTTACAACTTATGCAAACGCAAGTGCCTTTGAAAAGCTCTGTGAAGGAGCAAAAAAATTAAAAGAACAATAACCGTGACTTCATTTTGCTGAGCCCCTAAGCTGGAATTCATATATGAAAAAATATTATTATTGCCTTTCAAAGGAATTTTCCAGCCCATTCATTTTGCAATTCCCCATGCTGATTAGACTGTGAGGGGAATGTGACTTCCTAGGGGTCACAGAAAGGTAAAAAGAAAAGAGGGTATAAGAAATGCCCTACCTTCTTTCTGCTTTTCAAAAATCAAGCTTACTTTATGACTTTTGTCAAGAAAAGGAAGATTCTTTTAACCCAGTGAAACAGTTGTTGCCATTTTAGGGAAACGGCAATAATAAAAAAACCTGGAATGTTCTGAATTATCTTGCCCTGTTTTGCTCTGGAGACTATGTCATGTCTTGAGTCATCATTCCAGAGTGAGACTGCTGTAACTGCTTTGATTTCAGTGTAAAGATGAAGTGACGAAGAAAACTCCAAAATATGTATCACGCGCAGGATTTTTACCCCCAGTATTATATAACCTTTTACAGGATATGGATTTCAATTAATTCTGTCCATTAGATAGAATTCTGTCCTGTAGAACGTGTGACTGTGCTATGCTGCTTTGGCTTTCTAAGATGCTTATCACTGTTCTTTTAAACATTTGGGATCATGTTGCGTTTGTTTTCTTCATTTGGAGCATTTGGGTTATTCTTCTTTTTCCTTTCAAATCCTTACACTTTATTCCTTTGCCACTGACAAAGCACTCAGAGCTGAACAAGAATTGTTCAGTCCCTGCTTGAATACCTGAGAAATGTACAGATATGCAAAGCAAGGTAAAACTCAACCCATTTGGAAAACTAAAGAAAAGGAAGGACTGTATAGATGCATCTTCTTTTTCTATCTCTGCAAATTCAAACAATGTTTTAAATACTTCTTCAAAAACATCCATAAATCAACAGCAAGTCCTCTTGTCTTTGCTGTTTAAATGCAAGAAGGATCGTAAGGGGCAATGCTCATGTTGGCATCAATGCAATGTGTTTGGTGTTCTCTCTGCTGGTAATGCAGCGTCATCCTACAGGAGTTCTGCTTCAATCTGTCTCTGGACACTTAAAACCAGCTGAGATTGATTGCACTATTTATTGATCTCATTTATATTGTCTTGGAGATTTCAACCTAATGCTAATCTGATGAAGTGCAGATGAAGTAGTCTGTGGCGGTTAGCACTGGGTACTTCACTGCACAGAGCCGTTAGAGGACTGGTGTGAACAGAAAGTACGAACAAACAAGTGCACAGTTGGTCCTGTGGAATGTTTCATTCTCCAACCACAAGTAGATGTGATCACAAAAGACTTTACAGGAAACTGGGCTTTGGACTCGTGCTCTTTCAAAGGCAGAGTCTCCCACCCCTTCCTTTCTCCTTCTCAGAAACCTTCACTTTTTTCTGTGTGTATCTCACAGAGAGTAGCAGTCATGTCCTCTGCATTCTGCTTAACACCATGATTTCCAGCAGACCTCCCCATCATATGTAAATGCCACTCAGCCTGCCACCTCATTTCACTGCCACCTCATTTCAGTATTACAGCTATGCCCACGGTGTGATAGCCTGGTCACCTACTGCAAAGCCAGGACTGTTCAGTGGGCGACAGGAAATGTTTCAGTGTTGGCAGGTCATGCTGGTGCCATGGCAGGTTACACCATCTGAGGACCAGGCACACAGAGCTGTGGCTTGTTTTGGAAGAAACAAGTAGCTTTAACTACAGCTTTTCTTCTGCAGCAATCTTGATCCACACGTCAGGACTCTTTATCTGTTTTCTTATAACTGTTAGCACATCAAAGGTTTAGTTAGGCAAGTTTTACTCCTGCAGCTAGTTTCACTATTGCTAGGTAAAATAAAGGCTGCAAGTTTATCCCTTCAATTATTTTGTTCAATGCAAATAGTCAAAATAATTTGCCAAAAAAAAAATTTCACAAAAAAAAATGGAAGCAGTCAAGTCCTCTGTGTTTGTTTTAAGTAGAACTAGTCTGTCTCCTCTTTAAAAAAAAAAAAAAATCTTTAAGTAAGGCTGGGGTGAGCTTTCAATTTCCACGTAAAAAGAAGTGCTGAAGGAACTGTACCACATCAGCTGTATCTCCTGGAGGTGCTGTGTTGCAGCTATATTGCTCACACACATGTTTTTTTAAACTTCTATCCTGTCCTGGGTGCAGTAGGATTTATATAAGGAGAAAATCATAGTGTACAACATTTCTGTCCAGACATTGTAAGGAAAAGGCTATCCCTGGATTTACCCATTTTCCTACCATGGAACAGACAATGTAGGTATTCAACCATTACAAAAAGGATAGCTACCATTTCAGATCAGGTAAGTTCACTCACTGCTTTAAAGTGGACTTTTAGTAAGGTCTCTGGGTTGAGTGAGCATGTCCAAGATGCAGTGCAGTCTATGGAAACATTCCATTTTATATCATACCAAAACACTCTGTGAATAATCTAAAGATCTAGATGCACACTGATAGATAAATATTGCTTTGCAGGCAGCAAGTTAGGGGTTAGCAGCACTTGGACAAGAACAGTGAGCAGCTTTGGGTTTCTTCCTGCCTGGGAACTAGCTGAGCCCCAGAGATGTTCCTGCAGCTGGGGAAGGACATGCTGCTGGACATGAAGTATTCTTACCACTAGCTATGGGGATCAAGTCCTGATCAGGTCAGCTTTACTCATTTTAGACATACTGGGAGTCCTCCCAAGTAAAAATTACCCATGTGCAAACATACTTAACTTTTTCTCAAGCCAGCGGCTCAAAAGGATGAAATGTAAAGAGCTGAAAGAGGAAAAACAGTTTTCCACATAAAGAAGGAGTTCCAGCACAATGAATTACAGTTTTTTACACAGATTCCTCTCAAATTAATTGAAAAGAAACACAGACAGAGATGCCTGAAGAGAAGAGGCTGAGGAGGCAGAAAACTGAACCTGAATGGATCTGAGTCTGGAATTTGTACATGTTGTCCCTTTTAGTTTGCTTGGGGCTGAATTTATTGCATATTAAAGGCTTTAATCAAATGTTCTGGGTCATACGAATGTATTTTTAATGCTTTTATGGTGTGGCATGTTCTAAGGAAAAAGTGTCATCCCACATATATCACATTTGTCTAAATTTGCATTCTCCCAGATGGCCACATTTATTGACTTTGTGAAGTTAACTGTCTCTCCCTGCTTCCAGCCAATCAGAGTTTGCTGGGGGATCAAAGAAAGTGAATCCTTTATTGTTCCATCTACTGCTGAGAATGACCCAAAACCAAAATCTTTGACACCAACACCCCCAAATGTCAGTACCAGATTAGCACAGAAAGTTCGTGGCCCAAATTCCATTTTCATTTTTTGCAGTTTCCATGAGACTGAAAAATATTTTACCTGCGAACATGAGCCCTTCTCTTGCTATCATATTATTTTCAGCCTCCAATATTAGAGGTAAAAAAAGCCTATTTCACACCTGATGAACAAACTAACATTCCAGCTATTATTCCAAATATACTAATTTATAATTACGTGAACAAGAACCCAAGCAAATTATGTAATTCCCTGCACTCCTAGAAACTGAACTTTAAAAAAATTGCAGGAGAAATTTTGTTCCGGTCCTTCTAAGATAGCTCTTTGCAGCTATCAGTCTTTATTAATCAAAAATTCACAAAACTCAATCAAATAAATTTCCTTTAAATGAAGCTAAAGGAAAATGAACAACAAAACGCCCACTATCTAGGTAGCTGCCAATTCCTTTTCTAGTAAGTGTTTAATCACTGGGTTTTTTTAAGTCCAAGTGTAATAGTATGGAAATTTAATCATCATTTTTATTAGTACAACTGCTTGAGAGGGTCTCGAAGACATTTCCTTTCACTTTAGTTTGCCCTGTGGATAAGTAGAGCACTTTGGTTCTGTATTGATTTGTCTTTTACTGCACTGATCACCTTTCATTTTCAAGCATTCACCTTCCATTCATGAGCATTAAATCCCTATTTAAAAGAAATAATAGAACTGGAATGGTGGCTCAATAGGGCAATGATCAGTGGAAGAACCCAGATGACTTTATCTGGGTCAGAACTTTATTTCATTAGGTTGAATAGTGATTTCTTGCTTTCCCCTGCTCTGTCTCTCGGGTGGTGACAGGCCTTCCCTCTCCCTAAGGATGTGAAGACCAGCTGCCTTTGGATAAGAGAAAAGGAAGGGAAAGAAAGTGCATTTGTAAAGGACACTGGTCTACACGTGCAGTTTGCAGCATATAAAAGCCCCCTGTGTGTGAATATGGGCTAACACATCAGCACATGTCTGTTTTGAAATGAAGAGCAGCAGGTACATTTTGACACAAATTCAAATCAAACGTGTGCCTTTGATATCATACTGGCAAAACTCGATCATATGCTTTGCTAATCGAGTGTGCCGAGTCTCCTATGCTTATGTTTTTTGGAATTAAATTGCATGACTGTGCTTTGCTCTGTAAAATGTGTAAATGTGTAAATTATGTCAGGACAGATTGCAAATGCCAGTTGAAGAAATAAAAAATATGCTGCACTCATTGTAAAGAGTGCAGGGGTGTGGCCTGGGAGATGGTGAGAAGGGGTTAATGCCTCCTAGCAAAATTCCTGGAAGAGACAGATTGATTTATTAACTGTTATTTGTATTACCACTATTAACAGCTCAGCTAAGAAACACCAGAAAATCCAAAAAACCCCATTCAGGACTTAAAGCTGGCAAAACTGTACTCTATCAATAAATGTAGAGCCATGGTTTCAACCTGGAAAACTTTGTTGTACTGGAGTCAAGATGGAATAGGTGACTGTAGTGAGCAAAGGCAGAGTGTCTGAGTGAAAATGGCACTGAGTTGTATGTTGGCCCTGTTTCAAGAGAACACTTAAATAAGAACTTAAGACCATTCCCTCTAAGAAACAGCACTTAAGCAGAAGCTTATGCACATTAATGAACAGGAATGTGCACTTGAAACAGGGCCAATATATACAGCTTGCTTGATACTTTATATTTACATATATGGAATTATTTTATCATCTTTTAATGTATTTTAATTATATTTTAAATATCCAATTAAGTTACAATTCCCTCTGCTCCCTCATTGTTTATCTCTTTTCCTCATTCTTTCTCCCTTGAAAAAGTTACTTGGGATTACTGTCCACATACTCCCCTAGTCTAATGCCAGTTCTTATTTAAAAGGGATCCTGAAAACCAAGGATTTTATTTGAAATCAAGGAGCATGCAGATCTCAATAGATTGCTTTCTCTTTCAAAGTTTGATCTTTCTCGTTTTAGGGAGACAACAAATTTCTATTCCCATTTAAATCAGGATCAGCAAGAATTTGTCCCTGAGTTCAGCTGTATTAGCATACATCCCACCGTGCCATGGAATTGTCACCCAGTAGTGATCTTGCACCCCTTAGATGAGATTCATTTAAATAGGTATCAGATGAATATGCTGAGGCAGATATGAGTTGATTGTGAGATCAATTTAAACATATGTCATTCAGAGCACTGGGAATAAATACACTGATTTTACAGACTGTCTTTTTCAGTTCCAGCTATTTGTTTAAGTGGGTCGCATTTAACTCAAAGAGTTATATAATCATTTCTGTGCCTTTATTACTGAATGTTTAATGTTTTATCATCAAACATATTTCGTAGTGATGTTTGAACTTTTCACTTTGATGGTCTGAACTTCAGAACAATACCTTTTCAAGAAAGGGAAAAATCCTTTAAAAACAGTGGGGAAAAAAAGTATTCCAAGGAAAGGCCATTTGCTATAAATAACTCTGACTAGATGCAACCTAGTATTACCAAATTTCTAGAAGCTACAGATTAAAGTTTCTCAAAGTTGCTTTTTCAAACAAGGATGTGTATGTCTCTATGTGATGATTTTCATTCCCCCAGGAGCAGAACAGACTTGCTGCTTCACAATGAGCTTCCAAATTGGTACAAAACTCCTTCACACAGCCAAATGTCCATTTGAGCACCTAGACATATGACTTGATTCTGCATTTGAGAACTTGGATCCACACAAAATTTATATTTATTTGTATAGTACTAAGATAGAATACTTAATTGTAAGCTGTGGAGGTTGAGGGTAGCATATGCAGCTTACAATTACAAAGTGTAAAAAATGCCCAAGAACTGTCGCTCTGCACTATTAAAAGCCTGGGTATTGTCCATGGCTTTCCACAGACCTGATATTGGAGTCATTTCCATACATTTCATGCAAGAAAATAAAGAAAGGAAGAAAATATGAACAATCATTGTAAAAAAATCTAAATATGTTGAATGTGTTAGAACGTCCTAGATGGGAGTGCTGCAGGTCTTGGAGATAGACTGGAACTACTGAATATATGTCACTTCATTTCCAGTAACTGATGAAGAAGCCCACAACTTCAGGTACAAAAGAGGCTTTGTCCTCTTCCTGCATGCAGTGTGCCATCAATCCAATGGTCTGACTGCTTAAAGACCAGGTGCTCCTTCCCATCCAGTTAACACGGGGAAATTCCCATACCATTAGATTCAATTAAGGTAAGGTGGCCCTGTTGTAATTTACCACACCACTATATATATTTCATCTTTTATCTTCAATTTAGGTAATGTAACAATCAAGCTGGCTGACTTTCTGAAATACATGATTATGTGAAGAATATTTCATCACACATTTCATAATGTCAGGTGTTTTCCTTTAACCTCTGGAGTCTGATTCATATTATGGCTTTGGTGATTACATATTGCCTATGCCAAATCCTGTCCTGTCATTATGAAAGTCTTTTTTTTTTGACTTTATGTCTTAAACCTACTCTGTGGTGCTCCTCTCTTGTTTCACTGGGGTTCATCAGCTACCTTTGGAGTTAGCTTCAGTTTAAAAAAGGAGTCGGATGAAGGTGATGGGAATACATGAGAAAATGTTATGTCACAGAGATTATCTGAGCTACTATAGTAATAAAAATGTATTTGCCAAGGATGTCTACTTAGGAAACATATTCTGGAACAGAACATTTGAATAAGTTCAAAAGGCTCTGCATCTTTTTAGTCAACCAAAAATGGTTTAAGTAGAGAATTTCAAATATGAAAAGAATGGAATTTCTTTCTTGGGAAACATTCTGAAAATCTGGATATCATTCAAACTGCAAAATCTTGCAGACTTCAAGAACTCTGAGAAGGACAAACTATGTCAGCTTGGTCAAATCATTTAATTTTTATATTTTTGTATTGTAATTATGTGGTGGATTGTGACAGAGAAAATAAAAAATATTTTCTGAAATGCCACTTTGAAATTAAAGAGCAGAAATGCTTTGGTTTGAGAGCACTGTGATTTATTGGGATTTCCACGCTTTTATTTTCATGCAACTCCACATGCTTGTATATTCATCTTCTTTCACAAAGCTTTATATTTCAACTGAACCACATATTTCAAAAGAAAATAATATTGTTTCTTATACCCATGCTACTGTGAATCACATTTCCTGTATTTTCTACAAAATCAAGCATAATATTTGCCTTTGAAAACCTGACTTTTTATTTTGATGGTTAACTGATCCCATTAGAATATTTGGCCCTTCGGTCACAGGTCTGGCAACATCTCTCTCTTCTCAAAATGCCATTTCAAATTGCTTTGACTAACTTAATTTATTGGTGTATTATTATTAACTAGGAATATCTACCATGTTTTGTCCCTTGATCAAAATCATTAATTTCTCTTGACAGCCTTCAGGTGGCACTGAAGATGAGAAGGAAAAAAAAGGGATATTTTTCCCCCTTGTAATTACAAACCTATAGTTGTGCTTTAAAGAAAATTTGGTTCTGTTTGTATGATTTTACTGAAAGGAACTATATGGAGTTCTGTGGCTTCACATATGCATTCCCATACATTCCCCTACAGGAGATGAAACATGACACTTCCTTTGTAAAAGATCCAAGAATCCTGCCCCTAATCCATAGATTTCATATGTATGTAATCAACTTTTATTGGTTTTGTGAGGATGAAGCTTCCCCTTCCAATGTGAGCACAATACAAACTTTGACAGTGTCATTAATAAAGAACTGTTTGGCTCAGACAAGCAGGGGAAGTTTATATAAAGCTTTTCTCCCTGTGCTTTCCATGATATTTGTGTAGTGTACTCTTGCTATGGCACACTTGCTGTGTCAGACCCCAAAATGCAAACTGCTTGGAAAAAGAGAAAGCTGATGCTGTAAAAAAACCACAGCACAGCTGAAAAAAGTTGAGGATTTCCTAAATATCTTTTTCTCCTGCTGATGGTAAAAACCTTTCTGATCACGATAACGAGCCTAATGAAGACAATGACAAAGAGCCAAATGATTACAGTGGCACTAAATCAAGCCATTTGATAGGCAAATTCTTAGGATTGGTGTTTTGAAGCCTTGATGGATTTTCTTCAGAAACTCAGGTCATTATCTGAAGACCAGAGGCACCCAGTTTGGACATTCAAGTGAATTTCGGGGCTCTTTTTACCATAAAAAATGCAATCCATCCTTTCAAATTCAGAGGCAGTCAGAACCATAATGACAAAAATGACCCCAAGATTTTTTGGAAGCAAATATTCTATTTGGGTACTAATTTTTCCTGATCTCCAAATAAAAAATACCAGGCACTGGATACTGTTCTCAGCAAATGGTTGTTTGAATCATAAGCCAATAAAAAACATAGCAAAGAATCACTTCTGCTTTCCAACAGAACACACTATTTTCCTTTCACAATCACTAGGATTCTAAAGCTATTTTACTAAATACTAACCATATTTAGGTGAAAAAAATAACTTTAATAATACTCTCATCTCCATTGAAAAGTAATATTAATCATTATTAATTTTTCATAAGCTATCATGTAGAAGTCAATCAAGTAAAAGATTGTATTTTTGAAGAGGTCTTTCTAAGTTATATTTTCTTGCTTTTATAAATAACTTTCTGTGTTCTAAAGATCATAGATTTCATGGGTAATGTCTTCACCAGTGCACTTACTGCACTTACAATGTATAGCTTCACCAGTGCACAAAGTTGGATGTTAATTCAAAAGCTTCTTTCTGAATATTTTTTAAAAAAATTGTCTTCATCTTGAAAATATTTGTGGAAATATAAATTTATTTAATAAGTGGAAAGCTGTATAGATGGCCTCTCTTAGATACAGTCCGTGTTTAACTGCTTTTCTTGTGAAAACTTTTCTTTATATTCAGTTGAGTTTTCCCTTACTCTTAAGTCTCTCATCCTTCTGCTGTAAGTCTCTGAGAAAAAATTCACTTTGTTTTCTCTGTCTTCCCTTTAGCTGCATCTGAGCTGCATGTGTGCTCTAGCTGGATTCCCTCTTTAGCCTTTTCTTCTAAAAGTTTAACAAAAAAAGCTCAATTAGCACTTCTTCATTCATTATCAGCTCCATCCCCTTAATTAGCTGAGTGACCCCTCCACAGGTTTAGTGTTTCCCTTCTGAAATTTTACCTTGACTGAATATACAAGTGCAACTACCATACATCTTCACCACCTGTTTCAAAATTATTAATATACTTCAGTTTCTCTGGCTACCCTTTTATGATCATTTTCTTCAAGTCATTTCACCTAACCCTCATTTTGATAGTTCATAATTATTTTTTCTCTCAAGAAAATAGTCTCCTTCCTGAACCTTCTTCACATTACTCACTATTCAAAAGTTGCTACTCTCTTTTTGATCAGATTGTAAGTTCTCATCCTCTGATTCACAGATGTAGCAAAACAGTGAAGCTCCCTTATCTCAAATGTAACATCCATAATGAGAGGACAGCAAGACCCCACTTAGCATTACAATAACTGACTAAGGATACTGAGTGCCCCATTTCGGTTTGAAGATTTTGCAAATATTGTCCATTGTGGTATCTTACAGTCTGCACAGAAATGTGGAGGAACCTTCTGTAATTAGTTACTGTTGAGAAAATAAAGTTTATAGGATTTAAATTATTTTGACTGATTTCCACTACTGAGACCTAGGGCTTCCTTCCCCTAATCTCACTCTCTAGCTTGAAATGGGACTAAACTGAGGCAGTGCAAATGGCAGCTACAAGCTGCAACAGTTTGAAACATTTAAAATTAAATGAACAGATGAACAGAATAAACAGAAATGTAAAAGGGCTATTCAACAGCCATACCTTTGTGGATAAATATTTTTGTGAGTGCACTCCTTCAGTTATATGTTCACACAGCCAAACAAATGGAAAATTATTCTACTTTGTAATAGCATAAGGAGAGACAGAATATGCAACATATATATTGCAATCTTCTACTAGGGTAAGTTTTCTAAATATAACAAGAAATACTGCCCACATAAAAGGCAAAGGATTTTAAAATTTTAATTTTCCCCCTTTTTTTGTTTACTTTTTGCAGTTTCTTCAACTCTGACATTAAGATCACAATGGTCACCTTCATGTTAGACATGTTTCTGAGATTTTCACTACTTATATAGGGCTGTTTTTCAGTGTAAAAAAAAGAACTGGATAATTCATTTGAAAAAACAAATACTTCAACTTTTTATTTTTAAAAAATAAATTAGAAGTTCTTTGTCTTTATACATTTAATCCATGTTGGTTTACACTTTAAAAATATTTTTAATTCCTGCTCTAATATGGGGAACAATACCTTGATTGATACAAAAAAGACAGTGCACAATTGCAGAAGCCATTTCACTAATATTAATTAATGGACAACCATAGAAGGGCACAAGAAAATATCCCTTCCCTGAGATGAGAGGTAGAAAGAACAACTGGTACCAATTCTTTTGGGACTGAAAGTTTCCATCTGAGCATCTTATAATCTCTTTCTAAGGAGTAAAATCCTTTTTACATAAGCTTAACATCATAGTTCATGAATCGCCTCAGAAGTCTTTTTAAACTGGATGTTTTTTACATCGTCCAGACCTAAACTGCAGGGTTCACATTATCTGAAAATCTCCATGACTCAGTATTATTAATTGTAAATTTCTCACATTAGTGAAAAAAACAACAAATGACACACCTTGCTTCAACAATTTTTCATTGCCATCAGATACCAAACAGACTTAGCCAACTTGATCAGCATAGATTATTAATTATGATGCTGCTGGTACAGTTCAATTTAATCAGAAAAGAACATCAAGGAGTCCAAGAAGTAGGGTATATAATGCAATTTATCTTTGCCTTGTACTGATAGGGATAACAATGATTTGCAAATTGGTTCAGCTACAAATACACAATTAAAAAGAGATAAATATCAAAAGATATGCCACATTTTCAACTCAAAGCCAAAAGTGCAGGTCTTAATCTTAGTAGTCAGTTTTAAAATCATGAGTTAATTCTTTCTTTGATGTGCATGCTTAACTCCCATTAAAATTAATGGGGGTTACATATGCTCATTGAGGAAGAAATAGACCCCATAGTGTGTATATTCTTCAAATAATAAAGATTTGGTAATTACTATATTATTTGTTCATTAATTTTCAATTTATCTTGTAAATGTGCACTCTTTGTGATCTTAGGTCCAATTATATAGAGTAATTTGTGGCAAAAGGTCTAGTGGAGCATTATCCTCTTAAAGGACATGCAGTTTTATAGCGTGTATTGACAGTGCTCTAATTCTCAAAATTTATCCCTTGCAAAATGCACCAAAACAAGAGAATTTGACTCCTAGCAGCCAAATTCTTCTTCTCTGTGTCATCCATGTTCCCTTTAAATCACTTTTGCCTTCCACCATGTTCGGAAAGGCCATTTTCCTTTAATTAGTCAGCAGCCAAAAGCAAGATTTTTAAAGCATATGATGATAAAATCCTTGCAAGTTACTGCAACACAATCTGTAGACAAGAGACAACAATTTATCAGATTCATAGTGGAGGTCTGACCTCTACAGCCTCAAACCCCTTCCAAGATAAGGGTTTAAAGTTAAAGCATTTTACTTGATATTAATGTGGTCTGAACAACTTTTAAAGCAGTCTCTAATTCCATACAGTCTGATTTCCCATTGTCATGTTTTCTAATGCTTGAGGATGGTCATACAAGTTAATAAATGTGTTCTCTTTGGGTCTTTTTCAAGATACAATATTCCCTTCCTGATTTGACTCTCTCTTTGAAAAATCCTTCCCTAGTTCTCTTACCCAGTTTTTCTTCCTTAACTACTTCCCAAAAAACCCCCTGTTAGTACTTATATTCTCCTCCCACTCATCTATTTTCTGGAACTGTGTCCTTCCCACTCCCTTTTTAACATAAAACAAATTTTCAGTCCCTGATTTTAGGCTTATTCAGTACAAACCAAGTACATGGAGTTATCCAATGATGGAGCATTTTCTTTATGCTCACCAAAGTAAATTTAGGTTCCTTGGGTCACCTGGATGTGTTTGTGCCATTCCTATATGATGCATTAACAATGTGGATGTGCAACAAGTGAGTTGGTTTGCCACTGGTTGACGTAGCACAGATCCTATGATCTGTGTTAGTTACTCATTTCAGGTAACTAACAGGAAGGAATTGTGTAAAGGTCATAGGAGTGTGAAGCAGTTATGGTCTCCAGCCAGTGTGACCCAAGGACATCTCATGAAAGGTATCATGTTCCAGCAAAAGTTTCCTATCTGTCTTCAAGAAAGAGGCTGATGATTAGGTTCAATGAAAGCCAAATTCATGAGATTAAAATCTGTCTTGTGACTAGACATCAGGAAGACAGGAGAATTCAGGATACCTTGAACAGCTATGTAGGAGCAAGGAGGAGAAACTTCTACCCAATGTAGAAAGAGACGTATCAATGCCATTTTACTTAAATATTTACTATACAAGTAGCACAAAAAATAAAGATATTATGAATCTGGGGAGGGGTCGAGGGTTAATGAAAGACCTTGGAAATTGTCCAAGCCTATGAGAATGGAAGGACAGGGGCACAACACTGAAGCAACAGAATTTGTTCTAAGAATAAGCTACAAGATACTTTCAGAGCAATTCATTTTTTCACTCCAGAGGCTCACAGTTGTGCAGATTTGGTATCAAGTACAGCTCACCGGAAATGGTAATGTTTTGTGATACAGAGTCATTTCACAACTATACTTTATGTGACATACATTTCCCCTAAATATTTCATGTTTAAACAATTTTCTATAAAGGCTGAATTATTAACTTTTGGAGTAGGAAGATATTTTGTAATTACTTTTTTCATCCACCATTCTAATTTTTTGAAAATAAATTTAAAAAACCAAACCAAAACGAAAACCAACCAAAAAAACCTTAATCAAATCAAACTCAAAACCAAACAAGCATAAACAAACAAAAAAACCCCAAACAAACCCACAACATTGAAAACAGAGACTATAGGACAATACATTCCATCTCAGTGAACACTTTTTATTAATAGAAATTTTATGTGGCTGTCTTGTTTTTTTAGTAGTTTTAGTATATAATAATTGAAAACACCACCACTGTCCAAATTATTGAATTTGTCTAGCAATAAAAGACAATCTTACAGAAAAAAATCTATTTATGCAGTGTTTTCACTACAAACAGAAACAAAAGCTATGGTCTACAGCTACCTGATTGTACAACAGGGAGAGAGACACCAAGTGGGTCTATAGGTACCTTGTGTTTTACATGCTTCCTAGTTTCTAAAGGGTCCTTCCTCTCTTTGCATTTTTCCTTGGTCACCTTCATTTCTTAAACACCCAGCTAGGCACCGCATAAGAGAGCTGGACCATGCCCCTGTGTTACCCTTTCCAGGCAGAATGGTGACCAAAAGCTCAGCATGGCAGTGGCCAGTGTTAACCCCTGAAGTTCCCTCACTCTACAGCTCCCCATACACCCACAGACACATTTGTGAATCCAGGCCCATTACAGTGGGTGTGTAAGAAATGAGTTGGCAGGTCTCAGGCTAAGTCAGAATAGGCAGATGTGCATGTCATAAAACTCAGCACCCTGATAGGCGATCTTTAGCACCCCCACGGCCTTTTTTAAAGAGGGGACCAAATGTTCTGCAAAGCAATTAGGGTATATGTTGAACAAGATTAATCTAGCTTTGTTTGGATTGCAGTTCTTCTAACACAGATGCTAACCTTATTTTGCTACTTTTATATACTGCAATGTATCTAGATAGCTCTTTGAATATAGGTATTTTCTTTCTGAGGCAACAGAGACCTTCATTTGTCTGCTCTATAGATACAGACATTCATTATCCCCAGGAACAGCCTACCTGGCTTTTAAAGACAGCAGTCCAAGGAACAGTTTACAGGTTGATTAAAGTTACAAAGTCAGTGCAAATGCATGGCAATGATCTAGGATTTCAGGCCCAAAAAGGGACATTTAGACAATTCTGACACCAGCATTTCCCTTTGATCTGTATCTACAGTGTATCTCTGCAGAAAAGTTCTGCAGGTACAGTGTATGCTGGGGAAGCTGAATGTAGGTCAATGAGATGCACTCTGCTTTTTTAAATAAAATCTTTCTGCAGAAAATGCATGATTTCCTGTTATGACTGTAGACTTCACAGAGTATCATACATTCGTTTTTAAAAAATGCTTTTCTATTTGTGCAAAAAACATTCACTTTACTCAAGGTGCACACACATATACACACAAGATTCTTTACATAATATACTCATTAATGGATAATTTCTTTCCATGCATTTACCATCATTAATTTGTGGCTGACAAGGCAGACCACAGAATTTCAGAGTGCCTATTCTTGAGCCAAAAAGGTTAGACAAAGGGCTCAATCCAAAGAAGACTTGCATACCTAAATCCTAACGCTCAGCTTTTGATCTTCAAATCCCTAGCTCAGTACCACCTAAGTTTAGCAAGACCAAAGCCTTTGAGTGCCTACTTTAAGCCACAAGAGATATATGGGTCCCTCATTTAATGACCTAATGCTAATCTGTTAGCTGAGAATCCTGCCAGGGCTTCTCAGGAGCACAGTGGGCACTGGCAAAGAGCATAGCAGGTCTCCAACACTCTCACCAGGCTCTGGAAGTGCCTGTCCCTCACACTGACCATTCAGAGACCCCACTGTAAGAGAAAACCCAGGAGGCCATTGTGCTGGTAGTGGGGAGGAACTGCCTACCCAGCTCCTTCAAGATAGTGTTGCCCTGGAATAACCCTTGAACTGCTTTCCTCAGAGCAACCAAAACCCTTTAGATCTTCCTAAATGAACTTACTGCATCCAGCCCCCAACAGAAAACAACTGAAACTAAGTCAGGAGGATCAGGGAGAGCAAGTGGGCCACAAGAGACAGTGCCTGTGCAGGTTCCACAGTCAAATGACAGTTAAGGCATTTGCCTGATTTGGAACATGGAAGAATGTGAGACTCATAGGAGAGCACTAAAAAGTGAAGATTTCTCTAACTCAAGCTTCATGTTATTAGCCGTGATTGGGACAAAGGATTTGGGATTTCTGATGAAGAGGGTTTTCAAAATGAGAATGAGCCACTGGAAAATGCATGTGGGAAAATGCAGTCTGTGCCAGATCTTCTCCCAGATTTTACAATGTGAGAAAGGCAGTAAGTTGGGACAGATCAAAACAGATGAACAATAAAATAAAGACTGAATATCTTAATAAAATTTATATAGAATCCTATGCCGTCATTATCCTGATTCTATTTCAGCCATAAAGGAGGAGAGGGATGCTCTACAGCTGGAGACACTTCTCTGAGTTGGTAAAAGCATGTGTTGGGTGATGGCACGTAGAATTATTTCTATTATGTTGCCCTGCACTTTGAAGAATTGTGTTTCAGAGGTCATGGGCTGGGTGTGTGCTGGCACTGTGTTAGGCCTCTGTGCTCCGTGAAAAGGACCTGGCAAACACAGGCTCAAGCTGAAGTTAATGGAGTTTTGCCATTGCTTAAGTTGAAGCCAGGTTTCCAGCCCTGCTGTCAAAAAGGTTCTTTTCCCCCCTCCTCCAGTTCTGCTACAGGCACCGGCTGCGTGCTCAGTTTATCCCATGCCTATCACAAATATAGCAGCGCAGACCTCGTTACCAGCAAGCTCAATTATTGTAATACCCTCTTAGAGGAGCTTAGAGCCAGGCTGCTCAGCACTGCTTGCTCCGAGCACGGCAGCACGTGTGCTCAGCCCTGTGAGCCAGCAGGAACACATTACACCACAATGCATTTTCCACGCTTCCAGCCTCTGAAGTGGAAGGTTGATTTTAAGTTGGCCCTTTCAGATTTTAAAGCCTTAAGTAATAAAGGCTCTGGCTATGACGGATCCCCTTTTCTTTGAGCCCTGCCCTAATGGGGAGCTGTGTTCCCACACCACCTGCTTTTCCTGGAACCCTACTGTCACATCGCAGATCTGCAACAGATTTTGACTTTTCTGTGCTGAACTACACAATGTATCTCACCCCCGGAACCTTCCTTTCCCGTCAACCCTTTCCATTTATATACCACACTCATCCCAATGTTAGCAGAACCTCACAGAATTATCGCTGCCATCTCACACACTAGCCAGGTTTTTAACGGAGTTGGCGTTAGAGCAAGTTAGCCAGTGTGGTTTCACGGTATCAGGTACTCACTTTTTCCCTCCTGCAGCCGGAGAAGAGGCTTAGTCTTTTCATTAGACCTGAGGTAAGACGGGTTTCATTTTCTGCAGGCCAAAAGCAGACAAATAGGAAGCTAGAGCAGAGCATCTGACTCCGTTAATATATCCTCTAATTTAACTTGCTGTAACTTGTTTGTGCAGCCGTACCCTTGGGTGATGCTGGCCACTGTACTTTATTACTCTATGCCTCTTCCTCCTTCCTCTGCTTAATGGGGCTAATGATGCTTCCTTTGTAAGGCACTTGTGAATCTAGAGATAAGAAATGGAAGTTTCAGAAAGGTATTATTAATTAACATTTATTAGCCTGTCTGTGCTCTAATCATCCCACTCATCTTTCACTGTACACACTCCTTGTGACTTTATTGCAGCTGTATTCTCTTCTGACAATTAATATAGTTATTGGCCCCATGGTTATTATTTTTTCCACCTCATCCTTTTTTCACTTTAAAACATGCATTTGTTTACTTTGAATTCCAACATGGCATGTGCACTTCTATACAACTTTGTTGTTAGTATACTTAATTTACTTTAACTACAGTTCATATTGGTATATATGTTGACATTGAAATTAGTAAATCTATTAATAATATTATTAATAATAACAATACACTAGTTTTCTTTTAATTTAAAAACATGATCCAAAAGTTACAAAGCATGGATGCCTAAGATTAGATAATTAACCCAAAACCAAGTTCTGGAGCAGTGAAATCCAAGCTGCTTTATATGAATTCCATCTAGGGATTTAAGGCTTAAACTCTAGGAATCCATGTTTGAAAATCTTGGCTTTGATATATGAGTATAGGTTTTCTAATACTGGTGTGAATGAGAGACATGGGATGGTTGCCCTTTCTTCATCTCTCTTCAGGCCTTTAACATGAAGGGCTAATAGGCACCCCAGCATGGGGTGAGCAGCCTATTTCCTGAGCAGGAGCATTCCCATCACCCCATACCAGAGGGCAGGAATGAGGGCTTAATACTTTAAGGCCTGATGTAACCTATCTCCCTTCAGGTGCTCAAATTACCATCTCTTTATACACCCCCAGTTAACAGTCAGTGGAGAGAAAAAGGCACCTGTGGGGATGACTCAGCCCACCTAAAATCTGAGTCACCCTGTGGAGGCACCTCTCTCCCTCTCCTCTTCAATTAGAGTGGGCGCCACCACTCAGCAGTCAGATGTCTCCCTTCAACACCCATGCTGAAGCGTGGGGGAAGTTGGCCCCAATGCATTTAGTTTCTTACGTCTCATCTTGAGCCTTAGAAAGACGAGACCAACGTTTACACAAAGAAATAAAAACCAGTAATGTCAGAGGTGGTTAATCTTTGTGCTATTTATCCAGCTACCTATGTATTTGCAATACTTATGGGTACTGTCTGCCTTTGATGTGCAGGGATTTACAGATGCAGTTCCATTAACATTAGTGGGAATTGGGTGCATAGATCCAGTACATCAAGATGAGAATATTTGGTAATAAATCTTTTAATATGCATGTAGCATTGACTGAATAATTTGAAACATTTTTAAAATCCAAATAAAAATTGAGTTTTCTCATACAAGAGAAGCTACCCCTAGAGACAGATAAGTGGAATCTATCTCCACATAGTCAGACACTGTGTGATTTCATATTGTACATAGAATGATCTTTTTTTATCTTTATTGATTACTAGAAGAGTAATACAATTAAAGGTAGCAAAATGCTTTAAGGTTTTTGTTCTCTGGCAAAGAATCAAGAGTTCAAAGTGGGGCTTCTTTCTTATTATTAGAGAACACCCTAAGAGACAATAATTTCCAGCAATTCTCTCTTTCTCCTCCTCCCCTTTTCATTTCCCATTTTGTGATTTTGGGGATACAGAAAAAAACCTCTGTGTGTTAGTACTAGATAGTGATGTGCAGACACAAGAATAAAACCTCTCCTTTCTTTTTACAACCACAGGTGTAAAAGAAGTACCTATCATTATTTCATTAATTATCTGCAGCAGTATTTTCTTGCCTCCTTGGTCACATGTGTTCATGTACATGTGAGCATACACACACACACACACGTTGTCTCATGCTTGAGTTTTCTGATGTGGAACACCCCTTGATAAGAACTGCTTATGCTAGGATTATGAATATAAGAAAATAGAAAAGACATTTAGAAACCACAGGAAAACAATTCTTTTGGTGTTTGAACTGCAGTGTTATTCAGATGTATATAACTACTGCTGGGTGGGGGAACTGCAGGAAATATGCCAAGGAAGAGAGACAAGGGAGGGCCATCAACAAGACAGAGAGAAAAAGACAGAAAATGCTTTTGTTTGCAGACTTGGCTGTTTGACTTGACTTGAAAATAATAATAGGCCCCCATTCTCTCTCACCAGCCCCCTCCCCCGATTCATCGGATATAACATAATTGATTCTCACTGGAGACAGATTTGGAATATGTGTCTTGCTTGTTGCTATTGTTTATGTTTACACAGTACATTTACTGCTAGAGGAGTTTTGTTCCTCGTTTACTCACTGCCCTGTTGCAAACCCCTGCTGCTTTTCCAGCTGGCACCAGTTCTTTTCTTCTCACTTCACAAAGGGAGGTGAAGAAAGGGGGAACTGCACTGTCTTGGGGACCATGAGAAGTTGGGGATTTTGCAGGTTATGATATTCTGCATGATGCAGGAAACTGACTCTTCACATTTGTCTGCAAATTCCTTTCAGAGTGTGTGGCTTGTGTTCCTTTCTTGTCATGTTTCTGCCTCCACGATGTGCTAAAACTCAAAGGCATTAGGGCAACAAATTTTCACACCTGGCACAGGACTTCCAATACAAGGTCATAAATTTTGCTGACTACCCATTTAAATGTGGTGCCTTTGGACAAAGAGGTGATTACTGGCCAGGACAAATCATTTTTTCAAGCCCAAGCACTACAAGGGAGGACACTGCACCACACATCACCCAGCAGGGCTGATCATGGATTGCCAGACCCTGGGTGCTAAGAAAGACTCATGGGGGACATCTGGCAGGCATCAGGAAGCAGCTTTGAGAAGAGCAACAGCTTATCTGTTTCTTTCACAATCACACACAGTCATGAGTTGGGAAGAGATAGCTATGGGAAAAGAAGGAACAGGAAAGAGAAGAAAAAGGTGTATAGAAAGAACAGAGGGAGGAGGAGTCTATCTGGGGTCTAAGGAAGAAAGATCAACAAAGACTAAAGTAAAGTGCGTGGCGATATGTTTTAGCAGAGGAGGCATTATTTTTAAAGTAGTCCTGAAGTTTTTATGGCTCGAGGCCCCTATTTCATCTTAATTCATCCTTGGGGATAAAGACTCAGCTGGATGGATCTCAATCACTCCCTTCCCTTTCTCACCCCTTGTCATCATGTTCTCTTCCTTCAGTACATTTTCACCATGGTTAGAAATTCCGACTCTCACTCCCTTTCCCAAGCGACTACCGTGGCGCCCTTTGGAAGGTGCGCAGTGCCCTGACTCCCACGGAGTCGAGTTCCATTGGAACTGCTGGTAGTGCATTCATCAGCCATCTGTCATTGCAGCTGCTTGTTGAAGAAATCAACTTCTTTTTTTTTTTTTTTTTAATACTTTGACTAGGAGGGGGAAAAAAACCCTCAACCACCAAAAATTTAACAACAACAATAATGGCCCGACTGTTTCCTTGACAATCCAAACACAATCTGCTGCCCACAGCCTCAGAAAGTGTCATTGAGGCAAAACAAAATTCTCCTGGCGTGGTGGATTTGAGTATGACTACAGGCTTTGTTTTGTTCTCCTTTTCTGTAGTAGGTGTACTACCCTCTTCCGATGAGAGAATAACTCCTGTGGAGTCTCTGTGACTCAAAAAGACTGAGCTATGACATGTCAAACTTTATCAGCCAGTTGTCTATGCAACTTTTAGCTGAAAGTCTCAAAAAAACAGGAATGCTTTTTAAGATCCTAACATATGTTTTTTAATTCATTGTATTTTCCATGATTGAACAGAAACGTTGCAGAGAGGTGATAAAAACTGTGCAAACATAGGGTAATATTTAATAGTGTCAGGAATCTAGGCTACAGGCCTCCCAGCTCTCCAGTCTCTCTGCAATATAATTTGATTTCTTTTCTGTAACTGTCTTATAATGAAGATGAATCTATCTTCACTTTATTTTTGTCCTGAGATCTTTATACATTCACCTTTCTAGGTCCCAGGTCATCCTGCCAAGCCTTGTTCATGGCCACTTCAGTGGTGACACCCAAAGAACCAGAGACCACTGCACTTTTCAAACCAGAGCCAAGCAGCCTGAGCAAAACTCCTGTGTACAAGTTTGAACAACACTTGAAACAGAGTCACTTGAAACAGAGTCCACAGGTCCTGGCAAAGCAGAGCAGTGTCCACAGCCACACCATGGCATGTAAATTTTTTTTGCTTTTCTTTTATGTTGCACTTGGACAGAGAGAAAAGGAAAGGTTATCTCTCCATGTCTCCCCTGTAGGCAGCTGGGAGAGAAGCAGGATATAATGAGAAGGCTAAGTGACTGGTAAAATTAAAATACACAAACCATTAAAAAAGTTTAAAGGGTAGGAAAAAGAGTGCTCACAGCATCTGTTTTAGGTCAGCACCTAAGGAGTTTCTTCCAGGCGATATGGGAACTCTTAAGAAACATGAATGTTGTTACACACAATACCATCTTTATCAAAAGCTAAAAGCTCACAGAGGGAGGCCACGGCACTTACAGTCTGGGAACATGAGTCTATCAAATGAGAAATCTGTGAGAGCAGAGGAAAGCCCTGACATGGCCTCTTGGGCTGGTGGCACTGACTGATATGTCTGGGCTCCTGGACAGTGCATCTGACACTCCTGGCAATAAAACCTGAACTGACAGGTTTATGTCTCCATCTATACAATACCACTGCACCACTGCACACCAATATGTAACATCACACGTATTTTATATTTGTGTGTACTTCTATGTGATTGTCTCTGGAGCCACAGAGGTACAGAGAGCTTTTCTTTCTTTTTTAAAGTTTTTTGTTAATAAAAGAGAACGGTTGTCTTCCAGTCTTTCTGATCAACTCCAGGCAAAGATGGGGAGAGAGAAAGACTTCAAATCCAGCACAATAGCTGACTTTTTACATTTTATCAATTCCTTTTTCAGTTTCCCATATCGAAATTCTCAGCCTTTTGATTCAACACATGTAGTAGAGGGGGCTCAGAATGAAATGGAAAGTAAACAGTCCTCATCAATCTCAAAAGGCTTCAGATCTTTATATAAAGCTATCTTATTAAGATAGGTAGGTATTTCCAGGTGGGAATTCTTTATTGTCTCTTTTTTTATTGGGTGACTGTTCTTCAAAATCACCAGCCAATAATTGAGAGTCAAGCTTAAACACCTGCTGGAATCTCATGTATGTGAAAGAACATAAAGCTTCCTCCAGGAAGAAATTGGCTTTCAAGAAGGAAGAAACATTTCACATTGTGACTTTTCTGACTGTTGTTTTGGAATAACCAAATGTGCATGCTTTGGAGGCCTCTGTCATGCAAAAATCTGTAAGCTCCATTCAGGCTGACAAATAGTCATTTATCCTGGTTATGACACAGGATTTATATCATTCTATCTCTACAAAGCAAAACCAATCTTCCCACCTGTGCTTATGGAGATCCTGCTGAGAAACAGAAGGGACATATTTGTTGAATGCAAGTGATGAACTTAAGCACAAGTTTTTAACTTTAGTACAGGAAAGATTCTTTTAACTCAAAACCTTTGCAAACTTGCATGTTTGTCACTTTTCCCTGTAAAGCATTTCTATTTGCCCATGGAAGCCAAAACCTTTGCTTTCAAACTTTGAAATTATGAATTTTTATATTAAATTTATTTTTTAACTTTAGATTTGAGGTTGGGGGGTGAGGTTTGCCAAATTTTATTTTAAGGTTGTCTAAATTAATAGTACAACCTACACCTCACCTTCCAATCCTTTTGCTCAAGGACAGTCCACATGCTAGGCAAAGTTTTGGACAATGTTTATCTTTCTGAATTTATGGGTAAATGGATCTTAAATCACTATTTATTCAATCCTATCCTGTTATTCGTCACCTAAAGGCTTATACAATTTGCAATTTCTTCTATACAGAATTTATCACCATCTATATGAGTCAGGATATGTGTTCTTATATTGATATATGGAGTAAAAGACAGAAGAGTAGCTCAGAACTGAACTACCCCAGAGAGCACTACCGCCAAACCAAAACAAATAAAGAACCCACTCCAAGCTGGAAATGGCCCTTCCTTGCTGGTGGGTAAATTGCCAAGTGGTTATAATTCCAGGTACTGGATGTGAATGATTTCCACAGGAAAATAAAGATTCTTTTTTTTTTATACTTTTCATACATTCCTGTTTAGGGATAAGAGATAGTTCGTACTCAAGAGAAACTTTACCTCTGGGAAGACATAATCCTAAGTGCTACCTGTCTAAAGAGGAACTTCTAAGTGCAGGAATGACAGTCTAGGACCTGAAAATTTCTTTTAGCAGAGAAGGGAATGTAACTTAAAAACAGTCTAACCTCAGAAAAAAATGAACTCTAATAAAAGTAAAGGTATGCAGGATTTCAGCCAAGATGCTTGTCCGTCTCCTTCCATGATCAACCTTCGTTTCCACATTGCTAATATTCCCCAGCTTGCCAGTCAAAGTCAGTTGGGAACTAAACATATGACTCAGCCAAAGCCATTAGTGCAGATTATCAGCCTTTTGTCAAAGAAATGAGCAAAGTCACTACGTGCTGATGAAGAGCTTTATAACTGCAGCCTAAAAGCCACATGGAGGAAAAGATGTTTAATTCCTGAAACAGGTCCAGATTTTAGAAGAGTTAAAGTAAAGAAGAATCTCAGCCCAAGCTGTGATTATTACTCATGTTTTATTTGAATAATCTAAACAAATAAGACAAACGATTCTGTGTCCACAGTTTCACAGTTACAATGCTATTAAATTAAAGGACCAGAAAAATAGTCTCTTCTAGTACTTACACCATAATTCTTTGTCTTGCAATATGAAGTATTGGAGTCTGCACTTAATGCACAGGTATAACATCAATGAATGCTGGGGAAGCAAAGTATCTGGTTTTTTATTTTTACATTAAAGAATCATATGCATAAAGTAATGACTTGGCCTTTTGGTCTCCCACAATAATTTAAACAAGTCTATTCTGTTGATTTTACATAGCATCAATTTCTGGAGCACTGCTCAGCATATATCCACAATCAGGAATGGCTTACAAAGGTAGTGCTTAACAATGTTAAGCAAGGCACATTGTGGCAGCCTTAGAGTCATCCTTACTACCAGGAATTTGTTAGTGAGAGTAGAAACTGTTACATAAAGCCTTCTCATCAAGCCAATGCACTTAGCAGGGAGGATCAAGTGGGACTGGTGTTATGAGGGATGTCGAGTGGTGGCACTGCTGGTGCCCCATGCCTGGCTAACTGCCTTGTCTGTTGAGGATAAGCTCTTCTTTAACCCCTTCTTTATTACAAACATGGTGCTACAGGAGGTTAGTGCTGGTGTAAAATCACCTGAATGACCACATTTTGTTTGACTTAACGTGAATGAGCTATATTGTTTTGGCCTGAGAGGCTGTTGTGGTATTGGCATTAGGGTTTCATGCCATCATAAAGTTCCACTCAGAGTACACTCAAATGCAGATTTTCAATTAAATTTCCTACATTCATGCCAATATAAGCTGGTAAAATTTTCAATTTTTTTTTCTACTGCACCGATATAAAAACTTCATAGCACTGAAATTAGGAGCTAAAGACCTTTTCCAAGTGTTCACAATTATTTTACTCATATTTTTAATATTCATAAAAGTGGCAAGAACAAAGTGAGTCAAATTTGCATTTCATATCACACTAAAGCTACTCCACATATACACGATAACACATCCTGAGAACAATGAGATATCCTGTCACATGTATGCATTTTCTAAAACTGCACAAAAGGAGGATTTCAGGGATGCATAAATTAACTTCCTACCTTTAAATTATTAACCCAGGCTGTTCCCTGAATATGAACCAAAATCAAAGGACAGCTTTCCCCCACTGTTTTACTCCCCTCATGAAGAGCACACATATTGTCAGTCTTTCCTCACTTGAAGTTGATGACTTAAGAAATTGAGTTACTTGAATAATAAAAAATTGTTTTAAGAATTTTTTTTTTTACAGTTCTTCTATTCATGGCATATTGTGGCTATTAGTAAGAAGCCACTTCAGCTACCCTAACATGTTTCTTGTTGAAAGTGAGGAAATGAGCTCTCCATGCCTTGATATGTGGGGAGAAACAAAATTTAAATCATGGAGTTCTTGAAGATATGAATGAGCTTTTATCCAGGATCCTGTCAGTGTTCAGGATGTTCCAAAAGCACTTCCTCATAGGCTCTGCAGAAATAGATGGACCTATAAACTTATTTCCCTGAACTGCCCTTGTTAAACCTGGCCCTCAAGGGAGCTGACGTAGCCAGTTGTTATGGATGAGTACATTTGGTACATGTATTGAAATCTGCTTTCCAAATATCAGAAATAGGCAAAATAATCTGCTAAACCATTTCCTCTGGTACAGCTTTTCACAAAAACCTTCAGTCTGACTGCAGACTTTTTGAGAAGGAGACAAAAAAAGGTCAAATTTGAAGAGAAATTTTTATGAAGTATTAACTCACTTCTAGTAACAAGTGATATTAAAAATACTATCTTAATCAATTCCTTTAGGGTCACATCTAAAAATTGGAACTATATATGCAAAACTTTCTGTGGGAGAAAAAATTGGATTGATTAAAGTAGCAACCAAAGAAGAAACACTCACAATTGCAGCCACACTGGACAGTCAGTCTGAATGAACACATTTTTTTGGCCAGCTAGTAACTTTACAGCTACTTTCACTCTTACTTTATAAGCCTTGTTTGCAGGTTGCCCTAAAGTGATCTACAATTGGTTTTTCAGTTGTAAAATTAGTGCTATGAACAAGTTAGTAGTACTGTTTTCGCATAATCTTGTGAAAAAATCTAGCAAGCCAATAGCTATCATAAAGTACAAATGTGTGTTTTCCATAATTACACAGAAATCATGATTTAATAGCCCTAACTTCCTACTTTAACAACTTGAAACCTCACACTTAACACAATCTAGCAAGATTCTGTGTAACAATGCAAGAATTGCTATTTTTCCCCATCTAATTCAAAGATCAGCAACAAACACATTCCAGACATTGTTCAGGGTTTCATACTTATCATCATACAAAAAAGTAATTGCCTTTTATTGACCTGAACTGACATGCATTTAAATCAAGGGAATTCTGCCCATGATATGGGACCAGGTCTTAAATCCCTTATGTTAAATTTGCACTGCAGTCACCAGTTCTTTAGTCTATATTCGAAGTGATTTCTAAGAAAATATTTTTTGCTGTGTTCAATACTGCTTAACTGTCATTTTCATTCGTTTTTTCACATTGTATAGGCTCCCATTCAGAAATAGAAGTTTTGCACTCTGCTCATATGAAACTGTTATAAATAATCTTATGATGTCACCATCTCTCTTTGCTGGTTTGTAGGCCCAAGGATTGGAATAATGCATATAAGAACCCAAACGCAAGGACAATTATGTGAAATAAAATTAATCCTGATAAATTCAACTATAATTATCCACAATACTCAGATAATTTGGGGCAGCATAACTAAATGAAGAAATAAAAAAAAGGAAAATATTTATTTTTGTAGCATAGCTGTAAGGTATCAACATGTGAACTGTGCACTTTGGGTGTGCTGATTACCCAAAGATATTTTCATGGTAGCCTGAGACTCAACACATAACAAAATGCAAAACCACATCTGTTTTCTCAGTTTAAATTGCTGCATGATGTTCACTCAGCTTCTCTACTCTGGCATGTGCCAAACCCATGGCTGAATAAAAAGAATGCCTGCCAAATATATCCACTTTCTAAAACTATGCAAATGGAGGACTTCGGGGATGCATAACTCAACCTTCCTTCTCAAAGTTTCATTAACAATATTCCTCTTTGTCACTGGAGCAATGTAAACAACTGCAGTTAAAAAAAAGAGGCAAATCCCTGCTTACGTCATGATGCTTTCTCACAGAATTTTGGTAAATTAGTTGTAGTCATAAAAAAGGGGGCCTTTCTAAATTGCTTTGTGCGTCTACATTACAGCGGAACGTGATATGGAGAACTTGGCTCAGCCAAAACAGGCTGAGCTGGTCTGAGTAAAGGCTGTGCTGTGATTAAGAAACTGAACTAGGACTAAAGACCTCAGTTCAAACATTCAACCCTTCCACAGACTTTCTGTGTGATCTTGGGCTGCCCACTATCAGTAGCCTTCAGATTCTGAGCTACAAAAAGGTAGTTGTTTTACTTCTTTTCTCCTATCTGATGTGCGTAGACTGTCTTTTTCTTTGTACAGAACCATACATAACATCATCCTGAGCTCACAAAACACTCCTAAAATTTCAGTATGAATAAATAAAGTTATCTATTTGTCTCAGGGTGACTTTATGATGTGTATTCCCTATCACTGCTCTATGCCCAGAAATTAATTTTGTGACTTTCTGTGCCTTTAAACTGAGCCTGAGAGGAGGGAGAGGAAAAAAAATGAGTGAACTTTTCAAAACAGAGCTATTGTAATTGTTCTTTATGTTTTACCAGAAGACTCCTCATACAGAGACAACATAGGATTTCTCTAAATGTTTGTGTAACCTCTGAAGTCAGAACTAATTATGCACAAGATTCCTGGGGTTTCACAAACATCAGACCACTAAATAAACAACATAGAAAATGTAGAAAGGTCATGAGATGAAGATTTTCAGCGTCTTTGCATGTAAGATCCTCAACACTCAAGAGCTGCATTCCCCTTCCCGGCTTGCAGATCTCCACCATTTGCCATGAGTCTGATCTGAGAAAAGACAGTGCTCTCCCAAAGCCAGGATGGAGCTTTGATCAGCCTGGTCTAGTGGAAGGTGTCCCTGCCCATGGCAGGAGGGTTGGACCTCGATGACCTTTGAGGTTCATTCCAAACCAAAGAATTCTAGTAATTCTATGATTCTATGATTTAATCTCTGCTATTATGCCACAGTAACTTGACTAACATTCAGAACTAGTTTAACATGTCCTTATATGAACTGATTTGCAGGAGGATTCTGACACAACGTGGTAAGGAATAGACATCTGGATAACTGGGTTTTCAAACCCAGTCTCATATCAGCACAAAGATGACTATGCCACATACATTAGCACACAGCAGTCCATAATCCTCCTGCCAGGTACATCAGGATGCTGTACCTGTGGCAGGGTTAGGATACTTAATAGGAAAGCTACAGCATAGTGTTCAGGAGAGGTGAGGAAAATCCTTGAAACAGAAGGTAGTAAAAATCATTCTCAACCTCAAAGTGGGCAATAGCTTAACTAAGCCTCTGTACAGTCCCTAATTTTCGTGTTGGACTTTCCCAAGCAGTCATCCTTTATCATCTACATCTGAATTTGAAAATGGATCAGTAACTGACTTGACTACCACTGATTGTACAGGAGACACTTGGTAGAGTTAGCAAGATAGATAGCACAGGTCTTCTTAAAGTGTATTGAAATAATTCCATCATTAATTCCTCTTTTAATGACACCTGAATGGAAAAAGATCTGGCATTTTAAAAGCACTTATTGGTCTTACTAGAAAAAACAACTCTCTAGAAAAATCTGAAGAATAAAGAGAAAGTGAACTGCCTAGCGCTGAGGCTGTCCATGAGTTTTCCAGAAAAAAATTCTCTAGCCTTTCCAGTGGCAAAGTGCTGAGTAATTCCCTTGAGCTGCTAAACTCTTTCAACTGAAAGCAGAGAGATCTCAGTGTCATTCACAGCTCCTCTCAAGATGCTCAACATGCTGTAGGATGGATCCATCAGGAAGCAACCGTCAAGAGCAGGTTCACAGAACCAGACCTATTCTATTGCCCTAAGGCAAGCATTTCTCCAGTAGTTAATTTATACCAAATTCAAACTTCAGTTAGGATAGAGATCAAACACAATCCTTTCTGGAAACAAACAAGTTAATTACAAAAAAGGAACTGTGTTCATGAAACACTGTGATTGGAGCAAATGCCCCAAATGGTTAGGGCTGCAAATGTGAAGGATCCAAGAACAACAACAGCACAGTCATGATGCATGCAAAGAATATTGCTCACTCCTACTTTCCCTATCCAAAAAAATCTAATCGAAGAGAAATAATGATCATGTAGAGGCAATTTTGCCCCAGAAAACAAGACAGTCACAGTACAGTCAGCATCACTGCAGGAGCTCTTGGGCTCACATTGCCAGGCATGTTTCTGTGTGAGACCTGACATACAGGAGGTAGCAGGGAGCTGGTTATTTTTTAACGTTCATTTTGAATGAAGCTGCTCTAACTTTACACCTAATTCTCAAATAAGCACATGCTCATAGCAGACAAATCTTTACTAACTGCAGAGTAATTAGGCAGCGAAACAAGTGCTTTTGCATGTATGCTCAAATGCACAAAGCCTCTGTGTATGTGGTGTGTGTGTCCACGTGCATATGTGCAAGCACTGCTCTGCATATATATTTTTATTTTTTCCCCTCAGAGGGCCATGGTGGGTACATAATAACACCCTCCTTCCGACCCCCCATGGTCACAGACATATGCACACCCAATCACATCCAAGGGACCTTGCAGGAGTCAAGGCCGGGGCTTTAATGCCTTGCTACCATTTTTGACAAGACAGCCTCCTTCTCTGAAAAGGACGAGCTGGAGCCATCTTTCAGGAGTTTTCTTTCCCTGACAGAAATCAGCAGGGTTAGAATAAACTGCATAAGTTATCAGCTCCTCAGGAAAGAACATGAAAAAAGCCCTTCTATCACTTAATGAAAAATAGCTTCTTTTTTGGACAGAACTTCATAGGCTTGCAATCAAGCCGTGGCTCCCCCCTCCCTTCCTTCCTTGACGTGCCATAGAGGCAAATCAAGTCGGCATCTATTAATAATATTTTCCCCTGCTCCTTTCATTTCTCTGCGTGTCCTACCACTGTCAGGCCCCGTGATGGAGCAGCGCCTTTATCTCGTCCGAGTCTGGTCTGTCAGGGTGATAAACAATTCTAACAAGAATCAGAATAAAGATCTTCCCAGTAGACTCGGCGGAGAGATAGAGGCTTTTCTCATTTTCTCGATGGAAAAAAAAAAAATTTAATCTAGCAGCTCCGGCTTTTTTCAAGCGTCACATTCAAAGAGATGCAAATTTGTCAGAGCTGAGACCCCGGCTGACTCTCAGCACTGCGTGAATGTCAAAGGGGGGACTCGAAGCCTTTGACATCCCTGCCTTTTTTGGGGGCTATCTGCTGAAATAAAAAAAAAAAGGAGAGGAAAAAAAAGCAAATGCTTTGTAGTGTGTGTTTCAACAATTTTCATAAGTTTTCTTCTGAAATAAAATAGTGCCGTTGGGAAGGTAAAGTGAGAGAGAAAGAGGGAGAGGCAGAGTGAGGGAGTGAGAAAGAGGAAGAAAGGGGGAGAAGGGAACATAAACTTGTCCATTTGGATTTAAACATGTCATGTTAATAGCAAGATTTTTACTATTTGGAAAGAGTTAATTTATAGTTGTGGGTATTTGTTGTACCTCACACACACACACATGCACATGATCAATTTGCATAACCCTGAGATGGGTGCTATGAAGAGAGCATTACATGTGCATGTGTCTACCCTCATTTGTTTACATGTGTGATTTTAAATGTGTGAGCAACCATGTATGCCTTCAGAGTTGTAGTGATTTGAGTGTGTATCTGCACCCATCGCTAATCTGTGTATTATTATGTGTTCTTTTTGCTGTACAATGACCACGTACCCTTAGCTGAATGAATCAGAAATTAAGCCAGTACTCCAAAGAACATGCCATCTGAAGGACAAATGCAGCAAATATATAACATGGTTAAGAGCTCAAGCACGAAGAGCATCTGGAGGGATTTTTGTTGTTGTTGTTGTTTAATTGGATTACAAATTTATTATTTTATTAATTATTTACTTACGGGTTTTTATTATTCTTTTTGACCTGTGCTGTAGGGATTATAGAAGAAATTAATCTTTTAAAGAGTCTTGGATAAGGAGAGACAGCTGTATAACTGTCAGAGGGTGGATGAAATGTGTCCTAAATGTGTGTGTCCCTTTAGAATATATTCTTGCAGGAAAAAGGAGAATTTCCTGTATGTTGAAGTCCTGGAATCAAGTGAATTTTCGATTGTCTCTGGTTTCATTAAAATAAAGAAAGATGCCTAGAGCTGTAAGTATGAAAATATTCCAAGTAAATCCATAAGCTTTAGAATTTAGCAGATCCCCTCAAAGCAAAGTGCATTGCAGATCTGTTTCCAAGCCAGACTTCTCCACCCTGGACATCTGTATACGTGCCACTCTACTAGTTTAGCACCAAGCCTGACCATTTCTGACCAGAGCTCTGTGCTAGGATTGACACAAAAGTGGCCTTTCCTAGACACATCTGTGTAGTTCCTCCAGACTCTGGCTATCAGAGATATTTCTTTACCTTCTTTGTATGACTTATGACCACTCACAGAAATTCCTAGGAGTCTTTTGAGACATTTGCCTTCCTCTGTAAAATGTTCTACTGGTGATAAGCAGCATATAAGTGTTGAAAACTACTTTGTCGACCCAGATCAAAAGGTTAAGTTTAATCCACATGCATTTAAAAATACTTGTGATGTGTGGACATTGGCAATCACTTAAGGGAATGTCCTGCTTTTCATTGCCCTTGTCTTCAGGCTTATTCTGAATTCTGTTAACACCTCCTCAGTCATACCTATTTGGGCTCATTGCACTCTCTCCTCAAGACTGTTGTTGAAAACTCTGTTCATTAATTGCTTGACTCTTACTTACAATCAATGGAGTGCCAATACTGTCCAGTCTCCACTCAGCCTGAACTGGTTAAATAATAAACTGACTTCTACTGCTTTGGTGATGCATTTGTAAGTGAGAAACTCCTATCCATTGCATAAGGGTGTACTCAAATGAGGTCTTGAAGTGCTTTTCTCAGAGACTTCCAGATCACTCACTTTTTTCTTTCTCTGGAAAAAGGCATCTAAGTCATTATCCTAGCTGGGAAGTGGACTTGCAGGGAGCTAGGGACCTAATTCAGAACAAAAATATCTAGGCTGTGCTCAATCTGCTAGGCTATATTGAGTCACCACCCCACAATAGCTGGACTGGGGCTTGGGCAAGGGGTTTGCTGCAACCCAAACCATGCCTGCTCTGTGGAGCTGCATACCTGAGTGGGACTGATGCACCTTTCTTCCTTCAGCAAGGATGCATTTGGCAGGTCCCACTGCTACTCGTACGCTACAATCCTGGAGGTGATTGCAGTCTCCAACCAGGAGCAAAATGTCACATATAAGGGCAGTCTTTGAAAGCAGGGAATGGCATGAATGAATAGGCAGGTTCAATGTGCAGAGCAACAGAGTGAGCAAGGGCAGGCGCTAGTTTGAGACTGCTGGGAGAACAGGTGGATTTGAGAGGGGAAGACACAACTAGCAAAAGTAATAGACACTGAAAGGTGTGAGAACATTTGGGTGCGTAAGCGAATGTTATATAAAAGCTTCAAACCACTTAGTTACTGGAAATGATTGCCTTCTCTAAAGAGAGAATATGTCTGTATCTGAACTAAAATACCACAGTAGTGATATCTGAAGAAAACAGACCTGAATGAGACCCTGCAATGATAGTAAGATTCTTGACGTTAAGATCCCTAGGATCAATTTGCAGTAACTGGACTTTCAAGTCCACTTTTAGTCCTTTAAAAAATGCTCTGTATATCTCACTGTTCCCATCAATATCAACAGAAGCTTTGTTGGGTTCCTAAATATTTTCCCTTTTTTTTTCCAGAAAGTTGGATTTTTTTCTTCAGATGCTTAGATACCTTTAATAACTGAATTGTTTAGTAGTGGCAGTCTCCAATGCTGTTATTCCTCAGCTAAGTATATCATCAATCTGTTCTCCTGAGTTATTTCAAGAGACACATGTTGGGCTAAACTGGAACCCAAGTGACTGAGTTAAAGCTGCAGGATGCATTGCTAAGTCCTAACTACAGACCACATTTCATTCTAATGTAATGTGATCTGCCAGAAAATTAGAAGAACTCAGCAAGGAAATAAAAATAAAAAGGGAAAACTAGCTATATGTGATTTTTCATAGCTTTTTCTGTGCACAGAACTTGCAAACAATTTTTGTGTAGAGGAAAAAAAAACCCTTCACACACAATATCTCCTACTGGCTCTGAGTAGGATACTATTATATACACATTTCACATACACTGAGGAAACAAAGACAAAGTAAAGTACAGCATTGAGGGAGTCATCTCTTGGCTCACAAAAAAAAATGTTTATTCTGCTTTAGAAATTCCAAAAATAATGAGTATCCTGTAGTAGCAAATGTAGATATAAGGGAGAGGTATTAAATTTTGTTGTAAAATCTAGTATGATTTCAAGCACTAGACTTATTTAATAATGCAAGGATAACAGCAGTGTACTTGGGATTTCGTCAATGAACATTAAAACAATGTTTACATTCAACATCTGTGAAAAGTTTTTTCCTGACATCGTTATAAATTCAGGAGTTGCCATAAATAATTAGCAAATAAATAGAGTCCATATTATAAGCTTCTATAAACTTTGAAACATTTGCCTTACATACATCTTTTTATTTGTCATTAGCTGAAACAATTCTACACCTAAATGAGTGCCAAACTAGCCCTCACCCCCCCCCGTGGCGGGTCCACAGGAGTCTGTGGTGTAATTTTTAACTTAATGCAGGATAAGTCAGACTGAAGCACAGCAGCAGCTCATTAGATAATTCATACTTTAGTGAATTTTATTCAATGGGCAATCAGTTTATTATTTTTATAGCTTCACTATAACCATTATTCTGCCTGTTGTCCTCTACAGTAAGGTTTCAGCTACATAGCAGGGCCCGCTCCTGCAAACCTGAAGCCCTTCTGCATACAAATGGCATAGGGAGGGTTTGCAGGATTTAGCCCATGGTTTATAAACTGTGTAAATTATTTTAGAAGTCATGTCAGATATAGTTTATTCCAAGATTTGCTTGCAAATTTTAATCAGAAAACACAGAATGTGTATGCAGTTTAGATTGAAATATTCTTTCACCTTGTGCTCTGCCCAGCTTGACTTACTGTGGGCTGATACAACTGGCAGAAGTTACAGCATGCATGATAGAGGAAGGCTGGACACAAACTGGAGAAAACACATAAAGAAACATTTATTTAAAAAAAGTAAATCAACCATAAAGATCCTCCCAGTAGACCTGGGAGATGGAAGCCTTTCTCATTTTCTCCATGGCAAAATTTAATCTAGCGGCTTGGCTTTTCAAGCGTCATATTCAAAGAGATGCAAATTTGTCAGAGCAGAGACCCCAGCTGACTTTTAGCACTTCGTGAATGTCAAAGGGGCTTAAGGGTTGAAGTGTCTTTACCTCCCTCCATCCTTAGTAATTCAAAATCAGACTGAAAATACAAAGCACCCACCTCTACCTGTTTGTTCAGGCCTCTATTTCAAGTGTACCTGCCGGCTATAAACGTGTTTGTTTCAGCTGTTGTTATCTGTTTTAACTAAAAGTACATATAGAAATGAGCATGCAAGTGAAAAATGTTCCACAAGAGAATCCATCAACAGAAGAAAAACCCTCCCCTTTGGAAAGCTACCCTGTCCCCCACCGCATATATCCACATTTTAGAGGTTCTTGCAACATAGCCTGTTCCCAATTGACTGATTTCAGAACTGCTATTAACTGAGTAGTAATCTCACTCAGTGACATGGTTCACTTCATACAGTCTCAGGAGGTAATATATCTAATAAAAATAAAAGTAATAAAAATAAAAACAGCCCTAATGAATACTCTATACCATGTAAGGTATATAGTATACCACATAGCAGGGGCCACCTGAAAGTAATGCCAATGGATTTTTTTTTTTAACCTGCCTCCTGTATGATGTAAATATCAATCTACTAATGGAGTTCCCATTGATGAAGGATAAGGAAAAGGAAAAAAAAAAAAAAAAAAGAAAAATGGCATTGAACAGATTGAGACAGACTAATCTTGTTTGTCTAAAAATGGAAAAAAAAAAGTATAAGTAAGCAAAAGCAAGAGGATTTCAACTCAGTTCCATGTGTAAGATGTTTATTAAATTAAATTACATTAACATATACATGATCAGTGTGAAGGGAAGCCCCCAACAGCCTTTACTGAATGACAGATTCAGTGAGTGAACCCGAGCTCTGAGGCTGGACCTAGAGTAACAGTTTCAGAGATGTGTTTCTTCTCATTTAACAATTTATCTGTCCTCTTGATGATGAATTTACCAGAAAAGGATGACTGTCTCTTTAAAAAAGTAGTTTGGGCAGTGCTTCTTGGTTTTAAAGTCTGGAGACAGTGGCATTAGATTGATTAGGTGTGTACATGCTGGCTGAGAAAGCTGTAGAAAGGGGAATGGAAGTGTTTGACAAGATGAAAGACTATTCAACATGTTAGACAGCTGGTTGAGTGAAAAGATCTATAACAGCACAGTAAAATATACTCAACAGTAAATGATACCTTCACTGCAAAAGCTACTACAAGTTAGGTCACACAATTTTAGCCTAGGATGACAAGTTCAACCAAACAAAGTTTTAAAACACACAATTAATGTGTGTGTGCCTTGTAACAGACAGATAGCACTTGGGAAATTGAGACAGACAGGGGTTCCCTTTTCCAAGTTTAATAGTGAATATGCAAAGTTCCTGAGCCAGACTCTGATCTCTACTGCTTATTCAGAGCAACTGCACTGATCTCAGAGGAGCTGTTCCTAATATACACCAAGGTTAGGGAGTTGAGGATCTGCGCCTCCTTCAGTCCATTACCTTGCTCTAGGAAATGAATGCTTTTGAGAAATAATGTTGTAAAGGGAATTGTGAGCATTCTTCCTGAGATCCTGCAGTTACTGATGACTGTGGTAAATGTCTATGTGTAACTGTGTGCATCATGTTTTCTGATTTGCACATGAAGGCTTTGTAATCACCATGTGATTTTTATAATTAACGAAGCACAAAACACACCAGGATGACAGGGATAGTGAACCGTCATGCATGCTTCAGACAGTCAGCAGATAAACAAGAATGAATAAAGAACATTTAATATTTTAAGAAAAAAAAAAAGGAGGAATTTGGGTGGTTTTCTGGTGATAGACTATCAGGGATTATGGTAGTGGACTATAAATTAGTCTAAAACCAAAGGATGCTTTTTCTGTAGACAATAAGAAGACAATTGGACCTGGACACAGTTGGCTACTCTCATTTGATTATTCATGATGCAGTGATCATTCCAGTTAGCAGAGGTTGCACCAAAAGGTCTTTCAGTCAGATGGAAATATAGTGTATGAAACTAAAAACACTATCAGAAGAACTCTGATTTTTAAAACTTTACTTTTCCTATTAAGCTAAATTAATAGCAAATATAGAAGGCAACATTGAAGAAATACATTTTTATCAGACTCTAAATCTCCTTAGACCATCACAGAAGAGTATATTAACATACATCCACACTTTCAGGTTATTTTATGTTACCAGAAAAGTGCAAAGACGCCATGGTGCAGATGCCAATTAGGCCTGAGGTGATTTGGACTTTAAAAATAAATTTAAAATTATAATTTTTAAAGCTTGGCTTGTTGAGTGATGCTCAATATATGCTTTAAGCTCTTTTTAACATTGCTTTTAGAAGAGTTAAAAAAAAAAAATCTTTTTATGTGAAATCAGCCCTTTTATTCCACATCCCATATGAGGTATTTCCCTCACTAGTTTTCAGGGACAGTAAGGCAAGCCTCTGTTAACTTGATTCCACTGAATATTTGACAAAAAAGTATTTTAATACCAATGTTAACACATATTTCCTTAATTATAAAGCCCTAAAGGTATGTCAAACTAAGTAAACCATTAGATTGTCAAAACATTAATAATCTATTAGTGTACATAGATTTGCTCATGCCGTGCAGTGGGCCAGAGGGGTTGGTTTCAGGATTCTTAGTCAACACACTAGAGTATCCATTGCTAGCTCCACCAGGAACATACAGAGTGACCTTGGAAGGGCTGCCTAGTAGTTATCTGCTTCAGCTTGCCCAATCTTAAAAATCTGGAGATGCTTTGAGGTCTTTGGATGAAAGGCGCTATTAAATGTATGAAGTATTTATTAATTAATATTATGCCGAGAAAAAGATATTTCTGCTTCTAAAATGTAAATAATGTATTAACCCACTCCCTCCCCTACATAATACCAGAAGTGTTTCTTCATAAGCAGATATTTATAAATTAGATGGCATACTGTGAAATTATTTAAGTAATCCAAATGATTAAATAAAAAATGTGGTTTCTGTGGGAGTGCCCCAAGCATACAAAACATTTTACCTACTCAGCTGTATCCACTGATTTTTTTTTTAATTTTTCAGGGATAGGAGGATGCAGGTTGCCAGTATGTCTTTATAGGAATGTTAGTAACTGAACTGAGTTTTATTCTGGGGATTTAGAAGCAAAATTTCAGTGTTAACATTCTAATATAGTTATCAATATAATCAACTCCTCCTCCAGTCATTATTTTCAGGAAATTCCTTTTGCACACACAGTTATGGCTTTAATTGCTTTGAAGCTTTGCCTTGGCTGAAATTCTAGGATATCTCAAGTCATTCTTTCCTCTGGCAGTTCAGCAATTATATGTATAGATACTGTATAGCTGAAATGGAAGGTACAATGCAAAACACAGGAACTTCAAAGACAGAAATTGTTGAGCAGAGAGAGAACACTTATATTTCTACGGGAAACCAGTCTAGGCTATAAGTGCTCTGAAAAAAAAAGAAGGGCTGAAGTTAACCTTTCAGTTCATTACTACAATAATAATGGTTAGCTCTACGACATGTCCCAAGTGTGAATGGGGTAACTTCAGGCTGGCAATGGGTCACCAGTGGGGTTCCGCAGAGCTCCATTTTAGGGCCAATTCTCTTCAACTTCTTCATAAACAACTTGGACACAGGACTCAAAGGTACATAAATGAGTTAGTTAATTATGCAAAACTGCAAGGAGCTGTTGACTCCCTTGAAGGCAGAGAGGCCTTGACAAATTAGAGGACTGGGCAGTCACCAACTTTTAACAAAGACAAGTGACAGATTCTGCACCTGGGATGGAGTAACCCTGGATATACAGACAGACTGAGGTTCGTTCACCACTTCCCATGGGCAGGAAGGTGTTCAGCCGTCACTGGGAAACCTGAGCTCCATTACACATAGCTGTGGCTTGGGAAGACAAACGCAGTCGGTCCAATGACCCCCCTCCTTCCTTCTTCTTTCCCCAGCTTTATGTGCTGAGCATCATGTCATGTGGCACCTTTGTGGTAAATTGGGGTTATCTGTCCCATCTGTGTCCCATTCCAGCTCCTTGTGCATGGCATCCCACTCACTGGTGGGGTGGGATCTGGAGCAGAAAAGGCACTGATGTTGTAAAAAGGTATTGATGATGTGTAGGTAGTGCTCAGCAATAACACAAACATTTTGGTACTATAATCCCTGTTTTCAGTACAAGTCTAAAATATAGCCCCATGCTAGCTGCTGTGAAGAAAATTAACTCTGTCCCAGCAAACACAGCACACTAGGCCTGCAGAATGCCAAGGATCACTACTGGGAATGTTTGAGTAGCAGAAATAAAAATCAGTACTAACAGAAGATTGGTTAAAAATAGACTTTGAATTTATAGTTTGTATATAGAAGTTATATAGATATTACCTACATAGTTTAGAGAGAGACACACAAGGGGCTTCAGTATTTATTGGCTGTTCACATTCAAATAAACATTTGTGGATTTTTTACTAAATAGTACATTTAATTATATTTTATGATATTTTACTTTATGAGATGAAGTATCAGATTTCAATTTGATTTTGTTAACCTTATTGTACGTCTCAAAGTCTACCAATTTATCACTTTATGGGGGTAAAATCATCCATCCTAAAGTTTCCTGGTTGCAGATCACTAATTAATTAGTAGCTGGGATAGAATTTAATCGTTGTTAAAGACCCAGAATTTCTCATATCACTGTTGCAGAACTGCATAGTCAATTAAGCAACAAGAACCTGCCTATGTTACTTGGTTTATTATACTAATGCCTTGGAATGTTTGCATGAAATACATAAATTCTCTCGTATCATAGTTAATTAAATCCAAAACTATGGTCTGTAAAAGTCACCTGTCTGACCTCTGGAGAATGAGTGCGAATCAACGCCAAAGACCACACCAAAGCAGCAACTACTTAAACTAACAAAGTGATTTATGTCTTTCAAAGAGCAGAAACAGAGAGAAAGCAATATTTTTTAGTTCCTTTAAGTTTTATTATGACTTTATGATACCATTCTTGATGGCAGAGAAAAGGTTGGTGTCAGGGGACTGGTGCTGCTTCCAAGTGTAACTGCCTCAACCCAGTCAGACAAGAATGACAAAAAATACTTCTTTTTGTCATTCTTTGCGCAAATGAAAGAAACTTGTCATTCCAACTTCACAAAACAGCACTAGAGATGAAATGCTCAACTCCACTGGGACAACCATTTTTTTGCTGTTATTACAGAAGAAAATTATAACCATAAAAATGTCCAATTTAGAAAAAAGGTGCCACTTTAGCATCATTTGCATAAAAGCTGTTACATACAAATTGTTATAAAGACAAATGTGTAGTACTCTTGTTGAAAATTGCTTATATCTTAGGTGCTTTCCCTGAAACGACATAAAGGCCTCTTCAAACTGAAATTCATTCTCAGGTAAATAAAGCTGAAAAAGAATTTTCACCTATTTGTATGTACGTGAGCAGTTTTTCATATTGTCTTAAACAGATTTTTAACATACATTTCTACCAAACTTTCAAATTCCTTCCCTCCTTAGCCTGTTGGTGGCTTCCATTATAATAACTTGGCTTTGCAGATGAAGGCAGATGAAAAGCTTATCCTCAGTGAAAGCTAATGGTCACCTTGAAAAGAAAACTTTCTGCAAATGTGGGCACCTTTACTTTCTTCTGTTCTTTACTTTCTCCTCTGCAGTGAGACGATCACTGTCTGGATGCCACTGATGTCTCTGTCACCATCACTGTTACCCATCAACTCAGAAATTTATTTATTCCCTCTCAGAAAATCAACCAGATGTGCTGTGCCTACTGAAGGTGGGCTATTTTGCAGCAATCAAATAATAAACTTTGGTACATAAAAATTGTTCTACAAAACAGTCCGATTAACTTTATTTTTTGTTTCTGGCAAAAAAAAAATCAGTGGCATTTATTTATATTTGGTGTTAAACACTGATACAATGTGGATTAACAAGAAATCCAAATTAAGTTTTGCAGTAAAGTGAATCATCAGACGTATATTACTCTAATTGAGAACAGTATGCTAATATAAATGGGAATGCTAGTAGGGGATTTTCAAGTGGTCTGGTAATCTTTTTATGTAATTGCAGAATCATTACATTAATGTAACTTGTTTGTAAGCAGGAGAAACAGCTATCTGTAGAATGCCAAGTTAAGATGGTTGTAAACAGTTCGCCGTGTCTGAGATTAAACATTAAAGCAAATAATATTATGGTATAGAATCCACAAATTTGTTACTCCTGACTATGAGACTATGAGACCTATAAGGATATGGGCTGAGACATTGTACACTGCAGCACAAGCAACACTCTATGTTATATGGAAACATATTCAGTAAAATTAAAAATAAAGTGTTCTCTAGAACTTTAGACAGAATAGGGCCAATAACAACAATATACTGCACACTTCATCTGCTTTTCCAACAGGTCAATTGCTTTCTCAAGCAAAATAAAGTAATAAAATCAAGAGTATATGCTTTCGGGTATGAAATCTAGTGTTTTAATTGTTTAAATATACTGGAAGCACTAAACTGAAAAAGGTCTGTTTTTCCATGTCAAAAAGCACCCACATTTCCAGGTGAGTAGAGAAGCATTCTTCCTGCATTCATCCACAGTTGGTGTTGATGATGTGGACCACCTCAGAAGCTTATGGTTCAGATTACTTGCTTTTTTTTTTTTTTAATTTTCAATGACTGTGGGGAAAAGTAGGGTAAGATTTATCTGTGTGCCTTACTGTTTTGTCCTGAGTCTTTGTCCTTGTACTGGAATCACAATGAGTTCTGTGAGCAGCATATGCAGAAAGCTGCAGGAAAACATCTGTTTCCAGCTACTTCATTTTGTGTTCTCTTTCTCTTCCAAATTTCTAGCCTGCTCCTAAATATCGACTGCCAACAAGATCTATCTGTAGGCAACCCATAGTTAGCTTTTCCTCAACCATCCTCTCAATTTCATATATATATATATATATATTTTGCACTATTTCTGCAATCTTTAAGTCATTGCATTAGCAAATACACAACAGCATTATGAGCAGAAGTCCTTCCAGTTATGGATGTTCTTGCCCAGTTGGTGGAATTCAGATAAGAAAGGAGAAAGTTACACTTACACTCAGCTATTTTCTGTTTCTCCAAACAAAATACAGAAAGAAAGGGAGAATAAAAAGATGCCGACATTAATGAAGACTTCTTGAAAATCTAGGATGACAATGAACTGAAAGGGGGAACATACAAATGGAACTGTAAATTTGAACTGAAAGCTGGATGAAAATATTTGAAGCCAACCAATAAAACTTTTCTACTAATTCTATTATGAAGCTCATTGCAATAACTCTTTGGGCTGAAACCACTTCATGGTTAAAATGAAACAAAAAAATTGTACTGCTCTTTGTTGAGGTCTTTCCCCAAAGTGTGGACATCAGAAATATCAGGCAATTTTCCTCAAATCTGATAAAAATATTTAAATTGGAAATTAACTTTTTTTCCCTCAAGATCCTTAGTGGAATTGTAAAATATTAGCTATCATTCTCACTTTAGTAGAATTCACCCTTTTCACAATATCTGTAGGCAAGGGATGATGTTTGGTGGTGTTCTTGATTGTTTAAGTATAGGTAAGTCTTGTATTTTTGTCACTGTAGCTCTTGCCCTGTCCCCAAAATCCTACCAGTTTGCTTCCTTTATTTGGTGTGTCACGTGCAATATTTTCTGACAAAGGATAACAGAATAGAGTATAACCTGTAGCAGCCTGAACACAAAATGAATGCAAGCGATAGGAAATTTTGGACAATAGCACACTAAAGACTTTTTTTTTTTTTTTTTTTTCCAAATACTTCAGAAGCAGGAATGCTGCCAGGGAGTCAACCAGGCCTGCAGCTGTAAGAAGAACAGTCCATGTTAGAAATGCTAAATGAATTCTTTGCATCCATGCTTGTTGCAGAGAAGCTTTGAGAGGTTTCAACACTGGAACTACTCTTTATGGAGGGACAAATCTAAGGTACACTCTTAAATTGATGTGTCAGTAGAAGAGGTTTAAGAACAAATCTATACAATGAATAGTGACAAGTCATCAGGACCAGATCATGCAAGTGCTCTAAAGGAACTCAAATATGAAATTGCCAAACTACTCGCTGTGGTGTGTAACCTAGTGCTTAAATTGACCTCAGTACCAAAAGAGTGGAGGTGAGAAACACAACAGAAATTATTTCAAGCATTTTGTAGTGAGGAGGGAGACCCAGGAAACCATAGAGCAATACTCTTAATTTCTCTACTGGGTAAATTTGTTGGAAATATCAAAAAAAGAAACCCAGATTTAGGAGGCTTATAGAGAAATGAATTAATGGAGATGCTATAAAACACTGCGTGAAACAAGAGTGTTTCCAGCCAATGATTGATTCTGTTTCTCTTAGATGCCTGTCTGAGGGTAGAACTAGCTCAGTCCAGGTATTTGGTACTCAGAGTGCTAAGTTTAGATGAGAAGAACACAATGTCGAGTAGCTGAGTGATGAAAGGGCAAGTGACATAAAATGCAAATCTATACAAAGGAAAAGCCCTGAAGTAAAGATAACTAATCAAAGGTCTTATCCTAGATATTATAATTATATTTTAAAAAAAGACAATAATGTAATTTGGATTACCTGTCCAAAGTGAAATATCAAATACCCCATTTAAAACAAACTAAAGGAAGTATCTTTAGATATAACAGTAGAAGTCCTTGCAGAATATGTTTTGGATGCTACTAGTACAAATAGTTTCAGACAACAGTTGGAAACCATGAAAGAAAAACCTCTTGAGACATCAGATGTCCCATTCATCTCAGAATCCCTTTGCACATCCTATTACCAGAAACTGGAATACTGTGCTAGGGGAGAGTCTGTATTTGATTTCTTCTTAAATTCTTTCTTTAAGCATCCATTGCAAGCTATTTCTACAAGATAATTACTACACTTGATGGACCTATGATTTTTCCTGTTAATCAACTCCTATATTAGATTTTATGTAATTTGTTGTGATATGATCAAGGAAAACTTTCAAATAAAATCCACATTGTACAATGTTTCCCTTGATCAAATGTTTGATCAAGTTTGATCAAGGTTTGAACCTGTGCTGTGGTAAGCACTTCTGTTAAAGCAGAGAGTTTTACCTTAAACTGAGGTACTTATTAGCAATCTTGCCTAATGTAGTTGGAACAGCCAGTGAGTGTTTTAGCCCTTCTCAAATAGATTCAAGCCACCCTTGCTGCCCACCCTGTCACAGTGGGCTTTCACCAGTTTTTTAGCCATGTTCATCACCTACAACATCATCTCTGTCTGCTTTGAAATAATGAAAAGGAAGGAGCCTTTCTCAGGACTACCAATAATTCATCATCTCCAGGGAGAGTCTGTAAAGTATGAAACCATGAATTGTATTTTCTCCTTGAAGATAATTCTTTAATGATTATCAATTTCTCTAATGAGTGACTGTAAATACTGTTGAAATAAAGATGTCTTCCTTTTAGGATCATTTAGCCCTGAGTATCCCACAGGTCCAGTTATCCATGTCTTTCTAGGTAGCTTACTGATTTCTTGAGCTACCCAGGAAGCTAGATGGCTTAACACATATCCATCTGTCCTCTCTAAAACTATAACTACTCACTCCATTTGGCAGGGTGGATGAATACTTTGTTCAATTACATTAAAGGTTTTATTTTAATTGTTTAATATTCCCATTAATAATATCTCCTTAAGTCATCTGTCGAGATTTTGTAATTTTATATTTTCGTTGAAATTTAGAACAAATGCAAATTAAAAAAAAATTCTAGCTACCTCTCACCTGGATTATGATGAAATGTTTCTATATGTTAATGGTTTGGTTATTAAAATGTATAAGGAGAGGAAAAAAGCCTGGAACAGACAGCATCAGTGATTGCCTTGAGAGTATCCTTCCATAGAGGAGCACGACTTTGCACCTCTGTGACAGCAGTGACAGATATTTGTGGCTCAGATGGTCCAGGTCACTGTAGGCCTAGAAGAGAACAAAGACAATATTCTGTACCTGTAAAGAAAGTAAAGGGCAATGAAATATGTACCCAAAGCAAAACTGAGGTGACAAATTGGCCACTGTGAAGCTGACACAGTACACAAGCACAAGGGATCAGGTGTTGAAGACAGAAGGTGGTTTATTCCAGATGCACTTCCCTAAGTTTTCCCAGACAAATGTAAAACTTAACCAAAATTAGTTCCACAAAACAGCGAAGGAGCAAAGGAGAAACAAGTTGTGGTTCCTTCCTCTGAAGATAAGAAGCTGACAAATGAGGAGTCCAAGCAACCTTCTCCAACTTATGTAGGAGCAGGAAACTGAATCTAAGGTTCCTGTTTGCCCAGGTTGCTAAATACATCCACAAAGTGAGAAGTTTGCTTATGTTTGCATCATTAAAAAGAAGACTCTTTTTTGTTTGTCTGTGTTTTTTAGTGATGTCATCAAATTTCATCACCACCATTGCTAAAAACATAAATGGGAAAAATCTGATGGGTGCTACAACTGTGAAAAACCATGTATGTCAAGGTTTCAGATTTTGAGAACTCTCATTGATGCTCTTGGCAGATAAGGCCCAGACAAATACATATTACAGCATAAACTGTTGCTGTTTCTTTAGGTTTCGGTAGCATATCTTTTAAGGCCAGACATTTTTTGTTTTAGGCACCTATAGAAAGATGCAGAGGTATCTGGGGAAATGAGGAAAAAGCAGACCAAAAATTCAGAAAGGTTTGAGGAGGATTTTGAGAAACTGAAAAATATAGAGCAAAGTCAGATGGAATAGGAAGGAGAGGAGACAAACAGAAGAAAGTTAACAACTCATTACCTGTGAATAAAGAGAAGTTTACATACATAAATGTAGTTATGCCTATGTGTGTGCCAGTGTGTGTGTGTGTATATGTATCTATTTATATATGTATAAAAAAGATGTATCAAACCCACTTCTATTAGTAAATAATTCATAACTTATATTAAAGGCTTTTTCTTGGAGATATGCACCAATGATATAGACAGATTTGACACTATCCAAAGGGAATTCCTGATTTGGAGGCTCAGAGTCTGAGGCCACACCGAAGCACCTCTCACAGCACAAGATCCTGTGAGAGCCAGAGGATTAGACCCTTGCTGTGCCCACAGAACTGACTTTCTAAATTTTTATATTTTGGAAATTAAACCAGCTGAGGAATATTCATCCCAATGAAGTGAAATATCTTGCCCAAATGTAAAAACCGACCAAACAAACCAAGAGGAAGAGAGTGCCCTGGAGGCTGACTGTTTTGGTTTTGGGGTTCTTTTTTTGACAAGTATTCACCCCTTATGCTCAGAATATCTGTGAGCTGAAAGCCTAGAATATTGCTGTGCTGCCTCTTTGAACACAATACCCTTTCCCCTTTTTTCATTTAGTTATCTCCTTCTCTGCTCTGTGGCTCAATCTGCATATGTTATTGGCCTCGATTCCCAGGGCTGCCACCTTAATCTGTAGTAGCTAATAGTACAACCTCACACATGGCCTGGGACCAGGCTCAGGTTAACAAGAAATCCAAAAGCAAATGGCTGGGGGAGGTTGCTATAAAATAACCACTTGAAAATTCAGGCTGTGATTTTTTTTCACATTTGCATGGAGGAAGCAAAGCTTTTAGTCTCAGAGGTTCAGTCAAATGCATTAAAAAGATGAACATTTTAGTTAATGTTCTAAGAAGATTTCTAAAAGCAGTTTTGATTGTGTACTATTAGCATTAATTAATTTTTATACTGAGACCAGCCGTCATATTAGTAGAATGCATATTTTAATCAATTTCCACTTGCTGTTTTGTGCAAGTTAAAGGTAGCTTTGTGGTTTGTGCCTAGTTTATACAGTGCATTTAACTGGATGTGCCTTAGGTAATGCTCATCTGAGGTTCAATGTATACTCTAATCAGAGCATGATACAAGAATTATGAATGAAACCCCGACAAGTAATGGGGTTGTTTTAATTTTGGACCATAGTGGAATATACCTTCTCTAAACAGGTGCTTGAATACATTATAAAATAACACAATACTCAACTGCACTATCATCAAACGCAGGCATAAACAGTTAGGATTTTATCTCTTTTCAATAGGAGCTTACCTGCATCTGAAAGCAGCTGTTTTATATACATTTGCAATCATTCTGTCACTGGTAAATTTAAAAGGATCCTGTCAAGTGATTTTTTAAAACAGTTTTGATTTGATTATTTTAGAAATATTTTATCATTTGTTTGAGCAATTAAAAGACAGTCAAAGTTAATTAATTTCCCGGGTTGTTTGTTTTTGTTCTCACACTTTTTTGACAAACAATAAGACTTTCTGCTCAGGATTGCTAAAAAGAGTTTGAAATTGGGACTATATTGAAGTTGATTTCTTTAGTCATAAACACTACTGATTATACAGGTAGATACTTAGGCTGGGAAGTGCTCAGAGGAGCAACTACCCTGCACTATCCAGCTCCAAAAATCCTTATTTGCCCTCATCCCTTGGCACTTCTCTCCCAGTCTTTCTTCCTAACCCAAAAGAAAACTGAAGTTGTGTCTCAGCCCCAGAAAAAGAGACAAGCAGGACATCAGACTTGGTCAGATCAGGAGACAAAACCCAGTCCTATAAAAAGGTTTTTTTGCTTTCAACAAAAATTTCCTCAGGCCTCTCTGATCCTAAACAGAGCAGCCTTTCCAAACTATTGATTCAAGAGATAGGAAGTCCTTAAAAGGAAAATAGAGGGTGAGTAAAGACAACAGAAAAGACATAACAGGAGAAGGTGTAGTGGGGGCTAAGAAGTATTTGGAGAAACTTTGATGCAGTTAAATATCTGACAACCAGTTTCTCAAAACAGCTCTACTTTCCCTGTATATATTCTGCCTTCTCATCACTGCCCTCCACGCATTCCCACAGTGCCCAGGGCCTGCCATCCCATGCCACTGACCAAGAGCTTGGTCCATCCCAGTTAAGTACAGCTACCCCAGAAGACATTGTCCCCATCCTGCTCCTCTCAATGGACTTGCCATTGGAGGTCATTCTTCTCACTCACACAGGAAGGTGCTGTACCTCCCATGGTGCCCCCCTCCACACACTGCCCTCAAGGTTTTTCTCCTCTTATTGCCATGTCAGGACTTTTTGTTGTTCAGCAATTCTTTGAGGTCCAAAGGGAGCGCCAGTTCACTGTGCCAGAAGCTGTGTGAATATGCTGTAAGAACCAATGTTTGTCCCAAGCTGTTTCCAAGATAAACAGACTGGAAAAATGAATGCTGGAAGGGAAAAAGGAGGCACAACTTCACAAACTGACACCTCTACTACGGGATGATGTGTTGCCTTCCAGACCAGAAGTGCTTAGCCAGAGTAAACACTGTACCAAATACCTGCCCAGAACGAACCCTCCCACTGCCCCCACCCCATTAATGTCAGAGTGCAGGGGCTTGTCTTCTGGAAGTATAGACCTGAACAAGTGGGTGAAGGAGAGCTGCAAGGGTATGCAACAGGTGGACTGGAAAAGAGTTTCAGATCAAACGAGTGTATAAGCAGTATTAGCACAGTTCCCTGTAAGGTCACATTCAAGCCCATCTGACCCACAAATAATAGGCTTATATTGCCATATTCTCTCCAGCAGCACTGTCCTGGCAGGAGCAGAGTCAGTGCTGCTGCAGTTCAGAGCAGCACAGTCATGTTGGGCTTCAAAGTACTAGCATATGTAAAAGATTCTGATAAGAAGTGATGACTTCAGTTTCCACCGCTGCATAGAACAGGGCTGTCAGTCCTTGCCATTCTGTTGTTCAGTAGATCTCAAATAAGCATCGCTAATTAAGCTTTTCCTGTATTAATAACTCATAATACTGACTACTGATAAAATAAGCATACATATGCTGGAAGTATTTGGCATAAACAAGCACCAGTGGACTGCACCTTGGCAAGCCTACAGTGATGTTAAGTATTCAGAAGATATGAGGGGAAAAAAATCACTGTAAGTGATGCCAGAAAAAGTTTCCACTTTAAAGGACTCTGAGATTAAAAACTCAGGAAAAATTCATTGACTAGATGAGAAACTCACCCATTACCATTCCAGAAAAGCCAGACTCCACAGATATTGCATGCCTGTCCTCACTAACATGCCCATTCACTCCTGGAGTCCCAGCTGAGGGTAAGACCTGGCTTTGATAGCACAGCCACTGCTGCACATGGGCTGACAGGAATGACTTTCTAGCCTTTCCTAGATGCAATTGCAATCAATCACCTAAAAATGAAGATTTCACTAGTTCATTACTAGTTCCCTGAGCCATCCAGCCTTCCCAAATGCTTCATAAAACTTCCAGTTTTCTAATATTTAAATTAAGTATTTCAATTACCTTATACTTAGCAATGTTGCTGATGTTTTTCTTGATTTTACTTTGCTTACACGGACCTGGCTGGAAAAACTTCAATATCAAATGTATATCTTAATTAAATATAATACATATTTCCTGTTTTAAGTGCAGAAAAATTAAAATTTCAAAGCTATCATTTTTCTCTCTGTTTCAAAGATGCTAATACCAGAAAGAGAGCAGTTAGACTTTAAAAGAAAAATTTATGAGTATTTCCCTCTTGGTACTCCTTCCAGTGCTTCCTAATTAAGGACAAGCCAATACAGTATCATGTACCAATCTGGTATTTATTAACAAAGCTAGTCATGATTTTTAACTGATTATTGCTCAGAGGATCCTCCCCTCATTAATATAAATGAATTAGGAGGAATAGTGCCAAATGTTTCAAATGGGAATTAACATGAGACTGCAAGGTATAATTAGTTGAAGATGCTAAATACATCAAAGTATTAATTTCTGTATGCATATATATATATATGGCTATATGTATCACATTTATATATTATCTAAAAATATTATGTATATGTACACACAGTGCACATATCAGCTTAAGTGCAACTTACAGATGTATGCATACCACTTTTATTATATTATACCCTGCAGCTACAGAAAACAAGGTATCCAACTGAAAGAGGATTACAAAATCCAGGGAACAAAAATAGAGAGATATCCATACAGGATAACATTGATGATAAACATCATTTAAGGCAAAGAGTCTCTGAATCAGACACCACTCTAGGTAAAATATCACAACCCCATTGTTTTGTTTTCTGTTACACTCAGAATTATGTAATTTTCCTTCCTTTCCCCCTGCCATTTCTGTGCCTGTATGTGTGTCTGTGTGTGTCCCTGTGCACTTGCTAGTGTATTTGCACTTGAAGTGCAAATACAGCAAAGCTGAATCACCACAGCCCAGACAAAAATTATGCCCTGGATTTGGGTTATTGAGATGTACATTATACTTTTTTTTTCCCCCACAGTGATGACACCTTCTGCAGCTGTTTAGGGGACTCTCAAGCTGTTTTGGAAACAGAACAGTGGGGTCAGAATATCAAACAGTGCAGAGGCAAATCGGGACACATAACAGAAATATACTCACCATTCTTTCTCTGCTGTACTCTGCACTCAGCTGGAAAAACAGCCCTTCCTTTCATCACCTTCTGAAACCAAAGCACAAGCTGGTTGATAACATACAATAAATACAGTCCAAAAAAGCCGAGAGATGATCTACTACCAATCTTGGACCTGTTGGACCCGTTAATTCTACACAAAGGGGTAAGACTGGTCTAATACAGACTGTGGCCAAATGTTGCTGCAAGGAAATGCTTTGTCCAGCTCCCTGGATTCACTGTCATGTTTCAGAAGGAAGCCACATTTACTCTGAACCAGAGAAGGCAGGTGGGGATATAGAAAATATTTAAATGGGGAAGGGAGGATGGATGGCACAGATCCATGACTATGTCCTCATGTCATGTGGCAGGACTGTTCGCTGCGCCTCATAGCTGCAGTGAAAGGTTAGCACTTCTATTCTCAGACCACTCCTCAGCTTTGGACTAGAGTCTCTAAAATGCATCCAGAGTGCACAAAAGGACCAAACCTTATTGCCACTATTTACACAGGCTATCGGCCACAACAATACTTGAGATCAGCATCTTGCATTTATCTTTTGTTTAAGAGCTACTAAACTGGACCAGACAAAAGGCCTGTGTATCCTGCCTTTGACTATTGATGGTATCAGATGTTTAGGGATGAAATGTAACAGAATGGTTGCTCTCTAAATTTCTCTCCCTGCTTCCATTTGGCAATTTACAGATTCCTTTTAGGCTGTTACATCAGGTCAACTTGTCTGATAATCCTAAAAAGAGGACACAGTAACTTCATCTCGACCTACATGACTTTGTCTAATCTTTTTTGAAGCTATTTTTCCTATTGGTGCCCACAATATTCTCTAGCACTCAGTCAAAATTTTGTGAGAAAGTATAAGCAGCTGTCCTCTCTTTGTTTTTAAATTGCTCCCCATTCCTTTCATTTATTGACCTCTAGCTCCTCTTTGAATGTTTCTTCCATCTTTATCTTTGCCAAGCCATTTATGACACAGTAGGCTTCCTCACCTTGGACATGTTCTTTTGCTCAGCTACGAAGCCTAGTGAACTTTGAAGTTTGCAGTATATGGAAACCTCCAGGAAAACAAACAATTTTAAATAAAACTTTTCAGATCATGCCCACATTCATTCTCTGCAACATCTTTGACAGTATTTATCTGCTTCCTTAAAATGTGTCTTGCAACATGTTTTTAAACTGAAAGGTTAAGAGATTGCAAGCAATTTAAGGTAGAGATTGTATTTTTGTGTGTGCAGTAACAAGTATGATGGTGGGGCCTTTAAATATGACTGCAAGATAATAAATGAAAAAAATGGAATAGTAGCACACATAAAAAGCATTTAACAGTCTAACCTGTTCTACTATGAAAGAAACATGGGGTTCATAATTTTTGCTTTCACCAGTGAAGAAAACCCTTTATGAGCTTACTTATGTAAAACACACTTGTGGTCATAACTACTTTACTGGTATTTTAATCTTCAGGATTTTCAGTCCTCTAAATATCTAATTAGTACTTTTTTTAATGGTTTTATAAAAGCATCTTGGCATGTATGCATGGAGTGGCCTAGTGCCAAAGTACCATAACGTGCAGGAACAGTAACAACTCTGTCTCTGCACTGACTCTGCAGTAGAATATGATCGGGAAAAAATCAAATGCAAAACTGACAGGACAGCTCGCATTTCTGTTAGATCTCATAAATCCTACTCAAAGTGAGAACTCCGGATCTTTGACTGGCCTTTGGGGTTTTTTTCTTCCTTTTTTGCCTTTTACCTCTTCATGTTATCTTTGACCTACATATATTGGTCATACATATTGGTCAAATCCTCATATATATTGGTCAAATCCTGCCACCCCTGTGAGAAAGCTGAAGGGGAAGAAGACTAGGGCATAAAGGAGCTTGTCAAAAGGACACTGTAGATACTCAGAAGAGATTTTCTACCACAGATCATCTGAGAAGTATGATTTTGCTCTGGAGCTGCAGCCTAATGGATTGCATGGGATGTTCTGGAGATGGACTACCTGCTCCACTGGTAGTAGCAGAAGTTGAAGCACTAATATATATTCAGAGAGAGAGTCTTTTCCATTCAATTCGTTCTGCAAGGAGTCCTTAGTTTCTAAGCATCTGAACATTTAAAGACTTAAGTTAATGCAGAAATCCCAATAAAGGGCTTAGGTTTTCACCTAATGTTTCCTCCCACCTGTCAAAACTAGTCCTTAGCCCTTTCTCAAAACCCAAGTGTGATGTTCTCCACTTCTGCTCCCTAGCTGATAAAATGTAGACTTTGGCAAGTATATGCGACACACCAGTATGGCCCAGCCAACATAATGGCTCTATGGTGCCACTATCAGTCCACATAATTTACAGTCACCCTCAGATTGCTCTAACTCATGGCAAGGACAAAAGCTGGCTAATGATCAGTCAGTGCAAGGTGGCATCTTTGCTCACACCTCCCTCCCAATTAGCACTCCTTGCTCCTTGCCTGCAGCACAAAATCTGGGCCTTTATATTATTTTCCCACAACAGCAGCCTCCATCATTAATTAGTGTATGGAAGCTCTGGAGATCCATTGGGAACAGGAAAAAAAACATCCTCCTGTGACAGTGCTACTCATTCTAACAGCTCCAATTCGCCTCAAGCTGTTAGTGACACACCCGTGAGCTTGTGGCAACCCTGCACAAGACCTTCCTTTGGACTCAGGAAAGGAAACAATGTGATATACAACTCATGAAGCCTATGGCTTCCTGACTCATGACTGTATTATCTATATCTAATGGAGTTCCACCTGAGTCTGAAGCCTTTACTGTAGCTGGGACATTGGTAATGTCTCAATCCATGTGTACTCTCAGTTGACTAACAATGTACTTTAGCCTACAGAAATGCATCTTTCTCAGCAGGGAACTGATGTGGGTAACCCCTCTCTACTTTTCCACTTATTTTCCTAAAACTTGTGGAAATGCAATCTCAAAATCACCATCAGCTGGCTTACAATAAGAAGCTAGAAAGACAAATCTCACCTTGGATGAAAAAAGACAAAAGCAAAGCAAACCAAACCTAAAAGCAACCCCAAACAAACAAAAAAAAAAATCATACTAAAGAGAATCTGACAGAGGTCTGTACTTGTGTGTTGATTCCAGTTAAAGTCTGGCTAGACTAAAGATTTCTCAACAAAACTGGAAATTATTATCACCTTTTAAATATTTTGAAATAACTTTGGATAGGAAGGAAATTTCAGACTTCTATGATTCATTAGTCACTAATATTATTGCATTTACTTTCTGTGTGACACCAGGTACAAGGAGAGAGTATTCACATGGCATATGTTCCATATCAATCAAAACCACTATTAAAAATACATTAAGAAACAAATAAGTAGTTTCCCACAATCCGCTTTCCAAATGTACATAGCTTCGGCACAATTTTAGATATTAGTCTAGATTTGCAAACACCTTTGCTCAGCAAAGAACAGTTCAAGAATATATGATTTATTTTCTCTGTAGTCTTATTGCAGAAGGTGAACTCAATGTCTGCCCAGTTCAGATCATGGCTGTACTACCAGACTATGCACCCTGTTCTGATTAGTCTCCCAAAGTCCTAGTTTGACATCCAGTTGGTTCAGTTTAAATCTGAAAATGGTCCGAGGTCACGCCTTTGGCTGTTGTAAGGTGCTGATCAGCAATCTGAAGGGGATATCCCCAGGATATTAAATCTATTGACCTATTGACACAAAATCTCTAATGGTTGAAAAGAGCTGTCAGTCATGACTAGTGGAGTCTCTGCTAAGCAGGATATGAAGTAAAACAAGCACGTTTTTGGATTATTCCCTAACAGTATCCCTTTTCAGATTTTTTCCTTGACCTTGAGCATGAGTCGACTCCTATGATAAGGGTCTGTGAGTAAAAGGCAGAGTCATCAGTTCAGATCACAAGGGAAAATTAACTTTAAACATTAACTTCATTCTTCAAAAGTTAAATAATGCTTCTGGCATCAACAAGTTCCAAGCAAGATTCTGCTTTTTCTATTCACATTCTTTCCCATCCTTGTCCCATTAATGAAGAGCACCTACCTAATGTGCCTGGTCTGGTGTTATCACACAGAATATGTCACCTTCAATCCTCCTTTGTCTGTCGTCTAAGCATATATGCCACTGGGCAGAACAACCCCACCCCTTCTACATCTGTACAGGATTAAAGAGAAAGTTCTGTATATTACATAAACACCCATTTAGAGGGATGCAGGCAAGAGAATGGAGAGGGGACAAGGACCAGGTCAAAAGAAAATGTAGAGAAGGCAAAATATTTCATCTGCATTCTAAAATACAGAAAGTTAATTCAGATAAAATTGATTCCAGAACAGTATGCATTCTATTCCAGCAATATCTATTGCCATATGGGACTTTTAAATACTGGGTTTGGAAAGGAAAGAAAAGAACACAAGGTAGCCTAGTTAAAAACGCACCAGAAGTATGAAGACAGCAGCCCAGTCTGTTACTTGATATTCAAACCTTTTCAAAACTTTTCTGGGATTTCTTTCCTTTTCTTCTTGGGGATTCTATACTGCTATGATCAAACACTTGACAGCCATTTTCAAGTAATTTTGCATGATTTCCATACTGAAGAAATATTAAACATAAGATTCCAAGAAACTAGTCAGACTCTCTGCATTTTGCTATTTTCTCCAGCATAAGTACCCTAACCAGTGCCCCTAAGCATAGTACAATATCATACTATTTTTCTATATTTTCTTTTCCTCATTGAAAATTCAAAGCTTTCATATGTTTTCATGTTTGTTATACATTTTGATCAAATATCTCTTGAATATGTAGAAGGGAACAATGAAGAACAATATTTTGGACTGTAGTTGGCAGAGTGTTCAGATACATCTACCTATCCTGTGATGCATTTAAATTCTCTTCTTGAACAGCTTAGAATAATTAAGATTTTTAACACTATGTCTGAAGTTAAAAAATATACAAATAAAGTAAATGTATGTTAAAAAGTAGAGTACAACTGTGAAACAACAAAATACATTTTAAAAGGAGGAAGCAATATAGTCTAACTGCAAATGATTCATCTTAACGGCATAACAAGAAGAAAAACATACACGAATTTGGCATTACCATCAGCGTTACAATTGTTCTGGTAAGGAAGGGGAGAGAGAAAGAGACTGACTTTAGATGGCTAAGTGCTGCCTATTAGCAGGGAAACAAGTACTCTACTTTGTAAAAGTTACCTTTTTATAACATTTTGGGGCTTTTCAGCTGATAAATGTAAATATTAATCATTGTCTTGAAAACTACTACACTAAATTTCTATTTCACTTACATCTCTGAGTGAGGCACTTATACAGAAACAATTGCTCTCTGTTCATTAATTTTGAAGCCATTCTGCAGTGATTAACATGTGAAGTCTGCCAAAGCATTTTCAAGGTTGTTTTTGCACTTTTGTGTGTCTGCAGCTCAGATCACTGGAACGTGCTGTAGCTCCAAAAATACATAAACATCTTTATCATTCTTTAAACCCACTGCAAAAGTATTTTTAAAGCATAAGCATGTCTCATATAAACAACAGAAAATCTATGTGTCTTTTCATTTCAGGGGATGCATTACTACCTCAGGAACTTCTTTAAAGGTGACCCACAAATAATTTACCAGGAATTAGTTTTATAAAGCATATACTTCATGATGAATGAAGAAAGAAGGCCAAAATGTTTATTTTATTCTTGTTACTTGAGTGAGGTTTGAGGGATTTTTTTTTTTGAGATATTTTTAAATTTCAGTTTGGTTTTCCTGTATTTTAATCACTGAACTGATTAGTGATTTAAAAATACATAGCATGGCTGAAGAGGATGGGGAAAGAAGAAAGATTTTAAACTTACCCTCTCCAAAAGCTTATGATACTATACTGCAGTACATCTCAGTAGTGTTAACAAAAGAAAAATACAAAATGTAACATGAATTACCACTAAAACTCCTTTGCTTTCCTTGATTCATTCCTCCCTTTATCTTTTTGACTGTTATGATATCATAATTTCACCAGTGATTCAGGCATAGATCATAGTAAATGGAGTAAGATATATAACAGGAAAGAGAAGGAACAAAAAGGGGGGGGGGGAACCCAACCCACAATTATCAAACCTTCTTACATTTAATAAAATATCAAAAATATTATCTATACTCACATTCACTTTTTCTTTATGTTTAAATCACCCTTTAAACCCCCCTCCACCCCAAACCCTCCTAATATGGAGATATGATCTCAAGAAGTTCAGTTTTAAAGACTTTTTTAACCAATAGCCCTTCTTTCTAATTATAAATGGACTGAAGAATCATGGCACTGATTTCCAACAGCAAAAGATGTGACAATTCATATTCAATTCTGTTTAACCGAGCATGTTATGTGTGATGTGCAAGAGAGTCACCTTGCTCCCGTACATCAACACCTGGAATAGGTATGGAGGCAGCATGCTTAGACACTGGCAAGGAAGGAGAATCTTGTCTTATTTGATAAGACCCCCATCTGCCCATCTTGGAAGCAACAGCACAGAATGTTTGGCATGGACTCCAGTTCAAGGACTGCAACAAGGATGTCCTATTCAGCCAACCAAGAGTGTTTTTTTGTCTGCCTTCCCCATGTCTGGCCTGAATACCTAATAGCCACTTGCTTCATAGCCACTTCTTAAGATGATGCACTTATGGAGTGAAAGACAGTAACGATGAGATAGGGAGGCAAGGTAAATAACCAGAGATATCATGAGCCTTAGAGAAATGCGCTAGGAGACTAGTGTCATCCTTGTTGCTTGTTTTCACTGTTGCAGAAAATCTTTTTGCAATATATATATAAAACCAAGTTAATCATGTTTTTAAGGCTTTGCAGATAAAGGTCCACAGTTCTAAAAAATACTACACCTCTGAATGAAGATGCATGGGCAAGGCTGTGTTTTGCATAAACTCACACCCATAATAGTCTAGCTCCGAGCTGGCGCTACCTGATGTATAAATGCTGCAGATCCCTTCTGCTTACCTCCCTTAGTGCTTTGAACAAGTCAGAATGCAAGCATACGTTTCTTGACTGTTTTAGTTTTATGCTATTGCTTTATCCCCAAGTACCACCTAAAAATTTCTTTCACTGAAGTCTGTCAGCATCAATAGACTAGAAAGAACTGCCTCCTCCATGCTACTAATCTCTTTTGAGACAGAAGAGGTTGATATTAATTTCTTGGGTTATTTTCATCATCTTTAATATTAAAAGAGGGAAAAAGAGAGAGGGGGAGAGAAGAAAAGCAGCTCAGTCATCTGACTACTTCCCAAGTACCTTGGTTCATAAGGATGTGTCACAGTCTCCACTGGAAAGCCTGTAGACTTACACCACTGTAAAAGGGAACTGAGTTCCTCCAGTCATGAAGATAGATATTTTTTAAGGTCAGCCTTTCTGGGTTTTAGGACCTTATGCTTGTGTTAAGAAAAACCTTTCCACAAAGGGTAAGGGTGAGAAGGACAGCACTGCATTACCCACATTTCTGTCAGCTGCTAACCTTCACCTCAGACACATCCTCCTGAAGAGGGACACAACCACAGTGCTGGTTCATTTGCTCTGAGCTTTACTCTGCTCTTTCTCCACCCTACCAGGCTGTTTGGGGTTGCTCACTGGAGCCATCTTGAGTGTATTTGCCACCAGCTGCTTCCCACAACCTCGTTGCTCCCCTACTCACCTCCAGAGTGTTGCACCACACTGCAGGAGCCTGCAGTGCCATTTGCCAACACCATCTGCCAGACCTCCTGAGCCAAGATTACCTCCTCCCAAACCCACACCATTTCTATCAGGGTTTCAAAGCCTGCAAACAAGGGGTCACAATCTGAAAAGAAGGGCTCAAAAAATCTGAAGCTGCTGTTCTTATTCCCAGAATCTTTTCTTTCTCCTTCCAGCCCACAAACATCATCCTTATATTGCAGTAATTGTTCTGGGAGAAAAAGAAAATTCCAGTACAACTTTTGACTGCTGTTTCAAGCACATGAGCAGCTGCATCAAAGCTGTGAGGAGATAGTCCTAATAATGTCTTCTCTATCTCCAGACTGTCCCAGTCTAAAGAACTGAAACTAAAGAGCCGGATGGTGTTCACGTATACTTATCCTTGAATTCTAGTTTCAATCTCCCCCTCAGGAAGTCTTTTAATAATAGAATTTAGAAGTTGCCATATATCATTCTTGTGAGGTACTTACCGCACCCTATACATCTTTAACTTCCAGAAATTTCTTGTTTACATATTTTTCCCTTTCCTTTCTAAAGTGTCTGCATCAGACTGACCCATCCCAGCAAGACTGAAGAATGTTAAGTCTTTCTCTATTTCTACTCCCTTTTTGATGAAATGCCTCTGCTTGCAGCCTCAAGCTTCATCACTTCTTTGTTCCTCTGGGCCCTCCCCCCCTTACACTTGGCAAGGACTGTGGTCCTTCTACAGCTGCACTGGGCACAAGGGCATATTGCTGATTCCATTTATGAGGAGAAAGCCTATGAAAACTAGGCTCTACTAAGAAAAAAAAGTCAGGTTATTACACTGAAACCACAGAGTATTTCTTTCATATTCAGTTCAAACAGGGCTAAATATGCAAAGAGTAATTTTTCCTTTGTAAACCATACTTTTCCAGGGGTTTTGGTCTGCTTCTGGAGAAAAAAGAGAGGAGAGAAGAATCCCCAAGTTCTACTTCTGCTTTTGACTCTCAGCTAGCTGTATGATTTTCTCAGATTCCTCAGTCAAGGCATTCCTCAGTTTACCAATTTGCAAAGTGGATACAACAGTGATATATCCACAGGAATTCAGAGAATAAAAGCAGCTGTTTGCAAAAGACTTCAACACCGACAAAAAAAAAAAAAAAAAAAGCAAGTAACTTATTCTTTCAAATTAAAAATGGGATAGATTATTCACATATCTATACATCAACTCAAGCCATGAATCTGCTTGTAAGTGAACCACTCCTACATGAACCCTGCACTCTGTTTATAAGGCACATTGTTTCCTTTATAAAGCCTACAGAAGTCAGACTTTGATTTGAATATAATAAAATTGCAGAAACAGCAGAAGCTGGCCGTGTAACTCCTTTTTTAATGAATACCTAAAGTAACAGTCCTCTAAGCCATTGTGTCATCTTTCAACTCCTGTCCCTCCCTCCCCCTTTCTGCACCAAACTCGAGGAAAAGAAAAACTGATTGGCAGGTACTGTAGCTAGCGTGAATAACCACGACTATATATCTTGTCAAAAATCAGCATGTACTTTAAAAAAGAAGAAAGTAAAATATGAAGATAAGAGGAATAATCTGAGGCTCTCCCATATTCTCATTCAAATTTTTCTATTTAGATTTCACTATATTTCCTTTTTTAACCTTCTCCTGCAGGTCTTTATATATAGGACAAAAAAATCCACTTCTGTCATTTAAAGCATGATGAAAGTACCAAAGAAAAATCTATTTTCAGCTGTTTCTCGTTAGAGCACTTTTTTGCCACTGTGATGAAAGTCGATGCAAAGAAAGAAAGACGAGTCACTGATGAAGATGAAGAAGCATTTCTGATCAGCCATCTGTTCAACCAATTAAAACCCTCGCAAATAAAGTTGTGTATACTTATATAGCTAACCCATCAAGATATACATATCTGTGTGTACACTGGCATGCGAATACATACATATAAATACCATGTAAAGTCTACTTTGCATACACTGAACTCTGCTTACATGCTGAGCATAGCTAATTAAATACACACATAGAGAAACACTGAAAATGTGAAATAGACTTTGGCCCTGCTGGGGAACAAAGCCTTCTCTATTAACATCCTTTTCTCTTAATGGTCCTTATGCAGTAAAAATAAAGTCCAAACACTATAATTTCACTCCCAGAAAAGTTACAAATACTGTAGGTATCTTTAGAAACAGCTGCAAAAGTGGATTCACTTCTGACAAGATTGGTGTTAATTACCAGTAAGGACTTCAGTATAATACTATTTAAATCATTTTAAATTATCCCTCTCAAAAATTAATTTTTCATCAAAGATTACACAAAAAAATCATGATATCATCTCTGCAGCTGCGATTTAGTAATAATTTCATCTATTATTACCAATGTCAGTTAGATAAAAGAAAAATGGCATCCTACTGTGCTGATTCCAGCATAGGCCATATATAGAAATTTTTAACTATCACTTATAATCGCCTTGATGAGCTTAAACCTCCTCTCAATTAACACCCTAAATGACACTGAGACATCTTAATGGAGGATGTAAGTAAAGGAAAAAGACTTTAATCAAAGAATAAAAAGAGAAGTGCCAAGCAAAAGGAGGAAGTCTGGTGCACCTCTCAGTGTCCAATCTCACAGGGGTCCTTTATCTTGTCTTGAACTTCTTGTCATCTTTATATTGCGACTGTAACTTCACAGCAGCCCTAAGAAGGTTAAAAAAAAAAAAAAAGGTGTGCATATTCTTATCTGCAATTCTCATCCTCATCTTAGAAAGACAGTGGGGGTTTACACCAAACAGGCAAACATAGTTTAAATGAAACTGAAGAGACTGTGCAAAATAAAACAATTTCAGCTTACAATGAGGCTTACTCCATTTTGGTTATTACTTCAATAGTGGTTCAAGGCAAATCTTAAAGAATGGAATACAGTGATTCACATACTATTCAATAAACCTTGAATGAGCGTGTTCTGATTCTAACATCCCAACCTCAATAAAAGTTATGCTTTCACAGCCAGCAGGTAATTATACTTCTAAAGATCTCATCTGCCAGACAACCACGTAAATATTTGCTTAAATGGCACCTACAGTCGATATTATTAAGGGCATTTTTTTGTCTCCTTTAGTATATCTCTAAGACTCATAATGCAAGCATTTAAACGCATACACATACTGGGTGGTTGCGATAGCACTCTTCAAATTTCAGGAAAGCTGAGAAATAGGTCTCTACCTAGTGTTTCCCAAACTTGTGAACTCAACTTTTTAGCCTTCAGAGTAACCATCCAGATGTAGTAAGTTGATAATCTTCAGCTACTCTCTGCAGACTTCTTGCTACACACTTGTGCAAAACTCCTGGGGGTTGACTATAGCCTGGGAGCTGCTGTTTTGGGATGCACACAGCTGTAGGTCCAGGCAGAGGGTGGTTTTGCCCTGGTTTATGAATCAGTGACAATCTGCCAGCTCTGATAGGGAAAAAGGGCTTTGGGAAGTGTGATCATAAATTATCTCTGAGGAACTTTGGGAGGTGCTCTAAGTGCCTGGGTACCATAAAACTCTGCTGCACCAGCTAGTGGGGCCGTTAGGTTTGGAAGTATCTAAACAACAAATAGAAGTTCATATATATATATACACACACATACATATTTTTTACATACATATATATATATATATACACACATATATATATTTATGTCTGTATATATATAGTTTCACTGCCTAATATTTTTTAAGTTAATTCACTCATAATGAGAACCAAATTAATATTTCTGGATGCATTAATAGTAAAAAAAAAAAAAAAAAAGCCAATTAAAATCAGCCATGGTATTTCATTCCTTTCAAGTGTTTTTTGCCCATTACAGCTTTACAAACTGTTAGCTACAAATTACACCAGTTAAGGATTCAGGTTATTTTGATTAACAAATAATTTGAAAATGGATTTTGCTTTTATTTTTCATAGGTGTTTGTTGAATAGTTCATCCAACCATTTCAGCTTGTGGGTTGTTTGCTTCAGCTTTTCACTAGTCACTCCTATTCTCTAAGCACATGGTATTTATGACTGTTAAAAGAGCCCCTCAGGTAAAGATAAGAAATATCCCAACCTCTGCTCCATAACAGGCACAATATCCACTAAATTTAGTCACTGCTGTTAGAGAAATTGATCAAACTCTCCTGTGCTGGATGATTTTAGATGCATGAATATTACATAGCAACTAATAATGAGCAATGGACTGTATTGTTAGGGAGAAATTTGCTGATGTGCAGTGAATCATGGAATCATAGAATCATAGAACACCCTGAGTTTGAAAACACCCACAAGGATCATCGATTCCAGCTCCTGGCCCTGCACTGCACCATCCCCAAGAGTCACCCTGTGTGCCTGAGTATTGTCCAAACACTTCTTGAGCTCTGTCAGGCTTGGTGCTGTGACCACTGCCCTGGGAGCCTGTTCCAGTGCCCAACCACCCCCTGGGTGAAGAACCTTTTCCTGAAATCCACCCTAAACCTCCCCTGACACAACTTCAGGCCATTCCCTCAGGTCCTGTCACTGGTCACTACAGAGAAGAGATCAGTGCCTGCCCCTCTTCTTCACCTTATGACAAAGCTGTAGACTGCTGAGGTCTCCCCTCAGTCTCCATTTTGTCCAGGCTGAACAGACCAAGTGACCTCAGCATCTCCTTATACGGCTTTGTATTAATATCTGTGCAATTTTCAACATTCACAAATATTACCCTCCCATGAGGCAGCTCTCTAAATATTTCCTACTAAAGACCTTTTTGTGACTCACAAAAGAAATAACCTTCCAGCATTTACTCTCCAAAGTGTTTTTTGTTCAGGTTTCTTTCACCCCCATTTGGACTTCTAGCCAAACACATTTTTTTCATAAATTAAAATTTAGGGTGGTTTGATTTTGCATATATAACAAACAAGGTGGCAGTGAAGTAATGCATGCAATTAAAAAAAATCCCAACGTATCCACTGATCTGAAGATTGGTCTATCAGTTTACAAAAAAAAAAAAAAATGCTAATAGCTTTTCAAAAACAAAATAACTTGCATCAGTTGCTGCAAGTAACCAGTCTGCTGCTAAATGCTAAGCACCTCATCTCAAAGACAACTCCCTGTCTGATCAAGGAAATGGTTATTTTCTTATCCAGCAGAACTCCAAGTACACTGCTTTTAACTTGGTCTCCATTTCACTGTTTCACCAGTATGATAAGCATTTCTGTTGATTACAAGCCCAAAAAAAATGCCTTTTCTGATCAAAATGGCAGTGGCAACAAGGAGCCTAAGGCAGACTCGGTAATGCTGATATCAAAAGGAAGGCCTTTTCCTGGAATTGGGTTTGAGCTGCCTCAGCAAGTGACTCTCATAAACTGCATCTCTTCAGAGGAATGGGAGAGTGCCAGTCAAGCCACACTGAGAAATACTTTCAAGTGCAGACAAGCCTTTGAGCTCTGATATTCAGAATCAGCTAAACAAATGCATACTTCTGTGTGGATGGACATTCTTGAACTGGTTAATCATTTTGTGACCTTGCCAGCATTAAGGAGTTTGGCAAGACAGTTAAATCAGTCTAATATTGAGAAAAAAAAAAAAAAAGAATTTTCCCAATATTTTCTTCTGCTCTCAGCTATACACTGCTGCTTCTTGCTCTGCAGAGACACTTGAGTGTTCACCTGATCTCTAAGCTAACCAATTTATTTCACTAAACTGGCAGAAAATGCTGCATTGGTATTTGCTGCATTTATTTGCTGTCTGTATAGTAAGCTGAAGCAGCTTGCTGGGGCATCAAACAAGTTCCAGAGCCAGCATGAGAAGAAGGGAGGGAGGAAGGTTTTTCTTCTCCGTATCAGTAGGATTTTAGGATTGTCCTCTGGGGAAATCAAGCCTTTAAACACTGTTATGTCACTGTACTTGGAGTTATCACTTTGGCCATGCCAAAGCTATTGCTCTGACCAAAATACAGGGATGTCTGGTAAGAATAAATGACAAGACTTGCACAAAAACAGCTGGGTTTTTTTCAGGGTGGAATAAATTACACAGAGACATACACCAGCCTGGCAGTTGATTAAGATTGTGAAGAAGACAAAGAGCAAGCAAACCACACTTCCCTCTCCTAACCAGTACTGCTATGGCTGCAACTCCCCTGACGTATATGCCATTTTACCTACAAAGGAGTACTTCTGCTCTATACTTATCTTGTTCAGAAAGTTGTATCAGTTTATCAGCTTTTTGTACCAGTGTAAACTTAGCTTCCAATGGAAGTGCCTGACAGTCCAGCTATATCACAAGCCCATTCTAGCTAGGATATGGTCATAACAGAAACCTTTCGGCTTTTGATTACGAAGAAAGCCTATATTTCAGTGGATGTCCTGCCATGAAGCTGCACAGCTGCTATTTTTGCTTCTTCAGTCACCACCTTTCCAAACAAAAAAGTTCTCTGTGTGCTGTGAATAACAATAAAAAAATCTATTCAAAATTACTCTGCTGCATTTGTGTCCTTTTATTTCTTTGCCAACAATATATGAGTTCACTCTAAAATTCGCAACATTCTGCAGTTGCTTGAGAGCCAGGACAGCTCTCAAGCCAGGTCTAAATTATAAAGTGTTGTTGACAAAGCTGTTTCAGTCACAAGCATGAAAAAAATCACACCCTTAATTGATATAGATATGCGAGCAACACCCTCTGTATAGATGTAAGAATCCCTTTGCTGGCATGGCTTATGCCACTCAAAAAGGTAGTTGAAGAAAAAAGACTCCTTTTGCCAATGTGTATTTTTCCTCTGGTACAACTCAGCCAACAAAGCCTGTGTATCGTGGACCAGTGATTCCCAAATTTTCTGTAGCAATCCTTGCTTGAGAAAACCAGCCATGTGTAACACCACCCAGCAACCAGGTCCCTTCCCCCAAACTGAGCTTTAGTTCCGCTTTGTGTCCCTCTTCCTATCTTTCTGGCACTTTTTCTCTTCCCCCTCCCACCTCATATGTCCCCTCCTCTTTATGGGACCATTTCTGACTAGATTCACTCAGATATGATCATCTCTTTTCTCCCAGCACTTCTGATTGAGTCTGACTGGGAAACCTTGGTGCAAACTGTAACAGACCCTGTCAAAATGAAAACAAAATGAAAGCTAGGAAAGGCTTTCCATTTTATCCCTTAGTTCCATCATTCTCACCACTGATGGTCACCAAATCTCAGGAGAGTTGAGTCTGATAAGGACCTCTGGAGATCAACCAGTCCAACCCCATGGTCCAAGCAGAGCCAACTGGAGCAGGTTGCTTAGGACCTTTTCCAGTCAGGTCTGGAGTATTTTCAAAGATGGAGACAATGAGGAAATCCATGTTGGAACCCGTATCATTTAAACTATCCCCCTATGGAAGACATCTCAAAGTCTGCACAGACTCCATCAGGTTTTTCTCATTTAGTTCCAATACCCTGTAACTGGAGAGAGACAGTTAAAGATAGAGCAGACATTTAAAAATGAGGCATCATTTGGGGAGTTAATGTTGATTAATTTCCTGTAGTTTCTCTATCTTTCTACCTATTTTTGAGAAATTGGAAGACAGTGTCCTCTGTTTATTTGTATTGAAGTTGCTACCTGACCCCTAATAATTCTGAGTCTACTGATACTTCAGGGGACATGAATGTGTCTAGCAGGAAGGACTGACTCTTGTTTTGCATTTGAGATATAGACTCATGTACTTCTACGGCATAGACAGAGGTTATTCCTATTTTATATATTAAGTTAAAAATATACCTATGACTTAGAAATAACAAGGAAATCAGTATGAAATACATAGAGTTGTGTCTAGGTTGTAGACATGCTCATCCCCTCCTCACTCTCTTCTCTTCAGCTTATTCTCAATGAAGTATCTTGCCATACACTCCCTAAGCCACTTTAGGTTCATTTAACTGAAGATTTAATCTTGCAGAATGGAATCCTCCTACACTATATCGTATGCTTGGGTGGATCTATGGCTAACTGGACAGGTGCAAGGATGAATTATAATACAGCATTATGTTAGCAAATGCTGCCTCCACATACAACTTTCAGAAGGAAACTCTGGCCTATAAAGTTGCTTCATTTAAGGTACAGTACTAAAAGAAAAAAAAAAAAAAAAAAGCCAAATTAAAAGAAGATCGAGTCCTGCAAAGCTAATCATACAGGGAAAATACTGTGGTTTGTTTTCTGAATTTATGTCTTCAATCTTAGAAGAAGAAGTATAGGAAATATAATTTAACAGTTATATTATCTTAATATTTATATGAAGAATTGACTGAGCAACTATAACTCATTTGATTTCTTCTTCGAGATTAATTGAACTATGTGAAATCATTGTTCTGTCTCTCTCTTATTAATGCCACTATGTTGTAGTAAACAAGTGAGAGCGTATCTTTAATAGATATGAGATTTTTTTTCAAAAGAGCACAAAGGTCTGTGTAGATGATGAAATTTCTATTCTTGAAAATCAGCTCCATCAGAGTTGAAACAGAGCAAGCACTTAACACATAAAAAAAGGATGGCTCTAAGTGAAGAAAAAGATTGCATCCAATTGAAATTTCAGGGAATGTAAGTAAGGAGAATGCAATCTCCCAGTCAGAAATTGATTAAGACACCACTCTTTAAGCTGGGAGATCTTTCGGTTTTGTAAGTGGACAAGACCAAGTTAGTATTTCATTCAAGAAGTGCTACACTGACAACAGCACAGTCTTCCCAGCAAGGAGGGACAGCCAGGCAGAGGAAGTATGCAGCTGACATCCTGATACCACAGAAGTTCAAGTTCTGTATTCTCAATCTATCTTTCCTCTAGAGCTCTTTCTTTCCTTGAAACATTAAATTTAGAAAAAAAGTCTTGTAAGATAAGAACAGAAAATACCTAGTACAGAACAAATCTATGTCTACAAAATTCCTGAAAAGAAAGCATGAGTTTCCTACTCAGACTGCATTAGTAATTGTTAAATGGTAACAGCATTTTTATGTTTACAATATTTTTCTCTGTCTGTCAATTATTCATACTCTGATAGCCTATTTTTTCATTGAAATTCTCAGTAGCAGTTGAAAACTGCAAAATTCAGCTGAATAAAATGGCAAAATAGGTTCAAAATTACTTGGGACATATTCTGGAGTCTAAATCTCAAGTCTAGTTTGTCATTAGGATCATGAGCAATCTCAAAAAGTCCTTAATTCATACCACAAGCTTTGGCCTCTAAGGCTATATATACATACATAGTGTTGACCCCCTTCATTTAAAACTGGCAAGACAATATAACATGGTTTTAGCTATAGTGTCTCCAGAACATTCTTGCTAATGCATCACCAAACTACTCCCTGCAAGGATAAAGACACTGCAAAACCAGCCTTAGGGCAGCTGTTTCCCCAGGAGCACCACGGGACTGCCACAGAGGTCACAGTCCAGGGCATGTTCATGCATCCTTTGTGCCCTCTTAATACCTTGTGTGAAAGATGGGCACTCATTTAGCAAAAAAACATGCCAGCAGCAGATAAATGTAAACTGTGCCACCTTCCAACCATTTTAATGCTCAATTGTGATAGAATAAGACATTTGGTGGACTGCAATGTATAAGCACTGCCCCACAGTTAAGCTTTAATTAGTTAAGGCAGCATAGAGCCTCCCTGGAACAATATGCTTGTATTTCTTAGAAATGCAGACATGCTTTTATAGAAATATGAACTAAGAATAACTACTTTTTATATGCAAGGTAAAGGTGGGAGGAATTAGGGCATGAAATCCTCAACAGACAGCTCATGAGCTTTCTCTTCTGGGTGGTGTTTGAAATATAACTACTTCCTGAAGAACAGCAACAACTAACAGTCTAGATACAGTAGTAAAAGTGCCAGGAAGGGGTGTACCCTATATGACACAAGTGGAGTGTGTGCAACAGGAAGGAAGAAAAGGATTAAAATTGCTCATGTTTTACTATTTCCTGCCTCTGCCACTGATGATGCTCTGTGAGATCCTTACTGATGCATTTCACTCCCTACCCAAACTGAAAATATGTGTGCCATAAAGGTGGTGTTTTAACTATCTGCAAAAACATTTTGATCTTTGGATTAAAAAGCCATAAAACAAACTGAATCTCAAGGCTGAATGCAGAAGAAAGCCTGGGATGAAAAAATCCAAAATGTAAAGATTGTCTTGCCTAATTATGGGTTAGTCTCCTGCAGCCAACTGGCTGTGGTGACACGGCCCTGCTTCAGACAAGGAGCAGTGCATAAAAAATGTTGACTAATAATGTTATGGCATTAAGTGGTAACAATCTTACAGCAAAATATTGTATTAAGTTTCTATATTGGAATTTGAAGCCTATGGATACGCAGAATACAATTTCAAATGAACAGCAGAGTTTGTCCTAAGTATAGTCACTTCAGTTAAAAAATGAATGGGTTTGAAGACATGTGGTGGAGAATAGTTAAAAATTACTGGAGTACTCTTCAGATTATTGAAGCAATCTAGGAAATCTAAATTGGTCTGCAGTGCCCGTTCCCAGAGCACCCTATTCACTTCCAAAATGAAGTGCTCTTATTAAAAAAAAAAGAGGGAAAAAAAAAAAAGTGAAGCATTGCATTTGGAAAGGATGAAGCACTTCCATTTTTTGGGGGTTTTTTTTAGCAAATATTTCTTTTTGGAAGCAAATCAAAAAGCATTTTATCACTGTAGGCAAACTCACAAATGATTTAAAAATTAAGCCCTATTTAAAACAAAAGGAGAATAATTAAAATAACACTAACAGCCTCCTGCCTTGAAACACAGGAAAAGTGAAAGCGAAATAGAGAAAAAAGTAGGTGAGAGAAGAAAAAATCCATACGTTCAAGGGAGGAAAAAGAATCGTAGGGACATCTCTGACCTGGTCTGTGTGCTTTGCAGAGATCCACAAATCAATACACTGCTGGAGCACTAGGGTGGTCTTGGGAATAGACCATGGTGACCCTATCTCCTCACCTTTGGCTGCATGAACTTCCTTCACATCACAGAGGATGCCTCTCCTCCTTCCTGGTTGTATCTTAGTGACTGCTCCCTTAACAGCTGCACTTGCTCAGGACTCCTTAACAACTCTTTCTGTATGGATTTTTCTTTCTTTGGTGAGAGACATCTTGCATGGGCTGATTCTAAAGATGTTGTTGTGATTTAGTCAGGGTTGAAGCTCCAGATCGTCAGTGTGTAGGACTAGGGAGAATTTCAGCTTTCATTTAACATGAGAGTGTTTTCTAGCCCCTATAGTTGGTTATAAAAACTTGGAAATGTGTCCCCAGAAAACTATAGACTCCAAATCCCAGCAGGCAAATAGAAAGATCTCCCCTTTCTCACCACTCCACATGCAAGCCAAATTATTTTTAAAGTTCAGTATTTAGAAACCATCTTTGCAACTGTGGAACATTTGGGTCTGGCAATCTCCCTGTGCTCTGCCTCCCTCCTGGGATGGAACCTTTCCTCACCAGCTAAGATTAAACCAAGAACCAGGACAGGGGCTCTTGGTAGACCGAAGCCAGATTGGAGAGAGTGAGATAAGCCTGGAGCAGGGAGTTCAGGCTCCCTGAGCATCGAGACAGAGGCGTTGCCCCTCCTGGAGCAAGTGCTGAGGGTGAAGTTGCAGGCTGGCAGCCTGCCGCCACCCTGGGAGAAATCCAGTGAGGGTTTATGTCTGTGGGACCGAGGAATGCAGCGGGCCCCGCTCCGAGGAAAGAAGGAGAGTCAGCTTCGCTGCCAACAGAATTAGGGCTCTCTTCCAGCATTCAGAAACATACATACTTTTATATATCTGCCACATGGCTTTGCTGCGCAGCAGCACATGTGTTGTGGCTGCGCAGCACTGAGTGAAAAGAGCACCCAAACCAAGGAGTGTTGTGGGTGGGGAGGTGGCTCTGGGTGGGTACTGGGCAGATGGATGGTGGTACCTGAGGTTGGGGAAGAAAGCTAAAAACACTCATATTCTTCCAGCCAAAGAAAAGGTTTGCACCTGATTGACTTCATGCAAGAGGAGGAGACCCATTACCAGCACTGATCAAAGATGCAAGGGAAGATCCAGCCTTTATTTTCTTTCCCTGATTTTGTTATTGTCAAGGTGTGCCCTGGTGGTGCTGTCTGTAGTAAAAAAGTCTTCATGGAGACCAGACCCCATTGAATCAGGCAACAAAACCATAAGAAATGATCATAAAGAGCTTACATTGAAAGCTGACATGAGGGGTGAAGGGTAGGTAGAATGAAACATTCCAATTCCAGTCTCAGGTTACTGAAGTCTTGCTCCAGTGGCTTAACTACAAAAGACATCCCTCCTCCTAGCTTAAGTTAACAGGGTTCCAATTCCAGTCTCAGGTTACTGAAGTCTTGCTCCAGTGGCTTAACTACAAAAGACATCCCTCCTCCTAGCTTAAGTTAACAGAGGGGCAACCATTGAAAAATCAGGCCCTGTTTTCCCACTGCTCTTCTGAAAACAGGCCACATCATAATTTTCAGCATACATTTGTGCTTAAGATAGAAAATTCTGTAAAAGTGGACATTCTTGACAAACACGCCTATGGTTCATGAATAGACTTGGAAAACAAGGACACAATTTAGGGAGTCAGTTCCGAATGCAAAAGAAGGTTTTCCTTGCCATGGCCAGAGCCAGTATTGCTCATCAGCGAAGCAGGTGACACAAGACAATCTGCATGCAGCCGAAGGCTGATGGAAAGCTTGTTTGTGCTCAGCACGCTAGAGAAGTTGTTCGGGAACAGTTACGTAAAGATTAGCCCTGTAACGCTGCCAAATACTTTGTGTTATTATGTGCTGTGTTTGTGCCAGGCAGCCCCACATGTCAGAGCTGCCTCACAGGGCAGTTTTAACATGCACACCCACATTTTCAGAGTGCTCGGAAGAATAAAAAAGCCACGGAGGAACCAACTCTGACCTCATTCGCATGGCTGCCACCGCCGATTCCCGTCAGCTTGCCTGAGTGCAACCAGTGTAGAGCCAGAAAGGCACATCTACCGCATTTTGGAGATGGCTGTCCTCGCCTCCCCTCCTCCTCCTGACCCATCATGTTTCCTCAGAGAATCCCAGCTGCATGGATAAAAAAAAAGTAGCAACTCAACCATGTGGGAGCATACAAATTTAATGTTGGCTAAAGATGAAGGCTGTCTAAATAACACAATTGTTGGAGTTATGCAGGTCACAAGTCTAGGGAGTAAGGAGCTCACGGTGTTTCTTTTCTCTTCTCCCTTGCTCAGTTTTCTTCACAAAAGTTCATTAAACAATGATTCTTTCCCCTTTAAAAATTTATGAATGAATGATATGTTCACGAAAATGAGAGAGCAAAAAGGCCTGGCCATAGGCAGGCTCAGCACAGTCTAGCATTCTGCAACCTTCCCCACGTTCCTTCCTCTCTCAACGTACTTCCAGCCTGACCCAAAACACTACTCCCCATGATATCTACAACTCACAGAGGGAGAGACTTATCAGTGATGCATACAGGTGTTATATGTGTGAGATATACCTGTCCAGGCAGGGAGGGGACGTGGAGCCAAAGACCTAGAGGAAAACGTTCTTTCATTAGTCCAGCAAACTTCTTTGACCTGCATTATGCAGGTTGCAGTTACAAGGATGCCACAGCCATAAAGGAAAATCAGAATCTGTCTGAAAATAAAGAGGCCTATTATTTCAACTAGTATCTAAAGTGGCACCATCCTCTTCCAAGTCCTGAATATAGCTACATCAGTGTAGTCTGCATCATAAGAAAGGAGCAATAAATAACCAACAATAATGACAAATTTTTATACAGCCATTTTCTTGGGCAGGTTTCCAGTACTTTACAAAATAGAAAAGTAATCTTAATTCCCCACTCACATTCTGTATCTCCATAGAATTGCTTTCTCTTTTTAATTTTTTTCTTTTAATTTTAAATATATTTTCTACATTTATTTCTTTACTGGGCCTTTTTTTTATTTTTTTTACTTTTTCTTTTCCCTCCTCTTTATTCTCCCCTAGCTTCAGTTTTGGAATTTTTGTAGTTTAAGTAGCTCTCCAGTTTTTCTTATATTCTACCTCTTTTCATTACTTTGCATTCCCATGTCCCCTCCTTTCTATTCTTTCTATTCTTTGCCCTTTCCTCTTTATCTCTTCCTCTTTATCCATTGTTTTCTCTCTTCATCCCCTGTGATGGTGATTCTTTTTCCTTCCCAGCTCAGTTCTCAGTCTTCTTCTGACACCCCATTCCTTACTGCAGTCATTTCACATGCCCTATTCCCCTTGTCTTCCTCTGTTGTTTTTATTCTTATTTATATAATTTACTGCAATAGCTCTCAGAGATCTAATCTTGGCTGTGTTTTCACCACCATCACCATCAGCTTTCTCAGCGTTCTGTTTAAACAGCCAGGGGCATTCCCTGTCTCCAACATCTCTTTCATAGCTCTTATTTTCACATCTGTGGATATGGCCTGGATGGTAATGGAAATGTTAGGATTAGCTTGTCCTTTCAGAATGTTGGGAGAATAGGTTCTGTCTCCAAGGCAGCCTGTCCTGGAGTCTGCAAGGAAGGGGCCACACCATGACATGGTCTCCAGGAAGAAAGCAAACTCATTTATTGCAAAGTACCTGCCAGAAGTTCCAAAGGACACAAACCCCTTCCACAGCTCCAACTCTTCCATGGTCAGGTTGTCAGTTAATTGCAGATAGAAAACAAGCAGACTCTAGTCTGTCTTCACAGGCTGGGTGGCTGCCATCAGCAGGTCTCTTCTCTAGGATTGTCCTCGAGATAAAGACCATAAGTGCAGACATCTGGCACAGCAGACTCCACCTCAATAAGGATAATCCAACTAGAACAGGAGACAGAATGACACAGAGCACCTCACAGATGGAAAGTGAGACATTTTCCTGGTACTTTCGAAGGGGTAATCTGATAATAATTAGGTTTAAAAAAAGAAAAACAACAACAACAAAAACCAACCAACCAACAAAACCGCCCAAACACAACACTGTGGAGCTTTCTGGGCTGCAGAGGGAGTACTTCAAGCTGCTTCTACCCTGTGGTAAGGTACAGTTTCATGGAAGCCCACAACTCACTGAATAGTGGTTTTAGAAGGTGACGTTTTTTGTGGATTTCAGAAACTGAGCCTCAGAGTTTTGCTGGATGGGTAAGGTATCCAGGACTTTGACAGAAGAGACAGCACCTGCTTTTTTCTAGAAGTATAAAAAGTAGATGATGACTAGTTGTCACTTTCCACATATATGGGAGGGTAAATGAGAGGCTTCAGCCAAAGCTACCCTCTCTGGCCAGTAGCAAAGAAAAAATTTTGATATCATAATTCTTTTTCCTGTTCTGTGTAGTATGTGTGACTTTTACCCAGGAATTTTGAAGGTCACTAAACATCCTGGGGAGCAGATCCATAGTCATCCTATAGATCAGAACAATGGGAAGACTGGCTTGTTTGTCTGGGGGTTCTTTTGGGGGAAAAAAGTTTTATACTAATACAACAATGCTTGATGCCACTAGCAGGGAAATGTATTCATGCTGCACATTCTTAGATGTATGAAAAATAGATAAAGCGGGTTTTTTTTATTGTTTTGGAAGGAGAAAGAAAGAAAAAGAATGAAACTTATTATATTTGAAATGTTTGTACATTTTTAAACAGAAAACCCCAACAAGCCCATACTCCTATCAACCTGTAGCTCAAATTATTAAGTTAGCATAGAGCATTAAAAGAAGCACAGTTATTACTGTGCTAATGATGGATGGGGAAAGGGGAGGGAAATTAAAGGAGAAAAACAATTATTTACATGTACTCTAGTTTTGACATAAAAATGGGGATTTTTTTTCTGTTAAATGTTGATATGTACAAAATCACAGCCAAGTCTAAACACCTTAGTCATGGCAGGGGGTTAAAAAAGAGAATATTTGAGAATAATGTGAATTAAAAAGGCAAGTTAGTTTAAATTTCTGTTTGGTAGGGCCTGAGGCCTACAACTCCAATGGGAATACACTGTAGCCGGAGGGCTGATGAATGCCCCTAATGAAGTTGGACAACCTGGAATACATGCATAAAATGATTTTAAATATTGATATGATGTCATTGTGTGACTGAAGATATTGAAATGTTAATTTTCAGAGCTAGACAGGTTGTGTCTAATTTATTACAGGGAGGGGGAATGATTATTTACATTTCTTAATGTACCAATAAAACAGTTATGGGATTTAAGGACAGAGAAAATATTCATGTTTCTCGGAGACCAAAAACGCATGTTGCGATGGAAATTACTTAGAGGAGCTTATACCAGCAGATGTTAAGAAATATGCTTTCCCTTTTTTTCCTTCCTGATAATTGAGGTAATACATTCATAAACTATGTAAAGTAAAAGGACCCTTTGACCAACGTTAATTATATTTAACCTGCTCTATGTATAGCAGAAAGAACAGCTTAAATATATCACTGGGGACAACTAACTCACCCATATATTCTGGATGTGTCTATTATAACATTTCTATGACATTGCCTGGTTTTCAGAAAAATTCTTACCGTGAAGAAGAGGAGACGTGGTGTTACAATGGTACGCTCAGTTCCATTGTGATATGAAAGTTTTTACGGAGAATGCCTCAGGGCATCTGTCTGTCTCGTGTGTTCAGTATTACGGCTGTATAACACACAGAGGTGGAAGTGTATTAAAGGCAGAGCCATTGCAGTCTGCTGGAGGTGGCTGGTGCTAAGGTCCAATCCTGATGATCCCTAGACCAACCCAAAGACAAAAATTCTTTGCAAAAATTGCCTAGGCTATTTCCTTTACTTGTTCCTTTGTTCCCAGCTGATATTTCTACTTGCAAAGAAAAAGGACTTAGATTTCATTTAAACTCTAGTGCAAACTGAAGCAGCTCCCTTATACATAAAGGCATTCGGGGAGTGATTTTCTGTTTCTCTAAAGTGTAAGTTTGGCATGATCTGCACTTATGATATGTGCTAGCAAGCAGGAATGATAACTTTCTCTTCTCTCTGATCCCATGCCTGCCTTTTACATCAGCGGTTTACAACAATTTAGCATAGTTAAGCACACGCCTAACTCAAAGCATCTCACTGAGGCTGTATCTCTGCCCAAAGATGGGTAACCTCATGCTGAATCATGACCCACATGATTGCAGACAGTGTAGCATCAAATAGGTCCTTTGAAGGAGATACACACTGTGCTCTCATGTTCCACTAACCAATCACAGACACTAGAAAAACAGCCCATGACATGGGCAGGTTTTTTTCTGTGTCCAGCCTTGAGGTAAGCTTCAAAAAGGGCAAAATGCTTTTGGGAATGCAATGGCAAGATTGCCAGAGAAGCCCTCTTCCCCTGAACGTCCCTTCTATTCCTGCAGTGTATATACCAACAATAACTGGATGGGCAAATGACGCAGAGGGAGGAAAACCTTGAAGCCTGAACTCAGTCATCAAATATACAAACAGCTAGAAAATATAGAAGGAATGGAGGTATGTCTGAGAACAAAGGATATGTGAGAAATTTACATTTTTTAGTGAAGAAGATAGGTGATTGAGTGTAGCAGGTTGGGTTTGTAACTGGGCAGAAACACCAATTTAGTGTAGTGGTTTGGTCCAAAATACTCATTACTGTTTATCTTCTGCGAGATAAGAATTAGGAGAAACGCAAAGCAGGCACCAAACTTGAAAGAATATAAAGAAGTTTATTAACAGACCTAAAAGAAGAAAAAAAATTATACCACACCTTCAGAACTCTTCTCCTCCCCCCACCTTTCTCCCTTCTCCCACTGACAATGTAAAAAGACAACCCTTGAGATGTTCAGTCTGTTACCACTTCCATAATAACCTTGTTCAGTCCATTTAGGAAGAGGAGTCTCTCTTGCCCATGCTATGAACACATTATCACAACGAGATAGCGGCCCACTTCCAAATAACTTTGTTCAGTCCATTTAGGACTGTGAGTCCCTTCCCCCAACTTGCAGCTTTTCCCACAACTGCTTTCGAGGGTCCACTCTTGAAGTCTTTTGGGGTACAATTTTAAGGTTGAGCCGTTCAGAAACAAAAGTTCTCTACAGTCATCTCTGGGAGCATTTCATCTCTAAGAATAGAGGCCCTTCTCCTTCCATGGGAGCAAAGGGTCTTCCTCATCTTCATCTTTAGGACTATCTCTGGGAGCATCTCTAGGAACTGAGGCTTTCTCCTTTCCCATTTGGAGCAAAAGTCCTCATCGCTTCCATCTCTCCCTGTCCAAACTTCTCATGAAATTACAGCTGCGTCAGTATCTGCCTATCTCAGCGCAGGTGCTTTTGCTTACGAGTTGAACACTCCACCCCCCATATCTTCATGAAATTACAACGAGATACTCTGATATATCACAGATTCACAACAGAATTTCAGCTTTAAGCATCTCCTCTTTCTCTTCCTTCAGGTTTTCAGCTCTTCACAGCACTAAAAGGGTTAATCTCACCTTGGCCTTGCAGCTGGAATGTGGCTTATCGAAGTGGGGGGGGGGGGGAAGCTGAGCCGCTCAGGCTGCCCACAGCAGGGCTATGGGGGGAGGGGCGGGTCCACAGGTGGAACAGGGCCCATCAGCTCCAGGATGGCCATGGCCTGCCCCGGCCTGGCCCAAGCAGGGCCTGGGCCGGGCCCGCTGGCCCCTGCACGGGGCCCGCAGCCACCTGTCCCAGCGCTGGAAACGAGAGAGAGCTTGGGGGGGAAGTTTGTCTATTCTTAAGTGTGGATCACAGAGGCGGTCACAATTTTAAGTGGCTTAAAGAATTGTCCATATTCAAACTGGCCAGCTGATAGGTTCTGTCAGGTCATGGGGAAAACTGTAAGCACTCCTTTGCGAGAACATCACTTCCGAGTCTAGGCTAGCTAACCCATGACATTGAGGAAGTCTTGAGAGAGATGTGTAAGGTCACAGACTGCCCAGCACAGGCACTGATTATTCCTCTTCCCACATTATCCAGAAGGAAACAGCACCCAATGAAGTGAGCAAGAACCACATTTACAACAGATGTTTAAAACATTTTTCCCCACAGCACATAATTGTATAAATTTTCAGCTGCAACATGATTATAAGAGACCAAAAAACTAATAGATTTGAAAAGATTAGAGAAATTTGTAGAGCATAGCTTCCTAAGTCTGGATATAACCTCTGATTCAGGAAATTGCTAAACCATTGATTGTCAGTAAAAAAAAATCACTTTATATGTCTCCTGTTTCCTCTTGTTGTCCCCTAACCATCTACTCCCGTTAATGCCAGACAGTAAACAGTGCTAGAGAGGCTGCCCAGCCTCTTACAAAGCTGTACAAGGCACATAATAACATTCAGACATGTATCAATATATCTCTACTACCTGGTCACTAAAAAGTGAGCTGCTTCTTGGCATTCACAACACATTTCATCCAAATGGGAGCAACTGTCAATGGAAAGTGAGTGTCAATAGAGAGACTAAGAGCCTGTACAGGAGACACAGGGAAGTGTCTCTACACGCTCACTCCTGGTGCACAGGAATGTGAAGCTCACAAGCACATTCACAGCTTACCTTAGTCCCCAGTCCTTGTTCCTGCATCCCCAGCTTCCCTGAATAGCCATATTTCACAGCACATTTAAGCAACTATTTACTTATTGGTAACTGATACAGTTATTTAAAATTAATTTCAATTAAGGAATGGATCAGATCTCATGATAATTCCAGCTACCCTCTTTTCTGAAGTGATTGCCCTGAAAAGCAATGGTTGGATCTCAATTTGGTAATGAAATAGCCAAACTGTGTGATTAGACTATATCAAATTAGTTGCCATTCACCATCTGACACCCTCAACTAATGTGTCCTGCCACTAATTGACTTTATTTCCACTTCCTTTAATGTGGCTACCTGTTTTCAAGCTGTTAACTGGATTTACACGCCTTTCATCTTGGTCTTTCTGATAAATATCCTGCATCCCTCCTGCTCTTCACCTATCCCTACCAGCATCAGTCCTCTCTTCTTCCAGCCCTCTTTTCTCTTACTGTGATTCCATTCTTAAGCTTCATCTCTCAAATAAACATACAGCATTGTTTTGGCCACAATACAGTTAAATACTAAGTGAAAATTTAGTATGAAAAGGTAGGTGAGTCCTACCTTTGAGTAGAAAAGTATTCCAAATACAAAAAAAATAGCATGGGCTGACTGAGTGAATGGTCAGAACTCACCCTCTGACTGCAGGGAGCTTCCGAAACTACACCCACTCAGGCTTGAGGAGTGGAGCCTGGCCCACAACAGGGAATCAGGCCTGAGTCCTGCACATCCTAAATTCAGCCCTGTTTAACGTGGCTACTCAGAAATACCACCTCTCCTGTGCCTGCCCCTTGCACTCACTGCCCAGAGGCATGGAGCAGAGGTAAGAAAAGCCAGAGAAAATCTCAGCTGGGACAGAGCACTTCCACCCACAGGGTGCCAGGGCCCTTTTCTCTCTGGGCATGTCTAATGTGCTGCAGCTTTGCCTAGGAACCATAGAACACACTCCAGGTTTTCTAGCACAAACCAGAGCAACCCCCAGGCAGCTGGAAATGGTGCAAGCAGAACTGAGAATGCTCCACTCCCCTCCAAGTTTTGCTGAGTAACAAAACAGCCTTGCCCTCTCTGCTTCTGAGTGACGGATTGGCTACACACACCGTCTGCATCGGGCTGTCCCCTGAACATGGCTTGAGACTTTTTAGGTCAATGAGTATCACTCACCATTCATAGAAAGTTCGACTAGAAAATACACATTGCCATGAAAAACAACTGTACATTAGCATTTTTCACTGCTAGTATGGGATACAAAGAAATTTCAAGAGCACTGCAGCAATGACAACTTTTCCTGGGAAGAACTTAAACATGGAGAGGGAGAAACTTTTTTTTTTTTTTTTTTAAATAGAGCTTTGAAATCATTCTAAGTATGAACATTATTTTAAAATGTCGTAGCATTTCTAAAAGAGAAATGTGATCTTAGCTGTCTAAAATTGCATTCATGAAACAGAAAAGTAGCATTGTGTTCGTGCTCTTAAAACTGAAGGAATAAACTTTAATTCATTTTTTCAGATTAAAAAAATTCTGAATACAATTGTAATTCAGCATAAGCGGAAATATGTTTTTCAATTCACATGTAACTCTTTAAAACTTTCGTACTGTAACATATACAATTCCAAAATTATGTAATGTATTTTGATTCCCTTTTTACAGAACAAGAGAAAAACTTTCTACAGTATGGGTCAAAGCAAGATTCTCATTCCTAAGCTTCCTAAAGAATTGTGTTCACTCACTCTTTTATGTGTATAAAAGTCACTTCTTTTTTTTTTTCTGCTAACCAGTAATCATCATTAGGAATGATGGACAATAGGATTTGACTGAAGAGCTGCAAAATTTTTAGAATATATTTGCAAGGCTGATTTAAAAATCACATAGTGTAATATATATTACAGCATATTGTCTAGGCCGCTGTAGAAGAAATCATTGATACAACTGAGTAAAACAGCACTGGCCTTGATGGAATAGCATTGGCACAAAAGAAATAATGCAGTAATGCACTCCCAAGAATTGAGAGCTAATAGAGAGCAACATAATGGATATTACCCAGGATGTAATATCCTTATTCTCATATGCATCACTTCATTTCATGTCAGGATGCACACAAGCTCAGAAGAGAACTTGTGGGAGGAAAGGGGGAGGATGAGGGCCAAGGGTTTGTCCGTGAACAGATGAATCTGATTCACCAACAAAACCTCTCAGGCCTAAGTGCAAAGCGCAGATTCAGTAACACTAGTTAAGAATTTTAAGAAACTCTCTAAAGCTGACCAGAACACTCCAGGTCTGCTCTTGGGTTTTCTTCCTTCTCTACAGTTCCTTTCTCATCTTGAGCAGGAAAGGCCCGTGATGGTAAATGTCTGAGGGCAGTAACTCTAGAGACAGATCTGAACTGGTTCAAACAACTGTTGCTCACTCCTGAGAAAATTGTCTGCATCTGGAAAATTTAGCAAAAGAACATCTGAGGGGACTTCTAGTCACATTCATTATACTTACTTGTGTTGCTGTTGTGCAGCAGTCCCACTATGCTATAACTTCACAGGAGATCAACAGCCCCTATTCCAGAGCTTTTACCAAGTGCTCATGGTCAAGAAATGCAAAATTACACTGAAAGAGGGAAGGGTAGGTTTCCTGGTCTCTGTAAGTGCTTAGTGCTTGCTTCCCAACACCTGTCCTGTAAAAAGCTCAGATTTCTAAATCAGAGACTTCAGAAATTTAGTTTAAAATTGTCACTCATTTACCACCCTTTCACTGAACTTGTTTCTGTGCATATGTACATGCGAGTGCCCATATTCCCCTGTACTTGCCGTGATCTGAATTTTTTTCATGTTGTAGGACTCATGTCTGTATCTGTTGTCCTGCATCTTCAGGCAGGCATTTGTCTCACCAGGATGCAGATGCTAAACAGCACTATTGCTATCAGGCACTGTCTCACGCCCATGCTGAACTCACCTAAATGACTGCATAAGATGCACAGCAAAGGACAATCAGCCCCCAGGTTTCTGGGAAAAGTGCATACCTCTCGATTCTCCCATTGATTTGTCAGGAGATGCATACTCAAGTAGATGGCTCAGAAGAGGATCCTTTAGGAAGAGTGTGGTCAGATTGACCTCACTTTCACTGAGCTGACAGCCTCGTGAAGAAAGTTAAACTGAATATCAAAATCATCAGCAAAAACCTCCTCTTTCTTTGATTGTACAGTTTAAGAGGAGCCATTCGAGCTCAATTTATTCTCTACACAGGAACTTCATTGATTATCTCAGACATTCATGCAGGAAGGAAGATGAGATAAGAAAGTTGTTTTTTTTTTTTTTTTAAGTGATTGCAAGATGGAGAAAACTGCTTTGTGAGTGTAATATATACCATAAAGTTCCCTTTGTATAATCTGCTGCTGAAAAGTGAGAAGAGTTTACCTTTTCTGAACAAAAGAAACATTAGGGATGGGCTGATGATTACCAAGGGCAGAGATATGAATACTACGATTAGGGTATATATTCAGATATAAGATTAGCATACAAAAAAAAAGTTTTCCTGGGAAAAATATTGTGGAAGTTCTGCCATTGTCTTGCACTGTCAATCACTAACAGTAGGAAGAAGACTGATCACTATTCTTTTTTTTTTTCCAAAGGATATTCTGGTTTTATCTTAGGCTATCAACCATAATAGGGATTTCCACTGACTTTGAAAGGGAATCAGTCCTGATTCTAGAGTGATGCCATGAATGGAGATAGGTATTCAGGTATGTTCTACCAAAGTCAAATGATCATTCCACCAGTCCCACTCCAGTAGGAACTGTGGGACTGCAAACTCGAACTCTAGGAGCACACAGAGGCACTGCAGCTCTTCTTCCCTCACTGGTAGGTTACTGGAAAAGATAAGGAAGCAGCCTGTGTTTTTTATCTGAACTTTGGTGGTTGCAGTGTGAATTGAAAGGATTAAGCATGAACATACCCTGGGAGGGTCTGTGCTCTCAAGTCAGGTATTCCTTTAGCAGAAATCACCACACTCCCCCAGGAGTCAAAGCATGCACTTTCACATCAGGACAGTTCCTGTGCATTGATTGATCCAGAAATTTTCAGTTTATGGATTTCTTGGGTCCATTTATAGAGTAACAAAAACATCTTCAAAGGCAGCCTCTTACGCAGGCAAGCTTTTATGGTCACACACTTTAAAAATACTGTTTCAGCTGAGGATACCTAAATATTGTGTGGAGAGAAACTGGAGTGGACAACAAGGCTCAGTCAAAACATCTTAGTGCATTTTTGATCTCAGGATTGCTGTGTGTCAGTCTAGTCCTCTGGTACAAGTCAAGGTGACATGTATCAGTCATGAGTGGCAATAAAATGATGCTACAATTTGTGCTTTTATTCATAACACCTCTGCTGACAGCAGCTGAAGCCTGGCATGGGGGCCCCTGGAATAGCTGCACCATAAAAATAGCAACACCTCAGCCCTCCATCACTAACTTTAAGTATCCTTTAGAAAATACCTGAAAAGAGATTAATCTCACCCATATCTTAAAACAAAGAGTAGTATCTCTAATGTCTCTGCTAGACAAACATGAAATAAACCAGCAGAAACATTCTTACTTCACAGGACATTTCAACAGGGTCTCAACAGAGCTGGATGTGGCTACTTCAGGAATTAAGAGCTGCAAAAGCAAGTGGAAGTATGTCTCAGAGGGTAGCTAAGCAGATCAGCATGGGTACACCTCCTCTATACCTGTTTATGCTGGTGTTAGATTTTGATGTAAGTATAGAAGCAAGGGACTTTTGATTTCTAATATCCTCTCTTACATGAACCCTTTTGGCCTTGGGCAAATTTCCTAACTTTTTTGACTCCTATTGTTTATCTTTACAAATGCAAATAAAACCTGTGTCATATTAGTGCTGAGTGTTTGTATACTGCTACTGATTTTAACCACAGATTTATGCAGAAGCAGTATTTCCCAGAAAGAGCTTGCTGCATCATGACACACCTTTTGAAAGCTCAGTACAAGATAGAATATTCACATTTTGCATTCCTCTGGCACATGTATGCAGGGTGGGATGCTTTCTAATATTTATTTTCTCCCAAATGCTCTGAAGCTGACAAATCAGGCATTATTAAATAGACACTTTAAAAAAATTACTCAGCTGCTAAACCAATCACTGTAGGTTGCAGCTCAAAATGAAGTTGGAAATCTGCACCTTTTAATAAAACAATCTGCTTGAGAGCTGATGATATTTGGTTATGGAATTTATCTGTAAATATAATTAAAAATTCAACGAGAGAGTGCTCTGAACTGAGGGGTAAATATTCAGCACGATGCAGAGTGCTCAAGCTACATGATTCCCATTATCGTTAATGGGAGTCCTACAGCTAAATCCCTAAGCATCATGCTAAAAATTTACCCCCTAGTGTTTGCAGATGGAACAAAAGGATTATTGTACATACCAGCAGAAAATAAAGTTACCACTGACATTTTGACCAGAAAGCTTCCATTGGGATTGATCAGTGAAAGACTTAGCCTACTAATTCTCTCACAGACTGTTTCTTTGGGGTTTCTCCCATCTGAAAAGGCATTCTTGATTTTTATTTAATTCACTTCTATTTACTGATTTTCATGTCATTATATCTCTCAAATTCTTCTCTTTCTGGCTTCCTACCAGAACACTTCTCTCTGCTTCACACCAGGTTTCCTGGCTTCAGCATGCACAAATTCAGGTCCCTGAACCTTAAATATAATGGACATAAGGACAGAAGAAAAGTACCTATGCCAATGACCTTTCGGCTGAGTTAGCTGAATGTGCAAATTTACCCAGCAATAAAATGCTGCAGGGGTGATTAAAAAGTTGAGGAGGGAGGGGAATTTGCTCAGGCGACTTTATTTATGGTTTGCACCTTCTGCTCTTGGGTTGGGGCTGTCTACAGGACTCCCGCCCATGAGATGTCCCTACCCTGCTGAAATCAGTGTCAGTTCAGGAGTCTGAGCCTGATCCTGCCAGCAGATTTATCAAGCACCAATTGATTAGGTATGGGCTGGAACAAAACAATGTGATCCCTTCACTTTCCTAGATTTTTTTGGTAACATTTTCTTAAATAATGGAAAAAATGCTTCTGTCCTATCTTTTAAATGTATACATATATATATACACATACATATACATACTTAAATGAGAGGAAACCTCCCATTCTTTGAATTTTCAGTCTTGATTTCACATATTCTAACGCAAAAATAGGTAAAAGGATTTGTTTATCATTTGTAGACCATGCTGCAATCCTGAGTGAATTTTTATGGGTGAGTTTTAAAGCTCTCAACTATAGGGGCTTATAATGGAAACACTGATAGACTGTTATTATAGTGCTGGTCATAAATACAATGCAATTTCATTTTATATAACATTCTTCATACAAAATATCACAAAATGTTTTACAGTAAGAATCAATTGAAAGCTAAAGCAAAGGGAAAGAGAATTTGAAGGCAAAATTTCATTGACTTTACCAAGGAGGAAAGAATTCCTATCTGAATTACACAAGTAAAAGTCCAAAATTTCTTCTGCCCGAACTTTGTGTAGAAAGCTCTTAGGAGGATGAGAATACATACAAAACAATGTGCTCTTCTCTCCAAAATTCAAGATTTCAGCTCCTAGTTCCACTCTTTATATATTCATGAGGCTCCATTACATACCTTGGCAAGGCCCGTCATTAGATAGTCTGGCAGGATCAGACTTTAAGTCTTGAATTGTCATTGATTTCCACAGGGCTAAGGGCACCTGACAGCTTGTAGCCTCATAGCCCCAACCCAAGAAGAGCAGAAGGTGCAAAGCAGCAAAGAATGAAGTCACTTGTGCGAGTTCCCCTCCCCCCCTCAAATTTTTAATCACCCCAAAGTCCCCTGCAGCATTTTATTGCTGGGTAAATAATATAATGAAAAAGTGCCTACATGACACAAGCCACATGGGCACAGACAGCTATTAAAACTGAAATGATTTATTTCGTAACAATCCGAGGTAGCACACTTTAACTCTAGGTATAGCAACCCCTCCATTTCTGCTTGCCTCATTTGCATAAGTAATTGACAGCTTGTTAACAGCTCATTAGGAACACTGAAAACCATGTGACAGATACAAACCTAGTGCTAGAGGGGAGAAAATCTGTGAATTACAGTATATTGAAAACTCAATCAGATTCAGAATTACAGGTCACAACACAAGTTGGTTATTTTATTAGGTTAAAAAAAAATTAAAAGGTTAACATACCATTTTTCGACCTATATTTTTAAGATAGCAGGCTACAAGGTAATTAATTAAGAATCTGATTGTGAAATGAGCTACTTTCTGCTGCCATGGGTAGGTTTAGGAATGGTACAATGTTAATACAGCAGGACAGATAATAATTGCTGAAAATTTAAAAAAAAAAAAATCAAAAAGTCTTGATACAGTATTTTAGTTTGGGAATATGCCCTCTTCAAGAAAGCAAGTAACTTCCAGACACTGCAATCTAATATTCTGTAACTGAGAAAAATGCGAGGAATAATTTGATTTTAGTCTATAAAAAGAAGATAAGTGTTCTGATTTGCACACTCTTACTATCTGTAAATTTTGATGGGTTTTTTTTAAGGACATTTAAACATAAACACTGCAAATAACAGTTATATCAGCAAATCTACTTTTTGTATTAAACACACAACCTCCATAATCTTGCTTTTCTAGCACTGTTAGCAGAAATAGAGTAACATGCAGAAATAAAATTATCTTCTTGCAAAAACTCTCCCTTTCTTTGAAACCGGATATGGATTCCCTGTAACTCAAGTGACGTTTGCCAATGAGGACAGAGCTGGCCAACTGCCTACTAGTCTGTAAGGAAACTAGTAAGCTGTGTGACTTCAGATCTTCTTTCAAATACCAGTGGTTTATAGATTCCTCCCTCATCCCTCTGAAAAAGCATTAATAAAATGTGATCAGATCCAAACCTCTGACTATTTGGCAAGAGGAACAACAATGTTAAGGTGTGGTATTATCAAAATCCCCGAATGCTTGTTCATATGGAGGGTTGTACTGTTTCAGTTCAAGAGGCGCAACTGCTGCTATATGGATGCATATGTTATTTAGATAAGTTCCATAAAAATCGCTTCTGATAGAGTCTCTTATCTGAAATCATGGATCTACTTCAGTACTACTAATACAGCCGTATGACTACAGTCCTCTGGCTGGTAGGGATAAAATCTCCTCGTGTAGACATGGTTTAAGAGTGATTAATGAATCCTTGACCTATGGTACAACGAAAGTCACGTTTGTAAGTCACTTCAGCACTTTTGAAAGCTCCATCTTTAGTCTTCATTACAAGGAATGCCAGTAGGGCCGTTGTGCCCCCTGCGTTAATTACATCGACTCCTGCACCGGTGAAGTTACTCTGTTGTAACTACAGCAATATAAACTTCTAATGCAGACAATGCTCCAATGGTATAAAGAGAGCTTTACACATGGTACAAATGACCCCAGATTTACACTGATCTTAGGCAAGGCATGATTCACATACACTAAAGACAAATTAGCTCATTTTTTGCCCTGAGCCCATATCAACTGAAGTGTTTTGCCTAGGGAAAAAGTCAGTGCATGACTGGTGAGAAGCAGTGCCAACAGTCAAAGCTGATCACAAACCAAGTTTTCTAACATGGCAAATATAAGAGATGGTAAATTCACCACAAGTGAGAATAAGAAATTGGTAAAACCTAAAATGCCAAACCAAAAATTGTGGTAGCCAATGAACATACCTTACAAGGGACAGAGCGTTTTCAGTAAGACAAGTCCCTAGTACCACAAGTACCTAGGTTAGGGTGACCAGAAAGGCTTCTCCCAGGATGCATTGGTCTGTTATGTTAATCTATCCTAGTTTGGATTCCCCAGTTGGCTGTGAGCCTCTACCCCCTCATCACTCCCCCAGAGCTTCCCCATTGGTCCCCATTCCCTGGTCCCACCTTTTCCCCGCCCCCGGATAAAATTGTGAGTTTCGGGATCATGTTGGTATTTGCTTCCGCAACTTCTGACAGTGTAGGAGCAATAAATGCTCCTGCCAGAACGCACGCAAATGCCCTTCTCGACTCTTTGCTACCGACTATAACGCTGAACCCACCCGTGCTTCTGTGGGTGCACACAGACCCCCCTGGAGCTGGGCAGAGACAGTATTAAATGGTGCCCAGTGTGGGGCCCCAGACCATTCCCAACCGCATCTCCAGTAGTTCCTGGATTTAAGTTGCATTTGAGCAGCCATAGCCCCAAAGAAACCTCTGAGTTTATATTATAATTTATATTTATATTATATTATTATCAGGAGCTTGGCGGGGGAGACCAACAACCTTATGGGAAAAGAGTCTAAAGTCGGTGGACCACCCTCAAGATTTTTATTTGACCCTCTAAGGTAATATTGGTCACTTTTGTATCCTTTTCTGTTAATTTCCTTTTATCTCAAGGGTTGGGAAGAGAGGGAGATGGGGACCGAGTTCTCCTGTCTCCTGCGGGAAGCTTTTCTGCCAGTTCTAAGAGTCCTTGTTCATGAGAATTTTCGTTACACCAGGGAAGGTTTAAAATATTTTGTTCAGTGGTTATTTAAGCAGTGGTTAGTTGAGTATTTAAAATGCTTTGTGCGATGGTTGTTTATGTCAGGAGAAGGTTATTTGCTTTACAAGCTAGCAAAAGCTGTTGATAGTCTTGGGGAACGGTTGGGAAACGTTAACCAAGTTTAAAAAACCCTTTGCCGCTTTCCTCTCCCTGCATCCCTTTTGCCTCTGCCCTGATTCAAGGGAGACCAGAAGAGAGATTCTGCCAGACGGCCCAGGGCTGCTACCGACTCCCTGCTCTCTCCTGATCTCCTTTTTTCCCTGCCCAGGGTGGTGCTGGCCAGGCCATCCAGGATTCTACTCCAAACTCCTTCCCTGTACCCATTTCCCTATTTTTTTCCACTTTAAATTTGCTCCAAGACGGTGGCAGCACGGCCGGTCCCACAAACCCAGCTGCTACCTTTATTTTTAATTCTCCTGCCTCTACTCCTCAACATGGCAGAGGCCACGTGCCGGCAGTCGCGGGCTTTTCACCTGTGCTCAGATCCCCTCCGCGTCCGCCCCCCCAGCTCTCCCGTCAGTGCCTGATTGCGTTACAGCACCCAGCCCCCACCATCCCCCACTTGCTCTGGCTCGTGTGTTCACGTTGGGCTCCCCTCCCTCCACTAGGACTCCCTTCCCAGCCGCTGATCCTGCATCTCCCTCCTGTGTCCCTGTCCCCTCCATCATTGGTCCCACTCGTGAAAACCAGCCCACCTCACATTCCAACATGGCTGAGACCGAGAGTGGGGGTGGTAGCAGCTGGGAAGACTCTGGAACGCACGGGGACAGCGGCACCTCCGCGTACGCTGCCCATGTCTCCTTCCCTTCGCTACCCAGCCATAGTGAGGCTGTGACCATGTGCGCTAGAGCGCAAGTCACTGCAAGTGCTGCTGCAAGAATGCGGCATCCGCACCTGCTTTGTGAGAGGAGGTTGCGAAGCGTTCGCGCCCGCCTGCTCCAAGCCCTGTGCCAGATCAGCAGCCCCCGCAGGGCTCAGCCTGCCCCTCAGCACCAGCTCCGCGCCCTGGCCAGGCCAACTTCGGGCCCTGGCAGCCCCAGCACAAGCCGCGAGTGAAGCGGCAGTGACCCCCCGACAAAGCCTGCTGGGCTGCCCCACCACCCGACCCTTGCAGGTTCCAGCTGCAGCTAGAAGAGCCCCAAGCCGAAAAAGCGGCATTCCGAAACTTCCTGACGTGCTTTAGACAGACCCAGGACAGTACGAATGGAGGGAGTTTAGTGCCTTTTGAACACAGCCTGAGGGGGCGGTGGCGAGTCCTGGAGGAGTCTGGCCCCACCGCTCTTGGGGGCCCCGGTGACACCGTTTTTCATCGCTGCTGCCACCGAGCCCACCCGCGACCCGCTGCCAGCTCACGCCTGGCTGCCTCTCCCCGCCGAAGCGGAGGCACGCCCAAGCCGGCCACGCTGCTAGCCTGAGACCAAGCCTCGCGCTGCCACTTGCCACTGCTCACCCTGGCCGCCCACATGGCGCGGGTGTTAAAGGGACAGTTTGTTGTCATTTTCAACCTAGTGGACTTGACTTCCCCTGCTGTGGTAGCAGACTGGGGCCGGCTCCTGGGGAGACACTGCCCCAGTCCCCCCCCGCTTCCCCTGGCCACTCCTTCAGCGTCGCGGTGCTGCTAGGCTACACCGTTTCCGCCCCGCCACTGCTTCGTGAGTGCCCTGAGGCTACCAAGCCACAGCTGCTGCCACTCTGCTCCTCCAGCTGTGAGAACTCCGCCCGCATGGTGCCTCTCATCGGCCCTGGCCGCATCCCCCACTCCTGTGCTGCAAAAGAAGCAGAAAAAGAGGGGGGGTAGCAGGATCCAGGCTGTAGGACTCAGACTGTTCCCAGAGAGCTGCGGAAACATTGTAAGGGAAGCAGTTGACCTGACCAGCTCGCAGGTGCAGCTAGAGCAAGCAGAAAAGCAGCCAAAGAAACAGAATAGTGAATCCTCAGATTCTGATGCTGAGTGTAAAGATCAAAGGACTAGCGTGAAGAAGCCAAAGGCCACAGATGATACCTGGAAACTGACAGAGAAAAACAAGCCCTGCACCAGCCCAGCAAACACTGTTCCTGTGGACACAATGCCAACCAAGATGAACAGGGTGCAGTCAAAAGACGAGACAGCTGCTGCTTGGAAATGGAGACAACGCAAAACAGCACCCATGTCCACCACAGAAACAGACATGCCGTCCCGTCACCAGAACTGCAAACAAGACTTTGACTTGATAAGTTGGACACCTGTGGTGTCTCCCCAGATCTTACCTCTTCTGTTGCTTTCCCATCAGTTAATATTCCCCACCATCACCCCTCTGCTTCGCCTTTCCTGCAGCCACACTCCCCAATACCTCTATTGAGATGTTTTCTGTTAACTTGCATCCCTCTCTTTATTCCCTAACCACATGTTCCCATACATTTGTTCAGTTATACCATTCCCCTTTCCCCAGACCTTTAAGTAAAAGAGGGGGGAAGGGAAAGCTCCCCCCATTTGAAATTGCAAAATTTTAACTTTGTTTGAAACCCCAACAGAAGCAACTGCCAGAGCCTGTGCCTGCATTCACGACCATGATGCCCAGCACCCAATACCTATCACCCTGCCATCCTCTGGATGTTCCTGGTACCACTGGCAATGGATGCGTGGACTGTGCCACAGCCCAAAGAGACCTGTGTTGCTTCAACCTCACCTCCACCCATGAGAGCATCCATTCCAGCATCCAGAGAGAAAAATTTTCTAAAGGATTTGAGGACTTGTTGGAACATTGGGTTGTGGGTACTTCTGATCGTTTTTGTTGTCTTGTGTATGTTCGGTTGTTTAGGACATGGGGTGTTGGGATCCCTGGGGGAGGCCTTTTGTTTAATACAGAAAGGAGGAATTGTGGTGGCCAGTGAACATACCTTACAAGGGACAGAGAGTTTTCAGTAAGACAAGTCCCTAGTACCACAAGTACCTCTTAGGTTAGGGTGACCAGAAAGGCTTCTCCCAGGATGCATTGGTCTGTTATGTTAATCTATCCCAGTTTGGATTCCCTGGTTGGCTGTGAGCCTCTACCCCCTCATCACTCCCCCAGAGTTCCCCATTGGTCCCCGTTCCCTGGTCCCACCTTTTCCCTGCCCCTGGATAAAACTGTGAGTTTCGGGATCATGTTGGTATTTGCCTCCGCAACCTTTGACAGTGTAGCAGCAATAAATGCTCCTGCCAGAACGCACGCAAATGCCCTTCTCAACTCTGTGCTACCGACTATAACACTGAACCCACCCGTGCTTCTGTGGGTGCACACGGGACCCCACAGAGCCAGGCAGAGACAGTATTAAAAAATCAATGGATTTTACTTATATGTTCTTTCCTTTGACCATAATGGTACAAACACCAGTGCAAATGCCATGTTTGATGATAGATCTCATACCTGATTACTGAACCAAAAGTCTCAAAAAAAAAGGGCTTGATCTTGGGGTTTTTCCCATGTCATGCTTCATTCCAGTATATGGCTTCTCTGACAATGTTCTTTGAGGCCTGGACTTTGTTTTGAAGTCCTTTTATTTTGCCGTCCTTGATTTTTTCATGTGAGAGTCCCACTTTGATTTGGTTCCTGTAGGTCAAAGATAAACACTGAAAATCAGTGGCTTCTTTCAAAAGCAGATCAGTTTCCAGTTATGCTGGACTGAGTTGCAGCTGAAATTCTGGGAATATATTCTTTTTCTGTATTGACCACTCAGTCAACCCTTATAAGCAGATGACATGATTAAAATGAAGTTTGAACATTTTCTGTAAATTAATTCTCTGACTTATGACAAGAGTCTTCTAGCTTTCATTAACTTAAGTGCCATTTCCTTAGGACTCTTATTTTTACAGTTTCTAATCTACAGTTCTGTAATGACCTGGTCTCAGGAACATATTATGCCATATTTCCCTTCCCTCAGTCCTCAAACAAGGGCTTACAGGCTTTTCAAAAAAGGAAATGGGCTGCCTCACTTTGGCATCCAGCTTATGAGCACATAAGATACTGCATTTTGCTACTGAGAGTTCGTTACGGTGAATTCATAGCTGCAGTCCTCTCGGCTACTTAACAAGACTTCTGGTTTCAGTATCAGTGGTGAAAAGTCTTCATCCAGTTCTTTAATAGCTCCTTATTCTTGGAGCACACCTTTCCTTACAGAGATCATGTTGCCCATCACTTCGCACTGCTGTTAACTAAAGATTCATTTCCAGAGTGCCGACCTACCACAAACAAGCTGCTTTGGCATCCAGGTGTCCAAGTGCAGTACTATACTTTAGGGAAAAGAAGTTACCTGGAAGTCTCTCTAGGAAACATGGAGTAGAGGTTTGGATGTGCCCCTGTGTGATGCTGTTGTTTTGAGTAAAACTAAGCCATTCTTCATCTGTTCACATCAGAAGCTCATACAGCATCTCTTCTCTAGTATCTTTATACAGCCCTTGCCACAGTGGCAAGTACATTTACTCACTAACTTTCCTCTAGTTTTTCAGTTTCCAACTGTGATTTTACGGTGATCTTAATACACAGGTAATAAATATCATATTAATTTTATTTTTCAGCTCTTTCCTATCAATATACATTGTTTATGTTTGACTATTGACAACAAAATTTATTAAAATATATCTGTAAAGTTGATTCCTTCTATCTCTTCTAGTGCAGCACTAAGTAATAAGAACCTTATATATAGGCTTCTAAAGGGCAGTACTCTCTGCTGTCAGGATCACTACCAAATACATCTCTTTTTTACATGGTTGGAGTGTGTGTGTATGTGACACTGTGGTTTTTAACCTCAAACCTGTAAGTCCATTCTTCAGGTATCCCACCTCTTTTCAGCTTTATACATCTTACGCTTTCTCAAATATTCTTCCCATTCAAACAAATATCGCTGTAATTCTAACAAATAGCTGTAATATGTGCTAAGCCTGGGTTCTTTCAAAGCTTGGGAAATAAGACCACATTTCAGTACTGACTGATGAATTGATAAAAGAACAAATGAGAACTTTCTAAGAAGATCTGAGCATCTAAATTTGCAAAAGCCACAAGATACCTTGCAATGTCAGAAGTCACATTTTGAGGTTTGGGTTTTGTTTCGAGGGAAGAGAATTCAATGGTGGAGCAAATTTTGCATGTGTTCTTTCATAAATTATGACATCATCACATCAGTTTTTACAGAGTGACACCCTACAGACACCCTACCCATTTTGACTTTGAGCACCTTGCAAAGTACAGCAGTTCTTTAATGAAATCTGAAATGAAGATGTAACTGTAAATGCTGTGTGTTCTAGGCATAAGAATAAATCATTCAAAACAAACTCTTTGAGTTGCTGTGTCTATATAGTTAATACACATCAGGCAAGTTTAAATGATAATCAGATCCATAAGTGACATTTTCTCTAGACTATTATCTTATTTTCTGCTGCACTTCTACTGGACATCGCTTCCTATATAAGATTGTTTTACTTATAAGGTTCTGATAGCACAGCATATGAAAGAACAACAAAGAGAAGCAGAAAAAATGCCAAGCTGCAGATAAGCTACAAACAGGGAAGGGCTGTGAAAGCATGTCTCTGAAGCAGTCCACCTACAAATGTTTGATTATGTTCTTGAATATGTAGATACACTGGAAATACCTCTGTTTATACTCACTAACATAGCTGATTGGATAAATGTATAAAGAAATAGCCAGGTGTCCGAACATCTTTCCAGCCTTTGAAAACATTGCCATTCCAGAGAAGTTCAGTTAGCACATCTCATACATACACAGATTTGGAAAAAAATTACATATTTTTAATTTTTTAGTAACTTTACTATAGATGCATGCTATCATGTGTGTCATAAATTAGAGCTAGACTTTGCCTGGTTTTATCCACAAAACTTCTGAGCCACTGCACTAAAGTTCCCCATGCCTCACTAAGCACCACAGGGGCATGTAAAACAAAAGCAGATGGAGCAAGGATAAACATAGATTTTACATATATTAACACAAAAAAAAGCCCCAAAAAAGTTTTTGCCTTTAGTACACCAAGCCAAAACCAAGAAAAGTAACTTAATTTATGAGATAGACAGAATCTCTCAGGCTTCTGCATCTTTACTTCTGTTCTAGAGTCAAACATATAATTTCTTTCCTTAAGCTCCTTTACTAACTGAAATTACAATGGCAAAGTGACACTCACCATAGCAAACCTATTCACTCACTGGAAAAAATCAGAATGCATCCATACATGATGCATCAAAAAAACAATCAAAACAATCCTATACTGCTACGTTGCCCTTGTGTGGTGCAGTTGTATGTATGGCTCTCCCCAACAAGCGCATAGATAATATGGTCTTAGGACTCCATCAGCAATTGTTTCCTAATTACTGTCTTCCATCAAACAGGGGTTATTATTTCAAGGTAATACTTCTATATATACCAGCTTTAAATGCATGCGTATTTTTAGAATGGGTGTGTTTATATGTATGAGTTTATGCTTATGCCTGTATGACTGTTTTATCTGCACACATCTATTTCTACACACAAATACACAAAATCTCTGCTTCAGGTACAAGGCTACAGAAAAACACCTTATTTTGCCATCACCTGCATATAGAGGCAGTTCCCACAGTACTCAGTTACACTGCTGATGGGCTGCCATTTTCTTTCAATTCCCTTCCTGAAGCCTTGGAGGCTTCAAAAGCCACTTATTTAATATGGCAGGTGTGGAACATCTAAAGCACCTCTGGTTTCTTGGACATAAACTTTTTGTCTTGTCATCATTTGCTAACTCAGCTGCAGTGAAGGAGAGGTGTATTACAGAGACTGACCTAAAATTGGAGGATTAGGTCCTATGAGTATTTCAGCAGAGATCACTGGACTGGGATACCTCCATCCAGAATTGTTCTTAGCTCCACACATCACAGCAGAAAGTCCTAATAGTGCTGTTGTATAGAGTTAGTGCTCATTCAGATTTTTTTTTAAATCTCTACTCTCATTAGGAATATATCTAATTAAAGGTCATTTACCCCCCACCTGGGAGCCCCTTGTGCTTGTCAAGAATGAAACAGTTCAAAACTCTGTCCTTTTCCACTTCCATTTCACTCAAGTAACGACAGGGTTAAATTGCTAATAGAGGTTTCATGAGGTCTGCCAGAGCCCACTCTCCAACACTTACATCTGTTCAACAATTATTACAGCATTTTTGTCATAAAAAATTCAACACCCTGAGTGTCGTGCTAGCAAAACCTGAAAATTTATGCAGTGAATAGAATAGCTAATTTCTCTGAGGAAATGCAGGGGGGAAAATTACAGATTTAACTTAAATTCTCAAGTACTGTAGAGCACACATCTGACTCCCTCTTTAGGTTTTGTCACCATGTAGCATAAGTAAGAATACCATCTACAGTAGAGCAAGAAACCTTTGCAAAGCAAATTTATGCCTTCAAAGAAACAATGCTTAAAACTCAGAAGGGGGCTGTACTGGATTCATCGTTTTACCTCACAAAATCTCATTTAAATAATAAATTATTCAGATTATTCTCAGGATAGGGTTATTCTCTCACTACCTCTTGCTGTTACAGAGTGAACCACACCCTTCGCAGGGTACAGGTAAACGACAGATATGTGGAGGCAAAAAGCCGACACAAAACCAGTCTTTTGTCTCCTGAACTTTGTGTCGGGCTGCTTGATGTTTGCAGTAAAAGGAGAAAGAAAACAGAACCTGCCTTGCTTCTCCATAAGGCTGAGAATATGGATTTTATGCTAAACCTAACGCTGTCTAGTTAAGATGCCAGTGGACTGGAACAACATGCTAGAGGCTATAGCCTTCTATTCTCCAGGGCCGGACTCTTACTTCCAGTACCGGGGGTTCAGCCATAACCATAATTGCAGCCGCAACGAGCAGGGAGCTCTTTCAGCGTCACAAGAGCAACAAATAAGGCAAATGGTTTGGGAGCAGAGGCAGGGGCCATTTTCAACACATAAGGTGCAAACAGGATGCTGGTTGAAGCGAGGACGAAAGCTGCACGTTCCCTTCCTTCAGGCTGTACCCTGCTGGGACGATGCGAGCTGGACAAATGCTGCTGCTGCAGAGGCATTCATATGTGAGTTCAGATAAAAACTGCAGATTGGCTCAAAGGATATTTGCAAGCATTTTTGCTGTTTTTCACAAACAATATTAGTGCAACAAGGTTATGAAAGTACATGCTCAACAAAATGTCTGTGGGGGCTGGACCTGCTAGACCAGTCTGTCACTTGGGCATTGGAAACCATGGGCACAAGCCCTCCAGGAGTTCATAGGGCCTGATTCGCTAGCAATAGAAAAAATGTTCAGAAGAGATTTGCCCTTGGAATTAAGTGCTGGACCAAGGTTTCAAATAGCTAGTATAACAGTGATGTTTGCATAAGAACTGCCAGATTTAGTTCTTACTTATTACTACATTTTTTCTGATCTTCAGATTATTGATTTGGCTGCAAACAGGAAAAAATGTGTATGAAAACCAAACACTTGGGTTAAATAAGAATAATTTTCACCCTAGAAATCAGCAACTAGTGCTAGCCCAGGGTCAGCTTTGGGAAGCCTGTGACCTGCAAAAATACTGTTTCAATGTTTATTGTCACTCACTACCTATAAAGTCAAATGTTCTCAGGATACTTTTCAAATATATAGTTTTGATATTTTCTTTTTTTGTGAATAAAAATTACAAATATGCATAGGCAAAATGGTTTGTCCTTCCAGCTCCCATTTCTAAATTTCTGTGAATGTTATGAGTTCATATGAGAAATGATAATTCTCTGCTACTGCTCTCCTTTTCCTACTTTTTCCAGCAGTGGAGTCAGTACCCATGTAGGCTGGTTGGCCATCACAGGACACAGATGCCAAGTGCTGGCAGATATTATTCCAGTGTCAAAATCTTTTTCCTTGTCAAACTCCCTAGGCGGTTGTGTTAATGGTTCTGGAGATGCCTCTGGGTCTGTCACGTTGGGTAGCAGCTGATGGGTTTTCTGCAGTTTGCTCCTGCATGACATCTTCCTTTAACTCATCTTTGGTCCTGAGGAATTTGTACATTATTACCTACTTGGAAATAAGATCCTATAAATTTTGCGTTAGGGCTATGGTTTCTTCACAGATTTGCGTACTGCCCTCAGAGCTCACATGCCTGCATTTTCCTCTGTAGCACATCTTCTCAACAACTTTGAATGTCATGCAGTTTAATTACATCATGACAGCAAAGAAATATTGGAGCAAATGAAACTATTTACTAAGGATTTGTTTCTCCTTGCACTCATCACCATCCTGTCCTCTCTTACCCCCATTTTGTTTATGATTAGGGGATCATTCTTTGTTAAGTGAAGCAAATCTTTTTCTCTCTGTTCGCTACTTCATTCGTAGGCCAGGAGAAAGCTTTCAGCCTGTAGGTTGTTTACAGACTGGTTATATAGATTATTGGCTGTTCGTGCTGCATGAGTTTACCATTTAAATTTCAGGATCTTAATCCTGAAAAGATTAACTTGAACTCAGATGGGTTGTTCAGAACACATGTAAATCTTCACTGCACTGCAGCCTTTGAGTACCAGCTCCTATAAAGTCTTTGAGGTCAGGAGCCCCAGACCTGCTCATCTGTGCTCCCATCCATCAGAGAACCCCAAGTGTGAGAGAGGTCTGCTGTAAGAACCAGAGCAGGACTAGAGCACTCAGCAATTTGCACTGGCGGCAGTGAATAGAGATGAGTCCCTGAGGAGAGCTGCTACGCTTGACTGCAATATAAATACTAAATGTAAACAAATTTGTAAAGCTAACCCACGTCATACTATCATTGCTGTTACTCGACTGAAATATTTTAAGAAGGAAAATAACTATTAGCAAGAGGCAAATTACACACTTTCATGCAAATTTTGAGAAACGTTCATTGCAAACTCTGTGAATCTTTCCATTTTTGCAGGCACTTTCAGAAATACAAGGCAGTTGTCCTACACATTCACTGCTAGCAAATGGTGTCTCCTACAAAAGAAAATCAATTTTATTCACAGTTGATTTGGGGCATATACAGTACAAAATCTGTATGTGTTTTTTATTTCACATTGTTTTTGTTTTGATAACAATCTGTGTAATCTGGTTTGGGATCCAATACCTTTCTTCCTAACTTGCAAGGGAAATCGCATGGAGTCTAAAGAAGAGTATTGAGTAACCCTGTTTTATAGGAACAGCCTTTGAAAATCTTTCATTCCTGTTTGATAATAACAGTAAGAAAAATCCCACATCAAATTTTCTGATTTCCGTTTAAGAGGGGAGGGAAGCCTACTTTGATTGCTTTCAGGCTTCTCTTATGTGAGCAAGAAGCAGGCCTTGACAATGCGCTCTTTTCTTTGGTGGCAGACATGGATTAAAGACAGGCTATGCCAAAGAGTCACTTCACAGGACAGTGTCACAACTGGTCTTGTTCAATATAGAATGCAGCAAACTACAGAGAGGGAATGGGGGATGTCATAAATGGATTTTGCCATCAAAACAATGTTCAGGTTGCAGCACCACGAGCTAAACTTCAGAGACAGATCCAGTGTAAGTGTCGAAGAAGAGGATCTGCCCTAAGGATTTCAGTTGCACCTGCCCTTTAAAAGAAGTGAGGCTCTTCATATACCTTGTGCACACAAGCAGGAGATAACCACAACTAACAGACTCAAACCAAAGAAAGGAAAATAGTGTTTAGTTAATTTTCAGACTGCTTTAGAGATCTTCCTTGTTGATAGCATGTTAGTATAAACTTTGCAGACTCCACTTGCCCTTTTAGCTGCAGATTCATTCTTCATCTCCTAAAAATAAATCCTTTCTAAAGTTAAGGTTTTAAAACACTCTTGTAATGCTCTGGATGAAAAAACACCTGCAGTAAAGAGGAAAGACCTGATAAGTCCCCCCAAATGAAAGCAACCAGGGAATGACAGCTACCTGCCTTCAGCAATACATCTCTTCAAACCCATGCATAAAAAGCCAGCTACTCAATTTTCTTTCTTAAGCCACATAGGGGAAAAAAAGTGTTCAGGAAATATTGACAAAGCTGGCTAAAAAGGCCAAGGGGCCAAGGCCATGCTGCCCTGAGTTCTCGCACGTTTTGCTCTTCCATCCCTCAGTCCTGACTGAGACCTGGAGAGTTACATACGTCCTAGGGACACTAAGAGAAAATTCACATTCAACATGATTTAAAGTCAAAATACAAGCAATTACAGTAAAATATAGATTTATAAATAGATTAAGTGGTTACATTTTGTATTTGAACTGTTCACATCCTTGTTCCTCATACAAAATCAGAAAATGTTAGGGGTTTTTTTTAAGTTTTATTTCATAACTCAGTCTTCCTTGCTATTTTTTGTAATCTGGGAGCAGAGACACTTAAGCTATGTGTATGTGGCTAATAAATTTTTCTCCTACGCAGGCCAAAGACAGGCTCAGCAGCATCTACCCTCCTGTGCCAAAGCTGCTCCTTGATGCAAAAGCACAGTCTGTCCTCGAAGCGGGACTTGAGCAGTTTCACCCCCTGAAACAAAGTCTCAGAAAGTTTGGATTTTCCCACATGCCTCCCGCAGGCTTAAACGCTTATTTTATTCTTATGGTATTCTTAACATAAAACTATTTGGGCCTGATTCTCAGGTATAGCCAGGCATGCACAGAGGTGTAACACCACAGATTTCAGTGGGATCACTTCTGCTGCACATCTGCTCAAGCAGCAGCACAAACAGGACCACTGTTGTGTTTGAGTTTACCTGGCTTTCCTTCATACTGATGAGTCAGTACAGAGTCACAGCTATCTCTTATCCTCCCAGAGTATGGCTCTGTTTCAAAAACCCAAAATAGCAAAGTCTGCTGCACTGCCAAACAGGAGACCCAGATTAAAGAATTTCAGACAGCAGTCTATCACAAGCCCGTCAAAACCATGTATATCGTGCAAATAGTGATCGGAGAGACAGATCAGGTGACTGAACCAATATAGCAGCGCAATATGTTCGCTACCTTAATTATCTCAACTTTTTTTTTTTTTTTTTTTGGTGAGAAACCAAAACTATTTGCTTCTTTCCTCCTTATAAAGATGTTTAGTGTTACTATGCTTATGGTTATGGAAATATTTTTTTTGGATTAGAAAAGGGGAATGGTTTTTGAAATAGGTCTTTTGTTTAAAAATGTGTAATGTCCTTGAGTTGGTGCTCAAAAGTAGCCTTTTATGCAAAAATAGCCTCTCTCCACTGTTCTTTCTGCTTTGCCCTTTCCTTCCTCTCCTCTGAAGCTCATGAGGCTATCTCCTACCTTTTATTGAAGAATCAGCAAGCAACCAAGATAAACTAGTTCACACAAGGGGAAAAACAGCAGTTAGGAAAAAATCTATTATTCTTTGAAAAATTGTCCCGGCATTATTTTTAATCTGAGTACAAACAGAAATTTGTAGGTGAACACTGCTTCAGTTGGCTTCAGTTTATAACATGGTCATTAAATCCATATCAAACATGTGTATTTTAGAGTTAAATCCTCTAAGACAATGAGATGAAATAAGTAATCATTTGATAGAAGTACTTATAATGAATTAGATTTGAAAATGTTGGAAAGTCATTCAAGGAAAATCCTTCTTTTACCTTACGCTGAAAACATATCATTAGCCTTAATTTAAGTCAAGGTGAGGAGAGGAAGGGGGGGCGAGAGGAGTGGAGTAGGCATCACAGGAAACTCTTGAGTGAGTATTGTTTAATCCCATTTAGGGACACTTTGAACAATGACATATATATATAATGAGATATTTAAAATTCTTTGGTCAATCTCTAGCTAAAGGCTTTTACTGTGGAAAAAAATGAGTAATTCAATACAGACTACACAGCCTTTCACATGCTTTTATTCTTGATTTGTTGGACTTGTATAACATAAATTTCAAAACCAATCTATTAATGACTTAAATTGGAACCTGGTTTCCTTTGCTTTACATACAGCATTTCAGTAACAAGCATAATAACAGGTGGATCAATAGATGCTATTTGGTGCAGTATTTGAAGCATGTTAACATTAGTCCTGTATCTCTATTATTGAACATTGTGTCAACAAATTCCTGTTTCAAGGAGGATGGCAAAAATATTTTCCAGTGTCAAGGTTATTTAACCACATGAAGTGGTAAGAGTTTTTTGTTTCCTACTAACCTTGCCTCTTCCTCCTTCTTTTTAAAATAATCCATGTTATGATCAAAATATTAACTAATATAACAATAAAAATATTTTTGTATCAAACCTGTGTGCTGTCAATTAAGATTAGGTTCTTTAAAATGGACACTGGTTCTGGGAAGAAAATCAATTTTTTTTCTCTTAGAGAAACATAAAAGAAGAGAAAGTCACTAATGTAAACACAAATTTAGAAAGTAGCAGAGACAAAGTGAGAGAGAACAAAAACAGTTGAGTTTACCATTTGAAGAATTTAGCTAGGGAATTATTTCCGACCTATAGTTCTCAAGCACAGCATGAAAAGACAGAAAAATGAAATTTTAGTCCTTAGAATCTGACAGCTCACAGTCATAATATGCTGACATGTGTAACAGGAATTAAGGGGTTCTGCAGGCAGAATCAGCACTAATAATTTTTTAGGCAAATCATTTCTTTCAGCTCCATGAATCACACAGTGTTGGAGAATCACTGGACACTCACAAATGACAGGTATAATATAACTGTACTCTTCTTTATATCCTTTATTAAGCAGCTTTAAACCAGAGGTGTTCATTACCACTTAAGTGGACCAAAATTTGTATGCCACAAATAAAAAGGGGCTCTATGTAGTGACCACAGCCACAGCAGGGAACAGCTTGAGGGCTGCAGCCAAAACAAATTCTGCAACATCTTGACACTTGCCTCTAAACTGAAGCTCTATTTTTTCATCAGTGAAAAAAAAAACTCAAAACCACATCAGTAGTCCACAATGGATGTGCCATGTTTGACTAATGATCTCCAGGGTGTGACTGCACCAGAATTTCTCAGACTTTGAAGGTGTGAAGCATCTTGGTTCACCTGATCTTTAAGCAATCCATCAAACATACGGAAGATTTGCGGTCCTAAAATGTTTGGTTTGTGAGGAAAACAAACACATTTTATCTACTTAGTACTACAGATGAGTGCACTTTAAAAGACTACTGAAATTCTTTCCCTTTTTAAAAAGCATTTTAGACATGCCAGCATGTTTTCTGGACACTTTACAATCCTTTCAGAAGAACTCTTGGAGGTTCTAACCCACAGACTCATAACTCAAAGCCCAATCCCAAACACATATGGCATTCACGTTAGTTATATGTTGGACAACACTATGGATCACATTTATAGGGCTCAGGCAGCTGATGAGAGCTGGCTCAAACTGGGAAGGTGAGCTCAATTGGCTTGAGCTCTGTGGTACGGCAGCAGCTGAGCAACGGGTAACAACGGCAGAGATACAGCATTGCTTTCACACTTCAGCATATGACTCATGCAGAATATGAGTGACTCACATGCAGTATGTCATACCCAACAAAACTGAGCATATTCAGGGAAAACCTGAATATAATATAAGCATCATGCTCATGCCCTAATCACCTTGTAGAATTAGCTGGGATAAATCCCTACTGCCCCCTGCTTTATCACTATTAGCTACAAAGAAACAAGGATGAACTCAACATGCTGATTTCAGGACATTTCGCTAGTAGAATCACTGGCATTTTAGGAGCACTACATCATAAGGCTTGTTTCCAGCAAGTGTAACTTTATAACATCCAGGTCAGGTGTATTAAGCAACAGGGGATGCATTTCTTTGGCAGTAATCTGCCACTGTGGCACAAACAATCAGGGATGAGTATCTGACTCAACAAACAGCTGTTGAAATTCTCCCTTGCTCTTTGTTTCTAAGCAGATGGCACAACCCACCCAGCCTGTACCCTATGCTCTGTGCAAGTTCAACAAGCTCTTCAGCCAGTGCAGAACTGGTTCCTAACTCAGTACCATAAATCTGCCAACTGCTCTTTGCATATCCTTGAATCCTGCAGAGAGGATAAAAATATCTTTGGAGCTGACAGTCTTTATGTTTTTACAGTTCTTTGTTGCATAAACCCTGTGAAGGCAAAAAACCTTGGTAGCCAAGTGTTTCCAGGTAGTAAGGGATGGGCCAAGGGCAAGCAGTACTACTGGAAATCTTTTTGACAGTGCCATTTGCTGTTTGGGGCTTAAGGACTGTCTTTTAGGGCAGCAAAGAGGGTTAGTCATACTCTTCCATCATTTTACTTCTCGCTGTATATTCATGTCTGTTGACCATAAATAAAATCCTTTGTCAAATCCATGAAAATTTCAAAAGGTGAAAACAGAAGTAGTTCAGAGAAATTAAATAGCATACATCTTGGATCCTGAATTCAGTTACTCCTCCTTCAACCCTCTGAACTCCCTATGCTTTTCTGAAGCTTATCATATGTATCAAGAATTTTTCCTTCTGTCTTTCCTCTTCATTTGTGTGCCAGCATTTTTTCTTCCAGTTTGAATTTTTCCTTTTGAAAACCCATCCCCTTCGTCAGAGGAGAATTTGTTTTCTGTGCCAAAACCTGAGGAATTGCTATGCTCCCTTCTAAAACTTTTGTTTCTATTTTCATGTATTCAGTACCAACTCTAGATATGTGAACTTTTGATGTGTTAAATTATCATCTAATGTGTTAAATTATCTGATGTGTTATCATCTTCTGTCTTTTGCCATGCCCTGTATGCCTTCCTTTGGATTTGCACTTGAAGATGCACTCACCTGAAAACATACTCCAGACTCTGCAGTGAAAGAATGAAAAGAATGAATAAATGAATTCTGCTTGAAGTGACAGTATGTATTATGAAAGAAGTTTTAATTTCAGATAATAAAGACTGAACCCTACTCTCCAGAGACCTGTGATAATGAGCAGACTAATGGTGGCAAACCCCACCTCTCAAAGATACTGCACTGTGTTCATGGGCTCAGCATTGAACCAGCAGTGCCCTTTATTTCTTCCTCTTTGGATCTGGCATGTGTCAGTTGAGGTATCCAGAGACAGCACAGATGCCCAAACGTGGGCAGGAAGCCAGGTTGCAGGGCTTACAGTATAAATATATTTTTTTTAACTTCATGCATACCCTTTTTCCCAGTAAGTGTGTTTTTCAGGCTTAGAAACTCTGTGTTCTTAGCTATTTTAAGAAACCTGAAGGGTGAGAGATGGAGAAGCAGCAGACATGTTGGCAACAAAGATCTCTCCATGAACAGAATGCCAAGATTAAAAACAACCAGGAGGGAAAAAAAGAAAAAAAAAAGTAAGAGGGATACCTTTGACTTTTTCCTGCTCTTCTATCTCAAAAAATTGGCTCATCTGAAACTGTTGGATTCTGGCAAAGACTTAATATCAAATGAGAGAAATAGCATGTTCCTGAAGCAAGGTGATTTCCAAAGTGAGGCTAGATGTGCATTCAGCTTCTTCTACTTGGCAGCTATCATGCAGGGCAAAAAGATTTACCATTTCTTCAGAGGGTATATAACAGGGTTGCCCCAATCTGTCAAGAAGTGTTAGAACTCAGTAAGACTTGAAGTGGGATTTAAAAGTTACTGAAGCTCATTTGTTCACAATGTCAGATGTGGATCCACCCCAATCAAAACAAAAGATAGGAAGAAGGAGATATTGCAGGGTGTCCTAAAGGGAAGTTCTTCACACAACAAGACTTAGAGAGAACACTAAATAAAGAAGGAAAATGCAGAAGTCCTTGCAGTTACTGTGTATCAGCTGTTTGACCTAGGCACATGAACTGTGTCTGTCTGCAGTAAATGTAAAAGGGGAGTTACGCGTTTTATGCATACAGTGTATGTGTGTGAGAGAGAAAAGAAAGAAAAGGAAAGAAAGAACAAAAGAATGAATGAAAGAATGAAAGGAAAGAAAAAGAAAGAGAGAAAGAGAGAAAGAAAGAAAAAGAGGAAGAGAGAAAGAAGGAAAGAGGAAGGAAGGAAGGAAGGAAGGAAGGAAGGAAGGAAGGAAGGAAGGAAGGAAGGAAGAAAGAAAGAAAGAAAGAAAGAAAGAAAGAAAGAAAGAAAGAAAGAAAGAAAGAAAGAAAGAAAGAAAGAAAGAAAGAAGAAAAAGAAAGAAAGAAAGAAAGAAAGAAAGAAAGAAAGAAAGAAAGAAAGAAAGAAAAAGAAAGAAAAAAAGAAAGAGAAAGAAAGAGAAAAAAAAGAAGGAAAAGAAAGAAAAGGAAATGACAGTGTTATTTATACTGCCAAACTTGATTATTTTGGACACTGCCTTACAGTTTGTATAAGGACATGAGTATGGGATATTACTAAGGCTCTACATAGGGTTTTTACTTTTGTGAGAAAAAGAAGGCTAAAAAATAGCACTGAAAAACCTCTATAAAATGGGTCACAAGTGGACTAGAAGTAATTGCAGAAGTCCTATTTTGTCTAACAACATTTCTCCAATGGTCTGTCCAGATTTCTGTCTGATCTAATCTATCCATGCGCCCATCACTTTGAAAATGACTTGCCATTTTTCACATTTTATTAATCCACCTTTGAAAATTCAAAATATGATTCAGAAGCAGGAAATGGCCTTGTGAAACAAAAATAATAAGTAAAAGCACAAGCTTAAATCTGCACACTGTCTTACTATGCGAGAATTAAAATGCATACTGCATCTCAAAGATCTTTTTTATTCTTTCAAAGCAAGAACTAATGGAATAAGGGAAAGAAAAGTTTCCACGGCCCAGATATGTCTTTGCTGAATCACTTTGTAAGGTGTGGACAATTGAGTCATAAACTTTCACACTACAGATGGCTGTGTTTCTTTCATAGTGAATCAAGCTCTAAAAGATCTGTGACACTTTATGTTATATGTTAACTAGAGAGGCATATTATGTAAAAAGCACATAGGGTTTCACATGCACTAGTGCTCTCTGCACAAGAGAGCATCATTTTCAGTATTCACTCATAAAGCCAGCTTCCATTTTTATTTACTAACTTTCTTGTGCAATTGCCTGAAGTACATTCATACTGCTATCAGACTTTCTAGAGATCCTGCTTTGTAGAGCTTCACAAATTCATTGAATGCATCATTTTATATCCCATAATTTTTTTTTTTTACTTTAAAATAAAAAAATTCAACAAGTAATATCTTTCTAGATTGAAACCCAAACTAATGCGACTTTAAGAAATGAAAGAAAAGACAAGCAACTTGATATATATATATGTGTTTTTCCACATGGTAAAAGTGTCCAAATATTTGAGACACATTTTAGAATTTTAGAGTTAATATGACAATGCAAAAATACTTGCTGTCTATCTTAAACCAAATCTCTCTTCAATACAAGACCTTACAACAGAAATGCTGATACCTGTAACTACAGGTGCACAGTGTGCAGTTATACTGACACTGTAAGGGTTTAAGAGCTCCAGTAAAAATTTCTATTTATATTTTGACTGCAAGTACACACCTTCTAAACATTAATTTTAAAACATTTAAAATCATGCCTCCCCAGCTGTCAGGCAGTCCTGTGGCCATAAACTGAAGGGCGATGGCTAAGGAGGATCAATAGATAGAACAAAGATTAACGCTTTGTTTGTTTGAGCAAAGAACATTTTGTTCTCATTTTTCTGAACCAGTGGAACATTGTTACACACTGTAAAAATTGTTTCTAAAGCAATTATGAATAACTGTGTATTTAAAACAAAGAAAAATTATAGGCAAAAAAGATTACTACAGTCCACCTTTCAAGATATATCCTCTTCTTTGGACAATACAGCTTCACACAAACCTATAATTTGTTGTTCAAGAGGAAATTGTCTTAATTAGAAAAAGGACTGTATTCATTACTACGCTTCCAGCCAGAAAGGGACTAATGCTGGGGATCAGTCCCTTTATTTTTGAAACTTTTTCTTTAAAAAATATGTCATCTGAGCTTTTCTGGAGATGTAACAATGCATCAGGCTGAATTACAAACAATGCTTTAGATCAAGCTGGCTAAACATCTTGACCCAGCAGATAAAATCTCTTGGAGTAACTGAAGGATCACATTTCAGTCACATCTCTAAGTGCATAAACTAAAGGAAACAGTAAAAATAGGTAGTGGATAAAAAAGACAGACACAATGAGAACAGAGGTTTTCAACTCTCTTTCACTATCTTTCCAGATAAAGATTACTTCAAACACACTAAATATTCCACACAGATGATTGGCTTGATCACTAATCTGAGGTCTCATGATTCAAAGTTTGTTATTAACACTTATTTAGCTTGAGGTAAGAATCAGATTTCCTAATATATAACCTATATAAGCACTAAGGTACTTAATTTGATCTTTTTTACAGCTTCTATCATCTCCCCTCAACCATGTCAGTGCTGTGAAGGTCCCTGCTAAATCTGTCTCAGAGACACCATTCTTCCTGTTCATCTGAAATTTCTGACAACAGACAAACTTTTGCTGCCACTTGGTTCCCAACTGAAGGCTGAAATTGCAGGTATGGTATCTGTTTTAGCTTCTCTCACATCTTAGTTCTGTTGTGGTCTTTAAATACCTTGAGGTATTTAGAGGTAGTAGATGAGTCATCTAAGCTATGGAAAATGTGTTTCATTATGACAATATAGAATCTGCAGATTGTTCTTACTTAAACTATAGCTCTATAATGTTTTCTACCAGTCTTCAAAGACGTTCAAGCCCATTTTGCCCACTATGAGCTCTTTCCTTTTGTCTTATCTGCCTTACGTCACTCTGCTGTTTCAGGTATGCATTAAAACCTCCTGCAGTTTTCTGTTTATTGCATATAAGCTCTTTTACATGTGGCACAACTGGAGTTTCAGACACTCACTCAAAATAACTTGCTCATTAACTTACTTCTACACCCACATCTTTAGAGAGATTATGAAGGTCTTGCAGACTAATTTGTCCCACATAATTAGGTCCTGAGAGCTTTGCAACATACTTTCTTACTATGCTTTAAATTCCAAAAAAACCTCCTTAGATGTAATTTGACACATAAAATGCATGCAGTCCTCAGTGTGTTTGCCACATGTTCTGCTGTTTCCTGCTATGTTAATATGGCCTTTCATCGTTTCCTCTCACCACATCCTCTTGACCGTGCTTCTTTCACCCCCTCCTCCGTACACTTTCACTGGCTTATCACTACTCCTCAGAGAGTTTCACTTGCACTGGGAAGTAGCATCTGTAATAGAACCAGTCGGTTATAATTTAAAGAAGAAATTATGGCAAATAATCAACCATTTAAATTTTAGATCAGAATATTTTCAGGGCAACTTTCAACTTCTGTTTCTACTCTTTTTTTTCCAGCCACAGCCAGCTATCTTCTTGTCTGTGTTCATACCACACTGAACAAGCCCATTGAAATATATTTTACTGGCAAGTTCAAGAAAGATTGAAAATGAGTGTTAACAAAATTATGCTTTCCAGAGCAAGGGCAGGTTTTGATAGACTTACTCAAGTAGGAAACAATATGATCTCCCAAGGAATAGAGTACCAAAAAGTGGATGTTATATTGCTCCCGATAGAATCCTTACGTCCCTTGCCAAAAGACATTTAATGTGCAACTATCTCTACTGTAAAACAAATGCTGAAGAGGTGCAGTCAGTGATATTTGCACAGATTCATTCTCATTAAAGGCTTTTGTAATAGCATTCACTCTGGTGTAAACTTTTAAAAATTGACTTCTAGATCTATTAATCCCTTTCATCTCCTTCTCAGGAGCTTAATGTGTGACATTGTAGCTAAAAGGACTAGACTGGTCCTTAGATGAATAAACAGGGAATACAGATTAGAAGTAGAAAAGTTACATGTGTTCTTAATAGGAGTGGGATCGGTCCTACAAGGGTTAGAAAGACTTTGGAGAAGGAAAGACTTTGCAGCAGGAAAGACTTCAGAGATGGAATTGGAGGAGGACTTAGAGTGAAAGATATAAATAACTCTATTTATTTAGTTTAGAGTAATGCAAAGGATAACTTCATTATGGTTTAAGCACATCTCTAGAGATATATATGGACTTAATACTAGGGAAATCTTCATCCAGAAGGGAACAAAATCAAAAATTTTTACATAATTGCAAAAATCAACAGCTAAAGACTAAAGTTGTATTCCAGATGCTCAGTGTTAATAGCATTGAAACCTCTAAGTGAGGTTTAGGGTGGATTATCCCCCACTGCAACTATCAAATGTGTGACTGGATAGTTGAAAAAGTGATATCCAACTACATCTGTTAGATTTGAAGCAAGAGTTAATCCCGAGAAGGTCTATAGCCTGAGATATGAAGATAATTTTTTTTATTTGGTCCACCTAGTTTCTGAAAAGAATTTCTGCAGTTCTTCCCACACTTATGGGAGAGCACACTTGTGCCCTTTCGCTGTGACACTCCCAGCCTAGTCACTGCACAACCAACATCCCCAACAACAGCTTTCTACCTCCCATTAAATGAAAGAAAGGGAGGGACTCTCAGGAAAATGTTGAATGCATACCAGTGTTGTCTCTCTTTTGGCAGTGTCAAGGATTCCTATGTAGTCAGTAGAGCTTCTGAATTAAAATTCAAAACAGCAGCATTAAAAAACTGCACCTTTCTGTTGACTATACATGAAGTCTGGGATCCTGATTATACAAGTGGGATGGCAGGACAGCCATCCAAAAGCAGTCTGTCTTTGCAGACCCCTACTCCTTTCCTATAACCAGAATGGAGATTATATGTGCAAGACTGAGAGGAATGCTGCTTCTCTGTTTTCTCATTCTGCTGTGACCTTCTTTTTATCTGTTGTTTCACTTCTCTTGTTTATTTCTATCTCTGAACCTTGTTTGCAGAGTAGAGAGCCAGGCTGTGAGAGGAATTGCTGGGATCCCTGCCTGGTGCAGAGAATTCTGCCCCTAGGGCTATTTTCTACCCTGATGGATCTGCCCACAGCTCTGCCTCTGCAGTGGATGTTTCCCAGGGTCTGCACTGGTTCATTTTGTTCAGGCTTCATCACTAAACATCATGTTATACATTGGGATAATGCTTCTGTGCTGAATGTATGCATTTGCCTAGCTGTGTGGGCACAACAGACAGGATTAAAAGTGTTTTCCAAGGTTCAGCACTGAGCATATAATGACTGTCACAGGGGAGAGCCACTTCCCTAAATGATGAAAGAGCAACACGACATTACACATTATTTAAACACTTTCTGACATCTCCTGCAAATGCACAGCCACAGTGGAGTGGCAAAGTGTGTCTTACTGCACAGCTACAAAACAATCCAGTGTTTACTGCACTGAGGACAAGCATCCTCAGACCATATCAGGCAGAGCGTTATTACAGAGATTATGGTCTACCTCCTCATTCATCATGAAAGCTGACTTCTTCACTTCACTGTTAGAGGCCAGGGCAAGAACTGTACTCCAATACTGAGGAGTTGAAAAGACCACCCTTTTCCTCCTTGTTTATCCCTCATCCATGGTTAGCACAGGAGACGGCATTAGCTCAGCACTAAAGGGTGTATTTTCACCAAGAGTAGATTAACTTCTGTTTGCCATAAGCAGAAGACCTGTTGGTGAGTGCTGCAAGAGTCTGATGAAGTGGGAGGCATCCTGGCCCTGTGACCTGGCACTGAGAATTTGGTGGACTTTCCTGACGTGGCTCTCACAAAATTCTCCTAAGCAAAGATGGAAAAGATGAATGAAATTGTCTGAGGCTTAAGATACCCTTTTGAATGGAGTTTGTTTTCAAGATATATGTATCCTTGATCTGTCTGGTGTATGTACATAGAGAACCACTATGCAAAGCTTAATTTAGGAGAAAAGTGCATCTTGACTTGTGCAACCAAACATCCCTGATATCAGCAGGTACCACAAATAATACCTATTTAACAATAGGAACACTTTGTATTTCACTTCACAGTTAACTCTGAAAATAACTGGGATTTCTGACTGAACGGGAAAGTTACACCAGCCACATATGAAGTGATGTTTATTCTTAAAAATAATAATTAATCTTTCTAAATGTCAATCTATTTATATACAACAGAAATGAGTCACTCTTATTTCACATTAATGAGGAACCATCTTCTTAATGGCTTATGCCGACACAAATATGCTGCTTTCTTGAAGAACACAGCAATGTAGAAATAACGCTTCTGTTAAAATTCATGCATAATCAAAACAAATTGAATATCCACTTTTATTTCCATAGGGAACCGAGCTATAAAGATTAATGCTAGACAATGATATTTAATTAAAGGTTATTTATTTTATAAGTACTTCCATGTTTTCAAGAGTGGTCTCCTTTGAAACAGGAAGGTGTAATGCATTTCTGAGCCATCTAACAGTCATAGGTGGGGGAAACCAGTTCTGATCACAGCACAGTGCTTACAGCGATACTGACAAACTGTCTAGAAAAATTTTTCACATTAAAGAATTCTGGTGTTAAAGAATTTAAATGCATTTTAATTGACTTTTCAAAATTCCACTTTTTATTCACAAACACACCTGAACACAACAACAGGAATTCATTTTTATATGCATTATTCTCTCTGATGGCATGTTGTTGTTCTGTATACATACTTCTCTCTTCATTTTTGAGAAACAAAATAAAAGGTTATGGTCTTCCAAGTAATAACCAAATAAGTTCCCTTTCCTTGGGCACCAAACTGTCACTGTTTGCTAGACTTTTTTTTTTTTAATAAATTGTTAACTACTTCAGTGAAATTGAAGGAACTAGTTTGTGTATGAATGCAGACATTGACATGAGGAACTAAAGGGAGTACAGAAGAAAATTGCACAGCATGGAACTCTCATTTTGGTTTTGAGGCTAAAATTTACAATTAGACTTTGGAACACTAATTTCTACCAGAAGATTTATTTTTAGAATTCAAGAATTGTTGGGATATGTGTAGCTGATGATTGTTTCTCATCAGTATGAACGTATAACCTCCAAACACAACACTTCCAATAACAGTTGTATTAGTCATCTACAGCTACAAAGCTGTTTAAAATACACAAATAAATAGCTTTATTTGGATTGTAATTAACATGGCAAATATCACAATATTCTACAGGAAACAAACATTCCGAATCTATGTATTTTATTTCTTCTGACAATTGGCAAAATATATTTTACTGCAGAATGCTTTATTGCTTCTTAACTATTCACCCTACACACTATACATAAAATCTTAATGGGTATAGCTGCATAAAAACTAATTTTAATGCTTTTAAAATCAATGATGAACAAAATGTTGTTTAGATTGTTTTTCAAACAACTACACCACATCTGATCCTTTGAGGAAAAGCAATTACTTCTTCTTGTCATAGCCAATACATTTCTTCATTCTCCCATTTCAGTTGTACCATTCTTAGGGACCTTTACACCAGCTATGATGCAAACAGTTAAACATTTGAGCAAATATAGAAGAATATTGCTATTAAACGTCTAATCAATAAAATGCCACTTCCACTAATAGGCTAGCAGTGAGGATGGCAAGAGGAGAAAAAAGAAAAGGATTTTTTTCCAAACTAACAAATAGTATATGCAAGCTTGACTAATGTCAAATAAGTGTATCTTTAAGGAAAATTTGCAGAAAGTAATTTATATAAAAAGTGTAAAAAGATCCCTATAAGACAGATTCTATAATCTAGATTTAGCTCCTGCTTCTTTTAGCCACTCTGCTAGTAAACATCAGCTTTTTTATATTTTCTAAAGAAACATCAAATGTAATCATTTTTTGTAAGTTTTAACTGCTATAAATCATTGGAAACTTATGCACACCTAATTTATGCAATTGCGTTGGTAGCGAGGAAATCGTCATTGTTTAGCGCTTTGTATCTCTGTCATTCCCTTGCAGAGAATTTTATTTCAGTAGGTACCACAATTGTTGAGAGTTTCTTAGCATTTATATTAGTGAGACCAATTTTTTAAGGTATATAATTCAGTCATAAAAACTGAGATCATAGCCTGAAAGTGTTAGTTTGTGAATTTCCAAACATGCACACACGCGCACACACACACACACACTCACGAAGACACACAGACACATTTTCTGATTTAAATGCTTCTTTTTCTTTCTCTTAACCTGCACTCCTGAAATCTAAAAAATACATTTCTCCTTGTTTAGCAATTTTTGCAGGCCAGCAGGCCAGAATACTGAGTATCTCTGTGCAACAGATAAAGAAACAAGTAACAATAACAGCCAACGAAATGGCTGAGGTTTTGAGGTTTATAAAGCATCCTTAGCACATGCATGAAAGCCACTTTTCACATGCAGTTACTATGCTTTCTGTACTGTGTCTCAGAAATAGGAAAACATACAATACGCAAATGCGCACTATTGTTCATAGGTTTTTTCTGAACACATCTATGAAGTGTGTACTGAATCCATATTAAGAGTCATGCAGAAACATTACTAAACATGCTTGTGTATAGCCCACATTGTCCTTTCATTGAAACGCAGCCCCTGTTGGCAATGTTACAAATAGGTGTTTCTTTAAAAAGTCGTGTTTCAGAAGTTTTGTGTGTGCAAGGGCTGCAGTTTCAAGCTCTGCCTTTACCACGATACAGCTGCTGGGTTTGGGGCAACTCGCTCTTACCACTGTGAATTAACTCAGGCATTTGGAAAGAGAGTTTTGGGGGACATTTGATTAACCTCCTTCTATAGCTGCCTGTCCCAGTAGGAATCTTCTACATCACAGCTCTTGCAATTTTTCAGCATAGTTATTTAAGTGCCTCTTTTTTAATTATTTTGTTTCTTGATTCAGAATGTAAATAGTTAGATACCAATAGACACAACAGAACCTGAGAACAAAAATACAGGTCCAGTCATTTCAGTAAGGAATTAAGTAAAAATAGGAGGGATTAAAAAAAAAAAAAAAAAAAAAAAAAAAAAAAGAGACAGAAATTAAATTTCAACTTTAAGGTAATAAAAGATGGAGATGGAGGTGCCAATGAAATCTGCCGAAACTAAATTTCAGAAGCACAGCTTTCTCATCTTGAAATGTTACACCCATAAAAGCAGCCTATAAAATTAATCTACCTGGAGATTTTCCATGTTAAATCAGCTCAGAAATAACTTTTGAGCACTTATGGCATTATATCTAAAATACATATTCTCCTGTTGTCCATATATCAAAATCCTGTATATTTTGAAAAATAAGATCCGAGCTGCACTGAAATGTTTGTATTATAAGAAAGAACAGCAATAAAGTATATCACTTTCAGAGGGATTTGACATTTGTAAGCATTCTCTAAAAATTTGCATCGGGTTGCAGTATTGGGTGAGTATGCTGTTTAAACCTTCCTAAATTCACTTTTTTTGAAGAGAAGTATATGGAACAGTGAAAGGCAACAAAAAAAGGCAAAAAGTCAGTATATATTTTCAACCTGCATCTGAAAATGAAATTCCTAAAATGCTATTGTTATAAATTAACCACAGTGAAATATGGTCAATTCATATAAACTCTTTCATTCTGTTTTCTCAAGGGAAAGGGAAATTCAGTATGAGAAAGAGACAACCAGTGGAGTAATTTCCAAAGAAAACAAACATTTACTTCTCACAGGAAAATTATGTGCTTTTTCAGTTTGTCAGATCTGGAAATAAAGAGCATTTAGATAGTAGTGTTCATACTCTGATCAATTTGTCCAAATTAGGTTCTTGTAAAATGTAGCATAAGGTATGTAATAATTTGGGCAAATTCAAAGGTAGAATTTTTTTCCTGCCTAGAAAGCTGTAATAGGCAAAGTAGCTGATACAAGTAGAGAAGGGAAAAAAAAAAAAAGATGAGAAAAAGATTCCATACATTTGGGTCCTTTCCAAGAACTTTGCCACATTTTGCAGATTCTCAGTTTTCAAATAAAGGTGTCTTAGCCCTTTGAATTGTGGAGATATTCTTGCCTCTGTAAATCAATGTATTGTTGCTAGCCAGCCTTGCAGAAATCTGTCTACAGCCAGTCAGACAGAAACAATAGGAGCGACAATTATATGTACTCTTTTCCCTCCCTCCAAAATTAATGTGGTTTTGCCTTAAAATTGCAAGGCAATTTTAGTAAAGGATGTGTTAGTGTTCAAAACACTAAGTTAGAATTGAGCAGAGGTTGCACTGTAAAAGTGCATATAATTAAAGTTTACAGCCTCCTTTTTTCACTTATACAATGTCAGTTTGTGTTACTTTTATCAACTCAGCATTGCAGATTAGGTAGGGAGACAAATGAACTCCGTAAGGAAATAAATTTGGGATGAGCATTTGGATTTTATCAGGTCTAGATGTTTAGTCAAATATGGTGTTTCAGGCTAAGTTATTGAAAAAGGGGGGAAAAACGCCAATTGCAGACTGAATTATACCAAGTCGAACCACTGTTAAAGCACTGCATGCCATGCAGAAAGCAGCTTCAGAAAATTTTGATTAATGTCATAAAAAACGTGTTGGTGAAATATCTCAGCATTTCAACCAACATAGCTGAGTTCAGGACATGGTCCAATCCTTTTTTTTGTTTTCATTTGTTCACCTGAAACTTTCATTAAAATCTATTTTGCCTTCCTGTTCCAGCTGTTTATAACTTACGTTACTTTACTTCTCCAAAAATCCACCTGAACTTCAGTTAAACATTTGGTTTCAGAATTTAACAACTGTACAAAGGTGGTGCAGTACAGCATGTTGTTAATGTGCTCTCTATTTCTGAATCTGGAAGCTCTCAGCGACTTAAACATGTTCACTCACGTTTCTGACACATTTATCCGCAGAACGGGTTCAGAGGTGGACATTCTTTGATGTGAAATCAAGGTACTACAGAATTCTGCAGAATCTATAGAAATACCTCCACAGATTTTGCCAAAAAACCTCAGCAGATTTATATTGGCCCTGCCAATGACTTTCTGTTTAACTTGTAATCAAAACAACTCAAACCCAGTTACTGTTTGCATATCTGCCAAGCCTCTCAATTTCAGCAGTAGGCAGCAGACTCTCAGTATGACAGCCTGTCTTTCAGATTCAAGCTGAATCTGCCAAGGCTCCACTACAGAGGCAACTGGTAAATTAAATGCCAACAAGCAAGGACATTCATGTACCTTTACACTCTGCACATGAAGAGACATCACAGGCCTCTTCATTCTAATGGGTGCTTTGTGTGTTTTGGGCTGCAAAGTAAAGAGTGCCTGCTCTTATGCATAATGAAACCATTGCATATATATTAGTTTAGCTGTATTGCTCTGATTCTATGGTCACAAATTACCTAAGAGGTTTTTCTTGTTGCAGAAAAACAGAAAATCCTTTTGTTAGTGAAATTAACCCACTGAAATAGAGCAGGGAAAGAAAAAACCAACTTTTAAGCCCTCTTCCACCTAAAGACAGCAGATAATATTATATAGCCGGGTTACAGCAGAGTCATTGCCAAGGGTAACCGAAAAAAAGAAACATTCAGAATCATACTGTCAAATCTTTAATTCTCTTGTTCATAATATGGGCACGCTCTCTGATTCTGAAAAGGAGCATCTTTTTAAAGCCATCAGTACTACTGATTATTCTTTATGGCGAGCAGAAGATGTTAATTATATTTATGTAATATTGACTCTTATTAATACCTACAACTTGCATGAGACTTTTTGATTATTGATAGCTGATGCAGTCACTATTGCCAAGCTTAGATTGTATTAGAGATTTTGAGTGCACAACCATAATACAACCAGAGATATTAATACCATTGAGCATAAATAACAGCACTTGACAGACTCAAGTAGGGGGAAAAGCACTAACACTGGTTACTCTAATGGACAGAATAAATGATAGAATCATATAACGAGTTTACAGCAGCCAGGTTTAGTGAAATCTATTTCTGAAGTAGGAAGGGGGGGGAAAGGTAGCAGTTTTGGTAACAGAATGAGGGTATGAACACATTAAAAATTAACAGGGTGTTTTCAGATAATTGAAAGAAAAAGCACCGGCATGGGAAATTTAGCTGTTGTAACTCACACAGCTCTACAGTGGGCATTATCACTGTTTCCTGTCATGGATTTAATCTGCCATCACACCTATAAATGAAAGAAAGAAGCATGAGCTTCCCAAGAGTTCCTACAATAACATGAGAGGGTTTTCTTTTCTTTTTTTTTTATAGAGTAGGGGAGAGAAATCTTCAGTTACTGTTGTGCAAGCATCTTTTTTATTTACTGTAATTTGGCAGACACGTATCTGCAAGACTTCAGAGATAAGAAAGTGGAAAACTTTGACATTCCTTTGACTTGAACTGGTTGAGATGCATCTTCTTTGTAATTGTAGAGAAATACTATATTGTTGCAACTGCCTGGTGCTAGCAGTGAACTATGCTTCATTTTACAGTGCCAATTCTTCCTTTCTCCACTTCCATCCAGCATCTGCAGTACTTACCTTTGTCACACCAAGATTTACTTTAACTGGAACTGTGTCAGGTATCCCCAAAAGAATGACAAACTAAAATTAACCTATAATCGTAATGTGAGCCTGAAGGCATCCACTTGGTGGGAAACAATTCACCTTATATGGACACACATGCATAGGGAAATATTAGAGGGATATTTGAAATTCCAGACCTCACAACTTCATTAATCAATGAGTAAATCAGTTAGCAATCAGTCATGCTCTTTTGCTGTGTGACTTAATCCTTAGCTTGAACTTGCCATTTCCTGATCTTTTGTCATTCTAGGGCCTGATGCAGTGGTCACTGAAGATACCAGCAAAACTCTTGTGAATCATAGGGGCTGCAGCTTCAAGTCCCTGAATCAGGCCTTTCCCTTCCATTTCTTAACAGTATTTTGTAAGTAAGTAAGTGACATCTGTCAATAATAATAAGTGCTTAACAGTGGAAGTTATAGACATGTGTCCTTCAAGGTTAAAAAAACCACAGCTCAAGAAATCCTTGTGGTTCTCAAGTTGCCTTTTTCTCTACTCCTTTATTTCAGCCACCTGTCTGTAGGCTGGAAGTTAGTTGCTGATGAGCCTGAGATAGGGATGGTGCAGCCAGTAGGACCGGCAGCTAAAAATCTCATGTATCTCTGGTATATAAAGACACGCTATCCCCTCCCTGAGGCCTACCTAAGTTAGAACATAAAGTGCAAGTACATACAAGTTAAAAATAATGAAACTTCTCCAGTCTCCAGGAGCTACTGAATTTGACTTCTGCGAACAGATATTTCGATGTAAATATTCTCCCAAACCTAACTTTAAACAATCCTGTTCTGTCTCTGCTAGATGTGTTTTGTTAAAGCCTCTTTTTTTTTTTTACAGTAAAAAATTCTCATTGAAAAAAAAGATTAATACATGTAGTTTAGGGAACAACAAAAAAAAAGAAACAACAAAAACCAAAACAGAACAAAACACACACATACATAGTTTTCACTAATAATAAGGCAATAATTTCCTGGTTTGCATTCTGACCCACCCGAGGGCAACTGGTTTGGGGCTGGGGGAGGGGAGCAGAGCTGGGTGATTAAAGGGTTAATATTCAAATGAGAAATTTGCAAGGCCTGCATAATGGAACTGCCACCCTGATAACAATAGGAATTTTTAACAATATCGAGCCTTGTTAGCAAGAGAGTTACAAGCATTGAGGGCAATCAGTGTGTCTTGTCAGTTTCTTTTTATCTACCATCTCCAACCGCCAAGGAACCGAAATGAAGCACTTTGGAATTATCAATTTCAGCCACATTTGCATAACAAAGCCCCCGAGGAAGAGGCATGATAAATGTGAAGGACCCCTCTTGGAAAAGGAACTGTCAACCGCGCCCCGAAAGATTCTCCGACCGAGCGCATTCACGGGGATTGTAGTCAGCGAAAATAAAATGAAAGCATTAAAGAAAGTCATTCTCTCAGAGAGAAAAATCTCCCCCTCTGCACAGAGAGAACTGGATGAAATGACATTATGCATATGAAAATGTCCAGAAAGATGTTTGATTTATGTATGCATTAGATGCAAATTCCATTACCGCACGCGCGCTGTTGTGTGATTTGGCTCTGAACACATCACTGCCCTGATCAAATCTGATCTCATTAATTCCGACAAGGAGAGAGAGAGGGAATTGAGAAGAATTTATGGCCTGGACACTTGAAAGAAGTAAATTGTAATTCTGTTTAAAGCTGTAGCGAACCTTTTAAACACCTTTTATTGTAGAAAAAAGCACTTACTTTTATAACACTGTTAGAACTTACTTAATCTTGTACTTGGAACTTCTAGTCCTCATTTAAAAAAATCTATGACCTTGTTTGGTGGGGGGGCAAAAGGGGGGGGGAGAGAGACAGAGACAGAGAGAGAGAGAGCAAAAAATATGCCTGTCTTAGACTGAAATCCAGCAGAAGCATCATAATAATATGATCAAAGAGGACCTATTGACTATCTGAATAATCGTGTGAAAATTCTGCTCTGCTGGTGTATGTTTATTTTTAAACAATCTTTTAATATCCTCAAATAAAATGTCAAATACTTTACAAGTGTTTTTATGGGACGAGATAGACATTGCATGCTTAAAAATGTTATTAATTGTGATCTAGATAAAAAATGAGCACATGTTTTATAACAATATTCTCAAGCACTGCAGTGGTGTCAGCTAAAACTGATATGTGTTCCATTCTGAGATATAGACAATTTAAAGACAAAAAAAAATCCATATCTTTGCTAAAAAGGAAGTATATTACTGCAGAGGGAAAAAAATGTTTCTTACATTAATAAAGATTCTTATCCTTGTTTTGCTCCTGAGAAAGACCTTAATAACTCATTTCCTCCCTTCATGAAAGATAATCACCCTTCATGGGTGAGATATCCTGTATTTACTTGATACCAAGTGTAAAACTGAAATAGTGTCTCAATATGTTATTGCATTGTATAATCAGTGTTCCTCCCCCAACATTCATGAACCCCTAGGGTGCTTCATAGCCTAGAATAGTTTCATTTCTGTTATGCATCTTCCGTTTTAGTGAGATATGATGAAGTACCTCCCCAGCAAAGGAGAGGAAGAGAATGAAAGGAAAAAAAAAAAACAAGTGCCCCTTGATTCCTAAAATCTTAGTTGCCTATCACGATTCATTTACAGAGAAATGAATGATTTCTTCAGTCTCCCCAATGAAGCCTTCAGCTTTCTTTGATAATCTGCTCCAATTGAAGGAACTGTTGAGCAAATTTTACCCAGAGAGATACGGAAAAGTTATAATTTATTGTATATATAAACACAAAACAATAACTTGTAAGTAAACCATGTGAACACAAAACTTGCAGGTAAACCATATGAATGTATTTTAAGCATCATTCACATTTTCAGTAGTTAATATTGATTTCTTGCAGAGGTTTTTTTCAATCTTTCCACGTGCAAAAACTATGTTTACATATCCAAACACAGAAAAATGTTACCCTTTGAAGTGTTATTTTAGTATTTTTGGCTACCAAATTCAATCATTAGCTTATAAAAAAGGGAACGCAGACCTGATTTATGTAGAAATTTCAATGGACTCCTAAGTATGCATTCAAAAACCACATTGCAGAAACATGCAGACATTATAATATATAAATGAGTACAGATATATCCTGTCATTTTATTATTGTGTCCTCACTATGTACACATTTCTGGAGAAGTATTTGAATGTGCTTATGTACACATGAAAAATCACAGAGAGATATATTTTGCAAGTTTATAATAAAGTGGGCATTTGTTAAGGTGAATATGAATGCTGCTTTTTGACTGTACTAAATCGAGTACACCGAAACATTCAGTGTGCATTGTGCTGAGTGCATGAAACAACTTAGCAATTTGTATATCTAAAACATAATTATGTATGATGAAATGTTTATCAGGCTGAGAATTCTAAAGAAATATTTCTTCTAAATAAACATTCTTTCCATTATTAACTAGAGTGTGGATTACTTTACTTTATGTCTAAGGGAAAAAAAAATCACCCAGAATTTTCCTTGCATGCAGACTTTCAGAAAATTAGAACAGTGTGAGAGAAACTGTAATTGCAAAATTTGGTTTGGTGTTTTACATAAGGTTATCTCCCTCCTCCTGCATACCCTTTAGCATATCACTGAATGCATTTTATTAAAATATTCAAGCCACCTGTCCATTTGAAGCTGTTTCAGTTATCACCCAAAAATAAAAGCAGTTTTGTACTTCAGAACGCAGGGACCCAGAAAGAAGTTTCCACTACTGGTGGCTAATTAAGCTAACTGGGCTTGCTTGTCCCTTTAAAAAAAAAAAGAAGGAAAAGAAAAAAAGCCCAAGCCAAACCACAACAACAACAAAAGAAACCACATCCTTTTTGCCACCCTAACCCCTCCTCCTGCTCCCCCCAAATACACACAGAGACACACAGACTTCCCTTCAATGAGTGGTTCAGGCTCTCTGATTAAGGTCGTGCCGTTTGTTCATTACTGGCCTGGCTAATGTGATTGAATTGGAACAATACCTTTGAACTCCTTGGCTCTGATCTGCATACTAATTGACTCTCTTGTCCTTGGCAGTGACCTTGACAGGCTTTCCACCACTCTCAGAATGGCTGACCAGTTTCTTATCAAAAGTTCCTAGTAAAAAGAGCCCCATCCCCAAAATACGAATTAGTCATTTATACTACTTTTCTCTGTATTCATATTTCCTTATATACCATTAGAAAAAGCAAAATTGCTACTCCCTAGCTCCCCCTGGATGCTTATTAATACTTGAAAATCACAGTGTCACTTTAAAGTACTGAAACAGTGACAGCATTGTTTTGAAAGAGTTCATTGTTGCAGCTCAAAACACATTTTACACATATTTTCAGGTGGCTTTTTTCCTTGTTACACAAAGGGCTGCAGTTTAACTCATGGACCTTTACATGGTTGTAATTTTTTTTTTTTTTAATACAAAAAATAATCTTGGTTGTAGCCTAAGAAAACCGCACAAATTAGTTTCCTTTTCAGAATTTACATCAGCATGCTAACGGTCTGCATTTCAACAGGTTCTGTAGTAATAGAAATACTATGGTTTCAAACAAAACAAAACCAAGCCATGCAGAACACTGCATCTAGAAAATGCCAGGTTTAAGGTAGTGAGCTAAGGATTTTACTTTTTTATCTCTAGGGCTCTTAGACCAATGTATTTCTCAAGAGAGACATGATTTCTATAGAGAAGACATTATTAAGCACTGCACCAATATTTATGAAAAAACATTACAGGAGAATATTCTGACTGGAAAGGGGAGGTTTACTTCATTTTTACTGGAGTGGAGATTTACCTTGTGAGACAAGTGTCAGCCTTGGTGAACTTTTATTCCTAAAGTAATGAAGTAATAGCTAAATCAAACTAAAATTATATATCACCATGAAAAAAGAGATGGAAAGCATGCCAATAGATGTACTTTGTCAGGCGGTCAGTGAAGATCCACTTTAGAAAAATTTATATTTTTTCTTTAATACTCATTCTTAAGGCGAAATCTATTGCAGGAAAACAGCTGGAATTTCAAACATTTGATAGCACTTTGCACTTTTCTAGATTCTCAAAGGGCTTTAGAAATATGAAGGAATTAATATGCATTATTACCAGGTGAAGTATTATTATGGAACATTAATAATGACCTGCAAATATACAAATAGTAAATCAAACTACAAAAATTTTAGCACACATTTTTAATGCAATTTACATTTTTTATTCTGCTTGGGTAACCAGATCAACTGTTTTGAAAAAAGTCTCAAAACAGAGGTTTCCACTACTGAGAATTTTTTTTTAGTTTTTAATGCAATAATATCCAAGTACTCAGAGAGGGCAGAGCTCACAAATTTGGCATCCAGTTCAAAACCGTTACAGAAATAAGCCATAAAACTCAGATCTCGGTCCAAACTTTCCTGAAAATTCAAGAGTGGCCTGGTACAAATATTCCAGTATGAATTCCAAAATTTTATTACAAAGGAACATGTGGGGCTTGGGTTAGTTTCTATGACTGCTTCTGTTCAACACAGAAGCATGGAAACAGGCTTCTCATCACCCCACTCGAGTCTGCACACATGCCCTATCTGCAATGTCCCTGCGCTGCTGGTGAAAGCCAGCAGGGGTGTCAGGACCTCAGAAGGTGCTGAAACAGGAAAGGCAGAGAGGGTGAGGTGCAGAGTCCAGCATCTGCAGACACCTGCAAGCAGCACCCTGCCACAGCTTTGAGGCTGAGAAGAGGCATGTGCAGGTAGCTGAATCTGTGAACAAACAATCTCCACAGCACCACACAAGCGACGCAGGACCAAAGAACACATTTTTGAAGGTATTTTGGTGCCTAAAACACATACAGATAGTTATAGGTGTTTTCAAATGCATTTGGGCCTAATTCTCATTGACTTCAATTTGCCTTGAGACCCTACAAATAGCAGCTGAACAGGTGAAATTGGCATTTATATAAGTTACCAATCAATTTTTCTCACCAAAAATAGCACTGCTTATATAAAAATTTAACATTTCTGGTATTCTGAGACCTTCCTAAAGTGTACTGTACACTAAAACAAACCAGGTGTCCCTGTAGCAAGAAAGCATGCGGTGAAGTTTTTTTAGCAAGAGTACTTAAAAAGGAAATTGCAAAGGAAGGGTTAGATAGAGAGAATGTACCCTATGAAACAAGGCTCTTCTCACTCATGGATTTTATCTTTTTTCCTCACAGTTTGTCCATCCTTGGTTTTAGGACTCAACCAAAAGCTGGTATGCCCATCACTGTCACAATTTAATTTTATTTAAGCAGTGAGCACCACCTACTGCAGGGGAAGATTGCAACCTATTTAGTCAGTACATCAATCACTTCCTATAATAATTTGTTTTCCTAAAGCTGTTACTGCTGGAGTTCTGACCAGACCTATGTATAGCTTTCATGTGAGATAGGAGCTGATCACTGTTCAAAATGAAGTTTTTGTGAGCTATCTGTAACACATCTAGGCCTTAGATACTAACCAGCTAAAGGAAAATGAGACAGATCTAATAAATTAACCTGGTATAAAAAGCCAGACTTCAGACAAAGGCAGCTAGTGGGAGAAATTAGTTTATGCTACTGTCCGTACTTCATCTGTGACTAAAACATTAGAGAAACCATTCGCTGACTGGGGTAGCAGCTGTTCAACTCCTTAAAAAAATAAATAAGTGAGCTTTAGCATGGAGTTTGATACACTTCTATGTGACAGATAGACTTAGTTCAGGAAAAAGGAACGGAGGGCACAAAAAGTCTCTCCCCTTTCCCATATCAGAAGACTGGCAGGGGTTCTGACATCACTTATGTGGTGCTCAGGCACCCTCTTCTCACTTCAGATGAAACCCCCTCACCTGCTCACCTCTTATCAGTTCCCTTGCAGCTGCCACTGCCTGCTCACCTAGTTGCTCCCTAACCTGATTCAATGAAAACTATTTCCTTAACCTGCATCGTTTGGCTGCTTTGGACTAGAAAGTCATTCTGTGACTCATGCCAGTAGACCCGAGGAGGCAATAACTTTCAGCAGGAGCCTGGGTGTGAGCTGAGGGGATGCTTAAGCAGGGAGAAATCAGGGTACCATCTGCAGCCAGAACAGGCTGTCTGACTGCAGCACGGAGCTGTTGCCAAGCTATGCTAAGTTACACTGGTCACAGAGGTTCCTCAACAGCTTCTGTCTGTAATGGAAAGACAGAGGGAATCTGAGCTCTGTCAGTCCTGGTCCTGCCATCACAGTCAGGATGAAAGTAAAGACCCTCAGTACTTCTGAGGATGAGGCAAATAAAATGCTCAGTTAAATGTCCCACTGGGCATTTACAGTAAGATTGCACATGCCTGCGTGTGCAACTGTATGCAACTGCAATGTATAAGCTAGTTGATATGTCATAGGACTATTAAAAGAAAAATGCCAATATAACTAAAACACCTGCAAAACAATATAGATTTCTGCTTCAAGAACTTACTGTTTTTTTACTTGCAGCTGACATGCTGTTGGCAGAGTAAGACAGAGAAAACCATCCCCTCCAATCCCATGATAATGACCATTATCCTGATTTTTTGATTTTTTTCAGAACATTTAGCAATATATATATGCAGAGATATGCTGATTATAAAAATTAATCCAAAATTTTCTGTATGCTTTTCTGTCCAAGAAGAGTACAAGAAAACTAACATGTGACTGCTGTGGAAATGCATAGAACAAGACACACAGCAAGTGTGGTGATGAACAAGGTATAGTAACCAGAAAGAAAAGAACATAATGAAGTGAAAAGTATTAATTATTGATAAGATAAGGGACAGGTAATTACCACACTTCATATCTGCCTACCTGCTAAAAGGACAGAGAAGACATTTTTTAGCTAATAGGTAGAGTGGTGGGTGTTTGCTCTTTTGGCTCTGTAGGCAGGTTCCCTTCTTCCTTGCTGGCTGGCACTGTCATACACAAGCTATATTATTCCAGGTAATTGTCAGTAGTCTATTGAAATCACTTAAATAACAATAATAATAAGGATAACTATTGCCATCAGATCTGATCAGAATATGGGTTAAAACAAAAGTCCAGGACTAAAATACATCCCTCAGCTTGGACATTTACTATAAGGAAGACAGATAATCACATGAAAAGAGTCCATTATTTTACTTCAGATAAAAGCTGTAGTGAGAGATTTATAGCCAGCAGCAAACTTTAAAACAATTGAAACCAATGAGAGAGCAAATACCGAACAGAATGTGAATACTTGCATGCAGAACTTAGTATATACATTACATGTACCATGCAGAGTGGGTAAAAAAGCTTAAGTAAATTCTGAGCATTTACCTTCTAAACAGAGAGCTGAGGCATGTCTCAGTACTGTTTTTGCTCTTTTCCAGTTTTATTCCATCCCTTGCTGTACTTCTTGTGTCCACTCATGCAGTAATTCCTTATTTAAGAGGATAATATTTCTCACCATTTTATTTCAATCACAATCCCTTAATGACTACTTCTTTGTTAATTGAATAAAGACTTCTATATTTACCATTTAATCTAAAAGATTAGCATAAAATCATGTGACAACAATGTAACAACAGCAAAGCTGAACCTCAAGGCACAAACTATGCTGTTAGTTATCCATGACACACTGTAATGAGAACATTCATAACAAAATCCTTCTTAGTGGTAATGCACCTGTCTTCAGGCCTGCAACATATTTGTTGTCTCCAAGCTATCTTGAAAAATGTCAAGTTGGTTTGCATTCCTTTTTGTTTAAAAGAGGTGTTAAGTTGGTAGGTTGATGGAGAAAGCTTCTACATAGGTTTCTGCACTTTTTTTCTGATATGGTAGGAGATGAGCTGACAGTAGCCAAGAGATTCTGGACTTCTGATGACAGTCCTCTGACTTGTCAGCCTCTAGTCGGATATGAATCTGCCGACGTTCACATTCATGAGAAATGCCACGTTCATGCCCAAGAAACCAATGAGCCACTCTGCTGCAAAACAAGAGCCCGGCTGCCAAAGCAGTTCAGTGATGCTGTCCTCCAAAGCGCCAAAGCTCTTCCTGCCTCTGTGAACTCAGATAACACAGCAGGGATCCTACTAGTTGCATGAGAGGACTCTGTCACTGGGACCATGCATTCACTTACTCAGACTCCTCTCAAGAGCCACAGCTTGGCTACGCTCACCTCATGCAAACGGCTGAGGAGTGCTGAACCCATGTTTGGACTGAAGGAGCAGCCAGACCACCTTTCTGGATCTGTGTTTACTTGCTTCAGAAAGTCCCCCTCTCTTTTTAGTGTCTTATGTTGCCCTTTCACTGAGTGGAGGCACTAGTTAGCACTACAAGACAATCTCTAACTTAACAGGTTATAAAAGGTGCCATTTTTCTAACATTTCTTGTTCCTGTTGACAAAGCAGAAGACTTAAAGGGCCTTTCCCCATATTCACAAGTTCAGTGATTCCCAGACAAGGGATTGTGACCTCTGGTGAAAGAGAATTCAAAAATGAGAATTCAAAAATAAAAGAGATTCAAAAATTTAAAATGCAGCAGCTTTCAGCTGACAGGCTGCAGCTGAACAGGGAAGTAGACTATGGTCTTTGCCAACATTCAGGTGCCAAAAAATGGGTGCTGGCAGCTAAATCACTTGCCTACCTGAAACAAATTTGTTTTCCCTGAAGGACCTACTGTGAACACAACTGCCTAAAGATACACACTGTAGGCTGAAGGTGTGGCCTTTTAGTCAACTATTTAAAAGTGAATTTGAAGGAAAAACAAACAATGTCAAAAATAGCAACATGGGCACAATGAAAATAGAGGGCACACACAAAAGCAACTATCTCTAAACCAGTTCTCTTGACTAGGTTTAGATTAGGCATCTCTGTTCCTTCAACAAAATTCTTTTTCTAGGGATCATCAACCTTCAGCTTTGTTGGCCAGGATGGTCACAGGCAGTCTCTTAAGGGTGCACAGCAGGGATCACATGGCTCAGGAGCTGGGAGACAAACACATCTTTAGACGGACACCTGTGAAAGGCAGAGGTTCCCCCACCTTCCACACTGAACAGGGGCTGAGAAACTATGGCTTTGTGCAGAGAGATGGTACCTCCAAAAAGGTGATTGGCAGCATCTTGCTTCTGTGAAAGGCAGTATCTCCCAGCTCTTGCTGAGTTTCAAACAGCATGCTTAACTTCTAATTTGGGAAAGAAAAATACCATCTGGCACCTCAACTTTGAAAAGCTGCCAAACCTTGACTTACTCTCTGAATCTTCCCCAGGAAATCATGGGAACTACCTACCAAGGAAATCATTACAAAGAGTGAACAAGGCTCACATGAACTAGCTGCATGTAATCTATCACAATATATCTTTAAACAGAAAGTAACTGATTTTTGGGGCAGTTTAGTCAAGCAGTCACCTTAAGAACTTGCTTGAGTCTCCAGTTCTGTCTCCAGCTGGAAGCTAATGAATCACAACTGCAAATTCTTGGTGGATTTTCAGAATAAGGAAAAAAAATCATCTTTTCTAAATTAAGAAACTGAAGGTGACAATTTTAGAAGGAAGGCTAACAATGAGCACTGCAGTATCATGCTGGATAGCACCAGACAACACAAGCATTTGATTCATGTTTGTGCTCATTAGAGTCTTATTTGTGTATTGTTAAAAATACTCTTTTTTTGGATATAAAATTATTTTAAAATAAAAAACATCAGAAGAGTCAGTTTCTCAGAAGAAAATGCATTTATGTCAGGGAAAAGATTTTTAAATTGCAGCCAATGAAGAATGAAGAAATTTAAGAAAAGGGAAAATCTGGGAGGAGAAATACAATTGTTGTTCTTTACCACCTCATTATTTGTAACCAGTGGTATGTAAACTTCATATTATAATACAGGATCAATTGAGATGCAAATGTCTGAGCCTTAATTGTATACACGGAAGAAAGAAAACAGTGAAAATATTCAAGCATGCTTTATTTTGCTATTTCTATGTCCTCCAAGATGTACAGCAGCAACAGATCACCTGGGTAGGTTTAAACTGAAAAAAGCTAATAAATGCCATTACAAATACTATGAGCAAATTGAAAACCATAGAAATATGCATTGTATTATAGTCAGACTGTAGCAAATTTGTAATATTATTAGTTCAAATTATTTCAGATTAGATATGTTCTATAGCTATCGTATATATCAAAGTCGCTAAAGCATTGAACTCATCCCTATGTTGCTTTACTCAAGTAAAACTTCTTTCGAATTCAAGCATACAAATTCAAGCCATTTATGTTTTTAAGTCGCATACATGTATCTGTACAGAGATGAATGTATCTATTTTTTCTTTAACAATATGCTGAACAAAGCTCAAGTGTACCAATTTTAGAACAGTCCATTTCTTTAGTCTAATTGTTAAGTCACTTTTCCATGGGGACAGACCTTCTGCTCAAGTCTCTCTCTGTGATTCAATATATGCACAGTTCTCATTATGCTAACTGGGGCTGTGCTTGTAGCTGGGTGCAAAATTCACATGCCTCGTGCAAAGCCAGATATAACATTTTGCAACACCGAGTCCTGACACAAGGTTTTGCAGACATTAAATGTCCTTCCAGAATCTGCCTAAGTACCAAAATCCCTGTGTCTCAGTTCACTGTATTCCCATCCCTCCTGTTTTTTCAATCAAACCATATATATAGTTTGCTTTTATAATGATGACTCAGGCCAAAGCTCTGTCAAAGTCAAAGGAAAGATTCCCCATGTCTTTGACAGGCCCTGGAACATGCTGTGTTTCCTTTAGCCCTTCACAACTCACATTCCTGCAATGCCATGGGAGACTATTATGAAAATTGACCCCATGGTGTAAACAGTGTTACAGAATTTTCTCCTGTGAAGTCTTTTCCTTCCTTGCCTTGTGTGCAATTATGTGAAGTTCAGCATCATTTCAGCACCTGTATAGCATGGGGGGGGTCAGTTTCACCCAGATATTATCCATGGGAAAGGAAAAGTTTGTCACTTAGGCTGTGCTTCATTGTCTAAATTCAGTTTCATTTACAGGCACCATATATATATCACATGCATACTCAAGATATTTATACAGTTTGGGAAAAGGTTGTACACTTTAAAGGCCAGACTACATGCAGACATGCATGTGTACGTCCTAACTTGGGAAGGCCTTATTGAAGACAGCACGTCCAAAGTGGGTCAGTCTTCTGGCAGTGGGTGATGTCAAAGGTCAGAGACTTTCTATCTGGGCTGGTAAATACAGAGAGAGCAAGGATGATCACTTCACTCCAACCCATGGCATCTTCCTTCACTAGAATATTTCTGCTGTGAGAAGGAGCTTGACGCTCGCTCCATGCACAAGTGAACTGGAATAGTGCTTGACCATGGAGGTGGAGAACTCAAAGCCAGGCCTATTCCTGGCTACATCATCTCTGGAAAATCACTTCCGTGTTTTCACAATGACCTAGCAGTGCTCAGCTGACCGGCACATTTGCTACAATACATCACTAAATTGACACATGTCCAACATGGCCAGAAAAAGTTGTAGACAAAAGCCTATGAGAATATATCATATCCTGCAGCAGCATTAGGAAATGTAACATACATCCAAATGTGCAAAACATTGCATAACTGAACTCCCCACATGAACAGGATCCATTTATCAAAGAAAAAAAAAGGGTGAAAAAAAAGTAAAAACTTTCTGACTTTCGTTAACCTTCTCTTGTAGTTCAGGTTATTTCTTTAATGCATTTATCTGCTTTAAAATTGTCTCCTTAGCCTCTCAAGGGAAACCAATATAATACACCATCACATTTCTCACAGGAGAAAAAAGAACACTTACTCTTAATAGGTGGCAATTTTGCCAGATGTTATTGACATAGTAAGTGCGAAATTTCAGTGATACTAAATGCAAAGTGCAGAAGATTAAAGAACAATGGAACAAAGTGCAAAATGAAGTTTAAAAAGCAGCAGTGTCAAAGTCAGAGAAAGTGTGAAAAAATTACATTTTAACAACACTATTAAGAACAAGTTTACTAATTACTGTAACTGGCACAAATTTAAAAGTGCCTTCCTTAGACTCAGTAAAGTTTTTTAAAGTGCGATATTTCTTTTCTTGTCAGCATTTTTTTCTTTTCTTTATGCATTGTAGTAGAGACATAACATTACTGTTACTAAAACAATGACACTTGGAGCTCTTTATCTTTCACTTTTTAACCCTTTCTTACTGAGTAATATTTCTACAGATCCTTCTACTTGAGCAGGGTAGTGAACTCCAGAAAATGCTTTGATAACTAATACGGAACGGTTTAAAATAAAGACTATGGGATTGATTCAGTCATGCTTTACACATTCATCCTCTGACAATAATGAAATTTACACACTAAAAATGACTTCTCATTAGACATTTGGCAAAATCCTGTTTTGCTGTTACGAAAAAGAAAAAAAACTATACAATGTGCACAGTTTCCTCAAATTCAATTACCCACTAAAATACAATAATAAAATATTGCAGTTGAGGTGCTCCTGTTCTATAAATCAGAGAAGCTCCACTGCTCTCACTGGCATCATACCAAGCTTGAAGAACCCCATTTCATTTGTATTCTTCATACTGTATTCACAAACAGGACCCATTTCTCACCTGGCAGCTGTACATGGACCTCTGCTGAATCTGTTGCAATCACTCTTTGTTCAGCCATCAACCCTGATACTGTGGCCCGTACAGTCTTCAGTGATATTATAACCAGCAGTAGCACAGCTAAGACCTAATTATATAATCATAAAAACAAAATTTGAATGATTTCAAGCCTATGAATGACCAGGTCTCCTTTGGTTCCTAGAAGTGATTGCTCGTTGTAGCAATGCTTCAAGGAGTTCAGAAGTCCTTGCCCTGAATGGAGATGTAGCCATTCACAGCCATCTATTGCCAGAAGAAAATCTCTAGTGTGGAAGATAATATCCTCCCTCCAATCTGTTCTGGTTTTGTTTTTTTTTTTATTTTATTTTTTGAAGACCCTAAAGTGCCTTAGATTTCAAGGAAAATTCTTAGGCCAAAATCTAACACAAAAATCCTATGACTGAAAGTAAAAAAAAAAGATCCAGAATATATCCTTAACATCACTAGTTTTATATATTTTTTCTCTTTATTCAATTTCATTATTCAGTGGGTACATCCAGATTGCAAATGGAAACATGACATCACAGTGAAGTTCCCATGGTACTTTGATGCAGATAATTCGGACAGAAACAGCACTTGGAACCTGCAGTCCATGGTAGTACCTGCCCAAGCCCAGGGTCCTTGAACAACCCAATGAATACCAAAATACCAAAACTTAATTTCAGCATCTCAAAAGTGACATATACAGCAAGAAAATTCCAAGCACAGCTCTAGTAGGCAATCCCAATCACCAATTACCATCTGAGAAAGGATTTAATTTAAAGTGCATTTGAAAATGCAAGTAGCAAAGCATCAAGATTTACTAAAATACTATTACTCTCTTGTCTGTGACAAGGGAGAGTTAACACTGCACAGGATGCAAGTAGCTTGCACTAATTATGGTTCCATTAGTGGGAGTTCTTCTAGTATATCAATGGCTACCCTTTTCATGGAAATCTGATATTATGCAGCTGAATACATCTGCACAGCTTTCTTGAGGCACTTTTCTTCAAAATGCATTTATCATACCCATCTATCGCCACTTTTCCACCTCATGACTCCACTTGACTCAATCAAATAATTTGCGAACTAGAAATAAACTCCAACAACTTAAAAAATTGTATGCTGTACAATTTGATGCAAAGCCTAAGGCTCTACCCTCTTGAGGAAGAAAAGATGGGGCATGGTAGATGATTCATTTGCCAAAGGATCTAATCCTCTCTAACAAAAAAAACTCAATGTTTACGAAGTTATACAGAAAGAAACCTACTGGGATTTTTTTTTCTGTTGTAGAATTGGAAGGAGGAGGCTAAAGTGGCATCTTTTCCCATAAACGTTCTTTTTAAAGCCTCAGAAAACAAGTAGAGATCTTGCACCCTGATGTTCAGTTAATATCATGCAGTTTAATATTGTGAGCACTGAAAAATTGTCTATAGCATATTTAAATGGAAACATGTTTTTCTTCTTGTATTGCGGGTATAGTTTGCTCGCTTCTGCCTTGAGCAGAATGCAGGTGATGGTGCTCATGTCTTTCACTGCTGTTTGCCAGAGCTCTGCAAGCATTGGCCTGTAGCAGTGATGTGTGTTGTCTTTCCCTCAGGTGTAAGCTTAAAATGAGTTTGGTATGTCAAGTCTGCAGTGGCCAGTAGCCATTGGTTTCACTGTATCAAACAGTAAATAAATGATTACCCAGATGACTACAAAATCCTCAGCGGGCCCTGCTTGTCCTTGCTCCCTGGCTAATGACCTCAGCTTCCAAATTTTAAAGCAGTTATTTGGTGTTAAAATACTTATTTTTCTGTCCTTTCCTGCTATTTTTTATGACAGTTTTGTCACATCTGGGGGTCCATGTCAAAATCATGCTTTGTAATCATTATCTTCTATGTTCAAATCCACAGACAGCCTCTGCCATGGCCCCGAAGTTATTTGTGCTGGGATCCTGCAGGAAGGTACGCAGTGTGAGAAGTGCAGAGAGGGCAGTCCACCTCTCAAGACTTGAGCAAGAAAGCAGGAACTATTTTCAAGCACTTTCAGAATTTCAGTGTGACTCGAGGTGAGTTTCTTTGGCTTCTCAGTTCTCTATTTTCTTTCATCTTCAGACTCAAAGAATGACCATATTCTTTGCTCTATTTTGTAGTGGTTTTGGATTTCATTAACAAAAATCATGAAAGCCAAAATCTATTAATTTTAAACTATTTCTGTAGTTTTAGCATGGTAGTTTGTAATATTTATGTGTTAATCTATGGCCTCAGCTGGACTTGTAACCTACACTCTCCATTACTTCCAGGATTTTAGAGCTGTGGCAATATTATGTCTTCACTTTTCCATTAGTTACAAAAAAGATACACCTCTAGAACTTCTTCCAACTAGTTGAAGAACAGGTGATATTTTTTTTTGTATTTTCCCATTATGGATTTTTTTGTTTAAATTTTGTTTCAGTAAGTTCAGGGTAAGTTTGCCAACCATGACTAATGTTGAACCATGATGTCAGGAAGGGGGTGGAGGGTCTTTATGTGACTTGGTATTTTTGTCTTGACATGTTTGTGCTAAAAGAAAGTTCACTGTCTAGGATTTTATCACATTCAATTATTGCTATCAGCTTGTGCATTCAAGATTTATTCCTAAAAACTGCCATTAGAATAATTTGTACTGCCTCTTCCTTCTAGACTGGCAATAATTTCCCACCCATCTCCCCCCCTCTCAACTCCTTCTCACCTACTGAGTCTCTTCCAGTTCCCTAGGGGAGTCTCATCAGAGCTATATAAACCTTTACTATATACTTTTTTTTTCCCTCCTACTGCACTATTAATGGAACTCTTTGATCCCTTGCTAAACTATAGTGGACTTCTCTGAGATAATATATAATCTTTTTCTGGATTTACAGGTGTTCTGAAAGTCAATAAAACTGCCTTTTAAAGTTAGAACTCTGTAAAAAGTCATCTCTCTAATAAGCATTTTGTATGACCGTCACTATGCAGTTTCTTTCTACACTATAGTCAGGTTATAGTACATCCCCTCATTCTTCTGGAAGTGCTTTTTATACTACTTTGGGATAGCTGAGGTCACACACTTAGACTGTGACATACTTTTTTTTTTTTGGTGATTCCAGAGAAACTGTTAGAATACCATAAAGATTCTCTTCATTTGTGCCTATTTTAAGAAACTCATAATCCAATTCAGGCAGAGATAGAGAGATTAATAATCAACAAATGTAGATGATGGAACTTTAACAACAAATTTCAAAGGAAGAGAGATACCATATGAGATGTGGCAAACATCCTTCATTCAGTAATTCTACTGTTTTGATAGTATACAAATTAAACGTCTCTGATTCTAGTTCAGCATAGCTAATAAAATGCAACATCATTCATTCTCATGCAATTGCATCTCAAGATGACAAACATCATGAATAAGACTTTAGAAATTTTAATAGTTTGGTGCTGACACCACAGCTCTGCAGCTTTCCCAAATCTGGACCAGGGGACTCAAACAGTTGACAAAACATACCAGAAATCCAACCACTGCTCCAGAGTCAATATCAGCTGTTAAACTGCTAAGGGTGGTAAAATGCTCATACTGCATATGAGCAGCTATCACTACCTGTCTTGTAAAAATTATATTAAGCTCTCTATATTATTTTGATCGTTTCAGTGCAGCTATTAGCATTCTCCACTAGAAGCAGACAAAAGTTACTGAGAAAGATTGAACGAAATTTTGGAAACAGACAAATCCAAATTTTACACTTTCTACTCTTTTGAAGGACACATGGTACATCTTTCACCTTTCTTACTGATTACATTATAGCAGATAAGTAAATCACTAAAAAATCTAAATAATCACAAAAATTTCTGATTTTTCTCACCTTTTATTCTACATTCATTTCAAATTCAACAGTAAACTGTTGCCACAACTGGCTGCATGTGCTCTGCCCATGCCCCCATAAAGGTCAGAGTAAAAGGAGGGGAGTGATAACAGAAAGCTCAGCCTCGTATAATCTGTTCAAATGATCAACCACACTTATTTATTCACATGGGCTAGACATCTAAACTCAGGATGACCTTCATACTTATGGGCTTCAGTAAGGAGGAAGAACTATTTGAGCCTCCAGAGAACTCCACAAGACATTGATTTAAGGCTCCATTTTTAGAACTGTTTGGAAATTAATATAAAGATGCATTTTATCATACTTGTGCTAAAACATTACGTTTCTCCATTTTGCCAGCATGATATGAGGCGATTAATATACACTAGCAAAAGAGTGCTGCTTTCATGATTATTAGGCTTGTATATCTTCTACAGTCATTGCAGCTTTTATACTTCGCAAGAAAAACATTCCAGTCTACTTTTCCGCCCTGAATTTGCATGAAATTGGCACTTTTTTCCTAGAAATCCCCATGAAATTAACACTTTTCCAAAAAGGTCACCAAAAAATTTATAATACTCTTTTTGCTGCAGTATTATTTACTGCAACAAGTTGTTTTGAATGCCTATTTTTCAATACACTATTGAGAGATATTTCCAGTGTGATGGGGAAGTGATAGGCTACAGAAATAGTTGAAATTTGCCTTCAGTTATGTGCCTGATTTGACAGCTTCTTAGACATCTACCAATAGGTCATTTCTACATTAACTTCTCTGTGATGTCTTGGAATGGGTAAGAACAATTTTGAGACAGGAAAGAGAATAATCAGAAAGTTTTTTGAAGATGTATAGAAAATGCAATTGACTTTTATTTAAAACTGTATCTAAATTGAGTGTAAACTTTGATGAAAGACATGGATAAAATTTACCTCTCTAAGCCCTCATCATAGTGATTTAAAGGAATATAAAGGGGGCAAAACACATGACATTACTTTCCAAAAGAAAGAGTTTACTGTGTTTAGATTCCTGGAGTGTGCTTTTTTTGTAATTTCAAATGTAAACTTAACTTCTAATTTTTATTTTGATAATTACAGAATGGTATCCGATTATAAGAATTGTTGCATACTCCTATCTTCAGTCCAGATGAAAAATGCTTTTTAGTTAAGTGTTTGCATAGTGCATTGGAACAGTAGAAGAGAGAAGTCACTGTGGACTTGGTTAATAATGAAATGTTCTTTGAATGACTGAGATAAAAAAATAAAATATACTTCAATATTTACCTTCCCGAATGATTTTTGTTCTTTTAAAATTTTAAAAGTACTTTTCCCTCCAAATTGTTAGATGAAAATACTGTCAGGTCAAACTTTTTCTGACTGTCATTTTTGTCAAGACATATCTTATTCTAACTAGCTTTTCTTTAGAGTCTGTCCTGCAATGCTGCTTTTCATCAAAACAGCTGCTACTAGGAGAATGCTGAGGCCTTCAAAAGCAAAGATTAATGGATCAGGAAAGACAAAGCCTTATAGGTGTGAAAGGCAACTCAGGCCAAGAGAGTATAAGCTGCATAGTCAGAAGTGTAATTTTTAAATGTGTTTTGTGTTCTGTCTTTTAAAATGAAACAGGGCAACAGATATGGGAAATAAATATACATAGAGGGATGATAAAGGGGAAGATAGGAAAATAGGAAAAAAGTATAAAACTGAAGAGGAAGGAGTTGCATTTAAGGGTAATTGAGGAAAAAGCACAGTGCAATGAGCGATGGACTAGAGGCAGGGTTAGTACAGAGGGGTAATAGAATTTATTAAACCAATTGGCTTAGTCAGAAAAGAACAGATGAGCTTTCAGGCATGCAAGCCCTTCTTCAGATGTGAAACAGCAGGGAATACAATGAAACTTTTCAGGTACTGGATCCCACCCACAGACAATGTCAGAACCCTGACTGGCAGAGGAGGCATAGATTAATGACAGGTGACACCATCTGAATTATTCAAAATACTGACGCCCAGAAAGTATTAAGATACCACCAAGTTTAAGACATGTTACTAAACCTCTTGGGCAAGGACTTGGATTAAAAGAAGGTAGATTTTGGGGGCTGTTCTCATTCCATTAACTTCTCACTTTCCTTTTGAACTTTATTTGGGAGTTAGCACCAGTTCCAGGGTTTTCCTGCAGTACTGCTAATGCCGTGATGCCTTAGGATTTTAGCTTCTGTATTTTTCATATATCTGCAATCTTGTAATTCTTTAGTATATAACTCTAAGCTCCATATAGACTGTTAGCTACTGTTCTCCCATTTTGGTCAGACAAAGCAATTTCTCTCTTCGCCTGGAAACCAAGGACACCTGTCTCAGACCCTGAGAAACGTAAACAAAAGTGAGTTGGTGGGGAGCAAACTTGGAGTAAATGACTTCATTACCTGAAGCTGTAATTGGAGGATTAACCCCCAATATGCAAATGGACCAAACTTCTAAAAGTATGAAAACCCGTGACCTGTCATCTGTTTTTGGGTGTAGCCCCTGGGAGGGCTTCATCTGCCCAAAATGTACCTGAAGGCCCTTCAATAAATATAACCACTTTTTATTCTCTTAGTTTTGCCTAGCCTGTGTTTTTAGGTAGTTCCAACAAGGCATCAGCAGCACAAATTGCTCTTAGACCCACAGCTGAGCCCCTAAGCAGGGCAGCACTGTTCTGTTCTCTCCTTTTGGTGGGAGAAAGAGAAGTGCTCTCAGGTGGATTGTGGAGAGCAGCTCCAGCTCCCATATTAACCAAACACAATCAGGTGGCGCTGCCCAATTCTGTAAAGAACATCTAAAGAGAGGCATAGTAAGCCCAAGACATGCAATATAAAGCAGATCTATTCCACGAGGGGTAGAACAGAAGGTTGCATAGAGAAGCAAAGCACAACATTTAGTGTGCCACAACATTCTCAGTTTCACTTTGGTATTATTGTTTAGCCATTGCCCATCTTGAGAGTGATGATGTCATCACAGAGTTCAAGTTCCCCACAGATTGTTTCTCACAGATGAACAGATGATCAAGTTTTGTTCCCAGTATATAGTAGGGGCACGTGTGCATAAATATATTTAAATAGGGGTTGATGGTGAAGGATGCCAACCACCTGGAGCACACCTGCATTCATTAGAATTTGGGGTTTTCAGCAACTGCCAGGGTCAGAGTATCTTTTACTGAACTCACTGTAATGAGGACAATATCTACCACCAAAGACCAGGACTTGTAGTACTGTCAAGCTGATCCTTTGATTTCACTTTAAACTACAACAGTAACAGCAATGTGTTACAGTGACAGACTGTTTCCCAGCTACTATTATTGTTGGAGCAGCTCCTGGAGGACCAGGAGGTCAAGACCCTCTTGTACTTGGTGGTGTTCATTATATACAGTAAGGCATAGTCCCTGTCCCCAAAGCTCCAGAACTAGTAAGTTGACACACATCTTAAGTATTTAATACACTTTCTGTACCAACATAAATACCTCACTTGCATCAAGGTGCTACGAGATACAAACCAATGTCTCATACTGTAGTAATCTAAACAGTAGTCTGAATATAAATTAATATTTCTCACAGTCTTCCTTTCATTTTTAAGAGGACTGGATATTGAGGGGCTGAGAGAGGTGTCTGCCATATGTGTGTCTATTAGTAACACAAAAGGTTTTAACAAATGGCAAGCATATTATTGGTAAAGCAAACAAACCTATTGACACACATAGGGGAAAATTCTGTACTTACATGTACCCATTCAAAGGATGTGTGTTGACTTCTAGAGACTTTTAGAGAATGGAAGACTTCTTCCAGAGAATAGAAATACTGTGCCTGAAAGAATCATTCCTAACGAATTCTGTGGGAGCAACGATGGTACATCTGGGACAATAGCTATTTCTGTCATTTAGATAAGTCCATCTTCTTTCAGAAAAAAAAAAAATGGGCCAACTTCTCTGAGTCACACGGCTGCAAACCCATTAGCACTGTCACATTTCAGAAATGCTATTATGAGTGCCTCTCACGCTGACATCATTCACTGTGTATAATAAAATCATCACCTTTTCTCTTGGTCAGGCCCACAGCTCAATAGGTCCTTTGGTTTCTTAGCTTTCAGTTTTTTTCCCCTGTAAGAAGCCTGTATCCAAATTCAGCCCTTTCCTGTGTCTTTAATGGTCAGGTGGTTTTTTTCTGACCGTATCTCTGAAACACCTGCCCAGGCCTTTGTTTCCTTTTACTCTAAATATCTTGTCCACTACAGCTCTTCTTTTCTAGCCTCCCACATATTCATATCACCACCTTCTCTCCACAATCCTCTACAACTAAGGAACATCTGCCTTGCCTTTCAGTCTAACCTGATGTATCTTTCCCACACCTTGAATTCATCAATCCCCTGATTATGACATTTAAGCTCCTTCTTCCTATTTCGGAGCTTTGCTCTCCTTATTTATTCAAGTTGGCCCTTATTGAACCTCCTCTCCACCACTGGCAGCAATTCCAGGTTTGACAGCTGACTCCCTATTTCTCTGTCAAAATAATAATGGTCTCTTCCTCGCTACCTTTTTTTTAGCCAAATAGCAAGGCCAGTGCCCTATTTTTCTTTTAAATTCCTTGTCAGTACATTCTTCTAATGAAATGCCCACATGGAAAAAGTGCAGTGAAGGCTGGTAAAAATGCTGGGGTGGGAATTGAGATTGAGAGATTACTTTTGCCTAAAGCATTCAGAGCAAAAGATGCAGGTTCTTCCCCTCCTTCCTGCTCACTGAGGATTTGCAGAGCTAATTTGCAGAGTGTTCTTGACCACTGCCCCATTCTGACCAAGCTTGTTGCCTGCAACTTTACAAAATCTATCAGCCAGGACAAATGCCAGCTTGGACTCCATCCCCACATTGCCCGTCAAATTTGAAGCTGAATGGGTTTTAAGTGCGGGCAGAATTTGGCCTGTTTCCTTAATTAAATATGGTCCTGTCAGAAAGCTCTTACATTAGCTGGGGACAAAAAGAAAAGGAGAAGAAAAATTAAATTATGGAGAAAGGGCTTAAATCAGAAAAAGTCATTAAAAAAGACATCATTAAATATATGGGAATTTAAGCAGCTTTTAACAAAGAATGCAGCTGGAAAGAAAGCCCAACTGTATTTTAAAATCTGACAATTATGTTCTGCTTTATAAATCCTAATCTTTAAAGGACAACACCACTGTACATTGAGGAAAGCTAGGGAAAATTTCTCATGCAAAGTCAATGACAATCCTAAAATTCAAGGGCAGATAAGTCTTATGTTTATAAAGTGCTATCCATCCACACTTTCATAATATATATTTGCAGAATCCAAAATCATCTAATAGTATGATAAAATGCATGTTGGCTTAAGAGCCAGCATCAGAATGTTGCAACAAATTAAGTTCTAATACCAAAGCATAGCTATACTTATCTATGCACAAATATGCATTTGCACACATACAGAAAACATGGGACCAAAATCACAAAACAAAAACCCTGGTTCTATATGTCTGTATGATCGCAAAACTTCCAGCCATATACATGCAAGGTGAACCACATAGTGCAAAACCCAAGTCACACATAACTTCATACTACATTCTGCAATGTTCCTCATGAGTTCAATTAGAATAGGTACTCTAGCACTAAGTGAATATTGCGTAAAAATTAGACTAATATTCAGATTCAGAAATTGACTACTACTGATTTTGCCTAAATATTGTCATGACAAAGTTGAAATTATATGGACCTTATATGTATTTCATCAGCCTTTCTAACCACTCACACGCTTTTAGAGTGGTCACCATTAAAAATTTTAGAGCTTAATTTTTCCAAATAGCTAGCATTACTCTGCTTTTATGGTATTTTCTACAGTTAGTGTATAGAATATCTAAAGAATATTACGATTAAGTTACTGACTTGAAATGCTATTTATAAGAGTTTTAATGGAAGTTTCTATATTCTGTCTGTTGTAAAATTTACAATATGCTAACTTGTTTTCTCTGTATTAAACAGACTGCTCTAAGAGTTTCCACATGCCACCAGTACTTGTAAAGAGACTATTACTGTGGGAACTGAATAGCACCTCAATGTACTCTGTGTACAGAAATGTATGCTTTTATAACAAAAAATAGCTGGCTAAGGCCAGCACTTTTTCCTCATTTACTTTATATTGATATATGACAATCCTGATAAGAAAGAGATAGACCTGCCATATTTATAATGAATCATTTTATAATCAAATATTGTATATTAACCTGGTCTCTGGCCAATCTAGCACCTGGCTGCCAAGTTCATAATTACACTGTTCTACAGTGAGGGGTATGAAATAAATTAATTTCATGCTATTTTTGGTCTCACTCTAAAATACATTTATTAGCTGGCTAGTGTTGACAACAATTAAATTTTGTTAATTCGGGTCTTGATTTTCCCTATTTAAATTCTTTTTGATGTTTCTTTGCTCCATATTCTCAAGTCTGATCCATTTTTTGTACTTATTTTACATGTTCTTTCTTTGCTTAGTGATTTTATACTTTACAGGCTTGTTTCAACTTGTTCTCTACTGAGAACTTCAAAATATATATATTTTTACACCAAATCCAACAAGTCTAAAGCTAAAATCAAGAACATGCTTAATATAAAATTACATTTGGATTGCTGATTTCTATGGCACATCCAGCTGTAATGATACTTTACTTATCAATCCCTCATTTTTAATGTCAGACATGTTATGTTAAGCTAGCTTGTTCAAGTAATGGATTTACTGATTAGTTCCTGTTTTGGTCTATAATTGTTCAATGATTTCCTCAATATTAGCTTAACCAAAAAGCTTATATATAATTCTTTGCAATATGCTTGACAGAAATACAGAAACATTCATGAGAAAATCACAGTTTAAGTTAATCAATAAAGGCTTTATCAAGAGTTTTTATTTATAGCTAATGCAAATGTTAAAAAAATGTTACAGCCATTAATTATTAGCAGTTTTTTTAAAGCACAAAGTAAGAGTTGAATAAATGTACTTTAAGACACTTAAAGCCCAGGCATTCTTTTTAAAATGACTAGCTAAAGAGCCCCTTGGGCTGTCTTTTTACTGCTTTACAAAGCTCTAATAGCACTTTTTCACCAAAGACACACCCCTTGAATCCTCTGAGAGATACAATAGCATAATTGTTCTTTTAGGTTTTAAGGCCTTGACATATCTGTCACTGAAAGAACAGTGAATAATAACACCAGAACTATTTTATGCAAATTCCACTTAGAGGTTTAAAGATTTTTGTGAGATGGATCTTGCCTCCTTGTTGACAGTTTTATTGTCACATTAGCTTTACATGAGAAAGTGGTAAAGTTTTCCTCTTTGTTAAATAATACCCCATTTTAAAATCTTTTAGATAAAGTTAAAAACAAATACAAAAACAATGAGATGGAAACATCAATTTGGAAAGGTATCAAAGGAGAAAATAGTAGTCACTAGTAAGAATTTTTCCCACTAGCTTTCATTTTTCAAATTATAAATCACACTCATTATGTGTAATATGTACAAAATGAATATTTACTTGCATATATGTGTATATTTACACACACATATAGGGTTATGAATAAAACATACCAGGATGTGTATTCTTAGGCTAGTCAATGAGGAATGGCTCATATCTCAAGGTCACAAAGCTACCAAATACTTTCTGTATATATATATATGTTCATAGGCAGCTGATTGTATACAAACTAAATGCATACTAATATATTGCAACTCCTACATTCAGTTGGCAGAGAGGAGATGAGAGAAATATATGCATACTTCATAAAAGATGCTGTTAGGTCAGTTTTGCAAAATCTCCTGAGATGCAGAGGCGTGATGAAGGTGCCACCCAAGATAAGAGTGACAAGTTTAACCCCAGTCTGCAACTAAGCACCACACGGCCCCTCACTCCCTCCCTCCAGCTGGGATGGGAGAGAGGATCAGAAGAGTAAAAGCAGGAAAACATGTGTTGAGGTAACAACAGCGCTGATCAGCAGTGACTAAAACATGTTATCAACATTATTCTCACCCCAAATCCAAACTACAGCACTGTACCTGCTACTAGGAAGTAAATTAACTCTTTCCCAGCCAAAACCATGACAATATCTAAGACACATTCACAAATACTCATAAATACAATACTTGTGAATGTATTGTAGATGGATCCTGCAGCCTGTCTACTCCAGTAGCAAACAGGTCTCTACAGAATTTACAAAGAAATCATTCTGCAGAAAAGTTTTCTTTTTCAGCTACAGTGAAAACAATTCTGCATTTTGCCCGACTGTCCTGTTCACTAAGAAATAACTTTGATCTGAACCAGAAGAGTCTTAAGATTTACATGTAAAAGTATCCTCAGAATTCCTCAGCCCATGGCTTTAGAACCAGTCCAGTCTAGACCCAATTCATGTGTTTCTCTTCTTAAACTGCACTACAACAAGAACAGCAAAAATTACTATAGAAACACAGGTTTAAAGAAGAGATGCCACACCACTCTTTTTTGTGAGTGCCTGTAGAATAGAAGAAAGGGAGCCCATTTTCCTTTCCTATAGTGTGATCTCAAGCATATTTGCTTATACAAAATTTTAGCCAGCTCAAAGGATGGGGCTCCCTGTTAGCCCAGCTTCTTTGGAAAGCAATCCCAGAATGAAGCCAAAAGGAATGGGAAAATATGCCAGTACAGTCCGCAGAGGCACAGATAATCCTTCCTGGGAATGTGAGAGGAGAAGAAGGAATTGTGTGATATAGTTCCATGACCTGTTCATGAGCAGGGATGTGTCCAAGGATACAGAACTCCTCTGCATAGACATAGTAGGGAGAGAGGACTCTGAATCTAAGAGATTTATGCCGTGCAACTGTTTTTGTAATGGATTTTTCACTCTTCAAATGTACTCTTGTACAAATATTATGCCTCTAATTTGACTGTTTTTAAATCTTTGTCTCAACTTATAGACACTCATTTGATTGCACAGGCTTGAGAAACTACCCAGTCCTGGTGGAAAGATAGCTGTGCTCAAGGGCATGCTATGAATCTGTATGGTTATGAAAATAATCCTGGGATATTTAATATTCATGAGGAGCAAACATGACCTCCATTACCTCTGAAAACACTATTACAGAGTAAACTGCATAGAACTGTATTATAATAAAAAGTTATTTTGCATAAAGTTGGGCGAAAACTTCTACATGCAATGTAAAACGGATTCATACTATTTTTATACTGAATCCAGCTGTATACATTCTTATACCTGGTTCAAGCACCAGGTTCAAGCATACTTAGTTTTCCCTTGAGTTAAACTCATTAGACACAAATCAGATTCAAATTTACCAACTTACAGCTCATTTGCAAAACATGTGGACATTCACAGGACTCTTCACTCTAAGTACTGAGTGAATAAATACCTCTGATGTGCAAAAATCCACATTTTCATTTCTAAAGCAAAGGATTGCTATTGACCAGACTGACTATCACTTAGTCCTGGTGGTGAACAGCACCTTTACCTAGCACCTGAAGTATAATGGAGAGAATTATGTGTAAAACTCACTGATCAGCACTCTGTGAGGAATTCAAGAGTTCTCAGTGGATCCAAAAGATACAATGATAATGAGACGGTTCCCACTAAGTCACAGAATTACAACCAAAACAAGACAAAGCTGGCAATGTCTAAGCATGGACAAATGCAAATACGGCTCAAAATTTCTTTTTCTGCCCTCACTAAGTTGTTCTGTAAGCAGTTCCTACAATTCAGATGACAAGTACTTAAACAAATTTCATGCTGGCACAATCTGTCCCAGCCTGGACTGCTGGGCACTACATGGCAGAGAGCCTTTTTCATGGGAACTGTGGAAAAAGAAAAGCCCTTAGAGAAGAAATCTGCCCAAAACTAATTTAGGAAGTGGTATTCCAAGGAGTAGAACAACCACAACACAAGGTATTTGTTGATGTGTATCAAACTATGGACATTTGCTACTTACATTGGTTATGTAATCACAGATTATAGGTTACAGTCAACTTCCTTGAGCTGGTATTTCTTTCCAAGGTCACTGGGTGAGAAGTGGTTGGGTGCCAAAACACTGGAGAGGAAGTATGCAGTGTGCAGTAAAGCAGAACATCTTTTTATAGTAAGAAGTAGAGGCAAGGAGAGGAACATGTATTTTCTGGGTGCAGTGGCACCAGAGGGCAGGATAGAAGGTGCCAGTTTGGTGATCTCCGTCTGATTCTAGAGGCAAGTGAAGGATTTAAACAAAGAGGTTAAAAAACTGGGGCTAGGACCCAATTTCAAATCTTATAATGCCATCCTTCCCACCCTGCCTTTGACCATGTGGACACTTCACCCACTGAAGCCACAGCCTATTGATGTGGGAAAGATGAAAATGGTTTCTGAATGTCTTCCATGTGAGCCATGGAAATCCTGAAATGAGGAATATCCCCATCACAAGGGGACAGATGGAACAAAGCCCTCGGTGGGATCTTACCATAAGACAAAGTACTGATTGTATATTTTATCACTTCTTTCAAAACAGAAAGTGCCTCAAAAGTGGAGGGTATGTGAGGCAGAGCAAGAGCCCACTGATCCCTCAGATCATGGAGCCTGGAGCTGAGGGACCCATCCCACTGCCTCAGGCAGGAGCAGGGCAGCCAAGGGGGCACAGAGGATAGCACCAGCACCCAGTATTTGGCATCTCCCCAGGGACAGACTAAATCTGGGTTGGAATGTGGCCCTCAACTGGCTTGGTGGGAGCCATAACTGGGACAGGACACGGCTGTGGGGAGCTGGGTAAGGGGCTTCTGGCCCCAGGGGGCTTATATGGTGTCCTGGGCCAAGGGAAGCATGGGGTAGTCCTGGGGGAAGAGTCCTTCAGGCCCTGATGGGAAGAAAATGTTTTGTTTGACCTACTTGGAAGTTTCAAGTGGAAACAACCATTGCTGAGCAAAGTGCGTGGTCTGGATCTTAGACCCCAGCAGGGATGCAGACAGGAATGCAGTCGGTGACTTTTGTTTCGTTACAACTGCATGATCCATAGAGGAGTTCTATTAAACTGCTACAAATTCTGCATTCAGACAAGCAGTAATATCAAAACCCAAACTTCAGGGCTTTGGTTGGTCAGGAAAGATTTATTTCTTCTAAATGCACAAGTGCTCAGCAGCAGGAGAGAACTGCCTTGTTCTGAATCAACACAGACTGGCTATGACAAGAGACAAACACACTAGACAATATATATCTAAGGTGAATTTTCATTTACAGATGTCTGATTGATATAGCTTTCCTGAATAACTCAAACTGGTAAGAATACCCAGATTTTTTTTCCTTTTCTTGAAGCTTGAGTAGGTGCAATTTCCTCCATTTTTTCTCCCTTTCCAGGGACTTAGATACTGGTACACAGTGGCCTTTCAATTTCTGTACCTGTTGACCACAGTAGGTCCTATGGGCTGAGGTGTTTGATTTTAAAGGGAATTTCTGAGGTAATCAGGATCATTCCAAATAATAATGACCTAACGCTGTATGACACTCCGTCGAAAACAGATCTTATTCTGAACCCTTTGGCTGTTTGAGCTGAATTTGAACACAAATCTAACACCTAATGTATTAATATCTAACTTATATCTAATTAACTCAAAAATTAACTGAAATTCTAATTAATTACAAATTCATAGCTGATCTAATATCAATTTTTGTCAGGCATCATAAGTATATTATGTATAAATATTATAAATAATTTCATCTTGTTCATATGTTCCCTAAACTAAAAATGGTATCCTAGAGATACAGACAGTTCAGGAATTTGTTATGGTGAGGCTGTACTGCAAGTTAGAAATTCCAAATATAAACGATGTCTTTAGTATAACTTGAGAAATTAGAGGAAGATTTTCTTTTTTTTTAAGTCAGCATGACGCATGGAGAAAATGTATTTTTAAATACAAGCAAAGTTGTTTAGTTTTTTCTCTTTTGCTTATTAGTCTAGTCATCTCCTCATTTTGTGGATTCTATCTTTAATTCCCTGTATATTCTCAAGCATCAGCTCTAAAGTGAGATAATTCCTTCTTTACGTCATCGTGTATGCAGATGAAACTTCTCTGCCTGCACAAGTTTATTGTCCTGTTGGTTGAGGATGTACAGTTAGATGTCTAATTCCAAAACACACCTTTCTATAAATCCAGCCCACTGAATAAAGTTCATTATCTTAAGACATTTCTGTGGATGAAGGTTATGTTGTTCTGAGCCATATTAATCTCTTTGTCTAAACATCAGTAGCTTAATTGGTTTAAATCAGAGCTATATTGTTTGGAGTAAAATGGTGTGATTAATGTGAACTAAATACAACTAGATCACCTCAGCACCACTCTGCAGTATATAAAAACCTTTTATCATTGGAACTATGAGAGTGCTTGGGAAAGCCCAGCCTTGGTAAGCAAATTCCTTGCAAAATCCACCAGAGAAGGTGAGCAGATCAAAGGTACCTTAACTGCATGGAGGACTTTCTGTCAAAGGAGGTGTATTGTGGGCCAAGAGCATTTTCATCAGTCAGGAGGGCAGGCCATGACAGGAAGGGTTATGTTTCACATTTAGCATGAAATAAATAAATTAAATTAAGAAATAAAGAAATGAAAAGAAGATCCAAGAGCTGCAGGAGCAGTCCTTTTACTTCCAGGCCCATTTGAGCTACTGCTATGAAACTAAGGAAGGAGGGATGGGAGAGGTTCATGGAACTGAGAGGAGTGAAGGAGGGGAGAAGTCCTGCCCCGCAGAAGTATTTCCTTGCATATGTCAACTGCCTAAAAGGGCAGAAGTCACCCTCTCTGTTGATAAAAAGGCAGAAAAGGCTCTGCTCTGCTCTGAACCTGTTACACTGTTCAATTGCTGAGGGAGCAATAGGAACATTGAGGTGAATGAGGAACCAAGAAAGAGGAAAGTTGAACAACCTCATAATAGACAGAAAATGGCACAGAGATACTACAGAAGAATTGAGCTTAGGAAAATAAATAGAAAATAAAAACAGTAACAAAGACTCCATGGAAGTGTAAGGGGAATGGGGAAAAGAGCAGCAAACAGAGAATGTGAGTCATAAGCACAATTGTGAAGATCAGATTCACAGCTGCTCCACATGAGAAAGCAGAGGCTCCTCTGCATGCCTGAAGGTGAGCTCTCTCCCACAAGACTTCCAAGTATGCCTCTCTGAGCCCCCCCTCTTTCACTGAAATTAGAGAGAAAATGTCATAAATACTAATCTCCACTCCAAACAAGAGGCACATAGCAAGTTAGGCCTCACCCAAAAACTTCACCCTGCTCTACAACCCTCCCTTGAAGTGGCATTCCTGGAAGGCACTGAAGAATTTCACACATCACCTCTAACACAATGAAGTTTCATTCTTTTAACTGTTAATACTAAATTCCCATAGCAATCCTGTCATCTTATCCTTATTTTAGCTGGTTGTAATGGCAAAACTCCTCTTTATGATGGTTATAGGAAATACAAAACAATTGAGAGTTCCTTTATTTACAGCACTGCATTTTTTGCAGCCACCCAACAGCATCCCTTCATGGCTGAGCTACAAGATCTCAGATGTCTTATGCATCCCCCCATTACAAGACCATCTCTGTCCAATGTAAAATCTCTCTCACACATTTCACTGCAGATATAAAATACCTAGAGAGCTTAATGTGGAGAGAAAGAGCTGTTTTCTCCCATTCTTCCCAGTCACTGTGGACTATATCCGCAGCCTGTCCACCACACAGGCCCATAAAGTCAGAATTCTCTTCTACACAGGCCCCTCTGTCTACGTGCTTAAAATGGAATTTGCAAGCATGTCTAGACTCCCATCTCTCATTTTGATCACTGCAACATCCTTTTCTCAAATCTTGACAAAAACAGCCAAGCCATGCTCAAATCCATTTACAATTGTGCTGAAAAGATCATTTTCTCAGGCTTTTCCTTTGACCACATCATTCTGCTTTCTGCATCCTCTCATATGGCTCCATGTTGTTTTTACATGAGACATTAACATCTCCATCCTTGCACGGACCAGCAGAGTCAATGCTCAGTCTATTTGTCATTTCTCAGTCATCAGCTCTCACCTGTGACTGATTCATGATGTTAGCTTTCTTCTCAAACTTATCAGGTATGCCTAGCATGAACGATTAGTATTGGTATGCCATTAGTAATCTCAGAGAGTTTTTGGTTTGGTTTGCTTTGGTTGGTTGGTTTGTTTGGGGTTTTTGTTTTATTTTGGTTTTGTTAGATATTTACAAAGCCAATTACTCAGCTGCTGTACTAGTTCTGATTCTCTCCTGCTCCAAGATCCTCTTGGGACAGGATAAAGATTTTTTTCAGGGAATAGGTTATATCTCCCAGATTATCCTGAGATAACTGTACTGATTCCAGCAACTGATTTTGAGACAGGCTCCTTCAGGGATGCATTTCCTTACAACAACTAGGACTAGATATTTTCAAGGCAAATATCAGTGAAGAGTTAGTAGAAAAATGATTCACTGATCGAGCCATTTTCTCAGACTCCGAAACCATGAAGGCTCTTCCAGAGGGTAGAGTTGAGCATAAGATGCAAGAAGTCCCTCAACTTTCCCTTATTAGCAGAGTCTGAGCTTCATTTGAGCTTCGCAAGACTGCTGGTCAATTTGGTGCTTTATATTTCTCAAGCACTTAGTATAAAGGGAGAAGGGAAGAACTTGTCTTTGCTGCCTTTTGTCTGCTTCTTCCAACAAATACTGCAGGTGTTCCATTCTAACTCTTGTTATTCTCCCTTTTCATCCTTTAGCTTCTGTCATTTTTTGAAGACTTCCAGAGAGTAAGTTTTTTTCTAAATTCCATGTGACCATCCTATATGCACTTCTGGTTATGATCAGAGCTCAACCTAACTTTCCACTACTTTTCTTTGGACCCATCCTAACATATTGATAATATTGTGTAGTGCTGTTTTCTTACCTTTCTTATTAGATATTCTCTTCCAATAGACTTTCAGCTGATTCTGTTCAATGCCTGGGGTGTGCCAGGAGCCATAATTCTAGTCTCCATTTCACCAGTGCAATGTAATCCAAAGTAAAACTTTCTCTGGGTAATTCAGGACTTTTATCAGCTAAAACAATAACAAAGTATAGCTGTCTAATATGGCATGAAATCCAAATAAAATTAATTTGGTGGACATTATCTAGTAATATGACTCAGTTGTCCTAAAGTGGGTCAGTGCTCAAAAATGAAAGCTCCCTCTAATTTGAGTGCTAGGAAAAGTGCTAACATTTAAACTTCCACAGTGTCTAGTGTTCCATGCCTATTATTCTCCTCATGTTGGTCTCTTCATTGCTTGAGGGCCAAAATTCAACTTTAAGAAAAATCTAAGAAAATAACCACACAGATGTATAGAAAAGTACATAAAAGCATCCTTGACACAAAAAATGTAAATCACAATGCTTACAACTTATTTCATTTTCTTCCTCCTCCCCTTCTTTTTCTAAGGCATAAAAAGAAGAATAATAATAATAAAAAGTAAAACAAACAACAAAAAAGGAAGCCTGGCATAGTTATCATTCATGTTGATGTCAACAGCCCAGCATAGACAGGTTACAGGAAAATACCACCCCAGGGATTCTATTCATGGTGCACAGCAGGGCCCTGTCTGTAATTACTGTGGCCTAGTTATTTCTCAGGGAAAGAAGTCCACCACCAAATCCTTTTTTTTTTTCTTAATAGGTGAAGTTGAACCTAAAGCACTGTAATTTTAATCAAATCTTTCCCATCTGCGTGTAGTGTCTCTAAGAAGTTGAAGATTTAAGTGTATGTTGTAGGGTTTGCTGAATAGTCCCAGAGGGGGGAGAAAGGGCAGAGAGATTGCAATTATGTTACACTTAAAGGTATTTCTGTTGCCAAGAAAGGGACGGGGGGGCGGGGAAGGGAGGGGTGCCTTGTGAGGTTTTTTTTTCCCTTTCTCTCTCTGCCTCTTTTCCCCTTTCCCTTAGTGAAGGTTAAGATGATGTCATGGATGGAAAGGAAATACTGCAATGGAACAGAAGACAAAGCCAGAGTGAGAAGGGGAAACAATAAAGCAGCAGTTTATAATATGTCCATGAATTGTTTTAAGAATAAAAGGTTTCGAGAAGGATGATTAAGTAGTTTGACCTCGCATTTTCTGCATTGCTTCTTTTCCCCAGGGAAGTCTCACACTCAGAAACCATAAGTAAGGCTTTATATTGAATGTTACCTTTAATATTTTGATTTCCAATCTCTCATCCCTCTTTATGAGATTCCATACTTTACATGACAAAGCTGCTGTTTGTGCCTTTTGAGAAAACACAGTTTTTTAATTATGGCAAAATTTATACAGGAGAAGGATCAGATTCCTGTATCAGATGTTTAAGTCTAGCAACTACTTGGCCATAAAAGGTTATTAAGGATGCATGTCCATTAGTACTTTTTGGAAATGAACAGAAGTCATAGAAGTGACAGTTAATACAAAAATCTTGTCCATAGAAGGGCTCATTCAGCTGTTATAGTTTTAAAACAACAACACACTTAAAATCAAGCTGCTATGTGCTTGCATTCTTAAAACAAGAGCTATCAAAATAACATGTTGTCTCTTCAAGTTGCGGTTTTCTGTTTTGATCTGTTGCCACTCTGGTTTCTAGACAATACCAGCATAACAAGGGTGATGCTTAGTGTTCAGCTGTTGCTTACAAATGAATTGTTTCTTCCCACTAGTTAAGTTATGTGTATTTTTGGGCAGCCAGCCTGCAGGTCTAGAGCCAGTCAAATGCTCTCTCCGATTCCTAAGGCACCTCCTGCAAGCAAGAGGGTAGATGCATTCGTGTAAATGAATGTTAATGCAAGTAACTGGGTATCTCAAAAGCGCAGTCTAGATAACAGAAACTGCAGCTGTGGCACCTGCCTTAACAAATTCACAAAGAAGGAAGGTGTGATAAGATTCTTTATTTACTGAAAGTTAATTAACCCCCAAATTATTGACTGATTTACTCCAATACTACAGATTCACTTGTGTGGGTTTATGTCCTATCTCTCTGAGAGGGTGCAATGTGAAATACCAGTACCAGTTTATGTCCACAGCTTTTGAGTTTCCTTACGTACCTGCCTGGGCATATTTTAATTAATGTTAGACCAAAATAAATTGTTGGACAGAAATAGCAATGTGAACAAGCTGTGCATCCTGAAGCAATTGTTTCTTCCAGTCTATAATTTTCCAGGATATTCTGGAAGGTCTCCTAGATTCTACCCTGCTCATGTGTCACTGAATTGAGAGAAGGTGTCAAAGTTCAAAAGCATAGACCAAATATGTGGTCAGTACTTCTCAACTCCAGAAAGGATGGGAGGAATGAAAGAAATAATTCATTTAAAAAAAGAAATCATAAAACTATGAAATGTAGGAACATTTAGAGACCTTTCCAACAAAAAGCCAGTCTTCCTTTTACTGAAGTCATATTAATTGGGCCTCATTATATTCTCAAAATGAAATCAAGTATCATTTACAATTTAGCTATTAGGAAAAAAATAAGGAAAGAAGGAACATGAAGAAATAGCTTTTATTTTTCAGCAAAAATTTCAAATCATTTAAGCAGTTTTCTGTTCTGACTCACAATTACTTCATGATACATTTCACTTCACACTAACCTCTCTGGTTTTTGTATAGGTATACTCTTAATTGTTAATTTAAGCAAGTATTTTTTCATTCAAGCACATTTAATAACACAGCAAAGTTACATAACACATATGTGTATTTGCATATAAAAAGCATACAATCACATTATTTTCAAAATGTATTCTTCTTGATAAATTCTTCTAAAACAGTTACTTATTGTCCAAGACAACTTGAGATAAATACATGATACTACAATATTAAGATTGTCAATATCAGGGTGAAAGAATTAAGGTAACAGTTGAAAGGAGTGGACATTCAACGTCAATATTTCCTCATTTTATGTTATCCATAAATAGTAATTATAATAAGCAACACGTCCAATAAGAACAGTTAACAGAAAATTTTCACAGAAAGAAAAACTACTAGAAGCTACTAGAAGCTAGAAACTACATTGGAAGGCTTTTTGTTTAAGTTCAGGGTAGGTTTGGTTTTGGATTAGTTTACTTGGTTGCTCTTAATATCAAAATCTCTGGTGGCCTAGATTACTACAATTTAAGAGCCAGAAGAAAGAAAGAACAATTCATATGCTGCTGGCACTTGTAACCAAGCATGGATTTTTAAGATTTATCTTGTTCATGGTAAGTTGTTCCATTTCTAGAAATATAGGGATGATAAGGGCTGAAATGTTTAATTTAATGCTGTGTAAGCAAAAAGTAGCCTTTTCTTTTGGTATGCTAGTTAAAGATTGGGTTTATTTTCAAAAGATCCTCATAATTATATTAGGATTCCCATCCTGCTGAATCAATTTACAATTAATACAGTAGCAACCTGTTGCTTAGTTTAATGTTGTGTATCTCACTTTTCTGAACAAATATGAGTGAACATGTAGTGTCTGATGGGACAAAACTTCTAGACTGCATTTTAATGCAGTTGATTGCTTTATGGAAACTTGCAGACAGCCTGGAAGAAAGTTATAGGATGAAAGCAAATACGCATCAAATATTCACTGTTGCCTAAGTTGTATTTCCTGCCCTGGGAGTACCAGGAGTCGTATTTCCACCCTCTGAGTTTCTGTCAGCAATCAACACCATTTACAACACATGCTGCATAAAGGAAAATTGCATTACAATGATAGTTGATCTCTGTTATGACATGTATCTTCATGGCTACAGAGAGAAAAGATAAGTCATCACTGAAATAGCCATGAATGATGTATCTGTCTTTCCTGGTAGGAAGTGTCATAAGAGATATTGGCCCTCATTTGCTACCTATTTACAAAATCATTGTTCTTTAGGAAAGAAAGTTATTTATAAAGGCTAAGAAAGTTAAAGCTCCAAAACATAGCTAGAAAAGGAATTTGTCAATGCTGTACAACTTAAGGAAGTTTGAATTTTGCCATTACATGACATGCCTAAACCCAGCCTACATATAAACATTAACATCTGACAGCATATTGTTACATTCATATGTAGAAGTAAGTGCACATGCTATGTGTAATATACACCAAAATGATACACCAAAATGTTGTCTTTGAAGAAATTTGATTATACTTATCCCGTTAATGGGTGAGGCAAGAATATGTTGTCTGCAAAGACCACATGAGCTTCTCTGCCACTCCAGTTGTACAGTCAGGGCTTCTCTAAAACCTGCCTTTGTCTTGGGCAAATTTCTTTTTAAGAACTTCAAGTCATGGGTTGTATGGTCAGAAGGGAATTTCTAAAAACCTTGGACTCCTAGCTTGAGCTGTGTAACACAAGCCACATAATTTTATCTCCTAGCTCCTGCAGGATTGTTCTCCTTTTCCACATAAGTGAACGATATTGAATTTAATAAATCTACAGAGCAAAAAGATTTAGAGATGAAAGATTATTCTCTTCTCCTGGCTAAGGCCCTTTCCAGAGAAGTGCTCAGGAGCTGGAAAAGCCATATGCATTCGGTAATAGTATGTGTCAAATTAAACATGTATTTATGTTTTCCAGTGGATCTGAACTAAGCTTATGGATTCCTATGGGATTAGGCAGCTGAATTCATTTCTGATCTATAAAGCTTCAGCCTTCTAAAATGCAATGTCTTTAGTAATCAGTCTGAAAAAGTCAACTCATGATATGGTTGTAAAAATGCCAAGTTTTTCAAACTCTCCAGAAAGTTATTGCTAGACCAGGTAACTGCTACGTAAGATTATGAAACACTGTCTAAAGAGACAGATAAGACTGTAATTCTCAAAATACTCTTCTTATATGTGCTAGGTTTAATTTTTATTAAGAATAATGGCATCTTCTGCTATTTTATTTCACTTGTACCCTGAGATACTGTTTTCATCATAAGAGATAAATCACAATAAGCCAAAATACATACTTTTCAAGCTGTAAACCTATAGAAACTACTAAAAGCTAATTAAAAACAAATTCATATATTTACATTTTATTACCTAGTAATTCCTCTGATTTGTTAAAGCAAAAGCATTGCTCTCTGATAAAATATCCATAAATGTTAAGTGTGATCTACTTTACTTTCCTTAAATTTACATAAGATTTATAGCTTAATATTATATATACAGATGCAAGTATTTAAACTTTACCTTGTAGTTTAATATATAATAACTAGCCAATTTTGAGTGCACTTACATGTTTGATTTTCCCTAGACAAAAGAGATATTAAAGAGAACACAACATAAAAGTAACTTTTACCAATTTATGGATGCTTCATTTTGCATAAGAAAAAAATTACGAAGTGCTAACCACATATATAGTGAAAATAATAACTTTTTCTTAACGTGCCCCCTACAAAACCCAACCCAAGTCACTGACTTTTTCACTGAGAAATTTTGAGTTTTGCTTTTAACCTCAGCAGGAATTTAAGGAAAACATGCAACACTGAAGACTCAAAGACACTTTTTTTCCTAATGTCTTGAAATTTTTTTGGAATGTTGATTACACTTTGTCTTGTCCATGCATTTTGATATATACCTTTGCATTAACATGCTACATGAAGCCACTGTATATGGAGATAATGAAATTTTTGGGTTAGGAGGCATGCAGAATACACCTGTGATATTACATTATGTCAGTATGATTCCAAGGCTGTGATGTGTATTATGGGTTAATTAAGGCATGGGAAATAATGTATATGAAAAGATATGTATTCTTTACTTCCAGTGAAATAAAAACTTCAAATCAAAAACATCTGTCTTTTTTCGTTTATATGTCAAAATGTAATTGGCTATGGTTGGGTTTTGTTGCCTTTATTACTTTTAATAGCTGTACAGCCTCTGATTGCCCAAGCTGATGGTTAATTTAATTTCTGTCAATACAATATTGGGGCTGTCTGCATATTCAGGCCATGATTAACTGCAGCAGAGTCCATAACAGTAGTGTTATTATTACTGCATTTAACTACCTCTCGGGAGAAGACAAATTAAATTATGTTGAAAATGCTGTTGATTATCATTACAGACTTATTTGTAGAGCACAATTACTGATCTGTTGTAAAATAAATCAAATTTTTTATCATCGTGGTATAAATTAAATGTAATGTAGGCGAATGGAGAGTGGTTACTGAAAGAGTTCAGGCAGCTTTGTATAAGTCAACCGAGCACTGAATTAAAATAATAATCACAGATGAACATGATATTATATTTTAATAACAAGCTACTTCATGACCAAGTGTTCATAGATTATGGGACTTCAGCAATAAAAAAGCAAACTTAAAATGCTTTATGTGCTGTTGACTTAAACAAAAGACTGAGGCCTTCACATATAAATTATTTTCTACTGTTTCCTCTACATAAACTGGAAACTCACTTCAAGTAACCAATTTAAGGCACCACTTAAAAATATAATTACACTAATAGCTTACATATGATAATACTTTAGCTCTCCTCCTCCCTCTGTGATATACTAATCTCTGCCATACTGTATTAGTACCTTATGAAATATGGGCCTTTACTGATAACTCCAGTGAAAACAAAATATGTGCAATATACTAGCAGATATTTAATTATACTGAATGCTCACTATTAAATACCCCTTAGCCCTACATATTCAGAAGGGCTAGGCAGTTACTCACTGATTCATGAAGGCAAATGAGAGCAGGTATAAATGGTTCTTATCCTGCCCTCTCCATAGATAAGTGATCCAGCTTCAATCACATTTCTTCAGACCATCAGCCATGTCAGGAATCCAACAGGTAATTCGAGGGAGACATAAGTAGAAGCTGGCCCCGCTTTTTTTCCACCCCCATTAGCAGAGTTCAAACTGAATATCTCTCATGGGAGTAGTTCTTTAGCTGGCATGTACCTTGTATCTCCATCAGATTCACCAAAATTCTTAGATTCATATCAACAAGGGATCAGTTTAATGGAAATTTGTACCAATTATGAGTGTCTTTAGAAGTTGTACTTGCCCATCAAAACCATTCCTCAACAATCTCTGATGCAAAAGAGATCTTACTAACTACAATGTATTCCAGCATTCTTTATATAGAAAAAAATCCCATTGGCATTCATGGACATTTTGCCTACAAAGACACAACATAAAAAGCCTCAGAATAAGCTCTTTGAGTAGATGTCTGTCAACTCATAGAATTCAGGAATTCTATTTTTAATTTTGCCAGGCATTATTACTTCGGTCTACAATCCTCCAATAACTATCTCAGAGTAACCCCTTCTCTATCCTTACTATATTTTTAGCAGAAGTCAGTCACTCCCATGAATGAATTAAATCTGCACAAAGGGTACTTGAACCCCATAGTTCCTGGCATGCCAACTCTGAGTTTTTTTCCCTGGCACACTGAGCTCCTAACTACTTTAGGCATGCCTTGAGCTCCATGGCACTCCTTGTATGTTAATCACATCCATTATACTCCATGCCTTGCAAAAATTTATATAGAAATCCAGAGTATACAAGCAAATTACATCTGTAAAGCACCCTTTGGCCTAGCAAAAATATGATGGGCAGTGAGCCACGAGTTCTAGTTGCAGCTCTTCATCTGACGTTAATAATTCTGTGCACTACATAACCCTTATTATGCAGCAAGGCCTCATTAAGAAAGAGACAAGTATCATTTGCCATATTTTGCAGATGGATTAACTCAGGAGTTGTAATTTGTTGTGCAGCAGGACTCAAACCTCAGGTTTTTCAGAGAGCAGACCCATGTTGTACACACATAGCCAAGATGCATTTTAACTATATGTGTTTGTCTGGGCTCTCTACAGTCACCAAGCCACATTTCCACATGTAGACAGAAGATGAACCAAGAAATTTTTACACTCCTGATAAATGTGTGAACATTAACATGATTTTAAATGACAGTAGTTTTCTTCCTTTATTTTCTCTTGTTTAAAGACATGAAAAATATCATACAAATTTCTGTGTTTCAGTAAAACAGCAACTGAAATCTTTTATAGAAGTGTCTTGATTAAAAGATCACAGGATTCAAAGGAAGAAACCCTTGTACAAAACAGAAAAGCAGAGAACAAGGCACAAAGAATTAAAGTTTTTGTCTTGGTTGAAATCTAGAAAAGTTGAGATCGATTCCTCACTCTGCTATAAACTTTCTTTAATCACGGTGTGTTCCTGCCTCCCAGCTTAAGCTATAATCACCCATGGGTGTTGTGATAGCTGCATGCATCTTACTCTGGACATGGCAGCCAAGGGCTGTCTGGAATGGTGACCCAGACGTCTTGCTGGTATGCAAATATGACCATAAGTCACTCATCTTTCTCTATAAATAGCAGGCAGCCCAGGGCCCGTGGAGCTCTCCTCTACAGCAGCGGGCTGCACGCCAGGATCTCTCCTTGAGCAGGGACACCTCTCAAGGTTGCTCCTCCAGGTCGAGAGATCCCTTCCCACAACAGATCCTCACTAAGTGATTAATAGCATGATAAACTTTGACTTCATATGTAAGTGGTCTGAAGGATTGACTGTGCAGATATAATCCTCTAGCCACAGACAGTTGACCAAATCTGAGACTAGAAGTGGATCCAGATGCACCTAGACTCCTCTCTGAGCAAAGCAAGAGGATCTATTCTAAACCTCATGACTCAACAACTCAACAAGATACAAAACTGTCTCCCTGACAGTTTTCTATGCAGTAAAAAGTCAAGTGTACCTTGCCAATGAACCTTGTTAGACCCCTGTCGCATTCACTATCAAAGTTTGTTAAATTGCTTGCTTATATTACATTGTGCTTCTTTCTTACTAGTGAAGCACGTCACTCCATCAGTGAGGTAACACTGTCATAATTCAAACTTGTCTTGCTATTATTTATATTAAAAATATATCATTGCATTTCCACTTTCTTTTGGCTTGTTATACTGGCCTGGAAAGCTCACTTTTAGGATTATTTAAAATGTGAATGTGTCACATAGCCTGTTTCTTCGAACCGTGCATTTCAGCATCAAAGCCATCCACTGAACTGAATATAACCAAAAGGATTTTTTAAAAGTCTTTAACCATTTATCACCTCTACACAACATGAAATTCTTCTTGGCACTTTAGACGACCATAAGAATGAATAGGTCCTGCCACATGGAATTTATAATGCAATTTCAAGTGTGAGACAAAATAAGGGTTAGCAATACCAGAAGGGCAAGATTTAGCTGTACTTTGAGAAAGAAAAGATGCACCACAGAAGGAAATAGAAAATGTGCAGATATAATCTGTTCTTAAAATATTCTGAAAATCCGTTATGGAAAAGGGTGATAGACTCTGAATGAAAGGAAGTTGCTAGCAAGATTTCCATACTATGTGGGGAACATTCTTGTTCAGTTTATGCTACCAGCCAAATTATTTTCAGTTTTCAGTGTAGGACTCACTACTTAGTGTTTCTGCTTTAAAAATAAGGACTTGTAGAAAACTGGTTCTGGAAAGCCTTGACAGATCATGTGGCTAGAAACAGCATACATAGCCCTAGGTTTCCTATGTGCACATTTATATAGAAGAGGAAAATCACTCAGAAACAGTGTTTAATTTTTAACCATTGTTTCTATTCACACATTACTTCCCTCATCCTAAAATGGTGTTCTATATTACAAATGAGGTTAACTAAGTTACGCCAAAGTCAAGGGGTTTAAAAAAAAGCAGTAAAGGTTTCAGAGTGTGTAGATATGTTCCCACCAGCTCCCACTGTGTAAACCTCCTAAAGTTCACTTCCAATACAGCAAATTAACACAAATTTGACCCAAATCTACTCATGTGACATTGACAGAAAAATGTGTGAAATCATACATGCAAAAGAAAATTAACTCAATACAGCCTTTTCTATTTTTTGAAAAGGTAAACAGTGCAATCTTTGCAAACACAGGAATATAAAAGAATGCAATGTTATTAATATTGCACTTGATTAAAGATTACAAATACCCATAAAAAGCACACCAGCCTGCAGCAAATGACACTGACATGTTCTCCTAACAATGAATGTTTTGACTGAAACAACACAACTACTTCAATATCTATGCTCAATGCAGGTGAAATGCACTCCACAAAGGTGGAACTCTGAAAGGATCCCAATACAGTAGTGGAGGGCACTGAGCTTATTTGATGTGACACACTCCATTCATCTTCATGAAAGTTTCAAACTCATGAGATAGATACAAACTGATGTCTATTGTCATTTACTGGGAAACTATGAGGTGTAAACACTTCACACAACTCCCTCACAAACACCAAGCAGGATGATAGCTTTGATGGCACTGATGGATGATGTCCTTATGGCCAGGGGAAGGAGACTTGCATCAGCACTGACACTGTGGGATCTATCAGCTGCCTTTAAAACAAAGTGGATCACAGGAGAGTACCAGAGCACAAACACATAACAGTGCTAAGACTTTGTTCCCTCCTCAGGAACAAAGCACAGATAATTTGATGACTGCTCACAAGATGCCAGCTTGTAAGGTTCAGAGATAAACTATTCTTCATTACATGATTATGCCTTATAATTATGTCTTCCATATATCATTAATACATTCCATACAAGATAAATCATATTATGGAATGATTATGAACTGACCATATATGACCATGATACAGTAGGCAGAGCAGTCCCTGTCCACACACAGGGAAAAAAATACTGTCCCTGAAAAATGGTTGCACACTGCTTGCTATATACTTCCATAGAAAACATTCCTAACATGCACGTCTTTAGGCTCTTACATCAGAAATACTTATGGATGAGAAACAGGAGGCTTCAGCTTAATTTGGGCAAGAGAGAAAATGCAGCTGGGTAGGATAAAATTACTTCGGTAACCAGCGAAGTTATTACCCTCATTAGTTGTCAGAGCCATCTCTCTGCTCTTACCAAAGCAAAGCCATCTAGGAATCTTCCCGGAGCTTGTTCAGCCTCAGTTCAGGACAGACTTTCAGCTTGACCTCTAGAAATCTTTAGACAATACTTTTAGCTATCTGCATAAGTTTTCAGTTGGACCTCTGCATACTCAGGCACCACTTCCTTAATTATAGCCTAATAGCTTGCTTAATAATTCCTAAGTTCTAATGAATAGCACCATGAAATAGAAGTGGATGATAATATAATATGTGGCAAACTGACAGAACTCAAAGCAACTGTTCAGGAAGGGTATAATTATCCATACTTCTCAGACCTGTAAAGTGAGGTGCAGAGGGGTAACATCTTTCCCCGGACACAGGGTAACTGTGGTAGAGTCAGAAGCAGTCATGTAGCCTTTATTCCTATGCTATCCTACTGTGATTTGAAATGTGGAGTAAATGAGACATTACCATAAAATATGCTGTAATCATGATTTTGATTAAACCCCAGATCATGTTAAAATACTGGATTAAGCTCAGTATTTTGAAAACAATTACATCCAGTACAGTAATAGAGAGACATGTTGAGCAGTTTGTTTTATTGACTCTTAATTAGAAATATATGCTTCGTTTCTCATAGTACTCTCTGTAGGAGATCAAGGTGCAAGAGATTTCAGTCTGACATCACTATATGAGCAGTTTGGGAGTAAGTACTTTTCTACAAATTAAAATTAGCCCTTAATAGGGCCTAATAGTATTTAAAAAATTTTCTGTAGGGATGAGTAAATAATTGTTTCGTCAATGCACTTCTTTCTTGGTCTGAGTTTTTAGATTTTTACTTTACTTCATGAGAAATATTTTCACCTGGCTCTTAGGCACTATTTTTGTTTTCCTTCAGATAATTCCAAGCTCCATATTAGAATGAAAATTCTGCTTTTCCAGGAAAATCCCTGTGCAAGTCACTCAAATATCTTCATTTGTTAAGTCAATAATAAGATTGCTGTAATTTTCTGTTGCACCAATAGCTCTAGATTCAGTTATATGTCACAGACAAGTTACTAATGCCTGTAAAACTTCTTGTTCAAACAGTATTCTATGCTACTTTTGGAAACCAAACATTCTACCACTTAGACAGTGAAAACGTATCTGATCAATCTGGTAAAATAATCAGATACACTTATAGCATATTTGGGCACTATGCAGCTAATTGACATGACTGCCTTCCTTTCTGTAAAACAAATTATTGGACCTGAGGGGTACTTTTGCAGCTGCAACATTTCAGGCAAACAAAAAAAACCACCAACAAATCAAGGAATAGCCTTTTCTCATTGCATTCTGACAAATTTTAAAAATCCTACATTATTTTTAAACCTGTAGATTCATTGTATTTCTTATGCAACCCCAGCATCAAGAACCAAAACACTTAGAATGTCCATAAGATTACTGCCCAGAATAAAACACACAATGCAAATAGCAGATATTAATCAGACTCTAACTCCACAGCATGTTTGTTGAACAAAAAAAGCCAAGCAAAAACAAAACCAAAAACCCCCAAACAAAGACAAAAAATAAAAAAGAACGAAAGAAAAAAAAAAACCCTGCCAAAATTATTGCAGAATTTACAATTTATTTTAATGTTCTGTGGTCATTTCAGGCTCAATGTGAAATGAAAATGCAGAGCAGGAACACTGTTTGCAGTCACTACGTACAAAATAACTCATATTACCTCTGTTCAGCTTTTAAAAGGTATAATTATGTTAGTCTAGTACTTCATCTGAAACCTGGGCCAGTTCTGTCTGAAATTTTTACTAGTCTGCAACAACATGTTTTTAACTTACTCACATTACATTCATTTTATAAGCATGACTGAAATTTCAGTCAGAAACCTCTCCCAATCTCTCTCACAAAGAAAGTGTATATTATGCATGTGTTCAAAAAGTACTAAATAGCATCACAAAATATTTGCTACCAGATTTGTTTGATAGCTTGTCTATCCATTAGCATTTAAAAAAAAAAAAAGAAAGAAACAACCTTGAGACAGGAGAAAAAAAATGGTGGAAGCCAAGGTTAAGAGAACAATTTAAAATGTTTCTGTGCATGTTTTACTATTGTTATTGTTGCTGTTACTGTTGCTATTCTTTACTTTTCCGCTGACATTTTGAATTAAGTCATGATCCAGTCCATGAGTATCTCTAGTGTATGTGAAAACATATCCACAGAATCGTCTTAGTCCATTAAGGCTATGCTGGCAAAAATGTATGTTCACCAAAACATACACCAACGTTTGATTCTCTTTAATATGTAAGCAACAGACTTGAGAGAAAAGGTTCATGTCTCTGATCCAGATCATCAGATCCTATGTCTGGTTTTCTCCATCAAGTACCTCAGAGAATCGTACTCAAAATATTCTTATATTTTTGTTTGATCTTATTGCCAATTACAACTATTTGGAATGTTTTCTCCCCTATTACTCAGAGTAGCAAAACCCAAGGGAATATATATCTCTCTCTAACACAGAGAGTTCTGTATTTTCTGACCAAAACTGAATGATTGTGTTCTGGACAGTTCCACCACAAGGGGCATCTCTATTGCTTTCAGTGTTTCTAAGAAAGATTTAACTGAAAGACGTACAAACCTAAAAAATCTGAGCAGGGGGGGAAAAGCATTACAAGGCGCAGACAAAGGAGAAAGTATTACAAAGGCAGAATGCAAGAGCAGCTTGTTTCCTGGGCGGGTGAAGAAGTTGACTTTCTTGGCAGCAAGTTCATGGGCTTGACTTGTGGTATCATCTGAAGATCCCCTTGACATGAACTTCAGAAGTATTCACCATACCCTGTGCTACAGGGATTTTATTATTTCGAAACTCATTTTCTTAGTACGCTTTTGAACATGAAACCCTAAATGATAGAGTACACTGAAATCAATTGATGAAAAATGCTAAAGATAGATAGAAATTCTATTATCAAGGGCACTCAAAATGAGGTTGAGCTGTTTTAAATGCAGGTATGTGTTCCCAGCTAGTCTAATCGATCCCATATAATACATGTAATTGCAACTTTATATCTTATTATTGTCTCCACAGGGGTTTTGTGGAAACAAGATGCTACATATTACACATTTCGTATGATAACACACAAACATTAAACTATGTTTTTAAAGAATACAAACATGGAAGCTTTAGTGAAAAGTGGGCAGGATTCCTTTTCATGAGAAATCTTATTTGTAGAGATGCTGTCCAAGGACTCTTTTCCTCCAAAACAGCACAGAAAAATGTCCAACTGCCTTTGATCAAAAAAAATCCACCTTGTAGTCATTCCTCTTAAGCAGAAAAGTATAGAAGTTAGTGAATGGACTAAATTAGAAGGAGTAATTAGAAGGACTAAATTAGAGAACCAAGCTGAGAAAACATTCAAAACCAAGAATGTACTGTGGCAAAATTAATCCTTACTTTAAAATGACACATCAGAAAAGAAAACCTTCCAAAATCTGTTAGGCTTTTTTAAGCATCCTGCACTAATTCATCAAGGAACTCGAGGAATGAATAATTGTAAGACGTTCAGGAAGTTCAGCAGGATTCAGGAAAATAATTTGAAGGTGTTTAGGTGCTGCAACACTGAACTGGAAGTTAGGTGTAAATGTTTTCAAGAAACTGCTGCCTCTTAGTTAAAATCCAGGAACTTTGCCTCAGATACAAAAAAAATATTAGAATTTTGTTGCTTATCATATCTGTTCCCCTTTAAATAATTATAATTATTATTCACTATATATTTTTGCTCATTTGTTTATCCAGGTATTCTGGCACCAATATGACAAACATTAAACACACAAGATGAGCACTTGGTGTATTTTGCTGGCTTGATAAATCAGTGGAAGGCCTACAGAAACAGAAACTCCACTGTGTTCATTAACATAGGTTTCAATATTTCACTAAAATATGTGACTTTCTTTGGCATTATAGGCTGTAGTTTAATATTTTCAAGAACAGAAAATAATCACCCTCAAAGGCTACTCTATCATAGCAGTTCTGATTATCACATTTGCTTCAGATTTTTTCCAGTTTAAAAATTTTATTTTTTATAATAATGCATTTTTAATATTCAATTCTACTTCAACTAGGTATCTGCTAATCTATATTCACTGATAATCTTTAGACAAAAATATTCCTCCTTGATTTATTGTCTTCCATAATGAAAATTATTTTGTGATTGAGTAACTTGGCTGCTGAAGAGTATGCAGTTCCTTGTCATCTTCTGTCCAGCTTCAGCTATTAACAATTAGAGGTTTTTTTCTAGTTGTACCTGATAGATCAAGAATTCCTGTCATATACCCCAAACATGTATTTAACCAGTCTGAAATTCTTCAAGTTTACTTTCTGTAGGAGGTGTCTTTCACTATGTTAACCAATCCTGTAGTGGTTTTAATCTCAAACTCTCCATATATCAGTATTCTTTCTAATCATGAATATCTGGAATGGACACATTATTTCAGGACCTATTCTATCTATATAAAATGAATATATTCCCTTATTTCTAAAACAACCTTCTATATTGGCCCCTGAAGGTACCATCAACATGTTGAACCACTGCACTTCACTAGGAATATGTGCACATAGGAATGTGCACAAATAAATCCTTGTTGAAGTTGTTTCTCACATGACATTGTCCTGTAGTTCTTTGTTCCTAGGTACACAAAACTACCTTTAGCCATTGAAATGGATCCTGCGCTTAACTTTTACACCTGTTTATTTTTCCATCTGAAACATATTTCATCAGTAATCTGTCACTCTGCAAATTTCACCAGTTCAAATGATTTGCTCACTTCCATGTCAACACCATGCTAAAAGTGGTATTAGATATGCAGTTACAAAACTGAAATATGCAATTACAGAATTTTATACTTTCCTTTTCCATCCTAGGTAGTTGGCTAGCATCTTACAATAGTAGGAGTAAGATAGTTTTCTTTTTTTCTGAGCCCAAAATCATATTCTGACTTTATCTAACAGCCTGACTGTAGTTGTATGTATTTCTCCCTCCTGAATTCATTGTCTGCTACATCATACATGAAACTAGTTTATTATCTCTTTAAAGAGCAGGACAATAATTCAACTCTGCCACGTCTGGGCACACAGATTGTCTGGAAAATATCATGTAGCTTGTAATGCTTGTTACAAGAGTAAAAAAGGGAAAAAAGTAATGTATTTCCAGGAGACAATTGTAACAGTTTTGTAGCAACTGTGCTTTATTTTCAACAGTTTGATACAACACGAGCTACACATTCTTGCATACAAAGAATGCCCTCTCTCCTCTCTCTCTCAGATTTTTGGACAAGAGGGGTTGTTTGGTCAGAAGGTTACAGAACTTAGCAGAGGTCACCTGACAAAAACTTTTCAAGGGAAAAGAAAAAGATCAGGTCAATGGTGTATATATATATGACTTTTAGCCATATAGTGTTCCTCTTCCTACCCCAAACCACACACACTGTAAACAATGATAAAAAGGTGACTGCCAGCCTTATTGGTCCCAAAGGATGTCACTGTCTCCTGAGACCTTCTGATGTCAGGTCACCACTGACTGCAATGGCTATCATATGAACTGCAATGGCTGTCATGTGCTGAAGTCTAATTGTGGGGGGTCTGTCACAAATTCTTTAAATTTCATTTTTATATATTAAATGCATCACTGTGAGGCTTCTGGCAAAAGCTCAGGTCTGAAAAGGTTTGGTCTGAAAACATCTTACAGACATCCATAAGCCACCATTTTTTTCAGAAAAATTCCATTTTTATACAGCAGTTTTGATTTTCTACCACTGCAAACTCTTCAGAAGAGCATGTATTTTGTGAAGAGTTCAGCGGTATATGTTTCAGGATTAGTTTTAATTATCATGGTTACAAATTGTCTCTTGGGTCATCTCTTAGAGAATACCCTTTTGCATGCCTTCTTCACTTGGTTACAGAAAGACTCTTGTGAACTGAAGAGCTGTAAAGCACACTGCTGGCAATAAAAGGATTTGAAAATAGTCAGAAGCCACAGAGAATATTTTCTTGTCTTTGGAATATTTCCTTCAATGTGTCAGCCACTACGCAGAGAACATCTGTGTTAGTAGGGGGACAAAAATTTCCAAAAACTTACTTATTATCAGTTATGTTACATGAAGAGAAAATTGCTTTGCTAAATCTGGACAAACAGAAACAGAGATGGTAGCCTGGTACTGTTGCAGTGGGGATCCTGCAACACGCATATATCAAACCAGGAGTCCCGTGGAAAGGAAATATATACGGACAGACAGATTCTTGCTAGCTGTTTCAGAGATGTTTATTTCTCCAGCCGCATGGCCGGAGCTCTGCTCAGGAACTGTTCCAGTCACGGGACCAAGGGTCCTTCTGCCCGCGCAGGGAACACAAACCAACCAATGGGAACGAGGTTGAGCAGGGACAGGGAAGCCCCGTGTCTGTGCCCTCAGGGCCCCTCTCCCAGGGCTACACGGCAGGGGAGGGACCCCAACACCTCACCCGTTTTATTTTAATAAAAGGAGAATGAAAACAACTGGATAAACATAACAAGAACAGTTTCAAAACAAAACAAGCCACCCTCCTGAGTCTTTAAATGTCCAAACAGATTCTGTGGAACATCTTAGGGCTGACAGAAGGGAGACAGAATTCTCTGAGCATGCTTTGTGGGGAAACTGAGGCAGGAGAGGGTTTAATTTCTTCCCTCCCCCTTTTCATCCCCCACTCGGCATTGGAAAGGGATTTTTGGGGAAACAATTGGCAAAAGCATGGTTTTGTGAGGGAAACCATGGATGAAAAAACGGACTGGGAATACACTGGGGGTAATAGGACATAGGGTAAAAGGGAAAGGTGGGATTAGGAAAGGGAAACTGTAGGGGGGGCTTACAATGGAGATACTGTCTAACATGACTACGATTTTTTGCATATATACTGCCTTTTACAGAAACACCATCAGGCCCAGTGACCTGCGATGCTTGTAACCCTTTTCTCCCTAGTACAATATTAAATTCCACCACCTCTCCATCTCCCAAGCTTGGGATGCATTTTTCAGGGTTATTCTTTTTAATAGCAGTTCTATGCATGAATATGTCTTGCTGGTTGTCACACCTTGTTATAAAACCATAATTTTGCTTAACATTATACCATTTTACTATCCCTAAGGTCTTAGTTGCTATGATCTTTTCCTTTTTCCGAGTGGCTGCTGTTTTCTGTCTCGCTGCGTCTTTGTTCTCTCTTTCGGTCGCTCCCGTGTTGGAATTCTCGGGGCTGCTGGTGCCTGCGCGCTCTTCCCGGGGTCGCGTTCGGGGCCGTGCGGGCCGGGCCGGGCCACGCCGCTCAGTTCTCCGTGCGTCGCCTCCTCTGGTCGCAGCTTCGCTGCCGCTGCCGGGCGCTGCACCCACGTCTCGGCCGGGCCCCCGAGCGATGACCCCCCCGCGCCCTGCTCCAGCGCGCGTCTCGGCTGGGCGCGGCTCCGTTCCACCGCCATCGCCGCCAGCCGCCGCCCGCGCACCGCCCCTCTCGGTCGGGCGTTCACGGGGCTCGCTCCACCACGCGCTGCACAGGACCGGGCGGGCACCGCCGGGTCCCGCCGCGCCTCGCTCCGCCACCGACACTGCGGCTCGCGTGGCTCCGCCCGCGCGCGGGAACTGCCTCGCTGCTGCTCTCAGAGCGCTCGGTGCACGTGGCCTGGGCCGCACGGTCCCTGCGCCACGCTTCCCTTCGCCAGGACACAGCTGACATTGCTCAACAGTCTCAGTAACTAAATAATATTCACGAAAATATTCTTCCATCGGCATATATCTTGACTCCAGTATTAACTGTGTCCAAACGGTTTTCCAAAAGCCCTTGGTAAGAATTAAATCCCAAGAAACATAGAAAAAGTTCTTAAACAACCATGCCAGGAAGTGTTTCAGTTCTTTTTGAGCTTGAATCAAGCTAAAATTCACAAATCGTTGTTCAAGAATCATTTTTAGTTTAAGATAAATGTCCATATGCGGCTCTGAGAGCCAAGAGTCTTCCCACGGTTCCTCCATAGTTTAGATATGGAATAGCAAAGCAAAACCAAGAAGAGGAATCCAAAGTTTCCAGGGTTTACTCACACAAATCAGTCGCTTAGGGATCGGGGATCGTTCTGCTCACAAATCTCCACCATTTGTTGCAGTGGGGATCCTGCAACACGCATATATCAAACCAAGAGTCCCGTGGAAAGGAAATATATACGGACAGACAGATTCTTGCTAGCTGTTTCAGAGATGTTTATTTCTCCAGCCGCATGGCCGGGGCTCTGCTCAGGAACTGTTCCAGTCACGGGACCAAGGGTCCTTCTGCCCGCGCAGGGAACACAAACCAACCAATGGGAACGAGGCTGAGCAGGGACAGGGAAGCCCGTGTCTGTGCCCTCAGGGCCCCTCTCCCAGGGCTACACGGCAGGGGAGGGACCCCAACATGGTACATCATGTAAAGAATAATTCATACATGGCTAAAATGGCATCTCATTGCTGAAGTTATTCAAAAATTTTACAGCAGCATAGTCATTGTCACTGAGTAACCGGTAAGGACTTAATTTTAAGTAGTGTTATTCATTCAACAGCCAACAAGAGCTTAAAATAAACTCTATCTATATTTTCAGCATGAGATGTGAAATGTATGCTACGATATAATGTGTTTGATTCATTTTAGAAGTGGTCAGAAGAACTAGAAAGAAGACTAAAACTTATTCCTTAATGTTTAAATGGGGATCACTTCTTTTGATTTGCAATTAGAAAGAAAAAAATTCACAGTTTTAAATGTTAAGAAGTCAATAATAAACTATTGAGAAAAAATAGTTAAAACTGCAGGATCAACTCACAATTCAGAACACAGTAGTTATCTAAATTCAGCTAGTAATAGCCCCACAAAACAAATTACTCTATACTGTGCAATGTATATCAGGAAATTGTATATTTTAAACAAGGATTAGCTATGAAACAGAAATACACAAGTGAGAAACTAATCTACAGAGGATAAAGAATAAAAATTCTTCAGGAAGGACCCTTTCCAACATGACAGCTCATGGGAGATTAAAGGTGATCTCAAAAGGCAGAAGCAAGGTCATAGCTATAACATGTCCCCGAAGATTCTCCTTTTGTATTTATCAAGGAAGGGAAAATAAAGCAAGTATAGAGCAGCACACAAGAGATCATTAACCAGATGATGAAGACAGACTTTAAGTTACCATAGTAGATCTTTTCTTGCACAAAATTAATTTGTTTGACTCTGTTGCCAGAAGATGTTTGGGAAAGAGCCAAGAGACTTATGGCAATAAATCAATGGGAAATAAAATAAACATGAATTACAGATATTACCAGAAAGTTAGTGTCTTTTTATCTTGATTTTCATAATACAAGCTAATTTCTTATAAGTGTTCCAGCTATTTTTGCAAAGGAATATTTTTTTAATAGGACATTTGAGAGGACTTTTAATAGGACATTTAAAAGGACATTTGAGAGGACTTCATTCAGAAGAAGCAGAAAAAGGCAACTAAATCTTCTTTCTGCTCAGTACAGTGTTTTAAGAAAAATCAAATCAAACCAGACAAAATCAAACAAACAAAAAAACAAAAAAGACAAACAACAACTACCTAAAACCTGAACTAAGTGATAGTGGGAAGGCTGCAATGTATAGTTCACTCCATGGCCAACTGATGCTTATATAGTATTGAGCACTATCAGAAAGTGATCTGGGCTGACACTGGTCAGTTATCAGAAGAAAGATGTTCAGAAAAACACAGGTACTGCAAAGTGTAATGGTTAATGTTATCAGTACAATTTACATCCTCCTTGAAAAATCATTATATTGGGAGGCAGAAAGACCATTAAAGTCAGGTTTCAGATCAAATTTGGAAAAGTACTACAGCACATGCAGACATCAACAAGTCATAACACTTCACTGTACAATGGGCATGTATTCAGGAATGCAAGTAATTGCATTCTGTCTTTTCTAAAACAGTGTGCCTTTTGTTTCATGCTGGGAAATCATTCTTTCTTAGAATACACTCTGGTGGAGAAGTACATACAATTGACATTTTGTTATACCACAGGAAAATGGGGCATTTTTAAAGGAAAGGGGTTATTCCTATATATGTCCAGCTTTTGAAAGACATTAGCATCATATGATAAATTTTCTATGTAAATATAAGATATAAATTAGTATTATTATAATCAGCAAATATTTCTTTATTTGAGAAGATTTTCTTTCTCTGAAACAAACAGAGATATCCAAGAAGCAAAGTTCCCATTATTCCATGTCAAGGAAGGTGCACATAAGCAAATGAAATGGATAATTTGACATAAAAGTAATACAGAAATCTCACTTTCCCCATCCCCTCCCTCCTCTACTCATGTATACACCACACAAGAGAGGTGAGATGCTTAACAACATGATGAAATGATACTCCAGTTGCAAACACTTTAGGGAGCTGACTTTCAGCATCCCCTCCGTCTTAAGGTTGGTCTTATTGCTTAGGTTGTAGAGAGAAAGTTATTTAGCTGTACATGTTATGTTCTGAGTGAGCTGAGTGCATGTAATTTATGACTGTTGCACTTTAATGCATATTTAATAAAGCTGCAGACATTTATACACCAAATCAACTGTGTCAATTTTGTTTGCTTTGGGAAGATGGAGATGTCCCATGGCAATGCTGACACTCCTAGCGAGATTTAAATTGTAAGACATTTCATTTGAGAGGAGAGCACTTTTAATATACTATAGCTTGATACAGCAAAAATAATCAGCAAGGTCTGACTAACAGATATAGGGAATAAGAGAACTAGGATAAGTCTTGTAAAGAGTCTCACCTTTTCCTTGCAGACAAAAAGAAGGAAATTAGATACTAGCTGGCCCAGAAAACCCCCAGCAACCAACCAAAGCTGGCAATTAAATTTCACCTCAGGTTTTAAGGGGAGAAGGGGAGCCCACGCAAAACAGGGAAAGAAAGATAAACTTTCTAAATTAGCATTGTCTACAGAAGTTCTAAGTGTAATTTCTTTTTTTCCTTACTAGGACCACTGCATAAATTTTCTTCTCTGCCATTGAGATACACAGCAGAAGCAAACTCCATCTCTTGATGCCTTGCAATATTAACTGCAGTTTTAATCTGAGATATTTGTAACCATTACAAGAAGATAAATTTGCCTTTCATCTCTTATGCTTTTTGATCAAATCAATCAAATGTTAGGGCAACAGCATCAACTGACTTGATAGTTTCTAAGTTTATAAGCCCTTTAAATAACTGTACATGGAAGATGCCTCTCATCCAGTAAAAAAGCCTGGACTAAACGTAGCTGCTATTTGAAGCACAGATCTGGACTGCAGTCCTTCTTCTGACAGTCTTTCAGATGGATCTGGTTTACCTAGCCAAGCCTCAATGTTGCTAATAGCCGGGAGGTCTGCAAGGCAGATTTGAAGAGAACATGCCAAGCTGCACACTGCTGCAGCTATACAGCCAGCAGTAGCCAAAGCAGCCAGCTTGAAGCTGAGTGGATATGTCAGAGCAGTGATTTCAGGGTAGGTATGTCCACAAATGTCCAGGTTTTGCCCACGTTTGATGGTATGAATATTGTTGCTGAATCACGTTTTGTATCTGAACTAGAGGATATGTTTAAAGAATTACTTCTTTTTTGAAGCAATTATGTACTTTTCTGATGGATAGCAAGCCAAGTAATGACATATATGAATATATATGCATTGTATTTGACTGAGGACCCTAAAATCTGAACTAATCAACAGAGCTGAGAGGTGTTAAAACCAAAAAATCCTACTTAGAAAAGAATGCACTGAGGCATATTCAATATATATCCTGAAATGATTGAGGACAAAAATATGTGGTCCTAATTGAAGTGATGAACTGCAAACTTCAACAGAAACATGTCAGGAAATCTTTACTTTGTATTGTAAAAATCTAAAAAAACTCAACCATTTAAATCAGAATACTTTAAACACTAAGAATAAGAACATAGGGGACAAAAGATACTGACTCCAGAAAAATCAGTGGGAGCTTCACTGATGTCAGCTGACCAGGATTTCACCTGGTAAGCGTATTTTGCTGTATCTTTGTATGTACATTCTTTGTATGTATACTAATGGTGAGATTTCTTGGTGTTCATATATACACAGCATGTATCATATTTATTGTTCTCAAAACTTAGGACCGTGGTAGGAAATTTCTATTCCTAAGGCTCAGTTTACAGAAAGAGGGACCATTTTCTATCAATCAGGGAACCAGGCCCCACTGGAGCCCCGTAGTTCATAATGGGACACAAAACTCAAAAGCAGATATGTGGGAGAATGAATATATGTGTACATAGAGTAAAATGTCCTGATTTTCTGGTATTCCATGTTATATCTCTATTCCTTTTTTTTTTTTTTTAACCAATTTTCAGACTCTTTTCTTGTCCCCGTTATAAATACTTCTTAAAATATTCAGTGATTTTGGTTGGATTTTTGAACTTGTTCTTTTAATCTAATTTCTACTTCTCCCTTGCAAGTGCAAAGGTTTTCCACCATTACACAGAAAGAAAACATAATAATACAAGATATCTAAGGACTAAAAAAATTTACCCTGCATGTATGGAGTATTTTCCAGCCTGAGAAGCAAAAAGATGTGACTGAAAAACCGCATCTAGAATAAGGGTTTTTGGGAGATAGGTTATTTTTGCTGTAACATCAGAGTACAGCGCAGCAGGCTGTGGGCTGCCTGTTCTGATAGCATGATTTATTCCTGCTCATCTGGTGTCACCAACTCTACCCTCACAGCAGATGATTACAGTACAAAATCATTTAAGGTTACAAAACCCTGCTCAATCAATACTATTCAGTCCAGCGGCTCAAGGGTGTAAAAAATACACGGTATCAACTGTTCTCTCTTCTACTGTATATATTTAAATTGGACCTTGGGATGACCATTTATTACAGTGCATGTTATGGGTTCCCAAAAATAAATGACTTTTTGACACAAACTTTCAGGCTTTCTAAATCCAGCTTCCACACTGCTTGAGGCTAGAAATTTCATCTAAATATTATTGAATTCCAGCACAACATTAGCATGAAGAGATATTTACAATAACACAGCCATTACAACTCAATCAAAAGCTGATTTCAGCCAGAATTATGCAGAATTAAATCTTGCAGGATTCAAATTATTAAAAATCTGAGACTCAATAAAGTGTGGTCTAGAAGTCCCATTTATCAAGGGAGCAGAAGTGCTTCTACAGTTATAGTGACTTTTTCATATATATTCTGCAAGAATTTGCATGCATTTTAAAACATTTGAGTTTAATTCTTATAGAAATCAAGTAACTATACCATATTTATATGGCAGTAGGAGCCAACTAAGAATCATTTCTTTATGTTTTCCCTTCTACATATCACATTTTAAATACATTAGGATTTTTTTTTTCTGGTTCCCACTGGGTAGAAAAAATCTTAATCCAAAACACAAGAAATCTACGTATACTTGGTTCCAACACGAGCTGAACCAACACACCCTTAAAAGTAGCTAGAATGAACTCAAAGCAACAATTAAAAAGAACATTGCTATGCAGATAATATAGTGAAAATAATCTCTCACTTATTATAGTTGACCAGAGTGATTGTTTTCAAAATTCAGTATATTCATTTTGGCCTTTTTCCAACTCATCAACTACAAGCAGGGTCAGAGTCCAGTTCTCAATAGCAAGGCACATCTCACTCCATATGGTCTACTTAGCCCCCTCCTCTTACCACTTCCCACCCAAATCCTTCAAACAAAACATCCCATGATTCAATTCAGTATTTTTCATTGACCATTTAATGTGTGATGGATGAGTCTTTGCCTCACGGTGAATCCTTTTCATCACTTGCTTCTTTCCAAACCACAGCACTAAGGTCCTAATCCACGTGTCCTACATTCATAGGAAACCCCAAAGTCTGTCTTGGCCCTTATAAGTCTAAGAAGTAAAGGAATGGATCTTCAGTCAGTGATCTTCAACACTCATATTGCACCAGCTGAACATTTAGTTACAGAACAGCAATACTGATCTAAAAACAGAAGGTTTCAATTCCCTGGTTTTACCCCTCCTCTGGAAATGATGTTGACTGTATTTCTGAGTGAGTTCCAATTGTTTTTGTATTAAACAGATGTAGAAGCAATGTCATATACACTAGCTAACTACTCAGTCTGAACACTTCTTTAATTTGAGAGATTACTAAGAATTACCACTGGCAGTGATAAAATATCAGCTTTCATTCCTTTGTCATGGCCTATATTTACAGTACCGTAATGGTCTAGATAACCAAAAACTACATTACCCACTGATGCCAAAAGAAAATGTCACGTGCCTCTTCACAAAACTAATTATTCTTGATCACAGAGAAATTTCCTAGGGAATTAAAGGACTGAGTTGCCTTCTTCCTAGCCCAAGCTGGCCATGAGGCCAGGTCATACTAAAAGTTACAGTCTAAAGTAAAGCCTGTAAGCAGCATCCATAGCTCTCTAGGCAGGACAAACTTAATCAAGAACCCCCCTTCCCAAACTCTCATCTAATCCCTGTCTTCTCTCCCACAGCAGACACTGCTCACACAGCATCTCCAAGTAATGTCTTGGCAAACCCAGCTATCAGCAGCTCTGCTGCTTTCATGGAACCAGTTTCTCCAGTTCTGTCATCACACAACAGCTTCTTCACATGCAGTGCCACTACTCTGCAATTTACTCTTCATGAAGATCTGATCTCAGAATTTCTGCTCTCATACTAGGGAGGGAGGATTTAGATCCAATTTGCCATATTCTAGCTTTGATTTCAGTCTTATTTAAAATTAATTTCAAATTGACCAATAATTCTTTAAGTAAACAGCTCAAAATTAAAAGGAAATAAGCTCAGTCAGCAGTAAGAACAATCCAACAGCTAAACCACCACTAAGAAGAGGTGTTAAAACACCATCTGTAGATATATTTAAGAAGGGATTATAGGGCACACTAAAGATTAGATGATCTAATATCCCTTCTAGTTGTAATCTCTGATTCCATTGTTCAGCTGCCTTAACAAAGCATACCCATATTAAGGGCAGTCCTATAATGTCCAAGAGTGAAGTATTTTTCAGGCAAAATTATCATTAACTGAACAAAAAAAGGTTCTATACCATTTGCCAAGTATTTGATCTTTTCTTTTGACCTACCAGCCTAAAATTATGCATACTTCACTCAGGTGTAATGAAACCACTTTTATTTTTAAATTAACACTGCATTTTGGTGAACACATAAGAGGAAAAATGTTATATAGTATCAACCAAAATTTAACTTTGATTTGAGATACAGAACACCATTCAAGTTAATGGAAGCTACAGGGGCACATCTAAAGGCAGAATTTTCCCCTACATGATAATATAAAATTATACAGCAGAAGAAGGTGAAAAACTAAAATAAGAAATTAAGTAATTTAAAAGTAGAGGCTGCAATTTCTATCAGAATTTGAATGTCTATGATTGCAAATACATTATGTTCTTTGACATGTCCAAAGAAAAGTGATTATTTTCAACTCAGGGAATGTATTTTAATGTCACTTAAAATTTATGCTATAACAAACTTCACAAATTATTCTTTCCCAAAGAAGAGATTGTTGATTTATATTGAATTTTTTGTTGTTTTTATTTCCCAGGAGATGTCTTAAATAAAATGGTAACATTACTACATGGGAAGCATGTGTGCATGTCAGTGCATGTGTGTATGTGTCAGGGAGAGGAAATTATTTTCTAAAGCAAATAAAAATGCTCTAAAATCTTTAAATCCCATTTATGAAAGCTAATGCATTTAATAGCCTTTACTATGGAAGGGAAGAACGTTTCATTCACAAATGGACAGATGAATTAAGACATACTTAAACACAATTAACTTCAATTGCAAGTATACAAAGAGATCTAATTCAGATATCCCTTATGCAAGTACCAAGTTAAAAACAATGCATCAAGGAATCATCTCTATTATTTTTGGCCCATTATATTTCTACAATTATCAAATGAATTCTTGAAATAGACTTTATTAATAAAAAGACATATATTTTATTGCTATATCTTTCACGTCCAGTGTTCCCCAAATTGTTTTAGAAACCAGTGTCATAGGCATATGTGGGCACTGGAAACTAATATCACCAGAATTTTGGTTTGAAAATAATAGCTTGGTTAACATAAGGGGAAGACACTGCCAAGAGGAAAGAAGATTCAAATTTCCCTCTCAACACTAATGTAAAAGGAGGATTTTTTCTTTAATTTGATGCAGTCAACACAGATGAACTGTATGGGGCATAGCTTAATGTCTGAAAGGCTGGAACCTTTTTATTCCTGTAATGCAGCTTGCAACACCACAGACTTCAAATGGTGGAAGGATGAAAACTGTAGTAAATTCGAGATGAGTCTAGTCTTTTTTGATGATGGATGTGACAACCCTTCCATCCAGGTATAAGCATGCTGAATCCAGTAAAAATAGGGAGAGACCATGATTTTTTTGTATTTGCACAGCACCTACCACAGAAGTTTTTGAAGATGACTAATGCAAACTGGAGGTAAAATTCTCATTTAAATTAATGGGGAAGAGCTATCTAGGATCAGATACAATAATTATATTATTATCACAGTTTATGCTGGTCCATCTCAAATTAATTGCTTTCTGATAGTAAAAAAAAAAAAAGAGTTAAAAAATTGTTCCATAGAATTTCTATTAAAAATTCACAACAAAAAGAGGGACAAAAGTTCTGTTAATAGAAAATGAATAAAAAACCAATGAAAATTCTGTTAAATAAATGCATTAGCACCACTTAAATAAAATAAGAATATTTTCTGCTAAATACAGAACTGTTAGAAAAATGAATTTATTTCTTAATTTTCAATTTTCAAATACTCTGTTTTTCACCCTTCAGAAGACCAAATTATTTCCTTTTCTCTCTGTCAGGTTAGAGAGCTTTAGAATCAATTGTCAATACTCATCCTGACTTCCACTACTTTTAAGGACTGTCAATTCACCGAGCTTCACTTACATCTAAGTTCATTTCCCTGGACTTTAACCCAGGCCATTTCTAAATGTTATGAAAATTACTCTGTATGATATATTACTTATTTTAATCAAATACAATTTTTTCTAATTGTCACTGCTATGGCAAACTCACAGGGGATGGTCTGACTTGTGTACATTTCTGACAGTGAAATCGGTAACAACAGCTGCTTTGTGCCAGCCAGCGCATGTACCGTACCTCTCAAGCCTTGTCATTCACATCTCCCCTAATTACCAAACATCTGCTTTCCATTTCCATTAACACTGCACTACCAGCTTGTCTAGTTTAATACCAATGACTCTTGACCTCCCCCAAGGAAGACACTTTCTGTCAAAATTCCCCCAAAAGAAACCAGCTCTGCACACAAAATTTGTATTAAAAAAAAAAAAAATCCACAAAACACTTCCCCAAGGAACAGCCTCCTGCAATCAGATAAATAAGATTAAAAGTAATCTTGAACAAAGCAAACATCCCTTGCAAATTGTGCTTTATGTCTCCAAGAAGCTTAAAATCTTTAAGGCCAGGAACATGAATATTCAAGTGTAATATACAAAGCAATGGGTTACATGACGGGTTACAGTAGCAGCTTATAGGTTAGGGTGACTGCATTTCTGGCAAATATAAAACTATTATCTGTAATGATATCTGTCTGCTTAAATAGAGACCATAATGGAAGGTCCCAACTGCCTCTATTATTTTTTTAATTATAGGTTATTATAACGGTGTTAATGTTCACTGGTTAATCCAGGATCCTAAAATTCAAAAGAATTATGACTCTATAACTTAGAGCAATTCTTTTTCTTTATTCCAGGTTGTGATCTCATAAAAATTTATTCCTATTTGGAAATCAGATGGTACTTAAAATTTTTAATAGCTTCATTTTGTTTTCAAGTTACAGTACACTATAAAAGTACAAGAATTAAAAAAAAATGTTAAAAATGGGGAAATGTCTTATTTTAAAGTGACTGTAGAATATAATCGTTGCCCTCAAAATCACAGAGAAGTCTATATTTCTCTTATCTTTGATGACACGTTTACCCTGGACAATGACACACAATTTAAGACAATGTGTTTCTCAAATTTGAGGGTTATATTGTAGAAATTCTGATAACAAACATGAAGAAAATCAAAGTGAGTCTCTCCCAATTCCACAATAGTGATCTAAATTTTTTTTTCTAATCCAAAGTTTTCCATACAGTTACCTCATTAATTGCGAGGCAAATAACCACAGTACAACCAGGCATTTCTTTGCCTCCATAATCCAGTATTGCAACTCCTTAAAATCTTGGCAGTGGGTTCATTGCCTTTTACAGTACAGATAGTTCCCACTAGGGGAATGGACACTCAGGAGAGGTTTGCACTGCTGAAAACACAATTCTAGAACACAGTCCTCAAATCTCTCAGATATTAAATTTTCAAGTTTAAGTTTATTAATGAACAGGAGAGATAAATGGTTGATGAAAGGGGAATGAAAACTAAAATGTAAAATCATTAGGAGACGATAATACAACATCTTGTAATTTGTACAAATACAAAAGGATTCAAAGTACTTTACTGCAGGAAATCTGCACTAGTATCAGCTTAGTGGCAGAGGATACCACCATGGACAATGAAACAAAAGAGAATTAAAGAGAGGAGTTGGTTTGGGGGGTGTTCAGTGTGTTTTGGTTGCTTTTTTTGATAAGAAAAGAAGGTGACAAGATGAAATGCTGGAAAAATTATGTTAAAACTGTAGGGTTTCAATGTATGGTATCTTCCTAACTGTCAGCCTCCCTGAAGAACCTATCACAGAAAAACAGTTTAACAGAAAGAGAAAAAAATGATCTTTTAATCTCAACAATAAAAGCATTCCAGCCTTTGTATCTGCTGACTTACAAAAAAGTGCTTTCTAACAACAAAAGATGGAGCAGTAATTACATAAATCTCTTCATTCTTGATGAAGACACAATGGAGTATAAGGAAATCAATAGTGTTTCTGCTGTAATTCTGGTTTTTATTATGAGCTGAAAGCAAACTTGTTAAAATTGGATTCTGCTGCTTGTGTGTGTATGACTGTGTGTATGGAAAAAAAAAAATTAAGATCCAACAAAACCAAAGCAAGAACATGCAGCTTTAAAAAGCATATAATTTTTTTCCTATAATACTTATAAGACTTCTGATGCTGTGAAATCTTACATTAGGAAATGGGTATTATAAGAGCAATTTAGCATTTTACATATATCTTGAAAAATTGATAGCAACATAAAAAATACAGTTTTAGTGGTTGTTCTGCAGACAGCCAAAATGCCTAAAGGTTACCAACAAAATTGAAATCCATGTATTAAGTAAACTAAATGCACCCTGAAGTCAAATGTTTCCACCTTATTTTCAATAAATTCGCTGTAATGATTTTATCCTACAACATACATTTATAATACATGCCACTCAAGAATTAGTAATACTGTTGATTTTGCAAAGAAAAGGTGGAAATTATTACATTTAAAAATAATTAATAGATGGGTCTGCATACCTTTGAATTAAATTAAAAGAAAAATATTTCTTTTTTGTGGAGATGATTGCATTCATATCCTGTTTGGTGTGAAAAGTAGATTCCAAAAAGCTTTTAACTAATTTGTTCAATTTGTTTCAAAGCCAACATGAATAGGCTTGGTGCAAATTCAGATTCATTAAAACTTAATTAATATGCATCATTATGCAAATGAGGTTGCAGTTAATGAGTTCTTAAAAGAAGCTTTCTTTAATTAGTTCAGTTTTAATGGCATCATCATTTATCTGACTTGTTTTTAAAGCCACATGACATACAAAAAGTGACCATCCTCTACAATGTTGCAGTTTTCTGTTTCCTAATTGTGTTTCATCTTAATTCTTTAATGCTGAAAACTTTGAAAAAGTTAAATGTTTTGATGTTCAGTTCTACTGAATGTTATTTCAATTAAAAATACACTGTTTTGTTTAGACTAGAGATATGCCTCTCTTCTTTTTAGCTATTTTTGCCTCCTATTGTCAAGACACTTGTTTTTCAGTGTACATACAGAAAAGGCAAGATATATAACTAGCAGTCTTTGAACTCTGGGATGATTTAGTCAGTGCATTATTAGTGGAGCTCACAAGGTTGTATCTATACTGCAAGACTTTACTAAAAGATGAGAGCTCATCGAGAAGTATGAGGAGAATCAGAGGATTAGTACAGGTGTGAAACAAAACAGGCTAAACAATTGTCGTGAGAACTAAAAAGACAAAAGCAATGTAGTTACACATTTCTGTAGTTTCCAATCTGGAAGCTTCAGAAATATAATAAGTTTTAAAACATCTTTAAATCTACAAAATATTGTGCTACATAATTACAATTATGTTTTGACAAGCTTTCTTCAGAATGTAAGTTCTATGTGGGGAAAAATTATAAGTCTTTTACAAAGGTGTCATTTGCAATACAGCAGAGTGATTCTTAAAGAGTATGAGACTTGCAGCATCTCTGCAATGAGCTAGTCTGGCCACCTGCCTTTGGGGAACACATGCAATCATACAATTTCTTGTTTGGACCTCAAAACCTTTCCAGCCTGGGCTTTAGGTAACAAAAAAAAAACCTGCTTGCAATGAGACTACACTCTGTAGAATACATTCTTGAAACAGACATAATTCAGTGCTGTCCTGCAAATAAGGATTCAGTTTATAAGTAACTGGAGCATTTGAGGTTGACTCAAAAAAATATGCACCTATTATTTGCATTTGTTTACAACTCAGGTACAGATACTCAATCAGATTGTTGTATCAACAAGAATTACCAAATAAGAATTTTGAATGCCCTTTAGATTTTGTTTATTCATGTTCATCTAAACCAGAAAAAATTTATACCAGCAGAAAGACTCCTGATGTTTCCAGTGACCTCTGGATCAGGCTGTTGGAATATCAGATGCTAAGGGAAAATGAGGTTCCACACAGCTGTGCTTTCTGTTCAAATCTGTATGGCTGCTTGCATGAGCCAGGACAGTTTGCCTCACTTCATACGTGAGGATCAGGCATGTGACAGAGAATTCATCTTACCTTCATCATTAGTTTTTGACTGCTGGTTTAAAGTGGTACCTGTGCAAGAATGATTTCTAGTACTGTCAGCAGTGGTCCTCTTTTCTCACTGCTCATCATCCAACAGCAGACCACTGCAGAAGCTGAAGAGATGGAACAATAGGCAATTGATACATAGGTCATTCGGCTTCAATGTATGTAGGGCAAAATCTTTAAGACAGGTTGATATGTGCAAGGATGAAACTAGTGAGATTGAAACATGGAGAGACCATCTGGGGAACGGGACAGAGGTGATTATGGCACTCTGGTAGAAGATACAGTAAAGGAAGCAGGAGAATAAAAGATCTAGGCAGTGATGAAGAGTTCACATAGAGGCAGGTAAATCATGGATAGTACAGAGGGCACTAGAATATCACTAGCTAGGACTTGCGAAATATTTTGAATTCAAGTAGTTTAAGTGAAAAAAGGGAACTGAGATGCCATTGTAACATAGAGCAGAATTTCCAGTCTTTTGCCATTTCATCAGGTTTTCCAAATACAGAAAATGGTGCATCAGCCCCAGTTTCTGTCACATCTGGACTTTGCTTGGAGAGCAGCAGCTGTATTCTGGCTGTGATTCTCAGACAGCTGGACATACCCACCAGAAGTGCCCAACACAGATCTACTCTATCTTCTATGAGAAGTCTACTATGATGTTATCTCATCACCCATGTTTCATCTTTATCTACCTTCACACTAGGCAAACATTGAAACAAATAAGGAAAGCTGCACCAGTTACCTTCGGACATTTTAAATGCAAAAATTCCTAGTCAAACATTTTCAGAGATAAATTGATACAAATTATGATTTATAGATGTTTAGCTTCCTGTACAGTAAGGTTCAGCTGCTCAAATGGTGGTACACTGCACATCCATGAGCACTTTGCATGGAAGTAGATAATGAAATCCCTTGTGAGGATGTGTTTTGTTTTACCTATCATAACCTCCTCCATCTGAGAAGGCAGCAGGGTTAAAAGTTGTGAACTTTGTCAACTGAAAGAACAGAGGATTCGACAAATACAGGATTGGTGGACAAAAGCCAACAATTTCCAGGTACCAACTGCTACATTGATCATATTTCCACTGGTGCAAACTTTTTTGTGTCTGTGCCTTTTTAGTAATTGCCAAACACTGATATTAAATTGCAAACATTTTGACAGGGCAAGTTCCCTTCTCTTTTTTATTCCTCTTCTCATATAAATATTGCAATTAATTAACATCATTTCTATAAATGAATAGAGTTCCTCCGCCCACAAGTTGTTCTATCATTTGAACCTTGGGTCAAACATCTAAAATGTCACACTATCATCATTAAATTGATGTTTTAATCCTCCTTAATATATGACAGAAATGAGCTGTCAATTACAAGAGAAATATTGGCATTTTATTCCTGACATAATTTTCAATGCAAGGAATAAAACACCAATTAAACAACAATTATACACCAAGGTACGACATGTTATATATTTGACATACAGTAAAATAATTAAAAAAATAATTTCTCACTAATAGTAAGGAGACTAGGAGTTTATTAAGAACATCAATTACCTCTTGTCTTGATTCTTTATCTTTGTACACCTTAATGCTCTAGTGGGAGTTATGGCCCAAAACTACAACATCAAGTTAGGAATAGAAGAAAAATATTCAGGAAATGTTAGAGGAGGCAGTGACTGATTTCTGAACTTAGCTCTGGGGAATTCCAAGAAGGGTGGAAGTCTTACTGCAGGGACAGAGACAGAATGAGAAAAAAATACAAGCAGAGATGACTAATTTTAGGAAAGTAACTTCCATGTGCCAGTGCTTCCTCTTTGATCATGACTTCTTTTAAATTACAGCACCCCTCAATCTGTCCGTGCGCATTTAGGAAGTGTTTCCTTAGATGCAAGGAAAACGCTGTACCAACAAATCACATAATTCCAGGGGATTCATCTATGCTGGATTCCCAGCAGAGCATTGAGAGAGGAATCTGCCATTAGTACCAGCTGTGTGTATACCCCACAATCGCTCTCTAGTGATTGCAGGGAAAAGCCAAGTATTGGTTGAACTCAGTTGTATCTTTCATTTTAGAGACAGCAAATGGCTATTATGTGTCAGATCCTTCAGGACTTCCAATGCCAGCTCTTTGTGAGAAAGCTTCCTCGGATTAGCCTGAATGAAACCTTTCTTCTTGGGGGACTGAGTGCAGAATGAAAAAATCTGTCTGTGAACCTAGGGTAGCTAGGATTGCTGCATCCTCCAGCATGGCATGTTCAAAAGGAACAAATCTCACAAACCAACATTAGAAGACTTTTTTTTTCCTGATGTCAAGATAAGTGGGATTTCAGAGGATGGCTTTATATTTTAAGAGGATAAAAAAATTTAGAATCCATGTTAATTTGCCTTTAAAACTTCATTATTGACTTTCACTGAGACCAGAACTAGGTCTAATTTTTAAACATCATATAAAAGTATTTTCAAAGGCACTTATTATTTAAATATAATTTTCTTTTTTATTTTATTCAGTGGACAATAACAGGAAAAATTCCAACGTCAGACTTCACATATTGCATAAAATGTCTCAGTTAGAAGTCTGAGAATGCCTTGCAAAATTTATTTAGTAGGATATAGTCAAGGTCCTGTATTCAGATAACCACACTCCACATTGGATGAGTTATATTTATATTCAGCTGAAAGCTTCATTATCTTTCTGAAGGTGCTGGAAAATCTTAATCTGAACTATAATCAGTCCCTAGACTATCATTAGTGTCTTTCAAGTATGGATAAGAAAGCTTAATTCTGATTTTATGCTCAAGTAAAGAAGAAATAAATCTAGTGGAAACTTGTGTGAAAGCATACAGGCTGAGTTATCATGGTTCCAAATATTATCATCCACCAAGTGAGTCCTGGTAACCCATCACTTGTGAACTCCAAACCATCCCAACTGCAAAAGAAAAGGGGTTTGTTTGGCCAGTTGTTTTTTGGGGTTTTTTTGATATGCTATTCTGTGAGCAATCAATTAGTCATTAATGCAGTTACTACTTAACTCCTTTAGACACAGTGACAACATCACCACCCTTCCATTTTTTGTGTTATTCAGTAAATCAGACCTCTTGATCTACATTAAAGCAAGAGATAGTTGGTGTCCCTTGATTGTACCCTTAATTTTGCCATCATTTTCCTCTGGTGAAACTGACATTTGGCAAATATCCTCAGATACCCCCTCCATTACAAATCTCGACAATCCTTTTCCATTGAAATGGCTTTCTCTCAGGCTCGAGAAACATCTTGGATAGTGTTACCCTTGACTAGCCTGGATGCTCTCAAGTGATTTCTCTTAGCAAATACATTTCCTTTTTTTGCTCATAAACATCCTATTTGTGTTTTTTCCCTCACAACTGACCTGGCAGGCTAGTCAAAAAACCACAAAAATACATTTTTATTTATGAAGCACCCAAGAAAACTCTGTGTATCTAGTTGTAAAACACTGTAAGGGGTAAGCAGTAAATAGGAAAGAGAACATAAAACTGATGAGCACTTACCCTCTATTCCCTACTGATGCTTCTACTTAGCCCTGCTTAGCATTTCAATCTATATAAAGTCAATGGGCCATATAACCTTCTTCTATATACACTAACCAATTAACATTATTCTTTAATAGGAAGAAGTTTAGGGAATTATTTTTTCACGTTTGCTTCAAAGTAACATTGTTACTAAACAACAGTGGTGATGAGTGCAAGATGCACTTGTTCTGTGAAGACAACTGATATCTAAACTACTGAAAAACTTGCATTTATTTTTAGTAAGAGAACCATAAGCAATAGTTTCTTAATAGTAAGTAAATGTTTCATATACATGTTAAAACAGCTACAGCAAAATATTGCACTTACAGACTACTTAGGTAACCATCAATTTGAAGTTTTTAAAAAGATGCGGCAATGTATGGTAAAGTAAAAGGTATTTAGTCAGGTTTTACTTTGCTTGTCTTTTTCTCCTTTTTTTTTTCTCTTGTATGGGCAATAAAAATAATTTTTTTGAGTCCACTTTTGTTCAGTGTGTTTAAAACTCTCTTTGCAGTGGTTCAAGCACAAAAATAATGCTTGTTTGCTTGCAAACCCTTCAAAGGAAACAGATTGGATAGTTCTGGAGGTGAGGTTGCATTTGGGGATTTGGAGTGGTTTTCTTTTCGTTTTTTTTTTTTGCTCCCAAGTGTCTAAGGTTGGATTACTTTCAGGGAAATTTATCTTTTGGAGCCCAGATTCAGCAATTTTAGTTGGTACAATCTTTTCAATATTCTTTTCATCTTACAATTTCAATATGATACTACAACAATTTTAAAATGTGTCTTTAATATCACACAAAACCAGGGCTCAATTTACATCATCTTTGCTCATTCTAATCCCTAATTACGCTTTTTAAGACTTCATTGTGGAGTCTGTCAGCTATACCATCCTATAGAAGGACAGTGCCTCAACATTGAGAAAGTGACCCAGTGTCTTGCAGCTCTCAAGCCACATCGTCTGTTTAGTAAGTATTTCTGGAACATTATTTCATACCAGGGAGATGTCTGCCTGCACCTGCCCTTCAGAAGCAAACACATATGCTTCTCAAGATTCTTCTCCAGGGTTCTTCCCACCTGTCTTTACTTTTAAAACAGTGAATGGCAAGTGCAGTTATAGGGAATAGGTGAGATTTTTCCCTCATATGGGAAGGATGGCATGTTCAAAAGGAACAAAGTGGTCTGGCTGTCTTCCCATTGGCTTATTGTGTACAACATGGGCAGCCACACCAATCATTTAGACATGGAGTGGGAGAAATTACAACGATAATTTCAGTTTGGTGAGGGGTGACAGATTGATAATGCAGAAAACTGATGAATCAATTTAATAACAGAGCAGAGAAGCCAAATTTCACTAATTCTGACCACTAAAACTTGAATAGGAAGATCAAACATTTTTTGAACATTTAGTAAAGAGAAGAAGGAAGAAGTCCCAGGAAAAATGGCAATAATGATATAATTTATTGCATTAACAATGCTGCAGGACATAAACTGTGCAACATTTCCTGGGAACGCAGCACCAAAACTTTTGGGTTTAGATGGAGGTTTTAACTAAGGAGAAAGTTATTTCAGATTTACTTCTGATTAGTTCTGAAAGTGCAAAATAATTTGAGAGTTACTGTGAAATGACTGTCATTTGAAAAACAAGCAAAAACCAGAAAGTATTATTAGAAGAATGGAATTCACAAAAGAAGAATCCAGAAAACTTGGAGAATTAGTGGCTAATCCAATGGAAATATGATCAAAATAAATGACTACAGAAAAGAAAACAACTGATCAAAAAAACCTTATCAATTCAATACTTGTGATACTGTCCCTAAGGGGCTTTTCCCAAATCCAACAATATTTAAAGTTTTTATTGACAGCTTGGATGATGCAATAAAGAATAAATTTGTAAAACCTGTGAGGAATAGCAAGAAGGAGCTTAAAATTCAAACCAACCTCAGTAAATTAGAATAATGATCCAAAACCAGAAAAAGTACAAACTGCTTCATACAGGGATAGAAAAGATAATGTTCAGAAATCTGCAGTGAGCAATTGGCCATGCCAGTTCTGCGTGCAGTTGTTGGGGGATTATTGTAGATCTCAGACAGAGAATGAACCAACGCTGGTACTGCAACAAATGTCAATGTCATCCTGGAATTTTTAACAGGAATATCTCAGCAGGAAGAGACAGTTTTTTTCTCAACTAGAAATGAAATGGCCTCAACATAAATTGTGTCTATTTAGGACACTTTATTTAACCAAGACATAGACCAAATCTGCAGAAGTGTCAGAACCAGCAGGCACCTTAGAAAACAGGTGCTGTAAAGAAATTCTGAAAGGACTGAATGTGTTTGGAATAGAGAAAAATGAAGAAGAAGCATGATGAAAGCCTTCCACTATATTAAGAAATTATTTTAAAGTAAGTAAGCAAGCCTGCTTTGTCAAAACACAGCACAAAAATGATTTATTCATTTGCAGGGAAAAACAAAAAGTATTTTAGATATTAAAAATCTTTCTAGATACAGGACTTTTAACAATAAACCATGTAAACTAAGCAAAGCACTATTTTGGAGCTTAGGTAAACAGCTCTCAAGGTGATTATATATACATTTTAAGAGAAGAGATGAACAGACCATGTTAACTAAAAATGTAACTCTGAGTCGGCCTAAAGTGCAAGTTTCCCTATACATCCCCTATAAATATTTCTCTCTTAGAAATTAAATTTCTGTAGGGTTTTTTTTCCCCACTTTTTTTTGGCCCTTTGAAGGCAGTTCTAGAATCTCATCATTTTAATGTTCAGAACTACTTTACATTGGCCCATTTGTCCTCTTGCCACTGCTTCCTCCTACTTGCTTCCTTTCCTTCTACATTTTTCACTGTTATTTCACTTTATACACAAAATAAAGATGAATGATAATGATATTAGAATCTTTTACAATCAGTGAAATTTAAATTCAGAAAATGCTAATCCGCATAATTTAAACAATTAAGTTTCAGATAAGACCCCAAAATGGATCAAGTTTTATGATTTTTGACTACCAAACTATTGAGTGTCAATTTTGAAACTCCAGATGGTTTCTGAGCTTCCTCCTTATCTGTGATTTCTGTCAGAGCCACCTCAATCACTGTTCTTTAACTACTGACATGCCATTCAGGTTTTTATTTATAATTTTATTAGTGCTTCTTATCCTATGGATGGACAAGAGACTGCTTGTAGCTAATTATTTAAATTCCTGGTAGCTAAAGTCACATTAGTAACTTCAGTAGACTACTGAAATAAGAAAAGTCTGTTTCATTTTCCTTCACATGTTCTTAATGGACCCCATAAGCACCCTCAATCATAAGAAAACTCCACAGGCACACTCAAAATCTTCCTTTGTGGTTAAAACCTTGTCTCTGCTTGTGGCACAAAATTGTCATGAAAGCATATACCTGAGTTTTTTCCCCTAAAAAAATTCTCTCTCTTCTACTAACACCTTAGTACATAACCTTGGGAATATCCCTTAACCACTCTCAGTTTTTACCAGCTGAGATTGGCCTAGTTAAGTAATGATCGTAGTTTTGTTGGTACACATTTTTGAATCATTTTTAGATCTGATAAATGAATACATTTCAATTAATAATATTTGGTTAATATTATATGTTCACCACTCATATTACACGGAGTAAAGATTTAGGAACAATCCATCTGAAACACTGTTTCTCAGAACATGAACCAGTGCACATAGTAAAAAAATGTGAATAACCTGGGCTTGGACATAGTGAGTAATTACTACACAGGCATGTATATGGTAGAATACAAAGTCTCTTCCATTATAACTTTACAGATTCAAATTCCTCTCTCACAGCACAAAAGCAAAAGAAAGATCAACGCAATTAAACAAAAAAAAATTTAAACTGATAACTGCAAATACATGACAGCAAAAACCCCAACTCATTACCCTGAAAACAGGAGTTTCTCAGGACCAAAATAAGTGAATTATAAATGTACATGTATAGAAATGTACTTAATATCAGATAAAATATTCATCATCCAATTAAAACAATCAGTATACTGCATCAGACTGCTGGATATGAATCAACTGGAAGGCCTTGTCCAAAGCACAATGTTAATATGCTTCAGTTAACGTGGGCCAATTAGCAGATTATATATGTTGGCAGAGACAAGCACAGGACTAGTTTAGCTTATCCTGAAGGCAAAGTTCAAGTTAGGTTTCCTGCTCTCTAAGCACAAAATTTATGTCTCTGTCTACCCAAGCCCTGACAAATTTTGGATTACACTGCTGTCCTGGAGTTCCTTATAACCTCCACCGATGCAGCTGCTGCCAGATAGAGAGAGGATATTGGACCAGAGAGATTTATAAATACTCAGCCTGGCATCCTGGGTAACAAATCTACACGAGAGCTGCTTATGAAGTTCAGGATTCGAGCCATACCCATTCAGCATGACCAATTTTTTTCCAGGAGAGCTGTGAGTACTCAGTCACGAATAGCAAATCACTCTCTTCCAGTTACCAGCTAAGTTTGTGATGTTCTTCTGAACCTTCGCAGTTCTTCCACAAAAACATTTTTATTTCCTAAGGTGCATCAGTTTTGAGGGTCATCACTTAATGGATCAATTTTTTCCCTGAATCACATGGAAATACACAGTGTCAGAATCACTTTTACTCAACAGTAACCATTGGCTAAGCCACATGATATTCCCACAGTAAAAGAAACCGTACATATTTTCCCTTGCAAGCTTTTTCTGTGAATAAGATTTATTTTTAAAAGAAAGAGAACTCCTGTGAGTCAAAAGGTTCATTTACAAGGCTGTCATGGAGACAGCATTTTTAAATAACTACAGCTACATCAAATGATAATCATCAAACCAAACAAACTAAATGCCAAAATACTCTGAAACCTAAAAATAAGAGCCAGGTCTAAATTACTCTATTTTCTAAGGCTGTACAACATTTCAAAAGATAAGTCACGTTCTGAGTGTATTCTCTTTGTTTTTCATACTTGAAGAGCAGTGAAGTGGTTTGTGAATCAGGCTTTTAAGACATTTGGCTGTAGCAAAATTGTAATAAAAAATGCATAATATGTACTTAAGAAGGAAAGTAACACCTCTGCCATAAATTGGTTCTTTGAAATATTTAAATTAAAAAGTCTAAAGCATGCTATGCTTGCATAAAATAGAATTAAACAGCATGTAACTTAGATATGTGAGTTTCCTCATGGAGATAAATTTAAAATTGGGAATGCTTAAGGAAAGGAAAGTTTATTCGAGACAATATCAACACTGTTAGTGGAATTTTCTCAGATTCAGAGTTTGGGCATTTTTTCATTCTCTGGGAAATCTCTCTTTCCATTGTAATTCATGGAAATTATCACTAACAATGAAAAAATTACTTTCATTTCATTTACTTTCATTCCCTTTAGTGGAGAAATTTCAGTGAAGAAAAGAAAACAAAAAAGCCTCCTTTAATGAACAGCAAAGTATATCTCTATGGTTTAATACCTTTTTCTACTCTCTAAACACAAAACCTGAAAGTCCTTAGACTCAGTTCCCACTCAGGCATAATTCCCACTCAAGTAAACTGGTATTTTGCCACAATAAAACAAGTAACACGATAGGAATTCAGCCATGAGACTGTATCAGTTTATTGCAATATTTCCCTACAGACCACAAGCAAAACTGTACTCTGGATGACAGAAGAAGGCTGCCCAGCACATATGCAGCTACTGGAATTCTGCCAGTCGGGCAATATCCATTGTATTTCTTCAGTGCAGAGCAAGAAACATATTGTGATAGGCAATCCATGGCAGAGTCAGTTCTGCAAGCAGGGGCGTTTTTCTTTCTGAGATCCATTTTAATATATTTGGGGAAATTACCAAATTTAAAACAGGATGTAGAAAAAAGATATATTCCAAGTTCAAGAGATTGCATCTAACTTCCAGCTACCAACTAATTCCAAAACTGAAATCTGTTTCTTTGCAAAGAAGAATTATGTTTGTTTACAATTTCTCTGAATTTGAACCTGAAGTTCAAATAGATTGTGGATGGGGATCTAATAACATATAATAGATATATTAATTCAAATTCAGAATGCCCAGAATACAGTTATCTGAAGTTGAAAAGGATAAAGAAAAGTAAAAATAGCTTAAAGCAGGGAAATCCCTCCCTTCTACATGTGTGTCCCTCTCTTCTATCTTGAGGAGTTTGTCTGTTCCATTCAGTGAGTTTTATGTAGAACCCCTGCATGTTTTGATTTGAATTCTTCTTTATTTCTCTCAGTTTAGCCTCTTGGAACCTGTGCTTATTAGTAAATTGCCAAGGCAAGTCCTGCTCTAAAATGAGAACCACCTCTATGGGCTATAAATAAAATACAATTAACTTCAACCATGAACTTATTACCAAATGCACCAACCCTCTTGTTTCATATTGACTAAGACTTCAGAGGAAAGAATGTGTACCTGTAAATACATATTTATTATTGCATTAATTTTGTGTATCATGCTATCTATCACATGCACAAACAGAATTGCTAATAGACTTCTCTCTTCCTTCTCTGTATTTTCAGTGGATAATATTCACCCTATTCATCCTCTGCATCTTTTCTTGTTCAAAGTCACTTCACTATGTGTATGACTCTTTAGAATTTCTTGAAAAAAGACCAATATTTATTAACTGTCTAATTAAATGCATGTATTATATAGTTTCTGTTAGTGACATGATAGTAAGGAGTCTGCCAGCATTTCCCTTACAAACCCCACTTTCAGAGGTTCGTAATTGCAGTGTAAAAATTGCTTCTCCCACTACAAAGTTTCAGCTTGAGGAGAAATGTTGTTCCATAAGGATTTACTTTCAGCTGTCCAACACATAATGTTTAAATATGGAACTAAAATTTTCATTAATTATAATGATACCTATAGAATATCAGACTTCTTTTAATTTTTGTGACATAAACACAGAATTTTTGTTAACAAACAAAACAATACAGTTCATGTTATTCAGAATTGTTCCTTTTCCTAAACAGCTCTTTAAAAGAGGCTGCTGATCAAAGGCACCACTTTTTAAGAATTACAACTTATACGGTCATTACAAGCTTAATGATAACTTTATAAGTCTGAGCAGAGCAGCAGGTATTGTCTCTTGGCTAACTTCATTTTTACTTGTCTGCACTGCAAATGTATGTGGTCATTACTGTTCCGCATTGGCTTGGTCTCTCTCACTACCAAACCTACCAGCCAAAGAAAAAAAAGAAGTGATCTGCCTATGTAAGAAGTGAAAAGGAAGTCTGAATTGAGACACTGGTCATTGGTTTTAGGGGCATCCATAGTTGGGGATATCCCTCTCACAATTGTAACACGAGTTGTTCTGTATTTTCCAGGCACAAAAGTCGATCTAACATGTAACTCTTACTTTTGTATTCCTGCAGCTCATATTCCAAGGCAAGAATTTAAATATGGTTGTTATAAACTGCACTGTATAGAAATAAAAGAACTCACCCATACTTGGACACATGCACCTTTATATTCAATATCTACCCTGCAGATAAAAATTTTGACAAATGGAATTCTTACAATCATAGATAAATATACTTCCTACATGTATCCCCAATAACACAGCAGTCACTAAAGCTCTTAAAAATGCCAAAGTTGTAATATTTTTTCCTAGCTTAATTTTGTCTGAGGCCTTCACATTTGAACTTCAGGTACCTTAATGAATGCAATTTCTTCTTGTTCTTTACAAATATATCAAAATTAAATTGATTCTCATTCCTCAAACAGCATAGTCCCACAAAAGTTACTCTGACTTTGAGAAGAGATATTAAGAAGTTCCTTGTTAGGAAGACTTCCTTTAGTTTTGACTGGCAGCCCCAACTGAGAATGCTCTTAGTGCATCAGAACAGGGCAGCTAAGAAACAAAGCCAAACGTATTTCTGTAGGATGCAGTTTGGCTGCAGTACGTAATCTGAGAATGGGTTTTGATGAAGCTCTGAGAAGAATCAGAATTTTAGCACAGTGTGTTTCACTGTTGCCTTTAGCTACCTGTTTCCTGCCTCCATCCATGCTTTTTTTCTTTCTCTGAAGGAGTGAAATTTCCAAAGAGGAAAATACCTCCTTCAGGGTGGCCTGAAGTGTGTCATACACACTTCTCAGAGCGAGTATAATTGTGTATAGATAAATAAAGGCATGCTGGCCTTAAAAAAATGAAACAAAACAAAACAAACAAAAAAAAGAGAACTGAACAACGAAGAGCTCAAGTATTTCAGGACAGCTGTCTTTTGGTCTCATCTTCTCTAATAGTTTTTGGAGTTTTTTTATTCTGATAAAGTAGTACATAAAAACTCTGCTGGGTGAACACAGAGACTGAGGAAATTAAAGGCCAGAAGGACTCTGGGTAACTTAAAGAGTATTGCTTCTGTACCACAGTCTAACCTAGATCACCTTAGATTCACCGCTTTAGCAGCTTGAGGCTGTACTATAATCTGCTAAACTGTCTTCACACCACATACTCCAACATTTCCCTCACTGGGCTCTTTCTGTCCTTGGTACCATCTGGCTTGCAAAGGCGTCCTCAGAAGTCCTCATTCTATGATGACTCCTGTGGAAAGACCTTCTTCCCAAAGAAATTCCAATTTTAAGAGCTCATAAGATCATTCTAGATCTTTTAACAAGACAGAGAAACATCCAAATTTCATGTTGAACGCTTTGTCCCTCTGTGTTGCACACTTGGCTTATTTAATATCAGCTCTCAGACTTCAGTGATGTTTTTGCTTGACTCACAGCTGCTGGAATCAAATAATTGACTATTGCACCTCATTTTAAAACAGAACTAATTACTAGCACTCAGAATTGTTAAAGAAAGTTTAGAAATTTGTACTCTGCCTTTTCAAATAAACACAAGTCAAATAAAAAGAATTTCAAATGTATTGCTTTTTTAAATCTCATGAATTTTCAGTCAAACTCCTGATTTTTGCCAGTGCTCAGATTTGGCAATACTATTTAGCCCAGCAATTTTACATTATGGCTGCATCACAGTGCAGCTGAGATAAGGAGAGATTAGCACTCCCTCAGATTTGCCACCATAACTGCACATGTAGCTGCCCTCTAAATCCTCTCATGTCAAAATGATAGAGAGTAGGATTTTTCAAACACAGCTGACTTTGACTAATGTAAGTTAGGGAGGAATATGCAAAAAAAAAAAAAATTACACAATGGACTGAAGTAGTGGTAACTTCTGTTTTGACAATTTTGGCAAAGACATGGAGGATTTCTTCAGCATGCTCAGCCATGTTCAGGTGCTGAAGACCACCAGCACCTTCATTTAAGACAAGGAACACTGGGAATATAAAAATAATTATTTTAATATCAGGCCAGGTAGCTGTATTATAGAAAACCTCATAAATAACAATTTTTTTTCATAACTTTAGACATTAATTTAAAAATTGTATGTGGTTATTTTTACTTTTAATTATGATTGTAATATTACAGCATCAGGGACTACTGCTGCAGTTAACATATTTAAAAGTACTTTTATGCTTTCAACTGTCACAAACAATACATAGATTTTTTTCAAGAAGTTATGCTTACTCACACATTTTTTCCCAGACAATAAACATAGTTAATATTATTTAAAATTAATGATAGATTTCACTATAGGATTCTCTACCGTGACTTCTAAAGGAATTTGTAAACTTGTATATGAGCAAAACTGATCTTCTAACTGCAAAAATTTTTACCCAAATTTTCAGACTATTGACCTTCAGCATAGCTCCACACATAACCTATGAGCAAGAAAGAGCATAGCTAAGAGTCATCCATAAATCTGATCTTTTTTTAATATACCTGGCTTCTCCCTTATTTTCCTTATTATTGTGTGTCTAACAAGTCCACTGAGAGTTCAAGCACACAAGTGATGGTCCAGAAGAGTTTTCTGTCATTTATGAAATTTCACACAAGCATAACCATGGTCAGAATCCCAGTTTTCTGTTATAAACACTGTCCTTTGGAACGGTAAAGACAAAGAATGGGGAAGGAAAATTAAACCAGAAAAGAGTAATTCCATATTAAAAATTCATTAAAAATATTTCTATGAAAGACTATAACTGTATATGTAGACAGAGTAAATTGATTTACTGTATTAACTTCCTTACTACTGAAAGATGTTTTCACTATAGAGTTGTATACAGAGCAGGAATAGGATGGCCTGCAGCTGCTTGCCCAGCCTTCTGGAAAATGTTTTCCATGGAATTTGCCACCTTGAACTACTTTATTCAAAAAAATCCAAAGGATTTGTTATATCACAGCCTTCCAAACATTTTTTGCCAAAAGTCTTAATGTGTGTCATTAGAGCTGCCAAGCTGTACATAGCATACAGAATGTCTTGCTGGAGTTTATAGAATCTGACATAAGAATGTTAAAGAAAACAGAGCACATATATGGAGAGTGACAGCTGATTATTTATTTTTACATATTTTTCAAAGTATCAATAAATCCATCTGAAATTTCATGGGCTTGAGATGTTGTAAGAGCAGCAAACCACAAATTATAATATAGTTTAATTTGCCTTCTACACAGTTTCTTCCCAGCCCCCAAAGAAATTTATACTGAACATATGCCCAAAATGAAATTTTAATAATCAAACAAATTTCAGATTTCTGGAAGGCCTGGAAAGGTGTTATCAAAAGAAAATTATAAAGTAATACTCACTTCACCAAACACATAGGACTATTGAAATGTCATTTCTATCTTAATAGTTCAGCAGGATAATTTAAAGAATAATGTGTTTGATCCACCACAGAACTTAGGCACCCACAGTTTGCTGCTGAGGATGCAGATCATATCCTGGTTCACAGCCTGTGACATCTATAAAGTACCAAGTTCAGAGACCACCTTTAGCCACAATCAGAGGTGAAACTTACGATTTAAGGAAAGACATCATACAAAGCTGGTCATAAATCTTGCCAAACTTTAGTCATTTGGGTTGAAAGTTTCTCTATTTGCCATCTAGTTCACATAGTGAACCATTTAGGGCAGGGGCTTTCTTTGGTCACTGCTGAAACTTACGGTTCCACTGCAGAAATTTTTCCATTCTTGGTCACTTACTAAGCCTTTAGAGCAACTGCATTTTGCACCTGCTCAATCATTTCAACCCTGGGGTCAAGCTTGTCTTTACAAGTGACTGCCAGAAACATTTATGACCACAGAGGATACTGATGGTGACTGCTTTTTTTTTTTTTTTTTTCTTTAACCAGATCTCTGAAATCCCTGCCAGTTAACTCTGAGGACTGGCTCAAAATGTGTAAAAGTCAGGTTCTGTAGTGCAGGGGGAGAGAAAAGGATGCTGCTGAGATCAGCCACCCCCTACATGTCCTCCCCTCCTTCCAGAGGCAGCAAGCATGATTGTCCAGAGTTCTCCTCCCTGTCTTACTGTTACTTCTCCTGACAAAAGAAAAATCCAACTGGGACTACAGTTCCTTATCCCTTTAAATTTTGCCTACAGAGCTGAAAAGCTTTGAAGTGGCTCTGAACACAAAGCTGGCTCCAGGATTCTCCCTCCTGTGTTCTCAATAGACCATATGCCTTGCAGCCTGCAGGACAATGCAAATACAGTCAATTCAAATACAGATTGAACAAATGCTAAGCCTACTGGAGGAGCAAGAGGGAGTCTATGGAATAACCTGGCATTAGATACAAATTGAAGCTGGAGGCTGCTAAGGAGGGAGAAGAACACAAGGAATGACTTCAAAGTAGATAAGGCCTAGGGTCTTGAGACATTTTGAAGCCATTCCTCACCTCACAGTAATAACTTATGCTTGGAAACTTGGAGGTGCATTTCTGCTGCAAGGATGTTCTGGAGATCCCAGGATGCAGCTGAAACTGCTTTAGCCAAGTCCTATGCTCTGTACAGGCAGACATGGCTAGATATACTGGACAAACAAAAAGAGTTAAATTTTTTTTAAAAAACTCTACCGGTATTTCCAGTGCCATAAAATTGGTACTTAAACATATCATCTTAAAACTGAAATGTAAAATCTCTTTGTTCATCTGCTGCTTGACTTCATCAGAGACCTTTCCAATCACCTTAGTTTCCCCCAGTGCATTGACTTCTGTTTCCAAATGCCAAAATTACCTCAATCTGTATGGCTCAGTGCCCATCTTCAGCTGGAATCTACAAGAAAGGTACACTTTGCAGAAATCTTTTACTAAGTTTGACCTAGCAAGTTTGCTGGGCAATGTCAGGTTATATTTTGCAATATCTTTTATGCACTATTTAAGCAGAGAATATAATCTCCAGGGCCTCCAGTATACTGTAGTACAGCTCACCTCAAAACACATAATTCCATTAAAAGTAAATATATCAAAAAGAAAATATGTATTAATTAGTGACATTCTAGAAAGAAAATATTTCGTCTTCCTTATTAAAAAAAATCTATATATTATATTCCCTTGGAGCTTGGCATTTAAATATAGTTGTTTTCTTTGTTTCCAATAACATCTCAGCCACAATTACTTAATAAATTATAAATCACAATGTAGTTTTTATGTAAATGTATTTTTGTGTTCAAGCACAGGATTAATGTTTGTGTATGCAAAGGAACAAAGGATATTTTCAAAGAGGTTATGGTGCAAATCATGGCAAATTTTAAAATGCTTTACTGTATTAATGGTTGAATAGGACAGTGTTCTCTCTTTTTTTTTTTTCTCCTTAACAATTAATAACTTGTTTTTAATGTACCTGTTGCTAATACCTAATTTCTGTTTAGTGCAACTTCAGGGAAAATAGGGTCCTGTGTCAGTGTATAGTTCCTGCTTGATGTTGCATATAATCCTTATAATATTCTGAATGGCATGTGCTAATTATTTAGCACAATAGCTCATCTTATGGAGCTGTAAGGCTGTAAAAGAAGGGTGGCAATTACTTAGGGTGGGAATGTCTATTTTTCTTGTAAAAAACAAAGCATTGAAGAAAAAAATACTGAAAAATAAAAAATAAAAAAGTTAACCAAAAAAAAAAGGGAGGAAAAAAATTAAGTAAAACCCTAGGAGCACTGGAAGGATTAATATTTTGAAGTTTTTATTATCTGTAAGGCTAGATCTGAAGCTTACAATCCAGATAGTAACAGCTCCTAATTTCTATGTGTTGTACTGAGAGGCCAGGTTCTGTTCTTCCCAGATGCCTGACTAAACATAAGTTCTTAATCCACCTCTCTATTAAAACTTGATTGTAAGAGCACACCTATACACTTTATGCAGAAGAGATGTGTCTTTGACAGATGTTTAAAACAGTTTCAAAATCCACACACACAGAAAGCAGCTTAAACTCACACAGAAGCGAAACAAACTGCACTAAAATCAAAGCAACAAACTAAGCAGTTCACAGAATACATCATAGATGCATAGGATGATTTAGGTTGGAAGGAAGCTTAGAGATCTAGTACCAAATCCCCTGCCATGGTCAGGGACACCTTCCACTAGACCAAGTCATTCAGAGCCCCATCCAGCCTGGCCTTGAACACTTCCAGGGACGGAACATCCACAGTTTCTCTGGTAACCTGTTCCAGTGCCTCATTATCCTCACAGTAAAGAATTTTTTCCTGATATCTAAACTAAATCTAGGCTAAGTGCAAAGCCCTTACCCCTTGTACTTTCATTAGATGGCCTTGTAAAAAATCCCTTTTCACCTTTCTTGTAGACCTCCTTTGGGCGCTGGAAGGTGCACTAAGGTCTCCCTGCAGCCTTTTCTTCTCCTGGCCTAGCAACTTCTACTCTCAGCCTGTCTTCATAGGAGAGATGCTTTAGATTTCATGACCCTCCTCTGGATTCACTCCAACAGGACCACCTTCTTCTTATGCTGGGGGCCACAGAGCTGAATGCAGCACTCAATATATATGCTTATATTCTTATGCTAGCCCTAGATTTTAAAAAAAAAACCCACAACCTGAATGTGGAATAAATGAAATTAATGAAAAGGACAAAGATTTTTATTTTCTAAAAAATTATCTCTTAGGGTTCTGAGTTAGCTTCAGGCTAAAATGAACAAAGGAATACTCAAAACCTCATTCAGGCAAAGATGGAATCATGACTTGGGGGACTAATCTGGAGATTAAGACAAATTAGATGGAATATATACAATTTATGGGTCTAAACCTGCTTATGATGATTGGTCCTACTGTTTTTAGTCCCCAGATCTTGTCAGAAAGGTCACAGAGAGGAGTTGGACATGTAAACTAAATCAAGATAGACTACAAAAATATACATGTAATACTAAAATAGAGAGAAAAAACCAGAACGGCACAAAGAACACACAGAAGGGAAAGACTCTCAGATTGTACTCTGAAAACATATTAATTGTCTGGAGAGAATAATGAATAAAATTCTATGAATATTCATTTAAGTCTAGAAATACACAGTCTCCAGCCATCTTCTCAAAGTAGTTGTGCAATCAAGACTTATTAGCTCAAATGTTCGGGGACAGTGGATCTTCAGCCTCTATGTTCTACAATTCACTGAGATACAATTTAAAAAGTACACTTTCCTTGCAGCAGAAAGCAGATTAAAAGACCTCCATTTATCCATCTGAAGTACAAATAAGGCCATGAAAATCACATGACCAGTCACAACTAAGCCATATATTTTACATTTCCATATATTAGGATTAGATGCAAGTTTCAGGTTAAAAGAAAAGGGTGGGGAGCACTCCTCAGGAAAAGCCGCTTTCATGAATTTCTAAGAATGTAAGAAATTGTGAGAAAATTGGAATTTACTTGTGAATATTTTTTTCTAGAAGAACTGGTAAAATCCACCAAATATATTTCGAGTTGTAGTGACAGTCTTTAGATGATATTTTAAATATAGGTACAGCCCACAGACTGGTCAGAAAGTCAATACTTAGATTGAAAAAGGATAAACTAAAATTACCTTAAACTGCTCTAGATCACCTTCAAGACAGGATTCAACATAAAAAGATCCAGCTGAAGCTGAAATTTTACAGGACATTTGAATAGCTGAGACAGACTTCACAACTAACCATATGTTGAGCATTTATCTACAGTGGGCTTCTTGCTTCCCCTGATGATGTGAATGTTAAATTGCCACTGACTTCTAACAGAACCAAATCAAATACTATAATTATACACTTTGTGCTATCTGTGCTGTACTGTATTATTATCTATAATTGATTATTCAACTCAGTAGCTATTGTTCTTTAAAATGCTTTTGACACATTGTAGGAAAAGTGCTATACTAAACAAAGTTGACGAGCAGAGAGATTTCGGACATTCTGCCACATGTAATGATGAAGCTGGTGCAAACCAGACTAGTTCCCCTTCCAGAAAGTCACATTCAAAATTTTTTGGGTCTATGTTCCACACTGATAACCTTCAGCTAAGAAACAGACCTTGCTATGCTGAATATTGTGCAAACGTATTAAGAGGAAAAAAAAATACCTGCCTGCTAAAAACATCCCTACACAGAAAAGAAAAATATTTAGCTTGGAGGAGGAAAGGTGGGAAAAGTGAGTGAAAGGTGGCAGAGCAGTGAGTTGTTTGCCAGAGAGGTAGATTATCCTAAGTTACAAAAGCACAGCCTAGCTCAAGTTTCTGGATTTACCATCTTAAGTCATAGTTACAGACCCTTTTCAATCAAGTGTGAATCAACAGAATCACAGACAGGGAAGATCTGGCTATTCCTGTCTGCCTGCTCCTGCCTCCCATTCTGGGACAACCCACTTGTGGTCATGAGGCACTGTAGTGAACTGGACCAAATAACAGATCTGGAAGACAACTAATGATTTTCTTTTACTGGGTTAGCATTCAGTTTTTGTCCTCAGCCCTTAAAACATTCAAATAGAAGAATTTCAGGCTCTCTTTGAAAATCCAGTAGTCTTTAAATATCTGATACTTAAGCACTTAGATTCTATTCTCAAAACATGAAAACACTGTGACCTATCCCCTTTGATTCCCATATATCAACTTATTTTGCTAAGCACAGAAAGCTGTTTTTACATTTCCCCTTTTTTATATGGCAGTTAAATAAATAAGGGTTGGGTTTTTAAGCTATCTAAAACTATTAGGGTCAATTCCAAGTAGCCTCAGTATTTACAAGAATGCCAAAGTAATATCTACATTATTTTCAGATTAAGAAAAGAACTCTGAGAAAAAATTATTGTTGGAGTGTAACAAGTTTCCTAATCACAAAAATATTTATTTTTGTGTTTTCAGAACACATACTATTGCTTCCCATAATTACAAATGAGATTAAATGTTAACCAATTTAAATCTGTCAAAATATTTTAATAAGTGGGGCAGATGTTCTGTTTTGTTAAGTACCACTATTTACTTTTGAGGTAATAATAACCTTACCTTTCCTCTGCAATAGTTAATAGTAAATGGTTAGAGCTTGCCAAAGAGCAAATAAATCATTACACTAAATACAGGTTGTCAGACTAGTTTAGTACCTTGTACACTCCATTTTACTTAGATAAATGGCTTAGAATGGGATTTACTCTCTGTGCTATTTTCTAGTAAGATTCTGGCTTTCCTATTGTGTGTAGTTTCATATCAGATTTTAAGAAAGGTACTATTTCAATACTCAGATTTTACATTCACTTACTTTTTTGGGTTGACTTCACATATGTACAAATGTGAGACAAGCTGCAGACCTACCAAGAATATCATTACTGAGAGTAATTTTGTAGAAAGACTCTGGCTTTGGTAAATAAATAAATATACCAGTATAAAACTCAAGACAGTTTCACAGTATAAAATCAAGACTCCAAAACACTCTTCAGAGTTCTCTTTGATTTAACCATGTTAGTACCATTTATATTCACTCTTCATCAAATTTGCAATTGTTCAGCTCCAATAAAATACACAGACAGGTTTTAAAATTATTGCTGAACACATTAAGTGTAGATGCCATGCTTTTCTGGATAGCTGAGACATTTTCAGGGCTAAGCAAAAGTGGTTCTGGCCAACATGGGACCCTCAGTCCTGAGAAGGTTCCTGTTGGGGCTATTACACAATTCAAACCCCATTAAAATCCACCTGTCAGTTAGGAGCTTATTTGCTCTTATAATTATATAGATAATGTCTGCTTTTTTCAAATTAGACATTTGAAATTTTGTATGGAACAATGTTTGCACAGTTACATATTTAGTCAAGATTCACTATTTCATTTTTTCTCCCACTTCAAAATTCCTACCATCCAAATACTGAAAAGCAATAATTTGGAAATTTATGCAAAGCTAACACCTAATAGTGGTGGAAGGAAAGAGATCACAAGTTCCATTGGCTGACATTTGTATAAACTATTTGCAGAAAATTTGAGAAAAGCAACTCTGGCCATGGAAAGAAAGATGAGGTTATGAGTGATCTGTGAACAAGGAAAAGGTCCAATAAATTGGCTCACTTATTCACACTGAATAATTCAAACAGCTTGACTCAACACTAGACATACTCCTTACTCCTTTTAAAGGATTAAAATATTCATGGTTTCTTCTGTCAAATGCCATTATCACTCTGTAATGTCAGAAGCAATGGTTATCTTCCCAGGGCTGTACAAGGCTTGGATGTGGGTCATCAGCTCCAGTTGTGGAAGCTGCCTGGCAAACACTGCTTCTACCAGTGGTCTCAGAATAAAATCTGTGTATCCTTCTGGTTCTAGCAAAGACAAGTTCAAACACTATCTCCATCTTTATGCTCACTGTCTATTGCCACATAAGCACTTTTTTGCTGCCTGACAGCACTGTGTAGTGATAGCTAAGAAAGAAGGACATCTACTCCCTATCACAGTTGTGACAAGATCACGTTAAACAATATCCTTACTTTAGTAAAAAAAAAGAAATTCCATTTTCCAGCTCAAGAACAAACCTCCCTTTGCCTCTTTCCACAGTCGGGCACACAAAGCCAAATGGGAGCAAGTGATGACAAGGAAGAGGGGTGCTGAATCTTAAGTATTTTATGTCAGAGAAAACCACTACAATGAGTTATACAGAAGCCATCAACTTCCTTAAAGCAGCCATCGGCATCTCTCCTCAAAAATATAGGGGAAAGGAGCTAATGTGCTGGAGCACACTCCCAACCATAAGCTTTCAAAGATACTCAGAAGACAGCTTTTCTTTAACTGTATCAACAGTCCAGTCTACCTCAATTCATATTTTGCAAGATGGACACATTTTATAAATTCTTTAAGGATTCTCTGTGTATTTGGTAAATTCCTCTTTAATACAATCCAACCTGTTCAGTTTTCCAGTAGATTTTTTTTCCCCTTTCTTTTAAAGACATCTTAATTAGTCTAATCCTGACTGGTCTCTTTCCAATGTTCCTGTTGGCACAGTAGGATTTCAATTAACATTCTGCTTTAGCACTGCAAATGCCCTTGCTCAGATTTTTTTTTTTTTTAATATGCTATTTTGGATGCCATCTCTCTTCTTTTTTCTTCCTCAAAAATTTTCAGCTTCTAAAAGGTTTTGGAAGCAGAGGTTGTTCTGCCAATTTGTGCTTTCTGAGCTTATCAAAAAATAGCCCACCATTTTTTAATTTTTTTTTTTTCCACTTGAGGGTTAAAGTCCTTGTGTGTTCTGACCACATCACTCATCCCCCTTTCAATCCCTTCTGGTTTCAAAACAGCAAGTTCATGCTTCTTGTCCTCAGCTTCAAGGCTCTTCAAAACTCCACCCTTCTTTATTTGTCTGTTCTTGTCTCTAATTGCATTTCTCTTTCTCTTTTTCACACACACATACACACTCTTCCTTCAAATCCACCAACAATAACAATCTTCTCTGCTGTTTGTCAGCTTCTCTCACACGCAGCTCCACCCTGCCCCTCAAACATGGAGCACCCTCCCTGAACTGAGCTGTCAGGCGATTGTCCTCGCTTCTTTGAAATCTATCCTTAAAAATCCACCTCTGCTGCAACGTCTAAAATAAATCAGCTAATTAATGATGGTTATTTTGAGGGGCAGATGGAATAGCTGACATTTACTTTACAATAATAACTTAAAAAAACAAAAAAATCCTTTTTGTGCAAGTGTGAGTAAGTATCTTAATCTGTGTTAGACTGCTCTTCCAAAGGGTCAGAAATATGGATGGAGCAGTGCCTAGATCCTGCAGCCTGTGCACATCATCCCTGACTGATTTTAGATCATGGGAAACTCTCCCTACTCTTCACCTGTTTTGCATGTTTAAACTATAAAAGCTGCAGGATAGCAACTGTGGATATGTCTGCTCTGCATATCATGTAATAACAGATAACCTTTGAGTGGAATAGGAGAGAATAGTCTCAGCAGTGTGGACTTAATTAACTCAAAAGATATTCTGTATCATGCAATACATATCCACAGTAATTAACACAATGACAAAATTATCTTAATTGAATTATCTTGGAAAGGCACAGCATAAATAAAAATAACAATGCTGAGCAAAGTACCTTACTACTACTACTGCAAATATTATATAACCATACTTAGGTTTAACTTGCAAAAACACAACTATTTAAACATGTGGGCTCAACTTCAAAAACACTGCTACCAAAAGTATCAATTTATGTCCACTATATTTATAGTTGCTTACAGGCAAACAAATTCCTGTTGTAGATCTAAATCTGCAAATTTCAGTTCCAATCCAGACTTACGTAAAATTCTGCTACTTTAATACAACTGGAAACCTCATCTATTAGGCTAGCAAGCAAAGAGACACACATCTGCAGCTAACCACGCCTTTTCATTGCTCTTGGCTACAGAAACTGGCACACCTTAACCACACGGGACCAATAAACCAATCAGAACTGCCTGTGCTCACTCATCTTCTCTGGAAAACTAGCTTATGCTCATGGTACATCAATTTTCAGTTACTGAAAAGAATGCAAAATATCTAGAGGTTGACAAATTTATTGCAAAACTTAAGTATTTAGAGAATGACAGATTAAGAACAGTGGTAAGCCAGGATTGTTGCCACAATAAAACTAGTTCAAATTGGAACAGATAATCAAGATAGCAACCTGCAGCAAGTGGATGAAAGTTTTCAACTGTTCCAAAAGATGTAGTTAAGTACAAAGTAACTAATAAGAAAAAGTTAATTCCCAACCTTTATATAGTGGCTGAATAATGTTGCTTCTTTGTGACTTCATATTACTTTCCTCTGCTTCCAAAAACTCCTCTAGAAACTGTGAAAATAATTATAATAATAATAAATTAAATCCAGGAACATGATACATTTTTTGTTCTACAGTACTACAGGAAAGCAACCCAAACCATCCTCCCCGTGGGCACTGAATGCTGACATGAATTTTCAACATTTCACAACATATAGGTACAACCATATGGAGATCTAAACATCACCTGAAGAGCCCAAAGGATCTTCCTATTCCAGCTCCACACTGTGTGACCCTGTTCACAGCTAACCGGTTCATGGTTGCATCAGGATTTTCCATTCCAAGGTAAGCCCAGTCATCTGCTATTTAACACTTTCCAGTGACTCTTCATCCAAAGGAACCTCACCCATGTGTTCTGGGATAAAAGGGAGCACTGCAGGAAACACCCAAGCAAGTCTGCCAGGGTGGAGGAGGAAGATAATCTTTCAATTACAGTTTGCTCTGTACAGAGATCAATTGAACATAATTTGTGCCAAACAGCTCGGATTGACACAGTGCACAAAATGACAATTAATCATGGCATCATCATCCTGTAATACCACTGGGTTATTAGTTTTACCTATCAGGGAAATATCAACGTCTTATTACTTCCTTCAGAAAACACATGAAATGAGGTGATTACACACTTTATATTTTGAGCATGCAAACCTATACATATCTTTTTTCTTCTTTTTTTTTTTATTAAATTGATGCTTCTAACAGGTAGGGGAGGAATACAGAGCTGGTAAGGAAAGAAGTGTGTGGGATCTTCTTTTGAGCATAATTCTTCAGTACATTAAATGAGACTAACAAAAGAGAAATTAAACATAATACAGTGCCATAGTACTATGACATAAGTGTCAACTTAGAAATTCAAATACAATGATAAGAGTCTTCTAATAATTATATAGGTGGCAAACAAGACTTTAGGGCAAACATCTGTGGCAAAAAATTACTAATGGCATTCTACAGAAAATCAGCTATGATCGACCCCTCCTATGCATCATATTCTGGTAAGGTCAGCTTGGTGGAAAGGTTAAGAGCAGTTAAACACTGACCCATCCCTCCCTAGTCTTTTCCATATTCATAGGAAACTATCATCCATATTCATGCAACAAGATAAGTACCTTGAACATACAGAGGTTAAAAAAAAAAAAAATTACTTCTTTACAATCTTATTCAGTGCCATGACACTAATTCCCAGAGCATGGATCAGGACATAAATTAGTGTGTCTGTAAGGCTGGGCAGGATGGGTGAACAGAAAACATAGAACAGCCTCTGGGTGACACTTAAATATTGAAAATATACATTCTGAAATCCTGTAACAAATCCACAACTCTTGGACACGGGTAGACCACAATGATTTCACAATATGATGCATATGAGTGTCTGCCGTTGCACAGACCCACCTGCATACCTGTAAATACACAGATACCTGGAACTTGAATTTCCAGCCCTCACAGGTAAGTGACATGAGAGGCCCAAGGCTGTGATATGAAATCATAGGCCAGTACCCTCAAACAACAACAACAGAATCAAAAGGCGCATCCTGTTGTCACTGTGATATTGGGGTTACTTGTACTTTCTTTTTAGCAGAGATCTAATAAAATCATTGTGTTTTATGTACCTTTTCTTTTGGTGTTTACACTTCTTCTGGTGTGTAGCACTGAATGTATTTGGAGAGAAAAAAGGCTCAGAAACACCCAGTCCTTTTGCAGAACATAACTTCCATGCATATCATTTTGTCTTTTCTGTGAATTAACTCTCCAAACATAAGTTCTCCTTCAGTATCTCCTTTGTTTCTCTGTCTTCAATTTTATCACTTAAAAAAATTTTTTTAATTACCTAATATTAACTTTATAGTGAATTTATATCTCTTTTGCCCTACCACTTTTGCAGGTGAAAAACATATCCAATTATCTGGTCCTCCCTCCAAACAGAACTTCTTTCCCTGCCTACAGAAACAGAAAATAATGAACCTCGCTAGAATAATATATTCATACAGTAAATTCTAGCTTCACTCCCTGCCCATTTCTTTTTACAGGAAAAAGTTACCTTCTTTCTTCCCATTCTTACAGAAGTATCAGCTCCTTCAGTGCATTTCAGCAGGCAAAATGGCTCAATTTCTCTTGCCACTCCACTCATCATTATTATCATAAGGGTGGCAGAGCAATAAGGGAGGCTAGATGGTTAAACTAATAGCTTTCTACTGTACTTATTGGGTATAGATTTATACAGCATCTTTGCAGGCATTAATTTACTGATTTTTAAATGCAGATTCTTTCTTCCAGGCTTCAGTCACAGAAGCCCAGGTGTCTGCACTGGAACTCTGCTGAGGCAGAGGCCTGAAAACTTGTGCAAATCCAGAGCACATGGAGGTACCTCAGCCTCACATGACTAAAGAAACAAATAAATGAAAAAAGGGAGGGAGGACACAGGTGACCTTGAGCACTGGCAGGGCAGAGGGGCTCCCTGCCACTGCACCTGAGCCCTGGCACTGCCATCCACACCTGGTGCTCGCAGCTGCGAGGACACACCCATGGCCAGGGACAGGCTTCAGGGGAGATTACGGAAAGAGGGCCTGGCAGCAGAAGGCCAGTAAATTGTCTCTGAAAATGAAATGGTTCCCTTAAAAACTCCACTCTGGTTTGTGACATACAGCTAGGCTGGAGGGCTCCCTCTAATTCCCAGCCATTGGTGTTAAAGTAATACCTCATGAGTCTTTGCTGCTGTTACAGCAGCCTTTCATTTCCCTACTTTGTACTCCTTTCTCTCTCCAAGGATAGGTGTAGTGTCTAAGCAACTTGCTGCCTTTAATGGATTGTGTATCTATGATGTCCTTCTGAAGCAAGGAAATGATCTTATTCCAGCCAGGTGTGAGCTGCCTGAGCTGTCCTTTCACAGCCCCTCAGCTCAGCCAGTCTGACTTCAGGGCAGGAGAGTTTCTTCACAGCTTCGGACTGAGGTGTTTTACAACTGAAGCAAATGTGCTTCCCAGCTATGATACAGAGACCAGGCTGCATGTGGGTAAGGCAAGACAGCCAAAATTCAACAAGCAAGTAAAGCCCAAACCATTTCTGGAGCTCCTGAATTCACCTTATGACTTTTACACTTTTCTCATCTTAGATCTTAAAAAGACAGGTAGAAGAAAAATATTAGTATCTGCTATTATGCAGTGCATTTTCTAATTTGCCACTTTAGGTTGCATGAGTTGCTGAGTTTCACAAAGAGCACTAAGAAAGTTTATAAATGTGTAAGTAAATATTTACTTCCCTTGAGAAACACTTTTTGTCACTAACTGCTGCAAAGGGAGTTTATTATTGATGAAATCAACTGTCCTGAATGTTCTAATTTTATAGGAGCACACAAAAAAAGTCCTATTTTTTAGCTGTTATGTAAAGGAAATTATGAGTCTTTTAAAATTTCATAGATTTCTTTTGATGGGGAAGAAACCAGGCAGAAGTAAATGTTGATTAAAAAGATAATCTTTAAATAATTTGATTTCATCCTTGATTCTATAGCAATAATTTTTTTTGCTTGTTTGTTAGAACTAAAACTGCACTGTGAAGTGGGCCACTGATAGAAGAATTAGCAGATGATACTGCATCTAATAAAAACTCTAGAAGAAAATAATTTGGAAAGAGATGTGGCTTTTAAAATTCAGGATCTCTTCCTAACCAAATACTTACATGGGAACATATTATCCAGAGTTGTCTTTACACAGTAAAAATTAAATGAGAGCCATGGTGAAGGCACACTGTAATGAGAACAGACTACTTAGCATGATATTCTCGAATATTTTTTCTGTGTGACACATTGGAATGGTGTGGAGAGAGATCTGAGACAGTTGGTCACTAGCAGCAACGCAGCAATGTTATATACACCGTGTTACCTAGTGACACTAAGATACCCTATTTGTTAACAGTACTCAATCACCCCATGCAAAGCCCCAGGGTGTTCCAGGCGCCACATGCCCAGTTCCTGTGTGGTTGTCACCTCAAAATACTGACTGTCCAAATTCATGATTGCTTCTAAACGTTATTACAAATTGCTAAATCTGAAACAGCTTTTATATATTTTATATTTTATATATTTATTTTATATACTTTATATATATTATATATTTTATATATTTATGCAAAAATTTTAGCTCTATCTCACCTGAAGAGAGTATTTGACTGTTATTTTACCAACTGTACACACTTTGTGACCTCGTCTCTGGACAGATCAAATGGCACATAACAGCAATTTGGTGACAGAAGCTTGTTTGTGCATGGAAGAAAACATACCTGCAGAGAATTATCACGAAAGATAATGGGAGTGTTATATGCAGCAGGGGAGAACACCATGTCACCAGATGCATCCTAGAACATCTGCCCATTTTGCAGGTCAGAATTTGTTGATTAGAAGTCCTTCAACAAATATTGTGTCATTTAAATATTTTTAAGAGAGTCTTCCTGCAGAATTCCACAGGTCTATGAGAAACTTATGCAGAGAAACTATTTGGCACACTTTGTGCTCTCTTAACAAAAGCTTGGGGAAAGTCCTCTCAGCAGCCTGAGCTATGCAATGTGGACAAGCTAAGTAGACACACAGAGAGTAGAGCAGCAGTTTAGGTTAAAATATATATTGCTGCCTGAGATTACACGTTTTTCTGTGTTTATTTTATGTTTCCATTTGTCAACATACCTATAGAGAATTCTTTGTGGCTTTAGCACATTGCAAGGGAGCAGTTCTTCCTCCTACTAATCTACAGAAATGCTTCAGTTCCTTGACAATAAGAATTACAGAGCCTTTTGCTCAAGTAAATCAGGCACTTCAGGATTCATGTAGATTTAATGCTTCTCAGAGAAGTTGTACTGCATAGGCTTACTTGCCCTAGGATTTTGAGAGCCTTTTAAAAGCCTCTTTTGGATAATTATACACTAAGTAGTCTTCCTTTCTGTTTGCCCCTGAAACTTCCAGTTTTCCACTTGACTCCCAAAATTTAGTACAAGACACAAGGATATAACTTTGTTTGTTACCTTTTCTTCTGAAAAGGCCACAGTCTGGGCCACAGGCTGGGGGCTCTTTTTCTTCTTGATCTCTTGTTCAGCATGTCTGCAGAGGAAGGATGTTTTAGCGCCCGTAGTAGGGAATTTACCAGCAAATGTAGATCCTGACCTTGCCAGATATCCCAGCTTCCTTGGACAGCATACCCTACTGACAGAACACTCCTGCCAGGGAAGGCAAGGTCTTTTGGCTTCTGAGTCTATAAGGCCTGAACATCAGCTCTGGAGTCCACATGTGCCCTGATCTCCACCCACTTTATCTTTTATTCTAGAACTCTTTATTCCTGTAAATAACAAAGCTCAGTCTGGTTTTTACCCAAATCTGCTTTGTGTCTTTTTTAGGATTACATTTTTTAAAAGTCCCTCCAACCTCCATCTCTTGTAATCAATAGAACAGGATCAATATCTAAGGGTCAAGACCTTTTCTTTTTCCTGTGGCTAAGCTTTTTCCAGCCTTGCATTTTAAATAAAACCTGTATTCCCAGTCATCTGTAAAAAGGATAGGAGGAAAAAAGCCAGCTGATTAGTGTCTCTCTTTTAGGTCTTAGGGTAATGGCTGCTTTTACCTTTCTAGTTTAATTCAGCACATTTACAAAGCATTAAATCTGTCAGTGTGGCATTAACTTCTATCATGTGCATATTAATAGGAATAGTAATCAAAACATCGAGTGAGTTTGGGTGTTAAAACTGGTAATATTTTCTTTAAGTGCTAGTACACATTTGGCTTGGAAGGTGCTCAATATTGCAAGGGATTTTTAAACTAAGATTTATCTCCTATCTATATAGAAATGTTTTGTGGTAAATCTGCTCATTTGTACCCCAAAGGACATGACTTTGTCATCATGCTGATGTTTTCATGGAACACATTTGTAAAACACAATTCCTAACTTTTCTTGCTTCCATTAAGAAGGATGCTGATTAAGTGGAATCAGCATGTAAGAAAATATTTAGCAGCTGTTCTCTTATTGAAAAATCATAAATACATGGAAAAATAATCACACATATATTTTATGCCAATTAGCAAATACTTCTTTTAATTAAAGCATATTGAATATTACAGCATAGTCTTAATATTACTGAAATCCATATAAAATATAGGGATAGTGGAAGGAGAGAGAAAACATCTCCATCAATATATTAGGAAGGTTTTGTTAACAAGCCAGCTGAATGGGTTCAGAGAGATTCCTGTTTTGTATGATTTTTTTTAATTTTACCTTTATACATTTTACATCATTCCAATGCTCTCATTAAAAAAAAGAGAAAAAAAAATCTGCTTTCACTTTAAACAGAACAAAGGATAGGAAAAACTACTACTTACTACAAATTATTTGCAGCTTCAGTGTTGCCAACATATAACAGCTGTAAATCAAGGATATATTTTGAAACATCTTAAATCAGTTTTTACAAATCAACACTCTTAGTAACAGCTTTCAAAGAATAAAAGAATACAGCCATGGGAATTCATATTTATGGCTGAGGGTAAGTATGAATTAAATGTATCCATTTCATTTATATTGCAAAGTATTATTATTCAGTGGTCCAAAATATTATCAATTTATCTGTATTCACTTTTTTTTAGGAAAGAGGTGCAAAACCATGCAGGTTTTAATGATGTAGATAATAATAATCAGGAAAAGAAATACTCCCCAGTGAGGATGAAATGAATGCATGCTACCTTCTCAGAGGCTCAGCACTGTATCTTTAGGAAAAGAAGTATACACGCAAGAACATTGTTCTGGAACACACTAGAGGAGTTCTCTGTCTTTTTCGACTGCAAACTAAAAGCCTTTGCTCTACCCTCCTCTCGTATCTAATCATTTTTGCCTTGCACACACCACCTACACACCTAACACTTCACTGACAATGGTTTGCCTTTCCCTGCTACCCCGCAAACACAAAAGAAAGTTAATTGAATGTTTTATGCTTTAGCAATATCAAAGAAATGAAAAGAACGCAGGTTTCAACTGTATTTCAATAATAAGTGCATTAATTTTTACCTTTTAACTGACACTTGTACTAATTTCCTTAAATGCTCTTTTTTACTCTTTTTTGATCTGTCTGGCTTTGTCGGGTCTGATGATGAGGGCTTACTTCAAATGCAAAAAGATTAGCTCTCTTTCCTTTAATAGCACAATTACAGCTTGTGTGATGTCTAAATCATGAAAGATATCAGGGACAGACTTCTAAAGTCGCATCAGTTTATTAAAAAAATTGTAGTAATCATTTTAATATCAAAATAACTCTCATTTCCTAATGGCATTTAGGAATTGTTGGGCACGCATATACATACACACAAAGATTAGTAGCCATTTACTTCTAATTTGATTTAGATAATTGTTATAAATAACACAATGAAATTAAAAGGGTCTGTGTTACATTTTCACCTCTACCCAAGATGTTGTTCAGGCACTAAAAGAATATTGCCACATCAAAGCAAGAACCAAGAGATCTGGTTCGACATTTTAAGATATGCCAGAATCTACATCTCATTTTTGGATTTAGTTCAACACGGGACTTAGCACTAAACACTAAAGAATAAATGTGTCTTCCATAAAGATATGTAATACATTTAATCCCATCAGTGCTTAGTCTACTTTTTAAATCCTGGATTTAATGTACTTTACCACGAGAGGGCAAGATTAAGATACCCTTTCTCATACTGGATCACACCTACCTCCTCAAGATTACCATTAGTTATATTACGACAGCAAGAAAAGTCCCTATTCAAGATGTGGGTCTGCAAATGATGAAGTGGAATACAAATCTAAAGGGAGAAGGAAGATTTAGCTTACACTCCAAACTGGCTTTGAATCATGCACATTCATGGAATGGTCATGGGTGGCTAAGATAAAGAAGGATAGCAAAACTTGGACAAGGTAGCAGCTATCTTCTTCAAGAATATTACCTAAAATACTATATTCTGCATTAGAGTTAAAGACTTATAAATAATATTAATTCCCTAAAACATCTACATAACACATTGTGTGAGGCAGGTGAAAGAGGAAGGCTGTTACAGTGATCTTTTACAAATGCTTCAGGATGTTGTGGCTATTAAATAGTAGCTGCAAAGGACAATTTGATAGTTAAATCCAGAAAACAAATTGCTTTGGGAAGAGCAAGTACTAGCTTTGATAAATTTTAAGTTCATAACAGATAAAGTGGAACAGTTTGACCCATTGTCAGTCTATTTTAAGATGAACATTTGTTAAATTCTAATGAAAAAATGTAGCACATAAACTTTGGCAGAAGGACAATTGGGGTTTTTTTTCCCTGAATTGAATAAAATCACATGGCACTGATTTTTATTTTAACTACAAGCAATAAATATGAGCTGCAACACACTAACAGCTACTGGCCATATCTACATGGATACAAGCAAAGTTCACTTCAATTTCAAGCACACAAAATTTATGTCTACACCGTATAGCTTATCATGCATTAAGCCTGTACACGCAAGAGCTGATTTTCTAGTGTTAAGAACAACTTGCACCTTTTTGACGTGCAGGGCTATAATCAGCCCAGCCAATCAATGCTGTCTGCACAGAGAAGCAAAAAAGGCTGAGCAGCTATTATACACCATCAGCTAACTCCTGAACACTTCAGGCAGTTGAGCCTGAGAACTTTTAGCTCAATTTACATTAAAACATATCCTTCCTGCCACTTACATGCCACATGCATTAGGATTATTTGTTTGTTTTGCATTTTCAGAGATTGCTAGTGAAGCATGATGGCTGGGGGGACACTGCCTCCAGAAGATAGTTGAGAAAGTCTATAGGGGGAACAAGATCCCAATTTTCCTAGTCACAGTCAGTAGATTTATGTTTTACTATAATGAAAATGAACAATAAGCTGTCATCCATCAGTAGATGCTATATGGATCTGTCCATGGAGAGATTTTGGAAGTGGAAAATCTTTGCTTTCTTAGGCTCTGCTTTGGATATGTTGATTAGAGAAAAAATAACAAAGGCAGACCAAAAAGAAACACCAGAGGACTGGGAAATCTCTGGAAGAGAAGCTGTTAGTGTCATTTATAAGACTGAGCTAAGTGGGGAGCAAGTTGTCTGCACAAGTTTCACTTCTGTGACTGACTTTTGCACAAACACAAAGTAATTAGATGCACCAGCTCAGGACATTTAGCACTGACACAGCACATTGTTGCATGCACAATGTGAATTCTTATCTTGAATGCTGGCTCACTATCTTATAAACACAGGGCATAAGCTCCCAGATTCTAGTTTTAAGCTGGCTGGATGCAGAAAACATAATATGGCACTTTTTCAGGCTTAAATGTGAGCACACTGTCCAGGTGGAGCTATCTGGACTGTTGCTGGCCAAAAATATATTTTTTCTCCCCAGTAAGGCCTTCAAAATCATCCAGTGATAGCCATCATATACATGCCCATTCCAGCACATCAGGGCCAGGTTAGGCAATGCATGGTTTCAAGAATATTAATAGAAATGGTCTCTTTTTAATAAATGACATGTGTATGCTTGAGAATAACAAGATGAATATTTTATGCTGTTGTTTATTTGAATTTCATTTTATCTTTTAAATACATTAAATTCCATGTTATTTACCACTTTAAAATGATGACTGGGGGGAAAAGTTTTGTCTTTATAGCTTTAGTAAAAAATAATAAAAATTTACAAAATATTTTCCTATCATTTTAAGAATTAATTATTACAGATGGAAAAAAAAATTTCATCCAGCAATAAGATAAAACTTTTTCATTGTCTTAATTAACAAACTTAGCAGAAAATTAAGATAGTTTTTTTTTCAGAACTTCAAGAAGACAAATTTTAAGGGAGAGGCCAGGGCATAAATGAGTCCCACAATGAGAATTTTGACAGGAGCATAATCAGTTCTTACTAGAATCTGTTGCACTGTTTTATGGTAATTGTAATGAAAGATATGGGCAGAAGTTTCTTTTAGCCTTAGTATGCCCATGCTTCTTCATACATACTTCTGCCATTAGGATCCAGCCTGCTTTTCCCTCTCTTGCCGAGCTTATTGAATTTCTATCTGTCTACATCATCTACAATTTCCTGCTGAATTAATTTCTTGTAGCCTACTTCTTGAACCTATTAAATCAGATTTTCAGTCTGTACTCCACTGAAACTTAACTGAAACTTCTCTTAAAGGTAGTTCTTTTCTTTGCCTACTCAAATTCCAGGGTCTGAATCTTCTTATATTTCCCTGTGACATCTCAACAGGTTTTTGCATAACCTGCCATCCTTTCTCTATGAAATCTTGTCCTCTTAAGTTTTTTTTCATTTCAAATTGTCTTTCTCTTCTTCTATCTCTCTAAACAATGCCTTCAACATCTCAGTGCACACTCCTCATCTCTATCCACTAGCTCCCACCCCACCTAATACAGAAGGCAACAAAGGGCCTTTTGTTACTAATATCTTTTCTACAGTGTAATCTACATGAATAAACGAGTATTTACAATGTAGTAACTATGAAGATAAGAAGAAATCAAAGCTATGGTAGATAAGACAGTATAGCTGCTTTAAAAAAAAAAAGTTTTCTGTTTCAATGACAAATTGAAAAAAGGTAAACATAAGGCAAAGTTATCCTCTTTCTAAGCTCCAGGGAGGGAAATAATGCAACTTTAATTGTGTCTTGTTGAAATTGTCCATTTGGATGTCTAACCCTCTCCTGACATGGTTGTTTTTTATATTAATAACTGTTCTAAATGATGTCTTTTCCTATTACAGTGACATTCTGTCAGCAGTTTGTGCCTGATGAAAAAAAGTGAGGCACTGAAGCAAAGAAGTCTTGGCAAAATGGAGAACATGATATTTGGCATCATCCATTGTTACTGTCTTATAAACATCTTCAAAGAAAATTTTTTAATTCTTTGAAATTTTTTAATTCTTAGAATTCACATTCTGAAGTCAGTGTTTTCTTTCAGGCTCTATCTGGTAAAGGGAAAGAAGAGTCATCCACTCTAAAATGACATTACTTTTCCAAATAGAGATGTCAAAATATTTGGTATATGTAATCTGGCTTTCTAGATATTTCTGGTGGCTGTGTGGTGGGTTGACCTTGGCTGGATGCCAGTTGCCCACCAAGCTGCTCTATCACTCCCCTCCTTGGCAGGGGAGGCAGAGAAAAATAAGAATTAAAGCAATCCTTGTTAGTCAAGATAAAGGCAGCTTAATCAAGCAAGAGAAAAGGCTGAGCGTGCAGAAGCAAAGAAAACAAACAAAAAAATATTCTCTACTTCTAGAAAGCAAAGTATGTCCAGCAACTTGCTGGGAAGCAGGGCTTCAGTACATGTAGTTCTTACTCCAGAAGACAAATTTCATAAATAACAAATGCCCCTGTCTTCTCCTCCTTCTCATTAGCTTCTACTGCTGAGCAGACACCATATTGTATGGAGTATCCCTTAGGTCAGTTTGGTTCAGCTGCCAAACTGTCACCTCCCAAGATCTTTACCACTCTCAGACTACTGGCAGAGCGGGTCAGGGATTGGGGGTGGAATTCTGGAGGGACAACATTGATGCTGCTGGAGCCCTCCTCAGCAGTAGCCAAAACATTGCTGTGTTACAACTTTTCGAGTTACCAGTGCAAAGCACTGTGAAGGCTGCTATGGGGAAAAATTGCATCTGAGCCAGACCCAATACACAGGGCTAAAGGTTTGCCTTTCTTTTTGACAGCTTGCATTGTCTTTCTGCATGGAGAAAAGGGTTATATATATATATATGTATGTGTATATGACTTACCTTTTTTTAAGGTTTCTAGGGTGGTTTTCTCAATTTTGGATCAAAACAGTTGCTACAACAGATAAAAATAGATGAGACCCAATCACACAGCAATGACAGTGACTTTACTCAGATTAAATGCAAGAAGAGGAGGTCAATTTTTTTTAATTGCAAGTGGCTAATTCACTGATTACTAAAAACTGTTCATGAATAATTTATATCTCAAATATTAAACTATGTATGGGATGAGTTACTGGGGAGACTACAAAACCACAAACCTGCAAATCTTTCTTCCTATAAAGCCTATCCTAAGACTTGACCTGTGTAACTTGGACTATTTATTTGTTTTAATGATTGTTCCTAAAGTATATAAATATCTGAGTCATTCATATAACTTTAATGGAGATAATATTCTGCAGTTTTAAGAAGAAATGGTGATTTACAAAACTAACAAAATTTTAAAAATTAAAATCTCATGGGCCAAATTTATCATTACTGCCTTTTATCATTATTTCGCTTACACATTGTGATGTGTGGGAGGATTCATCCCAGTTTGAAACAAGCCATGACAATAGGAAAAGAGAGATCCCAAAGGTTCCGGAGATGAACTTCACAATTAGATTCTTCATCATAAAAACAAATATAAGCACAATGCTCAAGTGAATTTTTTACTTTTTTTGCCTAGCACATCACAAACACTTCCATCCCTTACTACACATCTGGAAGTCTTAACACAATATATAAGTCTTAGCAGCTCCATTTTACAGCCAAGAAATTAAGGCATGTTGAAGACTAAGATTTTATAAAAAAAGGCTCCCAGTTTGAGGCACCTGGGACCTGGCAGACAAAGGTTTGAGTACTACAAAGTTATGATAAATGGAACTGCAGATCATCAACTTCTGAAGACCTAGCAAACAAGCGCTCCTCAAATTTACCAAGTGAGACCAGTGAACTTTTCTTGAAAATGTCACCCTAAACAACTCAGTGGACCTCGGAGTTGCATCTTACTGATCTCTAAACCTTGTTCTCATTCCCTGTATAGGTTTTTGGGCAGAACTGGATCCTGAGCATAAATGTTGCCCAGTTGCTAAAGACGGTCCCTGCTTCTCTCCTCCGTGCAGGACAGGTATGGAGGTTGCTGCTCCATAAGCTCAGGATGGCCCACGAACCACATACAGTGATCCAGTGTAGGATGTATTCCAACCTGGATATTGGCAAACGCTAGTCTCTGGCATCCCAGCAGGGCAAGACGAGGCTCTGTCGTGTAACTTCCTGCGGAGCTCCTGCTTCATCTCCCGTGCGGCACCTGGGACCAAGGCTCGGGCTGATCTAAGGGGAAGAGTGCCACCTACTGAACCACCAGCACGAGCTCGCAGCTCCCACGGCTCCAGAGAGTGCTGCTCCATGGGGAGAGCCTGGACACGGCCGAAGCAAAGTGCTGGCCACGAATTTGAGCTAGAAAACATACACACACCATCACACTGGAATGAAGTAAAAAGATGGGACTGGATCATCGAGCAGATGTTGCTAAGTGTTAGCAGACAGGCTGGTATACGCCTGTGGCTGTCGTGCATATGGCAGTGAACAAGAAAATGGTATCTTTTAAATGTCTATTAATGTCTATTTTTATATATACATTTATATATATAAAATACAAATGTATATTTATAGGTCTATTTAAATGTCTATTAAATATACTGGATTTTGATAGTCGCTCAGCTAGAGAACGGCTAGACTGAGCTTTCCTCTCAACCATTTACCAATAGGGTTGGTGAAGCCCATCAGAGGAGAGGACACAGTGGCGAATCATGTGAAAGTAAAATGCAGAGCTTAAGGACCTCCTGTTTAAAAATACTTTTCTTTCCAGTACTTTTATGGATGTTTTTGTTTTAATCTTGGGACCCATCTGTCTATCTACACAATTTCATATCTATTATGCAGCTGCTTAACTTGCACTGCTGAAATACTTCCTCAGTTCACTCAGTATGTCCTGTTTTATTTACAACCACAATCAAAATCACCTGAAACTGACATTTTTCATGTAGAATCCATTATGTGGTAGAGTGCCATATTTACATCAAAATACCTAAAAATATGTACGAGACTTCTTTGGAAACCCAGCTACCTTACTTTTCAGTCCTGCTCAACTTCTGAAATAATACGGAATTTAGATCTTTAAGAATATTTCAACCTCAAACACTTTCAAAAGACACTATTAAAAAAAACCCTAAAAAACAAAAAACCCCCAACAAAACAGAATTGAAATGGTTAAACCTTTTATTATTCACATTGCATTCATAGTAAATTGTGTAATAGTTTTCATGTCTTAATTACTTAAATTTTATATTGAGCTATAGTGATATTATCTCTCTTTTTGTCTCCACACAATTGTATTTTATAATAGCTTTTATTAGGGCCTACATGAATGGAATTTAAAATGAACACATCATTTCTGTTACTTCTGCAGTTGAGAAAAGAGAGTGCTTTTCTGATATTTGGCGTGAAAAGTGCTTTCCTTTGTGTTTTATGACATATAGCAAATTGTATTAGTTAGGGACACATTTTGAGCAGCAAAGTAACTAAGAGGAGTAGAGAGCGCTTCTGTCACTTCTAGTGACTCCACCTCAGCCTGAAAGTGGGTACAATGACCAGCATGAAATGGAATATTCCCCTTAGAAAAGCTTGATCTTGTTCTTATTGAAATAAAAGGCAAAACTTCCACTGGCTTCCATAAGAGAAATATTGGAGTAGCATATACATAAGCTGATTAAGTGTTTATACAATCTGCCTACCTGCCTTTGAAAGCAAGGTCGGCTCCCCCAGCTCACAAGCTCTACCTCCTCTGCCAGCAGTGCATATCTTGATACCATCACGAGGCCCTCCATGGCTCAGGATGCTCCTTGCATTTGGGGTGCCTCCTTGAAACCTGGCTGCTAAGCCATTTCCTTCACCTTTATGAAATCCTTCCTAAAGTCTCCCTTCTGTCAGCACACCTACACTCAATCTGTGTGTAGGATGTGCAAATAAATTTAAATAAATATTTGTTTTCAATTGTTAACAGAAATAGCAAGGTATGCACATCCAGGGCTTAGACACACAAACAAGATCCCACATGGTAACAAGTTTCTGTTGAGCTGCAAGAATTGCCTGGAAGCACACTATTACCCCCACAGCAACTGCAAGGTGAGTCAAGTCAGCCTCACACACCTGCACAGTGAGCTGAGCCCACTCCAATTACCATGCATTTGTTGGAGGCCAAGAGGACACATGTGGGCACTACCACGCATCAGCTGGTACTTGCTAACCCTTTGGTACAACCTGTTCATCCAAACTTATTATTGCCACCCTGCCATTTCTCACAGGTAGTTTTGGAATTGTAATATAATATTTTAAAATATGTGTATAAACACATGCTATGAAATCAAGGAAGTAGGAATCTTTTAGTTCTATTTAAAAAATTCTTTAGACAGACTTGTGCTTATTCTTTCATTGTAAATTAATAAATTGTATTTTAAAAGCCTATTTGCAAAAATTTTAGTGGCACCTGAACAACATGAGATGCATTATTTCCAGTTCTGAGGCCAGTAGAAAATGTCAACAAGAAAAGAGGGAAGGCTTAAGAGCACCATTCCAAAACATTGATGGAAAAATTAAGCATCTGAACTTCACTCCACTCTCTCTAAATGTGTGCTTGTGAGCTTTAATCTTCCTATTCAATCGGTGGGCCAGATTCTGCTTTCAGTTATCATGTCAGTAAATTTCCACCCAATGCCAAAAGCCGTGAAATGTCACCTCATTATACACCACAGCTCTTTGTATGGCTGGCAGAGTTTGCCCAGAAGTTCCATTCAGTCTTTCTCTTGCTAAATGAAGTGCCTTCAATGCTGATCTCCAAGAACGCTTGCTCATTCTGAGCACTTTTTATTCTGAAAATGGGTTCCTTTTTTTCCTCCCTCTTTTTTTTTTTTTTTTTATTAACATGTTCACACTGTTACTAAACATAAAGGGTTTCTCAAGGAACCAATTTTACCACTTTTGTTTGGGTGTTATATGGATGTTCAGAATAGAAATCAAGAGTACAAAAATAGATTTTCTTGATTTATGAGACATTCCTATTTTCAATTCACCATCAGTATGTGCAGACACGATGCAGTCAAGAAATGAAGCATCTGGTTCTCCCACGTTTCATTTATGAACTTTAGCACCAGATGTAAATCATTCATAAAATCCCAAAGTGTTGGAAGAGTCTCTTCCTTCATTTTAACAAACATATATTCCAAGTACTGTACCTAACACTTCACATCATTTGTTACAAATGATGGGATCTGAATTTTAATGACTTCCAGAAATAAATTTCAAGAAAGAAGGAAAGAAGAAGAAAAACAGGTGAGTGTGGCATTCCTTGTTTCTGACCATGAATTCACTTTGAAACCAAAGGATGTCACTTTAAGTTATTATAAACAAACTCTACATGTTATTACCTGCATACAGAATGTTTTGGAGAGAACAAACCTATTACCTTATATCAATTCTTCTCCCAAATCCTTTCCATTAGTGTCACGTTCATGTCAGCAAATGCTGATTCAACTCCAAATCTGAATTGCTTTCCTATTCTCATCCGCCAATCGCCCTTCCTCTCCTCCTTCAATCCTCCTTTCAGTCCCATTTTCTCAGAGAGCCCCTCTTGCCTTTCTCTCAACAGATGTAATCCCTTCCTCCTCCCTTCCCACTCCTTTGTTTCACTATGTGCATTGAATTTCATAGGATAACTCACACTTTGGGAATTAAGCACCTGCCAAAATAATTATGGGATCAAGGCCTATTCTTTATGTCAAGGAAACCTGTCTTCTTTGCCTACAGGAATCCTTTCAACAATATGCATTAGACAATGCTTTCAACAACAAATCAGTCTTTTCTGGCCCTTTTTAATACTGCATTTCTTACATATTAATTTAGCTACAGAGTTATCAGGCGAGCGTTCCATGCTCTGAGGTTGCCTTACAATGTAGCGACCTGAGGAAGTGCTAAGGAGGCGCCCAGCAAATACACAAGAAGGCTCCTTTACAAAGGACATCTTGTTGGAGAAACCTCTACATGAGGGAACAAAGGAGGCAAGAGGATTCACAGGACCACAGATCTCCCTCAATTCGGCATTCCTCCCAAAACCCATTCCACCGTGCTGCTTTGCTGCCGTTCCGGGCAGCTCTCTTTGCTGTCCTCTCTCTCACTGTACAGTTGCTTAACTGCTAAACTTCTACATGAATGGGTGCAATTAGCCTCAATGTAGACAGCAGCAGTAGGAAAACAGGGTAACATCCAGATAGTTCCAAGTGTAACAACCCCCTATATAAACTTTCTTTAAAAGGAATTTTCCTTTTACTTCAAGAACATCTGGCATTTGTTTGACTTTTTATTAATACCTAGAGAATTAGTCACTACTGTAGCTGAGCACCTAGATAACACCACATTTACCTCCAAGAATGGACTTGAGACAAGGAAGAGCTTTCCCACCAGTGGCCAGGTTGTAGGCAGTCTACATGAATTGATGAGGCTGTGGAGCAGCCTCCAGATAACCCCCAAACTGATGCGCAACACGTTCTGCAAGGACATGCTGGGAACGAAGCAAGTTGCTTTAGTCAGGCTGGGAACACAGCAGGGGCAAATCCAGGGGCTGTAAATCTCATGCAGAGATCACAGCTGCAACCATAGCCCACAGTTTACAGCACAAGCTGTAGATCAGTTGCTTGGGTGCCTTAAGCCCTTGGGCAGAGAAGGATTCTTTCCAGTCTCCTGCAGCCTTGTTCTCCAGCACAAACACCAATTGTTCATCCCCTGCCTAGGGTCAGTTCCCCTTAAAACTTGAAGGGGAAAAAAAAAAAGCAAGAAAAAAAAAGAAAATAATATCTTCTCTTTCAGGCAAAACTCAGCAGCAACTTTTGAAGCAGAGCAGATGTTCAAGAGTGTGGGGAGAAAAAGCTGCGCTGCACAATTTAAGGCACCAACTGAATGATACTGTATCAAATCAAAACGTCAGGGGAGATTTAGGTAGACGCACTATGAATGCTGAAGCTGAAATCCAGCCTGAATATGGGGAGTTAATGTCTCCATTCCTCAGAAATGTGATACAGGGACTTAATTGCTGAGCATCTCAGCCTCCTACGTCACCCCGAAGATCCCGTTTCCAGGAGCATAGCTGACACCCTGCTCGGACACTGGTTATGGGAGGCAGAGACAAACCACCAGCACCATCCCTCTGTGGCCAGGGCATCCCCTGGCAGGTGTTAAAGGTGAGCTGTCCCAAGGCTTCATCTCACAGCCTCTGGCCCAGTCGCCAACCAAAACCAGTGTCTGACCTGGCAGGGTGGGGGGCTACATGTGACTGCAAATGCTGCTGCGCTGCTATCAGACATGATCAAGCCAGGAGGAAAGGATGGAAAACCATCATTTTTTAAAAAAAAATGTTGGTTTTTTTTGTTTTTTTTAATAATTTTAAAACAATTTAAGGTTGTCCACTATAAGAGAAATGTTGGTACAAACTTCCAATATTCCTTCAATAGAAATTTTTAAGAATTATAAAATTTTAAATTATAATAGAAAAACATCAAGACAGCTTTTTTTCTTAAAAAAAAAAAAAAGAGGATCATTTTCTGTGGATAATTTTCTATGCTTCCTGCCTTGCTTCCTTACAACCTAAAATTCATCTAATTCAATACTGTATGTGCACTGCAGCCTTTAACCACTATTGCCATGTATAAGTATAAAAAGGTGATCAGTTTCACTCTAAGAGGTTTCCTTGTTAAAGATGATCATTCCAAACCTCATATCTACGTCTTCCTTGCAAAAATTCCAAAGTGTTAACTATACATATATTTATAAGGATACCATCTTTGTCAGACTTCTTTTAATTTGGGAATTTTTTGGTAATACTCATCCATGCTCTGTAAGCCCTATTCATGTGGAATGGGTGTCTTTTTCCATAAGTAATTCTTGATGACTTCAATAGACCAGTTATGATGCAAAATTCTTAATTTCTGTGAGAGTATCTGACTATGGTTTCTGTATTCTGAAAGTCACTATAGGCAAACAGAGAATAATGTACAAATACAAGATCAATAAATTTTTATTTTTTTTACTTTTTATTTGACCTAAACTTTAACTTATTTTCAAAACAGGCATAACTATTACACCTTTGCCACTTTTTCTCTTTCTCATTTTCTCTATTGGGGCAATCCAGCCAAAGGAAAAAATAATACTAGGAACAACATCAGTTCAGATAAGTCATGCCCGCTATATGAGAAATACCACCAATTTTATTTTATCCCCCACCTTCATGCCATGTCAGAGGCTGCAGCTTGGGCCTTTCAGAACTCTACAGGCACAACTTACAGTCTCATCTTAGTCCCACAGTGCTTGGGTGGTCTGTCTCAAACTAACCAAGGCAGGAATACCACCTCCTTGATCTATAATGTGCTCATCCATTTCACTTGTCTGCTCAGACATCCCAGGCCAATGATTTATTTGCAGAGGTGAAGCTAGAAAAACCTCCCCCTTTCCAAATACATGTACACATCCTTTTATAAACTGGCTGAAATATTCAGTAACTTCCCAGTGGGGAGTGGGGTTTCCCCCTCCCTCTCCTATGTGTTCTATATGGTTTCCATTATTATTTGATAAATGTGTTATGACACACTATTTACCTCGGTCAGCAGCTCTGGGGAGCTTTGTGCAGCATTGCTCCCCACCTCTGCCACCCACTAGATATTTCACAAGTAAATCACATTCCCAGATTAAGACAATACAGTTTGGTACTGGAAAGGGAGAAAAGAGGTAGGGCAAAATTTGCTGTAGGAGGCTTTGGCTTCATTTCTCTCTTTTGCTTCTGAGCCATGAGGAGCTAGTCCTCAGCCTGTAACACTGGTGCTACCTCAGTCAACTCCTTTTTTCTTTCAGGGGCAGGAAGACATTCTTTGTTCAATGTGCTAATTCTCCATGCTTGAGGTTCCCAGAGAAATATTCAGAGCTCAGTTTTCGATACAGGAAGGAGGAAGCCTGTCTCTTGTAATGCACATGTTCACAGGTATTGAAATAATCTTTTCCAAGGGCAGGAAGTGAGCCAGGATTTACTGTGTGAAAGAAGGTTTGCAGTCCTCTTCTGCTGAAAATAAAAAATATATATTTAAGGTGAATGATCACAGACACTTTGTGTGGACTTGCTCAGTAGCACATTACAGCCTAAACTTGCGGGGCGGAGGACGTTACCCTCCAAAGTAGTTAACAAATTACATTACTGCAGCAACTACATATACTCTCCAAATAAGGCTTGTCAGGGAAAACTGAGCATCATTGCAGCTTTGTAGATGAATGTATTGGTTTGGCACGGCCTGGTTTTGGGTAGCAGGGGGCCACAAAGACGGCTCCTGTGAGGAAGCTGCTGGAAGCTTCCCACCGTGTCCAGCAGAGTCAGTGGCTGATGGCTCTGAAGATGGACATGCTGCTGGCCAAAACCAGGCCAATGAGAGAGGTTGGTGAGGCCTCTGTGATGACATATTTAAGAATAAAATCAAAACAAAGTCACAAGATTTTGGATGCTAGTCAGAGAAGAGGAGGAGGTGAGAACATGTGAGGGAAACAACATGGTGACACCAAGGTCAGTGCAGAAGGAGGGGCAGGAGGTGCTCCAGGCGCCGGAGCCGAGGTTCCTCGGCAGCCCATGGTGCAGACCATGGTGCAGCAGCTGTGCCCCTGCAGCCCATGGGTCCATGGGGGGGAGGTGCCCGTGCCGAAGCGGGTGGATGCCTGGAGGAGGCTGTGATCCAGTGGAAGACCCGCTGAATAGAGAGGGCCCTGCTGCCAGGCTGGAGCAGCCTGTCCTTGGAGCACTGCACCCCGAGGAAGGAGAGAGCCCCGGCGCTGCAGTTTTGGGAGGGCTGTGTGCCCGTGGGAGGGGCTCACGCTGCAGCAGGGGCGGTGCGGCCGCTGCTCGTGAGAGCGGACCCACGCCAGGGAAGTTCAGGAGAACTGTCTCCCATGGGAGGGACCCCACGGCCTCACAGGGGAAGACTCCTCTCCTGGAGCAGCGGAAGGAAATCCCGGTGATGAACTGACCAAACCCCCAGGCCCTGTCTCCCTGCGCTGTCGGTGGGAAGGAGGGAGGGGCTGGGGGAAAAAGGTGTTCTAATGGCTTCTTTTACTTCTCATTATCCTCCTCTGATTCTGTTAGCAATAAATTCACTTCCCAACTTAAGTTGAGCCTGTTTCGCCCTTGAAGTGTTTCTCCCGGTCCTTATCTCACTCACGAAGCGTTTGTTAACTTTTTTTTCCTTTCCCCTCCTCTGCCCGGCTGCGGCAGGGGAGGGCGAGAGAGCGGCTCTCGTGGGTGCCTGGCGCTGGGCCAGTGTCAAACCACGACAATGAATTTGATACCAGGACACCATCAGTAGGGTCTGCAGATGCAGTGATGCAGATGTGTGAGCACATAATGTGTATGTCCGAATGGGGCAATATCAAACCTGATTAAGCCTGTTTGCTGGAAAACTACTGAAAAGCAGATCTTTGCTAGAGTCACAGGTTGACCTTCCAAAATCAAACAGAACCAAAATCTCAAACGAAATTTCGTCCAGGAGAAAAAGCAGCCAGCTGTAGAAAGTGAAACTGTTTCAGGGAACACCACTGCTCCAAACTCTGCCTTGCTAATCCCACCAACGCAGAGCACTATCTGTAGAAAAGGCAAGACCCCAGTCACAGTATTGTTGATTCCACATTCAAAAGTATGAATTAATAATTTCTTTTTCTTTGCCATAAATTAAATATAACAAGACTGACTGAGAATCACAGAAGTTTTGTATTTTTTCTTCTGTGTTTTACAGTTGCAATAATTTTTTAAAATAAGTGAATTATGATAGAAGCATACTAGTATAAGAAAAAGGGTGCTAGTGTTTCCTCTCTAATAACTTCAGGGTGCCTTACAAGGTGCTTCAGTTAAGTCAGTGGAAACGCACCTTTGAACTATGCTCAAAGTGATGCATGGCATGGACACCAGTGCTGCCTTCTCAATATCTTCACCCACAGATAGCCAGAGTCCTTGCAATCCTTCTTTGAGCTCACTAACAAAAGCAACATGGGGAGGTCTTCCCTTCAGGGCTATGTGGCTCAATGCTCATGACTCTTCTCCCTTCTCCTGTGCTTGTATAGAAATTTCAACGGTTTTTACCCAATATTTCCTCTTGCATTCATATGAGGAGGTGAGAGCTATGCTTTCTCATCAAGGCTTCCAGGCTAGGTCTCACCCTTCAGTTAAGATAAGTCAGTCTGCAGAGAAGAACAGTCACAGACCTTCTGTCCTAGTAGTTCTAAGTATCAGACCTCTGTGTAGGGATGCAGAAGCTGCTACTGGTTCCTATTCTGTACATCCTAGAATAGAAACCAGTTACAGAACAGTGCCTGCAAACTGAATTTGCAGATACAACAAACCCTTTCCCAGCTGCCACATACATTTGCAATATATCTTCTATCCCTTATGTCCTCTGTGATGGTAGAGTGAAAAATAAATGTGCTCACATTTATAAGCAGTAATCTCAATAATATGAAATGTGGGTATTTCCCTATGAACACAGAAGTAGTAAAATCCCAGTAAAAGCATCCCCCCACATTCCTATATTAAGGAAGAAATTTGGCAAATTTTTGTCAAAGGTAATATTTAAAGATCTGAGCTGTGTAATGAATGGAATGCTATATTCTGTCAGATAACAGTAATAGATGTTATTAAGCAAAAAAACATGGTATGCTGATGTAAGTGGATGTGGCACACTCTACAGATGATAATTCCTGTCTGTGTCTGCAACAATATGAAAAGGAAAGCAAACCACAGGAAAAATCCTGCCAGATAATTTAGAGATAAGAATTAGTTACTGGGAAAAAAATTTGGAATATCAGTTTGATTAAATGCCAATATTGGAGTTTCAGCATAACAGCTTATATTTCCATAATTATTGAGTCCAGATTGTCATGGTGTGTATGTGTTGCTGTGTCTTTGTTTCTTCTTAAGCCTGTTGAAGACATGAGCAAATTTACAATGATAAAAAGAAAATCAAATCCACGTCAACATGCTAAAATAATGGAATATCCAGATTTTTGCTTTCTGTTCATGAGTCTGTTAAAATACAAAAATAATTAAAGTAAAGCAAGTGAAGTATACATGTTGCTTTCCTAATAAGAAGCAGGTAAAAATCACCAGCCTAAAAAATAACCCAGATATTATGGACAGTTATCAAATTTCAAAGATTAATCAATGGGAGAAAAAAAAAGGAAACAATTGTATGCTGCAATAGTTTTTGTAGTCCTTCTTCCCTTTTTACAAATATTTAAAAAATGAAAAAGTTTTTCATAGCAGTCAGATTATTTCATCAGAAGACAAATGAAACCCCAATGTCATACAAATGTTTATCCTATATCCCTTCATTTTCCCTGTCAGAACAGTGCCCCAGCAAGGAAAAGATAATTCTTGCTATAGTTAGCCTGGCATCAGGAGAAGGCTGTTTGACTAGCCAGTTAATTTTGGCTTGCTGAGGGATAATTAGCATAAACTATTTTTTCTAGCCACTTATTCATTTTCATTAAACTTACAGGAATTTAAATAGGGACTTCCACTCCTCAATCAAGTTTGTCAAAACTGGGCCTTGTTTTCGATTGACTTTGGGCGCAGCAGACAAACAGTACAGTTGCACAAACCTTCATTCCTAGCAGAGCTGAAGCAGAAGCTTAAGTGCCTCTAGGAAGAAGCATAACCTGAGCACTCAGAATAAGGTTATAAATTAAACTAGAGCAATTGATTGAACCTAGACAGAACTGAAAGGTGTTCACCAGGAAAAGTGAATCCAGGTTTGCTGTAGCTTTATATTGCAATTCCTTATTTCCACACTTCTTTCTGTCACTGTGTATCATCACCACATCTAGTGTACCACATAAAGTCTCCACTGCCATCTCATTCTTCCACTTACTCTCTCAGGTCCATAAGGATGACCCAGGCATATAACAGCCCCAGATCCTTCTGTGACTGCAGGGCAAGGGGCAGGCTGTGCTGTGCTGAGCTGAGAGCCCCACGATGGCTGCCAGGCCAGCCAGTGCAGGTGGGATAGTGGCCAGCACAGCATGGCACATGGAGCAGGTGATGGCTGCACCAGAGTTACAGCCCTTTTCTCAGGAATGAGATGTTCCCAGCTTCGTACAAACATCAACTTTTAGGAAGTGACTTAAGAACTTTGCATTTCTGATGGCCAACAGCTTACACTGTTAGTGGGGGCAGAAGTTGATAGGCAGGTAAAAATCATGATAGCACGTGTCTCTTCCTTAAACTACAGACTAAAAAGATGAGGAGACTCATGTTCACCTGATTGTAAATGATTTCCTGCCACTAGGCTGTGTTTCTGTGACCCCAGTCATTTAATATGTTCGCTTTTCCCTATGTTGTCTAATAGTGGTTTGGCAGCCACCCTCCCTGTGACAATGACTCAGTGTGCTGCTTTTCCTGTCTTATTCTATGAAACACATCATTTGATGTGACTAGCACAGCTCATTTTGATGAGTCACAGAGCCAGGAAATACAAAGAAAATGCAGTTTTCTGAAGGATGCAGTTCAAACAAATGTTAGAAAAAATATAGTTTAAAAAAAATTCTTCATCTTAAAATTGTGCATACAGTATAGTTCATGTCTACCCACCTACATGGTACAAAGTCGTTTTTCTATGTTAACATTCATTACAACATGTCTGATTAATTTGGAAGATGGGTGGGGAGAATACATGGAAGGACATTCTATCTGTCCATGGTACACAATTAACATCCATTTTCTGACATTCTTAGAGAATCTTCATAAAGCTGAGCCTCCCTTCCTATTTCCTAATGTGTAGTCTGTAACTTCTGCCTTTATTTCAGTTCATGCTTTAAGAAACTTGTATTCTAATTTGATAGGTTCAATTAAAAAAAACCTTTTTTTTTTTTTGCCTCTGCTTAGAAAAAAAGAAACAAGCAAACAAACAAACAAACAAAAAAACCAAAAAACCAAAACAATAAAAAACCCACCCCAGACTCTGAATCCACTTTTTCCTTTTTCCAGCCTAGACCTATAACCACAAAAATATTCTTCCCCTACATGTGTTTTTCCTATTTAGGTAGGTAGGAAAAACTGTATGGATTTTCACATTTCTTCTTCTAGGATTCTTTATAATTGGGAAAGAAAATGGCCAGAGAAAAGGACTTGCCACAACCTTCCTCCTTTCTCTGACCTTAAGCAACTGCCTACTCCTCCTAGCAAGAGTAGAGTGGGGAGTGGAGAAGAACCAGGACAATAATACAGCTCTTCTACACTGCTTCTTAGCATTGTTTTACTGGGGTGAAGAAAATTCCCTCTGCTACAGCCACTGCTTCATCAAGGATGTGGAGAGGTTATAGATACTTTTATTACTGTTGTATTCTTTAGAATACAGGAAAGTTTTCTCATCATTTCCCTTGACAAAAGCAGCAGCTCAAAGATCAGGAACACAATAACAGCTCTTCCCCTGCCTCCCCTCCAGTCCCCCCAGAAGTTTGCATTGCCACACACATCAGGAGATGTGTCATATTTCTCCTCCTTCCTACTCTCAGGAGCTAATGGTGAAATAGAGAATGCTTGATGGCAACACCTCAAAAAATTCATGGCTTGCTTCAGAAAGGGCATAGGAGCTCTGTCTAACAAAGCCGAGATCGTTTGGACTGGACATCAGCAAGAATCAAACTGACCTGGCTGGAAAATCTTGGCAAAAAGCTACAGCTACAAACAGCCAGATCACCGGTGAGCAATGGAGCAATGTAGAGCACGGTCACTACAGCCTTTTTCTTTCTAAAGGTAGAGAAATAATCAAACTGAGCACCATCACCTCCTCTACAATTATGACCAAGTACACACACTATAGAATACTCTTCTGAATAAAAATAATGTACTTATTTGAAAATAAAGATGATTTTTTTTAGGGAAATGGCAGAGAACAAAGTGCACAAGGCCAAACTTTCTAATAAATGAGATTTATTATGGGAAAAAAAAGTCCAATAATTGCATTTTCAGGGGAAAGGTCATTATTACTTAGAAAGAGGTTAATAGAACAATATTAATGGCTTTTTACAGGGCAAAAGAGATAGATGCAGCATTAATATGAATGAAAACAAGAATGCTCCCTGTTACCAAAGTTTAGACTGAAAATTCAGAAGGTCAAACTTGTCTTTCGTATTCCCCAAAATAAAGAATTAGACAGTATAAAATGTTATCAAGCCTTTTCATTCAATGAGTTTAACAGAAAGTAAAGAAAGAAAGTGATGAAAAGTTTTAGCCTGAAGCTAACAATTAGAAGCATCGCTCAAGTTCTATGTTTCTGGGAGACTCTAAGGGAAGATTGTTGAAGATAAAAGTCAACATGAGTCCATCATTGAACTTTTACTAAAGGAATTGCAGATATTCTGTCTATTTGGCCAATATTTTAGATTAGACTAATTTTCTAAAGTAATGGAAAATTGCCAGAGATAAAAAATAATTTGCAATATACATTAATAATAGTATTACATGACACATCCATAATGCTGTCCATGCAAAAGTCTTAAAATACTTTATAAACACTTAATTAAACCTCCCAACACCGTGAGAAATAGATTATTTTTCTCAACCATTTCTCAGCTGGAGAATCTAAGGCATGGACAACTTAAAGCAAAACATTTACCCCAAGTTATGTAATGACTAGAACTGGTTACAATCAATCATGTAGGAATGAAGAAAGTATGTGCAACAAATACTGCCAGAATCAAATAATTTTTCTATCAAAACAAAAAATGTCCTGCATACTTTAACAAGGTTGAGCGCCCAGAAATCTCTTAAATGCATCTAATAATTTTTTCCTCATTAATATCTTTACATACACCCACAAATACATATTGTCTACCAATAAATAAATAGGCAAACAAATAAATGAACTGTGTTTACTTAAAATACATGTTGCAAAAATATTTCACATCCTCATTGACAAAACTAGCTAAATGATAAAAAAATTAAACCCCAGGAATCTCCAGCCTTGACCACAAATACTGATTTTCCCTTTTAGGTGGCATTGAGCGAGGAAGAAAAGAGAAATCCAAAGGTGATTATAAAGATGGTTATTATCATCTGTCATACACGTGTGTAAACTACTAGCATGTTTTAACTACAAGGCTAAGCAGGATCTGTCTAACTGGTAATTCCAGCCTGAATACTCAGCAGTACCACACCAGGACTCACAATTATGTAAGTTTGCTCTTAAAATGCAAGTTGGAATCTACTGCTAAATCTCCATAGTGACGAACACACTGAAAAGCTGTCCTACTTTGGAAGATTAAATTAACTTTATTTTTGGTTATTGTATCTAAACACTGTAACTTGCTTATTGTACTCTCACTAATTCAGTTTTACTTTACCAAGAGCCTCAGACAAGGGAATTTGCTTGAAGTCACAGTCATGCTGTGAAACATATATATTTAGGACATCATTTCAGAATACTGTAATTATAAGTAGTTGAAGTCAAAACTCATAATTGTGCATGATGAGCGAAAACTGAGGAATCTTTTCTTGAATGGTCTGGCTGTAAAGTTCCACTGATCCCACCAGTCTGAGCAAGTTTCAAAGCAGATGTCTGTGTATTATTTGGGATGTAATTTTGTCACGAACTTAAATAAAGAAAATTATTCAAGGGCTACAATACTTCTTAAATCCTGATGTGAAACTATTAGTACTGCATTGTACAGTCATTTGAGGAAGATATTACTTAATATAATGGGTGAGATTAATGTAAGATGTTAACTCTTCAGTCCTTACTCTTATACTATGTTCTTTATATACTGTCAGGTAAAAGGATGGATAGTAGCATCTTAAAGGCTTCCTCTTCTGTGCTCTATTTCTCTGAGTGAAAAGATGATGTCTAGCCTTCCTCATATTGAATTCATTGGTTTGGTCTATAAGAAAGGGCTTTTGGAAGAAAACCTTTAATACAAGTCAAGGTAAATTAAATTGAGATAGTGCAAAAAATATAATGTGAACAGAGTATCGTGGCAACATGTAAGGGCTTAATTTCCCCAATTCTAGGGCAAGACTGGGTGAAATCTAATGAATCACAGCAGCACAACACCACATGGAAATCAGCATCTTACCTAGATGGAAGTCACAGCTGATGACTTTGCAAAACAAACCCCAAGATCCCTTAGTATTAACGAGGTACCCACTCACCACAGCTTTTACAAGGCACAACAAAACACTGCAAAGTAAGAACATTCATGAGTTTTGGCTATCACAGTGCATGCAGTCTGCAGAGAGTCACACGGGTAGTTCAGCTCCCTTAGCTGCTGCCAACAAAAGCAGCCAAGTGAGAAGGACACACAGATCTGGGTTCCCTCCCCAGCTCTGCCACCTCATCAAGAAATCACTTCCCTCTAATTCCTCTGGTTTCTGCCTGGAAAAATGGCTTTCTGCAGGAAGTTTTAAAGAGAAATGGGAGCTTTAAAAAGAGATTTCAGAAACACCTAAGTGCAATTCAGAGCCTGACGATGAAAGTATTATGTTTTCTGGGGATTTTTTCTCCTTGCCATCTTCATAGGTGGATAAATAAGTCAGGTTTTTTCAAATAGAGATATTTCTTAAACATTTTACTGTTCCTGCCCCTAAAACTGACTTCTGCACAGTCAGTATTGAAATCTACTTATGTTTCAAACTCTGTGGTATTATATGATTTTGTTGGACACAGAGATGGATACAAAGGAACAATAGGTGTTGCGAATATTTTAAAAATAAGCTGTTTCAAGTATTTTAATCTCAAAAAGTACTTACTCAATTTAATCACAATCTTCATAAAGTACTCAAGTTGTCAGTAAGCCTTAACCCTAAAAATGTGAATGCATAGGGATTTTTATGGGCCTGTTGGTGGGGGGTTATAACATTTTGATTTTTTAAATTTATGACTGAGTTGTTGGAGAGGGGAAAATGTCTTATAATGGGACTGTAGCTGAATGCTTAATTAGGAACAGCTAATCACCTCTTCAAGTAAGCTGGAGAGTTACATAACTAAGTGTTACCATTCCTACAGATAAAGACACTTTAACTTGGCTTCCTATGGAAATGAGCTTTATGTAACCGTTTTGTCTGTCTCTCCATCTTTCTTCTCACTCCCCTTTGCTTTCCCTTCAATAAAAGGCGGTACCATCAGCCAGTTTGAACTTGAGGGTTAAAAAACTCCAAAATAATATTCCTACTGGTTTTATGGACACAGCTGGTGAGATAAGAGAGAAAGACCTTAATCACAGCCCCAGTTTTCTCTAAAAGAAGCAGAGAAAGTTATAGACAAAGTTAAAACTTGATGTGAGATTACTATTTGTAATGCCTGAGCTGCCAAACAGGTTGGCTGCTTTAGACTTCATGTGCTCAATTTCCTTGTAAAGAGAAATAAATGAGCAATTTTCTGGCCTAACAGAGACCAACAGGTGTTTGTGTCCTCCTGGGTCAGTGCAGGTCACTCTGCCCTGACTCCAGGCTCAAAACACAGTCCTTTAGGAAACATGGCCACAATAAAATAAAGTTGAATGGTATAAGTGATCTTCCATTTATTTGATTACTCATACACTCTATATTGTTTTGTCTTTTCTGTTAGCTGAATGCAATGACAAGAGCTGATGTATGATGAACTATCCAGAGGTGTTCATAATCATCTGCTTCAATGTACACTGCGGCAGAGTCAGGTCTATGTTGAGAGTAATTTTGAAAATCAGATCCCAGAATGATAATGATTTATATATTCCTAGTGTAACATCTGGACAAGACAACCTTCCTCATATGGTAAAGTCAAACTACTCTGATATTAATAAATCCTCTGGTTCAATCCTAGTGATGTTGTCTTTGATTTGAAAATCCAAAGGGGAGAAAATCGTTTAAAACAACCATTCATTTTAGCTGTGAAGTATTCTTTTCATTTTATGTTTCTCACAGACATGCAAGAGGCACGCTTTCAACAAAAGGTAAGTCCAAACAAAAATTCCTGAATTTTCAGAAATATTTGAAATTTGCTAGATTTTGAAAAACTTTGAAGCCAAGACAAATGCTGTGGTTCATTCTTATCTTCACTGGCCTAAAGCAAAAGCCCAGATTCTCATGTTTTAGGAGACCTCACATGAAGATTTAAATATTGTGGTCCATGTTCATAAACAAAGAACCTAGAAGGAGCTACATGTTAATCTAGTCAGAATTTGAATCTAGTTTCAGCATTGTATTATTTCAGTAACTTAATATATCATTAGATGTTGAGGATGAATTTTCTCTCATCTTTTTAACCTGGTCAGTCTGACCAGCCAGGGATGAAACTGATACGAAGTGTGAAACGCTCATGGCACCATCCCATAGGCGAACTACCATGAACCTACTGACATCCCTGAGCAGGGATGCAAAATATTCGTTGCCCATAGGAGTGCTTTTCTCAATTCTGTTTCATTAACTCTGTGTACTGTTTTACTCTGCTGGTCTATACTTGTGATTTTTCTGTCTCCTTTCGGAGTCACAGTGTTCACAACAGACCCATTTTAATATTATTTCAGATAGGATTAAACAGAGAACAGTTTCATGGTGTTCAAAAACTGAGCACAGAGACCACCACGATTATTTCTTTTGTGAGAGATGGGAGGGAAAAGGTATTAAAGCTTGTGAGATGGCTGAGCCATTTATTTGCTGTAGGTACTAAAAATGTTATTTTGGTATGAGGTGAAAAAACCCACCATTTTTTTACCAAAGGCAAAATCATTAGAAGTCTTACAGAAATACAGATATGTCTATCGTACCATTATGGTAAGATTGCACCAATCATAATAACGTATATACTCAGAGCATAGCATTCAAGAATCAGTATAGAAGATAAATGTAGGATAAACAATATATATTATCTGTCATTGACGTGTCCTCAAGCAATGAAATATTTAGAAAAAATTATAAAGATTAATAAAATGCCTCATACATCTGCATGTAAAAAAATAGTAGTAATGTTCCTCACATTAGCACAAAATTAATACTTTCATCAAGTTCTTTATCCTGATAAAGATTTTTTCTTATGGCTATAGAAACGTACTGAAGTATTTAAATCACCTGTCAAATGTAAACCTACTTGAGTACTGACACTTTAAAAATATAATGTGAAATCAGATATCATTTATACTTGCTAGGATTTTTCATGTTGACTTATAACATATGAATGGGGAGGCTAGATGCAGAGAGAGTAGATTTTCAATTTTTACCTTTTTTTCTCACTAATTTCCAGAATGTAATTCTGCCCCCAGCTGGTTAAGACACAGCTGACATAGGAGATTGAAAGTGAGAGAATATTGAACCTATGAACTCTGCTTCTTCTCAGATGATGACTACAATTTGCATGCAAAGTATCAGCAGCTTTAGTGCTCAGCACAGGTGCTAATAGATTCTAAGTTCTTTATGTAAGTATATACTGCGCCCTCTTCATTATAGCACTAGTAGCTCAAAGGTGAAACTGTTTTCAGGAAACAGAGTTCATTGATTACTCCTACAGAACATTACAATTAATGACATCGGTCTGTGGTAATTGCTACACCTGTATCAGATCATCTGAAAAGTAGAAATTTAATACATGCTCAAGTCACCAACAGATTCCAGAAAGTTGCATACATCTACTGCCTGGAATGGATTTTTACATGCTTGTGTGTCTCCCTATTGCTCTTTTTCATCAGATCCTTAGTCTGCTTTTTGCAAACAGAACACATGTACTGAAAAATTTACGACTTTCACTTATTTTTCATGTATAACTGCAACTCATCCTTATCTCCCAGGAAGGAAGAAAAACAAAGGAAAAAGCAAAGTACAGCAACAGAAGAGCAGGGCGATAAGTTGTTATTATTATTACCTTTTGAAACAAAAGCTTTCATTCACCCTTCAACCTCTCTCCACTATCTTCTATCATATTTCAGGACATCTCTTCTGATGCAGCTGGAGAATAGATTACAAATACCTTCAAATTCATCTGGCTTACTTTCCATTCCATATATCACCTTTTCATATGCAGCAGTTTCTGTCACATCAGCAATCCACTCCCTCAGTAGCAGTTCTGATGCATCCTTTCAGGTCCTCAGTATCAGTTTTCAATACCATGAGACTAATGGGGACAATGCCAGGAAGTTTAGCCCCTGTATTTAGACTCTGTATATTCAAATAAATAAAATGGGTGAGAAAGTGTAAGTGGAAATATTCACTGGAAATAGTTTTCATAGAACAAGAAAAAAGAAAAAAACTTAAAGGGAAAAGAATGATTTTTTAAAAAAATAAAACAGATTTTAGCATCTATGCAAATGTCAGCATAATTATGGACAAAATAAAATGGTCCCACTGCGTGAGTAGGGCCCCACTGGCTGACAGAGTCTGGTAACTGCTGCTTTCCAGAGTTTTCTGCTGCCTCCATACCCTGGTGTCCCAAGTGGGCTCAGAGGACAGGGCAGCCACAAGAACCCATGGTCCACCTGAGCCCTGCAGAAACTGAGGAAGTGGAACAGTATATAGTGAAATTTAGCAGAACACTACAGGAGTATGACTGGTAAATGAACTTACTGAGTTTACATGGCAGAGAAGTGGAATTACAGGGGGAAACAGAGCTGCGGAGGGAGCACATGATTGAAGCAATAGGATGTGAATACTCAATCCATTAGCCTTGACAGAAAATCTCTGGTGTAGGTTTGGGAAGAGGCAGAAGGAGGAGGAGTTCTGTTGGGAGGTGAGCAGGGGACAGATCCAAGAGGAACAAATGGCTGTCAATGAAGAATTCTGCAAATTCACAAAATTACTCCTTGACCAAGCGCAGACCAGACACTGAAGATGCCAGAAGAGAAAATTGAACATATGCCTAAAGTAGGAAAGAGCCAGTCACACACATCACGAAACTACTGGATATCATAAATTTATCAGAATAAAGAAGTCTGTCTCTAAGGATATAAGTAGTGTGGCACGGCTGACACAGCATGGTGGGAAGGAGATGAGTATCATGCCTGACAGAAGAGAAAGGTGAAATCCTGGTCAATATTTGCTGACTGAGAGGATACAACTATCTCATACCCAGCATATAAAACTTTTCAAAACTTCCTACAGTCAATTTTAAAAGTTTAATTTCTCTTTCAAATTTACCTAATAGTTCTAGTACTGATTTTTAGTTTGCTCCAGATAAATCCTGTTGCAAGTGAGCTTTTCTCTTACATTCCATAGCAGCTGGAGTTTCTTTGTTTTCCTCTACCTATTGCTTGTCACATAGCAGCACTTATGAAAAGTGTCCAATGAAATAAGCACTAGAAAAACTATCTTCTCTCCATTGTCCTTTTTAAAGGTCTCTTCATTGTGCCTTTCATTAGAGATGATCAAGAGATGAAGGTAGGGGAGGGGCTGAGCACACCCTAAAGACATTCAGAACAAAATTCATTTGACAAATTGCCAGACTTTGAACTACTGTGTCTGCAGAGGAAAAAAAAAAAGCCACAACCAAAATGTAAAAGCAGGTAACTTGCAGTCTGACAGCAAGGATTCATAAAAAAAGAGAAGTGTTCTCCATTATGTGTTACGTTGTTTTTGTTTTTCATGGGGCCAATTTCTCTACTGATTCATCAGAATGCAACAGCCCGGACCTACACTAATAGAAAATTTAGGCCATAGTGTGACCTTAAATTATATTCCTAAATATTTGCAAAGTATGTAAACTGCAAAGGCCATGAAAAGGAGTGAGAGTTGCCTGGGTAATCCGACACATTTCCAGTCTGAGGACTTTTGTATGCCTTTGAGCTTTTTAATGTAAAGCCTACCTCCATATTATAATCCTAACAGCTCTGATTCTACAGCTCTCTTTTTCAGTGTTTCCTTGACACACCACCACACCCCCCCACACCACCCTCAAATTCTTTTAAAATCCTGGAATAATTTGTGGTCAAAACTAAATCTAAATTAAGTCCATCTGGGGGAAGTGGAAAAACCTGAATTCCATCTTGTTGTCTTGAACATCCTATGGTTGCATAACAACAAAATGCCTTTGTTCTCACAACTAAAGTATGCATCAAGAATCAAAGAAGCAAGAAAAAAAGGGAATGTTCCAAGCTATTACTGTAACAATCCAATTACAATGCCTATCAAACTTAACTTCACAGGTTATAGCTCCTAATTGCCTGACAAAAATTGACACTTCAGTCGCAACAGCATAATATAATCAGAGTCCAAATTAAATTTGATCGTGGGCAGAAAACGATGCTATCATTCGGCGGCATGGAAACAGGAGATCAACTAGCATGATATCAAGGATCAGAAATGAAAATTATTCATTAATGGCAATGGTTTTCTGATAATGGAAATGACACAGTTCAGACGGCTTCGTAAAAACACTATTAATTAAAAAGATGATAGACCTAACAAGGCATAGAAACCAGTGGAACCTTTCTCTGTGCTTGTTAAGGTGAAAGATGACAATGTTTAAGAACAGAAGTTTATGCACTTTTGTGAAAAGTATTCCGCTGATTCTGTAGCAAGTTTACTGGTTCTTGCTTAGTGAAGCATCTTTCTCTAGGGTGCTGTGTAAGAGGGACATAAAAAGTGTCTGAGGCCATAATATGGCATTGTAATAAGCATGAATACTACCAGCTATAAAAGAGAAGGGTCCAGTTCATAAAAAAATGCACATGGGATTTTTGCATACTCCCAAGAAAATAGTGCAGGGGAAAATATTTTATTTCCCTGTACAAGGAGATCTGTTCCCAATTCACTTTGGAGAAATACAGAGGTGCTTTATGCTGGAAAGAGAGCAAGCTGAAAATCCACCCTCAAAAGTTTCCTTGAGCAAGAAAAGACAAGGCCAGTGCCTCAGACTGCTGAAGTTCAGACAATGCTTCTGTTCCTTACACAGAGCTCCAGATATTAACGCAATAAAAACCTCCAATACTAATGCAATGCCACAGGCATCGAGTTTGAAATAATGCTCTCAAAGGGGTGATCGCTGTACCATTGAAACCACTGGGTGCTTCTGCCATGGCTGGAACAAATGAAACTGCAGTTGTCCTGGTTTGAGGAAGAAAAGGTCTATTGGCTGCTAATGATCTCCATGATCTACTCCCTTGTGCTCCCGTTCGGGCTCTACACCCTGCGGGATGGGTCACTGCCCAACACACATGATTGAAACTGCTCTTGAGGTCCCTCAACTCCTTCTTCTTCAGTAGCTGAGCGAAGCAAAGAGGCATCCCCTGCTGCAATTCCTTGCTCCACAGGCAGCTGCTTTGGAAATGCACAAGCAGAGGCCTCTGAAACTTCTTGCTGTGGGAGACCAAAGATTCAAAAGCCTGAAAAATAAAGGACTTTCAGAAAGAACAGAAGGGAAGAAGAGGCAAAGACAGGTGTACCCTTGGAAAAGGATGACTCAAAGCAGATCCTCCTGACCCTAGAATGCAACTGCAGTACATTTCAGCAAATCAGAGACTCAGTAACTAATCTCATGTTCCTTAGATTTTCTAACGGAGGGTCACCTAAATCTACATGTCACCTCCATCTGCCTCTGAACTATCTTCACCTGATAATCAACACCCTCAAAGATCACCTCACTTGCAAAACAAAACAAAACAAAACAAACAAAAAACCATAAAATACTTAATGCTAATCTATTTGGAGCAGCTCCAAAAATAAAAAACATGCAAATAGTGGATGTACTTTTAACTTGCCCTAATTATTTAATAGTGCTTTTGCAGAATGCACAACACTTGCCTGAATTGTCAACATTGGTTTTAAAAAGAAAGTCTTTTGAAAAACCTTTGAAAAACCCCACCTTTGTTTTTAAAACATTAAAGGGGGAGATATTATGTAAACAATATATCATCATTGCACTGTACCTGTAAGAGCTCTAGGACAGGTCATCAGGTTTCAGTGCATTTTATTGAAATACTCTTTAGCTCTTTGCACACAATTATTTAAGGCAGATGCAAAGAATGCTGTAATTCAACATGTAGACAGCTCAGGTGTCTGAGTATATATATAGTAATACATATGAATGGAGGAAACAGATACCCTATAACATCAGCTAGCAAGACATTAAACAATATTGCAGCTACCATATGATTATCTCTTGGGTTTCAATAACTTGACATCATGAGAGGGTGTTTACAGATAAACTGAGAAATTTTAAAACACAGTGTATCAATATTTTCTTGGTTTTTTTTCATTGTGTAGCAAAGTTCAGAACCAGGAAGAATGAAAAACAAGGAATGAAAATAGAGACCCAAGTTTGTGTTGTTTGGAGGTTTTTTAGTAAATAATTTAATTATATGGCTTGTGATGTATTCTGAGCAATGATGTAAACTCCTTTCTGACAAGAGTGGCACTGCTCAGAAGCAAAAGTGGGTATACTTATCCCCACAGCAGGGACTTTAACACAGAGGCAGCCAAAACCCAAATCCATTGTGACCATTAATCCTGCAGGGTAAAGTTATAGACTGAGTCATCTAATGGATAAGTTCCCTCTCTAAATTTCAGAAAATTAAATCCCATACATGCCCTTTAAGCGTTCCAGGGTCAGCTCCACACCCACTAACTCTCAGGCTTGATGGGAATTTTCTGACAAAAATGATTGCAGGAAATGTCATTTGATGTGCTTTGACTATTTTGTGGGCATGGTCTGTTCAAAGGTGGTATTTCAGATAAAAAAAAGAGAACTAGAACATCTAGACTAACAAGCAGGTCAGCAGTCAGGGTGCTTTGCAAACTAACAAAAGAGATCCATGCCCTTATCTCTGCACGGTCTCATTCAGGGCTCACTGGTGATTCCAGATTACCAAGTCACCTTTTACTTCACCGCCTGTCTGTTCATCACATCCCCCTTTGCTGTGAAAATTTCGAGTGGTCTTGAGTTCATGCTACTGACAGCTTAACATCTCACATGCAGTAAAAGCCATTTCCACCTTATCTTTGCTAACAGTGTAAAATCAAAACAATTATCATTCTTTAGTTCAACCCTGGCCAGAGGAGAACCACTGTAAAAAGAGATTCGCCACTCTGCATCCCACTGCTGTTGACCTTGAGGACTTAACAACAGGAAAACACCTTGCTTAGGTAGGGCTGCTATGGCTGAGAGCCCTCCCACAGCCTCATTGCAGATTGCAACTCCTGATAGGTACAACCTGAAATTCTTTGGTTTTCCAGGAGGACTCACTGTGACAGGGAATACACAGCATTAAGAAGAAAATAAATAATGAAATTAAGCCTAACAGGGTTGCTGGCCCATTTTCAGGTCCCCCATTCTAAAACTTGCAAATATCACCATTAGGCACATGTCCAAGTCTATTTCCCTGGTGAATTCAGGCTTATGCACCACTCGAGAGGAGTCTGTTAATGACTACAAAGATCCACAGCTGTTTACAGTTTAGACTCAGTGGTGGACCAGGCAATAAGCTTGATCCAACAATGAAGTTGTTGGACTCTCACAGCAAGGGGAGACATTGTGTCAACTGTTTGCTTGCTCATAGCACAAGTGAGTACCAGGACAGCTTAGCGGGGCTCCATGGAGCAGGGAAGGCAGTAGGTATGGATTGGAGAGAAGATGTGCAGAGCCCTGAAAATGAAAGAAGTGTATACAGGAATGAAGCTTAAATAGCTTACAGAAGCATAGATGAAATAACAAATAAATAGGGCAGGGAAGTTCCTTACCACACATCCATAAAGGGACACAATCTATTCAGAAAAATATTTCAAAATCAGATTTATACTCACTTGTAGAAGTCTGCTGTGACATTATTTGCTGTAAATCCTTTTTTTCTTTTCTTTTTCTTTTTTTGTTAGTTGCTTGTCATGGGACAGGTTTCTTGCAGAAACTTTGTGGGGGTTTCGTGAATGAATAAATGAGAGAAACAGCTTTTCAAGTAGGGTCTGGTTTTCAGGAAAATGATAGTAAGAGACAGACAGGTTACCAAAAACCTGCAGAAGAGTGGGGGAGGGTATAAAGGAGGCTTATATTAAGCTTCAGATTTTCAGACATGGAAATGAATGTAATATTAAAAAGAAATATGTAAGAAGGTGTTTGAGGTAAAAAGAAAATGGGGGAAGCAGATAGAAAAAGCAAAAGTTATTTTATAAGAGGATACAATCTTTCAACAACATATCAAATAAGCACCTCTTCAAGCCATGCTCTGACTACAAGTCCAAACTGTCTGCTGATTAGGAATGGATGTAATAATCCACTTTAAAACAAAATAGAAAGTATTCTTCAAGGAAGAATTCCTAGACACCAAGACCGGCAGACCCAAAAGAAGGCTTCAAATATTAAAAATTGACAGAATTAGAAAATTTGCCAAAAAGGCACCCTTGTCAATGCTAGATTTTAAAGCATGACCTGACAATGTGAACTGGTCCAAGTTCATTTCACTTAGAAGTAGTGCTTTTCTCATTAAAGCAGTGTTTTCTGTCTTTCAGTTAAGATGGTTCCCAGAACTTCCACAACTGGTGCCAAGGGGTTGTTACAAGATTATTGAAAGCCTTAAGGACATGTCTGTGTGGGTGGGCAGCTGATCAAGTTATTTATTGATTGACCAGTTAGTATTAAGTACAAAAATTCAAAGGGGAAGGATGAAAATGTTTCTCGTAAGGTGAAACCCTCCATATTTACCAAACAGATTATCCACAACAGGAAATACTTGATGGTTTGATTGCAAAGTCAGGCAGGTCCTTGGCCTCACTGACTTCACTGGAGTGCTGACAATTTACCAGCGGAAGATCTGTGCCCCCAAGATAGTTTCTTAATGCAATGGCAAGCTCTTAAATTTATAAAAAGCAGGACATAGGAAATACAAACATGAAATATCTTTTATTCAGTCACTTTTCTCACATACAGGATTTTCTAATATACACAGCTCCAAAAAGCAGGAAGAGAAAGCAGTAGAAATGTGTAAACTCACATTCTGTTTCAAACCTCATTTGAAACCAAAAACTCTCATTTTTGACTCATATGTGAAGTGCACCTACAGTATAAAAAGGGGAGTAGAATAGCTACTGAAAATCAAATTCCTTTAAGGGCACAGCTGTGCTGCAACTTTCCTTGACTTTCTGCCTGCCTGACACCTTAGGCACTCAAGACTTGCAGCACAATTTTAGACTCAGAGCCCTGCCCACCCTTAGCTTTGAAAATATCCTTTTCATGTAAGGAGGTTAAAATTGAATGCCCAATCTCCAGAGTGTGCCTGTGAACTGCCCTCCAAAAATGTACCACTCTACTCTGTGCAACTGATGCTAAAAAGACCTGTCACCAGAGAAGATAAAGGGATTTCTGTGATCACACAGCTTTTCCAAATTCAAGCTCACATCAGAGAGTGAAGGAATGTCTTTGCGTGGCACCTGCTTACATATTTTCTGGAGTGACTGCAATCTAAATATTGGCAGCTGATAAGAACAAGAATACTAAACTGTTCCATATAGCACTGTTCACCAGGACTGTACGTTGTTATTCAGCAACAGGAGGTCAGAAAACAGAAGGCAAAAATCTGTACATAAATGTATCCTATTGGTGATTCCAGGCCTCACGGACCAAAATATCACATGACTAAACAGTTTCTGTCTGTTCATGCACCCTCATTTTACATTTAATTTCTTCAACGGTTCAGAAAAGTCTTTCAGTATCAAGTAAGTCAGATCAAAGTAAACGTATAATATGCATGAACAAGTCCACTTTGTATAATATTAACAATGTAATTTCTGTCAGAAAAATGAAATTAAGAATGTAAAAAAAATTTTAAAAGTGATTAAAAGCAACAAGGCAGAAAGCAAAGCAAAGGATGTCTGATGTCTGTACTTGGGGGGGAGGGAAGAGTTACTGTAACACACAAGGATTTTTGTCAGCCCTCTCTATAGCCTATTTCTACAATAACATCTTGGATTGCAGATACTATTCTCTATTGATACCTAAGGGATGAAGCCTTTATATGATACCTATTGCAAAATATTTTTATTTCTCATCCATTTAAGACGTCCATTTATACTCCCTTAAGAAATGGAAACTGCTTTTTTTGTAGGCTCTTATCTCAGATTTGGTTAAAGTCTGAATCATAGCACTTACACCCTTTCCTCCTACTTATTTTCACCTGTACATACAATAGTAGACGAAGCTACTGCAGTGACTGCATGCCACTGTGTCAGGTTGTGGGATATATGATCTTAAAAAAAACCTGCTAAAAAAGTAAATGTGTCATGATTCATCAATTAGGTAGTGAAAGACTGTTGGGTTTTTTTATTTTATTAAAAAATAAATAGGTACTTCCCCATGGATAAGATTTTATGATACCATGCATAGGAGTTTGCTGCTATCTGCAGGTAAAATTCTCTATTACTGAGTAAAAAGCTGAAAAGGAAGGCAAGTGTTTAGCTCCTGGTTTTAATTGCAGCTTCACACAATTCCATGTGAAAATCCCAGATCTAGGCAAGATGAACAAAAATACAGATCCTTCACATGGGTCTGAGAGGAATATTTTCTCTCTAATATGATAAGCTGTAGGCACAGCACTCAGGATGTTTTGTTGCCAAGATCTGCTGGTAACCAAGGGCAGGGTCAAGCTTTCACACAGCCATCCAAAGCAACACTGGCACCCTCAAGTTATTGCAGAAGCAAAGAATTCTTAGGATCTAAGAGTATTCTTCTGATGCTCAGTAGCCCTTAGATGTCCTCTGGGCTGTGACAGGCTGCCAAGTGGAAGGGACACAGAGCTGGTTCCACAAATGCCAAAGTTTTCAGAGAGTCTGTAGACTATATCAGGAAAGGCAGTTCAAAAGGGTTGTAGACAAATTGTAATTTGTCCCTCAGTCCACATGGCAGGCCTAGAAAGCCAGATGTCACACAGACTGTCCTTTCACAATCCTCCCCTCCATCCTTCCACTACATGGCATGGTAGTGTTCCCTTTGTTTTCTTTTTTTAATTATTATTTCATTTTCATTTTTAGTCCTCAATTTGTTCTATAAGCATGCAATGAATAGAAATACATTCAACACTCTGAAGGAGTGCTTAAAAGCCATAAGCAGACTAAAAATTCTGCACATGCTTTACATAGCCCACTATGTGGGAATACTAACCCCAAAGTGTAAAATATGTTGCAAATAATTTCTGGATTTATAGGTATAGTGCTACAGAACTTTAGCTGTTACAAAAAGTGTCCTAGGAATTTTAGCTTAATTTCTTGGGAATACTACAGATGAAAGACTTTGTCTGTCTTGAGCCTGAATTGTATTGTTTGAGATTTGTTCCAAATACTGCAAGACAGCCTTGACTATCTGTGGACAGAAATATGAACATGATAGAAGTCCTTAAACAACACTTAATCAAGCACGATCATATTAGAGGAGTCATTACAGGAAATATTGACTACAGGAAATGACATGCCCCACATTATCTCATCAAGGCTTAGATAGACATCTTGTAGTTTTGCACTGCAGTGTTGTAATACATCTCTCTGGCTTGCTATCAAATGCACATCTTCAAGGCTCTGATCAAAAATTAAAGAGTCACTGGTGTTAAACTTTTCCTACCCACCATTTTTTTAATGTGGCTGTGGCTTCAATTTATGAAAAGCTGACAAAACTTTGGGGTTGTTTTCAAAAAAGTTTCAATATGAGCTGATTTCAGCTTGTGGGTAAGAGATGGGCACCAGAATCACTTAGCACAAAGAGAATACATAACACAAGAGAAAGAAAAACACAAAATATCCATCACCAAAGTTTCTCCTTTTAACCTTTAAGTGTAGTCAAAACCTAATGACTTGCTAATTATGAGGAGTTTAATGATGCCCCTAAGCAGAGGTTGTACTACAGAGCACAGTGTCCATGAACCTCTAGGATCTGGGGTTACCTCGTGACTTCAGCCTGCAGTGAATTCTCCTCTTCTCCAATTCTGCTTCTAAGAAAGCTTTCAACCCACCACCCCCCTCCCCATTGTTGCTACCAACAGTGAAGGAAACAATTTTGAACTCTGGCGTAGGCTGGTCTCCAGATGGCTGCCAGCTTTTTAAGCACTGAGTTGACTAACCTTGCTCAAAGCAGGTCTATAGAACACAGTGCTTCAAATATCAGTGTCTGCTGGGATTGCATCTATATATGTGGAGTCCCACGGCTCCCATCACTAGCGTAGCTGAATGAATGAATCAGGAGCAAGAAGGATAAAATTGAGGAAAATGTATGAGACCTCTCCCTCTCTGATGTTGAATCAGCCCATTAAACAGCAGGGAGTAGCTGAGCATAGATTTTCCTTGAGCTTGCTGACCACTAAAAGCAAATTAATATAACCCAGGCTGAGCCTGAGGCTGGGAAAGACCAAGAGGTTGACTTCCACGTGGAGATGAAAAGGAATGTCCTTAATTCAGCTCAGGTAAAAGAAGTGGCTCAGGAAGGAGCAAAGTTAGTTCTCATTAGAGCCATTTTGTGAGAACAGAAATCATGGGCAATAACTATAACTCAATTACTTGATTATGATATATATAATGTTCTTATGGATTTACAACAATAAAATCATAAGCCAAACCATCCTGGAACGGAGTCACCCACTTTCTGAGGATAAAATTTATGGGGACAGTTTGATGCTGTTTCCCTGGAGTCTGTCAGTCTGACCTCAGCCACAAATAAAGCCTTTTCAAATGCAAGGAAATAGTTCTGGGATATGTAATATCTGATGTAAGGAGAAAAAGTACTGTCTTCATTGCTAGCCACAGGAAAGCCTCTTTTCTTTGGTTCTGGCCCATATGAGAGTTAGTGCATGAAATATAAATTGCTGCTCAACATTTAAGCTTGGCAGAGCCAATTAATACTGTCTTCTAAACATGGGCTTGGAGGTTATTTCAATTAGACCCTCTGTACAAAAGCAGGGACATCACACAGGATTTCTTGGTATTTCTGAAAGGCTGTCCTTAGTGGGTAGTTTAAGTTCTGCAGTGCATTCATCTCTCCCTTTGATTACAACAACCTCCTTTCTCCCTTTACTTGTCTGATATCTGTGTCACCCTCCTGTAGGCCATCTGAGCACTGCTACCAAAGACATGGCCTGCACCCTCTCTCACTTCAGCTCACTGTTCTGATCAGCTCCCTTGGTCAGTTCCCAATGATCCATCTTACTTCATATTTTATTCGGTTCCTCCAGGCTTATCTCTTCCATCATTGGCCAAAATAACATATTCTGTTTCTGTTCTGAGAGCCTACAGAGTTTCTGAAGGATAACTGATTAATGTTCCAGCAAGGAGAGGGAAATTTTGTACACCAAAAAGTGGAATAAAACAGGAGTTATTCAGGAGGCCACAGGACTGAAACTATTTTCTCCATAGTTCTGTAAGGCTCCTAAAGTCATGATGCTTCAACTAGCTCCTCAAGACAACATGGAAAACAAGACCTAGTACTCTGCCAACACTAGAAAATCTTGAACTCAGAGTAAAGCATGCCTTATTTTTAACTTCCTCTAAAGGTTCATCACTTCTGCGAAGTCCACAAAAGACATCCTCATTCTGATTTCCCTTACATTTACTATTTAATTAGATTTCCACTGAGGAAAATAAATTATGTTCATGTCAGGATGCAACCCTGACTTTCAGCTCCTTGTTTTCCTGCTGATTTCCACTACAACCTTGGACACATTGCCTCTCAGCCTTTGCTCCGTGCCTCCAGTTTTGCTATAGGAATAACTGTGTTTCCCAGTCCTAGGAACTGCGTGAGGAGGAATACATTCCTGATGATGTGGTATTAAGGCTCTGAAAAGGCAGTAGGGAGCTACCAAAACCTGGCCTTGCAAACCCAATACCCATAGATAGAATACTTCACATAAATCATTGATAATGTGTGAGGTATCATTGTGTAGTGAAGGGAATATCTTTGAGACACATCAGTTCTGTCCCATGCAACATGATGAATTTCTCTGTAATGCTTAGCTGGATGTTGGAAAATCTGATCCCCTGTTCAGAGTCCTCAAATCAAGCCTAGATAGACAAATAGTCTGGGGGAAAAAATTGTCCTATTTACAGCCCAGTATATATGAAATTATAATCTTTGGTGCATCTGGCATGCATGGGACACTAAGTTCTGAACTTCATCAGTATGTGTTATCAAGCATCTCCTGGTGAGATGGATCTAGATTTCTTGAAGGCACCTTCCAACAGTCCACTAGACAATTTTGAGTCTGCAGTTGGAATGATCAGACTTTGGCTGTTCAGGTTGAGCTACACAGGGGTTTGTAAGTCTCAGATTTTGGTGTTTATTTTTGATTGTTTGTCTCTTGACTTGCTTTTCATTGTAAGAGTATCTTCATTTCTTTGAAAATACAGATGATAGTTCTAGGAAGCTGTTTTTCCAGCACTGCCTTGATCTTCCTTTGCAAGATGAACTCACCATCAAATTAGGGACTGCTGTACAATCTTTTTTATGGTACTTCTGCAAACCCATTTTGTAGAGTTGTGAGCATGCAAGTTTTAAGAGAAGACAAATTCTTACTCTTTGTCTTGATTTTTCTTTTTTTACCTCACAAGTCTATTTCTCTCTTAAACCACATGAGAACAAGTGTGACCACTGAAGATGGGAGCTTGGCGAGATATAGATATTGTGCCTTAAACAAAGATAATACTAATGAATTCACATTCAACCTTTTCAGCCCAGTGATAGAAAAAGATTTTCAGTCACTTTAGCCTGAGCTACATTTGCACTCAGGGTCACCTAAAGAAAAGGACAACACATTCATCTTTATCCTCCTTGAGTTGTGGAACCACTCAGATAATCTATAGTGAGTTGCAAAGTGAAATTAAATACCTTAAAATACCATCTATCTGATCCCCAATTAAAACATAATCTTTTTAAAGCTGTCAATAGCTGCTGACCAGAATCAATAAGGAGAAGATTATGACTGGCACTTCTCCAGTGATCTTCAGGCAGAGAAAAAATACACTGCTGTTGTTGGGTCAGCAGGAAAAGAGGAAAACTGGACCTCAAGCAGAACTACATCACAGACAAGTGGAATTTGAGATCCTATGCAATGATCCCGCTGGGAAGTTTTGGGGTTTACTGGGGGAAGGATAAGGTTTGGGTTTTGGGGTTTTTTAACGAAGAAGAGAAAGAATATGATACGTGATAAGGTTTTAAAGAAGTAACGCTGGAGTCTTAAAATTATGAATCTTTAGAAAATTATTTGTAAAAGAAGTTTTATTTTGATCCTCTATATATGTACACTAAAGTTCCTGAGTCAGATTCAGCCAGTGTCTTAAGAATTTGAGGGAGGCATACTGCTTTTTATTTGCATTTAAGGAATATAAGCTTACATTTATCTAAGTAGATCCTGGATATTCCTCATCACTGCTACAGGAGTTAAAGTTTTAACTATCTAAATCTAGTGTTTGACATCAGTGACGCGAATGATCCCTACTACAGCATGCAAGCTTAGGGTAAGAGGCCTAAACTACTTCTTTTCCTCATGACCTACATTAGGATTGCTTTTATTTCTAGGCCAGAATGAAAAGTTCAGCTGAAAAAAACTGTTTCCTGGTGTGCAGAGGGCTTAGTAGCCTTTCTACCCACAAGCTGTTGCTTTCCTCCAGCCTTCCACAGTACAGATTGTGGCACAAATGCTCCAACCTGCCTGTGAAGTTACAGCAGTCAGAGCCATACACTTATTGTACTGACAAAAAAATCACCAGAGCATTACCTCTTTCAACGCAATCCGTAACTGGTGCTAAGTTGTCCGACAGTCCTTACAACTACATGCTGAAGAGTGGCTCAAACGTGAATTTCCCTTCTCCTGCTGCAATAGCCATGAAGTAAGCTCTAGATCCAGAAAGAAAGGCTACTGCAATTGTTCAAACTCACCTAGACCTTTGGAATGGTGATCCCAAGCTCTTGCTCTGACACAGCATCTGTGAAACACTCACTCCTTTCATCTCTATGCATTATTTCTCATCTAAAGAAAAGTGGGTAACAAATCTTCCATGCCTCTGCTGACCTGGGGAGAAGTACAAGAATCATTCTAAATGTGGACTTGATAAGCACCTAAAATCAACAGAAGCAAAGCTGGGGTCTGAAACTGCTTAAGTCAGAAAACACATAAGGGATTGTAGCACAGACATAATATGCTGAAACAGCATTTTAGGTACTGTTTGCATTTAAGTGGGTTGAGGAACGACATATCTGACTTTTCTCACTGTTATCCATCATTTAAATATAAGCTTTAAAATGACTAGTTTTATTATAGACCTTTGTATATTTTACAAATAATTTGGGTAAGAAAATCCCTTTGCAAGTAAAACAGCTCATTCTAAAGTTACTTTCTCAAAAAACCTAGAGCTGCTGTATTTTCCTGATCACAGGAAAGCTAATACAGAAGAGGTCATGGCATATAAAATACAACTGCAAACATGACAGCACAAAATTTCTGGAATCGATTTTACAGGGGTGATTTGAACCCCTGCAGATTTGCATATTCTCCTTCAGATTTCTTCAATATTGGTCACTTCTGTAACCTATTGGATGGTATTATGGCAGCACTGTTTTGTTCAGAGCACAACTCTTCTGTCTCATTAGAATAGCAGAGACAAAGCTGCTTCAAAATGACTGCACTGCATTGACATTTTGAAGCACCTCTACTAGTTCATTAGCAGTACAGAAAATGCTGTTGAAATCACACAAAACTGCATCTGGACAAGATCAGTTTCAAAACTAACTCATTCTACTCATAAATCACAAGAAAATAATCTAGTTATTGCAAAGTTAGTGTTGTCAGCACTCAACTAGCAGAACATCTAACACCATGATTGCTACCACACTTCACCGAAAACCTACAAAAGAAGGAAAAAAAGCTGCTAAATATTTTTCAATACTGTGTTTAATAATTTTAGGCTTGTCTGTGTTTTTTAATGCTTTCTTTGCCAAACTTTGCATTCAAAAGTAAGGCTCCATCCTCTGACAATGAGGTCCCTTGTTTGGAGGCAACAGCTTCCAAAATCTTTTGTCCTTATAAGACCGGTACGTAGTGAGAAATCATCACTGAAATCAAAATGGAGCTAGACCAAAGTGACTAGAAAGAGGCTTTGCATGCAGAATGTTTCTTAAAAGAGGAAAAAGAAATCTTTCTCATTTTTACTGATCAAGGAAAACAATGAAAAGAAGCAAAACAATAATATTCCAAAATGGTTCAAAATTTGTCTCATGACTTACAGAAAAGTGACATCCATACGAGTAGGGCACAAAAGATCCAAAACAGGCCTAGTTCCATGGTAAGTAGAGTGGTCTAGTGAAGAGAAAAATCAGGCCCAGGAAAGGCAAGGAAGTTACTTCCAGATTGTTTTCAGAGCCTAAATTTAGCCAGCCAGGTTTGAAAGCATTGGCATGTGCATAATGAAAACTCTTGTCCTGTGTTTGAACATGGGGTGTCTCACTGTGTGTTTCAAACAGTATTTTTAAGGGTTCCTCAATACATTTTTAATTGCAACAAACAACCACAAAGAAATAAAATAAATGAAAGTAAAAAATAAGCCAGCTGTAAACACCTGCAACCTCTTGTTCTCCTTAATCATTTAATTCCATACACCTATATTGAAATTTCACACTATGCCTTAGCAGGGCATTGTCACAGCAAAACACTAGAATGCTGATATTGTGCTAGGTCAAGAGTTAAGTAAGTTCATTCCACCCCTGCTATTTTGTGTTTTAAAGCAGTCCTTAGTCTAGGCAGACTCTCTCTGTTATTATTACTTCTTGAATGATAAGAGCTGGGATTGACCTTCAAAAGAGATTTAAATGGCCTTATCCGAAAAACAGTCTGTGAACATCTATAAACTAATGTGCTGCCTTTACACTTCCTTTCTCAGAGAGGAGGTGTAAAGGCAGCACATCAAAGTCAGCAAGGAACTTACAATAATGGATTTCAAAGTCAAAAATCTAATGCAAATCTAAGTATTTGCTTATAGACTCTTTGAAGTCTTGACAGATCAAGTTTAGAAGTATTTTCTTAGATGGTATCTACATAATCTAATAGAGATGATTTCAGGAACTGAGTAGATGTTTCCAGTAGATGTTTTGATTAGGGAACACCATTTTTCAATAACATTAATAAAGAATACATTTTTGTTTAATTTCATTTAAGTTTATGGCACAATACTGAGAGGTTATAAATTATATTCTGCATCTGTGGAAACATTTTTATCTTAGGAGGAGAAACTGACAGATGCACAGGATAAAGGAGTTCCATCTCTGCTACACTTATATAATATAATTGACTTTGTTAAAGGACATTTAGGTGTTGTTTGATTTACATCCTATGTCAGTTTAATGCATCAACCACGTAAGGTTCCACTTGTTTAAATATTTCATTTTAAAAGGTGCAGTAAGCTCATAACTTCACCAACATCCACTCTTCCCTGACTAAAATGGATTCTACAGTTTAATCTATTGCACTAGAAGTAAATGAAGACTTCACTCTTCCCCTTGAGAGAGGAGCTGAGGCTGTCATTACTTATTACCATAAAAGTTGAAGGAGGTGCTAGAAAAAGTGTGACAGTAATTATATGGTGTTTTTCCTTTTTAAAAACAAAATGTGTAAAATTAAAATTGAAACATAAAAATATTTTTTTTTAAAAAGTAATGCTTGTGTTTCTTATTGAAACCATTCTTTATTGTTACTTCTGATGTCAGAATTTTTCTTTTAAGTAAAAAAATAAAAAAGAGGAAAGTGGGTTTTTTCCAGGTTCAGTTTGATTTATGTTTATTTATTGACATATTATCAGAACAATACTTTTCAAATTAGATATACTTACAGCTGCTGGAATTATTTAAAGTGTGGTTTTAGACCTAGCCTGTACCAGAGAAGTTTTCCCGGTCCTAATATGCCAGAAAAAAAGCTGCTAGTGTGTGGACAGTTCAATATCCAGATGGAAATTATTTGTTGCTTGTATATTTTTATTTTGTGAGAGCTTTTGCTAACAAGATTAAAAATAAACAACAATCTTAGCCAGCCTAACTTTACAAGAAATCATTTGCATAAGCTGAACTTGTTTATATGTTTTCTCTCTAAGATTTTAGAGGATTTCTGACACCCACCCCACCCCAAAACACATGAGGATATCTACTATAAATTACAAATCAGCCCTAAGTAATACTGGGCGTTTTAAAACAAACTTTGCAGCCTTAACTCTCAAATATTTTTAGAAAGAGCCAATATGTCACCCAACTTCTGAACATGGGCAAATTGATGGTCTGAGACTGTATGTGGTGTATAAAATAATATAGAGACTCCACAGAAAAGAAAGAGAAAATCTGGAGATCCACTTTGTCTCTTGGTAGAATTTTCTTCAGTCTACAGATGGGTAAAACTACATAAGACACAGGACTCTGCAAATTCATCTGCTCAGTCTCATGAATGCAAGCTATCAGACAACACAGTGATGCTGTCTTTCTTTTTTTCTTTTACATGGAATTTTTCTTACATACTCAGGAAAAATAGGGCAGGGAAATGGGATTTTAGTCTTTTGCATGTCACACAGTTATAATTACTTAAAATCAGCAAAGGTTGGAAAGTGTAAAGTGCCAAATACTATCAGATGTGGTCTTGAACAGAAATATCTGCTATAAACTATATATACCCATGGAGCCTGACTGCTTCCCATAACAAAACATACAGAGCAAGACTGTAAAACTGAAGAGATGTTAAAATCTGATTTTTTTTTCAGACAGGTCATTATTCAGTCTAAGGTATTAAACTACTTAAACAAGCAGACAAGCTACTTTTCCTCCCTAAATTTCAAAATTATCTTGACTAAACTCCAACCACAAGGAGAGAATATACTTTGTTCATTACGCTGCCTGCTCCTTTGAGAGCAGAATATTCCAAACCAGAATATATACAAATATACTTTCCCTCTTTCTTCTCTAGCAGATGTTTATAAGACAGCAACAGATTGAAACAGAGATTTTTACCTTTCACTCTCTGGATGACCTGAATAAACTATTTCACATCTCCCTTCTCTAATTTTCTGTCTTACAAATAGAAATGATGACACCGGATTCTGCAACTCTGTGACTCACAGATGTTTGTCCATGTAAGTTGGTATTATTTAATTTTCTTTCTTGGTACCTTGTTTGTTTTTTTTTTTCCATTGGCACTGATTTCCAACTGTTTGATGACTTCTGTATCAGGTTACATGAATGCCAACCTACACAGAGTGCACTAGCGAGACAGTGCTCCCTTCCCAGGAGCTCACAGATATGCAAAGGCTCACAGCCACCCCCATCTCTCCCTGGCAATCCAGGGAAACTGCAGGGTTAGGCCAGTGCCTTGAGTGGAGCCACATTCACCCTTACTGTGGGGCTGAGGGATTTAAAACACCACGTCATGTTTGGTACTGTTGCCCTAGAGTACTTGTTTTTCTTTAATGAATTCATCCTTTTGAGCTATTTTGGGGGAAAAGAACCTTTCTTCTTCATGCTTGTGTTTGTTTTACTTTTGAGGTGTGATCAAAGTAAGTCCTGGCCGTGTAATCACTTAATGCATTTTGGCTGCAGTTTCAGCCTTCTTTGAAATTTATCCCTTTTCTCTTGCCTGTGACAGCCAAACTTTACCTCCAGGTAGTAAAGAAGGCTTACAAACTCTTTTATATATCACATCTGCTTTCAGCCCATTAATCACCCAGATTGTAGACAGTTTCTTCCTTCTCCTGTAGAGTATGATTTTGTCTAGACTAGGAATTAAAGAGTGAATTTTAGCATGGTCCAGCTAACACGTTTAAATGTGGACCAGGCTCTGTATCCTTTAACTCATGTTCAGCCAGGCAAGTTAAACACTTAGGAAGACATTATGCTTCAACATGACAAGTTTAACACATGCCAAAATATGATCTCCCTTGTTTAAATTACAGGTAAAATCTTGGCCCTTACAAAGTCAGCGTAAGTTTACTATTGATTTCAAATTACCCAGAATTTCCCACATAAATTTAAGCATACTTCTTTAAGAAGTACTGTGTAAAGAATTTACTTTAAAAATCAGAATGTATTAATTAATGTATAAATTAATGTATAATTACTTGAGTAAGAGCAACTACTTACTACAGCTGTGATATAGGAGCTGAGAGTTACACTGTGATTCCGTGTCTTTAGGGACCCAACTCCTCTGCCGTTGTGGCCCAGCTGCACAGTGATACTGAACCACAGCTTCTCTCCGTGGAAGTTCAATTTAACCAGCCCATCAAGCATAATTTTATAAATAGCAGTCAATTTACCTTTTCAGGAGGTCTACCAGTTTTATTGTCCTTACATTTCTGGCTGCCAGTTTCCTGCTTTCTCCAAAGAATTCCATTCAGCTGGGATAGAAGTCTTCCTCTCCATCATAAGTAGTCCTGCTGTCAGAGGTTTCTCCACAGCCTCCATGTTCCATTTCCATGTTCTAACCCAGCATTCAACTGTCATGAGTACTGAAACAGTGATTTGTAATGCTGTGCTCTCACTCAGGATGCTGAAACCTCCAGCAGAAGAAAGCTGATTTGGGGAGGGAAGGTTCTTTGTGTTTTTCAAATCAATTAGTTCTTGGGCACACAAAGCAGAAGTACCACTTAGTTTATTCACCAGAGATTTGACAGAGACATAGAAAAATTTAGCAGTAAATGAAGGACCAAGGAAATAGGAAGAAAACTTTGATGGAGGAGATGGGCAGGTTTTTGTATATGGTGGCTTTTTCACCAGGAGCACACAAAGCCCTTGATCAGATTGCAGACAGGGACAGTGAATTAGCATGGAGATGTTCCTGGAGCCTGAACTTTCAAAACTGAGTTACAGGTGATGGAGAACTGCCTCCTGCCAGCCTTCACCTCATAATAGAGAAAAGTCCAGCATTGCCTCTATTCTCTGATTTTGGAAGAAAGCATTTTGTTTTAAAGTATCCATTTGATTAATAAGTTTTGTATAAATGATTAATAAGCCATCAAGGTCTTTAATATCATTTTACCTTGGGTTTTGTTTACTCTCTATTTGCCTTCTAAAAAATGTTTATGCAACATTATGAGGCAATGCATATTTATCAAAGACTGCAGGTTAATGGAGGATGATCAGGAAAGCAGAGAGAAAACATGATTTGCCTATTAAGTTGAATTAGGAGAATTTGGAGGCAAAATGCATGGTAACTGTTATTCAATGTCTGCCAAAACTTAAATCATCATCTTATATCAATGCAATGCCTCCCCTCCCAGAGTACATTGCAAGCTATGATAGAATCATTTCACACTACCTTCAAAACTCACCTACCTCTTGAGAAGTATCTTGTATCTATGCAGCAGTCTCACACAATATTTTTGGCTATTAAAATGAGCTCGAACACAGAGTGAAACATCAGACTGAACAATGTAAGGCAGAGTACTGCTAGCCAGCTGGAACATTGTGTACATGTATTTTTTTTAAAAAATTACATTGTTCTTAATGCCCCACAAATGGACAAGCTGTGAACAGAGGGGACATAACGAAAGTCAGTACAGAAAAGCCACACTGCAAGCTCACAAACGCACTCCCCTGCCGGGCACTTTACAATTTCAAATTTATCTCACAGGTCCTGTGGCAAAGCTAGGTACAGATGCACCAGCAGCAACCAGGAATAGGTTATATGGATGGTATTCCTTGCCAAGTGGGAGCTGCAATCTCTCTTTTTAGGTTTTTTTTTTTTTTTTAATTTAGCACATATAATGAATTTCACAGAAGGTAGTATCTGCTCTTCAGATAACAGGTCTGCACTGAAAAAAGTAACAATAAAACTATGTTAATGTGACCTTGAAGCTACAAAGCTTTAGTCTGAGGCATACCAGACTCTCAAGCAGTGTCCATCCTTTTATAAATTCAGCTTGATGGTAAGTTAATGAAATAATAGTCTTTCCATATAAGACTGATCCACTACATCAACACAGACAACATGCATACTTTCTGATTACCTCTCATTGCTGTAACAATATATCTCAGAAGGAACTTTCCTATAGTTTACATATGCCTGTCAAATCATCATAGTCTAACAGCTCCAGGAATCCTAAGATCAATCTCCAAGATTGTGCTAAAACTCTATAGTGACTTGACCCTGAACTTTGGCACAAGCCTGCCCTTTCCTGCTCTGTTCCTTCTCACCCACCCAGAACACATGCATCAAATTAACAAGGAATGGAACATTTCATTAGTTTCGTTCACTTCTGTGGCTTAGCAAATTTTATGTATGCTGCTGGACTGGGAGGATCAAGTTTTACCATATTCTGCAGTCTCAGTCTATATGAAAGCATAATTGTTCTATTCATTCTCATGGAAGTAAGACTGACGTACCATAAGCACTCAGAAGATTTCAAGGGAGTGTTTGTTTACAGGACAAATGGGTCCCTAAAGTTTTGCTCTTAAAGCATATAGCCTTTGGGCATGTTTCAGCATCATGATTGGTGCTCATAACAGGAACGTTCAGCTAGTGTGCTCCCATATGAAGTGCAGAATCCAGTTTGAGATTAAAGGAAACCAGGTACAGTTCATGAAAAGAAAGTCTGACATGCTCAGTACACAGTTTACCTTCACATTAATACAAGTAGGAAGCAAGCAGCTTGTGTGTTAGGTTATGGTCTGGAACTTACAGGGCAATTGCAACAAAGGCAATGGCTTATTGTAGACAAAAAAAGCTGATAGGAGTCACGACCTCAGCTACAGTCTTTTGTTTACAGACTGAAAATGAAGACTGCAGACAGAGATGAGAGATTTCAATGTCATCTGGAGTTGTTTTGGATTTATTATGGAGTAAAACAACTCAGAAACCCATTCCACTGAACCTATTTGTGAAACAAGTTTGCAGACAACAGAAGAGGATAACTAAATATATTCAGACTGAATTGAAGTCTTTCTTTTGTAGGACAAAGATCAGTGTTTCATCAAATAATTTTTTTTTTTTTTACCAAAAAATGTATCATATTTGGTTAAAATTGTATCATTTTATTCTCTGCCCATTTCCACTGAGAGGGTGCTCAGAATTCTTTTTTCCAGAAATACAACAGCCAAAAGCTCAAGCATGTTAAGAAACCACACAACTGGAACACACTAACAAAAATACACCTTTTTTATTGGGTTTGACCTACCTTAAGTTTTAAATCAAACTAAAGCAATCAAATTTTTAAAGTCTGATCACCTGAGAAATAAGGATATTAAATATGATTAAATGTGATTGCATTTGAGTGTAAGGACTGTTCTTCCATTACTGCTTTGATTAAAAAAAGCAATCTGAGCTGTGAGGTAGAAAAGTTAAATGCAGCAAGAGAAAAAGAAAATGGCTTGAAGTTTGTTTCCTTTCTTTTTCAAAATATATTATTTCTTGTGTGAGAAAATAGCATGATTTTAAGTATGTGCTTTTGCAAAACCAAAAGCACATTGGCAAAATTTCTGTAACATAATATTCCTTCATGCTTTTTAATTATAGAAAATATGAAGATAAAAAAAGAAAGAATAAAAAGTTGTTCTTATGGGACTTCTGAGAACAAAAATAGGAGACACATTTTGAAATGAAAAGTGGACTGGAAACCTTAGTTCTTAAGCTGGAATTTAATTGGTGCAATATTGGACTTTAAAGAGTAATAAAGTTTGTGTCCTCAGGTTATGAGAAGAAAATTACCCATAACAATTTTTTGGATTATAATATCTTAGCTGCCTCACAAGTCTATCTTCTTCTGATATTATCATCATTACTCCTCTGATAATTTTCTGTGTTTCATACTCTTACCTCCAAGCATTTGGATGGTGCTGAGAACCCCAGTGAACTTTTCAGATATGAGGTGGAGATCAGCCAGTGATCAAAATTAACTTGAACTGCAGAGTCTTCAGAGCTGTTTTCAGAAAGGCAAAATGTGTCGCTCCTCAGAGATGAGATAAATAGCAAAACCAGCACAGATCACTCTCACCTCTTAATTGAAAAGTTGGCTGCTGATCAGGAGCTGGCAGTGACCAACTCAAGCCATCAGGATGCCAATATATGTTTTGACCTTATTTCTCCACCTCAGAACAGATCAATCACAAATTAATGTTATATTAGTGAAAGCAAGGACTTTTATTGAAGAGAGAAATCTATAAAAAAAATCATCCAATGAAATAGTGAAAAACAAGCTAGAGAGAAAACTAACCTAGACTGGCAGTGGAACTGTGTTTACTCAGTACAAGTAAAATAATCTGGAGTCTTAATTGCATCTAAACACAGTAACACAAAAAATCTTTGAAACATGACAACTGGTATATGAAAGGTTCATTTTCTTTTTTGTTTGTTTTTTTTTTTAATGCAGCAGAAGTTGCAATCACTTTTCTGGCTGAAATATCTATTCTAGTTTGCCACAAAGTATTATCTAAACAGGAACTCTTTATATTGTCAGTGTTCCAAACCATTGAATGCAAGAAAAAAAATCTCAAAAGGATTCTGGTTTTATAATAAAATGGCACATTAGGATGAGTCTGAGTAGGAAACTTCTTTTTTTAAAGATGTTTGAATAGTAAAATTGTGGGGACCACACAACTGAAACATTAGCCTCTGCATTTCTCATCCCTTATTCTTCTCTCATTTTAAAAGTGTTGAATGCAAATACTGAACACAGTAGTGTAACATCACAAAGTGATTCCTGGATGTGGCCCTCAAGTGGGTGCACACACCTGAATTCTCACCATTGGTGTATCAATCCTTCCCAATGCACATGGAGTGCCTGTCTGCACCTGTACATGAGGGAATCAACCCTGAAAAGGGGACTGACACCAAGAAAATATATTGGTGTGGTCTAAAGACTAATTTTCAAGCATGGAGCAAGTACCTCAAAAGTGCTTATGCAGTTAAGAATTGGATTTACATACCTGAAAGGCTTTAGGGCCAGACTTCCAAACTAAACATTTGTGGATCAGGTAAACTACTCATGGGACGAGTGAGTCTCTCCAAGCTTGACAGTTGTGTTTTACCTTGGTAAGAAATACAAGGAAGCTAAAGATAACCCCTCTCTACTCATTCACACACATGTGCACATACTTGCAGTTCCTACCTTAAACTGAAAAGATACCTAGGCAGGGAAAACAGACAAAAAGAGACATACAAAACTGTAATTTACAGCTGGGATACTGAGGGCACTGATGAGCCTGATAAGCTCTGGTGATTTATGGCAAGTATCAAAGAGGTTATTTTTCCCACCTGCCTACCATCCTTACCATGCAAAATATCTGTTCTTTAGCTATTGCCTCTGTTTTAAGGACACACACAGACTGGGAACTATGGTATTTGCAAAATAGGCGCAATAACCCTTCAGCTTTCTTCTCTATGACATTGGTGACTTCAGTCCCCCCAACAAGTACCACCAGAGCTCATGAGTCATAGTATCAAGACACAGAAAGAATTTGCTGAAGAATCACCTGCTGAGCTCATCAGTGCAGAAGTACAGCAAGACAATATCTTGCAGAACTAAAAATATAAGATTAGTTTTCTAATTCTAAGTCCAGGACCCATTTAAAATGCACATTTTCTGTTACAAGAATGAGAATGATGTATGATGATACCTCCAGAGACACAGATATGAGAGAGGCATGAAATTTATACAAGTTTCATTCTTAGAATGAAGACTAAACCTTTCCAAAATGAAGGAGGGAAAAAAAAACCAACAATCAACCACCCCCCAAGAAAAAAAAACAAGAAACAACATAAAAACAAGGCACTCCAGGACACTGAAACAGATGGAGCGTGCCAGCATTTGCTTCAGCAAGGGAAAAAAAAAAGTTTATAATGGAGGCGCTGAAACAAGTTTAATTATAGAAACATGAATGACATCCCTATAATAAAGTAAACCAACAAGTCAAATGAATGTCCTTGCCCTTTATTACAGAGCTGTGGTCATTCCCTCTCTGATATGAAAGCTATGGAAGCTTGCCTCCCTATTACTGGTTCTTCTTACACTATCCTGAGGTTTAGAAAAAATGCGAAGCTCAGAGGCACAACACTCTTGTAAAACTGAAGAGCATTTATTTCTCATTTTTAAGCCTTGGTTTGCTAGGACAGCCTCACAAGATAAACAGCCTTGTTTTCATAAGGGCCTTGGTACAGCAGGAATTATATTCATTCTAAATTTCAGTGCCATTATGCTAACATTTCACATGAAGCAAAAAGTGCTTCCTCACATATCAGTATGGAAATGTGAAAGACACCCTGGCTTAATGCTACTTTAAGAGATCAGAATTCATCTTTCAACATGTGTATCACTCAGTAGCATAACAGAGCAAAATTATATTATTGTTCTGTGCCCAGGGAAATAAAAAAGGCATCTCTTTTTTAGGATATAGAGTAAATTCTGATTGCATCTTATGATTTAGTTAGAGCATGATGCAAAATCTGATGAAATCAATGGGATCCTGTGCATTGATTTCAAAGGGTTTTCAAACCTGCACTGTGGTGGGAAGACATTTGTGAATTGTTTGCTCTTTTTTATCAAACATTAAATCACTTAAGAATCTTACAGATTTTATAAACCTCTACTTGGTTTCAAGGAATTTACGTTGTTGTAAATCTCTCCACAATTTACTCAATAAACTGGATAGATGTGATCCAAGTCAGAAAAGTATGTATGCTCATATTTATAACTCAAACCAAATATCCTTTTACTCTATTATCTGTTTTGCCTCTTCTTTAATATAACAAAAATATTTCTGTTTCAGGTGAAACATTTGAGAAACACCTCTTCCAAATAACATGCCAAGCTTCCAAACCCCACGTCCATCACAAAGCACGGTCACTAAATGTTCATTTGTGCAGTAACTGGAAAGTGCCATTTAGGATCAGAGCTCCTTTGGGTCTCTAAGAGCAAAAAGTCTTACCTTCAGATGCTCACAGCCTCAGAAAATGGTGACTCACAAATAATTAAAGCAAGGCAGAGGTTTTGGGCTAAAATGAGAGGAGTTGGCTAGCGGCAAACAGAAAGACAAGTTGCTCCAGAGGAGTCCAAGCAGCTCATAGAACAGCCCTGGCTCCTAGAAGAGTCCTGGCTCCATGCAGTGGCAGCACCCCTATGCCAATAATGTTTCTGAGGGGACAGATGTGGTCCCTATCTCATTTCTGGTAACATCCTACCTAAAGCTTTGCCCTTTAGTCCACCTTGAACATTCCTCCATGGGCCAAAAATAATATGACCCTTAGCAGAACTATTTCTTCCTGATTAAGGCTGTAACACAAATGGACCAAAGCCAGGAAATTTAAAATTAAGCTGACACTTTGTCCTTTAATTCTAGCTGCTAAAGAGAAGAAGAAGAAAAAAGAAAATCAGCTTCACAGAACAAGTTCTCCAGCCTTAAGTTTTAATGAAGTTTTGGTGTCCTGTTTTTTATGGCTTATGTCCCAAGCCTATCATTATTCAGTGGGTTGATTTTTTTTTTTTAATATTATATTTTTTGCATTTAACTTCCTCACTTTTTAAAGTAAAAAGAAGAGAGGAAGAAGTCTTTAATGGCAAGTTCTCCAATGCATATTAATTATCTAAGAGACCAGAATGACTGCTTTGGTTAAATATGTACTTACAAATCTTTTCATGTGTACATTATTTACTAATAGACTAGAACTGTTCTAAAGGCATCCATTTCTGTCTGAGAAGGTGTAGTGGTTTGGTCCAAAATACTCAGAAGGTAAATATATCTTTAAAGTTTTTAATTAAGTGACATTATTTGAGAAAGAGCAACTCTTCTGATAGAAGCCCCCAGTGTGTAGTTGATTTCCCTGCTCAAAGAACTCACCCAGAGACACTGGGAATTCGTCCCTTTAGGTAAAATTTACACTGCTCAAGAGTCACAAAAAATGTTGTACAAAAGACATCCCTACTTCACAAATATTTAGGAGAGAATCTCCTTTTCTCATCTGCCACAAAAGATCTGTGCCTTCAGGTTTATGACTTTCATTCAGCACTGCAACTCCTACTGGTTTCAGTTCTTAGATCAGCTGTCAACTTATAATATATACACTTTATACTCCTCAAGTTCTGCTCTGAATAGTGCCTGACCAGGACAGAAAAAAAAATCTGACTCCAGTCAGTTGTAATATGAGTGGAGAATGTTTGCAATCCAGAACTCAAATTGATCATTTGGTTTATGTCATTCCTCCATCTTGTAATCTTCCAGTTTTTGGGGTTCAAACTTTGCATTAGGATTTGTTGGTGATGTTCAAAAGTATAGGCATTGCTTCTCACTGCTTGTTTTGTTTAATCCATGTGCCTTCCATGAAAGCATATAAAACCAGGGGACAAAACCATGGCATTAAGCATTAAAAAATAATAATAATCCTTTTAGTCTAGAGAAAAAGTTTTGAATTTTCACTCAAAAGTTTGCTAGTGAGTCAAATTCTACATAAACCTCTTCTGGACTTATTTCCACATTCAAACTGCAAACTACTAGAGGCTTTTGCATAACTTCAGATTTTGTTGTGAAGAGCTTACGCAGCTCTAATCTGCACATGAAACTCAGACTGACATCAACAGCTGGTTTATGCAGGGATCAAGGGCACAATATGCAGTCAAGATCCCCTCTGCAGATAACCCAAAAGCAGAGCTTTGACCTTCTAGCTCAGCAGAAAAAGCTTGATGCCAGTTGAAATACTGGTGATCGGAAAATATTCACATTCAAACCTCAAACAAATGTTTGAAACATAGAATAAAACAAAAATTCTTGCTTGGAGTTTATATCCATTTTACTTCTTTGTGCTATCATGAAATTTTATATTTTTTATGGAGACCTGTTTAAGAGACATCATTTGTGAATTTAGAACAGACTCTCAACCTGCTTTCCATCTTCATGCTAGTGATTTCAGCCAGCAAATAATTGTGGCTACTCATTCTGTGTCTGCAGTTTTGGGAACAAGTGGGATACCTTTGTCCATGACTGCCCTGAAGCAACAGCAACATATCCGAAACGGCAGGATCCGAAAGGCATTCTGAAGCATAACTTCACTTTACAGTGTCCACTTCCAGAAAGGGTGATTCTCTGGTTTAAGGCCTAAACACTGGAGAGAAGAAGAAGTTCTTTTAGACTAATATGCTTTGTTCAGTCTCATTTTCTTTTGTTGGAAACTGAGATAATACTTGTATGAACTTCTAAAGTTGTGCTGTTGAAATACTGTGTTTTGCCTGACAGAACATGCAGCCCATTTCCCAGAAATACAGTGTCTTGTCTGCCCTTAGAAAATAGGGACCAACACATGAGTTAATTTTAAACTGTCAGCCCCAGCCAAAATCCAAGATTCAATCGCACCTTTCCTTTGGTGAAGGCAGGAATGAGGGCCCGAGCTTAGTGATTTCTCACAGATAGTCTCTACAATAAACTGAAAGTTACATAGAAGAGGGGATCAAGGTGGGCCCAGACTGGGAAAAACTGTTATCTGCAAATGAACTTCACTGCAGGTTCTCTTTCAAACTAACCAGGCCCTGATGATGTACAAAGCAGAAGTGCTTCAGGGTTTTATTCACCAAAAACTTGGGGAGATAACTTTGTTAACACTTTTATTTTAGGGAAAATATAGTTTGCAATAAGGGAACAGTCCAAACAGATTTAAAATAATCAGTGTCCTGTGCTTTTAAAGAAAGAACAAAAAACCTGCTAAGAATTTGCATTAATTATGAATTAGGACTTCTTGTGAAGGATTTTCACTACAAATTGGTCACTGTGGTGTCAGATTAGACTATACAGCATGATGGCTTGAGTACAACCCATTCCACCCTTTCTATTATTTTTAGAAATATTCTTCCTGAGTCAAAATCATATTTATGAAAAGTCAAAAGGCTTTTTAGTGAGAGAGAAAGAAGTTCTCTGCTTCAGAAAAGAAAAAAATATGTGAAATTATTATTAACATTCGTTTCCATTTAGTATTTTGCACTGTAATGGTTTCTTGACCAAAATAATTACATGTGGCAACGTGAACCAAAGGCTTAATATCTATTATACAACTTAAATGCAAATTAGAATCTGAATCTTTGTTTGCTTTAGTGCAAAAGACCGCATAGGATATGGAAGGTTATTTAGAACTGACCACAAGTATTGTCATGTCTATATGCAAGGAGCAGATTTAAGGTTGTTTAACAAGGCTGAATAATGTTTGTTGTATTTTTTCAGCTGGGTTTCTAGGGTGGTTTTGTTTTTATTCTCAGCTGTTAAATCGTAACATTCCCCTAATTATTTCTGTCATAGTTACAAACTTCCTATCAGCATTTTACTGGAATTTTTAGAATAGAAGATTTCAGTGTATTAAAATATTGTCACAGGATTATGATCCTCCGTTAACAGATAAATTTACAGAGTAGAATCATAGAATGGTTTGGAAGGGATCTGAAAGATCATCTAGTTCCAATCCCACTGCTGTGGCCAGGGAACCTTCCACTGGACCAGGTTACTCAGAGCCCCATCCCTGGCCTTGAACACTTTCAGGGATGAGATGTTCACAACCTCTATGGGCAACCTGTTCCAACTGCCTCGCCACCCTCAAAGTAAAGAATTTCATCTTAATATTGAATCTAAACCTACCCTCCTTTACATTAAGGCCATTCCCCCTTGTCCTATTTTCACTACATGCCCTTGTAAAAAGTGTCTCTCCAGCCCTCTAGCAGCCCCCTTTAGGTACTGGAAGATGCTGTAAGGTCTCATCAGAGCCTTCTCTGTTACAGTGGGGATACTGCAATACGTATATCAATCAATGAGGCCCGTGGAAAAGAAATAGATATGGACTGATTCTTGATAGATGTTTCAGAGATGTTTATTTCTTCAGCCGCATGGCCGGGGCTCTGCCGAGGAACTGAGGCAATCACGGGACCCGAGGGTCCTTGCCCGCGCAGGGGAACACAAACCAACCAATGGGAACGAGGCTGAGCAGGGGCAGGGAAACCTCGTGTCTCCCCTCAGGGCCCCTCTCCCAGGACCCCATGGCGGGGGGGGAGGGCCACAACATTTCAGCCGTTTATTTTTAACAAAAAGAGATTTAGAACTTAACATTGAAAACAACTGGATAAACATGAGATAACAAGGACAGTTTCAAAACAAAACAAGTCACCCTCCTGAGTCTTTAAATGCTCAAACAGATTCTCTGGAACATCTTAAGGCTGACAGAAGGGAGACAGGACTCTCTGGGCATGCTTTGTGGGGAAACTGAGGCAGCAGAGGGTTTCTTCCATTTGTACATGTTGGAACTCTAAACAACAATAGTTAATTTCTTCCCTCCCTCTCTTCATCCCCCACTCAGCATTGGAAAGGGATTTTTGGGGAAACAATTGGCAAAGGCATGGTTTTGTGAGGGAAACCATGGGTGAAAAAATGGATTGGGAATACACTGGGGGTAATAGGATATAGGGTAAAAGGGAAAGGTGGGATTAGGAAAGGGAGACTGTAGGGGGGGCTTATAATGGAGATATTGTCTAACATGACTACAATTTTTAGCATATATACTGCCTTTCACGAAAACATCATCAGGCCCAGTAACCTCTGCTGCTTGTAACCCTTTTCTACCTTGCACAATTTTGAACTCTACTACTTCTCCATCTCCTAAGCTTGGGATGTATTTTTCAGGGTTATTCTTTTTAATAGCAGTTCTATGAACGAACATGTCTTCTTGGTTGTCGCATCTTGTTATGAAATCATAATTTTGTTTAACATTATACCATTTTACTATTCCTAAAACCTTAGCTACAGTGATTTTTTCCTTTTTCCAAGTGGTTGCTGTTTTCTGTCTCGCTGCGTTTTTGCTTTCTCTTTCGTTTTCGCTCACGTTGGAACTGCCAGGGTTGTCAGTGCTGCCGGGGCCGCCAGGGCTGCTCGTGCCTACGCGCTCTTCCTGGGGTCCCATTCAGGGCCGCACGGGCCGGGCTGCGCCGCTCAGCTCCCCATGTGCCGCCACCACCTCTGCTCTCAGCTGCGCTGCCACTGCTTGGGGCTGCACCCATGTCTCAGCCGGGCCCCCAAGCAACGACCCCCCCATGCCCTGCTCCAGTACGTGCTTCGGCTGGGTGCAGCTCCACTCCACCACCGCCAGCCGCCGCCCGTGCGCCACTCCTCTCACGAGGCTCGCTCCACCACGCGCTGCACGGGGCTGGGCGGGCTCCCGCCACACCTGGCTCTGCTGCCGAGACTGCAGCTCGCGTCGCACTGCCCGCGTGCAGGAACTACCTTGCTGCTGCTCAGAGAGGGCTCGGTCCACGTGGCCTGGGTCGCATGGTCCCTGAAGCAGTTTTAACGTTGCAAGGACACAGCTGACATTGTTCAACAGTCTCGGTAATTAAATAATATTCACAAAAATATTCTTCCATCGGCATATATTTTGACTCAGAAATTAACTGTGTCCAAACGGTCTTCCAAAAGTCTTTGGTAAGAATCAAATCCCAAGAAACATAGAAAAAGTGCTTAAACAACCATGCCAGGAAGTGTTTCAGTTCCTTTTGAGCTTGAATTAAGCCAGAATTTACAAATCATTGTTCAAGGATCTTTTCAAGTTTAAGATAATTGTCCATATGCGGCTCTGAGAGCTGAGAGTCTTTCCATGGTTCCTCCATAGTTTAGAGATGGAATAGCCAAACAAAAACAAGAAGAGAAATCCAGAGTTTACTCACAAATCAGTCACTGTCCTTAGGGATCGGGGATCGCTCTGCTCGCAATTCTCTACCATTTGTTGCAGCGGGGATACTGCAACACGTGGATCAGACAACGAGGCCCGTGGAAAAGAAATATATATGGACCAGTTCTTGATATATGTTTCAGAGATGTTTATTTCTCCAGCCGCATGGCTGAGGATCTGCTGAGCAACTGCGGCAATCACAGGACCCGAGGGTCCTTGCCCACACAAGGGAACACAAAACAACCAATGGGGAACGAGGCTGACCAGGGGCTCAGGAAACCCTGTGTCTCCCCCCCGGGCCCCTCTCCCAGGACCACATGGCAGGGGGAAGGGACCCTGACACTTCTCCTCTCCAGGTTGAACAACCCCAACTCTCAGCCCGTTTTCACAGCAGAACTGCTCCAGCCCTCTGATCAACTCAGTGGCTTTCCTCTGGACTCATGCCAACAGGTCCACATTTTTCTTGTGTTGAGAGCCCCAGACCTGGATGCAGCATTCCAAGTGGGGTACGATGGATGCAGGTAATAAAATGAAGGCAGTCTGTTGGATTAATTGGAGTGGTGTTTCTCTCTGTAAATCCTACTTCATACCAATCAGTCTTGGCCTGATCGCTTTGCTTACTTGCTTTGCAGAGAATAAGCCCAGGACTCAGCTCAGTAAGCCACTTTCCCTAACCACTTTTTCAGGTCAGAAAATCATTCATTTCACAGCAAACTTATTCTGCCCTCTCTCCCTCCCTCAATACACACACAAGCACAGAGCATGTCTCTCCCTGAGTGTGCGTTTTACAAGCTTAGCAAAAAGCCCTACACAAACTGTCCAAAGCATACAATTCCTAAAGGGTCATAATTCAGTCAACTGAAAACTGACTTTTTCACCTACAGAAGCGCACCTCACCAGTTACAGTCTTTTTCTGTAGCTTTCTACCACTACCCTTGCTTAGAAAGCTATTCATAAAGAAAAGAGTCACAAGGCCTTTGTGTGAATACACAGAAAACTATTTCTCTCCCCACTTTTCTGAAAGAAACTCAAATTTCACCTCTGCCCCTAACCAACTTTTCTCTTTTAAACCATTTCAGTATAGGAAAAATTTGGTCCAAGTGGTGCCATTTTCAGAAACCTATGTATGACTGAAAAGAAGCAGGGACTAAGCACAGAATATCAGCATTGGTATTTTGTTAGCTGTGACTTGACCTAACTTGACAGATTTATATTTTAATGTGGATTTCCTCCCACCAGGGAGATTGTTATGCCCCATAAATCCAATATTCACAGAACTCCAGTATTAGGTAGGACTGAGGGATGTAAAGTACTAGTGACAAACAGTTTGCCTGGGGTACCAAAAGAGAAACTGAAGTCTCTAGCTTTGGAAAGGATCCAGCCATCCTCTCCACACAAGGAAACAACTGTCTCTCCCAGCCACAAATTCCCAGCACCATCTGAGGCTAAAAAGCACATTTAAAATTGACAGGGTTAAGAAATCTGGAAGCAACAGGTAGGGGTTGTTATCCACGCTTCTGTGGTTAGCAAGCTATTACACCTCTGCAATAGCTTGAGACTGCCAGAATTGAATGCACTTGGGTTCTCCACCTCCTTGAAGATTCGAGCTTCAGTCTCCTTCTCAAGAGCAAGGTATAAAGAGATTACTAGCAACATCATCTCATACCTTCTCCTATCCAACCTTGTAAATCTGAGGCTGCCCTTGGTTTAAAAGCACTGATATTAAAATACCAACAGTGCTTCTCTCCTTGTGTCTTTCCCACTCTTCGCTCTTCTTTGCAGATTTCAAGGTGATGACAAAAGAGAGAACAGTCTTAGCATTTGTTAATACCCACTTGACCCACAAAAGAAATTCACTAACATTCGCAGCTTCTAATTTAAAAACCATTAGACCGTTCCGCTTGGCGGACCAGATCTAAATATTCTTAAAGGGGTGGTTTAATTTAATCATTACCTTAACAAGCCCCCTTTTAAAATGATGATCCGCCAAATTCAGGGGATTTGTTTTGGAATCTGATCCAATAACTGGCTTTGTACAAAGAGAAGCATAGCCGCATCTGATTTGGTTCAGAACGGGGTGATAATCATGAAAATTACTTTGCATATTTAATCACTGTGAAAACATGAGTACAAACTACTTTCTAGAGATTACCTTAAAAAAAAAAAAGCTTCAGGCTTTGCAGCAAGCATGCCAAGTACTTTGATTTACAGAGAATTATTTGGATTTTATAGAAAGCTCAGTGTTTCAAAGACTTCAAGCTAGTCAGCCACTAGCAAAGAAAAATTACTAAATAGTAGAAGGAAAAGTTTTTCTTGGAAAAAAATTATGTTAACACCAATTGTGGAGGTTTATGTTTGTGGGATTTTTTTAAGTTTGTGTCACTTAACAACCTAGGTTTCAAGCAAATACCTTACTCAAAACCTCTCTGATCTTGTCAAGAGGGCAGAGACACAGTCTTTCCAGGTTTTACCTGGCATGTTTCCTCACGGTCAGAGGTGAGTCAGAAGCCCGCAAGTCAGGGCTGTGGTCAGGACTTTCACAAAGTTTAAGTTAGGAGAGTTTGCATCAGGACTGCTCTCTGGTATGTACACAGGGCTTATGGCGGGGAAAAAAGGTCTGTCAAGGCACAGAAGTGTCATCATCATCTAGCTTCAGATTTCTATCTGGATGTCGTTAGTTGAGGTTCAGCTACACATAGAGAATTTAGAGACAAATGCCTAGAGAAATTAATTTTTCTCACCTAGATCAGACAGATAAATAAAAGTACACTGAGCAGTAGTTAGCAAAAAAAACATATACATATACATGACTTGCAAATATTTCCCCAAGCCGAAGCAACTGGATGCCAGATGAGTATTCCATGGCATGTAAAACTAAATTTGCTGCTGAGATAAACAGGTATAGCTCCACTTAATCTGTCTGAGTTGCCTCTGCTTAACACTTGAAGTGAATTAGGCCCTACTTTTACTGTCAGTTGCTTTTAAATCCTTACACTGTGATACAGTAATGTTTGTAAATAACCCAGCATCTGAGAGCTACAGTGTAGGCAGAATATCTGAGGGATAATTGTCACAGGCATCTTAGATAATGAAGCCTGCTCTAACAAATATTTGTAGGAATCATCTCAGAGGTGTCTGCCTGTCTGTAGCTACCATGTGTGTACAAAATTCATGAAAAAGCATGCCTAAATTTTCTGTGGAAACTGGTGTAATATATACATATTCATATGAAATATATGTCATACAGTCCGCTCTATTATAGACACCCATTTTTATATGTTATACACACAAATATATACACGTGAACATATATATATACACACCTGTATCTTTTTGCATACTTTTCTTATATAGTACATATTCCTCTAAGCATTATATGTTCCACAGCTTCAGCAGACTAGAGGTTAATGAACAGGCTTTTTCTCACATATGCACAGAACAGATAATTTTCTTTACTGTTCACGATAAGTTGAAGGAGTATTTGAGTGACAGACCAATTTGTCAATCAACTACAAAGTGTTGAAGAAGCTTCCTCTGCATAATTTTACACGCAGAGATCAAATGTGACCTCTGATTGTACAGTGGGTATGGACAGTCAAGGTTACGGAGTCCAAAGGAGTCATGCAAATCAGTTACCTTTTCTGAGTGCCTTGACTTTCTAAGGTTATCTGTGTGCTAAAATAATCACAGGATTTTAAGAGAAAGATGAAAAATGCTTCTTTATTATTTTATGTGTTTGTATGCATGTGTGAGGAAGGTGTATGTATGAATTTATTGTGGAGCTTGAATGTATGTGTTTTTACTTTATAGCCTGAATTATTTTTTAAGGTCTCAACACAGAGCCCCTGGATCTGACATCTCATGCAGTTTCTCTTGAAAGCTATATTTTAATAGCAGCTCCGTTCATTTAATGTTAGCCACTTCAGATGATTTCTTTGCTAAAACCTGAATTATGAAAATCACTTGTCAATTACCCTGGGTAGCTGTGTAAAAGAATTATTGCACATTCACAGTGAAAAGAAAACTTTATTTTCACCACTTTCCAGTAAAAGCTAATTCAGAATAACTCCATTTAACAGTTATTTTATGCTGAAATACTGAATACCTCAGGGAGTCTTTTAGGGATTTTAAAGTCTCTTTATTTATAAATGATTCATGCTGCATTTTCAGAAAAACCTACAATTAGTGTGGGAAGCACAGAGACTCCTTTGGGAAAGGTAAAAAAACTCAACAAAATATACATGCATTATATACAGTCTTTTTATCTATTGTTGTTTTGCAGTGGACTATAAAAAGAAAAGAACTGGAAAAAATGGCTAGGAGATATTTTATCTAACCTTTTAAATATATGCCTCAGTGGACAGTATGTTGTGAAGTAGTTACCCTTATGATTTGTACAGCCCACAAAATTCTTTTAATGCAGATTTCATTTTGGCTTGCACTTTCCAACCCCAGTTATAAATGAGCAATCTAGCTAAGAGGAGAAGCTTTCTGTGGTAAAACAGGAGGACAAACCATCCCTTCCACCTGCCCCTTGTGAGAGTGATGGTCACGAATGTTTCTATATTTGCTGCCTGGGGTGGTGCTATAACTTCAAGGTCTTTGTAATGCTCACACCAGCAGGCATCAAAGATCACACAGGCTCATTTGGCTTCATGGGGAATCCTTCTGCTCACAAGCCGGAAGACAGATACATATTGCTCTAGTTGCCAGCACTGCAGGAGTTTATGCAACCCCTCTCCTTGTCACATGGGTGGGAGGAATGAGCAGGCAAAGGCAATGAGTGGCTCAAGACCCTCAGCACACACCCCTAAGGCTCCCATGGCTTCACTCTTGATGTGGCTGCCCTTGTTGGAGCCCTGGATTAGCCTGGAGTCCTGCTTTATGCGCTGGTGTTACATTAGAGACACACAGGATGGCATCAGGTTAAGGGTCAAGCTCCAGCATGTCTATATGCCTTAATGAAATTACACTCAGGAGCACATCCGGAAGGGGCAGAGTGGCACTAGGGTTGAAGGCTGGATATTTTACTATATATATATATATCCTTATCTTCTTTCAGACAAAACTCAATAAAAACCCATCCTTAAGTATTCATTCAATCAGAGCTTCTCTGTGTTGATGAAATGTTCATGACTTCCCCTCAGTGTAAACTCTGTGAGATAGCTGCACTCCCATGAACTACAAGGAGTGGTGAACAAGCAAAACCAAACAGATACTGTTGGCTTCAAAGAGACAAGATCTGCTTAAATATATTTTTCCCCACCTCCATGCTGAGTTTGCACTGGTGCTGTTACAAATGACTAAATATCAAATGCAAACAAAATTTCTCAGGGGTCAGAAAGGTCATCCACAGGGTTTTTTTATAATTACACCAGCATTTACAGTGTCGAACTTGTAGGGAGCTGGAAAGGTAACCACCTGGACCTGCTCACTGACCAGTACTGGTACCCAGAGAACCTCCCACGAGACATACAGAAGAGATGGCAAGAAGAACACCCTCAGATACTCTATCTCATTGACCAAATGTGCAAATGACATGGAGAAGAGGTGGTGGGTTGTTATTATTTAGCTAAAAATGGGAAATCTCAGACTGACTGACTTAAACCTAGAGATACACAGAATCTGCATCACAGTCTTGTTGGCTTGAATATATTTGATGTTTCTCAAATTGCCATGATAAGCATTGTTCTAAAATAAAGAGAAACTCATAGTTTGCAGCTAGGCAGTATTTTAATTTTCTTTTTAGTAAAGCTCAGTGAATAATATAAATGAAGTAGCAGACTGCACATGTACCAGGACTTGCTTTGGCACTGCCCCAATTGTTTGGATATCAACAGGTGGAATGCAAAAAAACCCAACTTGAATAAATTGGAATACCAGCAAGAAGAACATTACTACATAGCAGATAAATCAGAATACCATTACTGAGATATTGTCTGTGTGTCAGACTACTAGAAATGAAAACAGGACCCCTAAGTACTATGACTTTTTAACATGTTGGGCTATATTTTTTGATTCTCTACATAATACTGCAAGACAGTGCTATAAAACTCAAAAGATGAAGCTTGTTCAGTATCACTTTCAATGCAGTATCAATTGAGAAACTCCCCACAGTCTCTTGCACACTGGGTTTTCTATCACATCTACCAAACAGAAAATACACAGGCCTCTTCTTTCCACTATTGAAACAAAAAAATAGCTAAGTACATCTAGCATACTTCAAGCAATAGATCTGATTATACCTTCACAATTAAGAGTAAATTATCTGCAAGACTCTCCACAGCTGGATGAACCTATGAGTTATATTAGCATGAAAAGAAGGAAAGGGAAAACAAGAAAAGAAGGAAAGGGAAAATGAAGGAACATGTTTTGTTTTAAAACAATCTACAAAATTAATACATTCCAGGTAAGTTTTCCCTGCTCTAAGATACCAAATGATAGACTGCAATTTCCTCAATGTTGTGGACCTAAAAAGCAGCATGATTTCTATAGGACACAAGGTATGTTCATTGTTCCATTTATATTGCTACAGAATTTATCCTAAGCAAACAGCAGAGGTGCATCAAGGTTTGCTTGATTTTCAAGCCGTGGATGCTTCTTAAGATTTTTGACCTCATTCTGAAAAGGAAGGAAAAGAGACCCTGTAAGTTCTGAGAGGTGGATCATTAAAGTGAGGCAAGACTGAGTGTTGGTGCCAGCTGCACATCCTGGTAAAGGATGAAGAACCAAAGATCTTACGTTTATTTTTCAGAACAAACTATGACATTCATAAATAGGAGCAATGCACTTTCATATTTCCAAAGCAAAACAAAAATTATTTGTGAGTTAGCCATTATCTGCCATCACAACACCACATGAGGTCCTGTGGTCCTTTGGATGGCCACAGTTTTAGGTATCTCATTGCCCGGGTCTCTTGTATTTGTGTAGATCCCACAAATTACATTGCTTTTATACAATGCTAGTGGACTATTGGCATGACAGGAAAAGCTCAGAATAACGCTATAAAATAGATCACAATAATACTGTGTCAAGGGATGTAGAAGTAATGTTGAGTTAAAACTAAACTTCTTATACTTCCTCTTGAAGAAGTGCCATCATGACTTCCACGACTACAAAAACTTTCATTGCATTGTTTCATTCATTTTTCTTTCTTATTTTTAAAGTGAAATGCAGGATGTTTTTTGGTCCATGGATGTAACATGAGATAGCAATGTAAAAAATTAAGAAATAACTCTATGTAAAAAATCCTCAGAAATATATAACATGGGAGGAATAATTTTGCTTGTTTCTTCTCGATAAATAGGATGTGATGATTATGCCACAAAAATTGGCATTATACTTGAGCATGTGGAATCCCTGAAGCTGTTTTTAATCAATAATAATAATAATAATAATAATTTTTAGTTTCACAATGGTGTCTAAGAAGGAAAAGATTTATTTTTTAAGTGTCTCCACCCTATTTTTTTGCCAGACATTAGAAATAATGCTTCAGCAATAAAAGTGCAAACCTTATACTGACAGCAAGTTATCCCTCTTTTAAGATGTTAACTGGTATCAAAATGCAACAGTGTATGACTCAGCTTCTGAAACAATGGCATTCACAATAAACCACTCAATAATTTCATTGACTAAGATGTGGCTTAAGTTAGATGCCAAGTAAAATTCAAGAAGCAACCTGGGACTAGCTGGTGGATACTCTGAACAAGATGGCAAAGGCTCAGGATGCAGTTAGGCAATGCCAGTTAAAAGCACATCGCTCGTTTCCTTGTCAGTGTTTCCAGCACCTTAGGAACCTTTATTTAAAACAAATAAACAAACACACCAACAAGCCCTCAAAAATCAGTTTCCTAGTTGAAAAGGAGGCCTTTCAAGGAAGCTTGGTTCAGTGGCCTTCAAGTTCACTATAAAGCTTCTGCATATTTCAGGCCATGGGATTAATGACAAATCCAGCAAACCATACAACTAACTTTAAGCCTGTATGTAATCTCAGTTAAGTCAATTAGTACGCCTGCATGCTCAAAGGTAAGCAGATCCTGAAGTACTTTTCTGGTCTGGTATGATTATCCCTAGTGATGTGTAGACATGGTAACTGCTAACCCGTACATTGAGGAAACCTGCCTTCTGCCTCAGCTCAGAAACACATCTTTCTGCAGTATCTACTACATATATCATCGATTCCACTGTAAGCCATTGGAGTCTTGAGGAAAGATTAAAGAAGGAATAAATAAGTGATGCTCCTTTCTCATTCTGTACAATATATAATAGAGATGTTAGTTGTACAGCTCAATTGTATAACAGGTGACTAACATTCTCCTTCAGTGTCTGTCTTTAAATGCCAAAACAAAACAAATTTTCACTTGTGATTGTTAATTCATTTCTGGGCAGAGCTATTGTTGGGTTCACCCATGTTACATTAACACAGTTCCTGTACATAGTACAAGCATACTAAGGTTTAACTCAGAAGAAGTTCAATCTAGGTGCATTACTGGTGAAGCTATGAGTTCCTGACATCCAGCTTGAAAGTGCTGGCATGCCTAGAGATAGTAAAATAAGTCATGAATGTCACAACCAATCCATTTCAAAATCTCCAGGAAGATTTATGAGGGCAGATTATGGACTCCTAAAAGCAGGCTCTCAAAGCCCTTCTGCTTAGTTTCTTTCTCCTCTGCAGCTGCTTCTAAATTACCAGACATCCCAGCAAGGCTGTTCAAGCTTGAGTGTGTCTTGACCTAGAACACCCAGAGCTTCTTGAAGGATGAACCCAGTCTGAGGTGGAAATACCCTTTCTCTGCAGTATATTGCAGGTTATGAAAAACCTTGCCTGAAAATTGTGCAAGAGCTCCAGAGCAAATCATGTAAATCTGTCATGTAAATATGTATTTATGGGGTTTTTAGAGTTTGTGTAACTGCCACACAGACAGCTCCCTATCTCTGAATATATATTTAAGGACTTAAAAAATATGAAGTTTTGACCTGATCTGTTGCCATATATCTCATCACTGCTCCAGTGGCTGTGCAGGCATAGGATGCCATTCCTGCATTTTTCTGTTCCACGTGCCCATGCGTAGCCAATCCTTACAAACAATGCAGGATTGTAAACAGGGCAAGGCTCCTTCTTCAAATGGAACAACAGCATTTGCTCAGGAGAAAGGGCTACTGCATCTCCTAGAAAATGCCAGGTTTGGACTGGCAGAGTTTGCCTGTTAGAGAAAATAAGGCATTTTCTGGTAGTGTTGCACTTCAGGGGAACCAGGGGACATCATGGCTTGACACACCAGTATTTTTCTCTTGCACTGTGTAACTTCAAGTTAAAATGATCTTGCTGCCAACCCAACAGGGAAACAAATGCACTTGCAGGGTTTCACCTACATCTGCTAGTACAAACAGCAAAAGGGAAAGATACCTTATTGCTTTACAGCTTCCCTTCCACCTTTTCCATTGTAAAAGGCAACTGGAGTCACATGGATTTTCTCACCTCTAGATATTAAGTGGAATTTGGACTTCTTGGCGAGATTTTCTCTTACCCTGTGGAATCCTCTTTGCGTTGTGTTAGAGAGCTTACAACATGATTATAGGTAAAACCATATGCTTTTTTCCAAGGGAAAGGTTAGATCAGCAGTACTATACCCCAGCAACAGGGTCCATCACAGAGCAGGATGATATATATTCAGATGATATATATTCAGGTCTATTTCCTGATTTAAACTTGTTTTCAAACACAGACCCAGTTATTAGAGCTAAGTTCATCCTGAAATATCTGTTTTCATGGACTGTGTGCTGGTATCTCAGAATTATTTGCTTTTTGCAGGTATCCAAACCTGCTAATTAATAACATGAATTCATAGTACAAGTTCTCTGGCTGAAATCACAGCTACAAATAGATAAGAAAAGAGTGTATATATCTTTAATTTTAAACTTTTTAAAATAAACTGCATGCAGTGGTTCTATGTCATGTGTCGTGATGTGATATAAGGAATGACATGATGTAACCATTAACATGCAAAATGATTCATTCTGACTAAGCATATAATGATTTTCTTATTATTTTTCTTAAGTCATACATTCTACCTTACTCTTAAGTGGTTAATTATATTCAGGAACCAGCTGCAGGGGTGCAGGAAGCAAAACTGTCCATTCATTATCAGTAGCAATACAATATAGAGATATGCAGAAATATAAATGTTATGCTGAAGTGATGCTAAGGTTGCCTCTAAAATAATGCCCCAGTTCTGTGTTGGGAACTATATAGGCATGCTCTACAGAACAGAAAACCTGATGTTAAGAGGTTTTAAACATGATCATGGCATGAAATGTGTCTGCATTTTTCTATGTACACATCTTTGATACCAGCTGGAACTGTGCAGAAACCAGAAAAAGCTCTTGAGGAAGAATATTAGGAAGATTGCATGAAGTACAGAAAGTTAAGGCTGTGAATCTTTATAAGTCTGTCATGGTCTAACATACTAAAGTGCTCATTATCAATATAATGCATCAGCTCTCTAGTCTGATGGTTGTAAAGGTCAGTTATCCTGTATAGCAGTCCACAAAATGAGCATTCTCCAATTAATTGTAAAAGCTGGTACTATAATTCTACCTTCCACACTTCATCATGACTAACAGGTGACATGAGTAAATGACAGACTGTACAGACACCTCTTAGTCATATTAATAGTCAGGCACAGTAGCAAGGGTTGAGGACAGAGTGTCAGGTTTAACTTCCCCTCATTACCATTCAGAAAACTATCATTTAATATTAAGTTAATTGTAACACAAGGATATGAGTCATGCCCTTGTGTTACAATTACCTTTAATATTAAATAATAGTTTTTGTAATGGTAATTTCCTTTGGGGATGTTTCATTCTACATTAGGCAGTTCTGACTGATGTCTGTCTTTGCCGATATCTCTATCAGCCACTAAAAGCTCTTCTATGAGTACATATCCATAATCTACAGGAATTCGAGACCATGAGTATTGTTCCATTGAAGTCATTGTCCTTTATACTAGATGTTTCTAATCTATGAACTGTTTGACTATTTGATTGTGCCATAACTGTGATTTTCCTTTTGAAATCTGCACAGAACTGCACTCCTCTTGCTCTGCTGTGGTGGGACTTCATCCATATCCCCAGCTGCCTTGTTACATGGTATATTCATGAGGTGGGCAGTCTAGAGGATGCATAGGGTTTGACTTGTTATAACCATGGTGTTTTAGCTATCTGGGAGTGTAGTGGATTCTAGGAGCTGGACAAAAGTAGTGAGAAGAGTTTGAATTAGACTTTTAATGAAGAACAGTGTGAGCTCAGAAATTATAGCAGCTGTAGTAAACCTAACTGCCCCATGAGCAGAGTTCCTCTATTAATGGTTACAACCATACAAAGCTGTGCATTTTATAAAAAGTTGTTTTCAGAAAGGTATCATTTAAAAGAGAAAAGGACAGACACTAAAAGCTACAAGATCCTAGATTGACTGTGAGTGGAAAAGTACTGTCAGTAAGGTCTCAGGATCCTCTCTGAGGCTTTAAGAACACTATGGAAATCCTTTCATTTAAATAAATCCTTCTGCACTCAAGAATCATAGCATGAAAGCATAAGGCTCTCCAGAAACAGTCTGGTTGTCCAGCTCTAAATAAGGTATGAAGGACAATAAGTTCTGCTGATGCACAGGAATTCTTTTGCCAGTGTCAGGGAACAACACAAGTACAAAAGTAATATCCGGGGGGAAAGTTTTTACTCCAATGCCCATGGCAATTTTGCAAGGTCAGCATAGGGAAAGCACCAGGATAAGGTTTGAGTCCAGCTGTTTCCACAAAACACCCCAAACTGACAATAAGTGGACAAACAGGTCCCCCTACTGCTATCATTCTTGGTCCTCACAACACTATCAAATGAACTCCACAGAAATGGCCAATGTTGGAACTCCCTAGTACACACCAGTCAGCTCAGAGAGTTCTATGGTGGGACTAAAACCTAAGCCTAAGTGCCTATAAAATTTTTGAAAACTTCCTAAGTTGCAGATTTCCTTTTCTGATTAGGATCTGGGACTGAATGTCAAGCTTTCTCTGCTTTCACCAGTGGAAGATACATACATACAGAAGGTATAAATTCCGGTGAAATTGAGTCTCATAAAGGAAATTCTATTTGAAATTACCATAACTTTGGTGTAGAAGTAAAGAGCTCTGAATTTTATCTTCAATATTTTTTGCCCTTGTCAGCAACAGCTCAGCCAACAATCACTAATCTTTTCTCTCTTTCAAAAGTTTGAAGCACAGCAAAAGGCTAAGTGAGACCACATTCTCAATGTGGTTATCACTTACAAATCTTTCACACCAAGCAATCTTTATACAGCCTCTGTACATTTGAATAACACAGGTTATGAAATATTGGTGCTCCAGATCATTAGTCAGGTAATTACAATTTTTGTTTGTTTGGCTTTAATTAGAATTACTTTTGGAAAGCATCCATTACAAGAAGAGGTCCTCACTGAACAACTGATATACAACAATCCTCGATTAGCAAATTAAAGAACATCCACTTTTACCCCTAGCTTAAGAAAAAAACTCCCTAACTGCTCAACACTACTTAACGTAGAGATTTCAAGTCACTGGTGAGTGAAAGGAAGGCAGTATCACTCTCTCATTTAACCAAGTGGATCTAGATCAGGAGACAAGAAGGAAAAGAAACTCAGTTCTGTGACTCATACCTAGCCATTATCCACCCTAGATATGCCACAAAGACACTCAACAGTGTCATAGTAGTAACATATATTTGCGTATTTAAGGGCAAATGCTTTGTGCAATTCTGCACAGCTTCACTGAATTTAACAGTTTTGTATACACTTAGACCAGGCCCTGACTTTTGTCAGATACAAACCATTGCATTTAGACAAATTTGCTTTGCTCAAGTGCCATCCTGCATGTATTTGTGGCAGAGAAACTGTACGACAGCAAACACATTCATCTTTAATCTGATGAATGCTTCACCACATGCTAGGGTGTGTGTTTCAAAGTATATTGTCTGAGAGATCTGTTCTCAGAAATCATGGTGTGGGGGTTTTCAAAGAGACAGATGTAGAAATGCTTACATGTTCTGACTCAAAGCTGATTGGCCCAAGTACATGAAAATATACAAATCTAAAATTGAGACTAGCACAGACTTAATGATGCAAATTTCCATACATTGGTTTTATAATCCTCACCAATTTCCAGGAAACAAAGTAACACAGCAAAATTAGGGGGAAGAAAGGATTTCTCAGTTTATTAGGTACATGATCCAAATCCTGTGAAATTCAGAGGGAGCCTTTGCGTAAAGAATAATGGACTTTGGAGTAGGCTCTGTGAAAAGGAGTAATTTCTGGCTGTAGAAGCAAAAATGCCCCCAGCCACAGAGCCAAAGACATGTACTTTGTATGCAAAAATAGAATTCCTTGGTGAGAACACTATACATTATGCTTATAGGTAAAAGTTAAATAAAGCATCCCTCTGCTACTGTTGTTGTTCTTATTAAGCAGAAAGGAATGAATGCAATATGCAATTCAAAAATAAATTTGGAGAGAACGAAAAGGGTGGGGGTAGGTGAATAAATATATGTAAAATCACAACATGATACTAATGTTCAATTACAAAAACTTTACAGAAGTCTATTTATTTATTTATTTATTCTAATTCTAAATCCCTACCACTACACAACAATGTCACATTTTAATGTAATATCATGTCCAATGCATATTCATGAAATAAAAATCTTGGCAGTGGCACAAGAAAAGTGGGATGAAGTGTGTTTGGCGGAGTGCGTCACGTTTCCAGACCAGCGGATTTTTTGATTAAAGTCCCTTATCCGTTTTATCATGCATATCCACTCTCTGATTAAAGTGATCTGGAGCTGACACTCACAATGTCAGTATGCACTGAGACCCTTCACACAAAACATGGTTGGAATTTATATGCTTTTAAAAAAGGGGGGAGGGGGGAATGAGAAATAGACCAACCAAAGCTGCTGCATTAAATTAAGTATATATGTATATATCTATCTACTGAAGAAACACACTTGGACTTGCTTGTTTTAATCTTACATATTTCTTTTCAACATTGCCAGGCTACAAATACTGCATGTTTTGCTTCCATTTCAAAAAGTATCTGTCGTGCAAGTTCTTTATCTCTGTTACACTCAGCTTTTGATCAAGATGCTTCCACGCTGAGGTGAAAAACACAGCTGAGGTCTCCTACGGTCACAAATAAATAACAAATTGCTCCAAATCTACACATGCCTTCTCCCTTCTTTATTTTGTCCCAAAAACCCCTTTAATTAATGTACCATATCTCAACCACAGGTTATCTGTTAAGAAAACAGAGTCTGCCACAGCAGAAGTACATGGGTGTTGCAAAGGGAGGTTTACCATGGATCCACAGACCTTTTCTCCAGGTCCCATGCCCAGAAGCCTCCATGTATGTGTAGGTTATCTGAAAATGTATTTTCAAGCCTCACGACATTGAGAGGATGCAAAATACCTGAGGTAAGTGTCATATGCATGAAAATATGGTAGCCATTCTTCTGGCTTTCTGTGACTTGACTTTAAATTTTCCTTGACTTTAAAGAGCTTGTGGTCAGGCTCTTCACCTTGATTGCAAAATGTGCTTAAATATAAGCTCAACTTTAAGCATAAGAAAAATGAAATTTAAGTACTTCAAGTGTTTGTCTTACCTGCAAATAAAGGGTTTTTAACAGCTCATTTAACAGTGGTGTTGTAAATGTTCGTTCTCTCTAGCAATACAACAGTATTTTGCATTTCTAAATGCTGGTCTCCAATCACTAAATACTCTTGAAAAGGTATGCTTGGTTTCAGAGATCCACAGATCTCCCAGGGCCTGCAGTGTTCTTCAAAACCTGCCTTTAAACTTAAGAATTCTGTATCTTTTGGTAAGTTTTAGCTGGGTAGTAAGATTTCAGTAGCTTATGTTTGTTCAATTTATCCAATATATCTTTCCATATTTAATAAATAGCTTACATAAAGTCCAAATGTGTCTCAACTCCTAGGGATTACCTTTTTAATTTTACAAAAATTTTAGGAAATTTTAACTGGGAAATTTTTTTTTACTGAGGAAAACAACTGGACCAGTAGCACATGTAGGGACCAGTGTTGTCCCTCTTCTCACATCCTGCTGAGTTGTGTGTCTTAATGCCAAAGTTCAATCAACGTGTTATTCCAGTGCAGGGCTTCTTCTGAGCAGTTAATGCCAGTCATGCTGAACTGCTGTTATACTGCAGTTTTGACAGACATTGAGTTGGAATTAATGAAGGACCGTCAAATTAATTTCACATGTGAATTAAACCTCTCCTTTCTACATAAACTTTAGTATAAGAAACAGAGTGAGAGCCTAAGGTAACACATTAATTTCTTTTTTTTAGTAAGGCAGATGTTTGAATATATACAGACTTCCTGCATATAACACCACCCTAAACATTCCACCAAAAGAGCAGAGGTTCCCTGTACTTCTTTCATCACAGTTCTGCAAGGAGAACAGTCAGAATTTGAGAATAAAAAAGAAAATAAGTAGAGATTTTTAGGACAAGCATTCTGGAAAAACTTTACCAGGCATAAAGTGTGTTTTCATCAGCATGAACATAAACTGCTGGGCAGTTTCACAGAAAAGCACCCAGTAGAGTTTCCACATTTGCAATCATTTCTAGCCCTTTTCATCATTTCCATGTTTACTCACTACTGCTAATGGCACAAGAGCCATCTCAGAAAGGGAGGATAAGTAAAACTGCCACATACACAGCTGAGGCTCCAGCTACACTGAGAGGCAGTTGCAAAATCCTTCACTGACTTTTTATTGTCTCAATATCAAGCATGGGCTGGAAATGAAGAGCTGCATCTGCATATGGTGCCCAACTGAGCACCATTTGTCCTGTGTGGACACAAGGGATTTGGAAGGCTGAAACCAAAGCTATAGCTGCTGTATGGAGAATTTGTATAGATTACACAAAACCTGGCATATATGAAATGCACGTGTTTTCAAGTAGCTGTTTACAGTTTACAAACAAATTATTACCCCCAAACAAAATTTGTAGACATGTCCAGATATCAACTGCATCTGAAGATCTGGGATTCTGTTCACAGGCCCCAACATAAAAAGGCAAATAAAAGATTATTTAATAAAAAAGAAAGAGTAATACAACTACTTTGCATGGATTAACCATTCAAAATTGTTATTATTACCAATGATCATTATTAATCTATATGCTCTTTAATTTGCACCCAAAATCGCTGCCTTTCAGCCACTTCTGGTCCAAGAATGAGCAGAAGCAATGCTGTAGTAAGATCTTATATCACTTAATGTCTCATATTACAATTTCCTTACATTTAGCATCTATACAACAATAGTCAGTAGTATATGAGACATTATGAATAAGAAATAACTTACTACATTTTAATTGCCAAAGTAAATGAATGAAGCACAGTGTCTGTTCCAGTATCCTTGCTTTTAAAGATTGTGTTCTCTTACTAAAGGGAGAAATGAAAACAAATGTTTGTGAAAGATGCAACATGAGGAGTACTGCGAAGAAACAAGAAAAACTATAAATGCATCCACAGGTCTAATTACACAAGTGAGAAGAGCAACAAAATGGTAAGTTCAAATTTGAATCTGATGGGGGAGAAAAGGAAAAATTCAGATATTTTGGCACAGGCTAAGTTGTGCAAGATGATAAAAGTTTGCAAACCAGTTTACTGTGCCCAGAGAGGGGAAACTGTGGCCAGAAGGACCTCCCTGCTTCTGTATTTGGGCAAGTGGATATTCTCTGACATAGGTACTCTTCTGAGACCTGTGCATTAAAAGAGAGACAACCACAAGCCCATATCCAAGGACTCCTTAGGTTATTGTTAAGGCAGAACAATAGTTCAGACCATTTAATAAAATGGGTTTAAGTATGAACAGTAGAATTTCCATTTTGTTTCTAGGTAAAATTCAGAGAGTGATACTTTCCCTTGGCTGAAGTTACCTCTCTGCACTCTTCAGAAGCAGAAGGCCACTTTTACTTACATGACCTGAAGGCAGGAGCTGGAGATAGGCATCTTAAATTCACATCAAAATGTACATCCTGCAGCTGTTAACCACTTAACAGCACAGATAGTCCCCTCCCTAATTAATTTGTTCATGTTTTTCCTATTTATTTCAGTCAGTATGTAGACAGGAAGGCAAGGGTGCAGGCTGGAGAGGAGACCCTGGCTGGGTGATACCTGCTACAGCACAGAGGGGAAGGAGGCAATAAGAAAGGCAGCAGCAATGACAGTAGGACCTCAACATTTACTGCCACTCAGAACTCCAGAGCACTCCCTTGCCAGGAGCTGCTGGCCTTAGTGGGTTTCCAAAGCTGCTCATCCACACCTCAAGCCAGACGTGCTGCACCACCCCACATGCAGGTGTGAAGCAGCTTCTTTGTAATACCTAGGGTCATGTCTTCTCTGCAGAAGCATTGATCTGAGTGGAAAAACACAAACTTTAGAAGAAATTTTTAACCTCTATCACTCCTTTAGACCTTGAGGATTGATTTAGTGGATCTCAGAGTGTATTTTTTTGCTTCTATGATGGACTGAGTGTGAATGCAACTGGGAATGGCATGTGCCAATGTGTTTGTGGTAGAGCAGAGGGGATTGATTCAGTTTTAACCACAGGTCCATCTCTCTCTCCAACTCTCAGGTTTTTAATGCAGTTTCTGTTCTGGGTGTCTGCTCCACACATTAAGAATTACAACAGAAATCCAGAACATTGCCCATGAGCAGGGCTCCTTAGCCCCAGTAAAAACTGTATGCTGTGCACTAGACAGTCTGCATAATAGATACATGTTATGAATACAAATAAAATACACTGTTTCCAATTAATGGGATTTAGGGCTGGGGCCTTTTAACTTAACTCCCATGGTTTCCTTTTGAAACTTCTGCATATATTTTCTATTTTTGAGGGGGGGTTATAAATCCTGTTTTAATGTTTTGCTGTTTATGCAAATTTCCAAATATAAAGGCATATGGTGGCAAAGTGGCACTAACTATCTGCTTTTCGGCACACATTCCTCTGCTATTACAAGAAAAGAAGGCCTGATGGAAAAGGAAGGGAAAAAAAAAAAAGAAAGAAAGCAGTGTACAAACAGACACTCAGTATAAGCATAGCATTGATTCACATTTCTTAGCTTTATTCTTGACCTCTGATTCACTAATTGCTCTAGTGGCTCCTGCAGGGCAACTGTGGATGCTCCTTCATGTCATAAGGTAGAGTGGGTGCTCAAGTTTGTAATTATAGTTTCTAACTAGCAGAGAAAAGGAGAATAATAAAGGAGAACTTTTTTGAGTCAGAGGTTCCCCCTCACACTGCCAGCCTCACTGCATGGGTTTCATGTATCCAGTTTGCATTTTGCCTGATAACATAGAAGGCACATCATGCTATTCTAAAACAGCAGGATTATTTTCTCCATCCTAATTGATGAACAGCTGTGCTGTAATAGACTACAAAGCACAGCATCACTGATCTCTCCTCAGGCCACCCTAGGAACTGAACACTCCACAGGGAACCAGAAAAGAATGAATGCTAAAAAAAAAAAAAAAAAAAAAAAAAAAAAAAAAAAAAAAAAAAAAAAAAAAAGAGAGAGACAGAGAAGAAAAGGAAAAAAATAAGAAACACCAAACATTTCAATACATTGTCCTTTGGATTCCGACAATTACGTGGCATCTCATTCAGCAATAATTAACTCCAATTTTCCCCACAGTAGTTCTAGTGTATGACATGACCCTAAAACAGTCATACCTTATAAAAGCTAAATATAAACATTTTTGAAAAAGAAATATTGGAGTTCAGAATGTTTCTCACTGAACATCAGTGTTCACAACATTCAAGTCACTTCTGGGGTCATGTGTTCCCTAGAACAGTTCTTTGTCCCAGGAAGTCCACATTATCCATTCATTTTTCTGCTGGAATTCATTCTACTTTATCAAAGTTATTGCTGTTATTATCATTATGTGCCTCAGTATGGAATTGCAATGCCTTCTTGAAAGATTTTGATCCCAAAGGTCGGAAGTCTCAGGGATCACTTGAAATACTTTGTTTTTTTGTATGGGTGGGGACTTCATAAATTCAGCAGTATTCCTCAACTTTCTATTTTCTTGTGCTTCTAGAAATGGCTGCTCCACTTGCCTTCAGAGTGAAATAGGAGGGTCTCCTTTTTGTTTTGGAGACAGTTTAGAACTAAAGAGGAAAAAACACTCTGATGTCTTTTAAAAGACAGATATGTTTCTCATCCTTTCCCTTACCAGATTCAGTGGGGTAAGGAAAGAGTCATAATCCTCATTTAAGAACTTTTCTGTCTTTTTACTATCTTTTCTGTGGGCATGAAAGTGTAAGAAATAGTTAAATGATATTTCTTGTTCTATCAGTAAACCAGTTCCAAAAGCACAGACTCAATTCAATCAAAATTTGTGACAAGAAAGCAATCTTCCCATTCTGCTCATTTGTTCTTCTTATTTTGTCTTATTGGAAGTGATTTGCTGAATCTTTCCTATAGGTAAGCCCTGTGCTTATGTGTTCTTTTGTCTAGATAAGTGTTATCCTGTAAAATGAACACAATAAGACTTCTGTTTACCTTAATGCTAGTTAAAAAAAAAAAAAAATCTCATAGATATAAGAAATCAATAACCATCCACAACAATTTACCAAGGATTCAGTCTGGGTAGAAAAATTCAAATTGTATTGATTTTTTTACAGGGGAAAAAATCCACTTGACAATAAGCTTCAACTAAAAGAAAATGCCATGTGTACACAACTAGAAGAGGCTCAGCAAGCCAGCTATTTAAAATCTGAGCCGCTAATTAAGACAGGTAAGGCAGGTTTGAATACAAAATCAGGCCCTGAACACTGGCACATTACTTAGTTTCCACACCTTAGTTGTCCATTAATAGTAAGAAGGGAATAAAGCTTATTTTGTGTCATAAGAAAAACTGTGAAGAATTTTAAAAGGTACGTTCCAAAGAGAAATATCATTTAGTGCAGAATGCCACCACACATAAGCTCTTCTGGACCAAAAAAGTGTGTAATAAGTATGCTTACCAGGATAAGTGGGATGCCATGCTCATTTTGGGTATAACTTCAGGTGTTGATTTTAACTCACCAAGGCCTTTAAAGACTACTCAAAAAGCCACCCTTCTTCTCAGTTTTCTAACTGCTAAATTCTGCTAAAGGACACAAAGTAAAAGCCCCAGATTTAAAGCCAGCTGTCTGCCAAATGAGAACCACCGGTGAAGAGGTGGCTCACAGCACCACTTGTCTGAAGGGCCTCAGGTATCCCAGCAGGCTGAAAGATGCATTATGTGTGTATAAGATCATGAGTTGTAGTGGATTTAGGAGTTTAAGGGGGTTTTATGGGTTTTTTTTTGTGTTTGTTTTAATGGCAGTTTGCAAATTTGATTGAGATTGTTAGCAGGCATGTGGTCAGCTTGTTAATTATTTTTATGTGCATTGTTAATCTAGAGTGATTTGTTCTCACTCACACTATAATGTCATAAGCACATTTTAAAAAATAATTTTAAAACAGTAGTAGCACCATGTGTGTTTTGTGAAAGCAAAGCAAAGCACAAGACATTTCCCACACTTACTCTTTCAGTTTTCTCTTCAGCTTCATCTCTATTTATTCAGGCCATTTCCCATTCCAACTGCATAAAATAAACTCTGGACACACCTTAGTGGGTCACATCTTTCCTTTTCAACAAACACACAAAGCAGCCTTTGAAGACCTCATAGCCCATACAAAATTTTTGTATTGCCTGATCAGATACACCATGCCTGAAGCTAAGAGGTTTGGTGAAGGATGTTAATACAAGAAACTGCTTCCTAGGTCTGGGCTTGTTATGGGAAAATCTTCACACCCATTATGTCAAGTGGTGGAAGTGGGCTGGGTTGGATTTAACAGCTAGAGAAAAGAGCACGCTTGTCCAGAAAGCATCAGCAAAAGGACTACTATAATAGGATCAAGTGACAGCAGCTGGCTGTCAAAAAGGAGAAATGACAATGCAAGAAGATCTTGGTGAAATATAGGAGTGGACTAATCTTGACCTCCTAGCAAGATAGTTATTTAACCCTGCTGAGGGGCATCAGCGGGCTGGATCACAAGAGGAGACTGAGGTCCAGAGCAATGCTGGTCAGATTTTGCCTTTGGCTGCTCTGTCATCACACATAGAAGAAGCATTCTTGAGCACTTGCTAGAAATTGTAAGCCAAGGAAAGATTCATCCACACTCTTTATTACAGCAGTTTGATCAGATTTGTGAATGAGATAGCAAAATCAGCTTTCTTTTGTTTTGTAGGTTTCCAGTAAGGGCTTCAGGGAACTCCAACCCGGCAGCCCACAGCCAGTAAACAGAGACTGAGGCACCTGCCAGGTCACACATAGATTTGGTGATTTCCCTTAATTTCATTTTAAAATTTAATTAGATGTGGTTTAGTCCTAAATACAAAGGAGCCATATTCCAAGTTAGTCAAACCTCCCACATCTTGGCTGAGTAGGGAAGAGTAACAGCACTGAAGAAAAACACTTGCTTGTAAATTTCTAGAGTCAGAAGCCAAAACAAAGATTTGAACACAGACAATTCACCTGATTTATTTTCAAAGGGATCCCTGAGGTACGAATTATGTCCACAGGTCTATAGAGAATACAGTCTTGTTTTATGGGTTCATGCTACTGTTCTGTGCTGGGGTCAGAATCAAAAAAAAAGTGGGTTCTTCTAAAATAGCCTGTCTATAAATAATTTCTACTAAAATTCTGAATAAAGCACATACACTTCCTTAGAAAATCCCTGCTCACAAGAGAGAAAGGGAGAGATTTCTCAGAGAAGTGAGCCGACTCATGTCCTTGTAGTTATGTCCAATATTTTGACAGTGGAGTAGTAATTAACCTTGCACTCTGCTCAGTATCACTGCATTTCTGCTGTGACCACTATGAAGTGCTTTTTTGTGAAAGGAAAGAATGAATCTAAGTGGGAAAATTACTGGAATGAGAGAGGAGCTTTAATGGCAACCTTGGCATCCTGCAATTTCACACATTAAAATATATTTAAAAAAAAACAACAACAACCTACTACAGCGCTTGTTGCATAAGGCTAAGCTTTCTACTCTTCAAACTATTAATAAGGGCTTCCCATTGAGAAGACAAATACATGCTTGATGCATTTTTAATTCTGTGCCAATACATTTGACTAAAGCTGTTTGCTGTTTCAATGACAGGATTTAACTTGCCCTTCTGTATTCAACATTTCTGACTATTAATAGTATGTAGAAAACACAGACAGAGGCTGTAAAAGTTATATTCTGGTCAATGTTTTTAAAAAGTAAAAAGATTAGCAATTAAAGGTCCAAATCATTTTTACGCAGTAAATTTAACCATTCAATGAAATAAAATGTAATCATTTAGTAGGTGCAATGGAATCTCTACCACATCAAGGAAAAGTATCATCTTGACCACAGTTATTGATCCTTGATGGCAACTGAAGGCAAAAAATTGCAGCCCTCTCAAATCAGACATAAATGCTATATAGATAATCCATATATGTACAAGTCCAATAGCCTTTTCAAGATATGTGTCAAAAAGCATTCTTGTCTGTATTTTCTAAAGTGAATACATTCCATGCTGAAATGAAATCAGAAATAAGTCAGAGGCCATTGTTGAAATTTAAACTGTTTTCTTTTTGAACAGCTTTGAAGTTCCAAGGAGTTTCTCTCCTAATTTTGCCAGGAGTGTTTCTTTGAAGAAAAATGGGATGGAATTGTTATCAGTATTGAGACCAATATAGGGATCACATTGAGTTAATTTTTTACTGCAAGAAATGGAAAAAGAATTACCCTTTCCCACAGACTGATTATTATTTTGTTATTTAAGTGATAATGTAAACCTAAGGTTAAAATGAAATTATATATACTGATGATCTCCTAGTGACCTCCATTGTGCTGTTCCATTACAGCACATAGTAATAACACACTAAGTGCACACACTTATGGTACTGTCAGGTACCAATGCAAATCAAGCGGCACAGGAGGCACATTACTTTTGTTTTAACCATTAAAGACTCTAAGAAATACAATATGACAGCCAGAAGAAAGCAGGCTTGGATTTTCTAAAGGTACCCAGGAGTGGCACTGATTTGTGTTTTCTTTGGTATCCTTTTTAAAAGGCCTTTAGCTGTGCCAATATAATAGATTTGAATCCTGACCTTTCTCCACACAATGAAGATACTCTGTATATCTTACCATATAACGCAGGGAATCAATACTGTATTTTACTAAATGCGAGTTAATTTTACCCAGGGAAGGAAATGACTGCTCTTAATAGTAGAACACTTTTTTTTCCTCCTCCAAGTCAGTGAGTTTCAGGTTTGCCAAACCCTATCACTGTTTAAAAAAGGGTTTGAGAGATTTTAATAGCTAATAATAGGAGGAAACATAAAAGGACAAATCCAATTTAAGTGAAAGGGTTCCTGTGTAAGCATTACTTGTCAGTCTTTGGTCGTACTGTATAGGGACCAGCTACAGAGCAGTGGCAGCAAAGAAATATAAAGTCCAGATTTAATTCTGATACAGAGAAATACAATTTCAAAACCGGACGTCTTATCATAGGCATGTCCCATTGGAGAACTCATTTCCCTAGCAAAAGGCTGTCACTGCCATTATGTTGTACAAGGAACCAATTTACTACTACAGCTAAACAGGGTTACTGGTGCTGTTGGAACTTAAGCATTTGAAGTTATCGCTAGAAAAAAAATAGCATTTCAAATGTCAGTGAAATGGGAAGGTATAATTGAAAAGTATCAATCAGAGAAGCAAAAGGGTTTAGAAGGCTAAGACTGCAGTTTTAGTACTGCCTTCCCCCCCCCCCCCCCCGCTTCCTCTTTTTATTTTTTTAAGCTTCTTTCTCTATTTCCTTTTCCCTTTCACATGTAACTTCAGATTTAGTATTGTGAAATAAAAGATTTTGGCTTGATACTTGTTCTGTGTCAAATATGAAATAAATTTTGATGATTTTCTTCTACAGTCTAAGTGACCATAGTTTAATGACACAAAACTCTCATCTCACCCTGCATCCAGAGCTGCCAATCTGGAAGATATCTAAATGAATGAGAAAAAGCTGATCTGAATTTTAGTTGCTTTGTTTGTGTCTTTTTATTCTCCCCTCCTTCTGAAAGAAGACCCATTCACTTGAACCTCCTTTATATAATAGAATCTTTTCCCCCATCCCAGGCTGATCCTACAGAGAATTAGAGAGTGAATAAACCTTTGAGCTTTCAGGACTTGAAAGTAAAGAGAAATGGTCTGTAAAATAAATTGAATTAATTTGGTTTCAAGATATCCTAATCATGCCACTATTGCTAAATTCAGTATGTCTCCACATAGAACAGGAGGGACTTTTTCAAACTGCCTCATTTTGCTATATTTTATCCTGAATCAATGTGTGGCAATATTAGGAGCATGTTTAACTAATATCAGAATCGGAAGGCTGGATTTACACAATCTGCTGCTCATATGTAGAATATCAAGCTTTCTTTCATTATTACTTTCCTTTGCTGTGCATAACGGCTCCAGGGGCTTTGAAAAAAACAGATTTTAGTCAAATAGCAATTAGTAAAACAGAGCTTATGTATAATCATGCTAAAACTTGCTTATTTTACCCCTTAAATAGGTTGCCAAATTGCATGTAGCAATTTGTCCTTTAAGCCCAACATCACTGCCTGGGTCCCAGGGACATCAGTTACTCTGAAATACCAGCACTGCTTCTGGCATTCACACACAAAGCAAATTTATCTGTTGCTTGCTGCAACTCCATGAAAGCAAAACTGCACAAGAAATTCCAATTCAGAGCATTGGCCCTTATTTGTATTTTGAACCTGCTAAAAAGAGGTAAAAAGGTGATGTTAGAAAGTTCTGCTGTAATACTGTAATGTATTGTGAGCATATCTATTTACAGAAGAAAATATCAGCCCTGTGTTTCACAGCAAGGAGATGAGACCTGCAAAAAGAGTCAGGCTGGAGTTCTGTGGTGATAAGTAACAGAGCCCCCATATATGGCATCCTCCTCTTTCCACAAAATAACTCCTATGTTAAGGAAAACCATGTACTGTGTATTTCTAATGCAGTTGGATTTTTCAATTTTAAAAAAATCATCAAGATGGTGTACAAAAATTAGTATTTTTTTTTAGTGGCTGAAGAGTTTCAGAAAATTCTTGGTCAAGAACAAACCCAGGATATAGAAACAGAAATTTTTATCTAAAGTTGGGTTTAGGGTCTGGTTGGAAAAAGCTGAGAGTTTGAGCTGAGGCTGGGAGAAAGGCACTCTGAAGATAAAGTTGCATGTCTTCTTTAGAGTTTATTTAAACTTCTCTTATTTCAGAAGTAATTTTACCTCACAGAAGATCCTTTATCCACATTAGAGTGCAGATATATTCCTCCTCCACCACCTTTTTGATGAATTTCAATTTCAAATAACTTAACGGCTAACAGCTTGCAATTGTTCTTTGTATTAATAGAAATACATGGTCTCTTTTGAAGTTCAGGTAGTAATTCAGTTCTTAAAATTCTTCTGCTGTTTATAAATGATTTGAACAGGGATGTCATAGCTTTTGATGCACCATTGCAGCCCCTGTTCAGCTATGTTCTCTAATTCAACTGGAAGCAACTTTTATATGCTTAGGAATCAAATTAAATGCTGTGCTAAGTGGAACCACTGAGTTGTCAATTACATTTATTTTGGACCAAGGGTGCAAGGTATTAATTACGTCATGTGTCCACCGCAGGAAATTAATGAGAATGACTGTGAGAAATCAGATTTTTTGACTTAAAAACATTTAGAGAATTTTTTTGTGTGTGTTCGAAAGTATGAGACTTTAAAGATAATGCCTTGCTCTCAAACATTCTCCAAATTTTATTTCATTAAAACACAACAAATCAGTAATGTGGGAAAAAAATCCAACAAAACAAAATATTCAATCAATTTCAAGTAATCAAAAATTATTAGATAGAATGAAGTGCAGTTCTGCAAATCATTTGTTGATAGACTTCTGGCATAAAAACTCTCTTCCACTGCAGATGTAGTTCATGTACCATATCATAGAGTGCCTTGAGCCTCCCACAGTAGGAACAAGGTAAGTCAAAGTGACTGAACTGAAATGAGTCACTGCAGCTAGAACTGAAGGGAAGGAGGGATTGCTTATTTCATCAGCTAATACTGTGGAAACCTGCAATTTCTACTTGGGGTGAGTGTGAAAATTTCATAGCTCTGGTTATGTTTCATGAAGCTGAAGAACTATAGATTGTTCGGAGGTGTCTGCCCACAACCACCTCAGTCATGCAGGCAATGAGGGGCAGCTGTCCCATGTCATGGCATCTTACAAGCAGGGCTTACAAAGATAAGCCAGATTCTGTTTGAAACTCCAAAAACGAAACACAGCCACCAGGAGGTTATTAATAAAGAGACAAAAATAGAGGGAGACTAGACTGTTCACTGACAATTTCCAAACAAAAAAGGGACTTAATTTATGAGTAATTTTAAAGTCCATCCAAATCTGAGCTCAGAATGGTGATATTTCTTAAATACAGTGTGCAGACAGTTGGTAAGGCAAAGCCTGTGATTCTCTGATGATAATGAAGGGAGGGGGAAAGAAGGCGGGCAGAGGGAGACAGAATAGCAATAATACTTAAGGAATGTTTCTTTACCTTTAAAGAAGGGAAAATGTCTCCAGTAAAGGAATATCTCTTCATTTTATCAGCTCTCTAGCCATTTCTTGTCACCAGATGAATACAAGAGTGTCTAGTACAAAAGACAAAAAAGAAATATACATGCTTTATATACAATAATTCATTAAAAAAACAGAAAAGAGATGCCTAGGTTTTTTTCCTAGGATAAAAGGAACCAACGAGTTTTTAAATCAAAACTGGAAGAGAGGGAAATTAAGAAAAAAGCCAGAGGGAAAAACCAACGGGATTAATATTGATGCAGCGATGGCAAAAGCAAACAGACAGGCAGGGACAAGATTGCATCCAACCTCCAAAACACATGTAAAGTTGGAGCTAAAATGTCATATGCGTATGCAATTTATATGCAAAAATCTTTTACATAAAGCTACTAACTGCCAAGTCTTCTTTCACAACTTTTTCAAGGCTTGCAGTAACTCTGGGATTTTATATTCTCCCTCCATCACCTTACTGAAGGCATGACTGTCTGTGAAGAACACGGAAACTTTCTTAAGGCCATGGTATTAAATTCTTTCTTACATTGCTGGGCTGGTGGCTCAGCAGGAAGACCTATTTTTTGCTTGTGTTCAAGCAACTTCCCTGGCAGTTATTGCCTGCAACAGACTGTAGGGAAGTTGCCAACATTTAGAAGCTCTGATGATGTGAGCCAACCTTAGACTAATAATTTTTTTATCTCAATATAAGTGGAAGAATTACATAAAAATAGACAATTTTTAACAGTATGGTATTCTGTTATGAGAGAAGGCTAAATAACACGGGTGCCATATGAACATCTTTCTCCTATCTACAGCACCTAACTTTAGCACAGTCCATATGTCTATTTGTCTGATAGCTGAACTTATTGAAATAACATGAGGTTACAAAAGAGAGTTCTAAAGCTTAGTGTCCCCAAACCTTTCAAGGTGAGACATCCATGAGTTGTAAACACTTTTTTTTGCATAACCCTCAAAATCAAAACCAATTAGTGAGCGCACTGGAATTTAACGTGGGAAACCCAGACACTTTTTTAAGAGTCCAGAAATCAGGATGAATGCTGCAGCCATTTACTACCGTCCTGTGCCTCTACCTTGGTACATGCAAGAGCTTCTGCCATAATCTCTTAAGAAGCTGCAGGATGGCAGCGTGGCCTGGAGAAGCAAGCCCCCAGAAAACTCAGCCTGCACACACAAAGGAGTCAGCGGTCAGCAGTGGGGATGGTATACAGAGGAACTGGAAACAATTATTTCATTTCCAAGTTATTTTAAACTCAGTCAGAGCAGTTCCCTTCAGACAAGAAAGATAGGCAAAGCCACCAGAAGGAGACAAGCAATGGTGTTACAAACATTTTGTTTTCATTTCTCGTCTCTGTGGCTATTGTACATTGTCAGACTGTTTCGTGAGCGTTTCCAGAGCAGAGGCTCTGACATATCTGCTCCCAGCAAACAGTTTAAATGTTGGCTTTAAATTCCTTAACAGATTCCAGGCCATCATCTTTTTTAATTAAATGCAAAAAAACTATGTTAATGCAACGTTAATGTTGAGATTGTCATTGGACAGATGTCAAGAAATTCAAAGTTATGGTTCCCACAGCAACCATAATTCAGCGACCCCCTCCCCCACTTCCACAACCACCCTCCTGAAACATATTGGTCTCAAATTGTACAACAGGCACCAGAGTGAGGGGAAGCTGTGAGAGACAGAAATTGTGTATGGGACCTCTTGGAGCTGGTGCGGATGGGGTGGACATCAGTCCTTTTCCCGGAGGAGAAAGTACTGCTAGTGGCAGCACTGGGACACAATGGCTCCTATCTACACCTCACAGTGGTTATATCCTTGTGTAGCAGGGGTAAACTGGGAACTCATTTCACCCACTTCAGCAGTATATCCACTAGCACACCTAACCCAGCACAAACCAGCTGTACTGTGCAGTTACAAAAATGACCCCTATAGTCCATGTTAGGGTATTAAGCCAAATGTTGAAAGGAGGCAGCTACTGCCACAGCATAGCCAGAAATGCAAACGTATCACTGTAGCCACCACAGCTAACACTGTGCAACAAAACCCTCCTTTATTCATCCCAGAATATAATACACTTCATCACTATGCACCAGAGTGAACACTGAAACACACAAAGCACAGAAACAATAATTTCCAGTGAGATAACATTTTTCACAGTACAGCTTTCCAGACCCTGATCTCTCAGGCTTTGTATGTAAAGGAAAACTACAAATTGCTTTGAAAAAAAAAGAGCCTGTAAACTTAAAATATAATCCAATACAGTGCTAAAAATCATGAGTTTCGAAGCAGTACTGGTTTTCTGACATTTATAATTTTTCTTATATGCCATCCCAACTAACTTCTCAAAATTCAATAAATTAAAAAAAAAAAATCCATTCACCCAACAATCTCATCACCTCTCTCTTGCTAATGTCTCCTAGTGCACTACAGTTCCCAGCTGCCCTTCTTCTAAATAGTCTAATTGGAGTTAACCTAATTAAGTTAGCCAAACAATTACCCTTAATATGTACTTTTAAGTTTTCTACTTAACTGTCAGACCTGTAAAAGCACTTACGTTTGTGAAAGTGTAATTGTTTTACCCAACTTTCTAAGTCTTCCAACATCTCTCCCTCCAAACCAATTTGGAGGTATTTTGGAGGACTGTTACAGCTACATAAACTAATCTGTCATTTTGTGCATGCTTTTTTGAAGATCTGGGGCCTTTAAATGATTCTACATTTAATCTTAAAGTAAGTGAGTTACATCAGTCCACCATTACAGCAGTTACTACCTCTTTCATTACCAGGTTCTTACCTGAGTGGAAATGATACATTTCTAGGTAAAACACCATGAGAAAAGAATTCTTGTACTACTGGTGTTTCCTGACTATATAAGCCAGTGTTGGGGCTGAGCAGAATTTGAATGCTTTACGTCATTTCACAAAACATGAGGATTGATGTGGTTGGTGGTTCTTTTCTTACCAGGTTTAAGACTGATATGGATGAGAAAGTATGCTTGCAGGAAAGTGTTTACATCTGCTACCTCTGTGTCCTGAGTCCCCACTTACTAGTCTGGGTTTTAGGAAGCTCGCTAAAGGCTTGCTTCCTAGGTTTTTTCCCTAAGAAGCATGTGATGTGTATATGGAAGAGGAAGAGAAGGTGACAGAGAGAGGGGAGAAGGCAATCGTAACCCTAGGACACCCATCAAGTGATTTAAGTCTATATACATTACTGCAGTTTTGCCTTTGAAAGACGAATCAAGTAATGCTGCTGACACTTCCTCCTTCCTTTCAAACACTTCTTTTATTCTCAAGCCTTTCGATAGCTTAAAAGTTACCTTATATTTTCTCCAGTGTTAGTGCAGCAGTTTCCCATTTGATTTCATATTCAGTTCATATTTGTGGAAGCAGGAGGAGCTCTTTACTTTACTTGATAAATGGTAACATCTGGCTTTGTGATGGGCCATCACCAGCATGTTTAAAGAGCTGCTGACGCTTCAGGGAAAACTTGGTAAAACATTTCATTTAGAGGCAATTCTAGTTATTTATTCTATTTTCTGCATTCCTTGTCCTCCACTTTATACTAGGGACATTTGCATGAAAACAGACCTCAGCTCCTCATCTTTACACAGCGTTTTTTTCATCTGATGTCCTAATCACTAATCATGTTTGTGTCACAGCAATCATATCCATAGCAACCACTTATGATGTCATAGAAAATTAGAGTTTCTGGGAAGGGCAATGAATAGGGCATAATGATATTAAGAGGCCAAACTCTGTATTACACTGCACTAGTGAAAATTTGTTAGAAGTCCATAACAGAAAACTGAATTGTGCTATTGGTCTTACATAAGCACACATAGGACTTGACCTTTTCTTTTGACTACAGGAATACAATGAGCTAAACATTCCTGAAAATCACAATATTTATATAAATATATTAGCCTGTCTATATATAGAAACCTTCAGCAATTGAAAAAAATGAACAGGCAGTTTCTCAAATAACATTTTTGCACATTCTCTCAGGACGCTTCTTTCCTTGAAGTCACAGCCGGTCAGAGGTGTAGACATTGTACAAACAAGGCTTCTCCAAAAGCCAAAATAAATTTTTGACTCTTATATAGATTCTTTAAGTTTTGTGCAGTTATGTCGTGGATATTTGTAAGCAAATAAGTATTCCCCATTTCTTAAGCATGTGTTCAGCAGCTTAGCTATAGCTGGAAAGCACAAATAATAAGCAGGAACACAATACAAGGATGGCGATCTGGCCCAAGCTTTAGAATGGTGATTTATTTATATCCTGTGTTTAAATACTAAAACATTCTTATTTCATGCATTAAGCAAAATGAGACAAAGCGCTTTATCATGTAAACTCTGTACTTTATCCATCAAAACACGCATCAAAAAAGCAGGAGCACAAATTCTTTTCCTTAGGTCACTGTTAGAAAATATATATTGTAGGAATTACACTTCTGACGATTGCACAAACATACCCAGAGATGAAAGGGCAGACGAACTAAGGTTCTTAATGGTGAAAGAACTAAGCTGTGAACTTGTGAACTTTTAGGTATTTCCCAGGAAGTGCTGTAGGGATAGAAAAGCTGTTGATGTGTCTTACACTACTCTGAGCAGTGATCCCACACCTTGTCGTTGCACAGGTAGCAGAGTCCATGAACACAACATTAGATGCGGTTGTTTCCTGACCCTTAGTTCCATAGCCTCATACAGTCAAGGAAAACACAACTGCAGCCATGAGAGACCACTCTTTTCACCATTTTCGCACAAGTAAGTATTACTGCAGCTGAGCTCTGCCTGAAGTTTGATACATACTGCAGCTCTTTTCATCTCTGCTCCCAACTACACTGTCTGGAAATGCCCATTTGTGCACTTATATATGTTATTATAATGTGCAAAAACTTGGAATTGAAAAGAAGGTAAATAGTGTATCTTTATGCTATGTTACATTTTCTAGAAGTGCAATTGAGGTATCAATCATTCCATTCTGGCTGCATTGATCGGTAATTTTCATTTTGTAATTTCAAATAAAGCTTCTCTCCACAGCAGCAACGGCAGCACTTTCCAGCATATAACTTCAGTTCGTTTTAGCTTCATGAGGTAAAGATCCTCTCTCCCCATCATTCTTGCACGTCTTCTAAGTGGTAATTCCACTTTTCCAATTAGATTACTGGAACAAGCCAAGTAAACAGTCACCTTTTCCTAGAGCCACAACATCTAACTAACAAGCAAATTTAGTCCAAACAACAGCTTGGGCTAAATCCCTACATTCCCATTGTAGCTCCAGCAAATAGAATGTGGATCTTTACATACATACATATAGATATATATATATAAAGTGAACCTTAGACGGTACTAACAAGAAAAAGGACTTGTGAAAAAAAAAAAATGTTAAGTACATAAGATGCACGCACACAAAAGAAAAAAAGAAAATACTGTAGAAAAACCAGAAAATACTGTAAGTGGATGAAGCCAGAAGTCAGACATGTTCAAATCCTTATTTACTACATAGCCCGAGGCAGGTTACTTCTCTCTGTCCCTCAGTTTGCTCATCAGTAAAATGGGCATCATAACCACTTAATTCAACAGGCTGTTGCAATAACATACAAATTCATTCTCTTTCAAAAGCTGTGAGCTCTCCTAATGAAGGGTTCCTTCGAGATACAAAGAATTCATAGTGGCAAATTATTAAGTAATTCATTTTCATTTAAGTAACATTTCATTTAAGTGACATTTCATTTAAGTAACTCATTTTCATTAGTTCTGACCAACACTTTTCTGTGATAGCAGGTTTGGTTTAGACATAAAAGCAGAACATTCTTACAAAAATGACTAGAAAACTGACTGAAGGAGAAAGGGAGTGAGAGTGCCATTGTCAGGATCAGTATTCTATTTTTGTTAATTATTCCTATTGTACTTAAATACATGTACCAAAATACTTCAGGCACATCAGAAACATTCAAAACAAAGAAGCGTCATAGAAGCTTCACAAATGACAGTAAAGCTGAATTAAGAAACCAGGACAATAACACCTAAAAGCTCCATGAATTCTGCATAAGAGACCATATTAAAAATTAAATATAATACTTATGCAACAGTTTACGTATAATTTATACTACAAGTGCACTTCAGCATGAAACTGTGATCCAGGCCACACAATGCTATAAAGAAAACACTGCTGGAGAGCCATATTTGAGGTGGACAAAGGGAAGAAAGAGGTGAGGCACAGAGGGAGCTGGTGTGACTCATGAATCATCACACCATAGCAGGAGCCAGGCAGTTTGATCTTCCAACCCATCTGGTTAGAAGGCCATATACACACATACACTCTTTAGGAATGTGCTCTGACAATGGTTGCATGCCCTCTTATATCCTTTTTCAACACATATTCACAAAATAAATGTTCCGTTCCAAAAAATACCTAGCAAAAATAAAAAGTTACGAGCTATGTATTTATGGGGGAAAAAAGAACAGTCCAGAGATCATCAGCACATGTTTTGTAAGACCTGAATTAACACACGGACCATTGTGTTTTCACAGAGCTAATCCACATAAACACATGATAAATCTTGTCCTTTGGGGCTAGAGTTCAGCAGCTGATGACAAGGGAGACTACAAGCTGTCTGGAAGAGTTGCAGCCACAGTAGGGATCTTACAGCAAAGTTTTCTCACCGAGGCAGCAGAGTACAGAAAAGGAGCTCCAGTCCCAGCTCTGCCACCACCCTTCTGATGATTTTGGTCACATCATTTCATGACAATCACCACTCCCTGCCCAGCCTTTGAGTTTGTGCAATCTACTCAGGTTACATATTCCATAGGGTCTACTGAGACTTCCCAGCATCAATCTGATACCACCATCATTTACTACCACCACATGAGATGAGGGGCAACACCATCCAGAGACAGACTCCCAAACACCCATATCCATGACAGCAAAAATGTACCAAAGATGTAATAGCATTGTGGTAGATTACAAGAACAGGATTTTGGTGGTGGAGGGCGTAAGGCTCCATCTCTCTTTCTCCTCAAGGACTTTCCATTACTCAGCAGCTCTGATGTGATTTTGCACAGGACCATTTTCCCTGAGGGACTTGATCCATGGACTAGCTGCAGCCCTAACTACATTTCAATCCTCCTGCTCTTCTTTGTGTTTTAGAGGACATGTTACCTCAGAACTCCCTCCCAGAATCCAGTGGCTCCCACTGACCTTTGTCCCAACACACTCCACTATTTTCTCAAATTATTGTATTCCTCTTTTCCCTGCTAAAGATAGTGCTGGGCAGAAGTGTGAAGAACTGCAACAGATGATACACCATGCAAGTCAGGGATGGCCCAGAGGCCAGCAAATTATGGCAGCCTGGCCTGGGTTCACTGCAAGCAGAACTAGAGGCTACAGGCAGTGGGGTCTGGAGCAGGAGTTTCACACTGTGAGCCAGCATGAAGAGTCCCTGTGCCACCAGCAGCCATGAACCCAAGCTGAAAGCTAAGATCCATCAAGTACAAAATCCCTGCCTTCCTGTAAAGAACTGCCATGTGCCATTGAAGTTTTCCTCAAAGTAATAGCATACTATTATTAATCCACTTTGAAAAGTATGATCATAGAGAAAAGTATGATAATAGACTTCTGGTAGCTTAAGCTATTATTGTTATAAGACAACAGGACTGAGGACTAACTTTACACTGCAGCAGGAGTGTCCTCACAGTCACACTGCAGGAGACAAGGCCAGGCTAAGTCCTTAACTCCTTCGAAGACCAGAGGAAAGTTTTAACTGTGAGAGCAGTGCCAGCACCTTGTGCCTTGCCACTGGTGCGAGGGACGGGGCCTGAAGGGCAGAGGCCCCTTCACTTTGGGGCACAGCAGGGCAGCTGGGGGAGGCATGAATGGGATGGGTGGACATGTTTTCTCCTTTCCATGGCTAGGCAGCAGCAGCTGACAGGAATGGAGGGGCAGTGATTCAGCCTGAGCTGATCCTTTGTGCCACTGCTGTCACTGAGAATTGATATTCACACACACACAGACACAGAGTCCTCAGCCCACTGCCACAGCACACTCAACAAGCTCTCCTGTCTGTGCTTGCTGTCCACTGTTTTACCTGAGGAATGTCTGCTCCAGGCCCTGTGTTCTGATTCCAGCCTTTCATCAGGCAAGAGTGGATAACTGAGGCATGAAAACAGAAACTTGACCCATTTTATGGGATTTTCCTATTGCAAGCTGTACCTAAATGGATTTAAAATGGCTCATAACACCCGAGTGAGTTAGGAAAACACTATTTAAAGTTTTGCCCATTAAAGCTTTGCCACATCACTCCTGATCATGGAAGATTCCAGCCAAGGGATAAAACCTCCCCACTTTTTTCTTTCTTTCAAAATTTGGCTTAACCCAAAGGTAGGGAAGTACAGTTACTGACTTGTATGAACCAGACGGAGTCTCTCCTTATTTTGTGCAAAATTTCCTTCAGTTTGGCCACAGCTAGCAGCATACAAATGACAAAATCTACTGTTTCTCTCAGCTGAAACAAGAACAAACATTTATCTACTTAACACACAAAGAAACTGGAAACATGGAGAAGCTGAGTAGTTTTGCAGGCTACAGCACAATTTTACTGAAAGAACTTGACAAAACCAGTTCCTCTGCAACCAATGCTTATGACAAGACTACATACATTCATCTTTTTTTTTAATCTAAGCTTTGGCATATATGAAATATTGAAATAAACTGAGCTAGGAAACAAATAAAATATGCACAGAGCCACAAATGGGCCTTCTTTTGTTTTCTTGATTTTTTTCCCCTACTTCCCACCTCTGCGGTGTCTGCCTGCAATGATTAAGTTGACAAATGAAGTTCTGACTACTAATTAAATTGAAAATAGCAGATATACTGTGACAGTGATCTCTTTCTCCCTCATACATCACCAGTAACAGTGACTCCGCATGGTTTTCCCTGCTCAGCTATCCCCAAGCCCAGTGGCACAAAGCACAGCAGCTGACTTACACCAAGCAGGGAGGGAGAGAGCCACTGAGTGTCTCCTCTTGCATATCAAGAGAGGAGAGGAGAGTTTAAATGTGTAACTACCAAAGCCTGGCGTCATCACTGTGCTGGTGCAAGCAGTGAGACCTCTACTTTAGCTTGTCCTTTTTTTAGCCTGGCAGAGGTTGGTTTGTCCTCTAGGACACACCTCATAGATGTGGTGACTGGGGATCAGTGTGATGCTCTGTGCATCTGTATGCATACGTTTCTCATGTCAGCCTCACAAACCTGCTCCTGACATCCCATGGATTCTAGCAGTTCCATATTGGGCAAAAGGCACTCCATACAAGAAGAAGTAATGGCCGGAAATGTCTGTCATCCATTGGGATAGCAGTGAAGGGATCACTTGCCCTCCAAGAGCACAAAGGAAGGAAAGATAGATCTGGGCTGCAGTCATCCCTGCTTCTACCACCTAACCTTAATGGCCTTTTCTAACAATTGTAGCCATTCCTCAGACTATCTACTGTCCTAATGATTCTTCTCATTCTGTGATGTTTTATTTTTACTCCCTTGGTGCAGTCCCTTTCATCTCTATAACAGCAGAAATTTGAAAGCCACCCTGAATGCTTTGATTTTAAAGAAATGCTTGATATATATGAGCTGTGAAAATTCTAATCCAAATCATCTCTGAAGTTTATGACTTAATAGTAAAAGAAAAAATTGTTGAATTGTTCTCATTGCACCACCTCTCATTGCTTTTTTGGGATGGTCTATAGGCTTTCTTTCAATATGTTTGCAGGAGATGACTCTCACAGACAAAAAAATGCAAATATTTGAAGCAAAAATATCAACATGTTGATTTACCTACATAGAATATACACACATACAAAAATACAAACATATTTTATGACTGGTAATATTATAATCCGTGTTTCTATTTGAGTTAGCTGAGGTTTTCATTTTTTCCTCATTTTGGGTTAGTTCATTTGATTTCATTATTTAAGTATTATTTTAGAGAATTACCTTTCTGGTTTCTTTTTCATTCACAATAAGCTATCCATACATTTCTTTCCTCATGAGAGAAAATACTTCAACAATGTTCTCCAGGATTTCTGAAAGGAAGAAAATTGTAGCCAGCCAAACCCATTTTGATTGAAGTTAACAACACCAAGAACAGTGACAGAATAAGAAGCTCTTACTAAAAAACCCAACTACCTCTTTTAATTTTTGTCTTGTAGAATTTCCTTTTCATTTTGGAAAATGTAAGGAGTTTTTTTTTGTAAAGCTTTTTCTTGTAAAATACAACTTATATTTATTTCCAGCAGGCCTCATCTAACTGAAGCCTTAAGTGAAGCTTTGGGAGTATTTAGGCATTCTTAACAAATGAAGGGCAGAGTGACACATAATCACTCTGACTGGAAGCTCTTTGGGTCAACAATTATTTTTTCATTCAGTGTTCAACGAGAGCTTCACACAACAGGAGCTGTGGTGGGCAACCAAAGCAGAATCATAATGGCTAACTTAATCCAAGCCTTTTAGGAAAATACCAAGTGAAAGCCTATTGTTCACCCTTCTTTTCAGTCTCACAAGAATGATGGACTCCTTTCACTCCAGGGAACTTTTGCTGATGTACAGGATGGAAAGTTGATGAGACAGCTGGACCCATCCATGAAAAGTTAGAGAAGTGTCTGTGCTGTAAAATGCCCCCAATCTTCCTCACACCTCTTTCTAAACAATTTAGTTTGCCTCACTCCTATGCATAGAAATATACTTTGCCCTTTATTCACCCAATTTCAAGGTTATACTCAAACATGTACTGGAAGATAAAAGCTTTAAATAATGTACATTCTCTCATTGTCCTTTTCATGGAGATCACAGGTGCATGACCTCGTCCCCCAGCACAAAAAGCTGTTGTCATGGAAACAGCTCAGGATGCCAACTTGACAACAACTGACATTCAAACCAGGAGGGACACCTTGTCTCCTGCCCTCCCCCACCAAAACAGTGAGTTACAGCAGGGGCCAAATCTGCAGTGTTTCTTCCTTAGCAGGGCTGGGATGTGTTCTGCTGTGAGGAGGAGGTGCAGCTGGCTCCAGCTCCACACTGCACTGCTGCACCCCAAAACTGCCTTGGTAAAAGAGCATCTGAGATTACAGCTAAGAAGAGTATCCTTTGCTTTCAATGCTTGCTGAGATGTGTTAAAGGGAAGAGGAGGCCACCTTTCTTAATGGCTAGAACAGAGAATCTCGTACCAGATCTCTCACAGTGCCACTAAATCTGTTCCTTTCAGAGTGCAAACAGATCACTGTCTTCCTAGAGGAAAATCTCTTCAGCACTCCATTTCCATTTCCTGCATGTAAAATGGGAATAACTGTACCTATGGCAAGCCTCAGATAAAGAGCTTTCAGTAATCAGTATTGTAATCCATTTTTTTTTTCTTATTCTATATCCAGCTGTATCGATACTGTGGTAATTATTCACCATTTAGCTCTTCTAATTGAATAATAAATAGTCCAGGAAGCAGGAGATAGACTTCTGGGCAAACATGTTGAAAAAGTGGATGCACATTCCAGAGAGAAATAAACTCAAGGGAAAGGTCTCTTATTTATGTTTTGTCCCCCAGGAGATTTAATTGGAATGAACTATACAGCTAAAACACACCCGCTCTCTTTGCCTCCTCCATACTTAAGCACTGCAGAATGTGTGAAATGTGGTACACAACTTTAAAGGAAAAAATAAACATTTTTGTGCATACATATATATCTACTCACATATATATAAAAATAAATAAATATGTATCATTGTGGCTGAGGGAAAGGAAACAAAACGCATACAACAGCATTTACTTTCCTGGAGGCTTGTGCATATTCTCGTGCCTGAATGCTGTCTTGTGATCTCTACATAACCTTTGAAACACAAGTGCATATTTCACCCTTGCAGACTAGCACAACCA